>NC_060123.1:282496098-283746098 GCF_021461395.2 Schistocerca americana | reverse complement strand
TGCTATTATAAATTAGTTAACTGAAACGCTCTATTACCACACACGCTGTTAAATACGTCAAAAAATTATGTTGATTTTCTATCGGCTATGGCTTTAAAAGTCTGTCGTTCTGCTTTGATTCACAGTCTGTAATAAGTGTCAACATCACACTCAGCTATGGGATTTTTCTTAACGTCAGTTCTCTGACTAGTTAGATGCGGTCCGCCACTAATTCTTGTGCTGTGCTAAACTCTTTATCTCAGATCAGGAATTGCACTCACCGTCCTCAGTTTTTTGCTGGACATACTATATTCCAGTCTCTGTCTTTTCTACTGTTTTTATCTTCTACTGCTCCTCCTAGTACCATGCATGTTATTCCTTGGTGTCTTAACATATGACCTGTTACCCTGTTCCTTCTTTTCCACATGTTCCTCTCCTTACCAGCTCTTCAGAAGACCTCCTCATTTCTTATCTGATCAGTCCGCTTAATTTTATGTAGCACAATTCCACCTTTTGAAAGAGAAAGAGAGAAAACTTCAATATGTAGATCAAACAACAATGTACAGTTTGGCGGTCTAGTGACGCCAATATTTAATCTTCACATTCGTTGAAATTAGTAGCTCACTGAGTTTTACTATTCAAATTTGAAGCTTTATACAGGCCCACTTCTTGAGATGATTATAGCGGCAACTCGTGAAGTACATAACGTTAGGCATACATTGACAAACGGAGAAAAATGTGACATCTTCATTATTACAAAATAGTTTGTACCTTCTGTCACACTTTTACAACGAAAGCCGGTATGCATCAACTACGGAGCATTCAGATTTTATAGAAATAAATAATGAGAATGCTAAAGTGTCATCGTGCCGAACTAATTTCCACACACATTTGATAAAAAACCATGTATGATATCACTAACGGCTGCAACGGAATCAGTCGGTATGAAGTGGTATGAATAGTGTTCGCAAGTCAAAAATATACACAGAATGAAATGGGACGGTTTATAACAGAGAGGAGTAGTACACATTATGAAAAAATGTCGAATGTAGCTCTCTGTCTGTGACAAAACGAGGTGACCAAGTCTTCATTTCTAAGACGTAAGAGCTATGAAGGGAAAATTATCAACATCATACAAGTTACAATTACATTAACAAACACTATATTCGAGATGTGAATTAGAAGATCCTTTTTTACTGTAACTGCAACTTTTGCAAGCTGTCCGTCATTTCTCCTTTGTAACTGTTAATCTGTCATTTTCAAGTAACACACATAGAAGAAAACACTACCAACTCTATACATAATGTGTAATCCTCTCATTTTATTCTGTATAATCTACTGATATACGGACACTGTGTATAGGAGAAAGGAAGTTCAGAGATTAACGTCCCGTCGACGTCGAAGTCATTAGCGGAGGAATAAAAGCTCGGAAGAGGACGGGGAGAGGGGAAGGTGGGAAGGAAATCGATAGTGTCCTTTCAAAGGATCCATCCCGACACCCACCTTAAGCGATTTAAATAAATCACCGTAAATGAAAAACTGCTTACTCGGCTGGAAATTGAACAATTGTCCTCCCGCATACAATCAAGTTATCTTGCCACTGCGCCACTACACGTTGTCACATAACCTGAAACTGAATGATTACTGTGAAACTGCCATTAGTATAGGATGCTCTGCCTTATCATGCGTGTGTGTTATATCACGTACGTCACATGTAGCACTTCGTATTTTTAAACATGTTCATATAGTGTTGTGTGGGACCCATGATGGATAATCTTCAGGTATTTACTAAGAAAAGAAACTTAATCTGTATACAGCATTAACTATTACTGTACTGCTTAGTGCTGTTCATGCTTATGCCATTTATCGGCTGAACTAGTAAACAGCTGCTAGTTTGGAAAAAAATGAAAGCTCCTGCATCTTCACTTACACTACCACTTCTACTCCATATTTTAAGGTTAACATTAACAATTTGAATCGATTTACACTCATAAATTTCCAGGTGAGAGTAATGTAAACATGAAGAATACAAACAATGTGTTTAAATGTGTGTTCCCAAGACTTTTTCGGAAACGAGAAGGCTGTAATTCAAGGAAAAACTAGTGCGCTGACGACTCTGGGAAACCGCTTCTATACAATGAGGTCATAAACAGTAAGGGTGTTGCATGGGAGGTTGTGCTGTGATGTAACTGTTGAGAAAAAAATTCGGTACGTTGCGCCGTTTCCGAGTAAAGATGGATTCACACTTGCCGGAAGGTCACCGTGACAACAGTCACGTCAAAAGATTCTCCTCTGTAACTCAAATGGTGGCATTTACACAGGCCGTCACTGGAACGTCATCGAGACTTCACGTCGCATCAGCGTCGCCAAGGATACTCGGGAAGAATGTTTCGACGGGCCATAGGTTAGCTTGTTTGGCGAGAAATGTTACATTAAGACCACAGTGTGAACTGTGGAGGTATTCCCCAGTGACTGCTATTGCGAAAAGATCCTAATAATATGTACTGGAATACAATACCAAGTTAAAGTATTTTATTTTATACACTGAGGTAATCCATTGCAGCCGGCCGAAGTGGCCGTGCGGTTAAAGGCGCTGCAGTCTGGAACCGCAAGACCGCTACGGTCGCAGGTTCGAATCCTGCCTCGGGTATGGATGTTTGTGATGTCCTTAGGTTAGTTAGGTTTAACTAGTTCTAAGTTCTAGGGGACTAATGACCTCAGCAGTTGAGTCCCACAGTGCTCAGAGCCATTTTTTTGAATCCATTGCAAAATAAACGACACATATCTTGTTCAGTATACTTTACTCACGATTTTTCCAGTAGAATAGCGAAAAGAAAACCAGGGAGTAAAGCTGATGCGGCATGCAGAAGTTTAGGATTCGTAATAAATTAACGACCAACAGCAGGTAGTAGAAATATGTATACATAAGTCAAAAACACTAAAAGGTCTATCTAGACATATCGTAGGCAAAGCTATATTGAACGCCTAAGCCGGCCGTATGACCGAGCTGTTCTAGGCGCTTCAGTCTGGAACAGCGCGATCTCTACTGTCGCAGGTTCGAATCCTGCTTCGGGCATGGATGTGTGAGATGTCCTTAGGTTGGTTGGGTTTAAGCAGTTCTAAGTTCTAGGGGACTGATGACCTCAGATGTTAAGTCCTATAGTGCTCAGAGCCCTTTGAACCTTTTTGACCGCCTAAATTTTGAATTTCTCTTCAAAATTTTTATTTGTATCTTGCTTCACAGGTAAAAACAAACGGTTCATTAGACATTCTGAAATATTTATAGAATGATGAATCCTTCGTCTCCAGCTCCCTGTAAAGAGTGTGGAACTCTCCTTCACAGTATCAATGTTTTGACATTATTTCCAACCCAGACTGCCCTTGCTCTCTGTTCCTCATCATCAAGTGAAACAGCAATCATTGCAAACAGCTTTAAACTAAATTTTGACATTTTATGACGATCTAGCACGAACTACGAAATAGCGCCTCTGGTCAGTATATCATGAACCAGTTGCAGCGTCGCGATGTTCTTTCGACGTTGACGTGCCGTGTAGTGTGAATGCTCAGGAATTCCTCTGACTGTCGACGTTCAAAAACGTGACAGTTACATTCTCAGCAAGTACACTAAGTCCTTTCATCCATACATGTATTTTCTCATCATTAGAAACTTTTCTACATGAGCGGGTATACAGAGTAAAAGGCGTATTACTATAAACAAAACTAGGTCTACTCTGCGTCTTAGGGTCGATTCCACAGTGCCACGTCTTGTAGGCGATGACATCTCGTTCAGCAAAAGATTCTAGTCCAGGTAGCGACGCGTTCTCACAGCGGACGGAAAAAGATAGGTCCATTAAGAATAACAGATTGTGCAGTGCCATTGCCTCCAAGTTTATTTTCCAGGCTGATTATGTGTTTGTAAACTGGCATGCGGTGGCGGCGGTGAGGATACACACGTCGAAGAGGCATAGTGCTTGAATGCTGTTGCAGATACAGCTCACAGAGGAATGATTCCGCAGGCGTGCACTGGCCGCTTACATAGAAAACGGGTGACCGTGATTACGTAACCTGCTGATAACGGACTTAGTCTCTGCAGGCACCAGCGAGTGAGAGTTATCCCGTACTGTAACTGGTGATATTATTTTGTACTATAATTATTAGTAAAGTGTTATCCTTGACTCCTGTAACCGGGGGCGTCATCCGAGAACCGCTATATGTACATCCGGTAATCGGGGGCTCAAGGATGCAATTTGAAAAAATAAACAAAGCATAGTGCCGCACTGCCCGATGGGCAATTGCGAGTGTAAACCGAACAAACTAAGCTTTTGCTCACCTAGCTTAAATTTACCATTTCCGAAAAAGGCACATGTCAACTGGTAATAGGCATTTAAACAAATGGTAAGTCACGAACCCATAGGTGTCTGTCCATGCTCGCATTTTAGCGCGAGCAAGTTCATGAATTTGCGCTTGCAAACTAGCTAACATCTATGCTAAATAACTCGGAAATGGCACAACGTATCGAATTCTACTCTCAGTAATTATTTCTCAGTGCAACCTCCCCTACGTCATCCTTACAAGCTTTCCAGACTGTTTCTGACCACCCTGTATAAGGCTCACTACACTAGTTTCGCGGAACCGTAACAGGTGGCTAGGCGGTGGGAGAGGTGCGGGGGTGGGGGTCGTCACAGCGGACGCCCCTGCAGGCGAGTGAGGAGCAACAGGTAGGAGCAGCAGGTACTCACCTCACTGCGGTCACGTGCCGTCGCTGTGGCTGCGCGCAGTTGAGTTCGGCCCGCGCTGCCCGGCCGCCGACACAGCACTGGGGTTGGAGGCGGCGTCGGCGGGTGGCGGCGGCCGACACGCCCACCGCCGCTCTCGCTGCGCGGCGACGCGGCGGCGTAGGCAGAGGCAGGGGCGCGCGACACTTGCCGACTGAGTCTCTCCCAGGACAAGGCGAGGTCAGGCCGACGCGTGAGCTGAGATTGTAGGGATAGAGCACTGGCCAAATCCTAGGGAAAGCCGAATGCCTCTGCCTTCTTCTGATGTGTTGCGAAAGAAAGTGCTTATTTGTAACCTGTACTGAGTGCCTCTGCAGCAGCGGTATAAAAATTCTTCTTCCATCCCGCCTGCCCCTGTCTCCGCCGCAACTATTAAAGCAGCTCAATCTATCGCAACGGAGGCACGCAAGAGTATGTGTGTACCGAAGCACAGTGGTTCAAGCGGGCCAGCTTGCGTTTCCGCTAGCCTGAGGAGCTCCACGGGACAAATTCAGCCAGCGGCACCCGGCAACAGGTTCCGCTGTCAATCCAGCGTGGCTAGCCAGGCATGTGCTTGCGTAGGTAGTTTCACTGCAGATCATTTATGATAACGGTGGGAGCAGCAAAATGACCAAACCGAACTTACAGGTGACTGAGGAAAAATTAACAGTTGGGGAACATACATCAGTCACGAAACGGGAAATAAGTCCTGGAGGCGAAAAGTTGACGAGTGTTTATGAGGCAGCTTCAAAAAAATCGGTAGGTGTCTCGCAATGGAAACTGTATAAACAGTTGCACTCATTCGGTTACCTAAAATATGTTACGACGTGTTTGTAAATTGTTCTACAGTTTCCTTACTCCATAAATATTTTTAAAGAGGACAAAGGCTTAATGGCTGACAAGTGTATGGAAAAGTATGCCTAGTATTAGAGGCCATTTTCTAAATTTAGGGCAAACATTGACTGACACAGGAAAAACATGTGGATTACTGGATATGAAAAACTAGATTCTGGTGGTATGCAACGTAATGCGAAGAAACCTTAGGAGGAAAGAAAAGCTTCTTCTTTCATACATGTACATGTTAAATTAATATATGAATAAGAAAATAAATATAGCCGGCCGGAGTGGCCGTGCGGTTCTAGGCGCTACAGTCTGGAGCCGAGCGACCGCTACGGTCGCAGGTTCGAATCCTGCCTCGGGCATGGATGTGTGTGATGTCCTTAGGTTAGTTAGGTTAAAGTAGTTCTAAGTTCTAGGCGACTGATGACCTCAGAAGTTAAGTCGCATAGAGCTCAGAGCCATTAGAAACATTTTGAACAAAATAAATAAGTACGAAATACGCCTAACAGGAAATAAAAGACATATAAAATCCACTATTTTCTGGTCTACACTGACCCAAAATGAAAACATATTTCATTGTACTCGTCGTGTCATAGTCGGTCAGAAAGGACTCTTCATCAACTTACAAGCCCTACATCTAACGCTACAGTGAAAGCGTACAGAATAAACTGCTGCGCAGCATAGTGCAGCGGTAAGACGGGCAGGCAAGCAAGACTCATTTAGCCTGCTTGGTTTTGGGCATAGCTTGGCTTGGATGGGAGTAAAGCAGCCTGCCGGTTATGCATATCACATGTGGCAGCTTGCCTGCTTGGCTAACAGGCAAGCAAGGACAGGATAAAGGGAATACGTACAACTCTGCTCTGCAGTGTCGTTGTTTGTTGTGGCTGGATGTGCTGTGAAAAGAAGGAAGGTGGTTAACTGCAGTACCAGCACATTCTAGTCGTTAATTTTCAAGATCCCCGTTCGAAGTCAGCTGTGTAGCAATCCTCGTCTTCTATCGCGTGCTTTAATGACTAGTGAATGAATGACTGCTGACGGTATATTTAGTATGATCAAACTAACAGAGGTGTGGCGGATCACCTAGCAATGGCCTCTCGCATATATCTGGGGAACGTCTTTCGGTCTACCCACAGCCATACTTGGCTTCAAGAAGTTTCTCGACGTAAATTCACTTCAGGGAAATCCCGCACAGAAAGAGACGTGAATTAAATCCCCTAAGGAAGATCACTATTTATCAGTGAATAATCGCGTGAATTACCATCAGAATCTGCCTTCGTTCAGCTAGGGAAATGTTCCTGATCCCGCGAATACTAAAAAAATTAACAAACTCCAAGGGGCGTGCATAAATTCCAAGGAGTAAAAAACATGTAGCTCGTACTGAAAACTTTTCTTCAATATTTCTTAGGTAAAATTCTTCAAAGTAATTGGCGGAAAACTAGATACACTGATAAACACCAGTATCTGCTGAAACAGAACTTCGATTGTATTTCATACATAATACATCCAATGTGCAACTTCTCCCTAACTAGCCTTGAATGATTATTCAGTTTAACTATGTTTCAATTACAGAATCTGTCCTCGCACCTACACGATTAACATGACTCCAGCATGAAAACGAAGGACAAGATTAACATAATGTTATGTTTTTCATATTAATTTTTATAGCAACGTTTTGTTCTGGACTCCTCGGTGGTCGCACCTTAGGGGGTCAGCTTCTCTATCCACTGGTCACCACAGACAGCGTAGTTCTCACAAAAGATACTTCTGCAACAAGTTTACCAGCACATAAGCGCTCACGAAATTTCCCGACACCAGTAGCTCTTCCAGGTCTCAGCAGTAGTTGTAGCCATCGTGGTTATTTACACGTGCACAGGAGAATGAGAATAAATCAGGAAGGACGTTATATGCGGACCTTCACAGAGGTCGTAACGTTTTAGAGAATAGCTAGTAGGGAACCACATAAATTAAAAATACATTATCAATTTGTATTTTCAATTAAACATGAAAATCGAACAACGACCAGTGTATCTCACAGTGCTTGACCTGGTTGGAAGATTCATTTTATATTACCTACACCGTCCGTCCAAAATGTCCCGTGACAGATTTCATTCCTGGCCTACACGCGACGTCAGAGCAGGTATTATGGTGGCAACAATTAACAAGTGTAAAAAACCCGATGTGCGTTCGACCTGTCAGTTGTGAGCTGACATTGTTAAGTAGCAGACGCGCAGCCATAGTGTGTCCACGCTGTCGTGTCACAAGTCACAATGGGGCAACATCCCTAAATCAAGTGTTCAAGACATTCTCCAGAGTGTTTTAACCAAGTGTGTACAAAGTTTGTCCCGCATATGTTGACTCTCGAACATAAATAACGACGCACAGATGCCTGCTGCGACTTGACTGAAAAGGAAAACCCAGACAGTTCTTGTCTCGAAAAAAATCATCACAGGTGATGAGACTTGATGCTTTGAATACGAACCTACCACAAAACGACAAAGTGCCGCAATTCACATAAAGGGTCAAGGCTTTGACGACATAACTGAGATTCCAACCAATGTGGCTCGCGAGCTCAACAAAACGTTGCTGTGTAAGTGTTCTGTGCGTTGTACTCAAATGTGTGTATGTGTGTGGGGGGGGGGGGAGGGGGGAGGCTATGTAAAACACCTGGAGCATTATAACAATCATCTTAACGTTTCTCTCCTTTTTATTAATCCATTCATGAAACTTTTTGGACTCATATGGTGTTCTTTGCGGGACTCTGAATATGCAAGTTACATGACTCATTTACGGTCCAGATATTTACGGGATATAATTGCAACGTTCATCTGGTAGATGAATGAGAGTGACCCTGAGCCTTCCTTCAATATTCACATCGCCTGGATGGCCCACAACATCATAAACCTCACACCACTCGGTGCCTCGTTTTGGAAAGTGTCCGCCAGCCAGTCATCCAGCAAAATGCCATCAATGAGCGATGATGTACGTGGCTATAATTTCTGACTGTGAAAGCCAGCGAGAAGCACCATCAGATAGATTTTAATCTCCCTTTTTATGTGTTCATCTCTTTTTCATTGTGCTGTCTCCCATCTTCTGTGACTTCGGGGACCACAGTACTCACACAGTTTTGTGCTATTGTTCAGAAGTAATATGAATGGAATGCATCTAATAGGGAACCAGAAAAGGTATAACCAATTTGTTTTTTAAATGAAACACGAATATTAAAAGATTTCTCGAAACATCTCAGAGCACTTGACCTGAAATGAAGATTTATTGTACATTAATTACCATATGTGGCCCTGTGTTTGCAGTTTTGTGATGCATTTCCAGTGAAAATGAAGCAGCTGAACGAGGTTTGGTCCCTACTGAAAAACGAGAGGTCCCTGGATGTAGTGACGGCAGGTAGACTTCCTCCTTTCTCTAATTTCCTGGTACCATCCATGACATCATAAAGTTATTAAGCAGTGTATTGTTTGCTACTCGGTGTCTCAATAAAAATTGTGTCCACGGCGCATGGCACCATTCAGCTGGAAAATCTCTGTCAATAGGCGGCGATCGATCCAGCCATCTTCGATGAACAAAATCAGATAAATACTGACCTTTCGTCTTTCTTGTGCAGTTATTTATATTTCTTCAGTCTTCCCTCTTCTGAAACTTTTAGGAGACCAGTTTTTGTACTATTTAAGCCGTAGGTCAGAAGCAATACGTTATTTTGTCAGTGATAGAATCTGTAATTTCTCTTTCAAAATTTTTACTTCCAGTTTAGCATCACTTCTCTTGCATCTGCAGAGTTATTTTTCACCTGTGCAATTTTCATCGGTTCCTAAGTGTCACATGCATTCTCATGAAGTGAACAATGTCTGCGTTCAGTATCCTTTCAGGCATCAGCTGGAACACAGATGACGAAATAGCAAAATGGCCTTTCATTACACCCCACAGTTTCTGATGTCCTGGTCCCTGCTGACGCTGGAAGAAATTGAATATGCGACAAGGAACGCCGATGTTGTACTGCCGTTCGTTTGAGAAATTTACAGCACTCTCCAATAATAATCCTGACTTTCCTTTCTTTTTCCGAGCTTTTCATTGAAGTATTCAAGTAAGAAATGACGTTTGGAAATTGTGTACAAATCGTTTTACGTGCTTCTCGGAAGTTTTGTGTTCGTTATAGGACTGACATGATTCCTTCTTTAATTAATGCATTTTCATTAACTGTGGTTTAGTTTTAATACGTGCTTCGATAGCGAAGTTTAAAAAACTGTAGTAAGTTGACAAATCAATAATAATTTCCTGAATAATAAATCTTTTAACGAGATAAGGAACGATATCCATTAGACATTGCCCGATTTGGCTCTTGAAAATTCAGTAACGTAGTCAATGGCTCACTTCAGCGGTGGATCTCATTTTCAAATTTCTGCTTCGAAGATTCTATGATTCTACAGTTTTTTCATGACATTGTTCTCCTTGCATTGTTATTTTATATTAACACATGTGAAGAATTAGTACTCATCATATCAAATGTCTCTAGACACGATAGCATTATTTCCTCACAAATGAGGACGCGATGTACAAAGAAACAATTCTTATGTACGGTTTGAACAGTTTTCAGTAACAACGGCCCAGATTACACTCAGACACAATGATTTTAATAAAGTAGTAATCAGCTATATTTCTCAACGTATGATTCAAAGAGGTCATCCCCTTTTCAAGTCCGTCCTCAGTTATTGAAACAACTCGCATTCCTATTGAAGTATCAACTGAGGATTTGTACCTAAAATATTAGAAATGACCAGCGTCTACCACATAAGTACTCCACAAGCCATCAAACGGTGTGTGGTGACTTATTACGTCTCCTCCGGCTCCTAGTTAATTGAAACATGTCTCTCTCGATTGGTCGATGAGCGATCTTCGAATTTTGAATGGACTACGTATTAAAGGATTAAGCCTCTCTGTCATGAGTCAAAACTAGTAGTACGAACTGTTTGTTAACGTTCTAGTTCACGCACACTAAAAGCTTCATTTTGAAAATTTATTTAGTTAACAAATAGCACTTATGATCAGATTTAATATTTATCGCTTCTTCTGGCCATCCAGTGATACACTCACTTCCCATCAGCAAAAACTTCTAATAGTAACTATAATTTGTGGCTGGTTGCTGTCCTAACACAATCAACATTTGTCCTCAAACAACAGCCACGGTCTCCAACATGTCATCATATGACAAAATTGCAATAACTATTTTTTCTAGGTTTGGATACTTGACCTGCGTTCAGGTGGTGATATTCAAACCAAAGTACAATTTCTTAGACCTTGCAAAGGCAACAGGCTATAGACAGATTTTCATACAACGTACTGTTTTTTTTTTTTCTATGGAACGTCTTGTCTTTAGTAGCTATTATTACTGGAATATCGGTTTGTTGCAGTATTCTCGAACATACCCTCAGTTCGAATATAATGAATTTCCTTGAGCAGAGAAGTTGCTGTCCATGCATCAGCACGGCTTTAGAAAGCATCGCTCCTGCGAAACGCAACTCGTCCTTTTTTCACATAATATCTTGCGAACCATGGATGAAGAGTATCAGACGGATGCCATATTACTTGACTTCCGGAAAGCGTTTGACTCTGTGCCCCACTGCAGAGTGCTAACTAAGGTACGAGCATATGTGATTGGTTCCCAAATATGTGAGTGGCTCGAAGGTGGTGAGTGTTCATCGTAGGTGAGGGTATCATCTGGAGTAACCCAGGGAAGTGTGGTAGGTTCGCTGTGGTTTTCTATCTACATAAATGACCTTTTGGATAGGGTGGATAGCAATGTGCGGCTGTTTGCTGATGATGCTGTGGAGTACGGGAAGGTGTCGTCGTTGAGTGACTGTAGGAGGATACAAGATGACTTGGACAGGATTTGTAATTGGTGTAAAGAATGGCAGCTAACTCTAGATATAGATAAATGTAAATTAATGTAGATGAATAGGGAAAAGAATCCCGTAACTTTTGAATACTCCATTAGAAGCCTAGGACTTGACACAGTCACGTCGATTAAATATTTGGGCGTAACATTGCTGAGCGATATGAAGTGGGACAAGCATGTAATGGCAGTTGTGGGGAAGGCGGATAGTCGTCTTCGGTTCATTGGTAGAATTTTGGGAAGATGTGGTTCATCTGTAAAGGAGACCGCATATAAAACACTAATGCTACCTATTCTTGAGTACTGCTCGAGCGTTTGGGATCCCTATCAGGTCGGATTGAGGGAGGACATAGAAGCAATTCAGAGGCGGGCTGCTAGATTTGTTACTGTTAGGTTTGATCATCACGCGAGTGTTACGGAAATGCTTCAGGAACTCGGGTGGGAGTCTCTGGAGTAAAGGAGGCGTTATTTTCGTGAACTGCTACCGAGGAAATTTAGAGAACCAGCATTTGAGGCTGACTGCAGTACAATTTTACTGCCACCAACTTATATTTCGAGGAAAGACCATAAAGATAAGATAAGAGAGATTAGGGCTCGTACAGAGGCATATAGGCAGTCATTTTTCCCTCGTTCTGTTTGGGAGTGGAACAGGGAGAGAAGATGCTAGTTGTGGTACGAGGTACCCTCCGCCACGCACCGTGTGGTGGATTGCGGAGTATGTATGTAGATATAGATTTAAGAGTACCGATTCCTTTCGCCGTAACTTACAGGTGTGAAAGTAGACTTTCAACTATGTTAGCAATGAAAACATAAGTGAAAGGCTGAATGAGCTTGGTATATGACTTCCCACGTGTAAAGAAACCAAATATAGAAAAGAACTGTTAGAAACAAGTAGAACAAAATACCCAATTGACTCATTATTTTTGAGTTTAGCGGAAAACATAGAAAACGGAGAGGTTTCAGTTAGTTAAACAGTAACCAAGTATTATAAATAATTTATCCCTTTAAAGACAGAAATGTTAATTTTTTACAGTCTGGTGTTTGATTAGGTCCTAAACTTTGTTATCGTCAAGTGTAGTGCTGAAAGAAAGGTTGGGAACTACTTTCGTTGATAAATAAGGGGGAAAGCAAAATTTTTCTCTTCTTGGAACGGATACACACTGAATTTTAACGTTAGCCTTCTCCGTGATCCGTGATGCTTCTTTTGTGCCGTGGACTATTGAATCTATTACTCTTATGTGTATACTATTCGAAACTGCTGGGTCAAGAAACTGCCAAACGAATGTTTTGTAATCTTAAGCTTCTTCCAATGAATCCGAGCCTACCAACTGCTTCTCTTACGACTGATTTTGGGTGGTCGCTTCGCGTTAGGTCGCTTTGGGCGGTTAACCCAGGTATCTTATTGTCGTTACTGTTCCTAGTCACTGACCGTCTGTTAAGTAAGTAATGGGTTTTTCCGCCTTATTGTGCATAATACGTTACATTAATTTTTGTTAATTGTCAATTGCCAGTCCCTGCACTCTTTGTTCTTCCCGAACGTCTCACTAATTATGTGCTATTAAAGCTTTCCTGTATTTTTGATTGATTTCTTTATTACTGGATTCTAGTATATATGTGTCCGCAGCTCGTGGTATTGGGGTAGCGTTCTTGCTTCCCGCTCACGGGGTCCCTGGTGGATTCCCGGCAGGGTCAGGGGTTTTCCCTGCCTCGAG
The DNA here is from genome assembly GCF_021461395.2 of Schistocerca americana. Classification (NCBI taxonomy): domain Eukaryota; kingdom Metazoa; phylum Arthropoda; class Insecta; order Orthoptera; family Acrididae; genus Schistocerca; species Schistocerca americana. The sequence continues at coordinate 283,732,914 of NC_060123.1, read as the reverse complement.
GTGACTGGGAGTTGTGTCGTCTTCATCATCGTCATTCATCCCCATTACGGTCGGTGGAAGGCAGTGACAAACCCCTTCCGCTAGGAGCTTGCCTAGTCAGCGGTGCGGGACTCCCGCATTGTCCCCTACGCTCCTCGGAGTATGGGACCTCATCATCGTCAGTACATACGTCGTCATAAGTCAGAAGGTGTTTCAGACATAGCAAAGAAGCGTTTCAGCATCTTCATACGTACACTTCAGGGCACACACCCTTAAATATGGTGCCAGGTTGAAATTAGTATACAAATTTAATTTTTGTACTTTACGTATAAGCTGATATCTAAGCACCTGTTTCTATTAAACATATTTCATTCGGTCCCTTCACCAGATTCAACTTTCATCTTACATTTTATATATTTTTTGTCTTCTTGTGTTGCACATCCGGCTATGGCGTCATACGTACTTCTGATTACGTTATTAGGTGTTTTACATACACTCCTTCCAGTTGAGTACAACGCACAGAACGTTCACACAACCAAGTGAAACTCACAGAAAACTTCTTCTTTGACATATTGTGCATCTCGTGCGTCACATTGGCTGGAGTGTCGATTACACCGTCAATGTGTCCCCCATTGATGTGAATTTTTGTTGGTTGTCGTGTTGTGGGAGATTCGTGTTGATAATGCCAAGTCTCATCACCTATGATGATTTTTTTCCGGGGAAGAAATGTCCGCGCTTTCCATTTCAGTCAAATCACAGCAGGCCACAAAACGTCGTTGTTTTTATTCGTGACTCAAGAATGTGCGGAACAAACTTTGCACCCACTTTTCTCTTCGTCAAAACATTCTGGAGAATGTCTTGAGCGCTTGATTTGAAGTTATTGCTCCATTGTGATTTGTGACACAACAACGTTGACACACTGCGGATACACTTGCTTTACTTAACGCTGCCTACTCAGAACTAAATGGTCGAATGCACATCTGTGTTTACAGTAGTTAGTTCAAGTCGTCATCTTAATTACTGAGCTGAAGTCTCTTATGTACCAGGAATAAAATCAGCCTTGGAAATATTTTGGCGTAAGCTGTGGACATCTCGAAGAGTGACGGTCCTTCAGTACCGATACCTCCTTGGAGTTCTCCGGCTGATCCGTTTATGACTGATAGCGGTAATACCGGTACTTCCTTGGGGTTCTCCGTTTATGAGTGACAGCTTCTAACATACACTCCTGGAAATTGAAATAAGAACACCGTGAATTCATTGTCCCAGGAAGGGGAAACTTTATTGACACATTCCTGGGGTCAGATACATCACATGATCACACTGACAGACCCACAGGCACATAGACACAGGCAACAGAGCATGCACAATGTCGGCACTAGTACAGTGTATATCCACCTTTCGCAGCAATGCAGGCTGCTATTCTCCCATGGAGACGATCGTAGAAATGCTGGATGTAGTCCTGTGGAACGGCTTGCCATGCCATTTCCACCTGGCGCCTCAGTTGGACCAGCGCTCGTGCTGGACGTGCAGACCGCGTGAGACGACGCTTCATCCTGTCCCAAACATGCTCAATGGGGGACAGATCCGGAGATCTTGCTGGCCAGGGTAGTTGACTTACACCTTCTAGAGCACGTTGGGTGGCACGGGATACATGCGGACGTGCATTGTCCTGTTGGAACAGCTAGTTCCCTTGCCGGTCTAGGAATGGTAGAACGATGGGTTCGATGACGGTTTGGATGTACCGTGCACTATTCAGTGTCCCCTCGACGATCACCAGAGGTGTACGGCCAGTGTAGGAGATCGCTCCCCACACCATGATGCCGGGTGTTGGCCCTGTGCGCCTCGGTCGTATGCAGTCCTGATTGTGGCGCTCACCTGCACGGCGCCAAACACGCATACGACCATCATTGGCACCAAGGCAGAAGCGACTCTCATCGCTGAAGACGACACGTCTCCATTCGTCCCTCCATTCACGCCTGTCGCGACACCACTGGAGGCGGGCTGCACGATGTTGGGGCGTGAGCGGAAGACGGCCTAACGGTTTGAGGGACCGTAGCCCAGCTTCATGGAGACGGTTGCGAATGGTCCTCGCCGATACCCCTGGAGCAACAGTGTCCCTAATTTGCTGGGATGTGGCGGTGCGGTCCCCTACGGCACTGCGTAGGATCCTACGGTCTTGGCGTGCATCCGTGCGTCGCTGCGGTCCGGTCCCAGGTCGACGGGCACGTGCACCTTCCGCCGACCACTGGCGACAACATCGATGTACTGTGGAGACCTCACGCCGCACGTGTTGCGCAATTCGGCGGTACGTCCACCCGGCCTCCCGCATGCCCACTATACGCCCTCGCTCAAAGTCCGTCAACTGCACATACGGTTCACGTCCACGCTGTCGCGGCATGCTACCAGTGTTAAAGACTGCGATGGAGCTCCGTATGCCACGGCAAACTGGCTGACACTGACGGCGGCGGTGCACAAATGCTGCGCAGCTAGCGCCATTCGACGGCCAACACCGCGGTTCCTGGTGTGTCCGCTGTGCCGTGCGTGTGATCATTGCTTGTACAGCCCTCTCGCAGTGTCCGGATCAAGTATGGTGGGTCTGACACACCGGTGTCAATGTGTTCTTTTTTCCATTTCCAGGAGTGTATATGGGCCAGTTATATTACGATGATATCTTGTTCAGCTTTCTTCATGTATTTGATAATTAGCTTACTGAAAGTGTTGATCATTTAGGGGCATGGATGATAACGGAAATCGACTTAGAACAACGATTGTTAAGAGATCATGAAATGAATGTTTTATAATGGATATTCAAGAATTAAGTACACTTTTAATTACTTATAGCTAAGCCACCATATGTTACCGATTGCGTTCTCATGGAAACTTGTACGGTAACCAAGTGCGGTATGAATAAACATTTTAAGAACTCGTTAGCAATAACAGCCTAACAGCGCCGGCTAGTGTACTGCTTCGACTCAACTCCAGACCGCTCCACTACACGTACAACACTGGTACCCATGTCAAGCTACCCTGAAAGCACTGTGTGCGATCACCGACTATTTCGTACCTCTGACCTCGGATAAACCAGAGGTAGCTGTAATGCATACCCTATGTCGTGGCGGATCGATAACTTTGCCATTTAAATTAATAAACAATGTCAAATATCTCGCCGTCTGATAGTACCGTACTTTTTCACTGTTAAGAACGACGTATTGAGTTGAATTTTCTAGCAGTGCTGAAACCAGCCACAGAGTAGGTTTGACGATAAGTCACAGTTTTAATTAACTAGGCAGCAGTGTGGAAATGTAGCAAATGACTCTATGAGAGCACAGAAGTAACCTGGGAACCTACATCGGCTACCTTCTGGATATCATGCACGTACAGCAAGTGCTCAGTTTCACGAGACCCTTCGTTATGAAACCCTGTTATTAATAACTACGCAAGGGATTTTCGTTCTCCAAGGAAAAATGTCTCGACGAAATGGACATGTAACTGCTGTCAAATTGGGAGTATAATTCGATGTATGGGTCTAATGCGTACCTTGTGCCGCAATCGAACGTTCTGCGACACTGGCTGGTGACAGAAAAAGCGCGGCCGAGTAGAGGCCCGGTTTGGCTCACGTCGATAATTGATTTTCCGGGTCAAGTGGCGCGGCAGCGTCTGTACCCACCCACCACGTGGCCGGCTCCACGCCGCTTCCTAAAGCTGGAGGCGCCGGGTGAGCGTCTGAAGGTCAGCTACGCAGGTATACCAACAGCGTCGCCTGCTTGCTACAGGTCGCTCGGTTGAACGAGCAGTATGGTTTGACTACCAGGTCACATTACTAGCAATAGTCAGAGCCTTTTTCTCATCACCTCTAAAAGAACTCTGAAAGTGGCCACAAACAGTCTCGACCACGAAAACATTTATTTTGTGGTAGCCTGTTTCAGCTAGTTTTTGACCATCCTCAGACAGTCATACCATGATTCTAGGCGGTTAGGGGACAATGGAGCGGATGTTATAACTCCACGATCGTCAGTAGTTGACGGTTAGAACAAAATGAATGTTTTCCCGGTCGAGTGTGTTTGTGTCTATTTTTAAAGTACTTTTTGCCTCATCACTGTTCTCCAAGAGAAACGTTCTCAAAAACTACCTCTGAAAGACGTTCTTTTAAATTTTTTCTATGTCCTTCACTTTTTAGTTTCAGTTGAAGACGATTAGTTACTTCACATAACTGCACTTTTATAATTTTACTATTTTGCGTATTTTATAGTTTTATATTCTTGCTATTTTAAAGTTAATTTTATTGTACGTAATTTTTGCTTTCTATTGTGGTAGGCAATGCTTATCTTCCACACAAGTTACTGTTGGCTGCGCTAGCACTCATCTGTAGCTGCGTCCGTGTTACTAGTGAAAAACAATTTTCATAGGGCAAAGTGTTTGTTTCAATCATATTTTATACGCAAGTTCGTTCCTTTATATCTCCTTCATTTGGCCAACAGAAATTTCGTGAACTGAGATTTCGTATTTATTTTACCACATAAAACCGCGTTAGGTGTACCAGGCCACAGTTTGCTGATTGTAAACATTGTCTTATATCAGATAATACTAGTAATAAACACTAATTAAGACTTACATATTACTTTGAATAAATGGTTTAAGACATTGTGCAGTTACGTGAGTGCTGAGTTCTTGTTTTAAGCCGAAATACCTAACTTTTTACGTTGTATCACACACCCGAAGAGGTAACCTGTAGGACTAATTTTTGTGAGTCATAAATAATGAAAATTTGTTTAGTGATTAGTGTTTAGTAATTTGGTTCTACATTTAATTGTAATGTCTGTGTTGCGCACATGATAAGTGTGGACGATCTTCCAGGGAGTCAGACAAAAAGTGGCATGTGTAGATTGTAGGCTGGAATTCCATTGGGGCGATTGTAGTGGGCAACTGAAAGGGGAACTCAGTGTGGCTTTCCCAAGTAACAGTAGGCTTTGCAAAGTCTGTGTTGCGCACATGATAAGTGCGGACGATCTTCCAGGGTGGTCAGACAAAAAGTGGTATGTGTAGATTGTAGGTTGGAATTCCATTGGGGCGATTGTAGTGGGCAACAGAAAAGGGAACTCAGTGTGGCTTTCCCAAGGAACAGTAGCCTTTCCGAAAAAAAAATCAAATAAAATGAATTCGCTTAACAAGAGGCAAAGATTTTTGCCATTTACGCTGAATAACGAAATTTGAATTAGATTAGTTTGAAGGGAAAAAAGAGCATGGAAACTGGGTATACGAAACAAATACTGGGTGAAGAGGGAACAGCTCTTTATCTTTATTAGCTGCATTTGAGCTTACGGTATCTAATAAGTTGTGTTTGTTATCTGATGTAGGAGGGGAACAGCTTCATCCAGTTGTTGGTCGCGGTAGGGTGCAGCAGACTTCTAGCAAAGAGGTGTAGGTCGGTTAACAAAAGTGATGAGGAAGAAGAGAGTCTTGCTGCGAAGTACTTGCCACTACAACTATGTAAGCCAGGTCGCACAGCACAAATTAGGGATAGGGTAGCAGGTCACAAGTATTACGAATCCTACTGCTGGCCTTAGCCAAGTGACAGATACATACGGAATTTGGATGAGGGTTTTGATTAAGAGGATGCGATGATCATAGTAGGTGGAACAGACAACAGCCTCGTTAAAAACTGAAATTACTGCATAAGGGGTAACCTCGATGGAACAGGAGTAGCAACTTCACACACAGGGACCAGTTTTGTGGAAGTTCTCAGCGCCAACACCAACCCTGGGCTAACAACTTTGAGCCGTGGGAACACTCTGTTGAACAGAATGCTGCTGTCTGAGATGAAATGTCATACGAATTCAGTGCCTGTTGCTACAGTTAGGAGATACTTATACGCTAGATACAATCTACATCAGAAAAAAGGGGATGAAAGACAGGTTGGCCTAGATTCTTGCAGAAAATGTGTGGAAAGTCACCACCACACAAACTATATCTCTGTGGTCACCGGTGTCCGAGGGGTACCTTTTTCAGGTTAGAATCAGGAATCAAGAACCATGTTGTGAAAGAAGTTAAAACAAAAGGAGAGCGGCATAAAAAGTTTAAGAATGCACAGAAAAGTTAATTGTTTCAGGATATCAGAGGGCCGAGTAAAAGGCAGAAGAGCTTCTAGTCTGTTTTGTAAATTTAGAGGGCTCTGAAAAGGTATATATCTAGTGTCTATCAGAATGCCACATAAACACAGGATTATCATCGTACTTAAGCAGAACTGTTATAGGAAAAGGATGAGCTGTTTCACAATTATATTAAGTCGAAACACAAGTTCAAAAATATTAAAACAAGTAGATTTTTGTAATGATCAATACACAGAAGTGTTTTCTTGCGAATTAATACTGCGAAGTAGTTTACTTTAAATGTATTCTTTAATGAAGTTCAAACCAAAAAAATAGTTGTATACTCAGTAACAAATGCTTTCTTAGATCATGATACACGGTTAGTAGAATAAATAAGATAGTGTCATGCAGTATACATAATCAGTAGAAATCAGAATAATGAATTATTCCAAAACAAACATTTCTGAGAATAATTTATAAGTGATGACATGCAATGAAATTTAGAATAAACCAAATGATAATGTGCTGGCGCAAGTTGGCGCCAACACTCCGATCGGCAAAGAGATTGCGAGAATATCGATAATAGACACAGGGGCAAGCGAGCCTATCAGGAGAGAGGCCAACGACAGACTTGTAAACAACGCGCTCACAACCGTCCTCTCTACCGCCGCTATTTAGATCGCTGCCGCGGACCAGAGGACCACATACCGCGATATCCTCACCACCTGGATCGATAACCACCCCCTCGCCTACCACCACCCTGATGACGTTACACGTGCCACCTCTTTTCTTAAGCTGACCTTGTCTGAGACCGTGGAGGCCCACGTCCCTACCTTCGCAATCCACCCGCGCTGTCCCACTTTACCCCCACAGGCCATCCTCCTCCTCCGTGAATCCCACCGACTACACAGTGCCTTCCTTCACACACGTGACCGGGACACACTACGACGCCACCGGCAACTCCAACGACACGTCTGAAGCTTCCTCGCGGCCAAGAAACGCCGGGACTGGCGACAGACTTGCACCTGTCTTAATGCTACCCTACCTATCAACTCGTCTAAGTACTGGTCAGCCTTCCGCCGCCTTATGGTGTATAACCCCCCCCCCCCTTACTACCCTCTCTTTCATGATGACCACCCCTTTCCCGATAACCTTAGTAAGGCCAACCATTTTGCTTCTTACCTCTCTGATATCTTTACCCTCCCTGACGATCCCCAGTTCGATTACTCCCTCTTCCCTGATGTTCGCGATCGAACTGACACCTCTGCTCCTCCACTCGCTCCTGGCTTCTAGTACTTGTACAACATTACACACACCAAACTCAATACACCGATCACTATTCAAGATGTCATATCTACACTCCGCACAAAACTCAACACCATGTTACCTGTCGTCACCCCCATGAAGCTCCCGCCTCCTTCCTCTCCACCCTGGCCAGACACTGTAATGTGGTCTTGTCCACCGGCTTCTACCATGAACTGTGGTAAACCTCCCACACCCTGATGTTTCTCAAACCCGACAAATCGCCATCTGCTGTCTCCTCATACCGTCCCATCAGCCTTAGCTCGGTCTTCAGCTAGGTTCTGGAATCCATCCTCACCCGCCGCATCCACCAGCATCTCCACCAGCTACCCAATGTGGCTTTCGGCTGTCCTTCTCTGCTGATGACCTTCTCCTTCACCACACTCACCTCCTCTCTGAGCAGCTCAACTCCCATCACTCTGCCATCTTCCTCTCCCTCGACCTTGAATGTGCCTACGACCATGTATGGCATTCCAATCTCCTCTTCAAGCTTCAAACCTTTGCCCTTCCTATTAACTACGTCCGTCTAATCGCCACCTTTCTTTCCCACTGTCCTTCCTATGTCACCATCCATAACATGGATTCCTGCACCTTCTACCCCTCCGCCAGTGTGCCCCAAAGTTCCGTCCTCTCCCTTCTCTACCTTCTTTACACAGTGGACATGACGCCGCCTTCACCCCCCTTACACCTCCTCCAGTAAGCTGATGACACCGCCTTCCTTGCCCTGGCCCCCACCCTGCAACTCTCCCAGCACCTTCTCCAATCCCATCTTGACCAGTTCACCACTTGGTGTAAGCAGTGGCTGCTCAAGGTCAATCCTTTCAAGACCCAGGCGATCATTGCAGGCCAAAACCACCCCTTCCTTCCACCTCCTTGATTTTTATGTCACTATCTATGGCTGTCCTATCAACTTCACCCCCACCCTCAAGTACCTTGGCGTCACCCTTGACCGTCGCCTCTCCTGGACCCCCATCTCTGGGCAATACAAGCCAAGGCACACTCCTGACTCCAGCTCCCCAAGCTCCTTTCTGGCCACACAGGCGTCTGGACCCCTCCACCGTCCTCCACAGCTATAAATCCCTCATCTGCCCTACCCTATGTTATCCCCATCCTGCCTGGATCGCCGCCCCTCCTACCTTCTACAAATCCCTTCAAATCCTGGAATGGCATATGCTCCACCACACCTATCGGTTCTGCCACCCCTCCCCCACACAGATCCTCTACGACTTAATTCCGTTCCCACACCTCCTCCTTTTGCTTGAACAGATATGGATCCTTCACACCTCCTGCAAACTTGATCCCCCTCACCTGCTGTCTCTCCCATTCTTTCTCACCCCCGTTCACTGCCGCACCTGTACTCCCACATTCCATCTGCTCTCTTTCTCTCCACACTCCATACCCTTGCCCAAGGTGGCTTCCGCCAACTCCCCCTCCATGATGATGCCCTCATCCCCTCCATCTATCCCCCATACCAACATTGATTCTCCCCCAGTGTTTTTCCTCCAGGGCACCCTCTTTCCCTTCTCTCCCTCCTCTCTTCTCCCTCCCTCCCCTCCCCACAGGCTTCCATGATCCTTTCTTCCCTCTCCCCTCACCCCCTTCTCCTCTCCCACTGGCATCAACTCCCTCCCACTCTCCCTCGTACCCACACCTCTTTCCTTTGGCAGGTCCCCGTGTTTGTGCGTGAACAGTGCATCTTCGTGCGCTGGAGATTGTCGCCAGTGCTCTTGCGTGTCTTAGCGTCAGTGCTTCCTGTCTCTCCGTTTGTGTTCCTCCGTTCACGTGTGTAAACTCGTTCTTCCCCACTGAGTACCGTGATGAACGTTTTTCTATCCAAACAGTGAGCCCATGGACGGCTTCATTTATTTTAATATGTGTGTATCCTTTTTTTCTGTCTTTCTGTTTCTTGTATGTGTTCACCGTGGCGGAAGAGTGGCATAGATAGGCCACTGCCGGCCTACCTGTATTGTAAAGGAATGAAAATAACAATAAAGAGAAAAAAAACCGGAGGGCCTACTCAGTTCCAGTCAGTCATCCAGTGAGTCAACGAGTCGAGTCATCAGTCGCAGCCCAGAGGGAGTCGCAGTCGCAGTTAGCTCACCTCTACCTCATTGTCAGTCAGTACCTAGCGACCATTATTGTACATATCGGGGCTTCTACTTCACCAGCATGAGGCTAACGTAGACTATTACAGAGAGATTGTATCACAATAACTAGCTTAAGTAGCTTTCTTATTCTTACGAATAAAAAAAACCCTGTTAATATACGCGTGCAGTTAGTGTTATAGTAGAGGATACCGGCCACTAAAGAAAATCCTTGCTTCCCATGACACAAGCCTACAGTGACAACAGGACGGCACAAAAACTGGCGACAAGTATAATTCAGTGCTGATTTTGTTTGCTTCTCTTGTGTTTTGGCTTTCAGAGGTGCTCATTTATCATTACTAATTTCTTATTGTTTTCTTGCATGTATTCCAGGAGGCGAGCGGTAGAACTAATCAAATTTCTCTTTCAAGAGGCCTTGCTTGCTTTATGCTATAATGTAATGTGTAAACCATGGCTACCCTGCCCTTCCACTCTCTGCCCATCGGGCATCAGCTGCAGACAGCTAATGTGATGGATCTAAAACAAATTTTTCAGTTTCAGAACCAACAATTTGCCGCTTTGCTGACGACGGTACAACACCTTCTGGCTGTACAAGCCTAGTAGGCCGCACAACAACCGACCGACCGACTAGCCCAAGAAGTGCCGCCGAGTAGCATACCACTGTTCCGGCAATTTAACGACACCGAAGAGGAATGACTCCAATACCTGCCACAGTTCCAAGCACATTGTGAAGATCATCATGTTCAAAGTACTGTAAAGCTACAATACTTTCTTTCAATTGGGGGGAGGGGGGGGGAATCCCCAGAGTTCAGGTTAACACAAAAACTATTTCCAACTGCGTCTCCCGACGAACTCAGCTATGACGAAGTAATCGCTCCATTACCAAGTGCTATGACCAGCAAGTCCAAGTAGCTGCAGCCAGATATCAGCTTTTCGCTTGCAGAAAAATCCGGAACAGGCGTACCGTCAGTGGTAAACATAATTAACGGGCAAAATTAGGAAGTGTAAATTTAAGTGTAGTTGTGGCAACTTTTACAATCATGTAATGATTAGGGATGCAATAATGTTTAAGGTCCTAGATAGCAGAATACGGAAACAGATCCTAAAGTGCTCTGACGCATCACTTCCCCAGGTATTGCAAATCTTAGAATAACATGATTCGGGTGCCATAGCGGCCGATAAGTTTGATTAGGCCCCGATTTCTTGGGCCGAGTCATCCCTTGCTCGCGACCATCCCAAGCAGCCACAACAACTAGCGCGTACACAGCTGCGAAGACAGCCACGTAGACATGTAAACAGACCAGTGAACTTAGTGACGTCTTGCCATAGATGTTTTTCTCGCCATAAAAGACAAGATTGCCCATCACGTAACGCGGCGTGTTATATGTGTGGAAAAAAGCCCATGTCCAAGCAGTTTGTTTACAATGGCACAAAAACGCCAATTTTGCCCGCTCTCGTGGAAAACAGGATTGTGCACACCCAGTGGACGTGTGTTTTCCACACCTACTACAGCTTATGACGAAATTAAGGTTGTGCCTCATTTTCGCCCTAGTGCTGTGCAGCGACTTTCTAACAAACTACTTGTCTCCTTACGAATTGCCGGCCGTCGTGTGAACTTTCAGTTAGACACAGGTACCTCAATGACTTTGCTCAATCATGCCACGTACGAACAGTTAGGCTCACCACGACTTTCTAAATCTAGCAAACACGTCACTCCTTACAACGGACAGGAAATTCCTGTGCTTGGACAGCGTTTGCACTAAAAGACAATGTCGCTAGCTTGCTTAAAGAATTTCATGAACTGTTTTCAGAAGGAATGGGAAATGCTACTAACTTCGTAGCGCATGCTATACTGAAAGACGATGCACAGCCCAAGTTTTCTCGGGCCGCCCCGTTCCTATTGCCTTAAGAGACGAAGTAGCTTGTTAATTGAAGAATTACAAGATATTGGTGTAACTGCTGCCATTCAAGTTAGCCAATGGGCAAGTCCTCTCGTTTTTTGCCTAAGCCTTCTGGTCGCATCCGCATTTGTGTTGACTTCAGTTCTACAGTCAAACCACAGATAGTAATTGACTTTCTCCCCGAGGAACTCATGGACAGGCTTGGTGCAGGACGTTACTTTTCTAAGATAGATTTGCGTCATGGCTACTTAAAAATTGCATTGGATGAAGAATCACAGAAAGTGTTCGTTGTAAATATACATTTAGGACTGTTCAAGTATTTTCGTATGCCCTTCGGCATTGCTTCCGCATCCGCCATTTTTCAACGTTACTTGGAACAGCTGACTACAAAAGTGCCATTTTGTTCAAACTACCTTGACGAAATTTTCATCTCAGGTCGTACACTGGGTGAATAAATTACCAATTTGCGCACTCTTTTTCGAGTGTCCTCAGAAGTAGGACTGAAGTATGGTCTCGAAAAGCGTGACTTCTTTCAAACTGAACTACGGTACTTAGGTCATGTGACAAACAGTCAGGTTTTGCACCCCCTCGAATCTCATTTGCTTGCTATCCGTGACCTGCCTGTTCCTCACAATGTGTCAGAAGTGCAGTCAGAACTAGGCAAGATGGCATACTACATTCGGTTCATATCAAATGCCGCTCAGATCGCGGCTCCATTACATCGCTTCCGTCTCAAAAATGTGCCTGTTGTGTGAGCTAAAAACTGTCGAGACGCATTCCATATACTCAAAAATACTTTACTTAGTGACAGATGTTCAGTACTTTTGACGTCAGCCCCCGTTAGCTGAGTGGTCAGCGCGATGGAATGTCAATTCTAAGGGCCTGGGTTCGATTGCCGTCTGGGTCGGAGATTTTCTCCGCTTGGGGACTGGGTGTTGTGTTGTCCTAATCATCATCATTTCATCCCCATCGACGCGCAAGTCGCCGAAGTGGCATCAAATCGAAAGTCTTGCACCCGGCGAACGGTCTACCCGACGGGTGGCCCTAGTCACACGACATATTTTGTTAGTGCTTTTGACCCTGCCAAGCCAGTAGTTTTCCAAGACGTCGCTTCTTCCTACGTAATCGGTGCTGTCCGTTAACACAGGATTGGTGCACGAGACAGACCTATTGCTTTTGCCACAAAGTTACTAACACTAACTCAGTGCAATTGTTCTCAAATAGAAAAAGAGGCTCTCGCTATTGCGTATGGCGTGACCAAATTCCATCACTATTCATATGGTCGCAAGTTCTATTTAATGACAGCTCACAAGCCTTTACATTCCTTGTTTCATCCGTCAAAGGCGGTTCCTACATGCGCTACTCAAAAATTTCAATGTTGGGCTTTCTCGCTTTCGTAGTATCGGTATGAAGCTGTGTAGTATGGCAAAGCGTGGAATGCAGACGTCGTATCTCGCCTTCCGATTGGCCCAGACTGGTTCCGATGCAGCTACCGCATTTAGTTGCGAAATCGATGCGCAGGACTCTCAATTGCTAGAATAATTTCCCTTGAGTACAATAAAATTGCAGGCAACAGAAGCAGACCCAGATCTCAATATTTTGTTGCGTCACATTCGCACGACTGGGCCCCGTTCATTGAACGGTATCCAGAACTCAGTCGTGCGCCGATATTTTGCACGTCGGCACAGTCTTCCAGTTCACCAGGGTGTTATTCTAGTTCAAAATAATAGTGGACAGTCGTGTGTGCTTATTCTCAAAGTGCTGCAAAAGTACGTGTAGCAGTTGCTCCACCAAGGGCATTGGGGAACTGTTCGCACTAAACAGCTAGCGCGCCGGCACTGTACTTGGCAGAGATTGGGCGCCCACATTGAACGGTTGTCACAGTGTCGCTCATGAGCGGAAGACCAATCCGCTCCGCCACAGACATTTGCAGCTTGGCCGAGGGCGCTATCGCCGTAGCAACGAGTGCACATTAACTTTGCAGGACCATTCTGGAACACACGTTGGCTCATAGTGGAACACTCTTTTAGGAAGTTCCCGTTTTTGGTGCCTATGGCTTCTACGTCATCACGTAGCACCATTCAAGAGTCGTCCGCCATATTTTGCATCGAAGGTTTGCCAGAAGTACGAGGGTTGAATGAAAAGTAATGCCTCCACCTTTGTTAACTGAGTTTGGATGATAATGTTTTAATAATTCAAACGCAAAAATTATCCTTAGAATATGATCTTTAATTGCCATGATTCACTTTTCCACGTAATCACCAGCCAATTGGATACATTTCTACCAACGATGAACAAGTTTTCTGAAGCCGTCATGGAAGAGGTCGACGCTCTGTTTCCGCAACGACAGTCTCACAGTTCTCTCAAGGTCTTCATCAGAAGCATAATGATGTCCCCGCAAATCGTCTTTCATTATTGGTAACAGATGGACGTCAGACGGTGCTAAACATGGACTGGTAGGAGACTGCCGCACGGTGGTGGAATTCAGTCTCTGAAGTTCTCCTGTGGTGGCACGGGAAGTGTGTGGTTTGGCATTGTCGTGCTGCAGGAAAACATTTCCCTTTTCCTTTCGGACCCTTGTTAATCGTCGTTTAAGAGTTCCCAGCGTTGTAATGTTCAAATGGTTCAAATGGCTCTGAGCACTATGGGACTCAACTGCTGAGCTCATTAGTCCCCTAGAACTTAGAACTAGTTAAACCTAACTAACCTAAGGACATCACAAACATCCATGCCCGAGGCAGGATTCGAACCTGCGACCGTAGCGGTCTTGCGGTTCCAGACTGCAGCGCCTTTAACCGCACGGCCACTTCGGCCGGCCGTTGTAATGTAACGCTCTAAATTTAGTGTTGTTCCACGATCAAGAAAATCAACATGGATAACACCATCGGCGTCCCAGAACACTGCGACCATGATTTTTCCAGCTGAGGGCTGCGTCTCGAATTTCTCTTTCTGGGGTGTGTCTTTGTGTCGATATTCCATAGACTGACGTTTCTCTCCGGGTCGTAATGTTTTACCGACGTTTCGTCTCCTGTCACAGTTGAACGGAGAAAGGCGTCACCTTCATTCTAGTAACGTGAGAGGAATTCCTGGAAAATTTCTAGTCTGTGCGCTTTCATTGTAGGAATCAGCATCCGGGGTACACATCGTGCACAGATCTTCCTGTAGCCAAGTAAAGCAATATGTGGCACACACGTTCTTGTGAAATGCCGATTCTATTTGCAATTCCTCTCTGAGTGATACGACAGTTGTCCTGAATGAATCTGTCGACATTTTGCTTGTTAAACTCGGTGGTTGCTGTCACAGGACGTACAAATCTGTTTGTGATGCAGGTCAATGTTCCCCCCTCAACATTTATAAGCTTACTTGCCCAACGACGCACAGTGCTCACATCACTACAATCTCATTCTCTGATGAACTTCCTCTGGGGTGACACCTTCTGCTGTCAAGAATTCAGTGATTGCACGTTGCTTAAATCGCATTGACTGACCGTCTGCGCCGGGTTCCATACTTAACACTGTAACGACACAACCGTTCAATGCTAAGGCTTCCCGCCAATTGGAGCCGAGGAGCAGAGGCTACAGAACAAGCCAGTACCTGCCGCATACGAATTCTGAAAACCGTTGAAGGGTTACGAAGGTGGAGACATTACTTTTCAGTCAACCCTCGTACTTGTGTCGGGCAGCGGACCACAGTTCACTTCACCTGATTTTGGACAGTTTTGTGAACGAAATTCTATTCGTCATTTAACAAGCTCCGTTTCATCTGCAGTCCGACGGAGAAACAGAACGCTTCGTACACACCTTCAAGCAACAGATGAGCAAGCTTCGCACCACCCACACAAGGTAACAGGCGCTCCAACTCTCTCTCGCCTCCTACAGCTACCAACCACGAGACGGATCATCACCGGCGGAACTTCCGCATGGCCGCGGCCATCGGAGGCTACTACACTTGCTACATGGACCGCAGCATAAAGTGCCACTAATGGTCCGAAAGTATTGCTTTGGGCCGCGCAATCTTCTTCTTTTCAGGGTTTTTGACAACCGTGGACCCTGGGAAAGAGGCGTGATCCAGAAAGGCATTGGCTCTTCTATGTATTTGATTGCAGGTCCCGACCAAATTCATGTGTATCATTTGCCCAGTGATTCTGCTGCTTTTCTTCCCCCAGACTCACGGCCTCCCGGGACGGCGCGGCCTTCGCAGTCTTCCGCTCGTGCCACCGGGGCACCCCAGGAGGAGCAGATGGACGTTGCGCCCTCGCCCCCGCCTTCCCTGCTCGCCGACCCCATGGACCTGGACCTGAACCCGTCATCGCCCTCGCCGTCATCGCTCCAGGACGCGCCCTGAGGCCTGGACGTGTGCCCTGGCTGTGCTGCTCCTGTTGCCTGGCAAGCCAGATGCCGCGATATGGTCGGGGGTATGCCGTCCTCCACATTCACGGCTCCCAGCTCATCTCTACGTCCAATGTCCTGCCTCCCTCCCAGTTGTCGTTCACAGTCTTGCTACATCACACTGATGTGGCATTTCGTGGAGGGGGGGGGGGGGGGGGAGAGGAATGGGCTTTCGCCAGAACTCCGATCGACAAGGAGGTTGCAAGAAAGTCGGTAACAGACACCGGAGGAATTTGTTAACATCGAATATAGATGTAAGTGTTAGGATATCTTTTCTGAATGTATCTATCTGGGGTGTAGCCAGGTACGGCAGTGAAACATTTACAATAGACAGCTTACGCAAGAGAATAGAGGCTTTGAAATGCAATGCAATAAGAGAAGGTTATGTGTAGGTCGTGTAACGATTGAGGAGGCACTGAATACAGTTAGGGAGAATAGAAATTTGTGTTACAACTTGACTAACACAAGGGAAAGGATGATAGGACACAGTCTGAGTAATCAAGACATCACTAGTTTAGCATTGGAGGGGGAGAGGCTAAAATTGTAGAGGACGATGAAGAGATGAAAACAGTAAGAAACTTAGAAGGATGTAGGTTGCAGTAGTTACTTGGCGAAGAAGCTTTGCACATGACAGAGTTGCAGGGATAGCTGTGTCAAACCAGTCTGGGAACTAAAGACCACAACAACATTTGAAAATAGCTTTCTGCATAAGTCTACCAAAAAGGACATTAAATAACTACGTTAAAAGCATGGATCAGTAGAGGGATTAGACAGTCTTGTCAAAGGAAAAAGAAAATGTGCCTGTTTGGCAAGAACAAGTCTAGATTTTGCAGAAGTCTCTAGAAACTACTCTAAATTACTGAGAAAATGTACTGAAAAGACAAGAAACATGCACATTATGTCAGAAATCAATAATGCTAACAGCACTGTGATTATATGGAACGTAGTAAAGCGAGAGACAGGACAACAAGCCACAGAACACAATAACATCACTATTTTATTTTATTTAAATGAAAAGGCTATAAATTATCATTCATAGATGCCAGATACGTTTAACAATCTTTTCTTAAATGTAGTAGAAAATATAGGAGTGAACAGTTAAGAGAAAAATATATATATATTCAGAAGCTCAGCTAGACTTGTTCGTGTTCTCCTATAGAGTACTAAATACTTGTTCCCATATAATAACCACTGTCTTTCCTGAAATATGTAATGGTTCACTCACTCACAGAACTTTAACAGAGACTGAAATATGGCACTGTTAAACCCTCTATAAGAAAGATGATAGAACTGATGTCAATAACTACCGACCCGTTTCACTACTGTCACCACATTCCAGAGTTTTGGAGAAGATCGTGTATTGTAGAATAGTACCCCATCTGAGTGATTCTGATCAACAGTAATATCTTCAAGAAATCGCAGTTTGGATTTCAAAAGAGTTGCTCAGCTTAGAATGCTATTTATACACCTCATCGCCAAATTGTATATCTATTAAATAACAAAATAGCCCCAGTTGATATTTCCTGTGACCTATGTACAGCATTTCCTTGTCTGAATCAAAATATTCTCCTGGGTAAACTAAGGTTGTATGAAACTCAGCCAACTAATGAAGAATATCATATTAATGTCACATCTAAACAAGAGATAGCAGGATGTTGTACTTAATAAATTAACCAATGTAAGGAGGGGAGACTCTTCTGACTGGGTAGAAATCATTTACCAGGCCCCACAGGGCTCATTCTTAGGTCCACTCCTGTTTTTCATTTATGTAAACGACCTTCCATCTAGTATATAGCAAGAAAAAGTAGTTCTTTTTGCGTATTTTAATCAGTCCAGACGTACACACAGCCGACTGTAGTGGCCGAGCGGTTCTAGGAGCTTCAGTCTGTAACCGGACGACCACTATGGTCGCAGGTTCGAATCCAGCCTCAGGCAAGGATGTGTGTGATGTCCTTAGGTTAGTTAGGTTTAAGTAGTTCTAAGTTCTAGGGGACTGGTGACCTCAGATGTAAAGTCCCGTAGTGCTCAGAGCCATTTGAACCATTTCTCGTGCACACAGCAACAGAAGAAATGGTAAATAAATTTCTTAAATGTGTTATTGAAATGTTCTCCGTGAATGGTCTCACACTCGATTTTTGTTTTTTTTAAAAAAAAAGGAGCGTGTTCACTTCTGCACATCGAAATGCATTACACCATTGGTAATTGTAATACATTGTGGGAAAATGAGAAACATGGAAACTTCAAAATTTTTGGGTGCCCATATTGATCAAATTTTAAACTGCAAAAAAACACCTAAAACAACTTATTTCAGCCAAATTTTCACTTCCAATCATTGCTTGTATTTGAATTACTCTGAATTATTTTCACATAAGGCTTGACATCAAGCTATGAAATTTATGATTTTGAGTTTGTTCCACACAGAAAACACGTCTAAGCTGGTCTTTTGTATTGAAAATTACCTATATTAGCCATCGCTTTGGCAATGGCACAGAACAGAATGCGGTAGTGGCTCAGTACTTCAGTTGTAATGTGACTACCGTCTGAAACGATGGCTGTGTTAACTACAGGTTCCAGTCTGGCTCTAGGACTAGTATCCAGCGTCTTCGTTTTTCCTCTTCTTTAATCTGCCAAACCGAAAACTGACAAGGAAATCTTCAGAAACCCTCTGTAACATAAGTCTTCTCATAACAATGATTTGGTATATTTTAGATTTGAAGGTGAAAAACTTATTAAATATCTAAATTTGCTTCAACCAACAAAATTTAGAATTTTATCTGAATACATAATTTGGTTACCTACTGAATGGCGTTGAAAAGTTTGGCAAATAGGTAGACAGTCCCGCCTTGACCCTTGTAACGAGGATATAAAAGCCTCACAATCTATATATTACAATCATTTCTGAGCAAATCTGAGAGCATTCCTTTTATTTCCTATGTCTTGACTCTAAACTGGGAAATAATATCTTTACCACATTCCACATGACTCTCAAACAGAACATGGTACGTCATCAAGATTTTAAGCAAATTATAACAATAACCTCAAACAGTAACTAAAACCTAATCATATCAGTTCTCACGGAAACGACATGTCTTAGCACGTTTTCTTTTTAATAAGCCTCCGACCCCTATTTATTTACACAACCAGGTGGCCTTCTACACTGCGCGATAAAATTAAGAGATCACTTTTTCGATCCCCGTGATTGAATCCCATTGCAATGCATAAGCTTGAAATTTGGCTCGAAGGTGCATACGAACTTCCTCTATAATGGTTTACAAGCGTGATGCCCTGCAACGCTACCCTTGGACACGACAACGCTTCAAACAGCAACGTGTAGACACTTGCGTAAAAAAGACCACAACTCAGAAGGTCATGTGAAATGTAAGGTCGGTTTATGATGTCACATTGGCACCAAAGTTCACCCAACGTTCACCCAACGCCACTGTGGATGTGCCACGCGATGAAAAAGTCGTCACAGCCACTCTTACCCACATTTCAATTTCTTTTGACGCCCCTGTGATCGCCAGAGCAGCAACACCCAGCGTTGAAATCAGTCTGTTTCCTTATGGGTGGAGGAGAAGACATTTCAGACACACTACCGCTCAGAATCGCCACGAAAAGGCCTCAGGGGGTGGCAGAAAGGGAATCAATGAAACTACCACTCTCCCTGCAGGTCGATATCTACACAGTTTGCGGTCGAAAACGACAGTTCCCAGATGATGAGCAACGCGAAGACGTTCTTGACAACCTTTGATACTGCTGACACACTCGGACGTTTCAACCCTTCTCTAAGGACATTGTGAGACTGCATACCCATTGAAATTGTTCGCACTCTTTTGGAGTGCATCACAACAGTAGTTTTTGCTCTCGTGTACATGTTTGAATCGCTAGTGACAATGCGGAACCATTTGACAAAATCTGAAAGTGAATCAATGCAGCTAAAGATATTTACGTTTTTCTGCCCCCTTGTTTTTCGCTTTCCTGTGGCGCGATACTGGGGAATAGCAACATTAACATTTACGTTAATAAATTTGCAAAGAACACCTTCAGTGCCACCCACGTAGCTTTGTTGAGCATGTGGCAAATGTACATGTCAGAAACACCGACACCAGTTCAGCCTTGCGGCTGCTCGAGCGCATGAGGATAGGCAAACCCAACGTAAAGAGCGTCGAATGAGTTGCTAAACTTCAGGCGTTAGAGGAGTCGCGAGGCTGAACCTGTTGAATTTCACTGTGTCACGTGTCTCTCTGGGCGCGAAAACCTCTCTTATACCCACGACTTGTGTGTGTGTGTGTGTGTGTGTGTGTGTAAGAGTAAGTAAATAAGTGTGTGTGTTTTTTTCTGCATGTGTGTGAGTGAGTGGAAAAGAGAGAGAGAGAGAGAGAGAGAGAGAGAGAGAGAGAGGGAGAGAATTTAAAGTTACTTCTCTCTATTATTTTAGGAATCTCCAAAAAAATTTTGTGGTTGGATTCTTATGTTAGTTTGACTAAAGTACCGTAATTGTCACTATTTTCTGTAGAAGAAAAATGTTCGAATCCTTGTGGAACTTATTTGCCATGCAGCCAGTTATTTCGTTACAATATATTGTACTAAATTTTGCAGTTTTCTTTTTAGTGAATTCGTTAGTTGAACGATTACAAACTTACGGATTTCCAGAGCACCACTCTACTCCGCAGATCATCACACCACTAGAAAATTGTCACAAGACAGAGATTTCATGATCATATGAATCCATACACATGTGGTAGGTAATTTTGTGACATTAATCTGCATTCTAAATAGCACAAAGTTATAATATGAGTTTGACAAAGACGAAGGTACACGATTTTAGCAAGAAACATGTAGTTATAATAGGACTGTTATTTTTAGAAATTTCATTTAAACAGTTAAGCCTAAATGGTAGATAGTGAACCCCTATGAGCGCTTTCTCAAACGTTTTGTAGCCTTTGTGCCTCATACATAAGACGCACACATGTCAATGTGTTATTTGATTTTTCTGTACGTCCAATAGTTTTCCCACAAACAAGTCATAAACTTCATTATCGGATGGTTTCTGTGTGATTGTAAGTGTACCATTAAGTGGACCTTAGAGGTCCATGCATTCACACTTCAATACTCAGGGGAAAATAAGCATGCAAATACTGGCGTAATATTGTTCGGTACATGGTCGTTAATCACCAGTAGAAATATCTACATTTATACCCGTTACGCTCTGTATACTGGCACACAGTTATTGTCGCTGTTTTTCGAATATTCAGTGAGACTCATAATCTATCCTGTAGCCAGCAGGCATTCTGGAGCGCCCTCTTCCAGCCAGTCAAGTAAGCCTTCCTTACACACGTTCTATAGGGAGTTAAACTGAAACTCTCTTTGACAACCCATTCTATTCTGTAGAAGAATTTTTATTTTTTCAACTTATAAAAGGTGATGGGTAGAGATTGCCAATTCACAACTATATTAAAAAAATTATAATGATCAGCATTTAGCCATATTCACATATTAATCTGTAAAATGAATGTAAAATGGATCTTTCACATCATTACGATTAATTGCACAAAATGATCCACGGAACATGACACTAACCATGACATTCCTCCCACTCTGTTTTCTTGGCTTCTGTCAGCTATCTAATCCCCAACGCCCCGTTTTTTCTCTCCTTCCCCCTCTAACTCCGGTTTCCTCCCCTCTACTCTCCCCTTTCGCCACCATTTACCTACTTCAGCGGCAGGCAACGCTTGCATATCAAAGCATCCTGTTGTGTAGTTCCTTTCCAAATATGACAGGTTGCTTACACAACTACATAGGCAATTTCAACAGTTATGTAAATTTTTGTCTATTTATTGTATTGAACCGTGATTTATTTTCAAAGAATATTCTTAAGAATTTATTTTATTTTCTAGAAATTCATCAAGAACATTTACACATTTAATCACACTATGTAAGCATGGATGTAGTTGCCAAGGAGTAACTGATGAAATTATAACCAAATTCCTTTTAACAAATGGGAATTTTATTCACTTTAATAGTGCCTTAAAACTTTTTCTTTAAAGAAACAGATTTAAAATTATAATCAGAAAGCCCCCTCCAAATATCAAAGTAACAATTTATTCAGAGGCAGAAAGGAACAAGTTTTGACTGTATGAGCTTTTTGGGGCAGAGAACCTTGTCGCTCCCTTTTGACATGGCCGTAGTTGCGACCGCTCACAACAGCCTCTGAAAGACTATACTGGTGCAAATCTGCAACACACCCGATAACTTTAAACTAAGAGTTTTAACAATTTACACAAGCGCACAAACTATGCACCCCCAGTAAGAGGGATGGGAATGGTACAAAACACTAACAATTAAAGTATTAACCTTGCCACCGAAGGTGCAACTTGATTTTAACTTCTAAGAAAAGTCTTATGGTGAAAGGGTGGCAACCTTATATACTAAACTGATGATTTAAATAAAAGCCCATGAAATGCAGTCTTATATAAAATTCTACAAGGTTCGCCAAACAATAGTTAAGATGCTCTACAGTACACAGATACCGCCTCTCAAGATCATAGGCAATAATATCAAAGCTTCCAAAGATCAAAACATATTTCAGGTATTAGGCCGTTACACTCCAAGCAATAAATTGGTTAACACATCAAATCCGACAAACATGTCAGAGGCAGCTACTAACGTACGGTAGATTAATAGGGAGATTACCGAACAACCCGAACCGAACGTTGCTCTAACCCGCCCCTACTCCACAAGGGAAAAACGGACCACCCAATTTATAAACAACCACCTTCCCGCGGGTGGGCAAACGGAGAAGAATGGTGGGACGACCCCAAAGCAAAACGGCTGGTGACCTCACCAAGAAAACAAGTAGAGTTTAACAAGAGTAAATCACACAACATATCACCAATCACTTAACTTCCAATAAACTGCGATTTCTCGAGAAGACCTGGCGCAGCACCCCCAAATCGCTCTCCCGAACCGTCCGCTGCCAGTGGCTTCAACGGACGCAGGAAGGCGCGCCGATCTCCCGTCTCACGGCGTCGCAGCTCGCACCGGCCAGACAGATGTCGTGGGTTGACTCCTGTTGCTCTCGTGTCGACCGCAAAGTCACTACCCCTCGCTATACGCCGCGGTCCACTGGACTCACGTGGCGCCCTCACATGCGCCGACGCTCAAGAAGACGAACAAGTCATCTTGTGTCTCAGTGCGCGACCGACCAACTGATCGATCGAACCGCCAATGACCAATGCCTGAGCAAACTCGAGCGGACTGGCAGCCTAACGCCCAGACTCAGATGCAGGAACTAAACCCCGACCGGGCGACCACTCGCTGAGTTCTCTTACTGGCAGAGTGGAAAGACTCTCATTTTGCCGCTTTAAAGGTTGATCTGAACGACAGACATATTAGCACTCCGAACGACAGACAGACACTAACTGCCTAACAAATGCGGACGAGAGACAGACTAGCAAGCTGGGGACGAGAGACTGGCCCACTGGCGAGCTCATAGCGCCCCGTAACTGCACGTGAACAGACAACCTTTCCCCTTTCCCACCAGCGGGAGACACCAAAGCTGCGATTGCCACAGCGGCGCCACCGCCAGAAACGGAGGGCGACTGCTTCACACTACGCGCTATGGCACGCGCTTCAAAACAGCCATTTTTTACCACGGCTCATGTATGACAATTGAAAGTGCATATTTTTAGTTATTTAGTTTGTTTTCGCAACCTAAAGATGATCCAAACTTGGTTATACCATACAAAACGTGCAAGTAAGGTGGAAAAACAAAAGATTTAATATCTTTTTACCCCTACTAAGGTGTTTATTTTGCACGTACGCTTAAGATGTTCGGGTCAAAATGACTTAGGCTTTTTTCTGTTTCCCTTAGGGTATACTTCCACTCTTTTGTGTACTAAAATCATGAATAAAATTATAATTTAGATAGTTTAATCTATTAATCATTCCAACTGCATAACGGAATAGTACAATACAACAATTGAATGCTATAATTATGTGTGTTGATTTTACTACAAAATGCCTAACTGCCGCTAACAATTTCTACATTTGTATGTAAGATGTTTCTTGCAAGTGAATTATTTGTAATTAACACATTTCACTGAATTTTTACCAGTTTTTCCACGTAGATGACATCTGCGTCTCTTTTTAGTCCTAGCATCATTTTCTTCCGTTGTGGAGGGTACACATTCAAACGCTGTTCTTCGCTCTATAGTTTCCCTTGCAGCATTTCCTCTTAGAACATGTCTCTTCATATGCCCATCAATTAGCTGCTTGCCAATAGTTTGTAGGAATAGTCTTCTTCTCTGTAGGGTGTTTGCTTTCCATGGGGTGTAAGTTGCCTTTTACAGCACATAAGAGTTATAAGCAAATATGTCGATAATATCTGAGAACACAATAACAGACCATCTGTTTATCTTCCTCTTTACTGTACAACTCACCACCATCTTTTCTAGTATGTTCACAGCTCCTTCTGTAGCGTTGTATTATTTTAAGACTTAAAATCATTTGAGGTTTTCTCTCGTGCCAACAATGACTTTTGTATTGGGGTGCAGAGTGCTTTGCACAATAACACGTTTGTTTTTCTTTAGGATGTCCGATACAAGTGTTATGTACTTTGTGAAAGGAAATGTTAAAGTGTAGTTAGGAATCCTATTGGTCTGCAATAATTTTGGTTGAATGGAAGACTTTTCCCTATCATTACTATATTTCTCTTCATCAGCATTTGCCCTAGCTCATAGGAGGTGAAAACGCAGTAGCATGTAATGTTATGCCCTTTCAAGCCATAAGATACGACAGTTATAGTGGTTGGACCTTGATTTCTTACAGGGACATTACTTCTCATTTCATACTATAAGGCTGAATATTCTATACAAGACATGTTTCAGTGACACACAGTATCCAGGACTGAATTCGGAATTCCAGAATTTGCTTGTTTATTGGGGGAAAGGGCAGTTTCTCATGAACGCAACAAGTTGTAACAAACCTACTGGTATTCCATAATTTAACCATACACATTTCTTCCATAAATCCTTTAGACGTGCAAACTTACCTTCTTCACGTATTTGTAGTCTTGTCTCATAGTCATCAAATCGAATAACTCTTGATATCTTTTTGAACGTTTCTAGTGACGTTGTAGCTCTGGAAACTGGGCAACCTTTGCAATCGTCCTATAAACATTCAGTACTCTCATTATGTGACTTACAAACACCTGCTAATAACAACAGAGCTATGTAGTCAGGAGGAAACTTTGTGTTCTGCCTTACGGCAGATCGTGTGATGAGGGAAGCCTCGTCAGAGAGGTCCACAGCATGAGCATTTAGGGAAGTGATTCCAGTAGTGGTTTCCCGTTGGCTTCCACTGATGATGATGAAATGATAGTGAGGACAACATAACACCCAATCCATGAGCGGAGAAAATCTCCAACCCAGCCGGGAATCGAACCCAGGTCCCTTGGCGTGACAGACCGTCTCGCTGACTTCTCAGATATCGGGGCGGACAAGCAGGAGATTAGTGTGTAAAGTTTCATCGACAACGAGGCCATTAGAGAAGGAGCACAAGCTCGGGTTAGGGAAGGGCGAGGAAGGAAATCGGCAGTGCCCTTTCAAAGGAACCATCCTTGCATTTGCCTGAAGCGGTTTAGAGAATTCCAAAACTGAATCAGGATGGCCGAACGTGTGTTTGAACCGTCGTCCTCCTGAATGCGAGTCCACTGTGCTAATCACTGCTCCACCTCACTTGATATCTATGTAAGCAACTTGGTCAAGAACATCTAATTTTTTTCCCACTTAATTCCATATAAAGACATTCCTTCAGCATTTGAATGGGTGAGTTTAAAGTTTTCAATTAATGGAAGAGGGAACAATTTAAAAGCTTATTATTCACTTACAACGCGAGAAGTGGCAACCTTGTTTGTCCTGAAGTCAGGTGAACTATATTATTTGCTACACGCCGTCCCAGATGAGGTAGAGGTTCTCTATTTCATTTCTTTATTTATCCTTTGACTTTATAATTGCACTGCTTACCATTTGCTGTTCTGGTGTGTCATGTGTGCCTTCTAATGAAGAAGATCTGAATTCCGAAACATGATCTTCATCCTCCGAAACAATTATTGAATTACACGAAGAAAAACATAAATTAGTCAAAAACTGCGCTTTCACACACTTTATTCTGCATGTAAAGGATACTACAGATACTCGGATTAAGGTTATAACATGTTCCATATGCCTGCCACCATTGGAGGTGTTGCGGCACAGACGAATAACGAAATTCTGCATGACCAGTTGACGATGACCTACTGAATGACTGTTTTCAACTCAGCAATGGTCTTAGGGTTATTGCTGTACACCTTGTCTTTAATACAGCCCCACCAGAAGGAGTCTCATGTGTGCAGATCCGGAGAATATGGCGGCCAATTGAGGCCTATGCCAGTAGCCTCTGGGTACCCCAGAGCCTGAATACGATCCCCAAAGCGCTCCTCCAGGACGTCAAACATTTTCCTGCTACGATGGGTCGAGCTCCAACTTGTATGAACCACATCTTGTCGAAATCAGAGTCACTTTGGATAATGGGGATGAAAGCATCTTCCAAAACGTACCGTTCGGTAGTCACCGTGCCACCAAGGAATATCGCATCGAATATTCCGAGATTGGACACTGCACACCACACAGCCACCCGTTGAGGGTGAAGAGATTTCTCGATCGCAAAATGCGGATTCTCAGTCCCCTAAATGCGCCAATTTTGCTTATTGACGAGCCCATCCCAATGAAAGTTGGCTTCGTCGCTAAACCAAACCATATACGCACACCAGTTTCCATCATGCCCTGCAGCCAACCCTGCAGTTTGAACATCCTAACCAAACCATTCAGAAGTTGTAATGATTTTGTTTCATGTAGTTCAATTATTGTCACTCTGTACGTTATCAGTATTAGATATGTTCTTCATTATGTCTGATACTTCATGTTCTTCCAAAGAAGCTATTATCTTGAGGAAAAAACTTACAAAATATATGAACTGTGAAGATAGAAACCTAGTGTTCTGAATGGAAATAAATCACTTTACAAACTGATTTGGTTACAGAAACAACAATGACTCGCAGTCCTCCTTCCCTCCTTTTCACAGAAATAGACATTCCATTGTTCAAAACTGCAATGGTTTCACTTCTTTATACCCATACACTTCTATTCTTGCAAACTATATATTGTCAGACTTTGCTGTACTAATGAAAGTTAAAATGCACAGGGTCTAAAAAGACCTGAATAGCTTGAGAAGCACTATTTCTGTGGATGCCAAGCCATTTTGTCAAAATGTACTTCAGTAATAGACAATCAAAGTCAGTGAAGGCCATTTATTAAAACCAAATATTTTCGCATTTATAGACCATCAAAGATCCTTGGGGCACAAAACAGATCTAAACACATTACGCCGTTTAACTATCAAAGAGATGCTGAACTCTCCTGACGAATATGTTAGCTATACTGAATAAGAACCGTATATAAATTTTCATTGTCTGCACACACGTCTTCCGCCTTGATACACACTGAAATCCTCAAGCCACAGTACCGTTGCAAGCCGTTAGGGGAAGAGAGAACAATGGTGCAGCCCATCGACAAAGTGGAGATGGGCTGCAGTAAATTGTTTTGGCTCCTCTATCAGTGTGCCACGGTACCGTGCCACAGGGAATTTTATGTGTACCAAGACGGAAGACATGCGTCAGAAAACAACCAAAATTTAATTAGTAATTTTACATTTTTTAGGTGATAATTAGTTTTATGACTACTGCTCGCAAATCTGCAGTCTGTCAAATACCCACTGAATCACTTTTGCAGAGTGATTCTTAAAAATCAATACCGACAAAACAGACTTCTTACGATCTATTTCACTAATTATTCTTTTCAACATAAATTTTGGTCTATTACTCCATTTTCTGCCAATAATGACAATCGTTGATGCTAGAAAATGGGCTAGTAGCCTGAATCATAAGAATCAAAAATTAAGAATTAGTGAAACAGACAGTAAATTGTGTCAACGTTCTCACATATTGATGTTTCACGAAGAACCCACAGTAAAATCATGAGAAATTTTGCGAAAAATATATTCCTTAAAGACATGAAGTTCGTAAACGAGTTCGCGATCGTTTTTGGCACCTGCACATGACCACATAACAGCACTTTTTATATACCCATGTGTATAGATTATTAGATGATTCTATTTATACCCAAATATTTTTAATGACGTAATGATGGCAGTAAGCTGCAACCGGCAGTGTGAATTGTATAGCATATGTGATCAAAACGACTTTTATAAATAAACAATATATTACTACCAAGGAAAGCCAGAAGAAACCCTATAAGATGAATTTTGCAAACATCAGGGGACAGAGACGATTTTTCTGACCGAGTTCTTCATTTCATTTATTTTTAACCAGCTGATTGCCCAGAAATACTCAGTAAAGTTTTCGTCCCAGTTTTGCAAGAAGCACATCTGTTTGCAGTTATGGGTGTTCAATATTTCTTAAAAGTTGAAATAATCGCCTCCTGAAAATAACCAATTTTACTTTACTTGCATGGAGAGCTGCATCAAACCAGTACAGTAAACAAATTGTAAAATAAAATCTATTTCAAAAGTTCTCTCCAGATGCAAAAATGAATAAATCTGCAGGAGAACGCGTTCTTGAATAAACAACTTTAAGCTTTTCGTGGAACCGTTACGATGATAAATTCGCCACGTACTACCTAATAAACTGCCCCTGTGATTCACCGATCACGATCAATAATAAAGGTATCCCTGGCAGCAAGAATACGTTAAAGTTAAATGGTAGACGGCCACAGTAAGCGGCATCTGTGAGTTAAATGTTAATTTACCCTTACCATTTCCAAGTAATAATATCGCTACATTTAATTTCCAATTATCTTCTTTATAAACAGACTTGTATCACTGCAGTTTGGCCAGGGAGGCCGAGCTGTTCTAGGCGCTTCAGTCCGGAACCGCACGGTTCGAAGGTTCGAATCCTGCCCCGGGTATTGTTGTGTGTGATGTCCTTAGGTTAGTTAGGGTTGGGTTGTATTGGGGGAGGAGACCAGACAACGAGGTCATCAGTCCCATCAGATTGGGGAAGGACGGGAAAGGAAGTTAGCCGTGCCTTGTCAAAGGAACCCGGCATTTGCCTGGAGTGATTTAGGGAAATCACGGTTAGTTAGGTTTAAGTAATTCTAAGTTCTAGGGGACTGATGAACTCCAATGTTAAGTCCCATAGTGCTGAGAGCCATTTGAATCATTTTTTTGTATCAGTGCAAAGTTTTGGTGGGTCGACGTTCCATAGTAAAATAATTAGATATTTCAGTTTAACTAAAAGAAAATGTGTGGTCACTGAACTGAATTGACAGTTTACGAAAGCTGATGCGAAATTCAAGCACAGTCCACCGGGATCTACTATGGCATCGGTAGACTTACGCACAGAGACTTCACCTGGTTACACGGCAAGTATGTGATTTTTTTAGTTCAAGGACAAAAATGGTTCAAAGGGCTCTGAGCACTATGGGACTCAACTGCTGAGGCCGTAAGTCCCCTAGAACTTAGAACTACTTAAACCTAACTAAGGACATCACGAACATCCATGCCCGAAGCAGGATTCGAACCTGCGACCGTAGAGGTCGCACGGTTCCAGACTGTAGCGCCTAGAACCGCTCGGCCACTCCGGCCGGCCAGTTCAAGGACATACTCTTCTTCCGCTCTTTTGATATCCGCTATGGCAGTCATTTCTAATGAGCCTGCCTACACCGAAAACTGCAGACTACACCCAAAAACCACTCGCTTTTTGTTATTTCCCCACCCATGTCAACTCTTTCCCAAATCCAGCCCACTATTAGTGGTGCTAGGTGTATCTTACCGCCAAGCAGTTTTTTTGCAGGTAGTAAGCCATGAATGTAATAAAACTGGCTAAAATTTCTTCGTACATTCCAGAGATATCCTTAGATGTCACCTCCTTCCTTCCCCTATCTCATCACTATGAGTATTTTGTATCCCGCCTGGGAGACGGCGCGTGGGTAGGAACGAGAAAAGGTAACACAAGTCGGTAATGCTAGAAAATGGTTTACTGGTGATAAACAATTACGTAACTTTGTACGTAGGTTCGATGCTGAAGCGATGTGTCCTGGATGGCTGCACCTGATCAAAATGGCTGAAGCAGTCGTGGAGCTCGTAGACCTCGACAGCACCGGCTAGAGGGCGCTGTCGTCTGTGTCTCTCGTAGTGCCAACTTGAGAAACTATTCCGTGGCATCGTTGCTATCAATACCACAGAGTACAATGGGCGTCCTATATTTTTAGGTAGCAAATCATATATGTGCCAAGTTCAGCTGGAATTGTTCCAAGCGTTTCAGATGCTTTCTGTACCAACCGTTCCTACCGTCTGCCCTCGACCCTCGAGCTTAAACATCATTGAAAGCATCACAATTAGCGCGGCAACCACGGAAACTATTCATTCTAAACTACTTTCTTTTCCTTTTCCGATTATTTTTACATATTATCACTTTACATTTTCAACGCAGTCCCTAAGGGGGTAGGGCTGTCTTATCCCAATAATATATTTTTCCGGATAGTAACTCATACATGTACGAAGTTTGGCTGAAATTTGTACAGGATATATTGAATTCCTATATACACACATTATTCATTTTTGTACATAAACGTAATTTCCGTCCACAGGCCCTAGGTGGCTCATCCCTACCAACCAACCACCGTGTCATCCTCTGCCATTGGGGTCATTCGACGCGAATGGAGCAGTGCGCGCCAATGGCGTCCCAACAAGGTAAAACCCCTGATAATATCGGGAACGGAACGCGCTTCCTCCGCATGGCAGTCAGCCACGCTCAGCACTCAGCTCCGGAGCCGCACTATTCTTGTGTAAACAGGATTTTTCGATCTGCATCGAAAATAAAACGGCCTAGTTGTGAAAGGAATCGAAAATTTAGGGATCACATTTTAGGCAAACCAATACTTACGATATTATTCCTAATTTTCTCTAGCTCTCAAATGCCCGCTAGGAACAACAAACACTGGCATTACAAAAGTCATGGAATACCTCCTAAAACCAAGCCGGACCTCGTTTTCCCTGGGGCAGTGAAACAACTCGACGTTGCATGTTCTCACCAAGTAGTTGAAAGTCACCTGCAGATATACTGAGCCATGCTGCCTCTGTACCTATTTACAACTGCCAAAGTGTTGCCAGTGCAGGATTTTGGCACGAACTCTCCTCTCGATTATTTCCCATAAATGTTTGATGAGATTCATCTCGGGCCACCTGGTTAGCCAAATAGTTCAATCGAATTGTCCAGAATGTTCGTCAAAACATTTGCGAACAGCTATGACTAGTGACATGGCTCACTGTCATCCGTAAAAATTCCATAGTTATTTGTGAATATGATGTCCAAGAATGGCTGCAAATGGTC
The DNA here is from genome assembly GCF_021461395.2 of Schistocerca americana. Taxonomy (NCBI): domain Eukaryota; kingdom Metazoa; phylum Arthropoda; class Insecta; order Orthoptera; family Acrididae; genus Schistocerca; species Schistocerca americana. The sequence continues at coordinate 283,701,705 of NC_060123.1, read as the reverse complement.
TTCGAGTAGCCGAACGTAACCATTTTCAGTCGATGAACGGTTCAGTTGGACCAGAAGACCCAATTAATTCCATGTAAACGCAGGACACACCATTATGGAACCACCAGTAGCTTGCACAGTGCCTTATTGACAACTCGGGTACATGGCTTAAAGTGAGGTATGGCCACATTCGAACCTCACCATCAACTCTTACTAACTGAAATCGGGCTCACGTGCCCGGGCAACAGTTTTCCAGATGTCTCCGGTCCTATCGATATGGTCACGAGCCCAGGAGACATGCTACAAGCGGTGTCCTGCGGTTAGCAAAGGCACTTGGCGTCAATCGTCTGCTGCCGAAGCCCATTAACGCCAAATTTGGCCGCACTGTCCTAACGGATACGTTCCTCATGCGTCTTACACTGATTTCTGCGGTTATTTCACGCTGTGTTGCTTGTTCTTTAGCACTGACAGCTCTACACCAACGTCGCTGCTCTCGGTCGTTAAGTGAAAGTCCGTCGGCCAACGCGTTGTCCCTGGTGAGAGATAACGCCTGAACTTGGTAATCTCGGCACACTCTTGACACTGTGGATTTCCGAAATGGAATGTCCCTTGCGTCTAGCTCCAGCTACCATTTCGCGTTCAGAGCCTGTTAATTCCCGTCATGTGGCCATAATCAAATTGGACACATTTTCACGTGAATCACCTGAGTATAAATGACGGCTCCGCCAATGCACTGCTCATTTATATCTCGTACAGGGTGGTCCACTGATAGTGACCGGGCCAAATATCTCACGAAATAAGCATCAAACGAAAAAACTACAACGAACGAAACTAGTCTAGCTTGAAGGGGGAAACCAGATGGCGCTATGGTTGTCCCGCTAGATGGCTCTGCCTCAGGTCAAACGGATATCAACTGTTTTTTTTTTAATAGGAACCCCCATTTTTATTACATATTCGTGTAGCACGCAGAGAAATATGAATGTATTAGTTGGACCACTTTTTTCGCTTTGTGATAGATGGCGCTGTAATAGTCACAAACGTATAAGTACGTGGTATCACGTAGCATTTCGCCAGTGCGGATGATATTTGCTTCGTGATACATTACCCGTGTTAAAATGGACCGTTTACCAATTGCGGAAAAGGTCAATACCGTGTTGATGTATGGCTATCGTGATCAAAATGCCCAACTGGCGTGTGCTGTGTATGCTGCTCGGTATCCGGACGATATCATCGGAGTGTCCGGACCGTTCGCCGGATAGTTACGTTATTTAAGGAAACAGGAAGTGTTCAGCCTAGCCGAGCGGTCTGAGGCGCCGCAGTCACGGATTGTGCTGCTGGTCCCGGCGGAGGTTCGAGTCCTCCCTCAGGCATGGGTGTTTGTGTTTGTCCTTAGGATAATTTAGGTTAAGTAGTGTGTAAGCTCAGGGACTGATGACCTCAGAAGTTAAGTCCCATAAGATTTCACACACATCTGAACATTTTTTTAAGTGTTCAACCACATGTGAAACGTCAACCACGATGCCCAAGTAGATGTTTTAGCTGCTGTCGTGGCTAATCCGCACATCAGTAGCAGACAAATTGCGAAAGAATCGGGAATCTCAAAAACGTCGGTGTTGAGAGTGCTACATCAACATCGATTGTACCCGTATCATATTTCTATGCACGACGAAGTGCATACGAAAGCAATTGCAATTCAATAGTCTCACAAGTGTGCTGGTCAAAAGCTCCCATCTTGCACACAAAACCAAATTCTGAACTACTAGTCCCTGCCATCCTGCTGTCCATGCAGAAGACGAGACATGAAGTACTGAATACTTTGTGGTTTAAACATCCCGCTATAATTAACCGACCTTATATGCACCTTGTTTTCCCACTGGCCGACTCCAAAGCCTTAAGTCTCTCTACATTTTCACATCTGACTATAATACATCCCGTGAGCGGACAAGTGGACAAGGGGATCGACTTTCTGCTACCACCTCGTAACTCCATTCGAATTGCAGACCCATGGCATATGAAAAAGCGCTCCTAATGAAACTGCTGCCCTTCAGCAACAGTGAGTTTCACGTTCAGAACAGTTCTAAATGCTGTAATTTCTTTGATACTACTAATCAGAATTTGAAAGAGAGTAAAGCCGTTGCATTCTGCTATTTCAGAACTGTAGTAATATCAGCAGAACAACTTTAATTTAATTTCAAAAAGCAAAGTTGAGAACCGATATATCTGTAATAAATAATGTTGCGGAAAGCGAATATGAGTCATTTAGTGGTGACTTTTTGATAACTCATTTGGGTGAAACCAGAATTACGATACCTTAACGGTTCAGAAAAGAACTGAGGTGAATAGCTCAGATGAATAACCCAGCACGTTATCTGGAATATGATATATTTCATAATTCTCATTGTATGTATCAGAACAATTCGCTACAGATAAATGGGTCATAGTGTTCAAAATAATTTTATCCATGTCGAGTAGCATACAGAACTCTCCGTTCACTTTGGAATACAAACGATTTATGATCATGTAGAGGTTTCAGATTAGTAGTAAACAGGTAATTAAATAACGTGGAAAGCCAAGCTAGAAGCACCTTGCTACATTTCACTTTAACAGACAATGTTGGTCCTTGATAGCAGAAGATTTTCAGATTCACCTTTAAAAAAAAAAATCTATGGGTTATTTCGTCCGTGGTCATATGGTGCAGTCTTTATCAAGATGTCCAGTTGTGCAATCTATGGAGACTGGATTTAATAGAGTGTTAGTCCCACTACAGCAGAAAGGTGACTAAACAGGTATATTTAATACAAGGGTTGTTCGGAAAGTAAGGAACGATCGGTCGCGAAATGGAAACCACAGTGAAAATCAAAACTGTTTTATTTGCACATTTAGCTACACCTTCGAGGTACTTCCCTACATAGTCGCCGCTCTGACTTAGACATTTGTCTGAGCGTTATACCAAATTTCCAAAACCATCGTCATAAAAGGCCACCGCCTGTGCTTTCCAATTGTTCTCTACACTAGTCTAAAGTGCACAGCCTGCGCCCAAGTGTTGTCTTCGTGTCCAGTGTTCCATGTGAAGACAGATGATACACAGGACGAGCCAATTAGGGCAGTGCTGTGGGTGATCAAACACTTCTCATCAAAAAGGCTGAAGGAGCGTCTTCACTGCCCCTGCAGAGTGCGGCTGAGAATTGCCATGAAGAAAGACGTGCGTGGCAGTTGCGTTAAGTGGGCTGCATCCATTAAGGCGAAGCCTCTCAGCGGGCCATCCTACTTGGGGGGAGACATTGCTGTTCTAGTCACCTTTACTCGCTCACAGTGCGTTCAAAACTGAAAAGAGCGTCTTGATGCGATCGACGGGCATACTAGACACTGCCCAAAACGTCTGTGAAAAGCCTTGTCGGATTTTCACAGTGGTTTCCACTTCGCAACCGAACGCTCCTCACTTTCCGAATAGCCTTCATAAACTGGTTTTTATTCGATGCAGATAATACTTCAAGTCAAATCAAACATCTGTCAGCCGTCAGCTTTCCAGACCGTTATTTTATTTGGCTACCAGTTTCAGTGATTTACTACACCATCTTCAGGTCTCCAACCAGCGCGTAGGAAGATTCCAACCTCTGTTCCGGTAAAAATAGTGGTTGGAATCTTTCTACACGCCGGTCAGCGGCCTGAGGCTGGCGTAGTAAATAGACGAAATTGGTAGCCAAATAAAATAACAGCTTGGAAATTGGACAGCTGAAAGGTGTTTCATTTGACATCCTGCCCGAGCAGCCCTTGCAAACATCTCTCAAAAGATGAACGTACAGGGAATACTTGAAGTGTTCTACAGCTACCCAACACATAGCTGTTTGTCACTACATAACACAATCATAATAATAAGAGTTTATAACATTCTGTCAACAAAGATGTCATAAAGACTGAGCACAAGTTCTAACTGGTTAACGAAAGGGAAGGGTATCGGTATTGCAGTGCCCATGTTGTTAAGAAGTGCGATGTAATGTTTCTTCGGACATGCATGCTGTTGCTTAGTGCGATTTAGGGACATTATGGAAAGCCTAAATCTGGAAGTCCTGACGTGGACTTGAGCCGTTGTCTTCCCAAATGCGTATCCTGTGTGCTAAACATTGCACCAACTCGCTCGGCTGCTGCCATAGGGGCAGGACTGGAGTTCCTTCGACTTGCATGAAACATGTTACATCGTTGAGGAGGTGGGACGTTGCTGACCCACCCATTTAATAGAAAGGGTCACTCGACACTAGGATGCAGCAGATAGTAAAATACGTACCTGAGTCTTCCTAGAGATGCCGGCGATCTGGACGCCAATGAACTCGGCTGGGTCATACAGGGTGGAGAAAAATTGTGTCACGAAATTTTAAACCTGGATAGATGATGCCAGTAGGATTCAAAGTTAGTAATCTTGTGTAGGTCGACGACGCACAATTTTTAAACTACGGAAACTTGCACCACGCCCTCCGATTGCCCACGGGATTGGCCTGTAGCCGGATGCCCTGGACAACGCATGGCCGCGAATGCTTTGCCTGGCGGAGATCGCGATATATCCAAGGAGGCCCGCATGCGCCAACCTTCCACGCTGGGGGCCTGAGGGTGAATCCGCAGGGATCCCGACACATCCATTGTAGTTTCATGATAAGACGTACCGGGAACAAACACATCAACAGCTCTTAGTTTGTCTACAGAAAGGCTTTTATAAAGGGCCTTTATTTGTAGCTAGGACATTGTTTACTTAAAGCAGGTGCTCCAACTGGCGACCCTCTGATGCGACACAAGCTTGGTAAAGCGAACGGTGTTTTGTCGAACTCTTTCAAATATTCCTGGCATTTCCCTGATGTTGAATGCGATCCATTAATTCCTCTTCGTTTCGAAGTGTTTTGCGTCCGGGTGGGAGAACTAGAATCTTGAAGAATCCCCACAGGAACAGATCCGGTGGAATGAGATCTGCTTATTGCGGGGGTCTTGTCCTAGGACACCTCTACCAATTACCCGGCCGTCGAAGAGTTCATTTAAATATCCGCGCACAACACGACTGTTATGTGCGGGGGCCCCATCATGCTGCAACCACATGCGTAGCCGTATGTCCAGAAGAGCATCTTCCAACAGACCTGGTAGAATATCTTGCAAAAAGTGAAGGTAATCTGCCCCGGTAAGTCGAAGAGGTAGACGTACCAGCCCAGTCAGATGGTCACCTACAATGCCTACCCAAATTTTGAGCGAAATTCGTTCCTGGTGTCAGTAGACGTACGTGACGTGAGGATTTCTTCTTTACCAGTAATGAACGTTGCAAGTTGCACTCGTCGGTAAACAACACAGTGGCGGGGAAACTGGGATCTCGTACAACACGTCGCAGAAACCACCGGCAAAACCCTAGCCTTTGTTCATAGAGCGCCACAGGATTTACGTCTTGGAAAGGGTGGAAACTAAATGGATGACGGCCGTCATCCCTCATAACCTCCAAGACTAACCGATGAGTGACACTCATGTCATGCCCAACCGCTCGAAACAAGCCTGTTTCGCCAAGTCGCTGTTGAATTGCTGTGATCTTTTGCGGGTGTAGGTGGCGTCTTGCTGGGTGCCGTCCCTCATACAACCGTCGAGCTTCAAGCGAATTACCGTCGGCTAGTCCATAAACAAAAACTATATCTCGTTGTTCTTCAAACGAATACTGTGTCCCCATGCTGAGTGTATGACTAATTCGCAGGTGACGTGTGTGTGCTCCGAAACGAAGCTTACGTATGAATGCCTTTGACGTGAGGTGGAGACGAGCAGTAAAACCTATCCGACACGTGTATCACTTTGGGGCAGTGACAGGACGAGGGACGTATGTATGTGTGAACCGAAAACCATAGTGCTGCCCGTCAACCGACGAACGGCAACAGGGCAATGCCACGGCCAATCGGAGCGCATGGTGCCAAATTTCCCTAGTTTAAATATGGTTCCTTAAGGCATCCAGTGTTAAAATTTCATGACACAATTTTTCTCCCTTTTGTTGAGGCAAAGATGGAAGATGACGAGTCGCCATGGCAGTGAACAACTTTGATACTTGAGTTTCATTTGTGAAAGGGCTCTGAGCTACAGAAGCAACCTTGAAAGACACAGCAATATGAAGTCCTTCGCCTAAACCAGAATTGGAGGATCGGGTGCAACCAAAGATTTTGCTGTGTCCTGCTTGTCGCGGGCAGGGTGCACAGACACGTTTCGAGTTAGTGAACCAGGATTCTGACACGTGAAATTTCACTTGCATGTGAGACCCAGAAAATAGGCAGGCCATGCTACGTAGGGCCGTCAGTGTTGATTACAACACGTAGCTCAGTCGCAACACGGTGCGTCTGATGTGCGTCTGGTTCACAGAGCACAGAGGTCACTTGAATAACATGCACTAGGGTCCGAGAGAGGTTAAAATTTTTTGCAACACTTCGTATAAGCAATCACTGAAGGATATGAGCAATGCACTTGGCCTACCAGAAATGCTATGGTAAAACAGTACAGTTCAAAGCAACGGAGGCAGACTCCCCAGCTCTCCGATGTTTCGTCGAAGGCAGTGAATGGCGGTGGGAGCGTAGCCCTGATTACTGACTGAGAGCAGAATATTCTTTTTAATGTTGTTGCCGTTGTTCCTATTGCTGGTGCCATCCCTCTTGAGCTTCAAATTGTTGCTTTTGTTGTTGGAGTTGTTGCTGTCAAAATGTGATAAAGTTGGGAACTATAACACTGGAAGTGCGTGCGAATGTGTTACCGAAAGTGTGATAGGGTAAGACCTCGTCGCCAATTTTCTGTCAGCTCTCAATACTAACGCATAATCTGGGAACAAAGTCGAGTTAAAAGAGAGCAAAACATCGAAATGAAAGCCAACAAAGAGAACAAAAAAAGTTCAGGTAGGATCGAAATCTAATAAACGGAACAGCGAGTTCGTGAGACGCTCTACACTGAATCATGTCTGCCTTGCTGGCTCTGTTGCTTTGAGAGGATACATGTAACACGTGCCACTCCTGGTGGTGATCTTCAGTCCCGAGCTGTGGTGCCCAATAAGCGGCGATCGATAATGGCATCTGGTGAGGACATGAAACTGGGACAGAGAATTCGAGAACAGATTTAAACTGTAGGGCATGTACAACGGCAAGTGTGAACTCTAACCATGATTTATTTGTTACAGACTGCAGATTAAAACAGAAGAAATGCTAATGAGGTAGGTAATCAAGGAGATGCAACCTGGATAAATTGAAAGAGTGAAAGGTTGTTCAGAACTTCGGAGAGAGCATTAGCCAACAGTTGACTGAAATAGATGAAATGAATGCAATACATTACGAGTGAGTCGGTTTGAGATATTAAATAGGGAAAGCGACTGCATATATAAATTACAGGAGATATTAAAATTAATTTACGAAATATATACTAATACAGCTACTGAAGCAGGCGAAAGGAACTATAGAAAATGAGATTGACAGAAAGTGCAAAATGACAAAGCAGGAACGGCTAGAGGGTACTAGAGCGTACCTACAAGGCTGCAGAAGCGTGTATAATTAGGGGAACAACAGTTGTTGCATATTAAGATTCCTTTGGAGAATAGAGAAACAGCTATATCAATAACGAGAGCTCAGATGACAAGACAGTATTAACCAAAGAAGGGACAGCTGAAAGATGGAAGGAGTGTGTGGAAGGGTTCAACAAGAGAAATGTAAGCAATATTATAGAAACAAATGAGGAAGTTGAGATGTGGCTTGGTCGATCTTGCTCCAGTTTTGATCGAGGTTCGATACCTCTCATTAAACTGCAGCTCGGATAAAAATCTTCAAATGTGTGTGAATTCCTAAGGGATGGCGCCTCGAACCGCGCGGCCATTCCGCGTGGCGCAGCTTAGATATTAGAGAAACATTGGTGCAGTTAGTCTTAAAAGGGCGCTCGTGGTGACGGTGGGGAAGATAGATAGATAGATAGACAGACAGACAGACAGAGGAAGAAGACAGGGACAGACAGTGTGCGTGTGTGTGAGAGAGATAGAGTGAGAGAGGGTGGGGTGGTGGGAGGGACGAAGGGAGCGCGTGACCGCAGTGTGAGTGCTTCCTCACGTAGATAAGAGGTAGAGCCGTAGTGCAACTAGCTGAAAGAAGAGCCTTTGTGGACTGGCTGTTGTATTTACGGGTTTGGCCTGCCAACCTGAGTACGTAGCTCACAGTGTCGACAGGTGGTGTGTGTCAGCTTCAATCAGTTCCACGAGTGCATCGCACTTTCATCAAAGCAAATGCCGTTTACTCCCCGCAAAAGGCACCGTCTAGAAAAAACATTATTTTTCCTAAAGTTTGCAACGCCCTCAGCTTTAGATGAGTTTTGTAGTTTGGCTAATTTATAAGAGAATTGTCTTCCAGCCCAATGGTCAAAGAACACATTGACAGTTTTACATTTAGCAAGGAAATATTTGTATTTAATGCAAACATGTGCGTAGTTCGCCAACTAGTTATCAGACACAGATTTACTTCGCGTACTCGCCTTGTAACACTACGCAATGAACCCCTCAAATTTAAACAGTGTAGTGCACCAAGCAATTGAGTTGCTGTTTGTTCATATTTAAATTTGTCAGCTGAGTTTGACTAGCTTCTTTCCATGTTGCGTAATTTTTTACTAATTTAAATTCTTTGATTTAAATTGGATCAAGTAATTGAGGAGCTGTGTGACTTTTTTTCACTATTTTAATTTGTCACTTGGTTTGGCAATTAAGTTGTCCAGCTCCTTCTCTGTTTAAGTATCATTTTTGAGTAAATTAAGAGCCTTGTCTTTAAATCATCTAACTACGCCAAGATCTGTTGTTATTAAGGGCCAAGACATTTTATTCACGTTGTTTGATTACTGTAAGTACTTAACAGTTGCTGTGTTGCAGGAACTATTATTTCTAAGTGCATAAATTGTCTTAAAGGAAGGCCAAACTAACATCCATAGAGGTGGACTGTACGAGTGGTATCAGCCGACCGACCAACCTAAAGTTAATCCTCCTAGTAAAGGGAGTTCTTTTGGAAACGAAATGCTCGATGTTTACTTATAACTACTACTGGCCTATCTGAAACTACATTGTTACCTTTCAAGTGATTTAATTTGTTGATAATTGTGATATTTGTTTTTTTAATGTGTTATAGAGTTTGCCTAAGGAAATTTCAAAATCGATGAATGCTTTGAAAGTTTCGAAGTTGAAGTTTTAATCTATTGTGAAGTTACTTAAATTTCTTGAGATTTGATTTTATCGCACGGCCTTGCGTAAATATAAATTTCAACAGTCATGGTTCTGCAAGTAAAAAACATTTATCTACAGTTCCACAGATGTCAGTAATTGCAATTTGAAATTATCACCTGTTGGACATTTAGTAAAGTAAATAAGTTGTTTTTAATAGTGCTCAACATTTCTTGTCTTAGCACCTCTCCTGCTCCACGAACTTGCAACTGCCCTTCTGGTCCAAAATTAATGAGTATTCGTCTGCTTAAAACTGTGTTGAATAATTTAAATTATAATATTTTGCGAAAGTACGGGACCACAAATAAAAGGAGATAAAATACGAGATACGACATTGCAGAGCACTGAAAGAACTAAGTCGAAACGAGGTCCGTGGAGTAGACGACATTCCCTCAGAATTATTGGGACCCTCACGAACTCCAGAAATCGTAACACTATTCCAAAAAAATGGTTCAAATGGCTCTGAGCACTATGGGACTTAACATCTGTGGTCATCAGTCCCCTAGAACTTAGAACTACTTAAACCTAACTACCCTAAGGACATCACACACATCCATGCCCGAGGCAGGATTAGAAACTGCGACCGTAGCGGTCACGCGGTTCCAGACTGAAGCGCCTAGAACCGCAGGCCACACCGGCCGGCTATACTGTTCCACCTGAGTGTAAGGTGTACGTGTGAGAGGCGAAATACTCCGAGACTTCAAGAAGAATGTGGGGATTCCAATTCCAATACAGTAGATGTTGCTAGGTATGACTATTATCTAACTTTCAGGCTAATAAGAATAATTACATGAGAATGGAAAAACTAGTGCAAGCAACCCCAGGCGAAGATCGGTTTCGGTTCCTGAGGAATGTGAGAGTATGTAAGACAATGTTGACCCTACGGTTTATCTTGGAAGACAACTGAAAACACTTCTAGCATTTGTAGATTTAGGGGAAGCATTTGACAATGTTGAATGGAATATGTTCTTTGATTTTTGAAGATATAGGGTTCAAAAATTGCTTGAGCACTATGCGACTTAACTTCTGAGGTCATCAGTCGCCTAGAACTTAGAACTAATTGAACCTAACTAACCTAAGGGCATCACACACATCCATGCCCGAGGCAGGATTCGAACCTGCGACCGTAGCGGTCGCTCGGCTCCAGACTGTAGCGCCTAGAACCGCACGGCCACTTCAGCCGGCAAGATATTGGGGATAAAACATTCACAACTTCTACCGAAACCGGACTGGAGTTACAAGGGTCGAATTACCGTCATAGACTTGGAAGAGCATTTGAATGGAATTGATAGTGTCTTGAAATAAAGGCATGATATGATCCTGAACAAAATTAACACAAGGGTAATAAAATATACTCTAATCGAATTAGACGATGTTGAGGGTAAGAGTAGTAAATGAGACACTAAGAGTAAAACAAATGATTTACTACTTCAAGAACAATGTAACTGATGAAGGCTTAAGTACAGAGGGTATAAAAAAGGTAGACTGGCTCTAGCAAGACAAATGTTTCTGAAAAAGAGGAGTCTGTTAATATCTAATATAAATTTAAGTGTTACTAGGCATTTTCTGGAAGCATTTATATGGAGTATAGCCTTGTACGGAAGTTAAAAGAGGACGATAAGCAGATCAGATATGAAGCGAAAAGATGCTTTTCAAATTCAGTGCCTTAGAATAATTCTGAAGACTAGATGGGTAGTTCCAAAGACTGATGAGAAGTTACTACACTAATTGAAGAAAAAAGGTATTTAGGCTACAATTAGACTAACAAATGATTTGTTGATAAGACATGTCCTGAGGCATAAAGAATGGACAGTTGGTAATGGGGAAAAGTGAAGGAAGACAGAGGGGTGAATACAGTAGCCAGGTTGAAATGGATGTGTGACGAAAGAAATATCAGCCATTAGCTCATTAGCATCAGCGGGGCAGTGAACGAACCCAAAGACCACAGATGAAAATTTGTTCCAGACCGGAAATCGAATCCGGGTTTCCCGGTTTATGGAAGCGGTCGCCTTAAGGGCTTTTCTCTCTTTTTGGGATAACAATATCAACAATCAGAGTGAATAGGAGAAAATATGCAACATTATTCATACAGTATGTGTGATAGTCACCAGAATAACAAACAATTTAATCAACAGAGGACACCCTCCTGACTGAAAGTAATGACACTGGAGACTGAAGAGCAACATGAGGTGGGTAGAATGATATTGATCCCCAACTGCCAAGCACTTTGTGTGTCTGTGTGGGTGAGAGAGAGAGAGAGAGAGAGAGAGAGAGAGTAGCAAAAGCAGCAATTAGTTGCCTTCCCTTTCTAGCTTTATTAAAGCAGGTCGAGATTTCGGCTAGTAATTATCCATTATCAGTACAGTATTTCAGAATTGTTGCGCATGCCCTAGTACGTCAACAGGTGTTGTTTGGGCTCCTGTCACAATGCACTAAAGACTAGCCTGTAGTCTTTAATGCACATGCCCTAATACGTCTACACCAGTTGTTTTCGGGCTCCTGTCACAGTTCATTGAAGATTACTCAGTAATCTTTAATGAACTGTGACAGTTGCTCAAACAACAAGTTTAGACGTACTAGAGAATGTGTAACAACATTAAAATACTGCACTGCTAATGCTTAGTCGCTATCCGAAATCTTTATCTGCTTTAAAAAAGTTAGAACGGAAACGACGACTGATTGCTGCTATTCTGAAAGCCATACCACCGTCTCTGAGCGCATTCCACTCTCCTAATGGAAGGTAATTTGAAGAAGAGTAACCGTATAACAGATTTACATCGAACTGTAATTAGCGTCAATAACAACAAACAGAAATAGAATCAAGAACGCCATCCTGGCGGAGCAAAATTAATGGTATCAGCATTCCACCAACATTTTGGTAGATGCACTCTGAATCCCGAGTCTATCAGGCGTGTTCTGAGCACGTTTTCTCGAAGAATATTCCATTTTTCCGTTACACTGGTTCGAGTCCTGGTACAACACACTCACACTCAAATCACCTTCTCATACCTATGGCACCCCAGTTGGATCGAGTCCAAGAAGATTCTACCCACAAAAATTAGCATAATATTGACAGTAACCTGAATTGTGCGTAATAAAAGTAAAACTATCTTGCAGTAACGTCCAAAAATCAAGCCTATTCTTAGCTCCTTCATGAAACAAATAAGAGGTCAATTGGCATTTTATCCAACACCGGAGAGCTTCAGTTATAGTGACAATTTCAGAAGGGAGAAAAAGCTGAAGACACGAATCTAAGTCTGTGTTAGAGAGCGCATTGAGCTAGAGCAGTCCGTGGAGCTGTGCTACCTGTAATGCTGGTATGGTGTAATGGCTAGCACATTTGCTTTGTTAGCAAGATGACCTGGATTCAAGTCGAGAACGTTGCACAAACTTTAATTCATTTCTTCAGCGTCTTCCAATTCACTGTGTCGGTCTCTGTACATGGGAAATATATCACATCCAGAAGGAGAAATGATCGCGAAGCGGTGGCACGGGGAACCGTATGTAGAAGAAAGGCATACATTTTCCGAATCAGGTATCACACCTCTGTATAAGATACTTGTGCCAGTCGATTTTTAGCAATGCTAAGCATCTGATACTGTGGGCAAAGTGACGCAGCTGCCATGTTAATGGCTTATTGACGAAGTTGTGTTAGGTATTTTTTTTTATTAAGAACAATATACCAGTTCACACAAGCCCTCGTGTTGAGAAGGACATGATGTACAGAAAGCCAGACCATGAGCCACTCGACCGTAGGATACTCGGGAGAGAGGGAGTAACCGGTTCATCAATCATGGTTCCCGTTAATCCGGTCTGGTGGCCGGTCCATGATTAATCATCGTACTCACATCAAGGGCAGGTGCTCTTGCATGAGCACTGAGCAGACCAAGGCCGCTGTCTCGAGGAGGAGGAGTTAGCAGGTCGTAGCGGAGTTTGATGATGGGATCCACGCTCACAAAGTAGGAAAATTCCTCCAGCAGTTTGTGTGCCATTGCTTTTGGCACCGGTAAAACCTGTGGCGAATGAGTGTTGACAAAATTAGCCCCCATGTATCATGTCTAATAATCGCGGATGGTTTCCACGAACGTTCGTGTGGATCACTTGAAGGAGGCGTTTATAGTTAATTGAGACCGTTCGTTGTATGTCGCATGTGTAGGTGATGCCCAAAATTTTGATCTTGTCAGCAATGGAAAGGGTCCACAGTTCCAGCAGGAAGACCTCTGTCGACGTTCATAGTACCAGACTTTGTCAGATTCACATGGCTGCCCGCAAAAGTCTCTTATTTAGTGGTACATTCCAGAGCCATTCACACTTCATCCCCTGACCAAACCAAAAACAGCAAGTCATTTGCGTATGCAGGCCAGATGAAAGCATACCTCCTCATTGTGATCCCAGACAACTGGCTCCACAAATCATGTAACAATGCCTCAAGGTCGAAGGTATAAAGAAGTGTCGACAGTGGACAGCCCTGGCGGACTGGACTCGCATTCGGGAGGACGACGGTTCAATCCCGCGTCCGGCCATCCTGATTTAGGTTTTCCGTGATTTCCCTAAATCGCTCCAGGCAAATGCCAGGATGATTCCTTTGAAAGGGCACGGCCGACTTCCTTCCCCATCCTTCCCTAATCCGATGAGACCAACGACCTCTTCCCCCAAACAATCCAAATCCAGTCCTGGCGGACTGACTAGGTGATAGTAACACGGCCTGCTGCACCCATCATATGGCACCTCGGAGGAGTAGCAGGAGGATGTGTGGGCGAAGGTCATCCGTCACAGCACTGCCTCAAGAAAGTCATGACTCACTCTATCAAAGGGGTGGTCGAAGTCTACCGACATCAAGGCACTGCAAAAGCCGAAAGCTGCAGGTTGTTGCCAGGTTTATGATATTGTGACAACTGCGAACGGCGCTGCTTGTTACCGTCACCGCTAAAGCTCGTTTGATCCATAAAGACGACTGGGGAACGCGCAGAAGGTTGGTGACTACAATCTGGATAAAAATCTTGAAGCCAGAATTCGACAAAGTCATTGGCCGATAATGTCCAACTTCTTGGCCCCCAGATGCTGTGGGATCCGGGACGAGCAGACTTTCTACGAATTCAGGGGGGAGGAGACGATCAGGGGTCATCAATTCTTCACCTATCACAGTCCAGCAGTCAACTGTGATGTCGTGGAATGTACGATAAAACTCCAACGGCAAGCCGTTTGGGCCTGGAGATTAGCCTGCTGCTCCTTTACTGAGACCCGTAATCATCACTGTAAAATCTCTGGAGCCACCCCATCAAGGCATTCACCACATCAAGGGGTGATGTGGTGTCCTGGTTCTCTGCCGCGTAGAGCTGTTTGTAGTAGTCCACAAAGGCGCCTGTAATATCAGGGTGGCCGAAAACATCCCATTTGAATTTCTGCAGGAGTACCGCGACTGTGTTGGCCAAATGAGGCTTTACATTGTAGTGAAGCAGAATGACCCCACAGATGAGTTTGTCTGGTAGTCTTGATTTGGTCGTTTGGCGAACAGTGGTCAAAGTTGTTGAGTAACGCTGGGCATTCACTGTTGTCCCGTGCTGCAGGAAGTGAATCAGAAGGGGGTCCTCTTAGTCAAAGAAGAACGTCAGCATAACCTTTCCTGCAATCGTGTGGATGGCCTTGAATTTTTTTGGTGGTGGTGACCCTGGTTGCTTCCATTGGAGACTCTGTCGTTTTGATTCTGGTTCAAAATGAGGACACCATGACTCAACCCCAGCCACCACTCGTGCCAGGAACGCATTCCCTTCCTGAACATATCGCTGCAGATGAGCAAGACACTGGGCCATTCGACATGCTTCCTGGTGTGGTTGAAGACTGTGGGGCACCCACTGGGCACACATTTTGCTCCTGTGTAGTCGTTCCTTCACCATGGTGTGAACACTTCTGACACTCAATCCGCCCACGACGGCTATGGCTTTCACTGTCACTCGGCAATCCTGCGTAATGAGAGAATCCACCAGGTGGACTATGTCATTAGTAATGCAGTGTGGTGCTCCAGATCCTGCATCATAGGCTAACGACACCCGTCCTTCCCTAAAGCGCTTGTGCCACGCCTTGACTCTTGGAAGGGACATGCAGTGTTCGCTGTACACTTGTGACATTCGTGGAGGAATGTCCGTTCGTCCTACTCCTTCAGTTATCAGAAAACAAACAACACCTCTTTGCTCTTCTTTTCATGCCTCCATGTCACTGTTTGCAACGCGACTGGCAGCGTTGGACCAATGATGCATGCTGGTGCGGGCTCTGTATAGTCACGGGACGTGCACGTGTGTCCTCTAGCGACGGTCTGTGAACTTCCACGCTCTGGTCGGAACCACAGCTCGTTACACACGCCACGATATTACCCTCCTGTCACTGGTTTGCGTTTTCGAGACTCCGGCTCGTTTCTTTCTGAACACTCCTTATGTATCTGGAGCGTCCATCGGCGACCATCTGGCATTTCGAGGGCACTGCTGTTTGTCTAGAATAGTATGACACATGGATGGGGCTCTCCTCGTACCTGGCCTTGACGTCACGCTTGTACCATTGCTTCCTCAGGATGGTGATGCGAAAGCTGCATTGTCTTCTCCTTAAACCGTTGAATTTTAACCTGTTGTTGAATAAAGGGAAATTATCTTGCGAGTTCATGGGGTATTGTGAAATAATATTCGATGGTATGTCAATGCCACTGTATTTTATCGCGACCATAATTTATCATCTGCAGGCTTGGGACAGTCGAACTACCAGCGAAACGTCGAAGTATATGCTGGAAGGCATCTCATATAGATGTTCCAAGTCGTCTCTACGGGCTGTCTGCATTCTGGACCCTGGGTATGTGGTGCAAATGTAGAAGATGTAGTCGGAGATGACAGTAGGCCATAACTCAGCGTCAAGTGTGGCAGTTACGAATCCTTGGAAAACATAGACACGCTCAACATTACTCACTGAATGGCTGGTTAAAAAATATGTGGTGCAAAGGTAGACGATGTAGTCTGAGATGACAGTAGGCCATAACTCAGCGTCAAGTGTGGTGGTTACGAATCCTTGGAAAACATAGACACGCTCAACATTACTCACTGGATGGCTGATTAAAAAATATAGCAAGGCCGATCACCATGCACGCGGTCCCAAGGTGACGTTAGTGAGGTAGCAGCTAAATTTTCTGGCGTGTGATAAAATGGGAATGTTGGTACTACCAAGATAACACACAACTGAAGCCGCCCCTAAGAATAATACAGTCGCAACGACCTGAAAACGAAGGGACGACCTGTTCCGAATAGAGTCGTGACCTTCCTATCGTTTGGCCGTAAACATTGATGATTTGGACACCAGAGAAGACCACAGCAAAACTCCTAGACGCTGGTAGGTTAGCCAGTTCCTCAACCACAATGCCTTCTTTTGTGAGTATAGCCATCCCACTGCCATTTTCAGCGTATGGCGTGGATAAGCAGAGTAGCCATAGATAGCCGTAAATGTCTCTAGGCGAAATTCTTGCAGGAATGTATCATCGACGTCCGTTACCTTCAACATTTCATAGAGCAATTGTAGTTAACCAGGCATTCAAATTGTGTTGGCATTGATTGAGCCAATCCTGTAAGCTTGTCGCGCAATTTTGACTACTGGGATTCTCACTGAGGCAGGAAGAGGAGCAGCTTACAGAAGTGTCTCCCCAGCAGGCAGCACATTCCCATCCAGTACCTCCTTCAATTAGCAGTCTTGGTTGGATTTGCAGCATTAACTGCAGTCACAACAACAAGGGTTCGTCTTCCCCATCATCATACCATGCAGAACTCCGTGGAAGCGGTGCGTCCAACAGAGCCTGTGTCGAGTCCAAAGGCGGTGTTGTGCCTGTTGTGGAAGATTTGCGCTGGCGCAGCTGTTGTACAGAATCCATATCCACAGCACTTGGCGTGTGCAATGATGGTTTCGCTCCGCCGAGGGAGGGGGGGGGGGGGAGGCTTGTTGATGTGACACGGAATCACCCATCAGGAGGTGATATTGGCTAGTGGGATATTCTGTGCCTTGAGGTTGTGTCCCGCAGGTGTCGGATGGGGCGATCCGGCGTGTCTTACTTTCGGCGACGATTGCTTGCACATGTGATCTTCAGTGTCTTATGACGCCTGGAGTTCCTGACTGTCAGGCAAAAAAGCATCAGCATGCACAGCCAGAGTCGAGGTCCTACCCGTCCACTGGAGATTGTGCACCGCTGCACAAGATGGTTGGTGAATGATGAAGCAAAGGTGTGGACGTCGTTCCATCTGTAACACCCTGACGTACACCTGGAGACAGTAGCGGTTCAGTAGCAGGAGTCCGCGTGGACAGGAGCGCGAGATCGTTTCGAAAAACCTCGACGAACGACAGGGGAGTGTCGTTGGGAGGGTCACGACTTGCTCATTCCTTGGCAGTAACAGCGTGATCCTGCGCTGTGTACAGTTTGAAGGACGTGTTTTTCTTGGTCACATCCTGAGCACGTCTTTGGCTGGTCATCATCAATTGTAAAGGCAAGGCCCCTTCAACGTATAAGTAGGACGGCTAATATTTGGTCAGCTCTATGCAGATCAGTCGCACGCCATTGTCCACCAGGTATGTAGCAAACTGAGCCCACTCTTTAGCTGTGTGGGTAATCACATTCCCATATGTGCAGAACGCAGATACCACTATATCGGAAGGGACCACAAAAGGGAAATCAAATATACACGTCGTCCCACATTTTTCACAGTTACGTCAGTGATGTATCTGTCTGAATAACCGAATTTGAGACCATTTCCTGTTGCTCGTAGAATTCTATCACATACTTCGTCGTTAGTCAGTTTCCCACACACCACTCTGGTCAGTGCAGACAAGTAGATGCCAACAAGACCTTTATAATCACTCAATCAATTAATCTTTTCTTCATCTCCAATGAACTGTAGGAACTCAAGTGCCTTTGATCGTGCGCATTGAAGCAAAAAGCTGATCTTCAGTGTTGATTTGCGGTGGACATAAGCCATTCTGCTTCTAAGAAAAAATGTAACGTCCTAAGGTGGCTGAATCACACAAACAACTCCAGGTGCAAGTTCCGCGGCGAGAACGTAAACAGATGTCCCTGCCGCTACACCTCCGGAGGCAGGCTGCTGTCTCGGCTGTCCGAGCACTTCCGTCGTCCGACACAAATCTCCTTCAGCCGCACGCTACAGAGTAGCGTCTCCTATCCATTAATCTACTTGCTTACACCCTAAAAGCACCCCACAGGGGTTCGGACACTATTGGGCACCCGCATCGGATTGCCGTTTGGCGCATATATATTATATATAGATGGCGTCTGTTCTCTCCAACATGCATCCACATGTAATCAAATGGATGTAGTTTGTAGTAGTTATTCAAAGATAAAAAGGCTGGCACGCGATAGAGCAGCGTGGATAGCTGCGTCAAACCAGTCTCGAGACTGAAGAAATCAATAAAAACACTGTAACGTTGACTAGATATTTCTTTCAATTATAGCATACATAGAAGAAGTAGTCATTTCTTGTTTGGGTATTCATTTAAGTTACTTCGATATATTCTCATATCTCGTCACGCATATATCATATAACCCGGTAACTGCTCCACATGAGGTCACTTACAAGATTTGCATAGATATTTAGGATATCAAGTCTGTTTTTTAACTCATAATTTGGCATTACGTACGAGTAGTAATAATGAATTTCAGCATGTGAACAGATCTTAAAATTTCATTACGGAATAACATTATTATTACACGACACAAACACGGAATATACTATTAATTTTTCCTGTTTTACAATGGATGCATAGTAGTGCAGCAGTGAACAGCACTATCTTTTTGTGACCGCTAGCTATCATTCATTTCGTGCTGATAGATGGCTCAGCGTGTTCAGCTGCTATTGTGAAGATTCTGCCGTCGGAATATTGCACTACTCGTCTATCATTATGAAACATAAAAAACTATTGGGCACCCACATCCAGTAACAGAGTGATTCTATTACAGTGAATCACAGGGATTCATCCATGGCTACCACCGTCGAGAACGAGGTAAGTATTTTTGTTAGGTGAAGATAGACATTGTAACTGGTCAAGAACTTCGCAACAGTGAGTACTGAATTTTTTATCTTTTAACGCAAAATTTGACATGTTTCTCGACTACTCTTCTTTTTCACTCCTTTGAGCTTTCTTCAGTATCACAGTGGTAACCTTCTATGAAATGTCGAACCTCTTGTAGCGTGCCTATTTTTTCAGTGCACTACGTTCCTGGAAAGCTGATTGACTTTAGGTGTCATTTTTAAGTAATGCCTTTAACGTATTAGGATTAGACAAATGAGACTAGATATTTGTAATTATTTTGTCTGTTGCCTCTCACTCGACGAGAGCAAAAAGACCAGCGCCTTATACATTCTTTTTAATGGGTCTGATAATACCAGCATCTGGTCTTGTCTGTGTCGTTGATGTTTAATGTACACTGTTAAAGAAAAAAGAATTGCGTTGTTCTAAATAAATCAAATGTTGTAAGACTGAAATTCAGTTAGTATATGATCATTGGCCGACTTCTAATGTCTGTTTTATCTGCCAAGGTAACAACAGTATTGAAAGTATCACATTTGATTGCGGCAGAAAGTTTACTTGTAGGCGTGTGAGTACTTATGAAGAATATAATAATGCTGATGCATAAGATTTTTATTATTTACGACGAGTGAAAGATATGTTTGAATATTTCAGCAAAGTATCAGAATAAAACTTGGAAATCTATTAATTAATACTTCTGTAGAATTGATATTTCCAGTAAACCGAATGCAAAAGAGCCAAAGGTAACCAAAGGCAGAAAATGAATAGTCCTAGTTATACCAATTTATATGAAGATACAATTAAAGTTTATGATCAAAAATGAAATATTACGCTCCAAAATTCAGGAATAACAAGTCGGCTGGAATAAATGGCCTATTAAATATCTTTAGAGGAGCAAAGTCATAGAATCTCTAAGTTTCCATAGCTACAGAAAACTCAGTACAACGAAACGGAAATTTCTAAGGACAAAATGTTTTCTCATCCAATCAGCTTAATTCTACAACAGTCTAAGATAAACCTGTAATTATGGTTGAAGATAATATTTTATAAATACAGCTTTGAAGGAAAGTTCCATAAATTACCTCTAAATAGTTTAAATTGCTCTGTGCACTATGGGGCTTAACATCGGAGGTCATCAGTCTCCTAGAACTTAAAACTACTTAAACCTAACTAATCTAAGGACATCACACACATCCATGACCGAGGCAGGATTCGAACCAGCGACAGTAGTTGTCGCGCGGTTCCAGACTGAAGCGCCTACAACCGCTCGGCCACATCGGCCGGCCTCTAAATACTGACTACGTCGAATCAACCTAGTGAAAATTTAGTGAAGGTTTGTATTCATTCCCATTATATTTACCGTCACTGCTACTGCACTGCGGTGGGCGCTGTCAGCAAACTAGAAAGTAACACATACTCTTAACGGGTTAACATATGAATAATATGAAACCTGTTTCGGACATTAATGTGTCATTCATGACCACTGCTCCAGAAGATGTTTGTCTTCGTGTTTATTATGTATAAGCTGAAAATAGCTACAGCTTTCTTCATCTACGTGACTACTCTGCAATTCACACTTAAGTGCCCGGCAGAGATTTCATCGAACCACTTTCACACTCTTTCTGAACAGTTCCACTCTCGACAATGCACGGGTAGAACGAACACTTCAATCTT
This sequence comes from Schistocerca americana, assembly GCF_021461395.2. NCBI lineage: Eukaryota > Metazoa > Arthropoda > Insecta > Orthoptera > Acrididae > Schistocerca > Schistocerca americana. The sequence continues at coordinate 283,680,764 of NC_060123.1, read as the reverse complement.
TCCGTGTCAGTTCTTATTTCTCTTATTTTATCACGATAATCATATCTCCCTGCGTAGTCTTATGCGAAACAAGAACATTTTCGCTTTCGGAGGAGAAATTTGATCACTGAAATTTCGGGAGAAGGTCTCGCCGCAAATAAAAACATCTTTCTTAATGTGTGCAACCATAACTCGCGTGTAATATCCGTGATACTCTCTCCCCTACGTCTCGATAGGACAAAACGGGATGACTTTCTTTGAACCCTCTCGGTATCCTCTATAAATCCTACCCGGTAAGGGTCCCACAGCAATACTCCAGCAGTGGACAGACAAGGTAAATGCAAGCAGTCTCTTTGGTGGATTTCCTGCATGTTCTGAGAGCTCTGCCGATAAAGTGCGATCTTCCCCACAATGTCATCTATGTGATCGGTACTATTTAAGGTTTTCGTATGTGCAATCCTTTGGTATTTACTTGAATAGACAGTGTTTAGATTTGTGTCATTTATCGTGTTACAGAAACTTAACGGATTCCTTTACAACTCATGTAGACGACCTCATACTTTAGGATCGATTTAAAGTTGTCACGCCATAAAAATATTTAGTCTAAATCATTTTGCATTTGGTTTTGATTATCTGATGAATTTACTAGTCGGTAAATGACAGCATCATCTGCAAACGATGTAAGAGGGCTGCTCATATTGCCTCCTACACAGATAACTTCTTAACATAGAAAATAAAAATTAGGTACATACATTCCGTAACACACGACTTACTGTCTGTGCTATGACACCTTGGCATCTACGAAAGTTTATAGAGGAGGAGAGAGGTGTGAAAGTATAATCCTCGTCACGCAACAGTTTCTATATGGAAAACAGTACGCAGTCAGAATGCGCACTATACCTTCCTCTCTGTGAAGGTCTCTCGTGACGTCAGTTCCCCTCCTCCAGGCTGCGAAGCCTGAACCGTACGCCCACTATAGTCACGTAGTGTCTGACCGCGCCTCAGCTGCCGTCAAATGATCGGTGCACGATCGAGTTCCATCGACCTCGGCGGAAATCGATATGCGGTCGCAAGATGAGACCTCTGGCCGAAACCATTAGAGCCCCTGCAGTTCAGGCAACACTGCTTGCAACCCGTTGTCCGTTCCCCCTACTTTCCGGTCATCAACCCGACATCTCCTCACGTATTCAAATTGTAAGAGCCACGACGCGTCGACAAGGATCTGTCATAGCTTCTGCCATTGTGGTGTAAATTCATTTATCTGCTGACTTCCATGCAGAATAAATCAATCGCATGCACAAAGTCCACAACTAACTTCTGAAAACTTCAATCGTTTTGTGTCGTAATCTTAGATTTACATAACAAATGAGAGTTAAATTTCGATTGTAGGCAATATAGTTTTGACGAAATCTTAATTTTTGTCGTAGTTTCCCAACTTCTGGTTTGATAGCTGACACAGTAAGTACATTTACTTGTGACTTTAAGTTTTCCTCGGCGAAACTGATGAACGAAAAATATTCGGGTTTGCAGTCAGTTAATCATTTTGTTAGTTATTGCGTGTCATTGATAGCCATATACTGCAAGTGGTTGCCAGGTTGTATTAAGCATTTAGAGACCAGAGTGCAACAAACTGCCAAACGTCAGACAGCAACTATCTATTGGCATTTTGACGACACATTTTTAGCCTGAATACAAAGGTTAGACAAATATTGAGAATTCCTTAAGAATCTCAACTCGATCTACCCAAGTTAAAATTCGCGCGACGGAAATACAAGAAGCGAGAGAGCAGTTACCTATACTCGACGTTTAGATTAAGAGAACAGCGAACAGATCCTTGGACCTGTAACCACCGATACCAGCTGTTTGAATGCAACGAACGTCATGCCGCATCACAGAAGCTCCGTGCCAGAGCATATATGCTGTTAGACGAAGAAGGTCTCTGGAGAACTGAGACATCAAAGAGAAATTTTCTAAGAGAAAGGGTTCTCACAGATGGAATGTGTCGTACAACTCCGCCTGCGTAGAGAGTGAATACCGATGAAGAAGAAAAAGTCAGATTGCATACTTTTCTTAAGCTGGTGAAGTTTCTGGACAGGTCGGAACAGTACTTCGTAAATAACATTTACGATGTATCAATCCTTTCGGGGGAACGAAGAAGTCTACTGCGTTATGTAAAAGGTTATTGGGGCTCACAAAACGATGCTCTGCATCGCAAGTGCAAATGTGACACATCGAATGTTGGACAGACACAAAAACTGCAGGTTAAATACGCAAAGAATACAAGCTTTAAACCTGTCTCAAGAAGCCAAATAAATCAGTTCTCACTGAGCATTGCTGCACATGTAAGCAAGAGTTGTAATACGGAGATACCAGCATCGTGGTCCAGGCAACGATATAGAAAAGGAGGCAATCAATGTTTTATTGGTAGATACCATAAAACTGGTTGAATAGAAATGATGGGGTGAATAGAAACGAAACTTACGAAAACGTCTTAGGCTACTATGTCGGAAGGCAAATGGGAATACTGTTCAAAGGTTGCTAATGAACTACTTTAACAAGCAAATTAGGAATTTCATAGATGGCGACACTGCCAGTTGATGTTATGTCAGCCCTATGATAAACATCAGATGTGGTGCTGAGTTTTCTTGCTTCGAACTTTATTTGTAAGCACCTATCTAAATTGTCGTGTTTTAATTTAAGTACACGGTAAGCGAATCTGCAATCTAGTTTCATTAAACCGAAAGTTCAGACTTAGAGTACCTATACTTTAATCCGTATTGTATTTCGGCTGACTGAAGATGTAGGGATGTTTTTTTGAATTTATGAGGTGAACAGAAACAGCGATAGTGAGTGTTTCTTCAGAGGAAGATAAAGAATTTGATGAAAATACAGAACCACCTGGCACTGTTCTCAACCAAGGAATTTATGCAGCGATTAAGGAGACCTGGACGTCATGAGGTCCAAAGAAATTGAGATTCTTATTTAATAAAATTCTATGATTCTTTCTCATTTAAAAATATGTACAGTACCTCATCTTCTTTTCGTTTAAAGGCCTTTCTAAAGCAGATGCGGCCCGTGAATGCCTAGCTGTCACGCCACTGTCAAACCCTAAAACCTTGCTTGCAATGTCTCGTTATTTAATTTTGACGCTGCTTTTTCCATAGCCAGTCGTTTGTGTAATATCCCTGAAGGACATACCGAATTACCTGTAAACAGGGGTTTATTGCAATCGATCCTACTGAGGACACAAGTAGAGTACTTGAGTTTAATTATGTTTTTCGCGTAATTTCTTGTTGGAAATGGCCTAAAAGTTCGCCAGGCAGTGCCTCAAACTGCAAACTGAAACGTCTTACCGAAAATGAACGAGATGTTGGTGTGGCGAATAGTGAAAATAGCATTGACGTTTTAATTAGTAAGTGCAAGCCTTCAGAATTGCTACTGTCTGTTATTAAATGTAAATACTGTATTAGTGAAAAATACCTTTCATTTAGTGAGGACATAAGCAAGAGAAAAGTCCTATCCAGAAAAATTGTAGAGGTATGTCAAGTGTGTAAAGTAAAGAATTGTACAACAACATCTCCTGTAATATGCACAGAATTTAGCGAAGTGAATATTCGCCTTGCTTATGCCATGAGGTGTACGGGGAGGGAAATAATAGCAGTCCATATACTGTACTATGATGGTCCTCTCAGCATCTCCAGTCAAATTTGAGACTTTTTATAAACGTTTGCGTGATGCCCTAAAATTAGTCAGCGAAGCACCTATGCAAAGGGCAGCGAAATAATATGTAGATATTTGTCAATCTACTGATATCTTTCCTGCATTGGGAGGTTCCCAGTAGAAGAGAGGCCATACGTAGCTGAACTGAATTGTCACAGTCATCTCTGTAGACAGAGGCAAGGTGCTGGACTATGAATATCTTACAAAACAATGTCATAGTTGTGCCAATAAGGTAAATGCACACAAATGACACAGAAACTATGATGACTTCAGTGGTGATATGAAAAGCAAAGCGGCAGTTTCCATTTTGAGTAAGTCAGTTGCTATCCATGGTGTCTGATACACTCGCTATCTTGGTGACGGCGACTCTAAAGGCCTCAATAGAGCTGTGGCTGCTAAAACATATACTGAAACTGAGACATGGAATTACAGGACATGTGCAGAAGAGAATGAAGGCAAGGCATACGACACTCTGCAAGGACAGGATAGTAAAGAAACTCTGTGATAGCAAAACAATTGTTGGACAAGCCAGACTCACCAAATAAGAAATAGAAAATCATAAAATATTATGATCTAGCCATGAGGAGAAACAGCTCAAATATCAGTGACATGAGAAAAGCGATTTGGGCATTGTTTATAGAAAGTCCATTGATGAGCATCGACAGCAGGGCCTCTGCCCAAGAATAAACACTTCTTTGTTGTTTGTTGTTGCGGTCTTCAGTCCTGAGACTGGTTTGATGCAGCTCTCCATGCTACTCTATCCTGTGCAAGTCTCTTCATCTCCCAGTACCTACTACAGCCTACAGTCTTGTGAATCTGCTTAGTGTATTCATCTCTTGGTCTCCCTCTACGATTTTTACCCTCCACGCTGCCCTCCAGTACTAAATTGGTGACCCCTTGATGCCTCAGAAGTTATGCAAGTATTTTCTATGACTCTATCTTAACAGAGATCTTTCATAATCTAAATTCCTGGAGTATCTGAAAGAAATATTCCATATTTCTATTCGGAAACTTACCAAGAACTCTTTTGGTTCGTGTGTCAGCTCTTTGGATTGCTGTGATGGACGCCTTAATATGCTTTAATGATAGAGTAGCAAGCAGATCAAAAGCCATGAGCAGACTAGGCATTAGAACTGGGGACAACATGAAAAGCGGTCTGCTACATGTGGACAGGCAGCGTGTCGCAGAAGATGAAAAAGCTGCTAAAAGCATAGCAAATAAGGCCAGAATAACAAAGAAAAGGAAGAAAACTAAATAAGTTGAAAAGGACACTCAGAATCAACAAGATTTCGGTGCTGACATCATTGAGAAAAAAATGACACGTAAATCTTTAGTTTCAATTTCCCGTAATCAACATTTTTGTACATTTAGATATTACTATCCCATCCAATATTAAAGCTACGAAAACAAAATAATATAGTGCTTGTTTATACAGGGAGCTACATTATTCAACAATGTATTAAATATTTTAAGCAGGAGTGTGTCATATGTTCTTAAATTATTACGAGAAAAAATTGACTTCTAAAACATTTTTATAAAAAGTACAAAAAACAACAAATTTATTTATTCTTCGTTTACTGTTTCAACAGTCTAACAACTAAAAAAGTAAAATTTGTTTTGACCTTTCACTTTGAATAGTGTGGAAGCACAGTTTATCCAAAATAACAATTGCACGTAATTGAGTACATAATGTAAAAATCAATATTCGCTCCACTAACTATTCCACAGATGTTGATGTTTCTTCACATAGAGGTCACAATATACTAATCATTGCGTTAAAGTTTCATTCCAATTACTACTAAAGTTTTTGTGTTATTAAATTTCATATTACTCGTAAAAACCACACGCCATGATGTCCAGGTCCCCTTAAGGCATATGGAGAAAGTAAACAGTCATTTCGATTGTATGCACGCAAAATTTGTTAATTTAGAAGACGAAGGTTACTTTTATGTTTCTCTGGAAAAAAAAAGACAGATTAAACACTTTATTTTAAGAAATGGCGACTCATATTTTAGTCGGGGACATGTTTAAAAAACCTTTGCCACTTCTGAGGACACGACTTCTGGATTTAAATACATCATTTTAAAGATGATTTCAGTGACTTAGTATATTAACGGGCAAACCAAGTTCGTCAATTTTATGTTACAATTAACTACAGACATAACAAATTTTACTTGGAAAACCGAATTTTAAAAATGTGTAATATTTTTGGTTTTGCATTGCACAAAACCTTTTTTTGAACTTTGAAATTTGTTTCTTATTCTATTAGGTCCAAAATCTACTTTGACATTTCCCCATTCATTTGAAAGGCCAATGGATAGAAAAAGTAATATGATTAACACCGCTGTTTCTATTCACCCCTTCCTGTTGGGTGAATAAAACCACCAGTTTTTAATTTTTTTAATGTTATAACAACAGGAACTGCTACCCAAACGTAATTATAAGTTTAAAGTTAGGCACAAGACCTATAATCCCGTATAATTTTGTCTTAAAATTTCTTTTTAAAGTCATCACGCTTTTGAAGTCGAAAACCGTTTCGGTTCACCCAATAGGATAATTTAATTAACAGAAACAGATGTTTATGTTGAAGTAAAGTATAGGTACCAGAGCTACAAAATCTGCAGTAACAGTATAAAAATAGTGTAAGGGAAAAGACAACTCGGCAGCGAACTTAAATACAGGGGAAACAGCTCCCGTGTTGATAGCTGCGAGTGAATGCAATGTACACGCCCAGTTCTCAGTTTTGTCCGCAAGGAGGTCAGGCGGATACACGATTCACAGATTTGGGGGACAGATTCATTAAAGCGATCTCTTTCACCAGCTATGTGCTGATATTAAAAACAACCTCTATCAAGGTTGGTAGGAAGGTAGGAGACGAGATACTGGCAGAAGTAAAGCTGTGAGTACCGGGCGTGAGTCGTGCTTCGGTAGCTCAGATGGTAGAGCACTTGCCCCCGAAAGGCAAAGGTCCCGAGTTCGAGTCTCGGTCGGGCACACAGTTTTAATCTGCCAGGAAGTTTCATATCAGCGCACACTCCGCTGCAGAGTGAAAATCTCATTCTGGAAACCTTTATCAAGGCAAATATCAATCAGATTAATTGAGAGAATCCTTAGTAAATATAGAACCCATGAAGGATTCAGCTTACAGAATCCTCGTTCGACCCACTTGAACACTGGGTGTCAATCTGCGACTGACAGATGAAATAAGGAAGATCCAAAGAATAGCAGTGTGTTTCATCACAGGTTCGTTTAGCAACCGCGAAAGTGGCACAGATAACTATTTGAAAAAATTTGCAGGCTGTTAGAAACGGCAGCTTCTGTTGGTAAACATACATCCTCAGGGTGAAGACGTTTCCTGAAGGACTGCGGTTCATAGTCCAGCTTTAGACCATGCACATAAATCCAAACTTGCAGCCAGTTAAGTATCAGAGTTTGAAGTTGTGTAAAATGTTCTTATATCAGTGTCATTCCAAGTAATTCAGTATTTATTCACTGTACTCCAACCTGTTGTCCATACAAAGCTCGACTGATTTGAATTTAAATAAAATGATCTTATTTTGGTATCAATCCTCATGATTCACTAGTTAATGGCTGTACTTCAACCATTTGTGAAAAAATACCTAGCAAATAGATATGTTCAGGAAGTCGCTGCAACGACTCCACATCCAGCGCCCAGTTGCGAAGGTATAGTCAGATAAAAGGCGTTCAGAGATACAAATGTCTCGACTGTTGCACCTTATCACTCACGCCCAAACCTCCAGATCTCAGACACTCAGATCTATACCAAACGTTGTATTCGATAGATCATCAAACAAAACACCGATGTAGTTGGTTTCAAACCCCGCTGGTGACAATTTGTTTTAAGTGTTTACCCTTGCAACTGTTATAAGGAAGACATTTTCCTGACATGTAAAGCGTCTTTTCGGCGTTTGTAGCAATATTCTTCTGACAGTCCCCTTCCGCTTCGTTAGTTGACAATAGCGAACCTACAGAGTACATTTGTATAGATATGTGTGGTTTTCTGTCGGACGTGTATGAGAGAACAGACACTACTCGTGATGAAGTAGCCAGTGAATTTGTAGTTTCACATAATAAACATAAACAATCGGAATAGTAGACTATAGAGAGAATTGAATCAGGCTTACGAAAGTATTAATAGTCCCTTATAACACTTTCACAGATAATACAATAAAAAAGCCATCGTTTGGGTTTGAACCGAAGAACCTTGGTACGACGAGCAAACGCTCTACCCCACGGAAGTTACAGGTACTTGTTATTCACAGTTATGCTTTTCCTTTCCTGCGTATTTCTTGTGTTACTTTTAATTAACATTTAGGCCCGTTTTGCCGGCCGACAGCTCATAGTACGAACTAAACCGGAGTTTTGGTTGACACTCTATCGACATACAACGTTTGGTACCAATCTGCGTTTCTGACACCTGCAGGTTTGGGTGTCAGTCTCATGTGGGGAGTCCAAACTAGGAAAGAGGAGTCCTGTAAGAGATGACCTGGGGTCTTGTCTTAGACTTGGTAAGTGGCCGCTGCTGGATAGGGGGGCCAGAGTGGTCTTGCGCGTTCTTAAGGAGAAAGAAGTGTCAAAGAGCTTTTTGCGTGGAAGATGGAGTGCAAGGCCTAAAGACATGTTTTGCAGCGTGACATTAAATGTGGTCCAAGTATGAATGAGCTCTTCGGCAATTTTGATAAGCAGGGTACAATTGCACTGTGATTGCGCCGAGAAATATCAGGCTGTTGTTTGACCATAATATACGTCAGAAGTGGAATTTCCTCACCTGAAAGTCTTGGATAAACGCCATTAAGTACTGAGAAAAATATGCTATATTTAACTGCAGCGCTGACAAATTGCGGTGCACTCGCCGTACACTTTCTTCTATCTCTGTAAGGATGCACTCAGCTGCTGGCACTAACATTACCACCAATCACATAAAAAAGACAATAGATTTTAGTTGGGCAAACGAACAAGCTTTACAAAAGGATGTAGCACAACGGACCATTTACAAGTCGTGAGTGGAATCATAGCACGCAGCAGTGATTATGACTTCTACTCTCACTATAATAAAAGTTTAATATGTTTTGTTATTCCATTTTCAAATGATGGCACTGACTGTTTATAATTTTCCTTTCTTTTTACTTTACGAAAATTACTCCAGAAAATTAAGATTTTTCCAATTGTGGAAACATGTCTCATAGTACAACATGGTCATGTAGCCAGGAAAAAATACCGTATTGAGACTTGCAATCGATAAAACCTTGTCCATCCTGTACTTAGTTGTCTGTCCATTGGATTATCTTTCTATGACACACGAATCCGTAAGTTAAATGAAATGAAGCAGAAGTTCCGTCCGAAACTAGTTCCAAGATAAATACATACCAAAATAGAAGCTATTGTAACCATCACAAATTTACATTTTCAAGACGACAACTGTTAAGACAATAATGATACTGCTTTTGTTCCAAGGTACTGCATGTTACACGACCGACGAAGTATGACTTAACCGTACACACGTTATGCAGCTAGTCATGGTCTGTGCGGCTGGTCCCGGCGGAGGTTCGAATCCTCTCTCGGGCATGGGTGTGTGTGTTTGTCCTTAGGATAATTTAGGTTAAGTAGTGTGTAAGCTTAGCGACTGATGACCTTAGCGGTTAAGTCCCATAAGATTTCACATACATTTAAACATTTTTTATGCAGCTAGTTTTAAAAATATAAGGAATTTTGCTTGGCATGAAATTCTATAACTGAAGAATTGACGATACATACATTCAATATATACAACATACCTCCAACATGTTATAGATTACTTGAATGTATATAACTCTGTTTCATTTAAGCTTTGCTGTAAAAATATTATAAATAAAAACTGGATAACCAACAGCCTTAAGAATACTGCCAACCTTATCTTTGAACATTTCTACACCCTCGAACTTTCCTGGTTAGGTGGGCAGTGTCCCAGCGGCTGTAGCCCTGACGCCGACTACGTGGATGTGGTGGGACGCTGCCAGGGCGTGCCACATTGGCTTCCCGAGCATACAGCTGGCGAAACGGCCTGGCGTCGTTACAAGCGGGAAGCAAGAACACTACACGTGCATTGTCAATGTAAGCAAATTGCTAAATCCATGCGTTGAAATAAATAAAATGCAAATGTTTATCAGCTAATCTTCTTCCTGATCGTTTTGTGGTACTATGAGCAAAATTAGAAATAACTGCGCTATTGCTGAATCAAAAAATACCCCATACAGAACTGCAGATGTCGTTTACCATCGATTTCGGAAAGACAGGACAACAATAGTGCAAATTAGTCTCACGCTGTAAAAGAACTGATCCTGTTAATGTGAATACTGCAAGGATTTGGTGAGATCATTTCCTGCCTGAAGAATAGGAACGGGACTTAAAAAATGAGCTTAGCGGTTTGCTTTCCATAGCGAAACGATGACTTTTTGCCATAGCAAAATTAGCATGAAGATGCATCTGAGGTTGTCGCAGGCACCTGGAAGGACAACGTTCAGATAGTTTCCAGGTATTGACCCCCTTTATAAACACGTTTCTATGTATTAGGGTTTTTGGAACTATTTGCACGTTATATTTATAGCGTTTACAAACGTTTAATTTCTACAACGACAATAATGATATCCGAAAATAGGTTTGCTTTTATAAATAAGTAACATGGGCAAGAGATCGACAATGTGAGACGAGAAGAGTACGCTGTCTGCCTTAGAAAATTTACCTCCGAAGAAAATTAAATTATATCAGTCGACCAGCACAGAGTTAGTTCTTGACCTAGACGTTAGTGCTAAACACGAAACTGACAGATTAAAAACTGAGGTACAGCTGCTGAGGAGAGAAAACTACGCTTTGAAAAGAAGTAACAAGGTCCTGCAAGCCGAGTATTTCATGAGTGCTCTGGAAGTAAATAGATGTGTTTCTCCTACATCTACATCACTACTCTGCATTTAGCAGTTACCTTTCTGGCAGACGATTCATGGAACCATCTTCAAGCTATTTATCTAACATTCTATCCTCAAGCACCTCGGTAGAAAAACGAACACTTCAATCTTTGGGCCCGAGCTCGGATTTCTCGTATTTTATTACGACAACCGTTTCTCCCTATGTAGATGGATGCAAACAAAATGGTTTCACTTGCAGAGAAGAAAGTTGGCGATTGAAATTTCATGAGTAGATCCTGCCCAATACTGTATCGTGTCCGTGACATTCTCTGCCCTATTTCTCGATAATACCAAACGAACTGCCCTTCTTTCGACTTTTTCGATGCCTTCTGTCAATCATATCCGATACAGGTCCTACACAGCACAGAAATACTCCAGAATAGGGCAGACAAGTGTAGTGTAATCCGTCTCTTTAGTAGACCTGCGGCGTTTTCAAAGTGTTCTGCCAAAAGTGAAGTTTTGGTCTGCTTTCCCCAGCATTATCTATCTGGTCGTTCCAGTTTAAGGTATTTGTAATTGTAATCCCGAAGTATTTAGTTAAATTTAGAGCCGTAAGACCCGTCTGATTTAGCGTGTAACCGAAATTTAGCAGATTCCTCTTACTACTCATGTGGATGGGCTCATTATTTAGAGTCAATTGCCAGTTTTCTTCCGCAATAAAACAACAAATTAGAAAATGTTTCACAGCATGCCGGATTTGATTTTACATTGACAAATGCCCAGTCTGAGAGAAAATTTTTGTTGGATTCAGATTACACCACCGGTAATGACTATATATCCGCATATCCAGAGATGGGCTCATTTCTCCTTCGGCTGACTGGTTCAGTAAAATAAAGGAGTTTTAAGTTTCATAGGCTACATGTTGCTAATTGTGACGAAGCGATGCAAAACATAACTTTTACGCCAACTTCTAAATTTTGCGAAATGCACCACAAAGTGGTTTATCTGTATTTAAGGCCAAGAACCCTCATTATAACAAGTCATCTGAGCACACAAGCTAAAACAGGAAACATAAAAGACTTGCCCCGACGAAAAACCTTCAGTGGCCTGCATCGTGACTTTTCCGAGCTACGGTGAGTACTTATGACCGCAGTAAGGTTATCTAGCTCTTCATATAAAATCTTTGAAGGCGGCATACGAATGTTTATTTACTACAGTTTTTCATTTAAGCAATGTTTAATAATGTCCATCAGCACTTAACAACGCTGACGCTGGTGTTAAAAACTCTTCCACATCGTCTCGCTAACGTCATAAGCGTTAGCAAACGGCAGCGCAACCCCCCCCCCCCCTCACCCCTGGAATGGCATACCAGATTCTAATTGTTTCTTGTTGCCTTGGTTCGCTATAATAAGCTCCGTGATAGGGTTGCTATTAGGTGAAAAGTGTGGTTTCAAAATGCTGTTAATAAAGTCAAGACATGTGAGTTACATGGAACAGTGAACGCTAATGAAATTTGGTGAATAGAAAGTGGTTGGTTATGATCAGATAAAATTTAAAAACAATTGTTTTCGAGCTCATCGGATCTGCGTTAGTAACAATAGGATTGCAGTAATCACGCGATTCTGTGAAGTCTTCCGGTAGTCTGCCGCGCCCACTAGTAAAATAATGTATACAGAACAGTGTTAAGTGTAACAGAGTGATTCTGATAAAGCACTTTAAGAATATACTCAAGTTTGTTCGTGACTGCGGAGCGTTATTTTGTATGCCGTACACCCGTACAATGTAGCGAAATTTCAGATGCTGCATGTTCATGTGACATTTTCACCCTCTCGAATCTGTGTATGTCCTCGCACTTTATTTGTAATGCCTGCAGTGCGAGGCTTAAATACACACTGCAGCTTTTGCTACCCTGATGACTTATCACAAAAAATGATATCATAGGACATTTTTGAACCAAAGTAAATAAACTGCGCTTGTTTGTTTTATCTTTACATAAGATTTTAAGATTTCCTTAGGTATTATTTGCTCTTCCGAGCTGAACTGATTATCAAGTATTTAATTTAACACTGTCAACCTCATCTGTACTGACAAAAAAATCGCAACACGAAGGAGTTGTGCGATACAAACGATAGTCTATCTGAAAGATGATGTCTATTAAAATTTCACGCCAGTAGCATAAGAATGGCGCCAGTAGCGGCACTATGAGGATGTAAATAAGGTTTGCTTTAAACACACGCTGTACGTTCGTGAGCGTTAGTTACCTGTGAGAATGGACGTAGTGGGTTGATGTTAGTCAAGATTGTCATTGAGGCGACAAAAAAGCAATTATCAACACCTCACTGAACTGGAACGAGGCCTTCTAATAGAGCTACGAGAAGCTCGATATTACTTCTGCGACATTACAGAAGGACTTGGCAAGAAGGTAACCACAGTACGCGATTGGTGGCAGCGGTGGTCACGACAATGTACGGTAGCAAGAACACCGGGCTCCGAATGGCCACGTGGCACTGCCGAGAGGGAAGACCATCGTCTTCGGCGTGTGGCTCTGGTGCATCGTACTGCATCTGCAGCACCAACTGGAGCAGCAGATGCCACCATAAAATGGTTCAAATGGCTCTGAGCACTACGACTTAACATCTATGGTCATGAGTCCCCTAGAACTTAGAACTACTTAAACCTAACTAACCTAAGGACATCACACCTCGCCGGGAATCGAACCCGGGAACCCGGGCGTGGGAAACGAGATGCCACCATAGCGATAGAACGAACTGTTACAAATCGGTTACTGCGAGGCAAGCTCCGAGCCAGACGCTCTGTTGCGTGCATTCCACTAACTCCAAACCACCACAATTTGCGACTTCAGTGGTGTGAAGCAAGAGATCATTGAAGGACAGGGTGGAGGTCTGTTGTGTTTTCTGATAAATTTTCGTTCTGCCTAGATGCCAGTGATGGTCGTATGTTACTTAGAAGGAGGCCAAGTGAGAGCGTGCAACAAGCCTGCCTTTGCGAGAGACACATTGAACCTACACCTGCCATTATGGTCTGGGGTGTGGTTTCGTATGATAGCAGGGGCAAGGTAGTGGTTATGCCACGCACTCCAACTGTAAATCTGTACGTATATCTGGCGATTCGACCTGTTGTGCTGCCATTCGTTAACAGCATTCAGTGGGATGTTTTCCAATAGGTTAACGCTCGCCCGCATACCAATGTCGTAATCCAACATGCTTTATAGAGTGTCGACAGGTTGATCTGGCCTGCTCGGTCACCAGATCTGTCTCCAATCGAGCCCATACGGAATATCATTGGATAACTCCAGCGTCACCCACAAACAACATTAACCGTCACTGTATTGAACGATCAAGTTGTAACAGACATGTGACTCCATGACACAAACCGACATCTAGCACCTGTATAACACAATGCATGCATGTTTGCATGCTTGCATTTAACATTCTGGCGGTTGCCCCGGTTATCAAAGTACTAGCATTCCAAATTTGCAGTGGCTTATCTAGACAAATTATTCTGTGATTTTGCAATGTTGGTCACTTAAGTATGTTACCGAGACAACAGTATTTCCATAATTCCATTGCCCTACATTAATTATTTTTCTGTTGTGATTTTTTTCCGTCAGTGTATTTGCATGGTCGGTATTTTTTATATCTTCTAGGCGGAAACTGGTCCACATTTTGAACTACTTACGGTAAATTCTTATATCTTTTTTCAGAGTTTAGTGACAGTGAACCGGCTAAAAGTTGTTCATTAGTAACGATTTTATTGTCATCAGCTGTTCTTTTTAAAACTTTTGACTTTATATTTATCGCATTGTTTGTGTAATCAAGTTCTACATTATTTACCACGGTCTTTCGCAAAATTTACAGGACCAACCTTTACGATAGGCTGCAGAACATTCTGACTGTCACCAACAAACAGGGGTCGGACGAAAATACGGAAAAACCGCAAGAAACGCGTGCTTGAACATAAATGCAGAGTCTAGCCAAGCCTGCAGCTTGCGCTGCTGTACTTGACCACGAACGGCACCTGTGCAACGTCCTCAATATGCTGCAAATGTCGGTCGTGGTCAGAACATTGTTCTGTGTAGCTGTGAGTGCATTACGTCCGAGCTAACTGAATTCGAACCCGGGAAAATTGTCTGTGCTCGTATGGTGGTTCCACCCGTAGCCGAAATGCTAGGAGTCTCAGGAGGCACCTCAATGAAAATGAAATGAAATGAAATGATCGTGTGGCGTTGTTGGCCGGGAGGCACCATGCGGGGAAGTTCGGCCACCGTATTGCAAGTCCTTTTGTATTAGTTGACGCCACTACGTGCGAGTCAATGATGATGAAATGAAGATGAAGAACACACAACACCCGGTCATCACGAGGCAGAGAAAATCCCTGACCCCCGTGAATCGAACCCGGGACCCCGTGCGCGGAAAAAATTATACCGAATTCCAGAAAAGCGCGAAAACACCACCCGCTGAGTCACAACGCGGACGAAAGTGTCTTTTGAGTGATCGTGACAAATGTTTATTGAAAAGGACTGTGACGAAAGGTAAGAGGACGGCAACTGAAAGAGTCACTGAAGAACTGTATGTCGAATGCGCGAACCCGGGCAGCAACAAAACAACAGCAAGGGTGCTCCAAAAGAAGCTGCTAAGCGAGCTAGAATCCTAAGACCACAGAATAGTGATGCAAACGTCCCTAACAGGAAAATGTCGTAAGAAGGCATATAACTTGGACTATGGAGCAATGAAAGGAAGTCATTTCGTCTAATGAGTCTCGTTTCACACTGTCTTCCACTTGTGGCAGATTTTAATTCCAAGAGTGAACCATGGCGAAGGTTCGGTGATGATATGGGTAGACATAGCGTGATACTTCCCCATGGTGCTCTGTATTACTACCAAGGATTATATGTCAATTTCGGCTGGTCAGTTCAACCCAAAGAGTAATGTTGGTTCTCTAAAGGCAATGCAGTGTTCCAAGACTTTAGGGCTCCTGTTGACACAGCTCACATTGCCCAGGACAGCTTTAGAGAGCACGAGGAGGAATTATGGCATCTCCTCTAGCCAGCACAGTCACCAAGTCTTAGTATTACTAAGCCTTTGTGGTCAAATTTGGAGAGAAGAGTGCATGATCGCTATCCCTTGAAAACCATATTAGGGTCTGTATTTACCCATTCCGTGACAACTGGAAGCTGTTTTGAAGGCCAAAGCATTTTCTAAACGATATACACTCCTGGAAATTGAAATAAGAACACCGTGAATTCATTGTCCCAGGAAGGGGAAACTTTATTGACACATTCCTGGGGTCAGATACATCACATGATCACACTGACAGAACCACAGGCACATAGACACAGGCAACAGAGCATGCACAATGTCGGCACTAGTACAGTGTATATCCACCTTTCGCAACAATGCAGGCTGCTATTCTCCCATGGAGACGATCGTAGAGATGCTGGATGTAGTCCTGTGGAACGGCTTGCCATGCCATTTCCACCTGGCGCCTCAGTTGGACCAGCGTTCGTGCTGGACGTGCAGACCGCGTGAGACGACGCTTCATCCAGTCCCAAACATGTTCAATGGCGGACAGATCCGGAGATCTTGCTGGCCACGGTAGTTGACTTACACCTTCTAGAGCACGTTGGGTGGCACGGGATACATGCGGACGTGCATTGTCCTGTTGGAACAGCAAGTTCCCTTGCCGGTCTAGGAATGGTAGAACGATGGGTTCGATGACGGTTTGGATGTACCGTGCAATATTCAGTGTCCCCTCGACGATCACCAGTGGTGTACGGCCAGTGTAGGAGATCGCTCCCCACTCCATGATGCCGGGTGTTGGCCCTGTGTGCCTCGGTCGTATGCAGTCCTGATTGTGGCGCTCACCTGCACGGCGCCAAACACGCATACGACCATCATTGGCACCAAGGCAGAAGCGACTCTCATCGCTGAAGACGACACGTCTCCATTCGTCCCTCCATTCACGCCTGTCGCGACACCACTGGAGGCGGGCTGCATGATGTTGGGGCGTGAGCGGAAGACGGCCTAACGGTGTGCGGGACCGTAGCCCAGCTTCATGGAGACGGTTGCGAATGGTCCTCGCCGATACCCCAGGAGCAACAGTGTCCCTAATTTGCTGGGAAGTGGCGGTGCGGTCCCCTACGGCACTGCGTAGGATCCTACGGTCTTGGCGTGCATCCCTGCGTCGCTGCGGTCCGGTCCCAGGTCGACGGGCACGTGCACCTTCCGCCGACCACTGGCGACAACATCGATGTACTGTGGAGACCTCACGCCCCACGTGTTGAGCAATTCGGCGGTACGTCCACCCGGCCTCCCGCATGCCCACTATACGCCCTCGCTCAAAGTCCGTCAACTGCACATACGGTTCACGTCCACGCTGTCGCGGCAAGCTACCAGTGTTAAAGACTGCGATGGAGCTCCGTATGCCACGGCAAACTGGCTGACACTGACGGCGGCGGTGCACAAATGCTGCGCAGCTAGCGCCATTCGACGGCCAACACCGCGGTTCCTGGTGTGTCCGCTGTGCCGTGCGTGTGATCATTGCTTGTACAACCCTCTCGCAGTGTCCGGAGCATGTATGGTGGGTCTGACACACCGGTGTCAATGTGTTCTTTTTTCCATTTCCAGGAGTGTATGTGCGATAGTGTTTTGTGTTTTAGGTGTTTTCATATTTTCGTCCAGCGCCTGTATATTTTGCGTAAGAACAGCGAAGAACATATAAGAGAAACCTGGGCTCGTATTGTTGCATATGGATATTCGTTCCTCGCTCGCTCCATTTACGAATGTAACAGGAAAGAAATGACTAGCAGTAACGTAAGGTGCTCGCTGTCATACTCCGTATGGCGGGTTGCGGAGCGTTTATGGAGATGTAGTACTAAATACCAGCGAAGCGGCGTAGTTAAGAAATAATTGCGTTACTTATACGACAATAGTACTGTTGCCAACGTTAATGACTAGCCTCTCAGTGTGACCGCTGGGAAATTATTGGAGTGGCGTTTCATGTGGGAGGATCCGGGACGGAAGCGAACATACTGTTGGCAGTTGAACTGGTCGCCTCTTTCCGGCAGCCGTACTTCAGGCTATGTTGTGGTGTGACGTAGCGGCTCTAGGGAGCGTCAACGCCGTGAGGGAGCGATATTGGACGTAGATAGGCGACATGCTAGGGGACTCTAGCGCATCGTCTGTTCTGCCCTTTATGCACCCACTACACTCCCAAGTGACTAATCCCACATGTTGCTACAGTTATTAGTACATTTCCTATCCACCTATCGCAAGCAACAACACGTCGTTGACAAATCTTATGTGGAGTGAGCGTAAACTGGCGAAGGGCAAGATTACCGTAGCAGCGGAATATCTGGTCTCATTGAAACGAGCGTGAGCATCTGCTGGACTTCTACAAGACGTGGCTGGAGCGTGTACAGTTGGGACTTTCATTTTTTTTTTAATTGTTAACTGCATGGTTACGATTCATTATCATGTAACATTGCCCAAATTTGCTGTCTGAATTTGCAACAGCTACGAAAAATTTGCAAAAATTTAGACAATTAATCGTAAGGAAACCAAAGACGAGAAGAACACCTACAAAGAAACTGGACGAAATGAAATAGGATTAAGTTATTAAAGTTTTTCTACAATTACCGTAATTACAGAAGACCATAGATTCGGTGTGGAAGTCAAGTGAGTACACACAAACACCAAAATCTGCTATAAACGGAAGAAGACATTTCTTAGTGAATAAGTTTTATTTGAGTCATCAGTCGATTCTATTTCAATCTCCGTCTCCCCCTGCAGTTTCTACCCTCTACGTCCCCTCCAGTACTACGCAAGTTATTCCCTGACGCCCTAGCACATGTCTTATCATCCTGTCCGCTCTTCTTGTCGGCGTTTTCCACATATTCCCTTCCTCTCCGATTCTCTGGAGAAACTCATCATTCCTTACCTTCTGAGTAGACATAATTTTTAACATTCTTCCGTAACATA
Organism: Schistocerca americana; assembly: GCF_021461395.2. Taxonomy (NCBI): domain Eukaryota; kingdom Metazoa; phylum Arthropoda; class Insecta; order Orthoptera; family Acrididae; genus Schistocerca; species Schistocerca americana. The sequence continues at coordinate 283,662,166 of NC_060123.1, read as the reverse complement.
TCAAATGCTTTGATTTCCTTTTTTTACGGTTTTCCCACAGTCCGTGTTTCACTAGCGTACAATGCTGTGCTCCAAAAGGACATACTCAGAAATTACGACCTCATATAAAACCCTATTGGACCTCTCTTGGCCAGGAATACCATTTTCTCAGTGTTCGTCCGCTTTTTATGTCCTTCTTGCTCAGGCTGTCATGGGACGTTTTGCTGCCTAGGTAGCATAGATTCTTAACTTCATTTCCTTTGTGATCATCAATCCTGACGTTAAGTTTCTTGTTCTTCTCATTTCTGTTAATTTACTTTCGTCTTACTCTCTCAATACATATTCTGTAGTCATTATGCTGTACATTCCATTCAGCAAATCCTGTAGTTGTTCTTCACTTTCACTGAGGATGGCAATGTCATCTGTGAATATCTTTTGACCTTCAATTTTAATTCCAGTCTTGGATTTTTCTTTTGTTTTCGTCACTTCTTTTTCATTTAATAGACTGAACAGTAGGGATGAAGGACTATGTCTCTGTCTCACAGACAGTATGAGAATTTCATTCTTGGTCTTCCGATCTTGGCTCATGTACATATTGTATATTACTCATCTTTCCCTATAGCTTTCCCTATTTTTCTCGAAATTTCTAACATCTTGCGCCATTTGGCACTGTCGAACATTTTTTACAGGTCGACAAACCGTACGAATGTATCTTGATTTTTCTTCAGCCTTGCTACCATTATCAACTGAAACATCCGACTTGCCTCTCTGGTACTGTTAGATGACCCGTGGATTGTCACCTATGGAGAGTGAAACGAGACGTAAGGGGACAGTAGATTTGTTTAACTAAGTTCTTTGTTTCAGCCCTCGGCCGTAGAACAGCAGGGACAACTTGGTGGGGCGTCCAGTTGCCTCTCAAGTGAAAAAAATAGACGCACGGCATTGCTGACATTGCAAAGAGTGGGGCCGAGCGTGGCATCACTCGAATGCCGCTGTCAGCGACGTCTCTGGATGCGGCCTCGATGACAGAGCGGCAAGGCAGCTGACAACACTGTGGAGGTGACTGTGATCTCCGTCCAACAGGCGGGCACCTCTTTGCTCCGGCGGTGGCTGCTCTTGTTACTCAGGGCAGGCTGTTCCGTATTGTGTTCAAACAGCTGATACCATACTCAGTTCCGGAATGTCAGTTCGGATGTCACAGGCTCGTGACAATGAGCCAATAATACAATAGTACACAAATGGCTGAGTACTTACACACAACAGACATCCGCAACTAGTGGTCTAGACTCTAGAGGCTAGCGTTGCTGCTTCTGGATCACGGGTTCCCTGGATCGATTCCCAGCCGGGTTAGGGATTTTCTCAGCTCGGGGACTGAGTGTTTGTATAGTCATCGTCATTTCATCATCATTCGTGAAAGTGTCTAGATTGGCTTGTGTGAAAATTGGGACTTTGTAAAGGCACTGATGACCGCGCAGTTTAGCGCCCCACAAACCAAACATCATCATTACAGAACAGACAATGTTCATTTAGGGCTTAAGGCATGTATTCTAAACACTTGCACGGTGGCAAGTAAGGAAGGGCTGCCATCCTTCTGCCAGCGTATTTCAGTGTCAGATGTTGCTGTAACACACCCAGCCGGCTCAGATTCGCAACACCCGTCAGCCATGTTTTGCTTTGCGCATAACTCTCTTGACTGCCTGCCAATCTCTCTGTTACAAATCACTTTCACTCTGGCGTACTTTTTGGCCGAACACGGTCAATACGCTAAACTGACGGTCCCTAGGTTCGACCAAACTAGACTATCCTTTACACTACACTTCCAGATGACTGGCCCTTCTGGCCCTGTTTTACCTCTAAAGAATTATTCTAACAATTTTTTTCCTTAACCCTCTTACATATTTCTACAGCGTCCCTTGCCCTCCTCCTTAACTCAAACACCAGGGACTTATTTCATTATTAGGCTTCTTGGATAATAACTTCTAACTCTCTGTTCCAAACCTACAAGCTAAAATGAATCATTTATCCTTTACCTTACGCCCTTACATGTTCCTCTTCCTTCTTCTGCTTTTATGCTCGGTGTATTCAGACCACTGGAAACTGAATGATGGCTGGGTCTGAACTCAGTCTTGTGCTTCGTCTTCTATGTACCAAAACAAGAACAATGCTCAGCAGAACAAGTGTCGCTGCAGTGGTGGGTATGACAACAGACAATGTTGTCTCTTTCAAGTACTGATTTTACCCATACATATTTACATCCTACACAAAGGTTTCCAAGGAGACTCATCCCTCGTGCTAGTTCAGAAGCATGTTTATAGACTATTAATTCCGACCCTAAAGTTTGATTTAGGCTGGTTAGATTTGTGACAGTTAGCACTTCCACGAGCTCCTCTGTCCAGTACCAACTAGGCTTCTAAATATACAGATGATTTATCCCTGGAATCGCGGTGAGCAAATGGAATATAGGCCGCACTGTCTCGCACGCTATTCCATTTAATAACAAACCACTCCAATTCTAGACTCTTTTCTGGCGTAAGATTCCCCCGCTTGAAACAAATAGCCACTACTGCCATGCTGTCAAAGGTAGAGTACAACCAATGCCCTCGACCTGCTGAAAATTCAATTCTGGTTCGTTCACTTGTTTATCACATTCTCTTACCTCCGTCTGTCCCATTAGCAATTTCACTGCGCAGGAATCCTACCGATCTCTTATTATCGTATTCGGACAGACTGTGATTTTCTCTCAGCACCATTTTTCTAACTTTACTTCCCCCATTTGTACATACCTTCCCTTGTCTTTTGCATTTAATAACAGTCGCTGAGTTTTAGGTCTTACAGATTTCCTCAATATATCCCACTTGACAGGATACGCATGAACAATGTAGCACTCGTAACGTGCTTGTTTCCCAGCTACTGGTATAGAAACAGAAATGTAAACTTTGGTTCCATCTGTTTTCACCAATACTGTGGATATCTTGAAATAAAAAAGTAAGTTTTTGTGCTCTTGTTCTAAATACAACCCTAAATCCTAAGGTAGTGTCTTCTGCACTTCCCTGAGACCATCTACACACTGCACTGGAGACAGCAAGTTTACCCCTATCTGGCTTCTTACAGCCTGCTACATAACCTCCGGTAGTTCTTTTTCTTTCCCTTGTGCTTACCAAACACTATCTTCCACTGATTGCGACCACTTTATCATTACTACTTCCATATCTAAGACTTCTGCTTCGGCTTGTAGTTCCCATATATTTTGATTTACTGCCTCGTGTGTAGCTCTGGAATTCCGCATTACTTTTCCAGCCCGTTGTCATAGCAGTCGCGTCTTATTTAATACGTATTTCTTTAAACTTGCAGTCCGCGTATTGTGCCAGTCACTCATGGCTTTCTTCCCTGTTGCCCACCACTGAACCTGTGTCGTTCACCCTTCGAATGTCTTTCTCATCAGCAGTGCCAAATATAGTTTTCATGAGTGGACCTCCAGTGTCGATCCAATCCCTCTTCCTTCCCGTACGTTGAATAACCCCCAGTACTTGTGTCATCTACTTAATTTCTCGTATGCTCCACGTGCTCTATCACGTACCCCAGCACTTCCTTTGAGTATCTCGTGCCTTTCCATTCCCTGACGGAGTTTTTCGAATGCTTCTTCTAATCTTAACACCACGTTACGCTGCTCTCATGCGTTAATTACTACCTGTATCACCCGGCGATGACTGGTGATCACTACGTCTTCCTGCTTGGCGAACAGCGCTGCCCCTTCCAGGTGATGGGTCTGTAACGCTTCCATCCGACGAATATCAGTATCCCGCTGTGAACCGCAACATCTCGCCTTCACTGCACCTCACCCACGGGCAGGAATGCCTGTCAAATTCCCCCTCCTTAAATTCATTGCTGCTGTGCAGTTGCTTGTACTAATTACATTAAATCTATATATAAAATATAAAATATTAAATGATTATCGTCTAGGACTTAATCCATACGAATTCCTAGTTACAGTTTCATTCACAACCTCTTGTTTATCTTCTAATACCTTTCTCCTCACTCTCTCTTTCCGGTCCGCATCTCCCATCCCTGGAATAACCTGCGGACTCACTTGAAAAGGTTTCAACCGCCTGACTTGCAGGGCTGATGTTCTCGTCTGCGATTGAAATATGAGATTTATCAGCGACGTCTTCTCTACCACTTGGTATTGCCCCTGAAACTTTGCAAAAACTTCTTTGTCCTTCCCTTCGGCATATACGAAGTTGACAGCATCACTCACTGACCAACCTTATACTGTGGCATTCTTGCCGTGCGTCCTACTGCTTCTTCATGTTTCTCCAGTGTTCGTGTATTTGCCCTTCATACTCTATTCTGTATTTTCCTAATCACTGTGGCAAATTTCGCAACAGTCTTCCCTTTCTTCGTTTTCAGTATGTCGAACGTTGATGGCACTTTGCGACCCTGTACTACTTCTTACGACGATTAACCTGTATTTGTATGCTGTTTTGAGTTTTATTCGGAGACGGAATACTATAAATGGACATCCCAGTTGTGTAATGTAAGTCAAGTAATACCCAAGTATCTTCCCGAGTATCCTACGTACTCTATCAGTTCTTCCATTGGCCTGTGGATGGAGAAGACTCGTCCTTAACTTTTTCATATTCAATAGCTTATACAATTCCTTGAACAGATCTGACATGAAGTTCGTGGCCTTGTCTGTTACTGTTGTTTCAGGCACTCCAAACTTCAAATGATTCAAATGGTTCTGAGCACTATGGGACTTAACTTCTGAGGGCATTAGTCCCCTAGAACTTAGAACTACTTAAACCTAACTAACCTAAGGACATCACACACACCCATGCCCGAGGCGGTCTCACGGTTCCAGACTGTAGCGCCTAGAACCGCTCGGCCACCCTGGCCGGCCTCCAAACTTCGGTATACAATTATTCACAAGTGCTCGTGCCACTGCTGCTTCCGCTGGTTTGGCCTCGAAACCATTTCTCTGTATACTGAAAAGCGATCTATGAGTTTAAGTACATATTTATTCACGGCAGGTGTTTTATTGAAATGACCTAAGACATCAATCACCAGAAATTCGGTCCGCAGCTCGTGGTCGTGCGGTAGCGTTGTCGCTTCCCGCGCCCGGGTTCCCGGGTTCGATTCCCGGCGGGGTCAGGGATTTTCTCTGCCTCGTGATGACTGGGTGTTGTGTGATGTCGTTAGGTTAGTTAGATTTAAGTAGTTCTAAGTTCTAGCGGACTGATGACCATAGATGTTAATTCCCATAGTGCTCAGAGCCATTTTGAACCAGAAATTCGAATAATACTCATATTTCAGATAACCTCTGCAATGATACTCTTGTTTGACAGAAATCTGTACTCTGTTTGCTTTGTTTGCAATTCCGTACACACCGGTTTACGTCCGTCTGCCTACTTCTCCACCAGTACCTCTCTGCTACTCTTCTCTTGGTAGACGTACAATTTCCGTGACCCGCTAATATGTAATCACAAGCTTCTTGTAGCACTCTGTTTCTTAGCTTCGCTGTTACCAGTACCCGTCGTCCCAACTTGGTTTCTCTGCATAGCAACCCATGCCGTATAAAAAACTGTGACTGCTTAAAATATTGTTTTCATTCGTCATTCACTCTCCGTGTAGTTTGCCATTCCTTATGTTCATTACCTCCAATATGTAATACTGCTACTTCTCTACTTAAGCCATCCACATTTTCTTGCTTCTTCCCAAGTTTATGCGAGACTTATAAATCAAACTCACATAACCTTATTGTCCATCGCGTCAACCTACTGGAAGCATCCTTTGACTCCAACAACCATTATATTGCCGCATGATCTGTTATTACCCTAAACTTTTTACCGTACAGGTAAGGCTTATCATATTTTTCTCCATTGTGGAATAATTCCTTTCTGCAGAATTTAGTTGTCTTGAAGCATAAGCTACGCGTTCTATCTCTTGTGACAAGACACAGGCAAATGCAAGGTTTGATTCATTTGTTGATAAAATAAACTCTCTATTAAAATCCGGAAATACCAATATCGAACTCGATGTTAAAGCTTCTTTTAGCTCATCAAAAGCATGCTGGTAATCTTCTGATCTCACAAATTTAGTACCCTTTTTTAACAGCTGTGTAAATGGTTTGGAAATGTCCTCAAATTCTTCTAAAAACCGGTGGTAATAATTCGCGACTCCTAAGAATGATTGCAACTCATTTACAGATTCTGGTACAGGAAATTCCCGGTCATCTCTAATTAATTTTTGATGTGTCTTAACCCCATCTTTATTTATGACGTGGCACAGGTATGCTACCTCTTCTATCACAAAATTACATGTTTCTGTAATCAATGTTAACTTCGTTGTTTTTAACATTAGGAATACTTCCCTTAATCGCTGCATATGCTGTTCCATATCACTCTCTTAATCGATAATGTCATCTACATACAGTAAGCATTGCTCTAAATTTAAACCTATGAGTACTCCATCCAACAACATCTGGAACATTGCAGCTGCATTTTCTAAATCAAATGGCATTCTTCTGAATAGGTAGTGCGCTGCGTGCTACCCTGCGTCGAACCTGCTGTTTAGCCTCAATCTGGCGATAACCACTTTTCAAATCCAGTGATCATAAATATTTTCATTGTCCCAAATGGTCCAAAGTTTCTGTGACGTTTGGCAAAACGTAGACTTCCGATACGGTTTTCACATGCAGATGTCTGTAACCACTACAAAACCTATAATTTCGTGTTCCATCCATCGACGTTTCAGCCACGACGACTATTCTTCGCCCCAATATACTATTACTTTCTTCCATTATTCCGTCTTTCACCTGTTGATCGATAAATTCCTGCAAAACTGGCTGGAATTATCTAGATGTTCTATATGGTTTGCAGTAGACTGGTGATTCATTTCCTTTTGGTTCAAATGGTTCAAATGGCTCTGAGCACTATGGGACTTAACATCTGTGGCCATCAGTCCCCTAGAACTTAGAACTACTTAAACCTAACTAACCTAAGGACGTCACACACATCCATGCCCGAGGCAGGATTCGAACCTGCGACCGTAGCAGTCGCGCGGTTCCGGACTGAGCGCCTGAACCGCTAGACCAAGGCGGCCGGCTTTCCTTTTGGTGTGCAGCGTTGTGTAATATGCGTAGGTGGTAACGGCCCTTTTGGAAAAAAATAATTGCTTAAATTGCAAAATTAATTCTTCCATCCATTCCCTATTGCTTCCATCTAGGTGGTACACTTTTCCTTGTAATGCAGTTTCAAAGGCTTTTGGCAATTGCCCATGGCTAACACCCCTCGTGTCCCATTCTTCTTCCTCAAGGATATCCATATTGGCGGTTAACAAACCCTTTGTTAATACTATGTCCCTTCTGCTAAAATTATCTCCACTACTGGTCATTAAAATTGCTACACCACGAAGATGATGTGCTACAGATTGCGAAATTTAACAGACAGGAAGAAGATGCTGTGTTATGCAAATGATTAGCTTTTCAGAGCATTCACACAAGGTTGGAGCCGGTGGCGACACCTACAACGTGGTGACATGAGGAAAGTTTCCAACTGATTTCTCCTAGACAAACAGCAATTGACCGGCGTTGCCTGGTGAAACGTTGTTATGATGCCTCGTGTAAAGAGGAGAATGCTTAGCATCAAGTTTCCGACCTTCATTAAGTTCGACATACATCGTGTACTTAATAAAACACGAAAGGTTGTGACTGAAGACGATTTTTAATTCATGCCTCCAGTGTATCGAATACAGTCACGTTTGAAGCTCCGAGATATGGGTAAAATTAAAATAAGAAACTGTTTTGCTTCGACGTATATTTATCCCCAAGAAGTATTTAACAAATATAGTCAATACAGCATACCGACTACACCTGAGGTGGTCCCCCCTTTAAACTGTAATATACCGTAGATGCCTCGAAAAAACCATCTACAAGAAGGGTAACAGAAGCGATCCACAAAGCTGCAATGGTATATCTACATCTCCATCTACATGGATATTCTGCAAATCACACTTATATGCCTGGCAGAGGGTTCATCGAACCACTTACATAATAATTCTGTAAGTAAGGAATCAATATGAAATATCTTGACAGTAGCAGTCAGCACTTCGGTATGTAAAGAGCTGTTTATGTTGTACAAAAAAGTGGTTTTCTAAATCATTGCTGACCGTGTGTTAATAGACCGTTCTCTTCGAGATAATTCATAATGGTCGAATACAACATATGTTCCTTAATCAGGCTACATATAGACGTTAATGACATGGCCTGTAATTTAATGGATTATTCCTACTACTTGTCGTGAATATTAGTGTGGCATGTGCAATTTGCTGTCTTTGGATTCGGATCTTTCGTCGAGCGAGCGGTTGTATATTATTGTTAAGTATGGAGCTATTGCATCAGCATACTCTGAAAATAATCTAATTGGCATACACATGGACAGGAAGATCTGCTTTTATTAAGTGATTTAAGCTGCAGCACTATTCCGAGGATATCTACTTATAAGTTAGTCAAGTTGGCAGCTGTTCTCGATTCGAATTCTTTGGTGATGGAATTTCGGAAGACTGTGTTCAGTAGTTCTGCTTTAGCAGCAATGTCGTCGACAGTATTTCCGTTGCTATCGCGCAGAGAAGGAATTGACTGTGTCTTGGTGCTAGCATACTTTACATACGACCAGCATCTCTTTGGATTTCTGCCATGTTTCGAGACAAAGTTTCGTTGTGGAAACTTTTGTAAGCCTCTCACATTTAAGGCCGCGCTAAATTTCGAGCTTCAGTAAAAGAACGCCATCCTGGGAGATTTTGAGTACGTTTAAATTTGGCATGCTTCTTTCGTTATTTCTACAACTATGTTCTGAACCGTTTTGTGTTCCAAGGGCGTTCAGCTCCGTTGTTTGTTAATTTATTTGGTATAAATCTATCAGTTGCTGTCGATACTATTTCTTTGAATTCAAGCCACAACTGGTCAACACGTACATTGTTAATTTGGAAGGAGTGGAGATTCTCTCTCAGAAAGGTGTAAAGTGACTTTTTTCTGATTTTTTTAATAGATATATTTTTCGTTTATTTTTGGAGGATTTGAGGGTTACAATATTCAATGTCGCTACGACGACCCTGTGTTCACTAATCCCTATATCCGCTCTGATGATCGTTATAGCTCAGAATTATTTTGAGCTAGGAGGTCCAGTGTGTCTTCACAACCGTTTACTATTCGCGTTGGCTCATGAACTTACTGCTCGAAATAATTTTCAGAGGATGCATTTAGTACAACTTGGGATAGTGTTTTATGTGTACCTCTGGAATTAAACATGTATTTTCGCCAACTCATCAAGGCTAATTAAAATCGCCCCTACTATAATTGTTTGAGTCAGGTACGTGTTGTAAATTAAACTGAAGTTGTCTTAGAACCTTTCAGCAATAGTATCATCAGAGTTGAGAAGTCGGTAAAAGGATCTAGTAAATATTTTATTTCGGTTCCCAAGAATGACTTCTGCCTTATCTTCGGCTTTAGCGAGCTTTTAGAGCCTATAACTATTTGAGCATCAGTGCTTTCTATTAGCGCTTGAAGCTTCGGTACTTTCTCAATGCAGCTACAATTTACAACTGCTATTCCAGTGGTTCATGTATCTATGTTCTTCCTGTGTTCGACCTGCACCCTTTGAGACTGAAGCCCTTCATGTGTTTCCCCGAGACCCAGTAACGTTAAAAATCACCCAGTCCAAGCCACACAGCTCCTGCTACCTGTGTTACCACCTCCTGCGTGTAGTGGACTCATGACCTATTCAGCCGGACCCGAAATCCAACCACTCTATGCCGCAAGGCGAGGAATCTGCAACCTACATGGTCGCAGAACTGTCTGAGCCTCTGAGTCATTCGGCTTTGTACCAGAAGTCTGCAATTGGTGCTGTCGACTATGCTGCAAACATTGAGCTCTGTTTTCATCTTGCAGGCAAGACTGACAGTCTTTACCACTTCTGATAGGGGCTCTAAACCAGAGAGAATCTCTTCTGATTCATACATTTTTGGTACAGACGTCAGCCACCACCTGCAGTTGGTTGCGCCCTGTGCTCTTCATAGCATCTGGAAGAACTCGTTCCATGTCCGGAATGACTCCACCTTCTACGCACACGGAGAGCACACTGGTTTTCTTGCCTCCCTTGGCAGGCATTTCACTAGGCGGCCCCTTAACGCGCCTAACATTGGAGCTTCCAACTACCAATTGGATCCCCACGGTCAGCCCACAACTGTGATGTCCCATCCACTGCAGCTTCAAATTGTGCAACCAAAGCCGTCACAGCCTGGAGCTGAGAGCAAAGCGTCACCAACTCGGCTCGCATCTGCACACAGCAATCACAGTCCCTATCCATACTAAAGACTAACCACAAGACAAACAGGACTATCGACACACGCTACGGAACTCTACCATAGACAAGTAAGAAAACGGAAGAACTGTGATAATAAATTAAATTAACATACAGATTTTCAAAAACTGAACTACCAAAGCACTCACGTGAGACTAAATAATTCGCTCCTGATTAAAAACACATAATACGTCATAAAATCGGATTAATTTCCGAAGAAAACGAAAACGTGAGAACTGTGTCTATTAAATACCAAATTAACATGCACAAACTCAGGAAACTAGAGTACCCAAGCACGCAGATGAGACTATACAATTCTTTCCTATTTATAAACTCTTAAAATGGTACAAAATCGGATACTTATCTGTTGCTGCTTGTGTTTCGATCGCCCGCTGCTGCCTGACATCCATGTGTTGCAGGATTTTTGAACATACAGGGAGACGATGGAAAGTTAAAGGACGGACTAAGATGACTAATGACTTAGTCTCGGTTCATACAAAGTTGTGCAAAAATTAAGGACGAAAGTAGCTTTCGCATGATGTGAGACTGCGAAGTAACGTAGCTCGATGAAACTTGGACCATATATACAAAGAACTGCTACAGTAGAGTTCTGAAGGTAACTGAAAGAAATCGGCAATCAGACAAACAGAAGGAACGACACCTTTATTCAAAGATAAGAAGTACACTGTAGTCACCGCGATATATTATAGTCCCTTGCTCATTACAAAAGGCGTGACATTGTTGTTAATAAGGTATGTGATCACTGCACATGACAATGCATGCTCTGAAGGTGCTCCTATTTGCTACAAGGTTGGTAAGGAGCTCTTGTGCTGATAAGTGCTGGATGGCCATTGGTATATGGCCAGTCCATTACACTTTACAAGAAATAAAATGCATTCAACTTTTGTCGGTATTGTCATTTTGCACCGTAATCAAAGTCATTTTGCCCCAGTACCGGAGAAAGATTAACCTTCAAATCTGGAAAAATAAGACTGATTGTATTAAAAGAAATTACGTATCTAGGTACAATGCAATACAATAAGAAGATGTGAGAAAAATGTGCAAAAATGAAGTTATTAGAAATGGTTAACCGGTAACTCCGTCAACTTGCCTCGTTCTCCCTATTCAACTCAGACATAATGAAATGTTTCGAGTAAAATTTTCTCCCCTACTCCATGCAGCATGAAGTTTAAATATATCAGCCATATGATACTTTTCTCAAATCTCATCCTGATAGCCATGGGTCAATGCAATCAGGTCGATGCAGTATTTCTTGAATTCCGAAGAGCTTTCGAGTGAATATCACACCTATCCCTATTAACGGAAGTGCGATGATATAGAATAATAGAACGAATTTGTGTGAGGATTTATTGTTAGTAGGACGCAACATATTTACTTAGATGGAAAGTCATAAGATGAGATACAATGTGAATTTTTTCCCCCGTCGCTTTTTGGAAATAATTGTTAATGGTGACTGCAGGTTCGTTGCCGTATCAGTCAAGAAAACAAAAGATCATAGGAGCAGAAATGCAGGAATAACGTCAGAAGCCTTCTTCCATATACGCCGCCGTAAATGAAACGAAAAGTTTCTCTCTCATCGGCACAAACTGAATACATATATTCACCTCCAGATAAAATGTTCCGAACACACACGTTTGTCTCAGAAGCAGGCATAAATAAGTGGGGAATCCATTACAAATTATTATAAGATACGCTTTAACTTCTCACAAATAAGAACTGCTACCTTGCAATGAATAGGTATACTGAAGAGACAAGGAAACTGGCACAGCATCCTAATAACGTGTAGGATCTACGCGGGCACCCAAAATGCTGCAACACGACATGGCATGGATTCGACTAATGACTGGAGTAGTGCTGGAGGGGACTGACACCATGAATCCTGCAGCGCTGTCCATAAATCCGTATCAGTACGAGAGGATGATGACCTCCTCTGAACAGCACGTTGCACGGCATCTGAAATATGCTCAATAATGTTCATGTCTGTGGAGTATGATGGCCAGCGGAAATGTTTAAACACAGAAGGGTGTTCCTGGAGTCAATCAGTAACAATTCTGGATGTGTGGCGTGTCAAATTGCCCTGCTGAAATTGCTGAAGTCGCTCAGAATGCACAAAAGACATGAATGGATGCGGGTGATCAGCCAGGATGCTTACGTACGTGTCACCTGTCAGAGTCTTATCGCTCCAACGGCAAAAGTACTACACCATTACATTGTCTCCTCCAGCTTCAACAGTCCAAACAGTCCACCGCTGACATGAAGGATCCATATATTCATGAGATTGTCTCCATACCCGAACAAGTCCATCTGCTCAATACAATTTGAAATGAGACAACATGTTTCCAGTTATCAATAGTCCAATGTCTGTGTTGACGGGCCCACAGAGAGGCGTAAAGCTTTATGTCATGCAGCGTCAAGGGTACACAACTGGGCCTTCGGCTCTGAAAGCTCATATCGATGACGTTTCGTTGAATGGATCGCAAGCTGACACTTGTTTATGGCCCAGCATTGAAATCTGCAGCAATTTGCGGAAGCGTTGCACTTCTGTCAAGATGAACGATTCTCTTCAGTCGTCGTTAGCCCGTTCTTGCAGAATCTTTTCAGGCCGCAGCGATGTCCGATATTTAATGTTTTACTGGATTCCTGATATTCACGGTACATTCGTGAAATAGTCGTGCGGGAAAATCCTCACTTCATCGCTACCTCAGAGATGCTGTGTCTCATCGCTCGCGCGCCGGCAATAACATCACATTCCAACTCAATTACATCTTGATAACCTGCCACTGTAGCATCAGTAACCTATCTAACAACGTCACTAGACACTTGTTGTCGCAACCTCGAATCCTGCCTCGGACGTGGATGTGTGTGATGTCCTAAGGTTTGTTAGGTTTAAGTGGTTCTAAGTTCTAGGGGACTGATGACCTCAGATGTTAAGTCTCATAGTGCTCAGAGCCATTTGAACCATTTGAACTTGTTGTCTTATATAGGTGTTGCCGACCACAGCGCCGTATTCTGACTGTTTATATATACTGGTATTTGAATACTCATGCCTATAGCAGTTTCTTTGTCGCTTCAGTGTCTATACTGTACATTCAGTAACTTCAGCACAATCCTGATAATGTTAACAAACAGCCATCGAACAACATAATCCCTTTGGTGACAGCGAAAAACCTAGGATCAGGCTTTTCTTTTACTATTCTTTGAACGTCTATCGAGAATGCGTGCATGCTTCTCCTTGAAACAGCGAACAAATAGCTAGCCGTCAGGTACTCGGCGCAGATCGTTCGGTGGATGAGTCACGGATCCTCCTGGTGCTCGGCAATAACATGAGAATAAGTTATGTGTCCTTACTCAAAAATGAAGACGATATTCCTACATTAAAACACATTAAATAATCATTATGTCCTGAGTACATACATTGTTCGACGTCTGCGGAAAACTGAGTGCCGATAATGAGTTTGCTACACTACAAGAAGTAAGTTTAAGTGTACCCTAAGTAGGTATATTAGGAATCTTGTTGGTCATTTTCTATGTTAGTGGCCTGTCAAACAATTTTAAAAGCACACCAAAATTCTTCACAAATTATGCTGTTATATAAGGTGGTCCATCTGAAGTTTCGGATGATATTATCTCGAAAACTATACATCGGGTAAAACTAGTGGGTGAGACAAGCTCGTAAGCTCAAAGCGGACATCAAATGATACTACACGTGACCTTCAGACCCCACCCCCTTGGGTTTAGCGGGGGGCAACTTTTGAATCTTAAATGGAAACACCCATTTTTTATTGCAGATTCGGATTCTCCATAAAAAAAAAGTAATCAAGTTTTGTCTCAACAATTTTTTTAAACCATTGACAGACGGTGCTGAAATCGAGAAACGTTAAAATTAGGGAAGAACTCCAATTTATTTAGAACGAACCGAGTAGGACGCATCAAATCGATACAAAATGTGCACCAGTTCTTTCATTGCGCCAGATTAAGCTATTTTTTTTTTTTTTTTTTTTTTTTACAAAATGTGTCCTACCCGCCACAGTTTTTGATGGAGACAGGCGGAATGGTATTAAAATCTCGTTAGGGAAATCTTCACAATTAGCCGGCCGCAGTGGTCTCGCGGTTCTAGGCGCGCATTCCGGAACCGTGCGACTGCTACGGTCGCAGGTTCGAATCCTGCCTCGGGCATAGATGTGTGTGATGTCCTTAGGTTAGTTATGTTTAAGTAGTTCTAAGTTCTAGGGGACTGATGACCACAGATGTTAAGTCCCATAGTGCTCAGGGCCATTTGAACCATTTGAACCACAATTACATTACTCACCCGACTGTGCGCTACCGTGGCTAAACTATGAACTATGGCTCAGTATAAAGGTCGGTGCAATGCGATCAGACGTCATTTCACTTTCAGATTGTGAACCATAAACATCAGCTGACGAAAGTAAATTATTCTTTAGCGAAATATGGCTCACTACCCTCCCACAAAGATTGTTGATATGATGTCAATTTTGGGTGAAAGCCATAACAATTAAGCTGCAGTTGCACAATTGTATGCGGATCGTTTCACAAACAGACGACATACAAGCAAAAACATTATTCGAAATTGCACTCAACGATCTCGGAATCGCGAATGCAATGAAAATGACGCTCGTACCCTTACCGTTGTCGCCTGTGTTCAACTGGAGCCCGAAATTTGTAGTCGTGCGATTCAGAGTCAAACTGAAACACCGAAACAACTGTTTTGAGGATTTTGTAGGCACGTAAATACCATGCATATCATATCACACTGATACAGGCATTAACGCCGAAAGATATGCAAATACGCGTGACTTTCTGCCAAAGGGCCTTGGAAACGATGAGAGGTGACAATGATTTTTATAGATACGTTATGTTCACCGATGAAGCCACATTCAGAATGGCGCATTAAATCATCATGATTGTCATTATTGGTCCCCTTCAATCCACACTGGCACAGACCGTTGACAATCAACACAAATGGTCGTTAATGGTCTGATGTGGAATTTTTAACGGTTACTTGATAGGACTGTATTTTTTGACCGAAATGTTACTAGGGAATCTTATTTACAACTTCTCCACGGTGATTTGTTGGATATAATGGAAGGTGCTGATTTAGAAGCTAGGCAACGAATGTGGTTCCAGCAGGACGGAGCAGTTCCGCATTATGCTAAAAATGTGCGGAACGTTTTAAATTTACTGTACTCTGGTTGGTGGATAGGACGCGGCGGACCAATTCAGTGGCCTCCACATTTACCAGACCTAACATCTCCTGAATTTTTCTTGTAGGGTTATTTAAAAAATATTGCTTATGAAAGGCAGCCCACAACCCTAAACGCTATGGAGTAACGCGTTCGAAGAGCGTGTGAAGCCGTACGACGGGATGTGCTGCTCAAAACTGTAGACAACTTTTGCAGACGATTTACTTTATACATTGAAGCAAATGGGGATAAATTTGAACAATTTCTTCGTGGATAATTTCATTAATTAAACACCCCAAATTGTGAGAGGCAAGGGGACTCACACCAATGATGCACCCCAACGCGTGAGAGGCAAGGGGACTCACACTAATGAAGCACTCCATGGGAACATCATTCTACTACGTCCATATCGTTGTTCATGGGTAACGAGGAAAGTAGGATACATTACATTTTGTACAAAAATATCTTAATTTGGGGTAACGATAGAATTGGTGCACCCTTTTTAACGATTTGATGCGTCTTTCTTTGAATGCGAAAATATTTTGTTGACACCGACCTACATAGGGAGGAACGATCTCCACGATAAAATAAGGGACATCAGGGCTCGTACGGAAAGATATGTGTGTTCATTCTTTCCGCGCTCTATACGAGATTGGAATAATTGAGAATTCTGAACGTGGTCCGTTCAACCCCCTGCCAGGCACTTAAATGTGATTTGCAGAGTATCCATGTAGATGTAGATGTGGATAATTCTAAATAAATCAGAGTTCTTCCCCAATTTTACTTTTTTCTCCACTTCAGCGCCATCTGTAAATGGTTTAAAAAATGTTTCAGACAAAATTTGATTACTTTTTTTTTGGAGAATCCGAATCTGCAATAAAAAATGGGTTTTCCATTTAAGATTTAAAAGTTGTCCCCCAGTCCATCCAAGGGGGCGGGGGCTAAAGGTCACGTGTAGTATCATTTGATGGCCACCTTCCAGCTTACTAACTTGTCTTACCCACTATTTTTACCCGATGTATAGTTTTCGAGATAATCTCATCCGAAACTTCAGATGGAGCACCGTGAGTATACAGTATATTGAAATACTATCTAAAAAGCTGCAAACAAAACAACGTTGGTGCTACACTTCGTAGGGATACATACGGAAGAGCCAAAGAAACTGGTACACCTGCCTAACATCGTGTAGGGCCCCAGCGAGAACGCAGACGTGCCGTAACACGAAGTGGCATGGACTAGACTAATGTCTGAAGGGGTTCTGGAGAGAACTGACACCTTGAATCCGGCATGGCTGTCCATAAATCCGTAAGAGTACAAGGGGGTGAAGATCTCATCTGAACAGCACGTTGCAAGCCATCTCAAATATGTTCAATATTGTTCATGTCTGTTGAGTCTGAGGCAAGCGGAAGTATTTAAACTCAGAAGAGTATACCTGGAGTCAATCTGTTGCCTTTCTGGAAGTGTGAGGTGTCTCATTGTCCTGCTGGAATTGTCCAAGTCCATCGGAATGCACAATGGACATGAACGGATGCTGGCGATCGAAGTGATCATACAAAATGCTTACGTACGTATTACCTGTCCGTGTCGTATCTAGACTGATCAGGGGTCCCATATCACTCCAACTGCACACGCCCCACACCATTACAGAGCCTGCACCAGCGTTTACAGTCCCCTGCTAACATGTAGGGTCCATGGATTTATGAGATTGTCTCCATACCTGTACACGACCATCCGCTCGATACAATTTAAAATGAGACTCGTCCGATCAGGCAACGTGTTTGCAGTCATCAACAGTCCATTGTCGGTGCTGACGGGCCGAGGCAAGGGGCAAAGCTTTGTCGTGCAGTCATCAAGAGTACACAAGTGGGCCTTAGGCTCCGAATACTCATATCGATGATATTTTGCTGAATGGTTCGCACACTGACATTTCTCGATAGCCCAGCACTGAAATCTGCAGCAATCTGAGGAATGGTTGCACCTCTGTCACGGTGAACGATTCTCTTCAGTCTTCGTTGTTCCCACTCTTGCAGGTCCTTTTTCCAGCTGCAGTGATGTCGGAGATTTGATGTTTTATCGGATTCTTAATATTCACGGTACAATCGTGAAATGGTCATAGGGGAAAATCCCCACTTCATTCCTACCTCGGAGATACTGTGTCCCATCGCTCTCCCGTCGATTAAACACGAAGTTCAGACTCACTTGAATCTTGATAACCCGCCTTTGTAGCAGCAGTAACCAATCTATCAACTGCGCCAGACACTTGTTGTGGTATATAGGTATTTTGCTTGTTTACATATCTCCGTATTTGAACACGTATGCCTATACCAGTTTCTTTGGCGCGTCAGTGTGACGCGCTGTCTGGGGTAAAGCGGATGACGGATTTCAATTCGTTAGTATGGCGCTGGGAAAATGCAGCTACCTAAAAAAATGATTACTTGCTAAACACTTGCGCGACCCCTCCTACAATAATGCTAGAGTGTCATAGGAGATTGTCATGAGCCTTCTGAAAAATATTAAATCGGAGACGCTTGGAGATTCATGTCCACTGTATCGCAAATAACTAGATACAGAATTTAAGAACTGGTATTAGGTAAAGAATTTGGGAACGTACAACAATTCTTTATGTTTTACTTCCATTGTGACGGTGAAGACTACATTAGACTAGCCCTCACACAGACATTTAAGCAGTCATTCTTGTCACGCTCCTTATGTAAATGGTACGGTAACATGTAATTAAATCGTAAGTTACCGCTTTTATGCACTTCACAATGTTTCTCAGGGTATCAGTGCATGAGGGATGTTGAATAAGAAATGCAACACATTTTTTCCTCCACTGATTTCCGTTGAAAAAATGGGGACATCGTAGAATATTCCAGAGTTGGACGCTATAGCGTCAAAGTTCCGATAGGTGGCGGCGCCATACGTAGCCTTCAAAATGGCGTTTGTAACGGAGGTGCGTTCCAAGCAGAGAGCCCTCATTGTTTCTTTTGGCAGGAAACCAGAGCATCGCAGATATTCTTAGAAACTTGTAGAATGTCTACGGAGACATGACAGTCAACAAAAGCACGGTGAGTCCTTGGAATGAGGCATCTGTTATCACTACAATAAGCCCTCGTGAACCTCTCCAATCTTCTGCGTGCCGGTCTCGTCACCCAACTATGATTCTTGCAATGTTGAAACGTGCGGACACTCTCATTCGAGGTGATCGATGAATCACAAACAAATACTTTGCTGTACAACTGAACGTCTCTGCTGGAAGTGCTGACGTACTCGTCCACCACTTGGGGTACTCAAATGAATGTACCCGTTGGCTTCCTCGCCGCCTAATAGTAGACCATAAAGAGCTACGAAGGACAATCTGTGCGAAATTCCATGCGCGTTACGAGTCTAATCGTGACAATTCTTCATCGAATATTGTCACAGGCGATGAAACATCGGTTCATCACTTCGAACCGGAAACAAAACGGCCATCTATGGAGTGGCGCCACACCACCCATTCTTCGAAGAAAAGTTCAAATCTGGATCCTCATCCGGGAAATTGATGGTGAGGGTCTTCTCGTAGCTGAAGGGTTTATTCTGTTTGACGTCCTTCATCATGGGGCAACGATCAAATCTGAAATTTATTGTGTTACCCTCGGGAAACTGAAGAAACGATATAAACATGTTGGTCACCATAAAAATTCGAATTTCTCCTTCTCCATGACAACGTAGGGCCTCACACAAGTTCGCGCTTTCGAGAGGAGCTCACAAAACTTCTTTGACCTGTTCTTCCTCATTCTTCCTACAGCCCGGATTTCGTATCTTCCAACTTCCATCTGTTTTGCCCAATCAAGGGCGCACTCTGTGGGATGCAGTACATGGATGATGGGGGGAGGTTCTTGATGCAGCAAGACATTAGCTCCGACGTCGACCATTAGATTTGTACCACATGGGCATAGAGGTCCTTGTAGTAACGTTGCGTGAGATCGTCGCACTGGACGGAGATTATACACAGAAACATGATTTTGTAGCCAAAGAGTTGGGAGTAGTATGGTGTACTGGAATCCTGAATAAAACCAACCTGCTTTCAGAGAAAAATGTGTTGCATTACTTACTGAAAGCCCTCGTAGATACAGATATTGGAACGTAGAACTGAGGGAATTTGAACACCACATTTGTAACGTCTGAACTATTGTACCACCGATACGAATTAATGCACATAGTTTGAAACATACAGAATATCGTGTTGCTTGAAGTTTTCCTGGTGGATTGAGTAATCCATCTTCTTTTGGGTGTACATCGGAGATAAAGTTATTTTCAGTGATAAATTTACATCCATCTTCAAGATGACTTGTTGGCAGAATTTAAACCACGTGACACAATTGTCGCAAGGAAACTCATTTCTTGATTCAAGTTTCTTGAAAGGACTGCACGCTACTACAAGGCCGAGCAAACAAATATCAGCCCTCTCGGGCGCTAGTCGCGTGAGGCCGTTGAGACACCACATGGTGTCGAGTACGGTATTTGCGAACCCTTCGATTCCACAAGTGCGTGACAATCATGGCATCCTGTCCATCACGAGCAGCAGTGTCACCTGACCATGAAACACAGTGTCGGTAGGCGAAGATCCTGCCACTGTCAAATTCTGACACTTTCCTCTTCACACGAGGCTTATCCCGATCTTCTCGCAAACAAACAACACTGAAAATCGAATTCTGGATGAGCAACTCGCTGGGTAACCTTTCTATATAAGCGGAATGTATGTGGCGTTTTTCCTATCTGTTTTGTGCGCTTGCACTGAATTGCTAATCATTTGCAGCCACAAGTATGTAGTATACTTCATGTAAATTTGATGTTTGTGGAATGCCGCATTCGTACTTCTACGATTTTAATGAGGCAGTAGCGCATTTCGTAAAATAAAGAACAACCGCCTACAGTCACAAACGTGATTTTATTTTGATTTACGATGCATTTCGAGACCTGGGGGCTCATCTTCATGTGCTTTGATGGTCTACATTGATTATTTTTCCCAGTGTAGATAGATTCCGTTCCTGGTGCGGATGCAATGATATATTACCAAGCGGTCACATTGTGAATATAAGTTAACGAAACTAATACAAATTACAAAATAACTTATTGTTCCCAGAGATGGATACATGGTTTTTGAAGCACAGTATGAGTAAACCCTCACATACACACACACACACACACATATATATATATATATATATATATATATATATATATATATATATATATATATACTACAAACAATGAAACTCGTCTAGCTTCAAGGGGGAAACCAGATGGCGCTATGATTGGCCGGCTAGATGGCTCCGCCATAGATCAAACGGATTTCAACTGCGTTTTTTTAAAATAGAAACCCCCATTTTGTATTACATATTCATGTAGTACGTAGAGAAATATGAATGTTTTAATTGGACCACTTTTTTCGCTTTGTGATAGATGGCGCTGTAATAGTCACAAACGTGTAAGTACGTGATATCACGTAACATTCCGCCAGTGCGGACGGTATTTGCTTCGTGATACATCACCCGTGTTAAAATGGACCGTTTACCAATTGTGGAAAAGGTCAATATCGTGTTAATAATAACGGCGTGTGACGAGGGCCTCCCGTCGGGTAAACCACTCGCCTGGTGCAAGTCTTTCGATTTGACGGCACTTCGGCAACTTGCGCGTCGATGGTGATGAAATAATGATGATTAGGACAACACAACACTCAGTCCCTGAGCGGAGAAAATCTCCGACCCAGCTGGGAATCGAACCGGAGCCCTTAGGATTGACAGTATGTCGCGCTGACCACTTTTTTTTTTTTTTTTTTTAATTTCTCATTTTGTTCGTTTTCGTTCGTTGTATGTGCTCGGGGCGGACGTCGTAAGACATTCGTTTAAGTTCGTTTTTGATCGGTTAATTCAGTTTTTTTACTACAGAGGGCTGCTAACCCTCTGACCGAACACGCTGAGCTACCGTGCCGGCGTCATCTCGGGGCAAAGAAAATCCCCAACCCCGCCGGGAATCGAACCCGGGACCCCGTGCGCAGGAAGCGAGAACGCTACCACGAACTGCGGACATCACTCAGCTACCGGGGATGGACAATATCGTGTTGATGCATGGCTATTGTTATCAAAATGCCCAACGGGCGTGTACTATGTATGCTGCCCGGTATCCTGGACGACATCGTCCAAGTGTCCGGACGTTCCCCGGATTGTTGCGTTATTTAAGCCGTTATTTAAGCAAACAGTAAGTGTTCAGCCACACGTCAAACGTCAACCACGACCTGCAACAAATGATGATGCCCAAGTAGGCGTTTTAGCTGCTGTCATGGCTAATCCGCACATCAGTAGCAGACAAATTGAGCGAGAATCGGCAATCTCAAAAATGCTACATCAACATCGACTGCACCCGTACCATATTTCTATGCACCAGGAATTGCCTGGCGACGACTTTGAACGTCATGCACAGTTCTGGCACTGGGCACAAGAGAAATTACGGGACGATGACAGATTTTTTGCACGTGTTCTATTTAGCGACGAAGCGTCATTCACCAACAGCGGTAACGTAAACTGGCATAATATGCACTTTTGGGCAACGGAAAATCCAAGATGACTGCTACAAGTGGGACATCAGCTGCCTTGGCGGGTTAATGTATGGAGCGGCATTATGTGAGGAAGGATAATTGGCCCCCATTTTATCGATGGCAATCTAAATGGTGGAATGTATGCTGATTTCCTACGTAATCTTTTACCGATGTTACTACAAGATGTTTCACTGCATGACAGAATGGCGATGTACTTCCAACATAATGGTTGTCCGGCATATAGCTCGCGTGCGGTTGAAGCAGTATTGAATAGCATATGCCGGCCGGAGTGGCCGTGCGGTTCTAGGCGCTACAGTCTGGAGCCGAGCGACCGCTATGGTCGCAGGTTCGAATCCTGCCTCGGGCATGGATGTATGTGATGTCCTTGGGTTAGTTAGGTTTAATTAGTTCTAAGTTCTAGGCGACTGATGACCTCAGAAGTTAAGTCGCATAGTGCTCAGAGCCATTTGAATAGCATATTTCATGACAGATGGATTGGTCGTTGAAGCAACATACCATGGTCCGCACGTTCACCGGATCTGACGTCCCCGGATTTCTTTCTGTGGGGAAAGTTGAAGGATATTGGCTATCGTGATCCACCGACAACGTCTGACAACATGCGTCAGCGCATTGTCAATGTATGTGCGAACATTACGGTAGGCGAACTATTCGCTGTTGAGAGGAATGTCGTTACACGTATTGCCAAATGCACTGAGGTTGACGGACATCATTTTGAGTATTTATTGCATTAATATGGTATTTCCAGGTAATCACACTGTAACAGCATGCGTTCTCAGAAATGATAAGTTCACAATTGTATATGCATCACATTGGAACAACCGAAATAAAATGTTCAAACGTACCTACGTTCTGTATATTAATTTAAAAAAACGTACCTGTTACCAACTGTTCGTCTAAAATTGTGAGCCATATGTTTGTGACTATTACAGCGCCATTTATCACAAAGCGAAGAAAGTGGTCCAAGTAAAACATTCATATTTCCTTACGTACTACACGAATATGTAATACAAAACGGGGGTTCCTGTTTAAAAAAACGCAGTTGATATCCGTTTGACCTATGGCAGCGCCATCTAGCGAGCCAACCGTAGCGCCATCTGGTTTTCCCCTTCAAGCTAGACAAATTTCGTTCTTTGTAGTTTCTTCGTTTGACGCTTATTTCGTGAGAAATTTGTCCCGGTCACGATCAGTGGACCACCCTGCATATAGATGCAGATGTAGATACGGCAAGTATGAAAAATACATATCGTATATTACGTATATAAATTTAGCGCAAATTAAAGAAAAAAATTAAGTCTGTAGCTGTTTCATTACAGCGTAAGCTGTCTGGATCGCTTGTCGACGTCTCCCGCTGTGCACTGCGAGTGCTCGGTTTCAGTCTGCTCATTAGCCACTACAAACTACCAGCTTTGCGGCCACCACCGCCAGGCATCCCACACAACACCGACAAGCACAGAGGGCTACCTACATTCCCCTGCGACAGCTTCCTCCTTTCCGGCAGTCTGCAACAAAAGTAACATTTTCTCTCTGTCGGTGATTGTTCGAGTTTCGCCTCTCGGCAACGTCGTTCGCTGCCGGGTTCCGGCCTTTTGTTCTTCAGTCATTCGACATCGCAACACAAGACTCACTCGAAAAGCTTAATTAATCTCCGTCACTCAGTAGAAGACAAAGGTGAACACATCGAGACACCAATTTTGCCTTCAGAGCAAAATGACTTTTGACTCATTACGTTGAATAATTTTCGTCTGATGTTTTTATTATTATAATTATTATTTATTGTAGGAATAGAAAATAAAGTGGAAAAGGGAAAACGTGTATCTTTGTCTTTCAGTGTATCTGGGAAAAAAATTGCCGCGCGCTGTAGCCGCGTTGTCTTAGGCGCCTTGCTACGGTTCGCGCGGCTCTCCACGCTGGAGGTTCGAGTCCTCCCTCGGGTACGGATGTGTGTGGTGACCTTAGCGTAAGTTAGTTTAAGGTAGATTAAGTAGTGTGTAAGCCCAGGGACCGATGAGCTCAGCAGTTTGATCCCATAGGAACTTACCACAAACTTCCATACTTCGGAAAAGTAGTATAGCTACATACGTACCCTTTGTCTACGTTAATTAATTTGTAGTTTAACATCATGAGAGGGCAGTCTTTGCGAGTAGATGCTAAATGACCAAATCAAATGTCAGTGGATTATGGCTTCAGGACACAGTAGGTGTATTCCAGTATGTGTTCCAATTAAGCTACAGGACGACTTTTACTATTCTTAATAACAACATAATTATATTCTCCTGTTCACACAGTACAACAGCACATAATTGTGTATCACTGTTCCAAAGGAGTTAGTCGTCTTTTTCGTGTACTATAATTTAAAAAGCTAGTTTCAGCAAAGAAAATAATTTGTAATTCTTAATATTAAAGGTCTTGCAACTTACAAAAAAGTAATAAAATGAGACACTGATAATGTAATATCAGATAGTTGAGTTGTTAAATAGTTTCTCATCACAAAATATTTACTATGGACCGCAAAACAGAGACTCACCGTTGTTTCATTAGTTTCTGCAGTATTTATGGGCGGAGTTTTTAGCACATATTACGTAAATGATCAACACAGAGAGAGTGATGGAGTGAAGGGGTGAAGTGGTGAGGGACGGGGGAGGGGGGGAGGCAGGTGCGGGACCAGGGAAGATTTCGCATAATTATTTGTCAGTATTTCTAAGTGATGAAAAGTAAAATTCTTTGGGTCGATCGGTAGCATCGTGGATAATTCTTTTTATACGAGGGTTGCCCAGAAAGTAAGTTCCGATCGGTTGCGAAATGGAAACCACTAAGAAAATCGGGTAAATCTTTGCACAGCTGTGTTGGGCAGTGTCTCTAGTATGCCCATCGATCGTGTTGCGTCACTTTTTTCAGTTTAGAATGAACAGTGAGCACGTAAATATGCATCGGGGGTAGCGTCTACCGCCAAGTATGAGGGCCTGCTTAGAGATATCGCCTGTATCATGCAGCCCACATAACACAACTGTCGAGCAGTTCCTACTTCATGCCAATTCTCAGCAGCACACTGCAGGGGCAATCAAGACGCTCCTGCAGCGTTTCCGGTGAGAAGTGTTTGATAACCCATAATATAGCCCGTAATTGGCTCCCCCTGAGACTCATCCCTGCTCACAAGAACCGCTGGCTATGAAGACAACATTTTTCCACAGACAACACTACGACAGCACTCGAAGTTGGAGCGGCGACTATGTAGAGAAGTAGGTGGAAATGTCCCTAATTGCTGCAAATAAAACGTTTCTGGTTTTTACTGTGGTTTCCATTTGCATTTACAAGATTTCAAATACTACTCTCCACATCTTTTCGTTGGGTGACTGTATGTCTTTGTCATTAACTATATTTTTGTCTACTTTCTGCGTGTGTGGCGTCAACGGACAGATACAATATTTCGAAGTTGGATACCAGAACTACATGTAGGCTATGAAGCTACTCTCTACTCTAGGGGACAGCAAGTGACCCTCACAATAACTGTCGTAGAAGCAGGAGAGGCCGCTGATGTAGACAGGTTTCACTCTGAGGTTATAAACAGATCAGCCACAAAGACAGTTCGTTCAGTAACACCACAGCAGATGCCTGATTTTACAAAGAGTTGCAGGTAGCACGAATTGTCAAAAGGTAAAGTACAAATAAAGATCAGTAAGAACTCAAGCTTAGTAATTATAAGTTATTAACGGACAATTCGTCAGGTGCTGTCGATGACACGTAATTTACGGATCAAAAATATTTTTGCTAACAATGCCAAGTCTTCAGTCAAAATGCTTTATTCTCTACTTTACTCCATCGCGTTTCAGAGCTACATTTCCATTCCGTAGGGCGACATTGACTTTTCCTCACTTTATAAGGAAGAATAGGAACACAGGAATCAGTCACGATCCGTTTGCTTTTTATTACAGTATTCTACCTGAAATCTGGATATGCAAGAATAATAAAAAAACTATTGGGATTGCGACTGATTGCTGTATTCCTATCCTTCCTTATAATAATATACAGTCGCTGTGCGCAACGGTTCCGTTTGGAGTCAAAGTTAGTACTTCAGTTTATCAGCTTTACTTGATGACGAAATGTCCATTTTCTGCGTCAGTAAAAAATTTCCAAGTTTGCTCTTACACTTTAAAAATGTAATATTGTTTAATGTAGTTCTTGAAGATGCAGTTTGTAACTTACCTCTTATTACATTACATCGAATTTACGATGCTTAATTTTGTTTACCTTGCGAACTTCACATTTGTCTCCTGTGATGCCTTTGCAACACATTTTCTCACCGTCACACCAGTAACAACGTCCACGAATTTATATCGTCAAGCCGGCCGGAGTGGCCGAGTGGTTCTGGGCGCTACAGTCTGGATCCGCGCGACCGCTACGGTCGCAGGTTCGAATCCTGCCTTTGGCATGGATGTGTGTGATGTCCTTAGGTTAATTAGGTTTAAGTAGTTCTAAGTTCTGGAGGACTGATGACCTCAGAAGTTAAATTAGGTTTAAGTAGTTCTAAGTTCTGGAGGACTGATGACCTCAGAAGTTAAGTCCCACAGTGCTCAGAGCCATTTGAACCAGTTTTAAATCGTCAGCGTAAGAAGCCAAATTCTTCGTTACTTATCTTGCGTTAGATGTCAACTATCAGAAATTATCGTTGTTAGAACAGTTTCCCTAGGTTGATTCTTCTTGCAAAAACAATTCCAATGTTCAGATTTTCACAGTATACATCACTAGATGAAATATCACAGACTATTGCTTTCTTTCTTGCACATTTTACTCAGCACTTACAACACGGTTCTTCTCAACATTCATACAGTCGGAACGAGACCATACTTACAACTCATACACGGTAGAGACGATAGAATTCCAATGTAAATTTTTCATCAAAAAGCTTATAATAGAAATATTTCTGTACTTTCGAAGAAAACGTTTTTGACAGTAACAAATGATTTTCAATTAATTTACATATTTTACGGTGACTTTGCTTTCACAAATGTGTAGGTATTACATAATAATAATAATTACAAGAAAAGGGGAAAAACAGGATGTGAATAATTACATAGGAATTTCTCTACTTCCTGTCACATATAAGATATTATCAGTTTGTATTCTTGAAAGAGCACAACAAATGCTAGAACCCAAAATCTCAGATTTCCAAGCTGGTTTCTGGCCAAACAGAACGTGCCAAGAGCAAATTTTAAACCTAAAGTTAATCACAAGAATAAGGAAGATGCGAGGTAAAGCTACAGTATATGTCCTTGTCGACTTCAAAAAGGTATATGGCTCAATCCACAGACCCACACTATTTAGCATTCTTGAAGGAAAAGGAGTGTATCAGAAGATACAGAAAATCATTCAGTAGACATTAACAAATACAACTTCCAAAGTGAAATTTATGGGAAAACTTCCAACCCATTCGATTAAAACTGGGGTTAGACAAGGTGATGGGTATCACCTTTGTTGTTCAATGCAGTTCTAGATAGAGTCATGGAAGAATGGGAAAAGAAAGTCGAAGAGGAAAATTTCTGGAAATCAATTTCATTAGGAACCAAAAAAAAAATAACCTACGAATCCCCTACTTAGCCCTTGCGTACTATCTCACAGTAATGGCAGATTCTTGTGAGATAGCTATAAAACAGATAGAAACTCTAAAAGAATGCACAGAGAAAGTCAGCCTGCAGATATCATTTGAAAAGACTGTTTACAACTATAAATTTAGAAATTTTTAAGTTACTAACCAAATATGAAAAAATTAACTGAGTATCATACTTTAAATGTCTAGGAGAAATTATCTCTGAAACAACAAAGAAAGGATACAAAAAGCTCGTAAAGGGTTAGGATTAGTGCAAAACCTCTATAATAAAAAATGCTTATTTTTAAATGCCACAATTAGACATCACAAAACAGTAATTAAACCATCGATGTTATATGCCAGCGTAACCTTGGCACTAAACAGGAAAACTGAGACAGAAAATTTAAATAAAGAAAAATAATTAGGATAAATAATAAAAGGACCAAGATGGACCGAGAATGGATACAGACTACAGAAAACGTCCAAAATTGAACAATATTCTAATACAGAGACAGGCATGAGGAAAAACCTCAAATTCTGTGACCACATAATGAGGCTTGCCGAACACAGACTAGCAAAAAGAAAAGTAAAATACTTAGATTCCCTAGCTAGTGGAGGAGAATTGATCCAAAATGTTAAAAAAGACTTGGAATTAGCGAAAATCACCAAAAAAGAAATAGACGTGAGGAACAATTTTAGAATAAAAGTAGGAAAATTGGAGGTTAAACCAGAGACAAAAGCCCGAAGAACCGGAGCAAAATGGAGCGAAGGAGAAAGAGCTTAATTCTCGCAAACAATGAAAAACTGGTGGACAAATAACCAGAACCAGAAGTACAAGAAGAACGGAAAATGAACCATCTTTACTTAGCATCTTCTACTGTGGGAGCTTTGCGAATAATAATAATAATAATAATAATAATAATTAAAAATGTATATGAATGACGAAAATTTCCAAAAGAATAAACTACACGTACAGAAAAGAAAACATCTACACGTTAGTCTCTAACAAATACCACTAGGGTGCAGATTCAGTTTATATATGAATGTAGTACTGATACTTAAGCGTATGTGATGCAAGCGATGTGTAAGTTATAAATATAGATACAAAAAAAACAGTGTGCGAAGTATTAATGTATCTTGGTATACACTGGAACAAGCGTAGAACTGACCAGTTTCATTACAAGTGGTAGTCTCTAAACGATTTTGAGTAACAGCAAAATAAAAGACAGTAGTAACAATATTATGGGATTTATGTGAAGGTAGTTTGGAGTCAGTAGATTCTATTTCGTTGAAGCCTCCCTCCCCCACCCCCGGCCCCGCCTCCCCCCGTTTGTAGTAACATACGTTTTTTAGCTTTTGAACAGATTCTAGATCCGTATAGCTTTTCATTATAACTTCGTCCTCATCGTAACTGTGGTGTTATGATACTACAGACACTTTTCGTCAAGGAGCTGTAATCGGCTTCCAATGGTTGCTCGTGTGTCTCCCTTACAACTCTCTTCCAGTGGAAGGAAGAGCGCAGGGAAGATTACAGCTTAGTGCTTCCACATCGCTAAAGATGTTATCGAGGCAAGTAACGCTACATAATTCCTTTAACGAAATGTCCCGTCATTCCCCTGAAGTTCTTTGGATAAAACTACGAGAAATGCAAGCCAGCCGGTTTCAATACACAGCGCCTCCTCACTCAGCGTGCGTTCGATACACGACCGTCGAGGTGTTAGAGAGCATGATCTTTGCGGCAAACGCCATGTTTGTGTAGAGTGGGTGTACGTCGCTACCGTTAGTTGCTTATACGTTCCGTAGATTATTTAAACGATTTTTGTATCGAAATAATGAGGAAAGAGTCAGTTATATGATTTTAAAAATTATTTGTAACATGAGCATATTTACACTGGCCGACAAAAAAAAGTGAGCACACAGAAGGTTAAGAGGAGACAATGTCAAACTTCGTGGGGTGAGAGAATAATTTATGTTATTTTTATGATTCCAAAATCAAGTCAAATTTACAAAGAACTTGGCGATGTGAGCCCACTTGTCAGTATGACGTGGCCTCCTCTCTGGCCTCTATGCGTGCTTATTCGGCCGAGGAGGGTGTCGTAAAGCCTTTGTATCCTCTGCTGAGGCAATTGACCCCCAGCTGTTATAACTGGGCATGATATACTGGATGTAATGGATACTGGCACAGGGACGGAGATTTCCGTGATGGTCTATCGGTGACAGATCTGGGGATCTTACTGGCCGTGGAGATAATTCAACATCCTGCAGACGGTTCATAGTGACACGTGCCATATGCAGATTAGCGTTGTTCATTTGAAAAATGGCGCCATGATACAGTCGCTTTCGGGGTGGCACTTGAAGACTGAGGAAATCCGTGACGCTCCATTGTGTCGTCAGTGTTCCATGCGTGACATGAAGTCATACCCGATGGCAACCTGAAGCAAGATGCCAGTAGTAACACCGCTGTGCTTCTCCGAAGCTCTGGAAGAATGGGACCTCTGCTCAGGTCGTCGCTATTCTCGCTGAAAATAGCCATCCAAGGTAGTGCAGAACCAGGATTCATCTCTGAACACAGTGCTACACCATTCATCAGCAGTCCATGTTTCCCGGTCACGGTTCGACTCCAAACGCAGTCGTTTCTTTTGTGGTGTAACGGAAGCCTAAGCAAGGGACGGTAAGGCAATCCTTAGCCCGGCTGCTGCTAGCCTCCAATGAATGGTGCAGATGACACGGAATGTTGCATGGAGTCCATTACTTGGTCTCATGTGACAGACACAAACGCGAAGAGATCAGGACGTGCTTTGTACACATACGGCAGTCCTCCAGTGTGGTGGTCAGAGGTGGTCGACCGGAATCTTGATGACGAGTATACCTGCTCTCACGCTCCCATGCAGGCCCACAACGGCTCACTGTCACATCCGAATGTCGGAGAAATCTGGATATTGCACGATTCGACCAGCCGCTCAAATGGAAACCCACAATCAGGCCCCTTTCAAACTGTGTAAGGTGTTGATAACGCCATCTCACATGAGTACAAGCTATCTACGTGTCTTTCACGGTAATAATTCAACATCTGATTACATTCTGGCCCCTTATGTAACTTACCAGGTCCGGAAACAACAAAAAACACGAGGAACACTAATACACTCTCACAGAGAAGTTTGGTTCTAATCATTCAAATATTCGCTTATTGTATGCACGTGTACGACGTTACAATGACATCTTACGGTGTTCTCTGGGTGCTACAGGTTTTTTGTCAGGCAGTGCATTCTTTAGTTCCGCTCATTCAACTAGAGTTGAAAACAAGATTTTTTTGCGCAACCAACTTTTAAATAAAATTTTTTCTAGGGTATAGAAGACGTTCTGTAGAATAAATGATTTTAGGTTAGATTAACAGCTTTCTCTGTTACCTGTCAGACATTTTGTGTTACTGGGAAAATCATAGAATCTTTTTGTAGATCCACTGAAAGATTTAACAAGGGGTGCTAAAGGTAATTTTTTTTTCTTTTAGTGTAATAGGTATGGACATGACTATTCTTCTCGAAGTGCATTGGATTACTTGTGACAAATATATGTTCGGAAATTCCCATTACAAACTTCTAGGACATGTCGAGGGGTGAGAGTAGAAAATGTTTCTAACTGTAGCCCATGCCCGGAGACGTACCGTTTCCGTGCTACAATCATCTGAAAACATGTTGATAACGCGACCGCTGTTGCAAGTAACAGATTATGCGTGACCCATAACATCACTTGTTTTACATTATGGGCCGGCCGTTGTGGCCGAGCGGATCTAGACGCTTCAGTCCGGAACCGCGCTGCTGCTGCGGTCGCAGGTTCGAATCCTGCCTCGAGCATTAATGTGTACGTGATGTCCTTAGGTTAGTTAGGTTTAAGACGTTTTAAGTCTAGGGGACTGATGACCTCATATGTTAAGTCCCATAGCGCTCAGCGCCATTTGAACCATTTTTTTACATTATGTAAATTACAGAGGGATGATTTCTATGACCGGTGACGAGCGAAAACGCGTGTCAGATCGAGATTCGAACCCGGGATCTCCTGCTTACCACGCAGGTGTGGTAATGCGGTAACCACTGCGCCACCCGGGACACAGCGTTATTCCAACTGCACGGACTATCTGTTCTTTCGAAGGAACAGATACCACGCATTTAGGTACTTGTTTTACAGTTGCACTCATTTATAGCTAAAGAAATTTCCCGTTGTTATAACATTCACAGACACATTAATGAGGCTCGAACCATGTCAGATAGGTAGGACAGACATCAAATGGCATCAGCCAATCCGACGTAATCACTCCCGATCATGACTACCCTGTTGCTTACTACCTAGCAAACATGTTTTGAAACGGCTGTAGCAAGTAACAACACGTTTCCGCACATGGATTCCAATTCAAACTATTATATACTCACTTCCCTCTACAAGTTGTAGAAGTCTGTAAGGGGGATTTCAGAAAATGTCTGAAACGTTTGTAGGGATGTTGCAGGGCAGATTGCACTGACATATAAATGTTGAGAAAAATCCATACGTAACGCCATTCTCGAGATCTTTAGCACTGAAATAACCCAATCAGGTCGTCGTGCGCGCAAATTCAACTTGAGCTATCCGAGCAAACAACTCGTTGGGCAACACCACCCCTGGCAGGCAGCTCGAATGTGAAAGCAAGACGCCCCGTTATATATATATATATATATATATATATATATATATATATATATATATATATGTAACCAAATTAGCCAAATTAAGAAGAAGTAGTAAGAAAGCTGTCATGAAGCATTGTATTAGCAGATGCAGGTTGGTAGCCATAAGTATGGCGACATGTGGGTCAGATTAACATACATTTTTTAAGAGGATTGTGAAAAGAAGGTAGCCGCATCAGTCGAAACCAACACCGCACAGCAGTAATGGTCGTAATAGGTAGGTCGACGTCACCACACGAGGGCGTCCGTCCCGATAGCTGAGTGGTCAGCGTGACTGGTTGCCGTCCTACGAGCCCGGGTTCGATTTACGGCTGGGTCGAGGATTTTACCCGTTCAGGGTCTGGGTGTTGTGCTGTCTTCATCATCATTTCATTCCCATCCGGCGCGTAGGTTGCCCAATGTGGCGTCGAATGTAATAAGACCTGTACCAAGGCGCCCGTGCCTGCCCCGCAAGGGGCCTCCCGACCAATGACGCCAAACGCTCATTTCCAATTACCACACCAGGGCAAGTTTCTTGTTATGAGTGACATGACTAGCAGCCAGGTTCGAGTGAAATAAATACTCCTCAGAGCGATACAAATACAGCTGAATGCTGAGGAAGGCGCTTTGCCGATGACACCGCCTTCCTTGCCCTTGCCCCCACCCTACAGCGCTCCCAACACCTTCTCCAATCCCATCTTGACCGGTTCACCGCTTGGTGCAACCAGTGGTTGCTCAAGGTCAATCGCTCCAAAACCCAGGCGATCATTGTAGGCAAGACCACCCCTTCCTTCCGCCTCCTTGATTTCTACATCACCATCTATGGCCGTCCTATCGCCCTCACTCCCACCCTTAAGTACCTTGGCGTCACCCTCGACCGTCGCCTCTCCTGGACTCCCCACCTCCGGACAATCCAAGCCAAGGCACGCTCCCGACTCAGTCTCCTCAAGCTCCTCTCCGGCCGTACGTGGGGTCTGGACCCCTCCGCCATCCTCCACACCTATAAATCCCTCATCCGCCCTATCCTTTGTTATGTCCATCCGGCTTGGATCTCCGCCCCCCCTCCCTTTTATAAATCCCTCCAAATCCTTGAACGCCATGCTCTCCGCCTCGCCTATCGCATCCGTCTCCC
Organism: Schistocerca americana; assembly: GCF_021461395.2. NCBI lineage: Eukaryota > Metazoa > Arthropoda > Insecta > Orthoptera > Acrididae > Schistocerca > Schistocerca americana. Next base: position 283,628,605 of record NC_060123.1, on the reverse strand, counting down.
CTCCCCCACGCGAATCCTGTATGATCTCATCCCCTTCCCCCACCTCCTCCTTTTCCCTGAAAGGATACGGATCCTGTACACCTCCCGTAAACTCGACCCTCCTCACCCGCTCGTCTCCCCGATCCTCACCCACCCCCGCCCGCTGCCGCGCCTGTATTCCCATGTCCCACCTGGTCTCCATCTCTCAACCCTCCTTACCCTCTCCCAAGGTGGCTTCCGCCAGCTCCCCCTCCCTGATGATGTCCTCCTCCCCTGCATCTACCCCTCCTATCAACTTTGATCCTCCCCCCCCCCCCACCTCCTGTGTCCTATTCTTTAGGCACCCTCCCTCCCCCACTTTCCCTTCCCTTCTCTTTCCTTTCCCCCCTCCCTCCTACCCTCTCCCCCGGGCTTCCCCTCCCCCTTCCTCCCTCCCCCTCTCTCCTTTGCCCATGGCATCTCTGCTCTCCCCTCTCCCATTTCCCCTTTCTCCTCCTCCACCTCCTCTCTTGGCAGGTCCCCGGACTCGTACACGCTCAGTGAACATTCGCGCGCCGGAGATCATCGCCATCAGTGTTTAGTGTGTGTGCATCGTTTTGTGTTTCGTGCAGTTACAACTCAACTGTTCACATGTCCCGTCGCCGTTCTCCGTGTTTTGTGCGCCGTGTCTCCAAGTGTTAGTGTTGTTTTCATCCAACGTGAACGGCTTCTAGTTTCTTGTTTTTTTGTATCTCCATTTTTTGCCCGCCTTTTTTTGTATTGTATATATCACCTCTCTGTCCTGTTTATTGTTCCACTTAAGGCTGAAGAGCAGCGTATTATGCTGCTGACAGCCCGCCTGTATAGATGTTTAAAATTACAATAAAGGAAAACAAAAAAAACAAAAAATAGGAAGGCGCATTCGTCCATCGTTGAGACCAGCAGCACCGCCGCGGTGCCACGGGCCACGCTGGGCACCGTGACGACTGGGCACCACTAGCAACCGCTGTGGGTTCGAGAACGGGCTGCGCCTGGCGCCACCAGCACAAAGTTTCTCACAGAACGTGCTGCCACAGTTCCGCGAACCAGACATCGATGCCTGCTGCCGCCAGCACAAGAGGGCCTTAGTGCCTCAGTGCCAGCCGCCATCTGACTCCCGCCAGAGGGCAATAAGTTGAATCCTGCACACGGCCATCTCCACGTTCCAGACGAGCCGTCTGCGGCCAGAACTTTACACTGTCGAAGGATGCAGGATATTGCTGACGACACAGCCATGGCGTCCAAGACATCGCCGGCCTGCCGTAGGCCTTCCGTAAGCATCATACGGCCCCTACTCAGCATATAGGGCGGAAACCGCTGCCTGTATGTCGGCAACAGCCAGGGACAACAGAATGAGGCCTCTTTGCCACTTTGAGCCTCGTCACGCCATGTATTGGAATTGACTAAATGCGTTCTTAATGTCAACTGTATTTTTACGAAGCCAACCGTCCTGTCACCACCACTCACTCACCTCCATGAGTGTAACTGCACTCTACAGAGGCTGCCAGAGTAGTCATCACTCTCCAGAGTGGTGTCAGGGGTACAATCAGCAGTGGATGGTGTGTCACTCTCCACAATGCAACATCCGAGCCACAAACTGCAGTGTCGTCATTTAGGGTGAGTGAAACAGTTTTTGATCTTGTGTGCTGAGAGTCATGGGGTCGAAGTTTTTGGGGCGTGTTTAAACACAGATGTAAAAGTCATGGGATAGTGACATGCACATGTATAGATGGCGGTAGTATAGTGTACACCAGGTAGAAAAGGACAGTGCATTGGCAGAGCTGTCATTCGTACTCAGGCGATTCATATGAAAAAGTTTTCCAACGCGATTATGATCGCAGTTTGGTAGTGGGAGTGAGATGCATAGGACATTTCATTTCGGAAATCGTTAGGGAATTCAATATTCCTAGATCTGCAGTATCACAGTGCACCAAGGATACGAAATTTCAGGCATTACCTCTCGTAAGGAACAACGCAGTGGCTGATGGCCTTTACCGAGCGAGGTGGCGCAGTGGTTAGACACTGGACTCGCATTCGGAAGGACGACGGTTCAATCCCGCGTCCGGCCATCCTGATTTAGGTTTTCCGTGATTTCCCTAAATCACTCCAGGCAAATGCCGGGATGGTTCCTCTGAAAGGGCACGGCCGACTTCCTTCCCCATCCTTCCCTAATCCGATGAGACCGATGACCGCGCTGTCTGGTCTCCTTCCCCAAACCAACCAGCTGATGGCCTTCGCTTAACGACCGAAAGCAGCGAAGTTTGCGTAGAATTGTCAGTGCTAACAGACAAGCAACAGTGCGAGAAATAACCACGGAAATCACTGTTGAACGTACGACGAACGTCTCCGTTAGGACAATGTGGCGAAATTTGGCATTGATGGGCTATGACAGCAGACCACCGAGGCGAGTGCCTTTGCTAACAGCACGACATCGCCTGCAGCATCACTCCTGCATTCGTGCCCATGTCGGTTGGAACCTAGGCAACACGGAAACCGTAGCTTGGTCATACGAGTCCCGGTTCATGAGATGTGATGGTGAGAATCGATTATGGCGCAAACCCTACGAATCCGTGCACTCAAGTTGGCAACAAGGCATTGTGCAAGGTGGTGGTGACTCCATAACGGTGTGGGCTGTGTTACATAGAATAGGCTGGGTTTTCTCGTCCCACTGAACCAATCATTAACTGGAAATTGTTAGGAACGGCTACTTACAGACCATTTACAGCCATTCATGGACCTCAAGTTCCCAAATATGTTCTTTCTCTTATGGATTTTTGTTTTTTTATGCTGTACTAGATTAGGTGTTTATACTGTTATAATTGCTGGATGATCTTCTAATTCAAATTATTCTTTATTAGGCGACAATGCACCATGTCAACGGGCCACAACTGTTTGCGATTGGTTTTAAGAACTTTGTGGACAATTCGAGCGAATGATTTGGTAACCGAGATGCCCGACATGAATTCAATCGAACATTTATGGGACATAATCGACAGGTCAGTTCGTGCACAAAATCCGGCGCTGGCAACACTTTGGCAATTATGGACCGCTATAGAGGCACCATGGCTCAATATTTCTGCAGGGGTCTTCCTACGACTTTTCAGTCACCTTTACGACTCAGAAACAATAAATCAAGAACAATACAAAAACAATAATCCAGCATTACTATAGACGGAACACGTGCAGCAACTCGTGTTACCAATATACTTTTTCTGGCTAGCAGTGAGTCACCTGGACACCAATCTGTTTCTTCTGCCTAGGAATGAGCGACGTGGACTCTCCACATCATCTGGCTACGTGTCCAAAACGATTACATGTAAAGCAAACTACCGCTACAAATTAGGCACAAGGGGCAGAGTCCTCAACAAAATAGTCCCCCATTCGGAACTTCGGAAGGGTACTGCCAAGGGGAGGTGATCATGAGAAAAAGATTGAATTACCAACGAAAGGATAGCGTTCTACGAGTCAGAAGTCTGAACGTGGTAGGGAAGCCAGTGAATCTGGAAAGAGAAATGCAAAGGCTTAGTGACTTGTTGAGTCAATGCCTAGTCGAGTTTCTGCACTAAGCTGAGCAAAAGGACCCTCGATATGATATTAGGACGTTTTTCACCTCGTTCTACAAGGTTTTTCGTTTTCTTTGTTTTGAGTCATAAGTCATCTGACTTGTTTGACGCGGCCTGTCACGAGTTTCTCTCCTGTGCCAATCTCTTCATCTCAGGGTAGCTCTTCCAACGTACGTCCTCAGTTACTTCCTGGATGTAATCCAATCTCTGTCTTCCTCTACAATTTTTGCCCTGTACAGCTCCCTTTATTACCATGGAAGTTATTCCCTGATGTCTTAACAGATGCCTTTCATCCTCGCCCTTCTCCTTGTCACTGTTTTCCACATATTCCTTTCCTCTCCGATTCTATGCACAACCTCCTCGTTCATTAACTTATCAGTCCACCTAATTTTCAACATTCGTCTGGAGCACCATATCTCAAATCTTTCGATTCTCTTCTGTTCTGGTTTACCAACAGTCCATGTTTCACATCCGCACAATGCTGTGCTCCAAACGTACATTCTTAGAACTTTCTTTCTCAAATCAAGGCCTATGTTTGACATTAGTAGACTCTTCTTAGCCAGGAATGCCCTATTTGCCAGTGCTATTCTGTTTTTGATGTTCTCCTTGCTTGATCCGTCATTGGTTATATTGCTGCCTAGGTAGCAGAAACCCTTAACTTCATCTACTTCGTGACCATCAGTCCTGAAGTTAAGTATCTCGCTCTTCTCTTTTCTCGTACTTCTCATTAATTTCGTCCTTCTTCGATTTACTCTTACTATTCCCTCTTGGGTCTTGTACATATTGTATCATACCCATTCTCGCTCTAGCTTATCCCTATTTTTCTCAGAATCTCAAATATCTTGCACCATTGTACATTGTCGAATGCTTTTTCCAGGTCGACAAATCCTATGAACATATCTTGACTTCTCTTCAGTCTTTCTTCTGTTATCACCAGCAACGTCAATTGCTTCTCTGGTGCCTTTACCTTTAGTAAAGCTAAACTGATCGTCATCTAACACACTCTCGATTTTCTTTTCCGTTCGTCTGTATCTTATTCTTGAAAGCAACTTGGATCCATGAGCTGTTAAGTTGATTGTGCGATAGTTCTCGCACTTGTCAGCTCTTACAGTCTGTGGACGATGTTTTCCCGAAAGTCAGATGGTATGTCGCCAGACTCACACATTCTCCACACCAAAGTGAATAGCTGTTTTGTTGCCACTTCCACCAACGATTTTAGAAATTCTGATGGAAAGTTACCTATCCCTTCTGCCTCATTTGATCTTTAGTCCTCCAAAGCTCCCTTAAATTCTTATTCTATTAGTGAATCCACTATCTCTCCTAAATCTACTCATGTTACTCCTTCTATCACATTAGACAAATTTTTCCCCTCACAGAGGCCTTCAATGTATTGTTTCCACCTATCCGCCCTCTCCTCTGCATTTAATAGTGGAATTCCCGTTGCACACTTAATACTGCCACCCATGTTTTTAATTTCACCGAGGGCTGTTTCGACTTTCCAATACGCTGAGTCAGTACTTCCAACAATCATTTGTTTTTCGATATCTTCACACTTTTCATGCAGCCATTTCGTCTTAGCTTCCCTGCACTTCCTATTTATTTCATTCCTCAGCGACTTGCATTTCTGAATTCCTGAATTTCCTTGAACATCTTTGTACTTCCTTCTTTCATCGATCAGCTGAAGTATTTCTTCTGTTACCCATGGTTTCTTCGCAGTTACCTTCTTTGTACCTATGTTTTCTTTTCCAACTTCTATGATTGCTCTTTTTACAGATGTTCATTCCTCTTCAACTCTACTGCCTACTGGACTATTTCTCATTGCCTTGTCTACGTCTTTAAAGAACTTCACGGGTATCTCGTCATTCGTTAGTACTTCCGTATTCCACTTCTTTGGGTATTGAATATTTCTGACTAATCTCTTAAACTTCAGCCTACTCTTCATCATTACTACATTATGATCTGAGTCTATATCTGCACCTGGGTACGCCTTGCAATTCAGCATCTGATTTCTGAATCTCTGCCTGATCATGATGTCGTCTAAGTGAAGTCTTCCCGTACCATCCGGCCTTGTCAAAGTATATCCCTTCCTCGTCTGATTTTTGAACAGAGTATTCGCTATAACGAGCTGAAATTTATTAAAGAACTAAATTAGTCTTACTCCTCACTCATTCCTTGTCCCAAGCCCACATTCTCCTGCAACCTCTTCTTCTGCTCCTTCCCCTACAATTGGGTTCCAGTCCCCCATGACTATTAGATTTTGATCTCTCTTCACGTACTTTATTACCCTTTCAATATCTTCGTATATTTTCTCTATCTCTTCATCTTCATCTTGCGACGTCGGCTTTTATAACTGAACTATCGTTGTCGGTGTTGGCTTGCAGACAATTCTGATTAGAACAACCCTATCACCGGATGTTCCCAATAACGTACTCTCTGCCTTACGTTCCTATTCATAACCGATCCCACTCCATTCTACCATTTTATACTGCTGCTTATGTTACCCTATATTCATCTGACCAGAAATTCTTGTCTTTTGTCCGTTTCACTTCATTGATCCCTATTATATCTAGACTGAGACTCTGCATCTCTCTTTCCAGATTTACTAGCTTCCCTACCACGTTCAAACTTCTGACATTCCATGACCCGGCTCATAGAACGTTATCCTTTCGTTGGTAATTCAGTCTTTTTCTCATTGTCAAATCCCCTTGGCAGTACCCATTCGGAGCTCCGAATGGGGGACTAAAATTGCTACACCAAGAAGAAATGCAAATGATAAACGGGTATTCATTGGACAAATATACTATACTAGAATTGAAATGTGATTACATTTTCACACAATTTGGGTGCATATATCCTGGAAAATCAGTACCCCGAACAACCACCTCTGGCCGTAATATCGGTTGGAAACTTTCCTCGTGTCAGCACGTTGTAGGTGTCGCCACCGGCACCAACCTTGTGTGAATGCTCTGAAAAGCTAATCATTTGCATATCACAGCATCTTCTTCGTGTCGGTTAAATTTCGCGTCTGTAGCACGTCATCTTCGTGGTGTGGCAATTTTAATGGTCAGTAGTGTATTTTGTTGAGCATTCTGCCCCTTGTGCCTAATTTGTAGCGGTAGTTTGCTTTACATATAATGGTTCTGGACACGTAGCTAGATGATTTGAAGAGTCCCTGTAGTTGATTCCTAGGCAGAAGAAATAGATTGGTGTCCAGGTGGCTCACTGCTAGGCAGAAAAAGTGTATTGGTAACACAAGTTGCTGTACGTGTGCCGTCTATAGTAGTGTTGGATTGCTGTTTTTGTATTATTCTTGATTTATTGTTTCTGAGTCGTAAAGATGAGTGACAATGAAGCAACGGCAAAATTGGTGACACAGTGTGTCACCAAAGATAAGGCTGTAGAGTCATTAATTAGTCAGGTAGCTCAACTGAGGGCAGTCAGAGTGGTTGCTGATAATAAACTGGCAAAGAAGATGAAGAGGCAAAATTCTTGACGTCAGATAATCTAGAAGTGAATCTGGCTGTTGATAATCTCGCTTCTCCCCATTATGATAGGTCAACTGAGTGTGTACAGTTTGTGGAGGATCTCAAGTCATCGGCTGACATGGGGGTTCGTCGGATAAAAAGTTACTACGTATTGCGAGGTAGCATTTAACGGGAGAAGCAAAATTGTTCGCAGGGTCCCCACGAGCATTACCAATTTCTTGACCATAAGAGATGCGTGTTGGAACAGAGAATAGGAGGCAAAACAGTGCACGGTTTTTTCGTGATCAGTTGGGTATGTTTTCCAGAAGGCATAATGAGGCAGTAGCTGAAATCGCAGGTAGAATTAGAAATTTGAATGTTCACACTTATGAATTGTCACAGACTGAAGAATTGAACAGAATGCTACAGGAGACCAATCACGAGGACATGATGCTCTTCTGAGAGGTTTACCGCCAGAAATGTTGAGATGGATATGTACTGGGGCGCCTGAGCATCTCCATGCAGGGGTTAGGTCGGCATTCGAGTGCGAGGCTATCGATAAGTCGACAAGGTAAGAAATCGGAGATACGTATTTAGATCAAATACAAAATGTTTTTAATAATGTAATCTTCTTACTAAAGAAATTTAATTGTCCAGATTTTATTTGTCCATATCATAATAAATATTTACATAAACAACTAGTTTCGGCAAGTTAAGTTGCTATGTTCAAACCTGAAAAAGGACTACAGAAAATTTTTACAGTCTAATAATCGTTCTTTCCTATAAAGGAGATATTGTAATACAAGCGTTACATACCATTGACATACATTGACTGCTGTGCCACTCTATCTAATGCACGGTCATTTAGTCATGGGCGCGTCTGGGAACATCTACCATGTCAGTAAAAATGATTATAGATAATCCAAAGGCCAAAACATAAAATACAACATGTCTGAGGTGAACACACCTCGTGGAAGAAGACGCTCCAGTGTAAAATTATACATTAAATACACATACAATAAAACCATGACTGTGCCACACACGCACAAAAATTTCTCAAAAAATACTTTTAGCTTATACGATATTCTTCTGTGTCCGTGCTGACAGCCGATGTCACACGGCCGGGAAGTAGACAAACGGGGTATGTAGTATGTATGAAAACCAACAGTTGGCGGCAGTCTCTTACATGGCAATTTAGAAACGCAATAATGAAACATAATAAGTTTTGTGTAATACCAATATATAAAAGAATGTTGATAACCTACAATTAAAATCTTTGTCGTTATAAACAAGATCTGTACAGTTCCTTTATAGTAAAAGATAGCAAGAGGCAGTGCCTATTAGCTACAGCAGGTACATAGTTTGAAGGGGCCATAAAGCTACTCAGAACACTGTCAAAACATCCTATAAACATTTTACAAAATTCAACGATTGAAATCATATGATAAAAGTGGACTATGCAATGGAAACAGGGAACCTGTCAGGAGGCGGTTCGTCTCGATCATCGACAAAACATCAACTTGCATGTAAACATAACATGAGCAAGTATTTAAAGTGTTTGTGAAATACTCGAAACTATAGCGATAAAATATAGATAGGGTTCCTGGTGGCTGATAGGTGCTATACTACATAAAACACTCAGAAAATGGCTGTTACAATCAGCAAAAATCGTTATGTGATTCATAACTGCTAACTAAGTGTTGCAGATTTACACAGAACACACTTAGATTATTGGACGTGGTCAGCGACTAGCTGTTACAGTTACCAAAAGACCCTTACGTTTGGAAGCACTGAGATGTACAAACTATTCACAGCAAAAAATGGTCCACGTACCCTGCAAAAGGTTCATAATGTTGAAACGTCCCCTTTGAAGAATTATACATGACTGTGCTTAAACTGACACACAATATTTTTTTTAGCGCAACGCAAGCTGACTTTCAGAAATCCCTACAAAAGAATGGCCCTTACTAACATTAACCTGTACCTTTCACAAATCACTTACCTCACAAAAATCTTCGTTACTCAAGCTACTGCAATACAGCAAGCGCCACTACTGCCAGCTAAATAAAAGATTCAAACTAAGGAAGGCACTAACTACTGATAGGCATAGTTAGCAAATTAAAGATTTTAATAGAGAACAAACACTGTATTTACCTTAATAGTCATATTATATATAGCAGTTCATGACAGTCTTACAAATTTCAAAACTACGCCATCTCTCTCCCCACATCCATCACTGCTGGCGGCTCACCTCCAACTGCGCAACGCTACGCGCTGTTCACATCCAGTTGCCGCTGCCCAACACTACAATGGCAGACAACAATGAAAACTACCCACAGACTGCACACAGCACAGCCAGTGATTTTTCATATAGAGCGCTACGTGGCGTTACCAATAAGAAAACATAAACAGCCTACTTACAATGTGTTCCCCAGCTTCGAAAGGAAGGAAACTCGATCTATTAAAGAATCTAATAACAAAAGACCACTACATGTTGTTGCAGAGCACCAGATAAGATACTAAATGATCAATTTCAATTTAATGAGAAAAGTGTATTCAACATCTTCGGCGTTATTCTATGAGCTAAGGTTTTTCTTTTTCTTTGGAAAGACAGGCGTGTATCCTAGGCAAGAGCAGAAGTCGAAGGCTCAGTGTTCGAGTAGACAAAGCGAAGCAGTGCTTACCGCTTTGCAGACGACTACAGGTGTATGCTCCTGCGAATTAGGCACCTTTAAGGTGAATTTTCACTATCCACAGCAGCAGTCTCTTTCTGGTATAGGCATATTGTGGTAGCTTGCAGCTCTGCAGTTCACAGTCACTATCAGTCGAAGTAGTTGCAGTCAGACCGCATTATCCATAATTAATAATTTAAGTTAATTTTCAACCCTCTCCCCAGCTCTGACAACTATACGTCAGTGTTACTTCATTTTCATTCTACAAGAGGTTGACTGCAATCAGTGTTGTTTACGACATTCCATGTCAAATGTCATTTATGTTTTGGGTAATATGTCTGTTGTTATTTTGAATGTCTTTTGATGTTTCAGCATTCGTTTGATCACCTATTAAATTAACTTATTTATATGGCAAATAATAGGAATTATCTTGCGTTAAAGTACATAGTGTCGACTTCAGTTATACTGCTCAGAGCCCAACTACGTCATTTGCGCATAGACATTTCGTTGTGTTTAATTTCACATTGGTGTAGCTGAGAGGTGGTTCTGTGTCGCAGAATATTCCGACGCATAAATATATTAGAGGTACCCAAATGTCTGCCCTCCAAACGCGACACTTTGAATGAAATTGTCGTTCCACGCCAAGATTCAGGGTTTTAAATTCTTTGTGACGCATCAGGCCACTATTGTTGAACTAATATCGTGTATAAGTCAACGTCTGGCAGGGTATTGTTATGTTATCTGATTTACAAATCTGATAATTCTCAATTTAATTGCCAGTGAGTTTCGTGTTACAAAGCTGTGAATATGTAGATCCGTGGTAGTTGTAGTTATAAGTAAAGGTTTTTTTAAGTAAAGGTTTTTTAAATTACCAGTTGTGACTGGTAGCGGTAATTTAAAAAAAAAACTTTACATCTTTCTTGAGACAGCCACGGTTCGAAAATAGTCTAAATGGCTTCAAATAGCTATAGTTGCTGGCGCGAATTTCGTAATCTATGTATTTATCCCTCAGGTTAATATTTTTGTGTGCGTGTTGATTTTTTGTTCTTGCATTACACGTTGTTGTGTACGGATGTCAATAAAAGCGTTGTGAATCTTCAGATTTTGGCGGCGCAAAGATTGTTCCATTAAGTTTCGGGTGTGCAGCCGCTAGAAATCTCTTTCTTCTTCTAATATTTCGGCTGTGTAACGTTCAGCCATCTTCAGAGTGAGCCGCAAGACTGCCGCTCCAGTGCTCGCTTCGTCCCTTTATACTGTTTTACCGCGCGACTGCGCATGCTGCCACAGATGCAAATGCGCCAGAGACGTTGGGCCGCAGAGACGTGCACCGGAGACGAGTACCGGAAGATCAGCAGGGATCCCACTAATCGAGTTGCCAAGAAAACTGTTTCGCTTCTGAATCATTCTCCCTTTCCACCAGAAGTTGTTCGGAGATTGAAACCAAGTAGTCCGGTGCCTCCTAGACTTTATGGACTACCAATGGTCCACAAGAAAGATGTCCCTCTACGCCCCATAGTGAGTAACAAAGGCTCTCCGACCTATGGCGTTGCCAAACATCTGGCACCATTGTTGAGGCCTCTTGTGGGACAATTACTCACCACATAAGAAACTCGGCTGACTTCATTAGTAAACTGAAATCATTGAAAATGAACCCATCTGATATATTAGTTAGTTTTGATGTGGTGGCTTTATTTACAAAGGTTCCCCTTCCAGAATCTCTACAACCTATTGAAAGAAGTTTTCACAAAGAGATTTCAGCTTTATTTAAACATGTTCTGAACTCCACATATTTCTTATTTAACAACGAATTTTTTGAACAGACGGACAGAGTCGCCATGGGTAGTTCCTTATCCCCTCTGGTGGCCAATTTGTTTATGGAGGACTTCGAAGAGAAGGCGCTTGAATCTGCTGACTTGAAACCCACGGTATTCTGGAGGTATGTTGATGACACCTTTGTAGTTTAGCCCCATGGTGAAGACAACTTGCAAGACTTCTTAAGACATCTGAACTCCCTCCACGATCAAATAAACTTCACAATGGAAATTGAAAAGGAGGGATGCCTTCCATTCTTGGATATTTTCGTTCTGCGTGGAGAGGATGGCACTTTGGGACATGAAGTTTATAGGAAGCCGTCGCACACCGATCTGTATTTACGTGCAAACAGCTTCCACTATCCTGCCTAGACAATGAGTGTTCTCCGAACTTTGACTCACAGAGCGCATATTATTTCTGACGAAAGGAGTCCGCAAGATGAACTCTCCCACTTACAAAGAGTGTTTGAAGACAATGGGTACTCTCCACAACAAATACAGAGGACACTGAAAATGAAACCGAAAGAGGCCACAAAGAAAGCGGAAGAAGATGAAGAAACCTTGTGGGTAGCCTCTCATCAAAAATAGGACGCATTCTCGGTAGACACAAAGTAAAAGTGATTTTTCGTCCTCCATCCAAGACAGTTGCACTCGTGGGCTCCGTCAAAGATGATTTTCTGCTCCGAAAATCTGGAGTTTACAAAATTCCATGTGAATGTGGCCTTTCTTACATCGGACAAACAACTCGTACTGTCCAAGAAAGGTGTACAGAACACCGGAGGTACACACGACTTTTACAACCTAGCAAGTCGGCAGTGCCAGAGCACTGTATTGATAATGGTCACAGTATGTTGTATGACAACGTCGAAATTTTGGCAACTACGTCATCCTTTTGGGACTCGATAGCGAAGGAGACAATTGAAATTCGCTTGACGACGAATTTAATTAATAGAGATAGTGGTTTCAATCTTGAAGAATCCTGGAATCCGGCACTTGCTGTAATAAACTCGCAAAGACGTCGTCACAGTGCAGCTCACAATGATATGTCGATATGCCAACACAGATCAACTGCGGAGTCATACATACAACTCGCGCGTTATGCACGTCTCTGCCGCCCAACGTCTCTGGCGCATTTGCATCTGTGGCCGCATGCGCAGTCGCGCGGTAAAACAGTATAAAGGGACGAAGCAAGCACTGGAGCGGACATCTCCGGCGGTAATTCGTTTGAATACCGCCCTTCGATTGTGCTATTACGGTACCAATCGAAGCGATAGGTGTTGCAGGTGCCAGCCAGCCAGCCAGCTGATCGACATGCAAGAGTCCAGCCAGCAGTGGTCCCCACCAGCAGCCGGCAGCGGTCCCCCCCGGCAGCTAGCAGCGGTCCTCGCCCGCAGACCACACCCAGCAGCGGTCCCCGTCAGCAGCTGTTGAAACTTCCCCTTTGAACAATTTATACACGACTGTGCTGAAACTGACACACAATATTTTGTTACCGCAACGCAATCTGACTTTCAAAATTCCCTACAAAAGAATGGCCCTGACTAACATTAAACTATACCTTTCACAAATCACTTACCTCACAAAAATCTTCGCTGCTCAAGCTACTGCAATACAGCGAGCGCCACTACTGCCAGCTAAATAAAAGATTCAAACTATGGAAGGCACTAACTACTGATAGGGATAGTTAGCAAATGAAAGATATTAATAGAGAACAAACAATGTATTTACCTTGATATCATCATATATAAAGATAGCAGTTCATGACAAATTTCAAAACTCCGCCATCTCTCTCCCCACATCCACCACTGCTGGCGGCTCACCTCCAACTGCGCAACGCTACGCGCTGTTCACAGCCAGCTGCCTAACACTGCAATGGCGAGTATTACAACAATGCAAAGCAGCCACAGACTGCACACAGCACAGCCAGTGATTTTCATACAGAGGTGGCGTTACCAATAAAAAAACCTAAACAGCCTACTTACATAGAGAAAACATAAACAGCCTACTTACATAGAGAAAACATGAACAGCCTACTTACACTGTCCCCGCCAGCAGAAAGCAGCGGTCCTCGCCAGCAGCCCGCAGCCCACAGCCCGCAGCCCGCAGTGGTCCCCACCAGCACCGGTCCCCACCAGCAACCAGCAGCCAGCGGCCAGCAGCGGTCCCCGCCAGCAGCCAGCAGCCACCAGTGGTCGCATCCTCCAGCGGTCGCAGCCACCAGCGGTCGCAACCAGCAGCGGTCGCAGCCACCAGCGGTCGCAGCCAGCAGCCAGCAGCCAGCAGTGGTCCTAGCTGCCACGACCACCACCACCACCACCACCACCAGCACCAGCAGCAGCAGCAGCAGCAGCAGCAGCAGCGGAGGTGTCCCCACAAGGCAGCCAGCCGGATCGCCCCCCCGCCAGCGACAGCAGAGTGGGGCTTTGCCCCCAGTCTCCTTCGTCCTTCGTCATTCTCTGTCCGCTTCTACTCTGTGTCTCTCGTCGCCCTGCCCGCCTCTCGTTTGCTTCTTTGTCTTGTCCTGTGGTTTTCCCCTTATCATAATGTCAACCCCCACCACCTCTTCGACAGCCACCACCACTACCATCATGTACACCTCCCCCACCGCCACTGCCACCACTATCACGTGGTGTGCCGCATCACTATCCCCTCAGTCCATCCCCCCACCCCTCACTCTCCCGTCTCCCTCCCTATTTTTCGCCCCATCCCTGGCTCCTCCCTCCTGTGGCTCCTCTGATCCCTTCCCTCCAATCCCTCCCTCTGCTGCTTCCGTTTCTGCGCCCCTGTGAGGGTGGTCGCCCGGAGGGCTACGGCCCACGCTCAACTCTCCCGTTCACCTTCATCGCCATCGTCTTCACCGTCGCCTTCGCCATCGCCCTCACCATCTCCGGCGCCGACTCCAGCACCGGGACCTGCCACTCCCCGCCACATCCGAGTCGCTCCCATCCCCCACACCTCCTCCGCCGCCGTCAAGCGCCCCAGTGGCACCCCGGCCTCCTCTACTCCCAAAAAGGCTCCTCCTCATCCCCCTTCCCCCACCCATGATGCCATGGATGTCTCCCCACCTGTCCCTGCCCCTTCCTCCTCCTCCCCCACCCCTTCCTCCTACCGCTACCTCCTCTCCTGTCCTGATCCCTCCCTTCTTGAAGCCTGGAACCTCACCCTCTTCCTTCGCCAGACTTTTCCTGGTGCCCCCATCTCCCTCCTCACTCCTCGCCGTGATTCGGTGCTCATCTCCACACCCAGCCCTACCCTCCACACAGACCTCCTTTCCCACATCCCTGTCACCCGCTTTGGCCCTAATGCCTCCCTCACCCCTGCTCCTTCCCCACCTCCCTCCCGTCAACCCCAACCCCCGCAACGCCCACCGACCCTCACTGCTGTGATCACTCGGCTTAGTCCAGCAATCACGGAGGAGGAGGTGTTGGCGGAGCCCAAGGTGCATCCCCATCTGGAGGGGTGTGCGGTTCGCCACATCCATAACTCTGCCGGCCCCACCCGCCTTATGCAGGTCTTTTCTGAACATGCCCCCTCCATCGACCATCTCCTGATGGAGGTTGCCCTTCTCTTTCACCAACACTACCTAGTTGACCCTTCCCGTTCCCCTCCTCAATCCCTCCACTGCCAAAAGTGCGGTATAATGCACACCCTACATCTGAGTGCCACGAGGCACCCACCTGCCCGCACTGCAGGCAAGCCCACTTTTTATGGCAGTGCCCCAATCTCCTGTCCCCACCCTCCTCTAATACCTGTAACCTCCCTCATCCCACTTACTCCCAGAAATGTAAGGCCCGACCCCCACCTACCACTCCTGAACTCACCGTTCCTGTCCGCCCTCTGGACGCCCCCACCCCTCCCGGCAATTCCCTTCGCCCACCCCCTACCGCTGAGGACATCATCAGATTCCTCACCATCGTCCTTCAGAATGTTCATCCTTTTCAGCGCCCCCACACCCTCCAACAGATATCCCTCGCCTCCCGTTCCGTTTTCCACCTAAAAATGTACGCCACCTACTCCAACAACCAGGCCCATTTCACCTTCTCCCGTCTTGACACCCTTGTCTAAATCCCTGTTGTGGCGCGACAGCACTGTATCCTTTTCAACAACATCCACTCCCTTCCCACCAACAAGAACCTCTTCCTGCACACCCTTGCCACCCACCACATGGATGCCTTTCTCCTCAAGGAAACCTTCCTCCAACCTCACCACCGTCCACACTTCGCCCTACCTCCTTCACCGCTCCGATAATCCCCTCCCGATAGCGTGTGGTGGAGTTGCCATTGGTCACCACTGCCAGATCCCTGTTCGGCTCCAACCTCTCCTTCCCGACCCCACCAAACACCTGATCCTTAGTCTCTTCGTTCCCGGCCTTACCGTTACTTGCGCCACCATCTATGTCCGCCCTAACGCCCCTAGTCCCTTCGACTTCCTCTCCCACATTGACCATACCTTCTCCTCCTACGTGATCGCCGCCGACCTCAACATCCACAGTCGTTCCGCCACCCAATTACGGCGGTGGCATCGGTTCCTCTCCTCCCTTCAAGGCGACCTCATCCCCACCCCCAGGACACCCGTCCCGATTCCAACTCCACTCCCGATGTTATCCTTTCCTCCCCCAACCTCCTTGGTCGCATAACGGTGGATGTCCTGGAGCCTATTGGTAGCGACCATCTCCCTGTCCTCCTCACCATTTCAGACGGTCGTCGCCCCCACTCCGACCCTCGTAATGACCCTCCCCCTAAGTACGTCCATGACTATTCCCGTGCCAACTGGAATGCCTACTGGGAAACCCTCTCCACCCAGGTCGATAGCCACCCCTTCACCTACCACCACCCTGACGATGTAACCCATGCCACCTCCTTTCTCCAGCAGACCTTGTCAGAGGCCGTGGAGGCCCACGTCCATACTGTTGCCATCCATCCCCACCGTCCTACCTTACCCCCACAGGCCGTCCTCCTCCTCCGTGAATCCCGCCGTCTCTACCATGCAACTCCAGCGACACATTCGTAATTTGCTCGCAGCTAAGAAACGCCGGGACTGGCAACAGACATGCACCCGTTTAAATGCTACCCTACCTCTAAACTCGTCCAAGTTCTCGTCAGCCTTCCGTCGCCTTACCGGAACTAAACCCTCCCCCTACTATCCTCTTCTCCATGATGATCACCCCTTCCCTGACACCCTTAGTAAGGCCAATCACTTTGCCTCCTACCTCTCCTATGTGTTTTCCATCCCCGATGATCCCCAGTTCGATTACTCCCTCTTCCCGGATGACCGCGATCGAACTGACACATCCGTCCCTCCCCTCGCACCTGGTTTCCAGTACCTGGACAACATTGCACACATGGAACACAATGCCCCTATCACTACACAGGATCTCATTGCTACACTCCGCACCAAATGCAACACCGCTCCTGGTCACGATCGTGTGACCTACCATCACCTTCATGAAGCTCCTGTCTCTTTCCTCTCCACTCTAGCCAGGCTCTACAATGTAGTCCTGTCCACTGGTTACTACCCCAACCTGTGGAAAACCTCCCGTATCCTGATGTTCCTTAAACCTGGCAAACCGCAGTCCCCCGTCTCCTCCTACCGTCCCATCAGCCTTACCTCGGTCATCAGCAAGGTCCTGGAATCCATCCTCACCCGACGCATCCACCAGTATCTCCACCAGCACCACCTCCTTCCTGTTACCCAGTGTGGCTTTCGGCCATCCTTCTCTTCCGACGACATTCTCCTTCACCTCACTCATCTCCTTTCCGACCAGCTTAATTCCCGTCACTCCGCAATCTTCCTCTCCCTGGACCTCGAACGTGCTTATGACCGCGTATGGCATTCCAGTCTCATCTACAAGCCCCAAACCTTCGCCCTTCCCATTGAATATGTCCCTCTGATCGGCTCCTTTCTCTCCCAATGTCCTTCCTACGTCACCATCCATAACACAGATTCCTACATCTTTTTCCCCTCCGCCAGTGTGCCCCAAGGCTCTGTCCTCTCCCCCCTTCTGTACCTTTTGTATATGGTGGCGATGACACCGCCTTCCTTGCCCTTGTCCCACCCTGCAGTGCTCCAAACACCTTCTCCAATCCCATCATGACCGGTTCACCACTTGGTGCAACCAGTGGTTGCTCAATGTCAATCCCTCCAAAATCCAGGCGATCATTGTTGGCAAAACCACCCCTTCCTTCCACCTCCTTGATTTCTATCTCACCATCTATGGCCGTCCTATCGCTCTCACCCCCACCGTTAAGTACCTTGGCGTCACCCTCCACCGTCGCCTCTCCTGGACTCTCCATCTCTGGACAATCCAAGCCAAGGCACACTCCCGACTCCGTCTCCTCAAGCTCCTTTCCGGCCATACGTGGGGTCTGGACCCCTCCACCATCCTCCACACCTATAAATCCCTCATCTACCCTATCCTTTGTTACGCCCATCCGGCCTGGATCTCCGCCCCAACTACCTTTTATAAATCCCTCCAAATCTTTGAACGCCATGCTCTCCACCTCGCCTATCGCATCCATCTCCCCTCCCCCACGCGGATCCTGTGCGATCTCATCCCCTTCCCCCACCTCCTCCTCTTCCTTGAAAGGATACAGATCCTGTACACCTCCTGCAAACTCGATCCTCCTCACATGCTTGTCTCACCCATCCTCTCTCACCCCCGCCCGCTGCCGCGCCTGTATTCCCACGTCCCACACAGTCTCCATCTCTACACGCTCCTTACCCACTCCCAAGGTTGCCTCCGCCAGCCCCCCCTTCCTGATGATGTCCTCCTCCCCTCCATCTACCCCTCCTATCAACTTTGATCCTCCCCCCCCACTTCCTGTGTCCTTTCCTTTTGGGCACCCTCCCTGCCTTCCCCTCCCTTCTCTTTCCTTTTCCCCCCATCCCCCTTTCTCCACCCCTCTTCCCCCGGGCTTCCCCTCCCCCTTCCTCCCTTCCCCCTATCTCCTCTGTCCATGGCATCTCTGCTCTCCCCTCTCCCTCTCCCAGCTCCCCCCTCCTCCTCTCTTGGCAGGTCCCCGGACTCGTACACGCTCAGTGGACTTTCGCGCGCCGGAGTGCATCGCCATCAGTGTCTCGTGTGTGGGCCTTCGTTTTGTGTTTAGTGTTCTTTCGCCGTCACGCCTCCACTGTTCACGTGTGCCGTCGCAGTCATCCGTGTTAGGTGCTCCGTGTCAACAAGTGTTAGTGTTTTTC
The DNA here is from genome assembly GCF_021461395.2 of Schistocerca americana. Lineage (NCBI taxonomy): Eukaryota > Metazoa > Arthropoda > Insecta > Orthoptera > Acrididae > Schistocerca > Schistocerca americana. Next base: position 283,609,901 of record NC_060123.1, on the reverse strand, counting down.
TCGTCCAGCGTGAACGGCTTCATGTTTATTGTTTTTTGTACCTACATTTTTTGCCTGCCGTTTTTATTGTATTGTCTGTGTCACCTATATGTCATATTATTGTACCATTTAAGGCTGAAGAGCAGCGTAATATGCTGCTGACAGCCCGCCTGTATGAGGTGATTAAAATTACAATAAAGAAAAAAAGAAGCACTGGAGCGGCAGTCTTGCGGCTCACTCTGAAGATGGCTGAACGTTACACAGCCGAAATATTAGAAGAAGAAGAAGATTTCTTGCGGCTGCACACCCGAAACTTAATGGAATAATAACAGCGTTGATCACTTTCGAAGGAGTTATTTCTTGTGGTACATGTGTGTCAGTGTAGCGGAGCGATTATGGCACAAAAACCCAATATTTCGCTTCAAGCTATTTCGAGAGGATACCCTACCGAATGTGAGTCACTTAAGGGGTATTGCGTGGGAAGTCGATAATTTACATCCTACGAAATGTACGAAATGTAATTTGACTAGCCATAGCGCGCCATACTATTAAACAACACAGAAAGTTTATAGTACCTGCAGAGAATAAGGGCATTACGCACAGGAATTTGAGAGTTGTGCATGTTTGTTCACAAGGTGGAAGAAATGAGGAGGATAATGAGAGAGGGACAGCGTAGGACTGAAAGACGTCAGAGCGTCGCTTAACAGGATTAATTGAAAAAAATAGTAGGGAGAAAAATGATGAAAAGTATATCATAATGATTTTTATGTGATATTTGCTGCAGGAAAATTCCATATCGGGCGAAAAATTTGCCTTGGTGTACGGAATCGGTATCAGGGTGCTCACAGACGAGTGATAAGCAGCAGAAGTAAATAGGGACTGCAAATTTTTGTGCAAACGGTTCCATGCTTGTATGGAAGTTAAGTGGAGATCCAAAATTTTTCATGCTTGAACCAAGGAAATGTAAGTTATAATAGGAAATCTGACGGCAGGGAATTGGGGACGGTAAATCTATTCTGTCTTCCGTGTTGTATTTCGCATCATTAAATCGAGTTCTGGGTGTACCAACCACGTACTTTGTGCTCTTAATGTCTGGGTGTCTCATCTGTGGGATTTACATATAAGCTGTAAGATATCATTTTCTCAAAAAAAAAAAAATTCAACCAGCAGGTGGCACCAGAAGAAAATTGGTCTGAGTGGCACAAACGATAGAAAGGATCAATGTATCGGTAGCCACACGTATGAGAAAATACACAACCCGAAAAATTGTCCAAAAGAGAGGATAAGGATCCAGACAGAAATGAGAGCAGCACCAGAGATGCGAAGAATACTCTGGGTGATAAAGAAAATAACGGCGACGGTACAGTTAGTGCTGGATAAGGCGAAGATAAGAAGGAAATCAACGAACTGATTATCGCGCATCACATCATGCAGAACACAGACGAGCAGCTGGAATATCGAAAGGATGAAGGACGAGTAAATTCACAACATGTAGACGCTGTAGTCACAATCAGAAATTCTTCAGCAAGTGATAGATTGGTCTCGCCACCAAAACTACGTCACATTATGAGTTCACATGCTTCTACACCAGAATTAGGGAAAGGGAAGAATTTACAGATGGATGCAGTCTTAGAATTTTTAAAGCACGCAGGGGAGAAAAGGCAGAATGAACATAAAAAGTTTTTAAAACAAATAGAAGAGAAAAAGCAGAAAAATAATAAAGAATGTAAATAAATTCTAAGGCAACCAGAAGAGATGAGGCAAACAGAAGAAGAGTGGAATCAAATGGAAGAAAAGATAACGCACAAGGAAAGTAAATAATTCGAGAAAGAATCGAAGAAAGACATAGGCAGAATCAAACACGAGGTGACGAAAATTCAGAAGATGGCAGCCGAGTCATAACACACAGTAATTGATGTGAAGAAAGCTACAGGAGAAGCTAGGACTGAAGCATTAGGAGCAAGGAAAGAGGCACCAGTAGCGAAGAAATATGCAACATAAGCAAAAACGGTAGTAAGGCAGAGAAGATGATGCCGGTCTACAAGAATAGGACAAGAAAACAATAACAGAAAGACTGGAAGAAATTTCTCTCGGGATAGCTCAATCCTATCAGCAGCAGGAAGACTTGACAGAATTGTGGGAGTACCACTCACAGCTTAGGCAATGGCCTTGCAGCAGTGGATACACCGGTTCCCGTCAGATCACCGAAGTTAAGCGCTGTAGGGCGTGGGCGACACTTGGATGGGTGACCATCCGGGCCGCCATGTGCTGTGGCCATTTTTCGGGGTGCACTCAGCCTCGTGATGCCAACTGAGGAGCTACTCGACCGAATAGTAGCGGCTCCGGTCAAAGAAAACCATCATAACGAGCGGGAGAGCGGTGTGATGACCACACGCCCCTCCTACCCGCATTCTCACCTGAGCATGACACGGGGGTAGGATGGTCCCGATGGGCCACTTGTTGCCTGACCACGGAGTGCTACTTTTTTACTCACAGCTTAGGCTACAGCAGGCAGAAATTATTAAAGCTATCAAAGAAACTTGGGTTCAGGTAAAGTGTGTGGGAAGTCGAAGCGCAAAGAAACTGAAAGAGGACAGTGATCGTCTAAAACAAACTGAACAGGATGTGAATAAGTGCACATCACATCTGCATGTAGCGAAGCAGATACATCCAGTAGAATCACATATATGTCGATCAGCTGTTGCATATACACCACAAGTGAACGTACTGCTAGTAAAAAGCCAAGACCCAGAGTTCAAACTATTGCTCAACTATGTGCCACTAAGGAGATGTGCATCACACATTAGTGATGAAGATAGTGCGGGAAGTTGTAGCGCAACTTGTATAATGACGTCACCCACCATATGGAAGAATATATCAGAAGCAAGGGACAGGACGAGCGCAAGTAATGACATGGGATTCGACCAAAAGCGTTTTACCTCTGTTCATAATTTTCAGCACTATCGAGACAGTGACAATACATTCCATCCTCAGCCTTGGATTGCACAATTTGATAGGTCTATTCCCACTTCTTGGCCATTAGTATACGAATTAGACATATAGAAGTTTGGCCATCTTTTGCTTGAACGTTCTGACAAAACGTTCCGCTTCGCCGTTTGACTGGGGATGGGACGGTGCACTAGTTAGATGCTGTATGCCACTGCATTCACAGTTTGTTTCAAATTCATTTGACGTGAACTGAGGTCAGTTGTCTGACGGTATTACTTCAGGTAAGCCTTCTAGTCAAAAAATCGACAACAGCTGAATTTTGCTGCGTGACGTTGTGGAGTTCATTGGTACAGCAAAAGGGAACTCATATAGAGTCAACCACTATCAACCAGTGGGTGTTCCAAAAAGGTCCCGCAAAGTCTATGTGCCCACGTTGCCATGGTGGTTGCTACTTAGGCCAAGAAGAGAATTTTTGTGGCGGAGCGGACTGATTTTCCGCACATGCATGACAATGTGACGTCATCTGTTCTATTTGGGCGTCCATACCCTACCGAGTACAGTGTCGACGCGCTAGCTGTATTCGTATGAACAATCCCCCAGTGACCTTGGTGAAGTAACTGCAACAGTTCTTTTTGCAAAGCTTTAGGGACCAACATAAATGACTGTCCACTGTCATTTTGAACAAGAATTACTCCTTTCTGGACAGCAAGGCTGTGCCGACGTGTAAAGTATCGGCGCACTACAGAGTTCTGTATCCTATTCAATGAGTGATGCCAAGACGTTCGAATGTAGCTGAGCAAAATGTTCAATTCTGGATCAGAGTCCGTGTCCTGTGCAATTATAGTTCAGCGGAAAAAGACTGAAGCAATTCAGAATCCTGAGCAACGATGTGACAAGAAGATGCAGCAGAAGCGTCAAAGCCTGTGTAAGGGCCAATCGGAAGACGTGAAAGCACGTCCTTATTACCATGTTGAGCTGTTGGTCGATACACAATCTCGTACTGGTATTGCGACAACAAAAAAGCCCATCTTTACAATTTTTGAGCAGCTCGAACAGAAACCAGTTTCGTCGGATGAAACAAGGGCTGCAAAGTTACTAAGTAGAATTTTCTGCCATACAGATAGTGGTGGACTTTGGTGACACAATACACAATAGCTAAAGCATCTTTTTCAATTTGTGAATAGTTACATTAAGGTTTGGACAGAACTTTTGATGCAAAAGCAAGAGATCTGTTTGTATCACCAATTCCGTGCGAACGCACTGGACCGATTCCGTAAGAGGAAGCGTCAACTAGCAGTGCAACTGGTTTTTCAGGATCAAAGTGAACTAAGTATCTCTAAGTTTTTGAAAAGCTACTTGGCACTCATCTGTCCAAACAAAGGGGACATTCTTGCGACGCAATCAACGCAATGGAGCCGCGTTTTGTGCAGAATTCAGTATGAACCGAATATAATATTCATTTCCCCTAAACCTAACTGCAATTCCGTGATATTGCGAGCAACTGGCAAATCTCGTATGGCTAACATATGCAACTGCAGAGGATGTACATCTTGACTGTTTATGACATGACCAAGATAATGCAACTCAGGTTTTAAAAAATCACACTTGCCCAGTCTACACTTTAGTACTGCATGAGATAACACACGAAACAAAGCACGTAAATCTGAAATATGTTCTTCAAGTGTACGACCGGCTACTGCAATGTCGCCCAAATAGTTTGAACAGTTTCGCACTTGAGCAGTGAGCTGTTCCAAATGACGTTGGAAAATGGCGGGTGCGGAAGCACTGCCAAAAGGAAAAACCAAATATGTGAAAAAGCCCAAGTGAGTATTCACTACACTCAGTTTTTGACATTCTTCATCGAGCAGTATTTGAAGATAAGCGCCTAATTTGTCCATTAGAACTTCTGGGCGTGGCAATGGATAAGTATCAATGACTGTTTGTGGGTTGACTGTAGCCTTAAAGTCAATACAGAGGTGAATGCGACATGAAGGTTTGGGGAGCGAAACCAGAGAACTTGACTGGCTGATATGGGCGCAATAACTCCACTTTCTTGCAATTCTTCACGTTCAGGCACGACTTTGTCACATAACGTAATGGGAACAGTTCTGGCGCAGAAAAATTTCGGCTGAGCATTGACTTTCAGCGTAAAACGAGTATGAGCAACAAAACTGTTTAGCTGTGCCTAAGCCTTCAGAAAATAGTTCTGGGAATTCTTTTAGCAAGCTGGCTACACTGTCTTTGGAACTGAATGCAGACACTGATAACACATTGTCCTGAATGTTAAAGCTAAACAAATCAAAAGAATCAATATCAAATACGTTCTCACACTCACTCGATTTAAGCACTGTAAAAGCCACTGTTCGTGTATGTGAGCGATGCATGTCATGCGTTTTCGGAGAATGAGAATGTCTTGTCCATTATAAACCGTTAGTGGCATGATAGTTTTTGCTCACTGCTTATAGGGTGCCTAAAAGATGTTGCGTTCTCGGAAAGCTATACAACAATTCAAACAAACAACATTAGTAGTTTTATTTCTAGAAAGCAAATTGACAAAACTTAATCATGGTTACAGCAAATGTCGCAAGCGAGAGACGACACGAAAACAGTAACCTTCTTGCTATACCCAAAGTCCTAGTAAGCACTTATTACTGATCACGACAATCTGGTAGCGTAGCACTGATGTCCGTTGCAGACTGGGCCGATCTGAGCGGCCGAGGCTAGCAGGAGCGGAGCGGCGCTTGTGTTCACGTATTGAAGGGGGCGCTCCTGGCGAGGCACTGGCCAATTCCACGCACCATTGGCCGACGTTTCCTCACTGCCTTCTCTGGTTTTCTGTTCATCTTAATTCCGACGCTTCTGGCTACACCAGAACAGTTCTTACTCCTGTAGCTGACCATGCCTGAATTGTGTGTTTGTCCATCTTGTGTTTCTGCTTGTGTCCAAGCCTTGGTAGCCTTTCTGACAAGCTCCCAACTGTTGCGCTTAGTTCATGCTAGTGTAGTATAGGGACCCGTTTGCTGAATGTTTCTTGCGAATGCTCCTAGCACAGTACTTCCGCAAGGCGGTCGGTTTCGAGGATACCGTGCACAATGTGATTCATTCTAGATAGTGACTCATCATGCAGCCTCAAATAAATTGGTAGAAAAAAGTAGATATTTTACAGACCACATACTGTGAACAACATGGATTTTTCTTATTATTGTACTGACTATCTGTGGAGGCCTGAGCATACCACATTAACAATTTTTTCGTATTCTAGAGAGTCTGTGTAGTGTCAATAATGCACAAACATGGATTTCAGGAAGAAAGAGATGTGGTGGATACTACTGAAAAATATGTATGCTATTTTATCACAAACATATTGCGCCAGGACATCTGTCAGACAAGCCTAGGGTAGCATCACCGAGGTAATCCAGTCCTACTGATGTCTTGAGTGTATGTTATCTCTAGGTATGGGGCTACATTTTTATCATTATACGTTTTAGTCCCTATCAATAACTTGCTGTGGCCAGGAGCACGTATTTCTGTACGCATAGGCTTAATGTAAATTTTTAATGTTTGACTTAAAGTCTTCTTGTTATTTTCGTGTGCAAGAAAGTGTTCACAGGTTGTGCTTCTAATATCCAGCTGTACACATCACCACAGGGATCATATGAATCATGATAGGTTTTGAACAGTCTAGTAGAGTATTTGCGCAATTATACAGGGTGATTCAAAAAGAATACCACAACTTTAAAAATGTGTATTTAATGAAAGAAACATAATATAATCATCTGTTATACATCATTACAAAGAGTATTTAAAAAGGTTTTTTTTTCTCAAAAACAAGTTCAGAGATGTTCAATATAGCCCCCTCCAGACACACGAGCAATTTCAACCCGATGCTCCAACTCGTTCCACACTCTCTGTAGCATATCAGGCGTAACAGTTTGGATAGCTGCTGTTATTTCTCGTTTCAAATCATCAATGGTGGCTGGGAGAGGTGGCCGAAACACCATATGCTTAACATACCCCCACAAGAAAAAATCGCAGGGGGTAAGATCAGGGCTTCTTGGAGGCCAGTGATGACGTGCTCTGTCACGGGCTGCCTGGCGGCCGATCCATCGCCTCGGGTAGTTGACGTTCAGATAGTTACTGACAGATAAGTGCCAATGTGGTGGCGCTCCATCCTGCTGAAATATGAATTGTTGTGCTTCTTGTTCGAGCTGAGGGAACAGCCAATTCTCTAACATCTCCAGATACTGTAGTCCAGTTACAGTAGCACCTTCGAAGAAAAAGGGACCAAAAACTTTATTGGCTGAAATGGCGAACAAATGTACAACTAAATGAAACTTTATAGCTCCCTTAATTCGCCGACAGATAGTGCTTAGCTCTGCCTTTTGTCGTTGCAGAGTTTTAAATTCCTAAAGTTGTGGTATTCTTTTTGAATAACCCTGTATTGTAATTCTATTGTTGTGTATTCCAATCTGTTGTTAAGGTGCATGTTAGAAGAACAGAACATATATTAGTAGCGAAGAGAATAGTTAAACTTAGCAGTGATGGTGAGTCTGTGGATAAAGCACGATAATTGCATGTACGTGAGCTGCCACATGGTCAGCAACGAGGTTTGGTAGGTTTGTATGTGAACAGTGCACCATGAACCATTACACAAGCTTCACACCTTACCCATATGAATCCCTGTTTTATACTTTTGACTCATTGTTTATATTAATAGTGAATAAGTTCTTGTATCGAAGTACATTTTTATTATTATATCTTAGGGAATTCATGTTTTTTGTACTGACATACCCATTGCCCTTTTACGTAAAATGTTGTTACAAACCAGCTAATGAATGCATGTATTTACAGACTTAGACCTAGTGCATTGCTTCACAGACGTGCAACGCACCGAACAAGCTGATGCAGCCAGGGAGGCGTTTCAGTAACCAGGAAGAAAAAATTTTGGTAAGGTGTTATCGGACCAAACTGCTGAGGTCCATCAGTCCATAAGCCTACTCACTACTTAATATAACTTAAAATAACTTGCTCTAAGGACGACACACACACCCATGCCTGAGGGAGGACTCGAACCTCCACGGCGGGGGGAGCCGCACGGACCGCGACAAGACGCCCTAGGCTACCCCACACGGCTAGGGTCAGGGGTTGACCCAGCTGATGACGGACAGGTGACCAACACTCTGGCCAGTTGCTGGCAGCTTTGTGAGCAGCGGGTCTTCCAAGGCGCAAGGCCTTGCCTGTGTGGCAGTCCCAGTGAGGAAGAACATGAAAGACATTGGGTGCCCCACAGGAACGACCTGATATTGGCAAACACTATAGGGAGCTGGCAACGTTGCGCCTGGTATGGCACAGATGCCAAGCACTACCCTTTGGGCCTAACTACGTGTGGAAGATTCTCAAAAGGATTAACACATCTTTGACAGACTTTACCAAGACCCAATACAGTGTCGTTTTTCTGTAGTGACAACCCACAATATGCACCGATACCTTCTTGAAAAGATAATTCCTTTGACTCATTCATTTAGCCAGACTGTAACCAAATGCAGTTCTGTGCTATGAAATAATCTATAACGTACATCTATATTTCTCCTTGGCAGAATAGCCACCTCCTGTCAGCCATGAAAACGGAATCAATCACGACTAACTAATTATTAGTTGGACGACAGGTCTGTTATGGTAGTCCACTTTTCTTTATGTACTTTGCTCATTGTAGAGGTAAGAACACTATGCAGCCAACGTTGTGAGCTAATCACAAACAAGGAAGCCAACTTTAACAACAGCACTTTATTTGATTTACTGTAAAAGAACGCTTATGAGACACCAGTCCACCCGTCTGTCCAAACTGTAGTAACTGCAACTCCAGGACGCTGCCTGCCAATACGTCGACGAGAACAAACCACCGTACTCCATGCTGCCATTGATGCCAAAGAAGGATGTCCAGAACTGCTGTCATGTAACCAGAGACACCACTACGTGGCGATCTCTGCCACTGCCAGCAAGCCCTGAAAAATATGTCTGTTACAGTTCCACTTCCGATTCACCACTTCATTTAAATGAAAGTGACATGTCAAGTGAAGTGTGGGGATGATCGGTGTGGAGTCATGTGACATTTTCTCAGTGCTGTGCTCACCAGATCTTTATGTTTGCAATGTATCCTCAGTATCCCTCACATCCCATTAATATAATTTCGAGGTTGAACTTGGGAACTATTTATTTGTATCATTTTGCATTTTCCCTGTAACATGTTGTTCTTATGTTTTGATTTTATAGAAAAGATACTGTTCTTAGAGTTACACTTGATGACCTCATCTAAAACATGACTTCTTTAGGTGAATTTTGTTCACCATCTATCCACAGATATGACAGACTTGTTGTACTCATGTGTACTTAATAATTATGGCTAACAATTCTAACACATACATAATTACTTGTCACAGTAATTATTACACAGTTCAAATTTTCATTCAGTGACACCATCTGCAGTCGCATGTGTCTCTCACACAGATGCCTGTTTTCATTTATTTCTACAATTCATGTTTATTTTTTGTTCAAACACTGATTTGCTCTTTGTACATGTACACATGGTGACTTTGGTTTATTATTGGCACATGTCACAATCCACACATGTCTCTCATTCAGTTATGCTCACATTTATTAGGATATTCATTTAGTCCACATACACTATGATTTATAGTTTTTACTTGAAAGTTTGTTTACTTTGGTTTATTGTTTATATATGTCACATCACTTGTCACACACATTTTATTGCATTTGTCTTGCTTGTATGAGTGTTGATGAGACTGGGATGTCGAATGTATGGACCTTCAATCAGTTTAAAAGTTCCTTCCCACATTTTGAATTGTATTAGGATATTTCTACTCTGGCTTCAGCAAACGGGTGAGGTAGTTGTTACGGTGCGGCCCAGTTCTACAAAAGCTTGAAGATTAGCAACTAGAAAGATACGTCAAAGTCATTACTTTCCACGTACATTCTATGTAGCTCAAACTTTGAATTGTTATACTGAAGAACATCGATTATTTTGTCTGTTTCCCTTTGCTTCCGAGACATCTGTATAGACACAAAGTTGAGTATTGTATTATTTTCCTTTTCGTAATAAAACTCATTAATACGATTTGCTTGAATTGTTGTATGGCGATCCAAGAAAGCAAGTTTCCTAGACACCCCGTAAATGACGACTAAGCAGGATTCAACAGGAGTTAGCATGCTGGATATGTTGCATTTGTGTTTGTCTGAGATGCTTGCAGAGACCATAACGTCCTATATAGAAAATGTCAGCAACTTCCAATATCTGCTGTGATTCCTGAGAATGTTCGTGTCTTGGGTGCTGGTTGCTAATATTTCCTTTTTGTCTTAGGTTGGCAATGTTGCACCCATTCCTTTTTATTTCTGTTCGGAATAATTCATTGCGAAATTCAAATTTTTGTTTGTACGTACATCACTGTAATGATTTATGTGTGACGTCTCCCACACAAATATTTACTGTGAATAGACGGTTGTGAAAGACGGCAAGTCTTTTGTTTGGGCTAGCCTATCTTTCACTTTATTTATTCAGTCATATGGACACTTATGGCACTTATATCAAGTTAAGAAGACACTGTGATCAATAGGATGTTTGTTAAAGACGGTTGACAGTGGTTGGACACTGAATTCATTGGTAACTGATTGCATGCAGTAATATCAGATGCCAAGTTTCAGCTGTGGCCAGGTAAAGAAATGCTCGTCAGGCATAGGTGGCAGAAAGATCGTTTTATTGGTGCCAGTTCGCAGAACAAAGAGAGATGCAGAAGCAGGTACATTGGCCGGGCATGTAGAATCTCGGGTCACCATTTCCATGCAAAGGAAAGCACAATGGTGGACACCGTCTGAGGCGCAGCCACAAAAGAGAACTCCACCAGTGGACAGCGCCAGGCCGCACGTCAGTGGTCGGCATGGAACAATGCGTCAGTAGTGCCTATACATAGGTAATCAGCTCAGCACACAGTCATCTCATCAGCGGAACTTGCATACCAGCAACACGCTCATCATGCAGACACTGCATCGACAGAGCTTACATGTTTCCAACATGCTCAGCATCAAACATCGCGTCGGCAGAACATGCAAAGCAGACAATGCATTCGGCATGAAGACACTTTGTTGATGAATTCTGCACATAGACAACATGCTCTGTAAGCAGCCATCACAATGGTAGAGCCTGCATCCAGACAACACACGCGGCAAACAGACATTATGTCAGCACAGTCTGCAGGCAAATAACATGCTCAGCATACATACATCACCAGAGACAGCATGAGGACAACCAATGGCCATCACAGAGTGGCACAGCCAGATGGAATCATGGAGACAAGTTAACTGCAAGAAACGAAGTTTTTTGTATTTGTCTGTGATCGCGGATATTTCGCTAGTCATGTCAGTTGAAATTTCGAAGTCATACTACAATTCAGAGGGTGTAGCTGATTCGCACACAGCCAGGAAGAGGTAAAACAGCAGATAGTCCGTAAGATTTAAGTATGATTTTCTGGTGGCTGTTAATATTCATATGGGTATTATGAAGGAGCTTTCAGAGGAAACTGGAACGGTCAGTTATAGGTTGGGCGATTTAAAAACGGAGATATTGGAAAGTGCGAATGTAAAATTACAGACCTCGAAAACGTCATTGAAGTGAGTGCAAATAATTTCGAAACGGAGAAGGGAGATGCAATCAAGGCGACAAAAAAACACGCAGAGTACGTTGAAAATTTGGCTATTGAAGCTTTCAGTGGCAGGATTACAGTTTGCAGTTATGAGAGAGCTAACAGATTCGTCAAAATTAAAGTCACGGAAAACGATTTTAAAGGACGAACAAAAGCGAAGAAGGGAGGCATGATAAAAGAGATTTCCGATCTCAAAGAGGCAGTGAGCAGCGTAGCCCCAAATCTGCTGACATGGTCCGATTGAAAACGAAGCAAACAGTTTCCCAGAACTTCACAGTCGAGCTAGAGTAGAGACCTCTTCCTTTTAACGGCCTCGCGAAATTTGCTGGAGGACAGCGGAACAAGGGTCGGCATGGCAGGAAAACAGGTCGCCTCTCCTAACAGGATGACGCCTGTCGCTGAGAGCGGCGCGTCCAGTAGGATCGACCTAGCGCGCTAATCGAATGACGGCGGCGGCCGGCAACGGCGACGCCAATCACATTACGCGCCGTACAGTGGCTGGGGTTTCCCCAATGGGCCAGACAGCGCCGCTGAGGCCTTTAATGTGTGACAGAGGTGGCCCCTCAGCCCATCATCACCAGGTCACTGGAGGACCGCCGCACTTGCGTTAGAGATAGATAGAATGGCGCAAAAATAAATGAAGCAAGTAATCCGCTGAATTAGAGACCCAAATCATTGGAATCGATCTGCAGCAGGTTTTTAAATATATACTGTGTCCAGAATTACGAAATACCTTGAAGAAAACGGTTTTTTACACACAACCAGCACTCGTTCAAATAATCAATGCTATCGACAGGGATTTTAGCTCGTTTCCACAAATTTCCAGAAGGCGTTAGACACAGTTCCTTACAAACAGCTTCTAATTGAATTGTGAGTCTACGGAGAAAAATATCAGTTGTACAACTGGACTCGTAATTCCGTGTCAGAGAGTTCGCAGGTCGTAGTACTCGACAGGAAGTCATCTACTGAAACCGAAGCTATATCTGTTGCGTCCTGCCCACTTTTGAAATATGGGGTTTCTAGGAAACCTGCTTTATCGGGTCGCTAGGCAAAATTGTGAAATACGGAAGTGTCGCAAGCAATGGGCGACAGACAAATAAGAATTCTCTTCAATATATACAATTCTTAATACAAGCGAAAAAATATAGTTTCCAAGTCGTTCGTAGAACGGCTCGTCTTCAACCGAGCTTCGGCCAGGCCGAGCGGCGCTTATGTTCTCTTCGCCTAGAGGCCGCTGCTGTCTCGGTGTTGTGCTAAAGAGCGGTAGGTCAGCGTACCATTGGCTGATGTCGCCTCACAGCCCTCTCTGCTCTAACATTCTTGACCATTGTGCTGGCGCTTGACGCTACGCCGGAACAATATCTGGTTTTCCCTAACGAATTGTTATAAGCCCTCTGCTGTTCCCAGTCTACGTAAGCGATTTGGCTGGCAACCTGAGCAGCCCTCTAAGATGTTTTGCAGATGATAACGTCATTTTCCGTCTAGTAAAGTCATGAAAGGTCAAAATGAATTGCGACATGATCCAGACAATATATCAGTATGGTGCTAGAAGTGGAAATTGACCACAAACATTAAAAAGTCTGAGGTCTCCTTACGAGTACTTACAATATTATATTAAATTTCAGATTAACGGTAAATAACAAATTTAAAGGTTTCCGATTCAGATGCCCAGGGACACAATTATGGATTCTTAAATTGGAACCATCGTGTAGAAAATGCTACACTGATGGTAAGCCAAAGTCTGAATTTTACTGGTAAAATGTTTAGAAGATGCAAAAAATCTACTAAGGATACAGGCTACACTGCGCAGTATGGAATTCTTATCAGAAAGGACTGGTGGAAGACGTCGAAAAACTTCAAACTCGTTTTGCATTGTAACTAAAAAGGAAAGAGAGAGTGTCACGGATATGTAAGCGAGTTGAGGTGACAATCACTAAAACAAAGTCGTTTCTCGTTGCGGCGAAGTCTTTTTATGAAATTCCAATTACGAGCTTTCTCCTTTGAATACCAAAATGCACTCTGAGACAAAAATACGACGTAGCACGAAGAAATGATCCGAACAGAACGAAAATCGGTAGACGTGATGTACAAGTACAAACAAACACAACATAACAATTTCAGAAAAATTGAATGATTTATTCAAGAGAGAGAATTTCACAAATTCAACTAGTGAATAATGCGTTGGTCCACTTCTGGCTCTTATGCAAGTAGTTATTAGTCTTGGCATTGATAGACAGAGTTGTTGGATGTCCTGCTTAAGTATATTGTGTCAAATTCTGTCCAGCTGGCGCGTTAGATCGTTAAAATCCCGAACCGGTTGGAGGTTATTGTCCATAACGCCTCAAACGTTCTCTCTGGGTGACATTGCTGTTGATGCTGTTGCCCAAGATAGGGTTTGGTAACCACGAACACGCGCAGCAGAAACTCTCGTCTACATTTACATCTACATTTATACTCCGCAAGCCACCCAACGGTGTGTGGCGGAGGGCACTTTACGTGCCACTGTCATTACCCCCTTTCCTGTTCCAGTCGCGTATGGCTCGCGGGACGAACGACTACCGGAAAGCCTCCGTGCGCGCTCGAATCTCTCTAATTTTACATTCGTGATCTCCTCGGGAGGTATAGGTAGGGGCAAGCAATATGTTCGATACCTCATCCAGAAACGCATCCTCACGAAACCTGGACAGCAAACTACACCATGATGTAGAGCGCCTCTCTTGCAGAGGCTGCCACTTGAGTTTGCTAAACATCTCCGTAACGCTATCAGGCTTACCAGATAACCCTGTGACGAAACGCGCCGCTCTTCTTTGGATCTTCTCAATCTCCTCTGTCAACCCGACCTGGTACAGGTCCCACACTGATGAACAATACTCAAGTATAGGCGAGTGTTTTGTAAGCCACCTCCTTTGTCGATGGACTACATTTTCTAAGGACTCTCCCAATGAATCTCAACCTGGCACCCGCTTTACCAATAATTAATTTTATATGATCATTCCACTTCAAATCGTTCCGTACGCATACTTCCAGATATTTAGCAGAAGTAACTGCTACCAGTGTTTGTTCCGCTATCATATAATAAAGGACCCTTCTTTCTATGTATTCGCAATACATTACATTTGTCTATGTTAACGGTCAGTTGCCACTCCCTGCACCAAGTGCCTATCCGCTGCAGATCTTCCTCCAGTTCGCTGCAATTTTCTAATGCAGCAACTTCTCTGTACACTACAGCATCATCCGCGAAAAGCCGCATGGGACTTCCGACACTATCTACTAGGTCATTTATATATATTGTGAAAAGCAATGGTCCCATAACACTCCCCTGTGGCACGCCAGAGGATACTTTAACGTCTATAGTCGTCTCTCCATTGGGTACAACATGCTGTGTTCTGTTTGCTAAAAACTCTTCAATCCAGCCACACAGCTGGTCTGATATTCCGTAGGCTCTTACTTTGTTTATCAGGCGACGGTGCGGAACTGTATCGAACGCCTTCCGGGAGTCATCAAGGAAAATGGCATCTACCTGGGAGCCTGTATTTAATATTTTCTGGGTCTCATGAACAAATAAAGCGAGTTGACTCTCACACAATCGCTGTTTCCGGAATCCATGTTGATTCCTACAGAGTAGATTCCTCGTTTCCAGAAATGACATGATACGCGAGCAAAAAACATGTTCTAAAATTCTACAACAGATCGATGTCAGAGATATAGGCCTATAGTTTTGCGCATCTGCTCGACGACCCTTCTTGAAAACTGGGTCTACCTGTGCTCTTTTCCAATCATTTGGAACCTTCCGTTCCTCTAGAAACTTTCGGTACACGGCTGTTAGAAAGGGGGGTAAGTTCTTTCGCGTACTCTGTGTAAAATCGAATTGGTATCCCATCAGATCCAGTGGACTTCCCTCTGTTGAGTGATTTCAGTTGCTTTTCCATTCCTTGAACACTTACTTCGATGTCAGCCATTTCTCGTTTGTGCGAGGATTTAGAGAAGGAACTGCAGTGCGGTCTTCCTCTGTGAAACAGCTTTCGAAAAAGGTGTTTAGTATTTTAGCTTTACGCGTGTCATCCTCTGTTTCAATGCCATTATCATACCAGAGTGTCTGGATATGTCGTTTCGATCCATTTGCTGGTTTAACATAAGACCACAACTTCCTAGGATTTTCTGTCAAGTCGGAACATAGAATTTTACTTTCAAATTCACTGAACGCTTCACGCATAGCCCTCCTTACGCTAACTTTGACATCGTTTAGCTTCTGTTTGTCTGAGAGGTTTTGGCTGTGTTTAAATTTGCAGTGACGCTCTCTTTGCTTTCGCAGTAGTTTCCTAACTTTGTTGTCGAACCACGGCGGGTTTTTCCCGTCCCTCACAGTTGTACTCGGCACGTACCTGTCTAAAACGCATTTTACGATTGCCTTGAACTTTTTCCGTAAACACGCAATATTTTCATTTTTAGGTTTTTATGTTATTAACGTCATCTAGCGCTCTGTATGAAAATCACTGGCTGTGCTGTGTGCAGTCTGTAGCTTGTGGGCATTGTTGAAATAGTCGCTATATTAGTGTTGGGCAGTTGGCTGTTAACAGCGCGTAGCGTTGCGCAGTCGGAGGTGAGCCGCCAGCAGTGGTGGATGTGGGGAGAGAGATGTCGGAGTTTTGAGAGCAGATGATCTGGACGTGTGTTCATCAGAGACAGTAAATTTTATATATATAATGACTTTCGAACACTATTAAGGCAAATACATTGTCTGTTCTCTATCAAAATCTTTCATTTGCTAACTATGCCTATCAGTAGTTAGTGACTTCAGTAGTTAGAATCTTTTATTTAGCTGGCAGTATTGGCGCTCGCTGTATAGCAGTAGTTCAAGTAATGAAAATTTTTGTGAGGTAAGTGATTAATGAAAGGTATACCTTATTGTTAGTCAGGGCCATTCATTTGTAGGGATTTTTGAAAGTCAGATTGCGTTGCGCCAAAAATATTGTGTGTCAGTTTAGTGATGATCAGAATAAGTAAAGAGAGAAATGTCTGCGTATGTTCAGTTTTGCTCAGCTGTTTGAAAATCAAATAACGTAAGGGGTTTTCCAGAACAATCATTCATAAATTTTTCTAAGGAGACGTTTCATATGACGACCCTGCCAGGATACCTCACTGGAATCTTCTGATTTTTTCTTGTAGTTTGTGTAGTTAGTGTAGCTATTGTTTATTGCTAGCACGTAATTATACAGACAATTTCCTTTGTAGTTGTAGTTTTCCATTGTTGCACAGTAAAATAGTTGTGGCATGCATGTAGATTTGCACCAAGTATTTCGCAGCTGCGCTTGCAATTAACGAGATATTAGTTTCAATGCTATGTTAATGTGTTTTCTTATTTTGCTCTTCAAATTGTGCTTTTCTGTGTTATCGTGTGAAATATTGTGACAATAATGGCGTGTGAAAAACGTAATACTAGCCTCCAAAGTAAACTGAGAAATGACAGTGAAGACGAAAGCAGTGTGTTAGCGCCACCGAGTAATGAATTAACTAATGTTCAAAGTAGTAATTTGGTAATTGTTCATAGGGAAATGGAGTGGGCTGCAAATAATGGTGTAGACGGTGAAACAATTAGTGAACAGGGAAGCATTATAGATCGATCGGTCGGCAACAGCTCGCCTCAGGAATCCGAAATGACAGGACACAATCTCGCAAATACTGTAGATTCAGGTTTTGGGTCCTCACTGTTTTCTCAAATAAGTCAAGACACATTTTCTGCTTTTCAAAATGCGAATATTGCCGGTTCAAATGCGCTGCCGGATAGCACTGAGGAACATGTTTCAGACACCAGTGCATTGTTATTACAGTTAATGCAACAAATGGGACAAAGACTTCAAAAGTTAGACACAACGCTTGAACAAAATCAGAAACAAATGGGACAAAATCTTCAAAAGTTAGACACAATGGAACAACACCAGAGACAGACACAGCAACAGCTTCAAATGTTAGACACCACGCTTGAACAAACACGTGAAGGTTTAACTGCTGAGTTTCTTAAAATCGAATGGAAATGTCAGAAAGTCTGTAATGACGTAAAAAGAAAAATTTGTGAGCATTTCCAACCTATTTTTTCGCGTCATTAAAATGCATTACAAAATCACGAAGCAGCCATAAAGGAACTGCCAACTATTGTTCATGAAAATCACGAGACTTTGCGGGCTAAAATGGACTCAGTTGCATCTACCAATTCGGTTACACTACTGCAAAAACTCAGGAAAACTTAAAGAACACAGTAGACACACTGAAAATTGGTTCAGAAAGACACATGGAGGAAATTAGTTCATTCTCAGAGAAAGTAGTCGAACTTTCGGATAACCTAAATAATTTATCTATGAAGGTAGATGATAATTTGAATGACACAAGACCGGTAGTCTTTAATGATACAGAAGAGTACAAACAAATTAGGAAATTCAAACAAAATCAGAATCAAATTAATACACAACACCAAAGAGATATCCGGGAAGTACAAGATCAGTTGACACAGGTGATACAAGAATTACATATTTCGGAGGACACCCGCACTCCAATACGGGAAGAGGGACATAGAAATACAGAACAGCCACAAAATAATAACACAGGGCACTTCGGAAATTATGAAAGAAATTGGCAAGGTACACCGAATTTTGAGATGGAAGCGCTGAAAGGACGAAACAATGACCAACATGCGACTCGCCGACATGATGACTTTCACTATAAGCTGTTTATTATTACACGTAAATTCAAAACATTTAAGAATTCCGGCAACGACATTCATCCACAAGCGTGGCTTCATCAATTCTCTCATTGTTTTCCTTCCAACTGGTCATTAGAGCACAGATTAGAATTTATGTGTGGCTACTTAGAAAATGAACCGGCTGTGTGAATCCGATCGGTCATTCACGATCGCCACAGTGCAGGAGAATTTTATCTTGCCTTCCTCTCTGCATATTGGTCTCAAGCTACACAAGACCGAGTAAAACATAGCATCATAATGATGAAACATTTCGAACAATCTTAATTTTCCAGTCTTGTGAAATATTTTGAAGACATGTTGCACAAGAATCAGTACCTGTCAAACCCATACAGCCCCTCAGAACTCATCCGCATTTGCTTAATCAAATTGCCTCAACATTTACGACATATTATTTTGGCAGGACGTTGTAAACACGACATTGAAGCTTTTCAGGAACTGTTATAAGAATTGGAAATTTACACCGACAATCGCGGAACGCAAAAACAGGAGCACAACAATTACAGGTCACATCCGTCACAATTCCGCAATGACAGAAATAATAAATGGACATGACAAGGCTATTCTTACAACACAAATCGTGACCAAAACAGACACCACCCGTATGACAACCATTGCCAGAGTAGTAATAATTACAGAGAAACATCACATTTCCATAGCAATGAATGTGACAGAGACAACCATAGAAACAGACAATATGGGAACCAAAGCAATTATTATCAATGGAGACAGAACAACTTCAGACGCAACAGTCCTCCGCACAGTTACGACTCAGGGAGAAGTTCTCCACCACGTGACCGACAAGAAATTAATTACAGAAATTACTGACATGACGACAGACGATATAATCATAACGACAGACCAGAATTTCATCAGAACTGGCGAGATTCAAAGAGGGCAGGGCCTTCTCGTCAAGATGAATTTGTAGAAGTTAGGGCTTCTAATCCTAATAAAGACGCGCGCCAACAAAGAGACAGACAATGACTCGCACCGCAGACAGCCACGTGCGCCGGCTGGCTTTGAGAAAAATAACATAGACGCTAACCTTGAGAAAAATTCTAGCATTCCTTACCGACACATACAACATGATAATTGCTTTGAAGTTGAAACTCTGCGCACTAGAAAGGCTAAAAGATTGCACCACATTTCACTTGCAAAACCGTTTATTGAGAGATAATCTGTTTTTTAACTTAGTCTTTGCTATAAAATTTTTCAGTTCACGTTACTAGTACTCTCTGTCACACTTAGAAGCTGTTAACATCCAACTAAGTTTTAAAGTTAACTATCAAGTCAAGAACCTGGGGAACTTACTTAGACAGTAATTACAAATGCATTGTTATAGTGAACAGACGACACAGTGTTGTTATTTGTACATTATTGCTTGTTAGTTGCACGATTACATAACGAATATACGGCTTACATAATTAGGAAATATACTGCTAATGAGATTTTAATGCAACATTTTGGTTTACTTGAAAAGATATTCTTTATTTGAAGTACATTCTGTGAGATTGAAGATGACTTAGCATTTGGTTTCTTCAATAGCTACATGACTATATCATGACGTTACTAATGTGTGACACAATTTACATTGTTGCTTTTGTACTGTATCTGTTTTATATCTGCACAATTTTTCTGTATTATTCTGGAAAGTAAAATATGTTTTAGTAGTAACTTTGTGGTATAGCTACAATGAGACAGCCTTTCCGTAGCATAACAATACGTTACAGTACAGTATTTACTTCATCATGGCAATAAGTGTAATAACTACAATATCTATAGGCAAAGCATTTCACTTTTGTTTATTACGAAGTAAGTACATTGACTGCTACATAACTTTGCTTACAGACGACGATAATTACGACACTTCGCACATTTTTTACCCTTAAGTATTGACAGAGGTTATCTTACAACAAGATGCACAATTTAGTGCTACAGTACATGTATTTGAATGATTAATTTTGTACTTAAAACATTTATTTTTAAAGATTTTTGAATTACAAAGATACTAAGGTTTTCCGTGATACATTTCATTCCATTTCTTTAATCTGTAACACATGTGGGTATAATTACATTAATCCTCAGGGGGTACATGCCTACTTTGTGTACCATGTGTTTGGCAAGCACAAGGAGCCCTAGCTAATATGGTATTTGCTTATACAACTTTACACATCAGTACCATATTTCTATAACACAGAATTACACAGCTATCTGATTATTTAACTGAGAGAGACAAACATTTTTTTTACGACGTCAGTGACAGATGTTTGCGTAATTACACAGTGGAGTAACTTCACAATTACGAAATTGTATTTTGTCTGTACTTTGTGAACTGTTCATATTTTTTCGGAACCACTGTCATACTATGAGATCTTAGAATTATATATTCGGTATGGGATCATGATTTTTAAAGTACGTTTGAGGTAGATGACACTATTTAAATGAGCAGAGAATTTTTTTTTAGGTTTTGCAATTACTGCAGAAAGCCACGACGTTTTTGAGATTTTACTGAGGTGTTATGACGTTATTATTACGACGACGATGTGTGTTATGCTGTTGATGTATGTTTATGATCAATAAGCTGATGCTATATAAGGAATTTGATTATGCTATGTAATTATTATGATAAAATATTGAAGAAGTATATGTGAAATAAGGTAAGGAATAATGAGTAGTGGTTAGGGACTCTGACGTGTGAAAAAGGATGATGGAAACCAAAAATCGTACATTAAGAGTTATGAAATGTGTGAAAATGCCTGAATGTATCACAATGCCGGCGAAATTTTTTTGGACATTTATAGGATTTTGTTTCTACTCATTTGTAAAGCAAATTCTCGACCTGTGAAATTTTTTATATGTGGCTGTCACTGCTGTCGTAAATATTTCGGTAAGAAAGTTAAGTGACCTTCACGTAATGCGTCGTGGACGCCCAGCTGTGCCACCTGCCTGGAGAATAAACCATTAGGTGAAAAAAAAGGAGACCATTAACTTCGATATTGACATTCCTTTGTAGAAAGCATCGCAAATACGACACTTTCTGATATTTACTGAAATGACTAATGAAACGATGAGAAACATTTCACAGCTATTGTCTTGCTAGTTGAGAGGTTTTATACTGCCTTATGAAATGCCATATGGCTAGTGAATGACGTTTCACCCCTTGCTTTATGTATTTATTTGCTCATTTTGTTTAATATCCAGTTTCTAGTTGCACTGCAGCATTGGTTAAAATAAAATTTAATAGATGTACTAATATCACTATTTTCTGTCTACAGACCCAGTAAAGGATAATTTTATGATGTACTTTCTTAGAAAAGAGAGCAGAAATAGATATTTCCCCTCACAGGAATTGCATACATAATTTTTGTCAATGACTGGGTAACTTGTTTCGTAGAGTAAGACAAGGTGATGCATCACTCTAGTGTTAAGAAGTGGCATAGTTATTAGACATTTCCAATGTTTACTGTAATATTTTTTCTGCTTGAGCTTTGTCATGTTTGTCATGTTTAGGTATAAGTTATAGCATTTGCTGCTGTTGTTTGCCAGGATAGTTCTACTGAATTTTTACGTTGTATTAAGCCAGTTTTACTACTGATTTATTTTTGTTTCTGCTGCACATTGGCTCATATTAGTGGTAATGTTGCATTTGTTTTGCTAATTTAGATATACTGCTGCTTATTTTGCCAGTTTGCATTTTTTTTTCATTGCTGTTTGTGTTAATTTGTTGTGTGTTGCTGCATTGCCTCATACCTCAGTTTATGCATCTGAGCTCAGTAGATTTAAATTAGCTTAAGATGGGGTAGGCTATATAAGAGAACCAGTTGTGATGAATTGGAAGAAATGCATTGACAAGCTATAAGAAAATGGTTTGGCCAATAAGGTAGTGTACAGTGGAGAATAACTATTTTCAATGGGGATATGAATAGAATACAGAAAGCATACTTGGATAAGATTTTTTTTTGTGTAAACAAATGTTGAAATAAGAGGAAAGGTCAATGGAATGAAGTTTTGGGTTGGATGGCAGTACCAGATGTCTCACTGAAAACAAACCCTGTCCTTTCCATTTGTGTTATTCCGCTATGTGTTTGTGTACCCTTGTGTATTTGTGTTTTTCCTGTCTTTATGTGTTTAGCTAATAATATTTATGTTGTAAAATTTTTCTAATTCTAAGCTATATTCACTATTATGAGGAATACTGTTCTCCTCAAATATAATTTGCATTAATAATATGTTATTTACTTTTTAAAGATATTTTTTCTGTTTTGCTTTAATGTTCATGTGTGAAATTAATGTTTCAAAAACTATTCTCATTATTTTATATATTTACTTACATCATAATTACTGTAACACTGATGTATATTTCTATTCTTTTGTAAAACCTGTATTACTACAAATGTTATCTGTATTGTTATGTTCTTTAATGATTTATTTTGTACCTTTGTAACTGTATTCTTATGTTGTAAATTTATAATTGTTTAGACACCAGTTCATCAAATTAAGTAACTTGTAAGCATTCATTTCAGTGTACACATTTCTGTTGGTCGTAGTATATGCACAATATGTGAGAAGTTGGGACTGTTAGTGTTTGCAAGTGTGTTAGTAATTCAGCAAGGGACTGGATAACAGCAAGTGGTTGTTTATGGACTTGCTATATTGTCCGCAAGACTCAGATGGCTGCTGGCCGTCTCTACAAGGACTGCAGTGAGTCTGCACCTTTGGTGGCCCACAAATACCATTATTTCTTCAAGGACTGCAGTGGGTCTGCATCTTTGATGGCCCACCAATACCATAATCTCTATCAGGACTACAGTGGGTCTGCTCTGTGATGACCTAGATACCAATATTCTTCAAAACGTCGACTGACTCTGTGGTAGGTTTGCTCTGTTGTGGTCCATTACCTGTCTGCATGTCAAGAGTCAGCACTGTCTTTCTGTTGGAAGGACAACACGACTTCTTCAAGGCAGCATGGAAATCCATTACTTCCGTGTGTATTTTCTTTTACTGATCAGACTTTGTGCAATGAAATTATACTGTGATGAATGATCAGGACTGTCTTTATGAGAACAATTTTTGCTTTTGACGAACAGTGTATCAATAAGTGTGTGCATTTTATTTCTCTGTTACAGTAAATACAAAAAAAAATTTCAAATATGTATTGGCCACTGCCCAAAACAATTCGTAAAATTTTGTATGGGGAGCATGGGGGTTATGTAAGTAGGCTGTTTAGGTTTTTATGTTAGTAACATCACCTAGCGCTCTGTATGAAAATCACTGGCTGTGCTGTGTGCAGTCTGTGGCTGGTGGGCATTGTTGAAATAATCGCTATTGTAGTGTTAGGCAGTTGGCTATTAACAGTGCATAGCGCTGCGCAGTTGGAGGTGAGCCGCGAGCAGTGGTGGATGTGGGAAGAGAGATGGTGGAGTTTTGAGAGCGTATGATCTGGACGTGTGTCCATCAGAGACAGTAAATTTTAAGACTGGGTGTCATAAACTGATATATATATATATATATATATATATATATATATATATATATATATATATATACTCTTGCTAAACGGATAAACCTTCCTCCCTTTTCTCTGTGAAACAGCTTTGGAAAAAGGTGTTTAGTATTTCAGCTTTACGCGTGTCGTCCTCTGTTTCAATGCCTTCATCATCCCGGAGTGTCTGGATACGCTGTTTCGAGCCACTTACTGATTTAACGTAAGACCGGAAGATCCTAGGATTTTCTGTCAAGTCGGTACATAGAATTTTACGTTCGAATTCACTGAACGCTTCACGCATAGCCCTCCTTACGCTAACTTTGATATCGTTTAGCTTCTGTTTGCCTCAGAGGTTTTGGCTGCGTTTAAACTTGGAGTGAAGCTCTTTCTGCTTTTGCAGTAGTTTCCTAACTTTGTTGTTGTACCACGGTGGGTTTTTCCCGTCCCTCACAGTTTTACTCGGCACACACCTGTCTAAAACGCTTTTTACGATTGCCTTGAACTTTTTCCATAAACGCTCAACATTGTAAGTGTCGGAACAGAAATTTTTGTTTTGATCTGTTAGGTAGTCTGAAATCTGCCTTCTGTTACTCTTGCTAAACAGATAAACCTTCCTCCCTTTTTTATATTCCTATTAACTTCCATATTCAGGGATGCTGCAACGGCCTTATGATCACTGATTCCCTGTTCTGCGCTTACAGAGTCGAAAAGTTAGGGTCTGTTTGTTATCAGTAGGTCCAAGGTGTTATATATATATATATATATATATATATATATATATATATATATAATGGCTTTTGAACACTATTGAGGTAAATACATTGTTTGTTCTCTATCAAATTCTTTCATTTGCTAACTATGCCTATCAGTAGTTAGAATCTTTTATTTAGCTGGCAGTATTGGCGCTCGCTGTATCGCAGTAGTTCAAGTAATGAAAATTTTTTGAGGTAAGTGATTCATGAAAGGTATACGTTATTGTTAGTCAGAGCCATTCTTTTGTAGGGATTTTTGAAAGTCAGATTGCGTTGCGCCAAAAATATTGTATGTCAGTTTAGTGATGATCAGAATAAGTACAGAGAGAAACGTCTGAGTACGTTCAGTTTTGCCCAGCTGTTTGAAAATCAAATTACGTAAGGGGTTTTCCAGCACAGTCATAAATTTTTCTAAGGAGACGTTTCACAGTGTCGGAACAGAAATTTTCGTTTAGATCTGTTAGGTCGTCTGAAATCTGCCTCCTTTTACTCTTGCTAAACGGATAAACCTTCCTCCCTTTTTTCATATTCCTATTTACTCCATATTCAGGGATGGTGCAACGGCCTTATGATCACTGATTCCCTGTTCTGCGCTTACAGAGTCGAAAAGTTAGGGTCTGTTTGTTATCAGAAGGTCCAAGGTGTTATCTCCACGAGTCGGTTCTCTGTTTAATTGCTCGAGGTAATTTTCGGATAGTGCACTCAGTATAATCTCACTCGATGCTCTGTCCCTACCACCCGTCC
Organism: Schistocerca americana; assembly: GCF_021461395.2. Taxonomy (NCBI): domain Eukaryota; kingdom Metazoa; phylum Arthropoda; class Insecta; order Orthoptera; family Acrididae; genus Schistocerca; species Schistocerca americana. Next base: position 283,584,530 of record NC_060123.1, on the reverse strand, counting down.
TAAACATCTGAGTGTCCCAGTCTATATCTGGTAAATTGAAATCTCCACATACGACTATAATATGCTGAGGAAATTTTTGTGAAATGTAGCCCAGATTCTCTCACAGTTGTTCTGCCACTAATGCTGCTGAGTCGGGAGGTCGGTAAGAGGAGCCAATTATTAACCTAGCTCGGTTGTTGAGTATAACCTCCACCCATAATAAATCACAGGAACCATCCACTTCTATTTCACTACAGGATAAACTACTACTGACAGCGACAAACACGGTTGTATGCAATCTATCCTTTCTAAACACCTTCTGTGCCTTTGTAAAAATTACGGCAGAATTTATCTCTGGCTTCAGCCAGCTTTCCGTACCTACAACGATTTCAGCTTTGGTGCTTTCTATCAGCGCTCGAAATTGCGGTACTTTACCAACACAGCTTCGACAGTTTACAATTACAATACCGATTGCTGCTTGGTCCCCGCATGTCCTGACGTTGCCCCACACCCTTTGAGGCTGTTGCCCTTTCTGTACTTGCCCGAGGCCATCTAACCTAAAAAAACGCCCAGTGCATGGCACACAACCCCTGCTACCCGTGTAGCCGCCTGCTGTGTGTAGTGGACTCCTGACCTATCCAGCGGAACCCGAAACCCCACCAGCCTACGGCGCAAGTCGAGGAATCTGCAGCCCACAAAGTCGCAGAATCGTCTCAGCCTCTAATTCAGACCCTCCACTCGACTCTGTACCAAAGGTCCGAAGTCAGTTGTGACTTCGATGCAGCAGATGGTGAGATCTGCTTTCATCCCGCTATCGGGACTGGCAGTCTTTACCGAATCAGATACCCGCCAGAAGCCAGACAGGATTTCCTCCGATCCATAGCGACACACATCATTGGTGCCGAAATGAGCGACCACCTGTAGATGTGTACCCTGTACCCTTCATGGAATCGGGAGGGACCCTTTCCACTTCTGGAATGACTCCCCCCGGTATGCACACGGCGTGCTCATGGGTTTTCTTCCCCTCCCTTGCAGCCATATCCCTAAGGGGCCCCATCACGCGCCTGACGTTGGAGCTCCCAACTACCCAGTCATGTGCGGGTGGGAATTATCTTTTGAAATGTAAGCCTAATGGGGCTTTCCATGAAGAGTAGCAAAACGGGGCGTAGAATATCATCGAATTCCTGCTGTGCTGTACGTGTGCCGAAGGTGACAACTAAAGGGCAACTGCTATGAAAAGAAATGGCACCCCAGACCATCATCCCTAGTTGTCGAGCCAAATGGCAGGTGACGGTGAGACTCGTATCCCACTGCTGGCCGGGGCATTTCCACACACGTCTTCGCTGTTCATCGGGACTCAGTTCAAAACGGAACTCATCACTGCAGGCAATTCTACTCCAGCCAATGCGTTTCCCAGCCGAAGACGCTTCTAGGGACACCCCGGAAACGCCATTCCTCAGCAGGACAACATACAGCTGTGTCAGTCAATGACAATCCGAATAACTGCTTGCTTAAGGGGCAGTACTGGGCCAACGCGTCATTTACTTGTTCAGTTTGTGAAGCTCTTTCCCTTCAAAATCTCTCTGAAACTGTGATCGTTTGTTTGGATGTACACTTACAGCACGTCTATAAATTACCGTCCAATTTGGATAATTCTTTCGTGGTGCGTCGCTCTTTTTTTATTTTTTCCCTACAGTGTATTTAGTTGAATCCCACCCACGAGGTATCTGAAAAATGTAATGAGACTGATTTATCTGCCAGTTTATTTTTTTTTTTTTTCGGAAAACAATACTGTTAGCATCAAAGTAGTTCCCTTTCATAGCTATACACAGGCGGAGACTATGTTCCCAGCACTGAAAGGCTTCAACTGGTGGTGCCTTTAACATGTCAGTCACATTCCTCTGAATGTTTTCCAGAGCCCCAAACTGACGCCCTTTGGAAATGGCCATGTAACATTTGGCGTTGTCATGGTGCAGCATTAATTTGTCTGCAATGTCAGTATCCGGTCTCATTTGATTCACCCTCTTCCTGAATCTTTCAAGGACGTCTTTGTAAAGACATTTGATTGACAGTTTGTCCTAGAAGAACAAATCTTTTATGTGCGATACCCCTACGAAAAAAAGCAAATCAGCATTGTTGTGATCTTTGATTTGATCATTAGTACTTTTTTCGGTCGAGGAGATGTCTCAGTGTGCCACTCCTCACTTCATCGCTGTGTCTCAGGATCGTACTAAAAAATCCGGTATTCATCACCTGTGATCATGCGACGGAAACATTCGCGGTCATTGGAAATCCTCTCAAGAAGATCAACACTGACATTTCTCGATTATCCCGCTACTCAATTGAGAAGTTTTTCGGCACCATTTTGGCACAGAGCTTTCGCATGTGCAAAACTTGGGTCAACATTTTATGTACGGTGTAAGTGATTAAGTTTAACAGGTCACATACCATTCTTTCTGTTAAACGTTGGTCTGATCTCACAAGACCACGCACACGTTCGACGTTTTCGTCAGTTTTTTCTCTACGCAAGGTTCATCTCCACGTGTTCTCGGTCTTCAAAAAATGATTTGTGTCAGCAAATAACTTGTGCGCTTGATAAGGAATGTTCCCAATAGGCGTGTTTCAACTTTTCAAGGATGTGACTTTCGGATTCACCAATTTCAGTACAAAGCTTGATGACATACCGTTGCACTAAATTCTGCCGTTCCATTTTAGTAACACACGACAAAAGCACAGCTTCACTGATGGCGCCCTCGATAATGATGACTGTGTAGCTCTGAAATTCGGGCTAAGCATCTGGAAGAAATGGACGCATCAGTCTACATAACTAGAAAAACACAGCGTTGCCAGGTCGACTGCAGTGTTCTCATTGTCATCATTTTCCTCACACACCTCGTACATTGGGAAAGATGACCATAGTAATAACATATGAGACATCAGAGCTCGCATGGAAGGACTTAAGTGTTAATTTTTCCTATGTACTATTAGAGAGTGGAACAGTTGAGAAGCAGTGTCTGAAAATAGTTCTGTGAACCCTATGACAAATACTTGGGAGTTGCCGCGAGTGTACCTTTCCAGTGTTTTGAAAGTTCCATACTACGGTGCCTCCTCCCATGAACCATAGACCTTGCCGTTGGTGGGGAGGCTTGCGTGCCTCAGCGACACAGATGGCCGTACCACAGGTGCAACCACAACAGAGGGGTATCTGTTGAGAGGCCAGACAAACGTGTGGTTCCTGAAGAGGGGCAGCAGCCTTTTCAGCAGTTGCAGGGGCAACAGTCTGGATGATTGACTGATCTGGCCTTGTAACACTAACCAAAACGTCCTTGCTGTGCTGGTACTGCGAATGGCTGAGAGCAAGGGGAAACTACAGCCGTAATTTGTCCTGAGGGCATGCAGCTTTACTGTATGGTTAAATGATGATGGCGTCCTCTTGGGTAAAATATTCCGGAGGTAAAATACTCCCCCATTCGGATCTCTGGGCGAGGACTACTCAAGAGGATGTCTTATCAAGAGAAATAAAACAGGCATTCTGCGGATCGGAGCGTGGAATGTCAGATCCCTTAATCGGGCAGGTAGGTTAGAAAACTTAAAAAGGGAAATGGATAGGTTAAACTTAGATATAGTGGGAATTAGTGAAGTTCGGTGGCAGGAGGAACAAGACTTTTGGTCAGGTGAATACAGGGTTATAAATACAAAATCAAATAGGGGTAATGTAGGAGTAGGTTTAATAATGAATAAAAAAATAGGAGTGCGGGTAAGCTACTACAAACAGCATAGTGAACGTATTATTGTGGCTAAGATAGACACGAAGCCCACACCTACTACAGTAGTACAAGTTTATATGCCAACTAGCTCTGCAGATGATGAAGAAATTGATGAACTGTATGATGAGATAAAAGAAATTATTCAGGTAGTGAAGGGTGACGAAAATTTAATAGTGATGGGTTACTGGAATTCGAGAGTAGGAAAAGGGAGAGAAGGAAACATAGTAGGTGAATATGGATTGGGGGAAAGAAATGAAAGAGGAAGCTATCTGGCAGAATTTTGCACAGAGCATAACTTAATCATAGCTAACACTTGGTTCAAGAATCATAAAAGAAGGCTGTACACATGGAAGAATCCTGGAAATACTGGAAGGTATCTGATAGATTATATAATGGTAAGACAGAGATTTAGGAACCAGGTATTAAATTGTAAGACATTTCCAGGGCCAGATGTGGACTCTGACCAAAATCTATTGGTTATGCACTGTAGATTAAAACTGAAGAAATTGCAAAAAGGTGGGAATTTAAGGAGATGGGACCTGGACAAACTGATTAAACCAGAGGATGTATAGAGTTTCAGGGGGAGCATAAGGGAATAATTGTCACAAATGGGGAAAGAAATACAGTAGAAGAAGAATGGGTAGCTTTGAGGGATGAAGTAGTGAAGGCAGCCGAGGATCAAGTAGGTAAAAGACGAGGGCTAGTAGAAATCCTTGGGTAACAGAAGAAATACTGAATTTAATTGATGAAAGGAGAAATTATAAAAATGCAGTAAATGAAGTAGGCAAAAAGGAATAAAAAAGTCTCAAAAATGAGATCGACAGGAAGTGCAAAATGGGTAAGTAGGGATGGCTAGAGGACAAATGTAAGGATGTAGAGCCTTATCTCACTAGTGGTAAGATAGATAGTGCCTACAGGAAAATTAAATATACCTTTGAAGAAAAGAGAACCACTTGTATGAATATCAAGAGCTTAGATGGAAACCTAGTTCTAAGCAAAGAAGGGAAAGCAGAAAGGTGGAAGGTGTATATAGAGGGTCTATACAACGGCGACGTACTTGAGGACAATATTCTGGAAATAGAAGAGAATGTAGATGAAGACGAAGTGGGAGATAGGATACTGCGTGAAGAGTTTGACAGAGCACTGAAATACCTAAGTCGAAACAAATCCCCAGGAGTAGACAACATTCAATTAGAACTACTGACAGCCTTGGGAGAGCCAGTCCTGACAAAACTCTACCATCTGGCGAGCACGATGTATGAGACAGGCGAAATACCCTCAGACTTCAAGAAGAATATAATAATTCCAATCCCAAAGAAAGCAGGTGTTGACAGATGCGAAAATTACCAAATAATTAGTTTAATAAGCCACAGCTGCAAAATACTAACGCGAATTCTTTACGGAAAAACTGGTAGAAGCCGACCTTGGGGAAGATCAGTTTGGATTCCATAGAAATATTGGAACACGTGAGGCAATACTGACCTTACGACTTAACTTACAAGAAAAATTAAGGAAAGGCAAATCTACGTTTCTAGCATTTGTAGACTTAGAGAAAGCTTTTGGCATGGTTGAGTGTAATACTCTCTTTCAAATTCTAAAGGTGGCAGGGGTAAAATACAGGGAGCGAAAGGCTATTTACAATTTGTATAGAAACCATATGGCACTTATAAGAGTCGAGGGGTATGAAAGGGAAGCAGTGGTTGGGAAAGGAGTGAGACAGGGTTGTAGCCCCTCCCCAATGTTATTCAATCTATATATTGAGCAAGCAGTGAAGGAAACAAAAGAAAAATTCGGAGTAGTTATTAAAATCCATGGAGAAGAAACAAAAACTTTGAGGTTCGCCGATGACATTGTAATTCTGTCAGAGACAGCAAAGGACTTGGAAGAGCAGTTGAACGGAATGGACAGTGTCTTGAAAGGTGTCAGTTTTAATCTACAGTTCATAACCAATAGATTGAACACCAACAAAAGCAAAACGAGGATGATGCAATGTAGTCGAATTAAGTCGGGTGATGTTGAGGGAATTAGATTAGGAAATGAGACATTTAAAGTAGTAAAGGGGATTTGCTATTTGGGGAGCAAAATAACTGATGATGGTCGAAGGAAGAGAGGATATAAAATGTAGACTGTGCAATGGTAAGGAAAGCGTTTCGGACGAAGAGAAATTTGTTAACATTGAGTACAGATTTAAGTGTCAGGAAGTCGTTTCTGAAAGTATTTGTATTGTGTGTAGCCATGTATGGAAGTGAAACATGGACGATAAATACACTCCTGGAAATGGAAATAAGAACACATTGACACCGGTGTGTCAGACCCACCATACTTGCTCCGGACACTGCGAGAGGGCTGTACAAGCAATGATCACACGCACGGCACAGCGGACACACCAGGAACCGCGGTGTTGGCCGTCGAATGGCGCTAGCTGCGCAGCATTTGTGCACCGCCGCCGTCAGTGTCAGCCAGTTTGCCGTGGCATACGGAGCTCCATCGCAGTCTTTAACACTGGTAGCATGCCGCGACAGCGTGGACGTGAACCGTATGTGCAGCTGACGGAATTTGAGCGAGGGCGTATAGTGGGCATGCGGGGGGCCGGGGGACGTACCGCCGAATTGCTCAACACGTGGGGCGTGAAGTCTCCACAGTACATCGATGTTGTCGCCAGTGGTCGGCGGAAGGTGCACGTGCCCGTCGACCTGGGACCGGACCGCAGCGACGCACGGATGCACGCCAAGACCGTAGGATCCTACGCAGTGCCGTAGGGGACCGCACCGCCACTTTCCAGCAAATTAGGGACACTGTTGCTCCTGGGGTATCGGCGAGGACCATTCGCAACCGTCTCCATGAAGCTGGGCTACGGTCCCGCACACCGTTAGGCCATCTTCCGCTCGCGCCCCAACATCGTGCAGCCCGCCTCCAGTGGTGTCGCGACAGGCGTGAATGGAGGGACGAATGGAGACGTGTCGTCTTCAGCGATGAGAGTCGCTTCTGCCTTGGTGCCAATGATGGTCGTATGCGTGTTTGGCGCCGTGCAGGTGAGCGCCACAATCAGGACTGCATACAACCGAGGCGCACAGGGCCAACACCCGGCATCGTGGTGTGGGGAGCGATCTCCTACACTGGCCGTACACCACTGGTGATCGTCGAGGGGATACTGAATAGTGCACGGTACATCCAAACCGTCATCGAACCCATCGTTCTACCATTCCTAGACCGGCAAGGGAACTTGCTGTTCCAACAGGACAATGCACGTCCGCATGTATCCCGTGCCACCCAACGTGCTCTAGAAGGTGTAAGTCAACTACCCTGGCCAGCAAGATCTCCGGATCTGTCCCCCATTGAGCATGTTTGGGACTGGATGAAGCGTCGTCTCACGCGGTCTGCACGTCCAGCACGAACGCTGGTCCAACTGAGACGCCAGGTGGAAATGGCATGGCAAGCCGTTCCACAGGACTACATCCAGCATCTCTACGATCGTCTCCATGGGAGAATAGCAGCCTGCATTGCTGCGAAAGGTGGATATACACTGTACTAGTGCCGACATTGTGCATGCTCTGTTGCCTGTGTCTATGTGCCTGTGGTTCTGTCAGTGTGATCATGTGATGTATCTGACCCCAGGAATGTGTCAATAAAGTTTCCCCTTCCTGGGACAATGAATTCACGGTGTTCTTATTTCAATTTCCAGGAGTGTAGTTTGGACAAGAAGAGAATAGAAGCTTTCGAAATGTGGTGCTACAGAAGAATGCTGAAAATTAGATGGGTAGATCACATTGCTAATGAGGAGGTATTGAATAGAATTGGGGAGAAGAGGAGTTTGTGGCACAACTTGACAAGAAGAAGAGACCGGTTGGTAGGACATGTTCTGAGGCATCAATGGATCACAAATCTAGCATTGGAGGGCAGCGTGGAAGGTACAAATCGTAGAGGGAGACCAAGACATGAATACGCTAAGCGGATTCAGAAGGATGTAGGTTGCAGTAAGTACTGGGAGATGAAGAAGCTTGCACAGGATAGAGGAGCATGGAGAGCTGCATCAAACCAGTCTCAGAACTGAAGACCACAACAACAACAATACTAGGGTGAGCTCCAATTATTCGAACCAAGCTCTTTGAGCTATCTCTTTCTGCCTATACTGAAGTGTGCTTATATCTTTGATGTGCTGTTGGGAGACTCATTCAATAGGAAACGTTCACCGGAGTCTACCCATGAGGCCATCCATATAGGTCAAACGGGAATTCGACATCCTCTCTGTTTCTGGTTCTGCTCTCGGCTGACTGTCTTTCGGTTTGTTGCAATGAAGGAGATTCAGGATGAGATATTTAAAATTACTTTCCATGGTTTTTAATGGATTAGCTTTAGCTTTTTTTGTGAGTTCCAAGTATCTACCCAGTATTTTTCAATAATCCAGTGTACAGAAAGTGGAGTGATTTATAACGCGAAATGGTATCCTTGCCCACGCCGAGATAAAGACTCATACATGGCTCACATTTTGTAAAATGGAAACTGTTTCTTATAGGATCGGATAATATCTTTTGAATCCGTTCCGTTATAGATAAAACTCATCAACTTGTCCAGCGTTATAAATGGTTTATTTTATCGGTGAAACGTCTCTTGAAAACATGTAATCCCGTTACCTTTGTGCAGAATTATAGTTCACGTTATATTACTTGAGAACCTTTGTGCAGAATTTCAGTTCATGTTATATTACTTGAGAATCTATAAGGCGGTGGTAGTCAAACTGCGGCCCCCGGGCCTCATGCGTCCCGAATCAAATTTTCGTGCAGCCCGTGATTCTCAGTCGTATTTCATGACGATATATATCTAGCGACTAACAGTCGAATCCGATCAGGCAAGGTTAAGAGCTTAGTCTAAAGGTGAGAGATGTAGGCTGCTTGTGCGCGTGCCAGCTTCTCTGTAGAAGATGGGGGATATGGACAGCAGCAGAGGCGGGTTCTGGTGAAGGTACAAAAACTCTTTATCAGCTCTTTACTAATTCATGCAGTTCAGGCATTCTTCTGGTTGTGCTCCATTTTCTGGCGCGATCCGAAGTTCCCTCGAACATTCCAGCATCGTAGCTGCAGACGTTGACGTGTGGTGGTCGGGATGCACGCACTGCTCGGGAGACAGAACCTGTGCTGGCGACTCCGGTATACGAGATGAGCTGAGACAGCAGGATGCGGGCGCTCTGCGGTCACGGGCAGCCGCCAGGTCTATGCGGAAGGTCACGTCGTTGCCTGGAGACAAAGTCTGGACCGACAGTGAGGAGCAGGGGCGGGAAGATGGTGCGGTGTAGCCTGCCCGGGCAGGGCAGACATGCAGAGGTCCCTCCTTCGCTGTGCAGTGACAGCAGAGTTAACAGCGGAGATTTCCATCTCACACACAGTAGGCGCCGGTTTTGCCCTGCCGTGCCCAAACGTGACGCACTCGGCTGTGCCAGCGTTTCAATGCTGGTTCTTAGCTCTGAACTTGCGGAAGGGCTGAATTTGTGGCCACAGCGAACCACCTGGAACAGGACAATGACGGGGGTCTGGTGTAACAATCGACGAAGCGAAAATTGAAGTCCATCGAGCCGGATAGGCTTCTCGAAGACTGGTCTAAGGTAATTGATACCCAGGACTCTGTCACGGAAGTCTTGCTGTTGCTCAGAATTGCTGATCAAGCAGGACCGAAGGCCGTCTGCTGCCGATGTCCGTGGCTTGTGGCCTGAATTCACAGCTCATGGTCCGACGACATGGGAGCCGACCGTGCAGTTCAATGACCAGTATCTGTTGTACGACTGCGGCCTCGTTGGAGATCTGGGCTCTGACTTCTGCTCCTAGCTCTCCTATAGTTTCGTCCCGTTACATTCGTTCAAAATTGGTTCAAATGGCTCTAAGCACTATGGGACTCATCTGCGGTCATCAATCCCCTAGACTTAGAACTAATTAAACCTAAGTAACCTAAGGACATCACATACATTCTTGCCCGAGGCAGGATTCGAACCTGCGACCGCAGCAGCAGTACAGCTCCAGACTGAAGCGCCTAGAACCGCTCGGCCACGTTACATTCGTAAGTGTGTAGTTTCCCTGATCAATAAGAAGCAAAAATTCTTCAGGCACAGCAATATTTTAAGATGTGATCAGTTCTAATTGGCGTTGGTGAATTCGTCTGCTAACCTCAGAGGCAGAGAGTTAGAGGATGTGAGAGTGGAAATATTTACTGTTGTCTTCCAGAGCTGCCAACCATTGGGCGTGCCCGACTCGTACATATCAGCTGCTATTGCGTAAATGTTGACATGCCAGTAACATGGATCCATAAATTAATAATACAGAGACGATCGTCTTCAAATGCGTTGTATATTTGTAACACGAAATACCAAATGAAATTAAAGTCGTCTTAATACAACGCAATGAGATGAACGAAAATGACAAATAAAATATTTAGTAACGTTTGTGTTCGTGTCTCATGTTGCATAACGCATTGAAGTATAAGTACAATTACTGTCATTAACAAATTAGTAATACGCTTACACAGAGAACGCATCAACACTTCGTTAGGCAATTGCACTACAGTAACTTTGGGGTCGCTGTGGATGGCAGCAGTATGAAACAGAGAACAGTTGACACTTAGTGTTCCGAATGGTGCCGGCTTTTAACGATCACTATTTTTGGGACGTTGATCAACTTATCGTGGCCTTATTACAGCTAGTCTATTGGGGGCTGATAACATAATTTATGTACGTTTCCAACAAATAATAAGAATGCTACATACGCGGCCCGAAGTGCGTCCTCCCAATGTTTGTATTCGCTCTTGAGCAACGAAGTTCGAAGATCACTGCTATAAGGTGTTTCCGATTTTTCTATACTATTTTAAGAATAACATACAGGTTAGTTGAATAATTTCTTTGAAATATTTCTCTCAACCTAAGTCTTTTCTTCTTTATCATAAAAAATTAATGATATACTAATTTGAAACTTCGTAATTTTCCCCCGCTGTGACGCAGAGAAGATTGAAATTGGTCTCAAAGGTGCTTTCAACGTTCCTCTGCAATGGTTCAAAAGCATGGCGCCCCACGACGTCACCCTTGGGCTATGTGACGCTTCAGACAGCAAGGTGGCGACGCATGCGATAAAAACGCCAGAGCTCAGAAGTTCATGTGACGTGTAAGGTAGGTTAATGATGTCACACTGATAACAAGTTTCACCAAATTCTCTCTAACGTCACACTGAACGTGTCAGTCGATGGGAAGGTCGCCACCCCCTCCCCTCCCCCCCAACTTACGCCTCACGCCTTCTCTTGACGCCTCTGCAATGGAAGTCACAACCGCGACGCCTAGCACTGAAATCACGCTGTTTTTTAACGGTGGACCGAGGAAAACTTTTCAGACACAGTGCTGCTCAGAATAGACATGAAATGGCATCAGTAGGTCGTATAAAGGGCGTCAATGAAACCACCCCTTCACGTGGGGCGTTCGTTTGCACACATTTCGCTGTGCAAAACGACAGTTTGCACAGTGATGTGACATACTTGACCATCTTCGGCACTCCTGATACCCTCCATACGTCTCAACAATTCTCTAAGAACATCGTGGACTGCAACTCTATTGAACGTGATGCGACCCTTTTGAGGTGCACTGTGGACGTTCTGCTCTGAAATGCAGGGTAGAACCAATAGGGGCCTTTCAAAAGTATTCGACGAGATTTTAAAGTGATCCGAAGCAGCGAAGGCTGTTAACGTTTTCAGACGACTTGTTTCACACCCACCTATGGCTTGATCAAAGTGGGGGGGGGGGGGGTGAGATGGGGGTGGGAGGTACGACAATGACACATACATGAATAAAACTGCAAAGCGCCCCTCCAAGATAGTCTAGTTTGACACCACCCGCAGTGCCACATGCACACTTTTGTTGAGCGTTTTAAACAAGTACATGTACACAAAAAGCCGTTGACCGATTCCTAGGCACCTGCGGCTGACGACACCTTCGACGCCACGCAGAGTCCGCATTTCCACAGGCAGGGGCTAGAGCAGCAGTGTAGTGGCAGTCAGTGGAAGCATGTAATCACTGGAACCATGTAATCTCCAAAGATTTCTTTTATGCGTACTGTGCTTCTACGCATAAAACAATGTGATGCATCCAGTTCGTCACTGTTTTTCAATGGCTCTGCAACACATCTCTCAATATGTCAGGAAACACATTTACAGAGTAAATTTTCTGTACCTCTTGGAACTGTATGATGCGAGATAGGATTTAGTGCACGTCTCTGTAGTTTATTTGGTGCCTTCTTCATTTGTAAACCTTACGACAAAGTGACATTTGGAGCCATCATTCCCTATTAGAAACAAAGTCCCACTGAATTAATAGTTTACTGTGAAAGATCAATTTTAGCTTGTTGATCATCCAGAAAATCTAGTCTTAAGATCGCTCAGTATCCGATATGTGGCAACGCTTCTATATCCTCCCAACAGTTCTTTCCTCCAACGTGACACTGAGCAGTGTTGACACAAATGATGCGTTTCATTTTCCATACTTCATATAACATACATCGTGTGGATTTTAATCTCTTACTGTCTAGAAATTCCAGGCCAACTATCGACACATAAGGTCCTGTTTCCACAAAAAATTTATATTCTGTTCCGTTCACTACGCCCACCTTTTCGGTAACTGAGTAACTCCCGTTGGTATTTAACAACCCCTTATCGTGACGTTGATTACTTTGCTTCATATTCTGACAGTCGCGTGCTCTATGCTCCACTACGCCACATTCATAGCATTGGTGTTTACAGCATTGTTTCGTAACATGGCCTGCGCGTCTACACTACACCTATAGAATTTCACCTTTCAGGAAAACACATTCCGTTTAACCTGCCCTCGGGTTGCTATGGCGATCTTTTCGAGTTTCGTAGCATCCATAATAGTAGCTGCTAAAACCTTTGGATCATCCACTCTTACTCTCCTTGGCACATGCGCTTGACATATCCCCTTAAAATATATCCAACTCCCTGTTCTCTGCCTCTTGGAGATTAATTCCGTCTGCTTCCAAGTTCTGCATCAACTCGTATATCTCTGCATTGATTTTTCTAATTCTGTTGAAGAACGCCTCCTCCCACTCGTTCCTTCTCTGAGACATTAAGCTGTTCCCTGAAATAAGTCGCTCTATTTTGTTTTCAGTAACTCTGATAAAGCCTCTTCATAAGCTGTTCAAAAGTCTGTGGCGTATTTAATCCTTCGCTTTACATCACTTAGGTTATGGTGTCATCAACCAATCGCGACATATCCATGTAAACTTGCGTTCCATCTGACAAATCATCCAACTTAGTAGGAGATTCTTAGTCACTAATAAACTCTGACACATCGTATATCGATTTACGCAAATAAACTGTTACTAGTTTAGCTGCAACAGGATCCACAGGAGGGACAGGAGTACCAACTAAAGCTTTTGGTTCTGCGACTCGGCTTTAAATGCCCATTAACGGCTTCCAAAGTGTCTGCCTCTCTTTGTAATGCTTTATCCGCCCTCTTGTAGGCGGCGTGTCGCCAAAAGTCCTGTTATGCACTGCCATCGCTGGTGTTTCTGGCATTTGTGTAACCTCTATCTGGCAACACAATATAAATGAAAGATGTTAACCATCACACACAAACAGGAATACAAGAAACAGATTAAACTAATCGTTGCAATCAATCATAGCCAACATGACTCAGAACACTGATGCGCTTTGTGGCATCACCTTCAGCATATATTACTGACAGCTGGCACTGCCTGCATACATGGTAATTTCTGATCTGCTAAGTTACAGCACTGGCACATCAATGTACGTAAATAGTATTTCTTACAATTCCCTCTAAACTGTTGTAAGTCCACAGGTTTCTCCTGTTCTACAAACTTCACCCTAAGGTGCCTATGAATATCTCACCTTTGCACCATGGCCATCAACAAAAGAAGAAACAGGCCAAAACAAAAAGTAACTCACTAAAGCCATACTGCTAAGCAACGCAGTCCTGGACCCAGTTCAGGTGCCACTGACCATTCCTGGCACCACACATAACAGTGGCAGACAGGAACACCTCTGACGACAGACATAATGACAGTAGTGGGGCAAAGTGTGTTCTAGCACACTTTTGATATCAAATTGATATCAAATTAATTATGCTAATTAATTAATTGATATATTAATTACCTCTACCCCTGGTGATGTACGGTTTTCCCCAGCAGGCATGTGGGTCCCTCCCATCCCTTCTACCCCCTTTCCACCCTTTGCCTCCCCTCCAAAAGCTGAGAAGCAAAATGGTAAGCCTTACTGAGGTTGTCATGGAAGAGATAGTCACTGTGGAGAAGGGGGTAATGCAAAGTGGGATGGCTGCCAGTAAGGCAGTGAAATGCAGACCAGTACTTGGAGGAGCTGACAGGGATGGCAGAGTGCAGTTGTGTACGGGTCTGGCACCAACAGCAGCGTTTCTTTGCTGTTAAGAGGTTGTGGATGCATCATTGCAATTGCCAGTGGTTAAGGGGTGTATCCTGGTCACGGGTGTGGAGGAAGAAGCGGTAGATCATGCAGGATTCACAGAGGACACCTGTGGAGGAAGTGAGGGTGGTGAGGGTGGATAAGTTCAGTAGGAATGTGTGCCTCCACAGCATTGACGATGGTCTTTTCGAGGACGGACAAGGTACGAGTGATGTCGGCAGGATGTTGAAAGGTAAGTGGGTGGCTTTCAACCAGGGAGGCAATGGATTCCTGGTAGGCATCCCAGTCAGCTCGGCACTACTCTTGGACAAATTTTGGGGGAGCAGCAGGGGAGGAGGTGGGCGATGGGCCTCAGATGGTGAGAAGGACTGGGAGGTGATCACTACTAATGGGGTCGAGGACATCTGTGGCAATATGACCAAGGAGTTCGGGAGAAGCAAGGATGACATCAGGAGTGGAGCTACTTTTGGTACTGATGTGCTGTTAGAGGGTAACCATGGAGGGTAGTGAGTGACAAACTCATGCCAACACTGAAGGGTGGCAGGGTTGTGGCAGTGGATGTTAAAGTCTGCAGCAATCACATAGGTGGAGAAGAAGCAGTCAACATGGGAGATGAATTCGTTGGGGAGATGAGTTGTGGGTGAGATATAGGCACAAGTGAAGGTGACAGAGGGAAAAGAGCCATGGGATGAGGTGTTTGGTTGGGTCATTGAGCAGGGGTTGTGGTTGGACAGGGATATGCTGAAGGTGGCTGGACCCTACCTTGCTCTAAGGGAAGAGGATGTTTGGTGCAGTGAAGGAGGTAGGGAGAGGTGCAGACAACATGGTGAGGTAGTAAGAAGGTTTCATTAATGATGAAGAAGTCAACATGATTCTGAGACAGGGTGTGTATGAAGAGATACTTGTTGGTAGGGAGGGAAGAATGTTTAGCTATGGAGACGATACTGTTAATGCATCAGGGGGGAAGGGGAGAACTGAGTGGAGGGAGGAGGAGACAGATATAAACAAGGGTGCCTTGGTGGGTGATGGTGAATTGGACCTGGTTGTAGGGGTATGTGGCACTGGAATTAAATGGAAGATGGAGTGGGCAGCAAGGAATATCTGCTGGACAGTGTGGGAGCATTGGAATGGATGGATATTCTGGAGGATGAATGTCAGGAACCAGATGGTGTTTTCAACTGTGGGGGGTGGGCAGAGGGAATTGTTGGGGTGGATGGACAGACTTATGGGGCAATTGGGAACCATTAGCTTGGAGTTGGTGGGAGGGGGTTTTGTGTTGCATTTGGAGGAGTGAGGTGGAGTTCATTGCAGGTGTTGCAGGAAGCAGGAGAGGTGAGGATGGGACACTGTTTGAGGAAGTGGGAAGATTTACAGTGGGGGCAGCTGGGGTTTGGCAGTTTTGGGTGAGGTGGTCTTTATAAAGGAGACAGTGTTGGCAGCAGTTGGATTGAGGAGGCGAATGGGAGAGGTCAATGAGGTGGCAATGGTTGAAAATCAGGGCAACTTGGGTGAGGAGGTGATCTACAGAGGAAGCGGACTCTGTCAACACACACATGAGGAAGTTAGAGCTGGACTTGTTTTAGATATATAGAATGTGTGAGCATTCAATTCCACCAAAACATCCACCCGCATTACCACTATTGGTGGGCCAGCTGGGTGGCCGAGCGATTCTAGGTGCTACAGTCTGGAACCGCACGACCGCAGGTTCTAATCCTGACTCGGGTATAGATGTGTGTGATGCCCTTAGGTTAGTTAGGTTTAAGTAGTTATAAGTTCTAGGGGACTGATGACCACAGCTGTTATGTCCCATAGTGCTGAGAACCATTTGAACCATTTTGACTTTAGTGATTATGGCAGTGAGTGTCGGTGGACAATTAGTCTGTTGGGGCTGACAGGGAGAGGAGGAGGTAAGGAAAGGTGTGAGAGAAGCATGGGAGCCTAAGGTGATATGCGGAAGTTACCGGACGTCAGTGTGGATAGGAGAGGGGGACTTGATAAGGACAAAGTCTTTGTGGGGGATGAGCTGAGATATGGGGGCACTGGGGTACACCTGTGAATTTCGAGGGTGAGGGTGTGGGCATCAAGGAATTTAGGATCGGGCTTCGAAAGGACAAATGTATGAGGGTGGGGCTGGGAATATGGGAGGAGGGGTGGTGTCCATGGGGGGATCGGAAAGAAGAGGGGTGGGTTGTGGTTTCTTGGAGGAGGGGATGGAGGTTAGATCAACATAAAAGGTTGGGGGGTGTTTTGGTGGGGGTGGTCTGGGCGGAGGGGGGAGGGACTGGTTGGAGTGGGAGGTGGTGGGAGGCAGGCCACTCATGTAAGGCAGAGGCACTTTGAAACGAGGTTGGGTACTCTGTGGTGGTGACTGTCCCACAACAGGTGGTGACACAGGTGGGGGAAGCAGCGGCAGTCATAGAAGAGCGACTGGGGAGTAGGTGATAGTAATCCTGATGGGTGGTAGAGGTGGGAGTAGGCACAGGAGCATCAGTGGCAGCAGGGGAGGAGCAGGAGCAGGGGCAGTATATAGGTGGGAATACAGGGGAGGGGAGGACATAGAGGAGGAGAAGGCTGTGAGGAGGGGAGGTGGAGCCTGGAGAATCACTCCAGGAGGTAATGGTAGGGACAGGGGAAGTGGAGTGGTGTGATGGTGGTGGTAGGGGTGTTCATGTTGGACTGTGCGGTCTACCAGCTACATGTGTTGCTGAAGTAGGAAAAGAGAATGAAGAGGGGGACAGGGTGGCAGTGGTGCCAAGTACTTTGCAGCGGCAGCGGCGCGGTGACGGCTTCAGTGGTGGTGGCGAGCACTGGACAGCAGAGGCGAGTATACGGCGGTGGCGGCGGCAGCGGCTGTGGTGGTGGCAAGCAAGCGCTAGGTGGTGGCAGTGGTGGCGGTGGTGGTGTTGTAGGTGAACACAGCAGGCGGTGGTGGAGGTTCCAGTGGCGAGCACCGGATGGCTGGTGGCAGTGGACGGCAGACACTGACAGGGAGGGGGGAGGACTTCCAAAGCTTCGATTTGGACCTTGAGGGTAGCCCAGGCAGCAGAAATCTTCCGATTTGGAAGTTGTGGGACTCCAACCCACAAGATGCCCATCTGGTATTTTTTTTCCCCTTTATTGCGAATTCAATCCCCTACCTCATATGGGCGGAGTAGGGCTGGTAGCGGCATAATCCACCGCTCTCCAGCCGAGCGATACATTTAATAAAGAGATGAAACAGATGCATATAAAAGGCGACAGAAAGGGGAACGTAAGAACATAATAAGGTTGACTGTGGGGGTTAAAATATACATTAAATGGAGACGTTCATGTGGAACAGAAAAAAATGTCCACATAAAGATAGAAAACGCAGTTGGCGGTACATGGGGCTCCAAAAATACACTGATGTCACATCTGGAGTGTTATAATACTGAGGCCAACTTTTAACTTGTGCATGACGTCACATGCAACAAGTTAAAAGTTGGCCTCAGTTTTATGACACTCCAAATAGAAAACACTTTTAAACCACTGCACTAGATGGAGCACACTTGACAAGTGACAAGGAGTCGCTTTCCGTGATAAGTAATTTTTTTGCAATCGGATTACACTCGCCAGGTAAGCGTTACAGACGCCTCTGTGACGTCTCTGGAGGCTTCCCATAGGCTAGCTAGTTGCTTCCTCTACTACTAAAATGAGTGGTAACCATCGTCAAATACCTGAAGATATCCAACTCTAACTGCATTCTGTCTCTCTGTTGCCTTGTCATGCTAATAAAAGTAAGTCACTTCGAATTTTAGTATACTGCTCCCGAACTAATGCTGCTGAGACCTGTCGGTCTATGGGGGAAGTAGGATGTTTCGCTCTCCTCTCCACCCCCATGACGCCTCTGCCACTGGCTCGCATTTGAACAGCTGGCACCACCACCACCATCTCACGAACCTCTGCCAATGTGTCAGGGCTGTACCATTCCTGGTCGACAATCCACCACTCGCCATGCCAGACAGCTATTAAATGATTCCAGACTTGCAAGTTTTCCTACCCTTCTCAGAAGGACTGGGTGCTTAAATGCCCCTGAGGTAAATACTAGGATATTGAGTAATATGCTCCCCCTCATCCCTCGTGGAAACCAAAACGTTCTGAGATGTGTTTTCGAAATACCCCGAAAAAGCTGGACCAATGAACAATAATAAAATACCTGTCTACTGACCACCATATCCCAAACGAGTACGAATCTACAAACCCATGTTTCCCTCAGAATACAGCAGATGCTTCGTGAACTCACATGGGAATCCCTGTAGGGAATGCGATATACTTTTCAAGGAACACTGTTGAGAACCAAGATGTGTAGCTGACTGCAGAAGGACTCTACTGTTGCCAACATACATTTCGCATATGGACCACAAAAGTAAGATAAGAGAAACTAGCGCTTATATGAATGCATATATATATAGTTCTTATCTCCCTCGCTCTATTTGCGAGGAAATGACTAGTAGTGGTACAGAGTACCCTCCGCCACGCACCGTAAAAAGGGTGGGCAAGATATGCATACAGAACTGCGTTCATTCGTAGGTACACGAAACTCAAAGAAGAATGTCGTTTCTTATTTATTCAGAAAACAAAAGACTGAACTCATGCTGCTGACTATCTGTAGAAATCTTTGTATTAGCCCTTAACTTTGTCATTGCAATCCTTTGTGAGACATATGTGAAAGGTTGTAACATGTTCTCCCACAAAACTTAGAAGGAACGCTATAGAGATCACCTCTCAAGTATTTAGAGTATCGATTACCTTCCCTATTCTCCAGTCTTCGATATACAGCATTTGAATCCACCTGATATCAACAAGTAAGAAATGTCCCCCGCCAAGTTATTGACACCTGCTAATTATCTCAAAATACCATCATGATGTTCTGACAGCACTGTTCCATTACAACCATGCAGAGTACACATGGACTGCACAAATACATCAAAAAGAGTTTTGCATCACCTCGGTTCCGAGAGTTCCGGAACCTGTACAGAAATCTGGAATAGAGATGAACATAAACATCATTTCCGCCCTTTTTATTGCTCATGACAACCACACATTGCATGTTGTACCACCAAACAGCGAGACCTACAGAGGTGGTGTACACACTGGTACCTCTAATACCCAGTAGCACGTCGTCTTGCACTGATGTATGACGGTATTCGTCATGGCATACTATCCACAAGTTCATCAAGGCATTGTTGGTCCACATTGTCTCACTCCTCAACGGTGATTCGGCGTAGAACCCTCAGAGTGGTTGATGGGTCACGTCTTCCATAAACAGTCCTTTTCAATCTATCCCAGACATGTTCGATAGGGTTCACGTCTGGAGAACATGCTGGCCACTACAATCGAGCGATGTCGTTATCCTGAAGGAAGTCATTCACAAGATGTGCATGATCGGGCGCAAATTGTCGTCCATCAACGCAAATGCCTCGCCCATATGCTGCCGATATAGTTCCGCTATCGGTCGGAGGACGACATTCACGTATCGTACAGCCGTTACGGAGCCTTCCATGGCCACCAGCGGCGTATGTCAGCTCCACATAATGCCACCCCAAAACGTCAGGGAACCTCCACCTTGCTGCACTCGATGGACAGTGTGTCTCAGGCGTTCAGCCTGACCAGGTTGCTTCCACACACGTCCCGTAGATGGACCTCGCCATGGACGTCGGGAGTGAAGTTGGGCATCATGCAGCCTATTGTGCACAGTCTGAGTCGTAAGACGACGTCCTGTAGCTGCACGGAAAGCATTGTTCAGCATGATGGCGCTGATGTCAGGGTTCCTTCGACCCACAGTCCCACTGCAGTAGTAGCCCTAGGGCGGCCTGAGCGAGGCATGTCATCGACAGTTCCTATCTCCCTGTATCTCCTCCATGTCCGAAAAACATCGCTTTGGTTCACTACGAGACGCCTGGACACTTCCCTTGTTGTGAGACCTTCTTGGCACAAAGTAACCATGCAGACGCCATAGATCCGTAGTATTGAGCGTCCAGGCATGGTTGAAGTACAGACAACACGAGTCATGTACCTCCTTCCTGGTGGAATGACTGAAACTGATAGGCTGTCGGACCCCCTCCATCTACTCGTAATAGGCGCTGCTCATGCATGGTTGTTTACATGTTTGGGCAGGTTTGGTGATACTCTGAACAGTCAAAGAGACTGTCTGTGATACAGTATCCACAGTCAACGTCTATCTTCAGAAGTTCTGGGAACCAGGATGATGCAAAACTTTTTTCGATGTGTGTAAATTAAGAAGCATAACACCAACAGTTCATCGATATGGAATGAATGGTTATAAATATCCCACTGTACATGACCTAATCTCCTTTATCGAATTCCTATGATTACTGCTCTAGAAATATGGTAGTGTAATGGTGTCTGGGTCTTCGTTGACAGCAATGTGCCTCTGTCTCTTATTTTGTAGCATTCGATGGAGTAAAACTACGAACTATAAAAGTTTTGCTAATATCACGTAATAGGAAACTCAATAATATTTTATTGCACGTCTCTCTTCCGATATATTGGGGAACAAATACTGTGTGCATGTTGACATCAACCATATTACATGTAAACGTAGTGGTCCATTGGAGCAGATGTCCCAGTGATCGAAGTTGCTTGCACAGCTCTGTATAATGTTTTGTTACCTGTACTGGAAGAAGACGATATCAACTATCAATGACAAGGAGAGGATTCTTGTGTCATTGTTTCATAAGTAGTGTTATGCATTATTTTCTGCTGTGACACGTCCACGCATTGTACAACTACAGCTCTGAATACTGCCATACATTTCGTTTTTCTACAATGACTTCGACGTATGGCTCTCAAAGCAAGCTGGACATCGCATGGTGTAGACTATGCTGCTTCCACAACACACAGGGTGGTTAAAATAAAGAAACAGAGGGGGTGTTTCTGATTGACAAGAAAAAATGTGGAAGAAATCGCAACATATGGTAACTGGAAGAGTTCACAGCATTGTGCAGCATTTCCGAACAGCTATCCGAAGGCGATGACCGCTACATTTAAGCTCATCTTCAACATGACGCGGTAGCATACGTCTTCGTGTTCGGTTTTCGAAGAGACTAAGAGCACTGATTCCTCCTACCGCAGCCATGTACAGGATCACTGCTTCGGTGATGGCCATTCCCAGAAGGTGTTTCTTCCACCAAGACTCTCTCCATCTCAAACAAGTGGTTTCAGTCAATCATTTCATGATAATCAGCAGTGAACCAGTGGACAAATGGGATGGAAAAGATACTGTCGAATAAGACGATGTAATATAATTAGCACCACAGTTGATAGTGCGATCAATTTTAGTGATTTTACCAGTTTTTTCGTAATTTCAACGCCAGCCAGTGACACGACAACCTCCACTACTTTGCGAGTACTAGATATTAGATTCTGAATAGGTAGATGGCCGCGCAGTATGTACGTTCATGGTTAATTCTTGGACATAAACATCTATGTACACCAGCTAGCGTCTATACCGTCTATATATTTCTAGAACTTCGATCACAGTGCAGAATTTACGATTACGACTGTACAACTTTCCTATGTGGATCGGAGTCACAGAGTATTCTCGCTTCTTAGGACACTGTCGCCGATTTAATTTCCAGTTGACCAGAAGTAGAAGAGTACTATACCCGCTACATTCCACGTCTGAATAACAAACAGAGCAAGCCGAGTCCATAACTGCTGTTCAGTGAAGACTGTTTTGCCGCAATTTCACTCATGGCACCTATCCAATAGCACAAGATCTCTCTGGACGCCTGCATTCGAAGAGGTTAGCACCACTTAACGTAACGTTAAGAAGAAACATGTGGTTTATGCACGATTCAGCTCCAGACGGACAGTTTGAAACTGTCAATCTGGGAGTGTTGTTGTAGTGCCAGTACCAAGAAGGTATTGGCAAGGGAGAAATGATTGTAGAACATAAACACACAACAGTTACCACCCATTTTGGTATCAGAAGATGTGACTACCTAGCCTGTGGCAAGCCTCCAGAGACATCACGGAAGTATCTGTAACGGTTACCTGGCGAGTGAAAACCAATTCAAGGAAAAAATTACGTACCGTGCAAAGGGACTCTCATGATCAATGTAATTATTTAGCCTTTCAATTTTATATCAATGACTTGCCGCCAGGCGGTTGGAAGCGAGGGTGAGAGTATCATGGAGCAGTAATCAACCATTTTTCCTTGTGGCGAGTTCTTTTAACGAAATTCCAATCTCCCACCTACACAAGGAGGGATGGCCATAGTAACAAAATCAGCTACATTACCGACTTTATAGAGTGATACATAGTATAAACGTGATATTTACAACCTCTCTGTGCTGTTACCATGAGAGACTTTGTATGTGGTAAGACATTTCTTGACATTAACGGAGTTCGAAAAACGGGAGGTAACCTGTGGCAGAGAGAGATCATGCTCTTAGTACTCCGTCATGAGCCAAAAATGAGTTTAATGTTCTAGTCCTGTGATGCAGGACATACCAGGTATTAAACTGGCAAGGAAAGATACATTTTTATTACCTGATGAAAAAATACTTAGAGGAAATATACCTATGCCACAGTGCTGTACAGGAGTTTCACAAGTAACAATACTTTGGCGATGTGAAAACGCGTGTGTGGTCTTATTTCTTCTGCCTTCGAAAATAACTCGTATAAAAGGGAGGAATCTACATTTCGCATGAGAAATTCGTGGTGTACTGACAAAACAACATCCCTGTTCCGGATTTTTTAAACTGAGGAGCCTATGTCAACGGTGGATCTGCAGTAAGTCCAAGTCGCGCTGCATTGTGCCATGATTAGTGGTAGGAGTGGCTATGAGCGGTCAGGCAAGGGGAATTCATGGCTTAAGGCTATCGTGAGTGGTGGTTTCTTGGCTGGTCAGCTATTGAGGTACACAATACACTTGGTTGGTGGCGCTGGACAAAATTGGAGGTAACTGGTCAGTTTTTTGATTCTTTTTATTTGTCTTCAGACGTCGTCTTCAGCTAATATAATGAGCACTAGTTTCGTAAAAAATAATGTACGATTTATTTCCCATGTTTCTGTTGGCTAGGATGTAACATGCAACTCGTAAATAGGTATAAATGTGTTTTGTTCCCAAATTATGCGCTTACCTGAGTCCTATATATAGGGGCATGGATTTATAGCCAGACTGGCGCATCTCCGGCGGTAATTCGGTTGAATACCGCCCTTAGATTTGTGCTGTTCTGGTACCAATCGAAGTGATAGGTGTTGCAGGTTCCAGCCAGCCAGCCAGCCAGCCAGCCAGCCAGCCAGCCCGTCGGCGTGCAGCGGTCCTGCCAGCAGCCAGAGGCGGTCCTCGCCAGCGGCGGTCCTCGCCAGCAGCCAGCAGCAAGCAGCGGTCCTCGCCAGCAGCCAGCAGCGGTCTCCGCCAGCAGCGTCCCCGCCAGCAGCACGCAGCGGTCCTCGCCTGCGCCAGCCCCAGCCAGCAGCCAGCAGCCAGCATCCAGCGGCCTGCAGCAGTCCTCGACACCAGCGGTCGCAGCCAGCGGTGGTCCTCGCTGCCCCCACCATCCGCCGCCAGCAGCAGCAGCAACAGCAGAGGCGTCCCCACCAGCCAGCCAGCCAGCCGGGCCGGCCCCCCCAACCCCCCAGCGGCAGCAGAGTGGGGCTTCGGCCCCGGTCTCCTTCGTCATTCTCTGTCCCTTTCTCCTCTGTGTCTCACGTCGCCCTGCCCATCTCTCGTTTGCTCCTTTCTCTAGTACTGTGTTTTTCCCCCCTTATCATAATGTCAACCCCCACCACCTATTCTACAGGCACCAGCATTGCCATTATATACACCTCCCCCTCCACTGCTGCCACCACTATCACGTGGTGTGCCGCATCACTTCCCCCTCAGTCCATCCCCCCATTCCTCACTCTCTCATCTCCCTCCCTATTTGTCGCCCCGTCCCCAGCTCCTCCCTCCCACACCTCCTCTGATCCCTTCCCTCCGCTCCCTCCCCCTGCTCCTTCCGTTTCTGCAGCCCCCACCAGGGTGGTCTCGCCTGGCGGGCTACGGCCCACACTCCACTCTCCCCTTCACCTTCAACGTCCTCGTCATCGTCATCGTCTTCACCATCGCCTTCGCCATCGCCCTCACCATCTCTGGCGCCGACTCCACCCCCAGGACCTGCCACTCCCCGCCACATTCCAGTTGTTCCCATCCCCCACACCTCCTCCACCGCCGTCAAGCGCCCCAGTGGCACCCCTGCCTCCTCTGCTCCCAAAAAGGCTCCGCCACGTCCCCCTTCCCCCACCCCTGATGCCATGGATGTCTCCCCGTCCATCCCTGCCACCTCCTCCTCCTCTACCCCCTCCTCCTACCGCTACCTCCTCTCCCATCCTGATCCCTCCCTCCTTGAAGCCCGGAACCTCACCCTCTTCCTTCGCCAGAATTGTCCTGGTGCCCCATCTCCCTCCTCACTCCTCGCCGTGATTCGGTACTCATCTCCTCCCCCAGCCCTACCCTCCACACAGACCTCCTTTCCCGCATCCCTGTCACCCGCTTTGGCCCTCATGACTCCCTCACCCCTGCTCCTTCCCCACCTGCCTCCCACCAACCTCAACCCCCACGTCACCCACCAACCCTCACCGCCATGATCACTCGGCTCAGTCCGGTGATCACGGAGGAGGAGGTCAGTCCGGTGATCACGGAGGAGGAGGTGTTGGCGGAGCTTCAGGCCCATCCACATCTGGAGGTGCGTGCGGTTCGCCGCATCCACAATACTTCTGGCCCCACCCGCCTTATGCGGGTTTTTTCTGAGCATGACCCCTCCATAGACCCCTCCCGTTCCCCTCCTCAATCCCTCTGCTACCAAAGGTGCTTGCGGTATAATGCGCACCCAACATCTGAGTGCCCCGAGGCCCCCACCCACCCACACTGTAGGCAAGCCCACTTTTTATGGCAGTGCCCCAATCTCCAGTCCCCCCCCCCCCTGTAATACCTGTAACCTCCCTCATCCTACATACTCCCAGAAGTGTAAGGCCCGCCCCCCTCCTACCACTCCTGAACTCACCGTTCCTGTCCGCCCTCTGGACGCCCCACCCCTCCTGGCAACTCCCTTCGCCCACCCCCTACCACTGAGGACATCATCAGGTTCCTCACCATTGTCCTTCAGAATGTTCATCCTTTTCAGCGCCCGCACATCCTCCAACAGATCCCCCTCGCCACCTACTCCAACAACCTGGCCCATTTCACCTTCTCCCGTCTTGACACCCTCGTTTAATTCCCTGTCATGGCACGGCAGCACCGTATCCTTTCCAACAACATCCGCTCCCTTCCCGCCAACAAGATCCTGTTCCTGCACACCCTTGCCACCCACCGCGTGGATGCCATCCTCCTCAATGAAACCTTCCTGCAACCCCACCACACCATCCACACTTCGCCCTACCTCCTCCACCGATCCGATAATCCCCTCCTGATTGCGCGTGGCGGAGTTGCCATTGGGCACCACCGCCAGATCCCCGTTCGGCTCCAACCTCTCCTTCCCGACCCCACTGAACACCTGATCCTTAGTCTCTTCTTCCCCGGCCTTACCGTTACCTGCGCCACCATCTATGTCCGCCCCAACACCCCTATTCCCTTCGACTTCCTCTCCCACACCGACCGTACCTTCTCCTCCTATGTCATCGACGCCGACCTCAACATCCATAGTTGTTCCGCTGCCCAGTTACGGCGGTGGCATCGGTTCCTCTCCTCCCTTCAAGGCGACCTCATTCCCATCCCCCAGCACATCCGTCCCGAATCCAACTCCACCCCCGATGTTATCCTCTCCTCCCCCAATCTCCTTGGCGGCATAACGGTGGATGTCCTGGAGCCTATTGGTAGCGACCATCTCCCTGTCCTCCTCACCGTTTCAGATGGTCGCCGCCCCCGCCCCGACCCTCGTAATGACCCTCCCCCTAAGTACGTCCA
The DNA here is from genome assembly GCF_021461395.2 of Schistocerca americana. Classification (NCBI taxonomy): domain Eukaryota; kingdom Metazoa; phylum Arthropoda; class Insecta; order Orthoptera; family Acrididae; genus Schistocerca; species Schistocerca americana. The sequence goes on along the minus strand of NC_060123.1, from coordinate 283,558,415 downwards.
TGACTATTCCTGTGCCGACTGGAATGCCTACCTGGATACCCTCTCCACCCAGGTCGATAGCCACCCTCTCACCTACCACCACCCAGATGATGTCACCCATGCCGCCTCCTTTCTCCACCAGACCTTGTCTGAGGCCGTGGAGGCCCATGTCCCTACTGTCGCCATGCACCCCCACCATCCTACCTTACCCCCACAGGCCATCCTCCTCCTCCATGAATGCCGCCGTCTGTACCGTGCCTTCCTCCGCACGCATGACCCGGACACCCTACGACGCCACCGGCAACTCCAGCGACACATTCATAATTTGCTCGCGGCTAAGAAACGCTGGGACTGGCGACAGACATGCACGTCCGTCTGATCGGCTCCTTTCTCTCCCAACGTCCTTCCTACGTCACCATCCATAACACGGATTCCTACACCTTTTTTCCCTCCGCCAGTGTGCCCCAAGGCTCAGTCCTCTCCCCCCTCCTGTACCTTTTGTATACAGCGGACATGCCACCGCCGTCACCCCCCATCCACCCTCTCCAGTTTGCCGATGACACCGCCTTCCTTGCCCTTGCCCCCACCCTGCAGCGTTCCCTACACCTTCTCCAATCCCATCTTGACCGGTTGACTGCTTGGTGCAACCAGTGGTTGCTTAAGGTCAATCCCTCCAAAACCCAGGCGATCATTGTAGGCAAAACCACCCCTTCCTTCCGCCTCCTCGATTTCTATCTAACCATCTATGGCGATCCTATGGCCCTCACCCCCACCCTTAAGTACCTTGGCGTCACCCTCGACCGTCGCCTCTCCTGGACCCCCATCTCCGGACAATCCAAGCCAAGGCACACTCCCGACTCCGTCTCCTCAAGCTCTTTCCGGCCGTACATAGGGTCTGGACCCCTCCACCATCCTCCACACCTATAAATCCCTCATCCGCCCTATCCTCTTTTACGCCCATCCTGCCTGGATCTCTGTCCCCCCTACCTTTTACAAATCCCTTGAGATCCTTGAACGTCATGCTCTCTGCCTCACCTATCGCATCCGTTTCCCCTCCCCCACATTGATCCTGTACGACCTCATTCCGTTCCCCCACCTCCTCCTTTTCCTTGAAAGGATACTGATCCTCTACACCTCCCGTAAACTCGATCCTCTTCACCCGCTTGTCTCCTGCTAGACACCTGATGAGATGTCACTGAAACAGTATTGATAAAACGTAAATTTACTATTTAGTATACATCAGCAGTAGTGACGACAGAGTGACAGCACTCGCACTTGTTGAGGTACACAATGACCAGCAAGTGGCTTGCAGATGCAGGCCGTTGACAGCGAAGGAAAAGAGTAGCGTCAGCTCCAGCTACACCTGCAGGTAGACAACCACTTGACATATCCTGATGCTAATTGCCTTCTTAGAGGCGCCTAGCACAACTTTTCAGATTTTCTCTGTAGAGGCACTTTTTAAAATTGTCAGTGAATGTTGGTGGGTGTCACCAAGAGTCCTGTTGAACCTGAGGGGAGGACTGCTAAAGAGACGCTTTGCCATTTTATTGACTCATGATGCAGTGGCTCATCCCTCTGTGATCAAGCCACAGGAGGACGCGAAGCAGGAGCACTGAAAAAGCGGTAAGTACCCTTTGCATTTTCGGATGATGGTTAAATTTCGTCGAATGGTTTTGTACGGTCCCCAGTTGCTCACTCCCGTAAACCACAGCAAATACTGCGGTGGTAATGCATTCCAAAGGCGTGAGATAACGTTCAATGAGGTTGGACCCAATGATGCCCATCGAGAAGGGCTGAATCGCCTAGTAAGTGTCGATTGTATCAAATGTTGTCAAGAACGTCGTCCTGTTGCACACCACACTGTGAATTGTCGTTTTCGACCGCGAAATGTGTGGGAATCAAAGTCCCAAGAAAAGAGGTGGCTTCATTGACGCTTTTTATGCCACAATATGAGGCCTTTTCGCGTCAGTTCTGAGCGGCGGTGTGTTTGAAATGTTTCCTGCTGCCAGTCATAATAAAACCGCGTGATTTCAATGCTGGTCATTGCTGTTCTGACCTCCATCGGTGAGGCGTCAAAAGTAGGGGTGAAGTGTGTGCAACAGGGGCTGTGACGAACTTCCCATAGTGACACGTCCACGGGGCAATGGGCAGAATTGTGGCGAAATTTGGTTTCAGTGTGACATCATTAGCATTTTATACCCCACATGAACCCTGAGGTGTGCTCTTTTCTTCACATGCGTCGACACTTTGCAGTTTGAAGCGTCGCCGAACTCGAGGGTGACGTCACAGAGCGCCTGGCTTTCGCGCCATTACAGAGTAAGATTGTAGGGACCTTGGAGCCAAGTTTCAAATTATGCGTCGTAATAGAAGACTATTACGGGCTTTCAAAAAAGTTATCCTTTACTTCTGATGCGAAGTGTGCCTGGTGATTCAAAAAGAAAGAACATATTCCAGGTGATTCTAACAGAACAACTATAAAAGACAGAAACATATTGCCCATGTCACTGTATAGAGGAATGTTCAAAGTTTCGACACAACTGCGCTGTTGTGTGTTTGTAGCAACATGGTGAATACACAAGACGAATCATTTTGTGTGTTGTAATTTGCGCGAAGTCAATCCATTCCTGAAGTATAGCGCGTATTCCGCCTACGATTCAGCAAGAATCCGCCTCTGCACAAGCTGATTTATGACTTGCATACAAAATTCATGAAAACTGGTTGCTTATGCAAAGAGAAGAGCACTGGTCGGCGACGCAGGTCTGATGAAAAGTCGAGGGTATCCATGATGCGTTCAAATAGAGACCTCTGAAATCCACAATATGGGCAGGCCAGAGGAATTTTAACTGTCTCAAACCAAGATGTGCCGTATTCTAAAGCAACGCCTGCATATGAAGCCTTACATATTGCAGTCACTGCAGCAATTGCGGGCAGCCGACCATAACAAATGGCTCTGAGCACTATGAGACTTAACTTCTGAGGTCATCAGTCCCCTAGAACTTAGAACTAATTAAACCTAACTAACCTAAGGACATCACACACATCCATGCCCGAAACAGGATTCGAACCTGCGACCGTAGCGGTCGCTCGGCTCCAGGCTGTGGTGCCCAGAACCGCACGGCCACTCCGGCCGGCCGACTATAACAGAAGTTACGAATTGGCATTTCAGCTCTCCAAGATATGGTAGAGGAGACTTTTACCAAAAGACTCAACTCGTTGGTTGGTTGACTTGGCGGAGAGGTCCTGACGGTGAAGTCATCGGTTCCATCGAGTTAGGGAAGGATGGGGAAGGAAGTCGGCCGTGCCCTTCCAGAGGAACATTCCCGCATTTTCCTGAAGCTATTTAGAGAAATCACGGAAAACCTACACCAGAATAGCCGGACGCGGGTTTGAACCGTCGTCCTCCCAAATGCGAGTCCAGTGTGCTAAGCACTGCGCCATCTCGCTCCGTTCAAGACTCATCTCCAGCCAAATCAACGTTTCATCAATGGGGTAAAGTAAACTTCCATAATTCAAAAATTTGGGGGGGGGGGGGGGGTGGCTGGGGGGGTCACAAAATCCTGGCACTGCTGTCGAACACGAAAGAGACTCACTGACACTCAATGTATTCATCCTCCAATATCACGCAGTGACTTTCAATTGAAATTCTTCCCCTGTAGGGGAATTACATAATGTGTGTACGAGTACAGGTTGTGACGCAGGAACGACGACAAATGGAAGTTTTCATCTGGCCGTGAGTCGTGCACGGATAGCCAAAGTGGTTAAGGCTACCGCTCGCCTAAAGCGGAATCTCTGGGTTTGAATCCTGGTGCAGCATAAATTTTCATTGTCGCCATTCCCTTATACAACTGATGATGTTCGTTTGTGCCGCTTCTGTTTGCAAAGAAGACTCCTCTTTTTTGCGGAGGAGGCTTTGACAGGAATGTAATACATGGACGTGCTACAGAATTGGTTGTTTCTCATCTTCACGAAGATTCCAATGATTTTATTTTTATGCATCACGGCGTCCGCCTCACTTTTATCTTGAGGTACTGCATTACCTTAAGCAACATCGTCTCACAACATTGGACTGGAAGAGAAAAATGGCTCTAAGCACTATGGGACTTAACATCTGAGGTCATCAGTCCCCTAGACTTAGAACTAATTAATCCTAACTAACCTAAGGACATCACACACATCCATGTCCGAGGCAGGATTCTAACCTGCGACCGTAGCAGCAGTGAAGTTCCGGACTGAAGCGCCTAGAACCGCTCGGCCACAGGGGCCGGCCGACTGGAAAAAGTTAATTGCTTTTGGGCTCCCAGGTCACCAAACCTCACACCTTGCGATTATTTTCTGCGGGCCTATATAAAAGATAGTCTTCGTCCCATCTATGGCAGTTACTCTTCAAGACCTGAGAAATCGAATTGTTGAAGCTGTCGATTCAATAAGCAGCGACCTGTTGATTAGTATGTGGAATGAAACGGTATACCGTTTCGATGTTTCTCGGGCAACGTATGGTGCTTATGTTGTGGGTGTAGTGTAGTGCCTGTGCGAACATAAGACTTTGAACCTTCCTCTGTCCATTAACGTGCGCAACGTGTTTCTATCATTCCTAGTTCGTCTGTAACAAACAACTGAAATCTGACTTTTCTTTTTGAATCACTCCGTATATCAATTCGCGGTGCAACACTTTTGTGTTGTTTGCGGCGTAATGTCCCGGCTAGCATCAAGGAAGATCCAAAAAGCACAGATAGTCCTCATGAACTGCGACCTCCACAGGAGGTTGTTAATGTTAACGAGAGGATTGGCGTAGCGATGTGACACTGGACTAAATTTCGGGTGGGAGGCAATTCAAATCCCCTAGCGGTTATCTAGAATGAGATTTTACATGATTTCCCGAAATCGTCGAAGGGGAATTCTGGGGTCTTTCTTGTATGTAACGTCACGGTGGATATCCATGCCCACCCTTACCCAGATACAGTTTTTGCTCACTATCTACTGACGTCGTCGACGAGGCGTTAAACCCTGATCTGCCTTCTTTCTTTGCATTTCATTCAGTGGCTGAGCCAACTTATACCGAAGAAAACAATGTTCAACCACTTCTTCACTTGCCAAACCACAGAGAACTATATTGTTCTCACTTATTTACACACAGCATCTTACTATAAATGCTTAAAGGAAAAAATTCAAATTTCCACTGCTTTGGTCACAGATTAGGTATCGGGACCGACGACCGCCGTGTCATCCTAGCCAGTTGCGTCTTATAGAGGCGTGGGGCAGCACACGACACTCCATATAATGGATGGAACCATCGACTACAGATAAAATTCGATAGCGTCGTTTCGTTCCTTCCTACGCTAGTCTCCTCCGCCGTATCTATTATTGTTTTTATACTTCCATATCTTTAGTAACAAATTGTGACACAGCCCACACACGACCTAGAGTGTTTCAAAATGATAACAAAAACATAAGAATTTTTGTAAAGAGCGCATAGGTAGTAAAAAATCATTGTCCTTTGTTATGTCGCTATACGTCCATCATTGCTTGCAACTTCCGTTATAGCTCTTGCTCTACAGCGAGATGCACGTTCCCTTCCGAGAAGGTTCTGTGTTACATTTTGAAAACCGGTAATCAAAGACTATGAAATAAAGCAGCTACAAGGAGAAAGGGTGGGTAGTTTTCAAACAAACTGAGAGTGACATTGCTTGACGTTATATTAGCGTCTGATAATAAAACTACAGGTGCCGTAGCACACCACATTGTTCAAAGAGGCCGGCCAATGTGGCCGAGCGGTCCTAGGCGCTTCAGTCTGGAACCGCGCGACCGCTACGGTCGCAGTTTCGAATCCTGCCTCGGGCATGGATGTGTGTGATGTCCTTAGGTTAGTTAGGTTTCAGTAGTTCTACGTTCTAGGGGACTGATGACCTCTGATGTTAAGTCCCATAGTGCACAGAGCCGTTTGAACCATTTTGTTCAAAAAGTACATGTTCACCTGTGCGTAAAAGACGCACAGATTATGCGTTATCATCACTCCCTATGTTACACACATTCTACCTACGACCTTCTCAAAACTGTGCGTAGGAGGTGATAGATGTACAGGGCACCCTCTTGTCCCTGGTGTGGGAAACTTCGCCTAAAGGCGGAAAGATGAATCATCAACGGCATGACGATGCAGAAAGCTATGGAAATCACAGGCAGTATGATCTTTGGTTGAAAAAGTTTCATGATGATCTCAGCATTGGCTAATAATGCCGTTCGGATCTCCGGTAGGGGGCTGAAAACAGCGAGGTAACAATGTGGTAGAGAAATCTTCCGTATCGCAATAAGACGTGACTCCTGATACAACAGTATGACATTTTGTACATGTCTTGGAAGTGTCTTGGAAGAAATCTTGATAAATACCTTATTGCCAAAACGTCAAAACACAGCCTTCAAGAACAGAAGTAAAATGTAAGATATCGCAAAGATCTTCGGAACTTTCGTTTTCATTTCGAACTGTAGATGGTTTGTGATATGCAGCTTACGTGTTATCAAAATATGTGACAAAGTGAATAAAGAATGAATCCTCACACTAAGTGATTAAGTGTGTATGAGCATGTATCTAATGTTGTGCAGTCATGTAGTAGACAAAGTGTGTTGTATGAAAGGCATACTGTAAAATAAAATTAAAAAAAAAAACAGTTTTTTATCTATAATGTAATATCTTGACTTCATTTCTTTAAACAACTAAACATATTGCTATCTACACTTTGTCTGGCATTTGTAGACAATATATGCCAGCAAAATAAGCAGGTTCATTGAAGATTCATGAGTGGTCAAGAAGATAAGGTACCAAGTTCTGTGAGAGACGCTACAACTCTCATTGGCCGTAGTTCGTAACCGCCAATTGTAAACGAACGCCATCTCGTTTTATGTAGCCAGAAGATCCACACTGTAAATTTCGGTTCTGTGTTCAATAATGCATTTCATTGAGACAGAGTGGAAAGAGTGTAATACGAGTCAATATAAAGTGTACGTAATCCTTAATACCCGATTTGTATGATTTTTTTTTTTTTTTTTTTTTTGGTATCTTATTACATGTCGTAACTCCAAGTGGTGTATTATTCAGACTTCGCTCAGAGACATTAATTCGCTGAGAAATAAGGACTGTTTAATATTCTGACGAGTGTAAGTAATCATTGAATTCTAAGTGAAAATTTGACTGCATCGGTATAGATACTGACCGTTAGTGAGTATTTTGCATAACAGAACTGAATAGTAAAGAATAGATAAAGATTAGCATCTGTACAGCGAATTGTGCATTAGGTATGTTGCACTTGTTCTGTCCAGTGTTAGTGGTAGTGTTTAGTGACTTTTACATTTGAAAATGCAGCACACTTATTTTTCAAAGGATTGCCTCACTTAGCTGGTTTGGCAAGACTTCATGTATAGAATAAACTTCGAAAAGACTCACAGTCAACAGGTTACAGTCAAGGGACACACACAACACAGTCAATTTTCAGTACCTTCGCTTCAGTAAGTTACCTTGTTCGGCCCTAGATCAGACAGCGGATTTGTGGAGGACAGTACTGAGGTAAGTGGGCAGACTGCGGCATGAATCCTCACCGTCGCACTTCCTATAAAAGAAAATACCAGGTGCTAATAGTTAACGTGCAGTTACCCACAAAGGTCCAGTGTGGGCTGCAAATACCGTATGGCAGCGAAACTTGGTAGATACGCTAATGCATTAACGCGGAACCGATTTACGTTGCACAAATAAAAAAAAAAAAAAGTTCGTTTTTGGCCACACGTGCAAATCTGGCACTGAAAAGCATCTCCTAGACTTCTCCGGTGCTCTTATTGAAGAAAATGTGTGAGTTGCAGTTAATAATAAAATGAACATTAGGTCTTTCTCACTTGTTTGACCTTATCCATAACAAACAAACATTTCTATACGTTTTTCTCGCATTCACAGTGCAGATTTGCATGCAGTAACCAAAATGGGAACTAATTTTTTCCAGCGTTAATCAATTTTGCATTAACGCGTCTTCAAACTTTCGCTGCCATACGGAAATTACAAGCCACACTGAAAGTCCATGAGTAACTGCACGTTAATTATAAGCACCCAGTACATCATTTCCACAAAAACACCGCCACAAAAATTTGAAGGAAAGGTAAATGAATTAAATGCATCGATGAAGGTACAATGACACCGAATCGTGTTTGAAAAAATTTAAAAACATGAGTCTTGGTTTTGTTCAGTACAGCATCCTCACTGTGTTTTGTTAGTAAGTGAGTACGTAAGTATTGAGCTCCTAAAAATTCCTAAAATTGAACGTAACAACCGACTCTATATGAATTTTCTAATGAAAACATTGTCGACAGTGAGCTGTGGAATTTTCAGACTTATCTGATATTACTATGTAAATGTAAGTAGTTCTCTTGACATTTTATGTAGATACTGCAGAACCATTGCCTAATATTTATTATGTAAAATTATCTCGACGTGGATTACATGTATGTCTAAACATTAGGTGTGTTCATTCCTCCCCCTTCCTCTCCACAAGCTCCATATATTCTGTAGATTATTTTGATTTATTCACAACGAAGCCACGGTTAGTAAACAGCTTATCTCCATTTATAGAAAGCAGTCTCCCGATTGACTGACTGACTCACTCACTCACTCATCATCGACCAGCCCAAACCACTAACGACAGAAACTTGAAATTTTCTAAGGCTGTTGATTTTATACTCTAGGCGTCGTTTAAGAAGGGATTTTTTGAAATTCAGCGCCCAAAGTGGTAAAATAGGGGATGATTTTCTTTTAATTATGTCACTGTTAAGACAATTTTGGCGCTAGACCTGCGTAAATTGGTACTTCGTTTCTCGGTCAGAAACAAAGAATCACGTATTTCACCATTTTTGGAAATTTAACCCATTCGGTGGTGAAACAGTAGGCAAAAGATTTTTGAAAACAAACCATTATTAAAGAAATACTGAAATATTTTTGATGTTACATCTATGGAAATTTGAATCTGGCTTCTCGGTTAGAAATGAAAAAATGCGTGTTTCACTGTTTTTGAAATTCTACCACAATTGGTATAGTATAGGACCAGACTGATTCATTGACTCAAGATTGCCTAGTACAAGTAATAAAGAATAGAGACTTGAAATTTCTAGAGGTTGTTGATCTTAAACTGTTGACGACGTTTAAGAAGGGATAGTTCAAAATAGCATTCTAAGGGAGTGAAACAGGAGATGAAAGTCTGTCTGAAAATTAGTGCTATTGAGACAATTTGGGATCTAGGACTATGAAAACAAGTATTTGGTTTCTCAGTCAGAGACAAAAATATATGTATTTCAGTATTTTTAGAAATTCAACCACAAAGGGGTAAAATAGCAGGTAGAAGTCTTTTTTTAAAATAAACCATTATTAAATAACTACTGAAACATTTTGAAAACTACATCTGTGGAAATTGGTATTAGACTTCTCCGTTGGAAATAAAAAAATGCGTTTTTCAGTGGTTTTGCAAATTCAACCCCTAAGACTGTGAAATTGGTGATTAAAATTTTGAAGAAAAAATTTCGTTATGTTATAAAAAAGCTAAACAAATGAATATTGGTACTTCACTTCTCGGTTAGATATATGACACCACAAGAGCGCTAAAGCCATTATTAACAAAAACCAGCTACCAGAATCGCTTTTTGGTCAGAAGTACATTCCGAAAAGACCCTGCTTTAGAAGCCTTAATCAGCGTAAAAACTTTAGAAAATGTTGCAGTTTGTGAACTAAATCAAATAAATCCGTTCAACAGTCACCACGACAAAATCAATTTCTCAGAATTGCGCAGAAAAAGAAACGGCTGTTTAATACACTAATTTTTCAGTGGGATAACATATGTTTATAAAACTATAATGTAATTACTACGCAAACGTGAGCGAAGCAGTTAGTGCTAAGCTAGTAATTATATAATGGAGCCACATAGTGTTACGAAAGTCTCTTGTTCTAGCTGTGACAATGATGACTTTTCCGATTCCTCTATTTCCCCGTCTTTAGTTACATTTCTTGCGCTTTCGTGTTCTGTAACACAAATGTGCGCTTACCGGTTAGTTTTAGATGGGTACAGTTTATGTAACTGTACAACAATGATGATACGATCAGGTTTTATTTGCAGGTTTTATATTCCTTAATGTGTTTCAAATTTGGTTGTAAACATTCCTGTTATTCAGTTTATTGGCTAAGACTTTGTAAACAGTGTTACATGTACTGCACTTCGAAAATGATTCCTGTCATTATACCCGTTCCCTACGCTATGCATGGAGAGCTGTCTTCAAAAAATACCGTCTGTGAAGTATTTACCATAGATAGAAACCTGTAATGTGATAAAGTCCTTGATAATTTCTTTGTTATACGTTGGGATAACTATTTTGTATTATAGACTGCATGTGGACATACCACAAGAATAAATCCGATGTTGATCCACGAAATTATGTGCATTCTTAGTACTTAAGTCATATTCAACATGGATATCCCATCCGCACCATAAACATTCTGTCCCTATTCGATACAGATTACGTTAGTGAACTGATTTTCTTGCTACATCTATCGCGACGTGTTACTAGAGGTTTCCTGAGACCAAGTACTAGACTGTTCACGACCTTTAATTTGACAACGCTGCCATTTGGTGTTTTTCATATACATTCCATATTTTGCTCTATCTACATCTACATCCACATTTATACTTCCGAAACTGCCTTGCGGTGTGTGGCGGATTGTAATTGTGTACCTCCGTCAGTTCCCCTTTTCCAGTCCCAATCGCGAGTAATCCACGGGGAGAAGGATTGCCGGTAAGCCTCCGCGTGGACCCGAATCACTCTAATTTCATCTTCCTGATCTTTCTGAAAGTTATACGGATGAGAATGAAAATATATTGGTTGACTCTTCCAGGAACAAACGCCCTCGGAACTTCATCAGTAAACCACATCATGATTGCAGCGTCAACAACTGGAATTTTTTAATTATATCTCTTGCTCTTTCACGCTGGCTAAATGAACCTGAAACGAAACGCACTGCTATTCTTTTGATCTTTTCTGATTCCTCTATCATTCTTATCTGATACTCATCCCACAATGACGAGCAATATTGGGTTAGGTTGTTTTGGGGAAGGAGACCAGACAGCGAGGTCATGGGTCTCATCGGATTAGGGAAGGATGGGGAAGGAAGTCGGCCGTGCCTTTTGAAAGGAACCATACCGGCATTTGCCTAGAGCGATTTATGGAAATCACGGAAAACCTAAATCAGGATGGCCGGACGCGGGATTGAACCGTCCTCCTCCTGACGAGCAATATTCAACGAGTTGAAAGAGGGTTTTGTAAGTTACGTCCTTTGTTGATGGACTACATTACCTGAGGATACCTCCAATGAATCTCAGTGTAGCATCTGCCTTCCCTGCGATTAGTTTTGTGTGGTCGTTCCATTTTAAATCATTCTGTATGGTTACTCCTACACATTTTGTTTTATGGAGCTAACCACTTCCAGTGAATATTCTGCTATCGTGTCCTTCTGATTACGTATACATAACGCATTACATTTCTGTTGGACGCCTAGCACCGCTCCCTGCACCATGTGTTGATCCTCTGCAAGTCTTCCTACATTTCGATGCAGTTTCGTAGAGTTGCAAATTCTCTAGATACAACAGCACTGAAATGTTAGTGGACGCCCATGGATAAAGGAAGATAAATGGGCATTAGGAAGTGCAGGCCATTTATCACAAGTCATTTGTTACTTCACAAGAGTCCATCAATGTTTTGTTCCACAGATAAATCTCAGCATTCTGCTACCTGGCAACAACACATTTCTCCTGAATTCTCTTATTTCGTCTGACCATCATCACAAATATAGAGCATTTTTCAAACATGCATTAAAAATGTAAACTCCAATTCAGCTTAACAGGCAAACAGCACAGAAATAGGTTCAATATAAATAAATAAAAAATGTATCTTTATAACACTATGCAAAGTTGAATCATATAATTCTGAAAACATATTTGCTCAATCGGGGAAGGCTCTTGGGCACAACCAAGACACTGATTTGGAAAATAATGAAATACCATTTAACAGTTGAGCAATAAATCAATATTAAAACTATTACATTAAAAGCCGAACTTCAGACAGGGAAACGATGTATGGGGCAGGTACGGCTGTCCAGGTCTGAATGAGATGGTTTAGAGTAACGAGCAATACTGGACAGTCTAACCCCTGATTGCTGCTACATAGAAACTCAACTTACGAAGGATGCCGTAGCAAGCCATGAGCCTGTGACGCTTCAGAGGCTATGGTGAGACAGGAAGCGACGTGACGCCCGCGCCCTCGTACACAGCCGACACGGACAGGCTAAGCCCGATGGACCGACGGATAACAAATACGCCCCAGAACAGCACCTCAAAGCGCTACAAACAGCTCTGAAAGCCGAGAAAAAACAAGCAAAATAGTCATAGAACATAAGAAAATCCTCGGACCAAGACAAGAGGGCCCCAAGGCCCAACCAAACCTTACGTGTAACAACAAGAATTATGCAATAGGAATTACTAAAAGGATTAACCAGTTAAACTTTCAACAAAATATAACAATTTAATGCAATAACCAGAAAATCACAGACACATTAACTTAAGTGGCTTAGAAGGTAACAGGCAAATCTTGAGAGCTAACGCTCAAACAATTACAATAATAATTATATTTGAAACAATGTCCGCCCCGATAGCTGAGAGGTCAGCGGGACGGATTGCCGTCCTACTGGCCCGGGTTCGATTCCCGGCTGGCTCGGGGATTTTCTCCGCTCAATGACTGTGTGTTGTGCTGTCCTCATCATCATTCCATCCCCATCCGGCGCGCAGGTCGCCCATTGTGGGATCGAATGTAATAAGACCTGCACCAAGGCGGCCGGACCTGCCCCAGAAGGGGCCACCCAGCCAATGACGCCAAACGCTCATTTCCATTTTCCATTTCAAACAATAAATATTAATATTCTTGAAAGGGAAAATCCTATGTGAGTTATGGAACCTAATTACCCAAAAGAGCCAAGTTTCAGTTGGCAGCTAGCATTTCCTTATCACAGCCGTAGGCAATTGCGAAGTCGCTACATCAGTCAGGGAAGCAACAATTTCCACTATAAATGTGATTCAATTTCGACCTCAGTGGACACTAAGACACACAGCGGCCTAGAACATATGACAATTTCAGGCACAGATAACAAATAAGCATACATTGAACAAGTTGTTATTAAAAGAAATTTTGAAACACACAGATACGGTATTCAAATAATTTCAAACAGAGGCAGCAAAGGCTAAAACCAACTCATCAAACAGAGTGGTGGAGAACCACACGCAATCCAGCATAGTGGGAGCAACTTCAACACGGGAGCACGTTTGTCAATCAAGTAACGTGCACCTTACCGCCAAATGATAGAACAGACAGCAACATAAAATGAACAACATTCAAACACCCACATCAACAACTATGCCTTCTTAATGTAGGGTAAATCGGCTTTGTCGACTTTAGCTCCAAATGTTTCCAACCAACACAACTCTAGCGACGACCGGCCGTTTAGACATTCGTTCGCCCGTAAGCTCCGTGAATATAAGTCACATGTCCCTCCTATCTCTCTCTCTCGTCGTGACTGCGATCGACTGCCAACCAATGTGATCAACAAGCCGCTCCAAAGAGCTACAACCAAAGGCTCAACTAACAGGCGACCACAGCGCCAACCAGAGACTAGACAGAAAATTATCGCGCCAATACGCAAAGATGTAAAAACGTAGAGCGAACCAACACGCCTCAAGAACAATCTGCGAAACGTGTCACGGACCTTCCATTGTTGGCTACTATGTCGTTCATATACAGTGTGATTCTGTCATGATGTTACATACTTCCAGGGATGATGGGAAAGGATAAAGGTATCAGTTCGACGTAACGGGAACACTGTCCGGAAAAGACCGAGTCGAATGTCACAAGCTAAAATCGTTGTGATACCTCAGACAGATGAATACATATACCGGTACTGTTGTACACTGTAAGATAAGCAACTTTCAGAGGTGGTGGTGAGGACTAAAAATGTCTGGAATGCCCAGCAAACATAAGGTCTATAGTGTTTACTTTATGATCTATGGACACTTGTTCAGTAGGAGAGATGTGCTTTACAATAGCGAAGATGGACCAGCATTCAAAGCTCTTAAGGTATACGTTTGAGAGCGCATATTTACTGGATTTTTTCTTGTTTCGGTCCATACTACCTCCTCCAAAAATATGGATACCAAAGAGCTTACAGTGTAGACATGTGCTTCACGGTAAGGCAAATGAACAGCTCCTCATGTATATTAAAGTATGCGTATACTCCGCATGTTTTCCTTGTTTTGGTCATACTATCTCTTCCAGTTACTTGGAAAGCAAGAGCTTGTAGTAGAAGAGATGCGTTTCATAGTATCGAAAATGAAAAAGTAGTCTTAGCTCTTAAGATATGCATTTTGGAGCCTATGTTTACCAGATATTTTCTCCTGTTTAGGTCCGTACTATCACCTGTCGATGTGTCCTACGCTACAGTTAAGTAACAATACCGGCACATGTATTCCACTGATAGAGATGTCAGAACGATTTTCGTTTATAGCCTTCAGCTCGGTCGCTCCCGGACCAGTGCCCCTTACCTCAGATTGATACATTTAGTCGTTTCCATCATCTATGAAAGTCTGTAATATCATCACGGAATCACCCTGTATCCTATGAATAGCAGCGGACCTAAAACTCTCTGTTGGGGTACGCCTGAAGTCACTTTTAGGTCTGAAGACTTCTCTGCATTGGGAATGACATGCTCTGTTCTCATTACCAACAACCTCTCTGTGTTTTGGAATGTTTATAGGTTTCTTAATGGCTAAAACGTGTAAATTGGCAACATAGAATAAATCTGAAATGGACATTTTTTCATTTAAAAATATACTGAGGCTGAGAACCTCTGCTCAAACAAAATTTTCGACGTTGTGTGGCTTGCAGCTTTGTTTCTGACTCTCTAATGCCGTAATCATTTACCGTGGCAGTTACAAACGACCGAATGAGCCGTTTCCGAAACTCGCGTTACGTGAAGAGTGCAGCGGCGGACGCCAGGGATTGAGTGCCGCACTCGTTCACCAGTGTTTTTCCGCGGGCGTTCGGCGGAAGCGTAACGCTCGAGCGCCTCGGCTGCGCGTTCCAACTTTTAATTAGCTGCCCCAACAAATAATTAAGCCGACAAGTTGGGCGGCTTCGGCCCGCGCCTCCAACCAGCGACTCACGCTCTCAACTACTTCCCCATTGCGGAGACTTCCGCGCAGCAGGTTTTTATCTCTCTTTGTTAACACGGAGTCCAGGGTAGGAACAAGTTCTTAGACTCAAATAATTATGGGCTTTCAGTATGCTAAATTCGTAAGAAACCTTCTTTTTTCCGTGATATTAACTACCAGGCGCTTTCAAATCGAAACTGAAGAGTTTCATCATGGGTCACTCCTCCTATTCTGTCGAGTCCTGAAAACTATACCGATTCCTGTGTTACATTGTTGATTGCGTTTACTTAAACTTATGACTTGTCTCTTTTTGGATTCATAAACATTCTATTTTATCTACTATTACTTCTATGTTTCAATTTCATTTACTGACACATTCCATGACCTTGGAGATTTGCTCCTCAATTTGTTCCTACGGAACTAGACGTGTAAATAAATAAATAAAAGTCTGAAGCATCGATTGTGAAATACTGTCTAATATTGCTGAGACATCTCTGCAGTATTTTTCGTAGGTAACAGACAGTCTTTACCTATCCATTTAATTTTTTCCCAGACATTCTACCTGTTTATTCATATCTTCATCTCTTAAACTCTCGATCACTATACATCTGCTACATCCACTGTCCTTATAATTAAAATGAGGTGTACTGCTGATGCCGCTTCCCCATATTGAGGTGGGGAACCGATGGTCGGAAATGCATATTTATTGTGTTATGGACACCTACAACGTACACCATATGACAGCAACGTAGCTTATACTAATTAATGTTCAAAGCGATGATCCCTGGCTTCAGTGCAAGTACTGCAACTGCGCATGCAATTCTGCCACACTGTGGCAAAGATCCTGGGTGTCTGTTGTACAGTGGAACTGGCAGTAGGTGATAACCAATGTACACCCCTCACCACCAAACAAACATACTGTACACAACTTAGGTCATAGTAGGTCATAGTACGTGTTTCATATGAGGTCTCCATGCATGGCACCGGTCGATTAACCTGTGCCTCACGCCACCTTTATCCCCGGCGTCAGTCGTCCATTGCACGAGACATCTTATATGTGTCTATGCTGAGGTGTGCTACCGTGTACAGTGCATGGCGCGCAGTCAAAATTGGAACCTTACTCGTCACGAAATTTGGCAGACATGTATTTAATTTACGGTGCGGTAGTGTGCGGAGCTCGCGAAACAGCATGGATGCACAGAGAACGGTTTCCCAACAGGTGTCATCCTAAATGAAAGCTTATCTCTGTGAAAACAAACTTACGAGAGACGAGGCGTTCACGCCGCAGAGAGAGTGGGCCAAGGTTGCCACCAAAGACATGTACGAAAACCAGACTTTGAGGAGATGGTGTTGGATCATGTGGCCGACCACCCAGCAGTAAGTACCCTCTACTTGCCTGTGAAACGCACACTTCGAAGAATACAGTGTGGTGGAACAGGTATGACACCTCTGGGACCAACGGATTTTGAGTCCCGCGTTCACTTCTGTCAGTGAGCTATCCACCACAGTGCTGTAGTTCCCAGCTTCGTACAGTTCACATTGTTAATGACGTTTTCGATAGCTGCAACAGCCACGTCTGGAGTGAGAACAGTGTCCACCCGACCCACATCGGTGGCTATCATCAACGATCCTCTGTCAACGTGTAGGAGGGCACCTAACAGGATATTACCTGCGGTCCAAGTTACCTAGTGTTTCTGAGAGATGCGCTGCTGCAATGTTTGGAGGCTGTACGCCTTCTTGCCTGAGGAGGGATGTCGTTTCAACACGAAATCTACTAGCCGACTTCGATGTTAATATCTGTGAGCATCTCAAGAACGCGTACCCTTATCATTGGATTGGAAAAGTAGATCCTGCCCCATGGCCAGCTCGATCGCCGGATTTCACACCTCTGGACTCTTTCCTCTGAGGTTAAGTCAACACGATTGTATGTGGAATCACCCCTAGAAAAGAAGGAAGACCGATTTGTTTGCTAGGGTCAAATCTGCCTGTCTCCTGGCGCAACAAATATCAGAAACGTCATGCGCCATTGCCATGCATGCTCCGAGACTGGGGGTCGTCATTTTGAACTTTTACCGTTACCTACTTTGTTCCTACGCGGTTTGTTCTGTGTATTCATAACACAATAAATATTCATTTCTTACCACTGTGTCCCTGCCGCAACATAATCAGTTGCCGGCCGAAGTGGCCGCGCGGTTCTAGCGCTGCAGTCTGGAACCGCGAGACCGCTACGGTCGCAGGTTCGAATCCTGCCTCGGGCATGGATGTGTGTGATGTCCTTAGGTTAGTTTGGTTTAACTAGTTCTAAGTTCTAGGGGACTAATGACCTCAGCAGTTGAGTCCCATAGTGCTCAGAGCCATTTGAACCATAATCAGTTATAGATCCACTATTACCTGTTTCAATATGACCCAAAAAGTTTGATACATCCTGTATACAACAAGCAGAGTCACTATCAGTTATAAAAGGACACAACATACTCAGTTCAGCACGTCTAGAGGCACTGCATCAATGATCAATGTAACGCATGCTGAGGAAATAATAACTAGGGTATAAACTTCGAAACACTTAGGTGTTCATAGTGATGAGAATTTGAAATACTAGAAGTATATTTTTGAACTTCTAAAATCTCTTTCCAGCCACATTTTCATTTCGAATCATTATAAATCTTTGGGGAAGACGCATTAGTAAGTTACCTTGTTTTACATGCTTCCATTAAAAATGTCGTACGGAATATTATTCTAGGTAAATAAACTGTAAGAAAGGAATTCGTCGTTCCCAACAGTGTGGTGTATGAATGGCGCACATACATCTTGTACACATGTGTTTGAGGGGTTAGCTATTTTGACCATTCTATTGTATTAAACTGGTGACCTAGAAACGATGGAGAGACCTCGTCCCCCCGTCCGTCG
This sequence comes from Schistocerca americana, assembly GCF_021461395.2. Lineage (NCBI taxonomy): Eukaryota > Metazoa > Arthropoda > Insecta > Orthoptera > Acrididae > Schistocerca > Schistocerca americana. The sequence goes on along the minus strand of NC_060123.1, from coordinate 283,540,266 downwards.
CCCTCAGTGGCTCACAACCCCACAACAGGCCACAACAGGCCACAATAGTCCACCCACCCCACCGCCGCCCTACAACGAACCCAGGGTTACTGTGCGGTTCGGACGCCAGTGGAAGGCCCCCACCCCCAGGGAACGTCTCAAACAAGACGAGTGTAACCCCAGATGTCTGCATGGTAGAGTATGGTATACGTGTATGTGTATGTGGAAATGGTGTTTGTGGTGCAGCAAAAATGGCTCTGAGCACTATGGGACTTAACATCTGAGGTCATCAGTCCCCTAGAACATAGAACTACTTCAACCTAACTAACCTAAGGGACATCACACACATCCATCCCCGAGGCAGGATTCGAACCTGCGACCGTAGCGGTCGCGCGGTTCCAGACTGAAGCGCCTAGGACCGCTCGGCCACTCCGGCCGGCTTGTGCAGCAATCGCCGACACAGTGTACCTGAGGCGGAATAAGGGGGAACCACCCCCTATTCGCCGAGGTACATGAAAAACCGCCTTAAAAACCATCCGCAGGCTGGCCGGCACACCGGACCACGACACTAATCCGTTGAGTGAATTCGTGCCAGGGACCGGTACGCCTTTCCACTCAGGAAGCAGGGCGTAAAACCGCGCAGCTAGCTGGGTAGGGGGGGGGGGGGGGGGGCGTTTTGACCATGGTTCACATATTTAATGTCTGATGAACTTTGGTATGAATAGTGCATCATATTTCAAAAGAAACGTTAATTTAAATAATTACAACACCAGAGGAATAAATGGCAGTCATTATTCCACAGAAAGTTATCTTAATGACGAAAAGAAGTGCACAGTGTGCCACCAAAATTTTTGATCACTTACCCAGTGATGCAAAATGTCTGGCAGGTAACAAAGTTAAATTTGAGAACAAACTGAAAAATTTTCTCATTGACGACTCCTTCTGCTCCGTAGGACCACTTCTAGTTATGTGCAACGCAAAAATTGTAGGAAATACTAATTCACATATGTATAAAAAATGTAAATTGTCAGAATGCAGCCATATTTACAAATGAATGTGTGATATAAAAGTAAAATCATTATGATTAATTTTACAAATGGTCCGTGGAACACAAAACTAACCTGAATATAAATTCGCAGCATCTTCTTCAGATTTTTCTCATACATTACCTATGGCCTATATTTATCGTATTTTATTTCTTCCATAACTATATAAAACATAGAACGTTGTTTGTGTAGGAAGGAAGAATATAAGAATTTTCTATAAAAGCAGGGAAACGGTTCGGAAGGAATTTTCGATACTAGCCATCGTCTTCCACAAGTGCCGTACAGGTGTGCTGCGATGAAACTCCTTGGTGCACATTTTGAATTGTGTCCCTACAGCCTATGGGTCAATTATCAGGTTGTCTTGATGGGAAAGAGAGAGACTACCCAACGAAGAGCCGTACGTTTGTTCTCGGGATCGTTCCGTAAGTTCAACAGCTCAACAAACTCCTGAATGTTGTGCATCACGGAGATGTACACCGTTTAAATTCCGAAAGCATGTATTTTAAGAAGATTCGGACAAAATATTACCTTCTCCCACATACATCTCGTGAAATGATCACGACGAGAGAAATCTGGGGAACTGGCGCTCATATGGAGGCTTAGTAATAATTCTTCTTCTCGAATGGTGCAGGGAAAGAACAGACATGGTAGCGCTACCAGAAATAACCTCAGCCATGCACCACTATGTTGGGTCGCCCAGTGTAGTTGTAGGTGTAAATTTCGTTGTCGTTTCTCTCTTCCATTGGGCATTGTTGTCTCTATTCCCCCTGCAATACTTTTATTATGATACTCAGTTCATTTTATTTATACTAAATCTTTCTTTTATCAATTTTTGACTTAAGTTATTAGTTATGACTCGAGTTATTTTTCCGTTTATGCAGTACGCTAAGTTCTCCATATCAGTATTGCCTGTTTCACTTACAGTTTATTGCATGGCCAGGGAATGATATTAAAGTATCCGCATTACTTACGACATATGGCGCAACCAGCATGTACGCTACGTAACTGGTCAAGTAAGATGCGTAGTATCGAAATCCATGCTGTAAACCCTGTATCAGTATATGTTAACATGTTCTCTGAAACGATTGAGCAAACACTGTTGCTTTTTGAGAAACTCAAGTGTTTTTGAGGCCTCAGAGGCTGGTAGTAGTAAATTAGTAAGGGACTGCTAATTTTTCAGAAAATTACCGTTCTGAGTACATATTCACCAATATGTCTGTTTGGTTCAACCACAACATTGTATGAGGACTTAGACACGGTCCTTGGCCAATAAACTTGTCCCACTCACGTAGACACAGGTTCAAGTAAAAGAACAAGTGAAAATTAAGTAGCACGGAAATTTTATTATCCAATTGTAATTTTGTGCCTCTCTGCTGAAGTACTTGCTCAAAATGACCGATTCAGTCTTGTAGTTCATTTGGTTAACAGTACAAGCCAGCACGATTAAACGAATGAAATGTGATTTACTTTGAAATGGCACCGTTACATATGAGCAGCCTCACTTTTTTTTCTGTGTACAGCGATTAATGTGGTCTTCTTCTACTTACACACTTGCGATCAGTTCATACTCACGAATGTTATACGTCATTACATTTAATTACACGTAAATTCTTCTATGTCTGTGAAAGTAGAATTCACACAGTGATGAAAATTTATGACTGCAATTCAGTTTTGCAGATTCAGTTTGGTAGACCGTGGAAAGGGGAGCCTGACCAAAGGTTGATGAGATCACAATCCTGCGTCCCCTGGAAACGTTGTCTTATGCCAGCGGCTAATCCTGCTAATAATGCCAAACAAGTTATAAATAAGATGAATAAACCGAAAAAGCAAACGAACTCTTTTCAAGGCTTTTGATGACTTCACTTAATGTTGGATACAGGTCACTGAAATATTTACAGCCAGATATGATATCTGAAGACGAGGCAGCACAAACATGGCTTACGATCAGTCGCAGGTTAGGAAATAGTCGTTATTTAAATTCTGTAGGGGCAAAGATGTTAAAAATGTGTAAACAGCTGTGTAGTCGAATTTTGATATTAAAAATATCATAAAATAGCACACAGAGAAGGTAAAATTATCCAACAAGCAGTGAGTTAATCTAGTTAGTCACTTAGATACCTGTTTCCATAGATTTTATAAAAATGATATGCAACGAGTCAGTTTACAAGATATAAATACCTACATGATGAATCTGAATATTAATGATCACATTATTTTTTAGTCCTACTCATGCAACTGCACTTCAAAATAAGTTCGCTTTTACAGGCTACCAGTTTTTAAAAAGATATTCATCAGTAGTATACAAGGATATGTCTATAAGATATGATTTAAGGTCTTATTTAAAACTTGCGTTGCTGCCAGTCAGACACTTTATGTTATCGGAAAAATTATCAAACATATTTGTTGCTGCATTTTGAACATATTTCTGAGCCATAGACACCATTAATGATGGGTAACAAATCCGATTATTTCTTCTAGTGATGTATGTATGGATATCACTGCCCGCCTCAAATTGTGATGGATTATTTATGATGAATTTCTTTAGGGAATATTTATATTGTGACGGTGCAGTTAAAATGCCTAACTCCATGAAGAAATACCTACATTGCAATCACAAGGGAATATCACAAATTATTCTTGTTGATTGCTTTTGTGCAATACATACTTTCTTCCTAATAATAAATCGTGGATTACTTAAGAAAATTATCGCATTAAGACAAAATTGAGCGGAAATATGCAAGGAGGTTAATTAGTTTGTTTGCAAGATTAACAGTTACAGGAAGAGCAAACGTAGCTGAACTTAACTGTCTACAGACCTCAGTGTTTATGGAGCTCAATAACATGTTTCCTGCATTTCTAGGTTTCATCAATTTGTATAACAAAATATTTGGAGCGTTATAACCTACTCATTGAGTCCTGTTCATGTGCTGTCAACTGTTGCTATGACTAGTTGTCGTTTAGAACTGAACATAGCGGTTTCTTTTTTCAAAATTAAAGAAGTGTAAATTTTTAGAGCACCACTTCGTAACTCACAGAAACACATAAGCAAGACTCTTTTCTGTGGCTTTCCCTCTTTAATGGAAGTTATTACAACACTAGTAGTTGTTGTTAATATTGATGTTGTTGTTGTGGTGTTCAGTCCGAAGAACGGTTTGCTGTAACTCTCCACACTATTCTGTACTGCCGAAGCGCCGTCATGCCCTCCACAATTGGCTCCAATACTAAATTAGTGATCGCTTGATGTCTCAAAATGTACTATCGTCTGCAAAAAATAGCATTTTTGCTTGTTACAAGTTAAGTGGAAGGTCATTCGCAAACGTAAGAGATAGGAGCGGATCCAAAAAGAACTGTGGTGATTTCTCTCCAGTCAATAAAACGAGCTACATATCCATCAATGTTTGAATTATTCAGGACAACTATGATTCAAACCAGCTATGTGTAAAGCCATCAGTTCCACAAAATTTGGGTTTTTCTGAGAGTGTAACATGGTTTGCACAACCAAACGTCTTGGAAAGATAACAGAAAATACCATCTGGCGCTAGTTTGTAATTTAAAGTTCGTAATATCTGATGATTGAATGTAGAAATGGCATTCTCAGTCGAGCAACCCTTCTGGAATCAAAAGCACCGTTTGCCAAGTAAATTGTTTCTATTTAAATGAAAGACTATTCCTCAGTACATTACGTTTCCGAATAGTTTGGCAAAAGATATCAGTAAGGAAATTGGACGATGAGTATTTAAGTCTTACTTGTTACGTTTCCTTTAATAGGTTATCAACTGTTTGGAAACATTCCCTGCGATAATGATTCAATACATGTACCACCTAGGACATTTCAATTAATTAAAATACTACAGTGTCTCTTGCAGTGCACAAATGATTTCGGATCTTGAGCAATTTCGGCGGTTATATAAACTTCGCTCTTCCTCTTACATGAAATTTTAATTCCCTTAGTCAATCATGGTTTGTGTTCTGAAGGATTTTCTGGATTGCTTTCTACGAAACCTACTTTCAAATACTGACACAAATTTACTATAGAATAAATTGAATTTGACATTAGCATCTCTTTCTATAAATACCTCGTCCCGTACCACTCTTTTAACTTACTCTTAAAATTATATATCCTGTTCTCATTCCCTCACGCCTAAAAGGTGCTATATTGCCTGTTTCCATTAATTTTGCGTCATGATCAGATTTTCCGTTAACACATTAAGTGGATACACATTAACTGTTTCAGTCTAAGAACTGTCTACAAAAATATTATGTGTGCCCTACTATTTTGCTTCACACGTTTTGCGATACTGTCTATTGAAATTAGATTGACACACCCAAATCATAATTCCAGTTCATTTTCCCTATCTGCATCTTTTAACAAATCTCCACTGAAATCTCCACAAAGTAGTAACTGGTTCTTCGTGTCTAACAGGTGACTCAATAATACATCTATATTTCTCATAAACTGCTGAAAATTTCCTAGAGGGAACTCCGTTACATTTACCAGAGAAGTACTATGCACTAGCAACTCACAAGCACATGCTTCTAGTTTCTGATTCTCACAAAAGGTAATTGTTTCAATATTTTTTTTTTTGCTTTATTTCCATCTTTTACTTATGATGCAGTTCCTGTTTTTCCATATTAACTCTACACGAAAATGATGCTAGTATCTAATCATTTATGTTTCACTTCTCCAGCCCTGTTGTTATATCAGTTCAGAAAGGCACAGAACATATATTAATTCATATTACTTCAGAATTTTCCACGTCTTCTAGGCATACAAGAAGCTCATATGTCTTGTTTTTCAACCCCCTAATGTTCTGATGAGAGAAAAAAAATTCTTTTTCTGGGAACTATTAAATGTATCATGGTCCTGTTCTGCTCTAATTTGTTTTAGTACTGTCTGTATGTAACCTTACCTTAACCTAGGGAATAAAGCCCTCTGAGTCCAGTAGTCATAGGGATTTTGTCTTGTGCACTTTTGGCCCCCTTCATGCATTCTGCAAATTGCTCAGGTAAGATTTCCTTTCTCTTTCTTTCAGATGCAAGCCATGAATTGTGTTCCCTCATCTCCAAATTGCAGCAAAAGACACGGCACAGATACGAGATTTAATTTCAGTCAACATCAGTCCACTCAGCTCTTTGTTTATACCGCCAATCCCGAGTTGGTCATGCCACTGTAAAACCTCCAAAACTCCACACGACTGTATTCTGTTGCTGCTCCTATTTTCTCCTGCTCACTTTCAGTACTATAAGCTTCTAGCCTGGCTGTATCCTGCACCTCCTACTGTAAATACCTAACCCTTTCCATCAAAATTCCTAAACAAGGCCCATATGTTCTCTGTCACCTGGCTAAGCTTAACACTAAGTTTAATGATGCTTGTGACATAGTGTTCTACATACAGCTTTTCCTGCAGCTCGTGGCCTAAAGGATACTATGTTTGGTCTGTATGTGCTTATATTTTGTTATCAGCCTAGGAGGATGTTTAGGTGTTGTGGAGCCACACATAATTTTTGGAATTCTATGGAGACTGGCACATGTAAAGGAAGATACGAAATTCGTAATTCATGTAGAAGAGATCACCAAATTATTGTAAAGGGCATGAGACTAGGACATACTTTATCGATAACACAGCTGAATTTAGGTTTTAAACAGCCATTAAAATGAAGCGAAATAGTAATTTAGATAAAAAAGTAAAACGAAAAGAGGAAGTGACTGAAATGGAAGACATAAATGAGCCTGTTTGTTAAGTGAATGTAATGTATCGTTGAAAGAATTGCACACAATTGGGACAATTTTAGCCAAGGTCTACGGAGCGCCTATAGAGTTACTGTCCATATAAATTATGCAAACCACTGTACAATATTTAGTGGAATGTAGTTTCTACTACTGTCAACGATTTTCTACACTACCCCATTAGTGTATGGAACTATGGTAAAATATCTGTGTGTATAAGTGTAACTGTAGGCGCCCTAATTTCTGTTAGTGCCCTAACCTCTCTTACCTGTCACTCGTAAGTTCTAAGCGCAGTATATGATAGTGGTAGAAGAAATTCTTGAAATCTAAGATGTTCTCCCAGATTTCCCAAATATTATTGTCATCGCTGATGACACTGTTCTTTTGGATGAAATAAGGAGTGCTGTGAACTACGATTAACAGAAAATCTACGAAAATACAGGTCAATAGCTAAATTACTTGAAAGACAACGCAAAAACCGAAACCGAAAGAGACATTTAAACAAAACGCAAAAAGGACGTATTGAAAGAAACGGACCAGAATAAGCAAATAAATTGTTTTATAGAGGAAGAAAGACATATACGGTGCTGTAGAATAAAGATTAATAGAACTCAGTTTTATATTTGATTCTGCTACGGCCGCAGGTTCGAATCCTGCCTCGGTTATGGATGTGTGTGATGTCCTTAGGTTAATTAGGTTTAAGTAGTTCTAAGTTCTAGGGGACTGATGACCATAGATGTTAAGTCCCATAGCGCTCAGAGCCATTTGAGCCATTCTTTTTTTTTATTGTATCCAAGTACTTTTTACCGCCGTCGACAAATTGCTTTTATTACATTTTTCTGAAAGTATAAGGCTAGAGAAAAGCCAAAACATTACGACCACTATCCTCCATGTGATTGAATGCCACGTGGTGACGCTGCGGTTACGTGACTTGGTAAGTATAAATTTGGAACAAAGACAAATGAACAATCGTTTAGCCACGACACAAGTCGAAAATGAGGAAAACCACTAATATAGGTTACTTTGACAAAGGCTGAATGTTATGCTCCTACGCCTTAGAACGACCTTCTCGGGAACGTCAGAGCTGGTAGGCTGTTCACGTGCTACTGTCGTGAGCATCTATGGAAAGATGTTTAAGTGTTGTGAAACCATGACTACACGACAAGCGGCCGGCTGGTCTAGTGTGGCCGAGCAGTTCTAGGCGCTTCAGTCTGCAACCGCGCGACCGCTACGGTCGGAGGTTCGAATCCTGCCTCGGGCATGGATGTGTGTGATGTCCTTAGTTTAGTTAGGTTTAAGTAGTTCTAAGTTCTAGTGGACTGATGACCTCAGATGTTAAGTCCCATAGTGCTCAGAGCCATTTGGACCATTTGAACACGACAAGGTGTTGGACGTCCATGCTTCATCACGGAACAAAGGGGTCGGAAGCCAGCCCTTTCTTTGAAGAAGAAGAAGAATAAGCGGCGATCTGTGGTAGGCTTAACGACAGAGTAAAATGCTGGCGCGAGCACACTCTTCAGCGCACATTGTTGAACATGGGTCTCTGGAGCCAACGACGACTACGTGTTTCTATGTTGATCTTTCGACGTCGTCTAATGCGATAGTCTCGAGATTCAACCGTGGCTCAGTGGAAACGTGTCACCATGTAGGATGAATCATGGTTCACGCTACACTGCCCAAACGGTCGCGTCCAGATTCACCGTCACCCAGGTGAATAACTGATCGACACATGCACCGCGTCACCGACGCAGCCCATTTGAAGCAGTATGGTGCTAGGGGACATTCACCTAGGCTTCAGTGGGACCTGTGGCGGACTGAACCCAATGGAACACAAATGGGACGCTACCGGACGGCAGCTCCGCACCTACAGACCATCGACACGTTATTCACTCGAATTTCGTGACCTGTGCCCAGGAATCTGGTGCCACATACCTCCGGGAAGCCATAAAGGATTTTGCGAATCCATGCCACGGAGAATCGCTGCTGTATTGTGTCTTGCAGGTGGACCAATACGCTGTTAAGCAGTTGATCATAATATTTCGATTCATCAGTGAACTAGAGGATTGCTGGCTCTAAATCTATCATCATTGTTTCCGCAATATTTCTGATTGCTATACCTTACCTTATATCAGATTCTGTCTTTCGTACAACTGACTATCATTTCCAACCACAAGGCTATACTAAATGTAATAATAAACTTGCATCACAGGGCTGCTCATGTAACAGGGAAATTAAGCCTAAATCGTAACATCCAAACACAAAAGTATGAAAACTGGCTTATGGTATCTTTGATTGCTTCTATTACATGCTAAATATTGAGGAAATTGGACAATTTTGTAGTTTGTCCGTCTCGGTTGCATTACTACACTATTTTTGCTTCTGCGGCTACCAGTTATAGCCTCACACACCCAACCTCAAACCAAACACCTAAAGATTACCAGTAAACGTCATGCAACAATGTTTACATACAGTAAGCATGTTTATATCACAAGTAACTATATGTTTATAAACATACCTTGTTATTGACAGTAACTAGCCGTGCAATATGGTGCCAAACGACACGAATAGCTTCGGTAGAGAGAGTCAAACTGTGAACAGCAAGTTCTCTCATTGTGAAGATAGCTTGTATTTCTACTGTTACACCTGGACGACACAACCAAACTGACAAATGTAATATTCAGTAGTCTATAGAACACCTTCACACTGTCGCGCTTGTTCTTTGTGTCTAAAAAATAAATAATTAAGTGTCGTCCTCATACAGACGCGCATGCGCATATGACTGCCAAATGGTTTGAGGTAGTGCTGCCGTAACCAGTGTCATTCACTGATAACTTTTTAAAAAGTAGAAAAAATACCAACTTTACAGGAAATTTTAACAATTTTGTCTTACGAACTCACGCAGCATCCAGATGAAACATACAAATCCAGGAGGGTGACAACATAACGCTCCCTCACATGTACAACCCTCTCTTTTTATTGCAAGGCACAGTACCAAAAATTACTACTTTTCATACAAGGAGTCAATGCTAAAATCTGAAATATGCTTTTTGTATTATATATTAATCACATACTCGTAGTGTCTAAAGAAATAAAATGAGGTGAAAAACATAAAAATCGTTACGTTTTTTTCAAACTACATTATTTATGTAATCTTTGGTAACACAACGCCCATTTACACAATATATAAACATTAAACAGCACCATTCTAAGTATTGCCCGACGCCATTATCATTCATGGCCCGAAGGCCACGTTCAAAGTCAAAACCTTATTTTCACATTGACCACACATGCGTGAAACCGAAGGCATTATTTAAAAATGACATTAATATATCATTACATACGGCCTATTACAAATAACATGCGTCTTGACGACGCTTGCACATAACTGGCCATACACATCTGTAAGGGCTTCAATCAATTACGTATGCACGCATCCTTCGCCCGCTAGTAGTATAACGACGAATGTCTTCCACTCAAAAAAAGGGAGTAACCATAAGTACCACTGATACATACAGGACAGCACATTTTTGTGATCGATGTAGGCCTTATCACATAGTGTGTGAATTGTGGAATCGAACCCCTTACCACATTTCATATCATGCATTACAAGTTTCTTACTAAAAGAAAATCCCCTGTTGCTTATGAAGAACCATGAACAAAGTATTTAAAATATTTTAAAATATTATCAATAAATGACATGGATGAGGCAGCACCATAGCAAACTAACTGGCATTCATATGCGCATGCGCGTATGTATGAGGGCGGCACCTACCAGTGTCTCTTGTTAGCTACTGAAAGTTACGTTTTCAGTTTGGTTGTGTAATTCACGAGTAACAGTAAACATATAGGACGTTCTGTCAGTGAAAGTACTTGTTGCTCAGTTTGACTTTCTGTACAGAAGCTATTCGTGCCTTTTGGCACCATTTTGTATGATTAGCTACGGTTGATAACAAGGTATCTCTACAAGCATTTAAGTATTTGTCATACAGACATGCATACTGAGTGTAAACATCGTTGTACGACATGTAGTTTATCATTTTTAAGTGTTGATTTCAGAATGGGCTTGTGAGCCCGTAGCGGGTAACCACTGCAGCACAAATTATATATTCGTGCAAAAAATTTTCAAGTTTCCTCAATACTATACCGTTGCAGACCTACTATCCCGAAGCAGCACGGCTCGAATCAGCAACATAATAAATAGGTTGTAAGCTTCAGTATGTGTTAATAATATTATTTCATTTACGACGAACGTTTATGTCAGCAAATTACGGATTTGTAGCACACACAGAAAAACTGTGGATTGGCTGCGGAGTTATAGGAGCAGTCAATTAAGTATTCCTCGCAGTCGTTCATAGTCCTAAATGTTACGAAATTTGATAACAAGATTTTCAGACTAAATTGAGGACATTTTACGATACTGTTATGCGGTAGGTTGTCATTCGTTGTCCCATTTGTTTCACTACCACCTGCTGCGAAATTTGATTGTGTTTTGGGGGAAGGGAAATTTGGTGATTGATTACAAGTATGTCTATGGAAAGGGAATTGTGTGTGTGTGTGTGTGTGTGTGTGTGTGCCTATAAGTCTTTATTGTTTATAATTTAATTATCTTAATGAGCAGTATTCTATTCCAAAGTGTTGGTAGGTCATTGAGGTTACTGGATTATGTAATCGCATTCTTAGAGTGGTGGCTTCCACATGACGTTAACAGCCAATATTGGTGATTGCTTTGTTATACGATTTGAAGTGTGTTTTTACGGTATTAGGATAGCGATCGTGTTCTATAAGGATACCTTCTAATATGGGGAGTGTGGACTTTTTATGTCTTCTTAGGAATTTATTCTAAAAGTTCAACGTGTCTGCCCCACATTTACAACGAGAACACACACATGCTCGCCTACAGGAGATGTCACATCAGTGTAGAAACAAATTTTTGGTGTTAACAAAATCGCGCTCTTGTAACGAGACGGATCCTGTTAACTAATATCTTGCACAAGGTTAGGAACAGAGACTATAAATCCAAGGTGACTGCATGTTTTCGAGAATTAAAGTGCGATTTCTGAACTGGTGCTCCGGGAACAATTACTGTTACGTGAGTGTCCATTTTGAATACAGCGGAAAGGTGGAGATACGCTTATATCCGTTAATCTCACCGTTCAGTGGCTGTTTTATCGAGTATGTCACACCGGAAGGTATTGCCAGATTTACTGTCCAAACTGAGTTTCCGAAAATGACGGGAAGGGTTGTTCCGTTTAAAGATGTGCCTTGTATGTCGCCGGAATGTCTTTATGAAGTTGTGTGAGCCGCAGGGACCTAAGTGAAATTTTGTTGAAAACTGTTAATTTATTGGAACAAAAATCATCACTTGTCTCTTGAATATGCATCTGATTATGTTAATAATGTCCCGATGCTGCAGGCGTCACTCAGCTCCACTGAATACAATTGTTGCAACGAGGAATAAATAAATGCTATAATTTTACATAGGAATTAGTAGTAAACATTGAATCCAACTGAAAACACAATAATCTCACTTTCGATTCGTTTGATTTGTATGCAAAACACCGAAATACTATTGTTAGGTTCACGTTCTGGCACTCGACTTATTTTCATTCGTCTTCTTGCACTCCAATACAAGTTTGTTAATTCTGAATTATAATCACTTAACTTTGTACATTCTTTTACATGTTCTTTGTTCATAATCGAGCCAGTCTTGTGACGCAGAACAAATTCTGGAGACGGCAGGATGGAGATCTTATGCAAATTGACGGTCAAAGACTCATGTTTAGTAGTCAAGCGGAATACGGCTGCTTGTTCTCTTCTTGCTCGATCAGACACTACCGAGTCATCCATGACGTTTTTCCAGATCTTTCCCTCACATCAAATTTTACTGGATCGTTTTCATTGTTTTTTAAATGCGTCGTTAATAACACGTTTCACTGCAAAATACGACTCGTTCATTTTTCCAGTCTGTTTAATTTTTGTGCCCTTTTCGGCTAGAAAATCTGCATTTTCATTACCATCTAAGGCGTAGTGAGATGGTATCAACCGAGTTTCAGTTGTCTTGTTCTTCTGTTGTACACATTTGACAACTTGTTGGACTTCTTTAACTTGAACGATTTTTGGGTATTGTGTTTTGATAACTGCCGATGTTGATGTTACGGAATCGCAAAATGTAACTACTTTGTCGAATGTGTGTAAATACTTGTTTATCTGACTTGCAATTCTGATTGGTTCTACAACAACTTCAAAATTTGATTGGCGCGGTCTTAAAGTCTGACAGAATGAGGAACTTTTGCTGTGTACTGCTACGCCAACGGTGCCTTCCTTTTCCGTAACTGAAGAATCTGTGGAAGTGTGGAGCGACTGAGCTTTGAGTTATGTTGCAGTTATTGTTTCCTATTCTGTAGCTCTCGTTATTAACTTATCTGTTTCATATTACTTATGATTATGTCTAGCTGGTACTGCAACTGAAGAAGCAGAATTCGGTAAAATGGAAAAATAATGTTTTCAGCGTCAACTTTCGGTAGTTGATATTTTGAATTTGTGTCTTTACTTTTGGGATGAAGCTAATTTACTTTTTCAGTTGTCTGCTATTATTATTTCATGCATCATTATATTACAGCCACTTAATATCATTGGATAGACGAGACAGTTTCTCGTACTGAAGCAGTGCTAACATTTGGACAAGTAAATCAAATGAAACTATACAGTTCCAGAGACCGTTTCAATTTTCAAACACGTATGGTCTACATATGCAGACTGAAGCGGCGAATAAAAATTGTTATTTAACAAATAAATTCGCCGAACAGCCGTGCAAATTGACAACTTATTTTATCTTTGCTACCAGCTTCGGCAATTCAATATGCCATCTTCAGGCCTCATATGCACCTCTCAAAAATATGGGGCCTGAAGATGACATATCGAATTGACGAATCTGGTAGCGAAAATAAAACAAAACAACTTCTCAATTTGCACGGCTGTTTGGCGAATTTCTTTGTTAAATATTCGACCAGTCGCTGTCCCACGTCCCCAATGGATCAATAGAGACTGAAAATTGTTATAGTTACATTATATTAAAGTACCTATACGTAGCTTTCTAGCAGGATACCCCTTTTCGTTCGATTCTAATGCTCTGTTCCAATACAGTTGGAGAGCCTATGCAGTGCTGTTCGAGTTTATGGGTAATACCACTGGAGTGAGGCGTGAATGGGAATTAGCACTGAGGAGAGATACGTGCTAGGGTAGTCGTTGTAGTTGTGGAAAGCCACGGTGCCAGAGTGGCGTAGTAGCTAGCGCGTCTGCCAAGTGAGGGGGAATCGAATCCCAGAGTTGGTACAAATTTTCATTCGTCACTTCAGTCTGCATGCAAGGTTTTGGACACTTAGTCAATAGGTTCCAATCCGGTCAGAAGGCTCGTGGATGCTAAAGAAATTGGTTTTACTTCACTAGTTATACTTCTTAATGCTTACTTCTGGGGTTTTCTAACCTGTTAATATTCCTGGTTGTAGCCACAACCAGTACCTGGATAGTATACATTAAAACTGGTCTTGTTGTTGAACACCATCCTGGATCAACCAGATAATTTCTTCAGTATGCTAATTCTGTTTTCTTTTTCTCAGCATTATTATTTGTGTCGGTCTCCCAGTTTAACTTTTGATTAAATATTGGGAACAAATAAATTCATACATTCTTTGAAAAAAAAATAGTTATTCCGCATCGTAATATTCGCTAAGTAACTGTTATTAATCATTGTAAATAAAGTTAGCAGAAGCCCTAACATGGTGCAAATAAAATTACGTCAGCCTAAAATGGATACATATCTACAAATGATTCAAATGGCTCTAAGCACTATGGGACTTAACATCTGAGGTCATCAGTCCCCTAGAACTTAGAACTACTTAAAACTAACTAACCTAAGGACATTACACACATCCATGCCCGAGGCAGGATTCGAACCTGCGACCGTAGCAGTCAAATGGTTCCGGTCTGAAGCGCCTAGAACCGCTCGGCCACCGCGACCGGCACCTATCTACACCTGACGAATGTATAGCATATAATTTTTGTTGTTTTACCACGGCAAGAGCGATTTGTGGACTCCGCGCCATTAAATGACTGCTCTGTGCCTACACCATTTTCGAATCCGTCATCTGGGTACTACATTCCCCTGATGTTGAAGCTGTGTGGCGCTTCGGAAGCACTTTGACGGCGATTTGAAACAGATTTTCTTCCTTAAACATTGACTAAGGATTTGCTTCCTACCACAATTCGGAACAATTTGAAATTAATATTTTTCCCCTCTTTTATATTTCGAATCATTACTTTTCGGAGATTAAAAAATACGTCTGCAACAATACAGACATCAGGAAAGCGAAGGCACCAGGGAGGCAGAACTGACATGGCACTTGCTAGGGGATGCAAGACTGAAGAAAGACCACGGCACATTTATAGGACTTGTTGACCTGGAAAAAGCGTTCGACAATGTCAAATGGTGGGAGATGCTCAAAGTACTGAGAAAAACAGTACTTAGCTATAGGAAAAGACAGGTGATACATAATATGTATAAGCACCAAGAGGGAACAATAAGAGTGGAAGAGAAAGAATGAAGTATCCAGATTAAAAAGGGCGTAACACATGGATGTACCCTGTCGCCCCTACTATTCAATCTCTACATCGGTGAGGTAATGACGGAAACAAAAGGAAGGATCCAGAGGGAGATTAAAATTCAGGGTGAAAGGACGTGAATGATAAGATTCACTGATGATATTGCTATCCTCAATGTAAATGAAGAACAATATCAGGCTCTGTTGAATGGAATGAACAGTCTGATGAGTACAGAATGTGGATTAAGAGTAAACACGGGAAAGACGAAAGTAACTAGAAGCAGCAGCAGCAGCGAGAATAGCGAAAAACTTAACATCAAAATTGGCAGCTACGAAGTAGAAGAAGTTAAGGAATTCTTGCAACCTGGAAGCAAAGTAACCCATGACAGGTGAAACAAGGAGGACTTCAGAAACCAGGCCAGCAAAGGTTAACATGACATTCCTGCCCTAGAGAAGTCTACTAGTAGCAAGTATATATTTTAATAGAAAGAAGAAATTTTTGAGAACGGACGTTTGGAGCAGAGTATTGTGCGGTAGTGAAACATAGACTGTGGGAAAACCGGGACAGAAGTGAATCGAAAAGTTCGAGATGTGCTGCTTCAGAAGAATGTTGAAAATCTGGTGGGATGATGAGAAGGTCCTCGGCTTAAGAGGAGTTAGAACAAAAAATTTTTTTTGCACATTCTCGGATTTTTATCTCATTATGATACTTGCAAATTTTCTGAATAAAATGATATAGATATCACTTATAATCTCACATGATAAGTATTTAATTTTATTTTTTATTTTTAATCTACACCAGTTGAAAATGTTAAAATTTTTACTTGCATTACTTCGAGATCAAATAAAATAGGTAACTTTTTATATAGAAGGCTGTGTGGGCACCAGGCTGAGGAAGTTGAAACAAAGTTTGAGAGACAAGAAATTTTCTGATGGTAAAAACATAAGAGGCAGACTGACAGACAAAATGACTGACGCACTGCAGCACTATTATGAGATGGCCATTACAAATAATACAGAGGATTTGTTGAAAGTGAAGCAAGCAGTATGGGCTACCTTCTTCCACAGACTGTCAACTGATGAAAAACCAATACACCACCGTTGCCCTACTGGACCTGATTCATGGTGCAATTACCATAATGCTCAATACTCAAATACTTCATACAGCCGTAAACATTCCATCCCAGCAGCAGTCATGGATATCATAAAACCTGCTTACAGAGACTTGGCAAATCCTGAGTTACTGAAGAAGTGTCTGCATGGTCATACTCATAATCCCAATGAGTCGTTCAATAATCTTGTATGAACTCATACCAAAAAATGTTTTTGTTAGAATGAAGACACTAAAGTCGGTGGTCAGTATTGCTGTTATTGCTTTTAATGAAGGCAACATTGGTAGGGTGAAAGTGATACAGCATAAGGGAATTAATCCTGGAGCAAACTGCATCAGAGAACTTGAACGGATGGACAAGGTTCACTTTGATAAAGCGGAGTATGCAGCATAGTTGGCCACTATGGAGTCCAGAAAGAAGAAAAGACGAAAGTACTTGGAAAAAGATCGAGAGGATGATGTACAATATGGTGCAGGCTGCTGCTGAGTGACTAAAACTAAAAAATTAAGCAGATATTAAGTGAGTTGCAGACTTCTGAATCTTTAGAAGCCTTTCCTGAAAATTTAGATTTTCTGTTGCATTTTCCCTAAATGTCAGAAGCAACTTCGAATAGAACATTCAAATTTTCAGGGAGTAATAACATATATATCGTGAGTCTACTGAACTAAAAGAAGATCATAATGTTATGTATAATCAAAATTATTTAGGATAACGTACAAAAAAAGTGTACAAAATTTTAACCATGTTATGAAAAAATTGTATTTCCTAAATCAGTGGCTGAAATGCAATTATTGTAGTTCAGTAGACTCAGAACATACAGTTTAAAGTCCTGTAAAAGTTTCATGTAAATGGCTACAGTGGTCCCTGAAATACAGGGAAGCCAAGGTACTAAATTTAACATTGTCGGATAGGGTGTTACAGCTCCCTTTAATCGGCAAGGATGGGATCATATAGGTTGGGTTGGGTTGTTTGGAGGAAAAGACCGAACACCGAGGTCATCGGTCTTATCGGTTTAGGGAAGGACGAGGAAGGAAGTTGGCCGTGTCCTTTGAAAGTAACCATCCCGGCATTTGCCTGGAGCGATTTAGGGAAATCACGGAAAACCTAAATCAGGATGGGCGGACGCGAGATTGAACCGTCGTCCTCCCGAATGAGAGTCCAGTGTGCTAACCACTGCGCTACCTCACTCGGTGATCGTATGAGAAACATTGACAATAAGAAAGAACAGGGTGATCGCACATGTATCAAGTCATCAGGAAGTAACCTCCTCGGTACTAGAGGGAATTTAAGAGGGTAAAAACTGTAGGGGAAGACAGAAATTAGAATACATCCATCAAATAACTGAGGACGCAGAGTGGAAGTGCTGGGTTGTAATTAAGGAGTTGGAGCAAGAGAGGAATGCGTGGCTGGCCGCATCAAACCAGTCACAAGATTGATCACTCAAAAAGGTCAATTATTTTTGTAAACTAGCGTTAAATCTTCTACGTGATCCTGTCAGGAGCTAAATGTCATGAGTGCGAATTATCTGTATAGCTTTGAAAGAAAGTATTCAGTAATGTAACGCAAGATGTCTTCTTGTGACGACCACCGCTAACAAAACTTTAATTACAGCAACTGATTGTTGGCTGATTAAAGTATCGTCTGATCGTTACAGTATGACTGAGAAACTTGGAGACTAGTCAACGGAGGTTTCCTCTAAGTTCTCGGCAGTTGTATCATTACAAGTTGTGACTCTGTTATGCAAGATATTCAAAAATGGAGGATTTGGTTGGGTGTCATGTTGCGGCCAAGTTGCCGTCGCGTGGCTAGGTCAGGCAGACAAGCGAGTGCTGAGGCATGCTCCTAGTAACTGCAGCAAGCCACGAGAAAAAGGGGTGACTGCTCTTCATTTGGTGACTGGGCAACTGGGCAGTCACAACTTGGTAGATCTGTAACTATTGGGTAAATTGTACTGCCGCATGCTTGTGAACACCGGCCCGTTGGTTAGCAGGGGACTGGTCCGGTCCGACATGTCGAAACCTGCTTTGAAATTTTTCATACAGGAAGAATACACCGAAAGAAACACAATGTCAGAATTTTTGCAGCCCATTCTCGAAGCTAACAGTGCACAATTGTACTTTATCAAATAGACCATATATACAAAAATCGCGCTTAATTAGGAAATTACTGCTACATGGTTTCATAATAATGTAACTGTATTTACCTTTTATGTGATGATTATATTATTATTATTATTACCATACAATAAAATAAGAGCACATAAAAAGCAGTACGATGTAATGAGTCAACATTAAAAGTCCATAGGTGCCACTGTGCATGATTTTCATTACTGTGCTTTATGAGACATTTCAATTAAAATTTTTCGAAAATATCTTAACACACACAATTTACCTATTCATAGATTATAATTGAAAGGAAGTATTAGCAGTTAGGTCCATAAAAATGTTTACATCGCTTGGATTAGCCACAACGCAAGAAACTAGATGAAAATCACTCACCGTGTACATGCGTCATGAAATTTTCCCACTGAAAAGTGAAGTGTTTAATGTTCATCACTGTCAGCAATCATATCACTTTATGACTCTTCTGAATTTGTAGTGTCAAAGGAAACACTCGGAATTTTTCACGAGTCCGTGTGTGCATTAACCCACAAATGTCGTAGTAGATAATTTATTTCTGTCTTTGGTGTTCATAACCTCATTTGCTGAAAGTAGCTTCTCTGCAACAGCACTACAGTGGGGAAGACTTAGCAAGCATACGACAAATTTAACAACTACACAGATTTTGAGTCTGCGTACATTTTAATATCCATAAATTTCCAAAATTCTTGTACTTAGCAGCAGGGTCGTAATCAAGTTCAGTGTTCCGGAGCAACGCCATTCAGTATATAATTGCTAAATTTCGTTACTAGCCACAATACTTGGAAAATATGCCGCTGCAAAGCAAATCACAGAGCGTGTCTTTGTCACCAAGTGTAAGATGTTTCACAATAGCTGTGGCCTTCGTTCTATTGTCTGTAACTTCTTTCGCTGTTTGTGAATCGGAACATACCGATTCAGAAATGAAAGCAAATAATGTTTAAAGATACATTGTGTTCAGCTATAAATGTGCAGAACCTCATTTCCGCCTCATTAACTTTGTTGCTCGCGTTTGCGTCTTGTTACGCAAATGAAGTTAAAGTTTTCTGTCGCATCAGTTTCACAAAAAATGCACATGTTTCTGCGTGTCCGCGTGTCTATCAAGCATAGTTTTCCCTCTCGAACAAGTATTTATTTCACTTTGACAACCATAAAATACGAAAAATTACTATGTTGTAACCGACACTAAATTTCGTTTCACTTTCCCACTCACTTTTTTAGTTTTGAGTGTACTTTGCCGTTTTCCTATCGCCGGTTACACGCAATTCCACATTTAACTTCCACGAAAATGGATTATTTCAAGCCTTTGAGCACTATCTGTAGGGCTAGAAATACACCATGCAAAACAAACTGCCAACTTCACCACTGAAACGCTACTAAGAGTAAGCACAGATTCCACAACAGCTTGCACACAGACTTTAATTTTATAGCTCTGTCGTTTATATTGCTTCTACATATCAACGTTCGTCCCGACTGTAATAGGAGTGATTGAGGGACAATTGGGAACTGCTCCAAGATATCTTCTCGGTGTACCACCCGATCCACATCACACGTAACACAGTATGTAATGAAACAACTTTTGCTTCATAATTTACGATTAGATACTAATGCATACGTTACAAACACTATGTAGCATAACTAATCAGTTAAATAGCCTGCCAGGTAAAAATAATTAGCCAGAATCTTAACTGCCAGTAATGCATTACTTCGGAATCAGCAGTTTTATAACGGTTATGGGAAAACTAATTTAGTAACTTTTGAAACAATAAGTGATGATGTTATGATAATGTTAGCGTCAAATTCGAGCTTGTAACAAATTAGCAAGTTAATCACTAA
Organism: Schistocerca americana; assembly: GCF_021461395.2. Taxonomy (NCBI): domain Eukaryota; kingdom Metazoa; phylum Arthropoda; class Insecta; order Orthoptera; family Acrididae; genus Schistocerca; species Schistocerca americana. The sequence goes on along the minus strand of NC_060123.1, from coordinate 283,519,830 downwards.
AATTCGATTATTTCGTGTAAAGCCAAAATAACAGTTTTAAATTTTTCACGATACCAGATTAATTACAGTGACGTAGGGTCTAAGGGAATTATATTATTAAAGATGCCAGACTCAAAATGCCTGTAATAAATTTTGTAATTACATCTTCTAGAAATTTCCGATATAAGCAAATAACCTTTTTTGAAATTCTGAAAAACAAGGTTTTTGTATAAAATGTGAAGCTTGTAATCTTATTCCGCAGTCTGTAAAGTTTTCTAGTTTATGTTAACAGAAAAAGTTATTCAACAATTGAGAAGAAACTTGTAATTTTGTGTTAAGTACTGGTAACCGTACTTCATCAGTTTATTTTCGCCTCATAACCTAAAATTCAATACATGGAACTATACTTATTATTATTCAGTCAAAATTGTGATGACAGAAGATTTTGTAATGAAACTATCTACTTGTATTCGATAAAACTAGTTTGTAAAGAATGCGATCAAAAGAGCACCTACTGTCAAGAAAATATGTAAGCAGTGCTGCATGTTATGCCTCTCAGCACTATCTGGAAGTTTATTAAGCACCCAAATGTACAGTTTCTGCAACGTTGTGGAGATTTCCCTTACAAAAGCAAAGTAGTCAGCCTTCTAAAGTTTATTTAAATTGGCAACAAAATGTTTTTAAATTAGTCAGTTTGTTTAAATGTCGTGAAGTTCAATTAATTAATCGGAAGGTGGTTATGTTAGACCGTGGATCTCTTATTCTCAACAGAATGCAAAAATCTTTTCATCTGATAAGTACAGAGAATTTAGCTTTAACATTTCTCTTAACATTCTTTACTTGTCTTTTACAGAAATATTTACATTGCGTGATGGCACCCTTCTATCATTTAACTATTATTTAGGTGATGATTAGGACGATTCCACTTCAAGAACTTGCTACCATACAGACTCAGCACCATTGAAAGTTTGGGCCACAGATTTTTACCTATTCCGTGAACGAAATTCATCTGGTTACGGCAGAATAATGACCCTGCGAAAATACAAAACACACACATCAAACTGAAAATTCCAAAGATAGGCTCAATCAAAGAGGCACCGTATCTTAGTATATGCACAAATTTCACATTAAAATATTTATACATCATTTAACTATATTTACTTTCCTATTTAAAGTTAATAGACTAGAACTAGGCCTTATTCAGGCTCATTAATCTTCATTTTATTAATTTAAACTATTTAATTACAACACTGCTATCTCAAAACCATTATTTAATTACAAATATTTACATTTCGCTTCCAGTACTCCGCTCAAGAGCTCCTATCAACTTCAATCATTTAAGTGTCAAGGTCAAATAACCATTCAACATGCACTGTACAACATAAAGACTAATATCTACATATATAGATACTTTTTTTCTATAGGAATGGTAGTGATTACCCTGAAGATAATATTATTTGCTTAACTTCCATCAAAGAAAAGTAACAGTCTCTTCGTAGACTAAGTTTTGGTTTTGTACCAAAGCACTTCTCTATCCTAAGTGTCCATTAATGTCACACACTGACGTGCTATACACACAGTGTATCTTCTTACGATATAGACTGTTTTTCTCTTTCAGACTTAGAAGGCATTTGCTGTACATAGAAATATTTATATACTACAATAAAACTAATCAGATAATGGTTTACGTTTGTGAATTTCTCTTCAGGGACTAGATAGTTCAGCAACATCATAAAAATAATCGATTTCCTTGTTCACTTTCACACAGCAAGTTGTTTAGAGTACGTTTCCACGTGAACGTCTGGTCAAGAATTTGTGCGTTATACGTCTTCTCTATTCAAGGAATGCAACCATCACTACTACCCGAGCAAGTATGTTTTCAAATCTTGGTGACAGTAAATTACTTTAATTTTGTTTGTTTTCAGAAAGCCAAAAGGTAGCTCTATCAATGTGGCATTCGGATAATCTTGTATGTTCCAGTATACAGTAGCTGCCATTCATTATTTACTTTCTTTAGGACGAAAGGTTTTGGGTACGATTTAAGCAATATGTTTTCTCCACCTAAATATTCCTCTACACCTACTAACTTTCCACCATAACTGTTCTTTCTGATACTGACATGTTCAGTGAGTATATTTAGTGTTTCTGTTATCTTTTCTTCCAGCGTAGATTATTCTTCGGGCAGGTGTGACAGTAGACTTATCCAATCGTTGACTTCTTCGCTATTAATTAATATATCTGACAGTGTATAAGACGTTGTGTTACTATGTGTTAAAAAGGTTCAATAAATTCTACCCAACGTGTATGTTATCTTCCAAAGAAGTATTTGTTTTATTTCTCAGGCAACAGCCTCTCATATCGCCCACAGGATGCAGTATGATTTTTGGCAAAGTGTGTCATGTGGTATCACGTCCATTTGATACACATACATATTTATTGCACCAGCTTTTTCGTCAAAGATAGAAGGTGAGAAAATTAGGCCAGAAATCGTTTGAATTTTGCTGCTTGCCAAGCCAACAAAGAACAATCTTAGTTGGGAGGAAGAGTAGCGATCAAAGAAGATAATGTGATATTACAGGCAGACAAATGGCAATGCCACTATTACTTTGGAAACTGTGCAATATGAAGACAATATGAAGGAATTATTAGAAGATCGCATCTACAATGAACCAAAGACGGACCCCATGAACAAGATGATTCAAAAGATGCAGACCTCAGTCAGAGAGTTCATAATTGACGCTGACACAGCAAAAAGACTCCTTCCCAGAGTACCAGGAGCTCCTAGAATCTACGGAGTGCCTCAGATACATAACGAAAATTATCCTTTTAAATCAGTAAAGAACGGGATCAACTCGTCTACAATTTTGGCAAAATATCTAGCCTGTAAACTAAGACCCCTAGTAGACAAAACTGACTCTTATGTCAAGAACTCGAGAAGCTTCATAGAATACATACCCACGGACTTCATGGTCAGCTTCGACGTCAAGTCATTGTTCTCAAACGTGTCAGTAGACAGAACTGTTCGCATCCTACAAGAGCATATATCGCCGATATATGCGACCTCGTTGAGCTATGTTTGTCGTCAACATACTTCAAATGGCAAGGAAAATACTATGAGCAGCAGACAGCGTCGTAATGAGATCACCCTTATCCCCGTTAGCAGCATATATATTCATGGAGACCTTTGAAGCAACTGCACTTTGTTCTGCCCCTTTACGCCCACGATGCTGTTCAGATACGTGCAAGACACGTTCGTTATATGTTTAACGCCCCATGAACATCGTGGTCATTAGAAACGGACTGCAAGCTCGGATTGTGTCAAGGATGGAGAAGAAATCGGCTGTGCCCTTTCAAAGGGACTATCCCGGTATTTATTTGAAGCGATTTAGGGATTCGTGGATACCTTAATCATCCGGGTTTCCGGACGCGGATTTGATCCGTTGCTCTCCAGAATGCGAGTCCAGTGTGCTAACCATTGTGCCACCTCGCTCGTTTTCGCTATATGGCCTCATGGTGAAAAGCAGCTAGACAGGTTTAACAAATATTTTATATAAACTAAAGGTGGCGGGGCAAGAAAGGAAAGGAAAGTGAAGGTATTGCTGATGTCAGCTGCATCAGGATTTTACACGGAATCGACGGTGACGAGCGAAAATGTGTGCAGGATCGAGATACGAACACAGGATCTCCTGCTTAGTAGGCACCTGCGTTAACCACTGCATCATCCCGATGGAGTGTTTATCTCAACTGCGCGGACTATCTCGGCACGCCTCTCAGCCGACCCACATTCCCTCCCAGCTCCACATATCCGCGATCCCTGTCCATGTTCACCATGCTCGTTACTTAGAGATTCCCGTTGGAGGTCAGACGTAATCGTGCATCCTCACTGAAGAAGATGCATTCGTCGTCCATCCAGATGAATCAATTATATGAATGCTAGGTATCTGTTCTGTCGGAAACCACACTAGGTTACTGGAAGTCAAACGTACACACAGGTATTTGCACGCCCAGTCCAACCACTACCTAGCGCAGAAGAACTCAGTTATCCGTTCTTTGGCCATCCGTCCGCTGCGCCTAAACGAAGCACGAAGTATAACACATGAGCTCAAAAGGCTGCACACAGTGTTCGTCGCCAATGGCTACAATCATAGATCATTCGGACAGCCATGGCAATCAACAAAAGAAATCGATATAGGCAAGAAATCGACAAGCTGCAGCCTGCAGTGGGCTGACATTACGTGAAAAATGTCACTGACAGGACTGGTAAACCCCTCCATCTGGTTTGTGTCCATCACGTCTATCACAGCAGCCTAGAGATTCAGGATGTGATAGGCTCCCCAAAGGACGAGACAGATTCAGTTGTGTGCGAGGTGGAATTTCAGTGTGGAGAAGCGTACATCGGTGAGGCCGGCGGGTCAATAGCAACTCGCATAAGAGAACATGAGCGCTACATTCGTTTGGGGCAACACAGCAAGTCTGCAGTGACCGAACACAGGCAAGACTATGGCAAGGAAATCAAGTTTAAGGAAACCCACCTACTAGCTAAGCAGCCGACTTTGACGAAACGTAAGATAAAAAAAAAATGGCTCTGAGCACTATGGGACTAAACATCTATGGTCATCAGTCCCCTAGAACTTAGAACTACTTAAACCTAACTAACCTAAGGCCATCACACAACACCCAGTCATCACGAGGCAGAGAAAATCCCTAACCCCGCCGTGAATCGAACCCGGGAACCCGGGCGTGGGAAGCGAAAACGCTACCAAACGACCACGAGCTGCGGACAAACGCAAGATCAGAGAGACCACATAAATAATGAAACAGCCCAACAACATCAACAGGGAGAATGGATACAAGCTTGCCCCATCCTGGATGCCAGCCTCAGAATCCAACAGGCCGCACCGACAACACGTGACACATAACGCTAACGGCGAGTAATTGCCGCCGCGCTGCCTTCCTTCAGTTGCAGGAAAACAGGGGCCCACGCATCATTCGCCGATAAGCACCATTCATTAAAAAAAAAAAGAGCGGTCCAAGAAGCAATAGACAACAGCAGATCCCCACTCCCTCCACCGTAGCAATCATTTAGAACAAAATTCCTGCTCTCTCTGTCTCAAGTGACCGGCAAGGACAAATTATAGTAGTAGATCCAGAAGAAGGCCACTGTAACCGTTTTTTTTACCTTATGACGCGGTATGATTCTCTGAAAACTTTTATGACAACTGCTTTGACGATACTTCATTGTCGGTAGTCGGCTGTGGTTCATTGGCCACCTGTTGTGTACATAGTTCCGCGTAGTCAGCGCATACACAACTTTCCCATTAGAGCGCGCCCCGCTAAGCACAACAGCACAGGCGCAGCGCTCGTCTGTCTCCGCACTACGAGATGGCGCTGTCTTAGAGACGGACCAAATTCTGTTTCCGCCGATCCGCATATTAATATGTAACGCAGCCAATGAGATTGCTGCTAACGTCGAACCTTTTCCCCTCGCGGATCACACTCGCGCAGTGATACCTGAACGTTGAGGTATTATAACGAGTGTACAGACCTCCGATTAGTCAGTCTGCATTAGTCTGTGCCAGTCTGCATTAGTCTGTACCAGTCTATAGTCAAGTTTCAGTCTGCGCCTGATAAGATTATCATATTCCTGTACATAGCCATGAAGATAAATGTATAGACACTTTGTCAAGTGTCAGAGATATGTGAGAATAAGATTAACGTACCAAGACCAAAGGAACTTCAGATTGTCAATTGTAAATAGCATCCAGAATCAAGTTAAGTAATTTCATGCTTTTTATTATTTTAATAAATGTGTGTGAAAATTAATCAAGTTCTGTCTAAAGTTGGTCACCGTCAATCTATTACTCCAAGTGCGCAAGTGGCATTTCTATCCTCTGACATAACGGCAGAAGACAAACACGCCACGATAAGACCATGAGACATATTGCTGATACTCGCCTACTTCTTTAGAGTGACAAGTCAAATAATCTGATGGTGTGTGTACCGAAGGTCTTACAGTACGCACACCACACCACCTCAATAATATTTACGGATGGGCCTTCATTTTGCCAGTTGCTATCAGGGGGACCATGAGGTATCTGATTATTTTGCAGGTGAGTATTATTCATATTCCTTCGGTACTGGTTTTCATTATGTGAATTCCAGTAACCATTGTTGTTATTTCCATACAACTGCCCCCCCCCCCCCCATTTTCCGTGGCAACACGACGATATCGATTACTGTACCTTCTTTTGTCATTACTGATATCCAGCTAACGGTGGTCAGTATGTTGTGCATCATACCCTGACGACACAGAAGGTGAATCCACTTAGGCAGCTCGATAGCCATTCGGCCAGTCTGGATTGTGCTTAAGTGTACACAACTGATCTGACTGTGATTCGCTATTGTGCTCAATATTGTTATTACGATTGACCTTTATTTCATAGATCAGGTCTATAAACTGAAATACGGTTACAGAATGTTCTTGGTTTTCTTTCGATATATGTCCCAATTTCTAGTGAATGACTAATGGCAGATACGCCTTTAGAATTCTCTATACATCTTCATGAGAAATTGGCTCGTCCAAATAGCAAGTTTCGTCTAAGTACTTCTCAAAATATCTACAAACTGTACCCTATTTCGCATGAAATACATGGGTTGCATAAAAAGTAGCGACAATGTTGCCGTAACGTGAAGATGTGCGTCACATTTCATGCCTGCTGTCTGTAGCTGACATCAGGTCAACTGAAGTAATGCAGTGAGCGGTGACAGTTGTGTTTGAGTCAGTTGCTGCGTGTACTGTCTGAAATTGCGCGAGGCCAATTCAGGCGCCCTAACAGTGTGTTTAGGTAAGAAGAAACAAATGCGTGGAGCAAGTCGTCGATGCACACAACAATGTTCCATTCAGGCACCGCATCCCATCATTCTTCATGGCAATGCTCAATGCCGCACGGCGAACCCCATCCAGCAGCTCCTGCGTGCATGGGAGTGGGAAATACTGGAAAATTCACTGTGTTCACCTGATATGATGGTTCAAATGGCTCTGAGCACTATAGGACTTAATATCTGAGGTCATCAGTCCCCTAGACTTAGAACTACTTAAACCTAATCAACCTAAGGACATCACACACATCCATGCCGGAGGCAGGATTCGAACCTGCGACCGGAGCAGCAGCGTGGTTCCGGACTGAAGTGCCTAGAGCCGCTCGGCCACAACGGCCGGCACCCGATATGACTCCGTGCGTTTACGACCTGGTCGCCAGAATGAAGCAACCTCTTCGTAGTACGCTCTAGAACACAAGAGAAGGCATCATCAGTGCCATAGGGCAGTCCTTGCGAGACATCGACAGAGGTGGGCGCGCTGACCGTGTATGAGGCCTTCCGTGTGTGTGGAGGAAGGTGGCCGAGATGTGGGGTCATTATATTGAGGGTATGTAGTAAAAAGAACACCTGTCAATAAAATCTGGAGTCAATCACAACCGTGTTGCCATTAATTTCTAACCAACCCATGTATTTCAGGATTGAATACCTGTTTGCTAAGATTTTTTGTTGGCATCGTGACAATATTTAGATAAAAATGCTCTTCCAAACTGTTAATACGTTTAGTAAGATTCTGCCGTTTGAGTTGCCCTCACCCTGAGTATAGCCTGTTGTGTAGCGCATATTTTGCTGTTAACTCCTAGACTGTAGTAGCAGTGTACCTCTCAAAGTCTTTATGAACCCATCTCGATGTGAGATACATTTATCTGGCAAAAACATCAGAAACGGTTGTGCTTAAGTAAGTATTCCTCAGCTAAAACAGAGGACAGTGAAGGTATGACTCCAACCACATATGGTACACGGTTTGAAAAGCGATTATTGCAAATTCATATCGTTACCTTACATCATGTGATGCACAGCAGGACTGTTGTAGCTATCACATGTTCTGTTAACAGTTGGTTGTGTGCCTTGAACTGCTCCTCTAAATACAGACAGTTCCTGTTGCACGGTTGTGATGTGCATTGTTACTTGGTCACGCCATTGCGGCAAATCTTTGTTTGAAGTAGATTTCATTTGTGCTCAGTCTGATTATATTGATTCACAGGATATTTCCCTTCGAACTTCGTGGATGTGACCGATTAATTTACCACACAGTCCATTTCTGAATAAAGTTTGTTATTAATTCCTACATCCTTCGTGAAAGCCATTGCGGAAGGTCATCAACCGTCTTCTTACAATGATCGTCAAATTGTTTCTGTACTTACTCCCATGTCCTTCCACAAAATTATCAACTTCATAGTCTAATTTTTATACTCTAGCTTTTAATTGTGTTTATTCCTTAGACAAAGAATATATGGCTTCCAGGAGTCCATTGTAGGCCGTTATTAGTTGTAAAATTTCAACTGTCAAAGCATCAAATTGCTGTGATAAATCGTTAAAGTCAAAAGCTAATTTTTTCTTCAGTTGTGTGGACGGCTTCCGCAGTTGCCCCAGTATGTTATTTTCCATTGCTTTAAAATTTCGAAACATTATAGTAATCGGGTCAACTGGTTGATCACTTATTTGCACATCCGATTCATGTGAAGTATCGTCCACTGGAACATTAACCTCACATGAAACATTATCGGGTTGAATAACTACATTACTTGAGGGATGTATATCAACTTCACACAAATAATCATCAATTACAGTCTCTGTAGCACTTTCAGAGCGCGATTCTTGATCGCTCTCTAAAATACGTGAATTTTCAATTTCTCCGTCATCGAATTTTCTTTGATGTGTGGCAGGCCCTATGCTTCGATATTCTTACATAGCCATTTTAGTAATGCTATCTTTTTTTACCGTAATCTAATATGTAATTTAAAAAAGATTTAAAGAATTTTGAATAACTTATGAGCTGAAAAAGAATCTACTCAGTAACAATGCTTAACATTTCCATTTAACTAAATCAATAATTAAGGGTTGTGCGTATTACAGCTTGGCATGACTTCTCCATTACATGTTTATTTACTACTAGAACAACCATCTTGTGCTTAAAATTTACTATATAAAAACTATGCTATTGGAAGTTAGAAAGAAAGTTTCTTTGTGATGGATGAAGATCTTAATGTTAAAGGCTGATACAATATTTTACAGAAGAGTAAACCAATAACTTTAAAATAAGCGTGCTCATTCTCCCTTAATTTGTGGGTCTGATATCCTCCAAAATTTTCCAGTAACTGAAGCGATTAACAGTCAAAACGAGATATCTATTATGATAACAGAAAAGCATGGTATAAAATTTACTGTTTCTCTGAAACGGTTTTAGATTATGGTTAACAAATCTGACAATAACGTTAATTTACAATAAATGCAGACTGCAACTCCGTATGTTAGTTAGTTACAGTAACTCTAAATCACAAGCGCCGTTTTACTGAGAAATAAGCTACGTGTGACACTGCAAAACTAAGCGTTTATTCACGTAGATATGCATTGAAATTTGGTGTGACCGATGTTTTAAGAGTATACTACAGCTCAAATTGCGTAAATTTCATACACTAGCAAGCGGCGGAAATTTCCCGAAACCATATCTTTTCGTTACACAAATATCCAATGAAACTAAGGGGCAATTGGTTTTAAACAAGGATACTGTTCCCAAAACCTTCTAAACAGCACATATGAAGGGCTTATTTCAATAGTGGTACAAGTCGATTACCTCCACTTTTCTTCCTATAATGCTTCTGAAATTAATGAAGCAACCAAACAGAAAGAAAGGTTCATCTCTAGCAAGAAGCCATATGCTTGAATACCGGGTGATCAAAAAGTTAGTATCAATTTGAAAACTGAATAAATGACTGAATAATGTAGCTAGAGAGGTACAAATTGACACACATGCTTGGAATGACATGGGTTTTTATTAGAACCAAAAAAATACAAACGTCCAAAAAATTTCCGACAGATGGCGCTACATCTGATTAGAATAGCAATAATTAGCATAACAAAGTACGACAAAGCAAAGATGATGTTCTTTACAGGAAATGCTCAATATGTCCACCATCATTCCTCAACAATAGCTGTAGTCGAGGAATAATCTTGTGAACGGCACTGTAAAGCATGTCCGTAGTTATGGTGAGGCATTGGCGTCGGATGTTGTCTTTCAGCATCCCTAGAGGTGTCGGTCGATCATGATACACTTGCGACTTCAGGTAACCCCAAAGCCAATAATCGCGCGGATTGAGGTCTGGGGACCTGAGAGGCCAAGCATGACGAAAGTGGCGGCTGAGCACAAGATCATCACCAAACGACGGGCGCAAGAGGTCTTTCACGCGTCTAGCAGTACTCTGTTTTATTTTCGGTTCTAATAGAACCCCACGTCATTCCAAGCATGTGTGTCAATTTTTACCTCTCTATCTACATTATTCCGTGGTTTATGAAGTTTTCAAATTTATACTGACTTTTCGATCACCCGGTATTTCTGATATCTCAACTGCAGATTTTTCAGCGCTCATTGAACTTTAGGACTCTGTATCTCAAAATGAACAAAAATTGACTTGCACCACTATTGAAATAAGCCCTTCATATTAACTTACAACTGGCAACACTAAGGTTTTATTGCAATATTCGTAAGTTTTCCAAAACGTCTAGGCTTACTACTAGCTTATGCAAGGGAAGGTACTAGCTCCTTCCTGCTCGATGAAAATCGGTTGCCTTGGGTGTTCGTCTAATTTGACGCCACTATGCTTTTTTCTCTCGGGTAAGGTCAAAGGTGAAGTTTACGACCCGTCCGATTATCTGAGCGCGTTAAGGGCGGGCGCACACAGGAGCCGATTTGTCGCGTAACTATAGCGTCTTTCCTATAAGGTCTGTAAATGATAATAGGTGCGAACACAGTGCGACGGGTCAGAAGAGTAGTTTTTCAGTTGCTCTAGCGGCCGACAGGAAGGCGACGAAACTGTCTTTGTTCTGTCTCCCCTCTCATAGAACATGCACACCGCCGACATTTTAGTTGCCGTCTCTCTGTTCTCTGCAACTGGAAGCTTTGAAGGTTACAAAACTACTGTTGTGACGGAAGAAGACATAGATAGTGAATTTGTCGTCGTAAATGATCGTTCAGTAAAGCTCTAAAAGATTATTCTAATGCTAATTTGAAAAGCAAGGTATGGTACGAAGTGTGTTTCAGTGTGTTCTGTACGATCTGGGAACAAATCTTTACACAACCAGAAATGAAAAAAAAGAAACAACTAAGTAGGTCTTAATTTTACAAAGTTGTTTCTAGTGACATACTTTTAACACAACTATTTTGTTACACTTCTTACGAGGGGAGGCCGCCAATTGTGAAATTCAGATTCGATTCATACTGCGCATAATAAAAGCTCATGGCCAGAGGTGTACTGTGGCAAAGCACCAAGATGCACTTCACAGCCGTTGTCGAGAAAATCGACAGTTAAAAGAAACCGTTGCGGTGAAATACTCTCTACGATTAGTAATTTTCTACAGCGTCGTGGTGCAGCGGTAAGCGCTCGGGTTTGTAATCCGAAGGTCGCCGAATCGAATCTCGCGCCATTCAACCTTTTTTTTATTAGTATTTGTTTTTTGTAATTGGGGAAACACTGAACCAATGGAACTCTATCGTCTCAAAGGCGTCAAACCCAGCGAAAGGAGAGATCTGAGTTCGAATCCCAGTACAGCATCAATATTTACAATATCTCAGATCCAGATTTAGTAAGAAATAAGTAACCGTTAACCATACATGACGAATCGCCCATAAATAAAATAAAAAAAATCGTGTAGCAATTAAAATCCGTGTTATAGTTACTACCTGGCGCAAATAGTACCTCTGTCATGCCTCAACGCACACCAACTGTTCTAAAGTAGGTGGTGAAGGGACGTCATGTGTAATGGTGGATTTGGAACCATGTTGCGTACCCTACATTGTTCAATTTGCGGTACCAGTGGCAAAGAGGATACCTTTGTGCTTGTTAAATATGGTTGCCTGATGTGCGAATCGAACCCGGACCTTACGCATATGTAGCTACACAATACTGATTCTCTTGAGGTTCACTACAGCCTGCTCGATAAATTCCTTTCCTTCTTAGTCCACATCGATATTCACTAGCTGTCTATCCAACACGTGTTCTTTTTACTTGACTTTTAACCACTGAGATAAAATCACGTGGCAGCCAACTGCACGAACTGGCTACACGGTAGAATGCGGAAATTTATGATGGAAGTGTGCCTTTCCACTTGCGATTTATATTTATGGGCTACTCGTAATATATAGCGAACTGAAAACGCAAAGACCAGATATCGAGCACACTCTGATCTTTACGTTTTTAATCCGCATTTCGTCTCATATAATTACGTATGTAAGGGCTTAGTGACCTTTTCTCGCGCTGCATGTTATGTGAAGAGTACTGATACATGTAACCCATCAGGGCAAAGTTTACCAAAAAAAGAAAAAACCTGACAAGTGCGATTAGGAGTCGCATTCTGAGGACTCCGTTCAAACTTAAGTTTATAGGTTATCATTATTATTATCATTACTATTATTATTATTATTTCGTGTGCCACAATGCCCTGGTAAAAGTCGTTCTATTGGGCTCCAGTTCTTTTTTGTTTTTGTCAGTAGTTTTTTTTTCTGTTTCTTGTTTGTTTAAGAGCCTATGTCCATCTCTTGAGCCCTTCCTTACGCTCGCCGTAAGCACCTCTGTCGGTGTGTCTTCAAAAAATGGCGCAAATGGCTCTGAGCACTATGGGACTTAACATCTACGGTCATCAGTCCCATAGAACTTAGAACTACTTAAACCTAACTAACCTAAGGACATCACACAACACCCAGTCATCACGAGGCAGAGAAAATCCCTGACCCCGCCGGGAATCGAACCCGGGAACCCGGGCGCGGGAAGCGAGAACGCTACCGCACGACCACGAGCTGCGGTCGGTGTATCTTCGTCAGCATTATTATTCCTATTTCCGTAACAGAAGTGTCTTGAATGAAGTAAGTAAATGATCTTCCTGAAATAAAAAATGTGTTTGTTGTAGAGAACAAAAAATAAACGACTCCTATATGAGTAAAACATCGCAGGTAATGGCAAAACAAATGAAAATATTTTTGTGGACTGGCAAGACAGCCAATCCACGAGGACGGGAGGCCGAAGGGCACGCGTTTACCTCACGCAGGCAGGCGTGAGGTCTGGAACAGGTCAAGGTCTTATAGTAGCAAAAATAGTACGTAGCTTCTGGAATACTTAACTTTAATCCATAATTGGTGAACATCGGTCTGACGGTACATGCATCACAAGATAAATAGCAATTGATAATGGCGCCTTGCTAGGTCGTAGCAAATGACGTAGCTGAAAGCTATGCTAACTATCGTCTCGGCAAATGAGAGCGTAATTTGTCAGTGAACCATCGCTAGCAAAGTCGGCTGTACAACTGGGACGAGAGCTAGGACGTCCCTCTAGACCTGCCGTGTGGCGGCGCTCGGTCTGCAATCACTGATAGTGGCGACACGCGGGTCCGACGTATACTACCGGACCGCGGCCGATTTAAAGGCTACCACCTAGCAAGTGTGGTGTCTGGCGGTGACACCACAAATATCAATGCTTTTAAAAATAAAAAACCATGTTCTTCAGGAAATTAGAAAAAATATTGAAACTTCTTGGCAGATTAAAACCGTGTGCCGGACCGAGACTCGAACTTGAGACCTTTGCCTTCCGCAGGCAAGTGCTCTACAATCTTTCTTTATTCTTTTAGCTTTATTTTTTATATTATTTTCGTTGTTTTTTATTTATTTATTACTTCTTTATTTCTTTACTTTTGTCATTAATACCACCGAGAATATCAGGAACCCGGCGTCACGCGAGGAAGAGGACGCAGCAAGGCGTCAGACTAAGAAGAACTTTCCGATTACCACTGAATAATATAGGGTCGAAGTGTGGAAGACGCGGGGATCAACTCTTCATGACGGGAACTTCCCAGCTCTGGGGTGGGTTGAGAAAGACACTGCAGAGGAAACTGGCGAAAAACTGTGTGTATTTTAGATTGCGACAACTGCATAGTGGCTTTCATTGAGGAACTGCCAAAAGTAAGGACACATTTTTCGACATCAGTAAGCAAGTAGTGTGCTGCGTGACCACAAATCCACATCACAGAGTTCAAATGTTCAAACGTGTGGGAATTCCGAAGTGACGAAACTTCTGAGGTCATCGGTCCCTAGACTCACAGACTACTTAAACAAACTTAAATTAACTTATGCTAAGAACAGCAAATACACCCAAGCCCGAGGGAGGACTCGAAACTCTGCCGATCTGCACACCAGGCAGTGCTCGTCTGTGTCCATAACAGTTGACACACATGGGTGTCTGCGAGGTAAGTCCTGTGAACGTGTGAGCGGCACACTTGCTTCCCACTGACAGTAAGGTACCATGGAGAGTGGACGTCAGTGCCAAGATAAGGAGCGACACCGAGCGCCAAATGGCACGCCAGTCGAATTGGGGAAGCTTCCCCTCCACCACATTCGGTGACCTGTGCTGTTGAAGGAAACCAAAGATCGACTTAGTGGATATCAGTTGCGCGGCAGTATCACAAGCACGGACGTAGCTCAGTCCAAGGAAAAAGTGGCGGTAGTAAAATAAGGGCGGCGGAACTTCCGAAATTTGGATAGGTGCTTCGAGAGAGTGTGGTGCAAGGGCCTCCAGCAATAGGCTGGTAAGACACGTAGGAGTACGGCGCCACAACGTCACGTGAGAGCCAATGAAAAGGCCTACCTCTCTGTCAGGCACATGATAAGGACCTAAACCACCCCTGCACCGCGGGAGGGTGAGGTTTTCGTACCTTTTCTTGAATAACGTGGCAAACAAATGCCGCTAGCATGCGGCGGGCCATCGATGGCGGGATAGGAAGTGTCTGTGCCACGTGGGGGATACGTGATGCCAAATATACAATACTGGATGTTAAAACTGCTACATCACGAAGATGACGTGCTAAAGACACGAAATTTGACCGACAGGTAGAAGATGCTGTGATATGCAAATGATTAGCTTTTCAGAGCATTCAGACAAGGTTGGCGCCGGTGGCGACACCTACAACGCGCTGACATGAGGAAAGTTTCCAACCGATTTCTCATACACAAACAGCAGTTGACCGGCCTTGCCTGGTGAAACGTTGTTGTGATGCCTCGTGTAAGGAGGAGAAAAGCGTACCATCACGTTTCCGGCTTTGATAAAGGTCGGATTGTAGCCTATAGCGATTGCGGTTTATCGTATCGCGACATTCCTGCTCACGTTGGTTGAGATCCAATGACTGTTGGCAGAATATGGAATCGGTGGGTTCAGGAGGGTAATACGGAACGCCGTGCTGGATCCCAACGGTCTCATATCACTAGCAGTCGAGATGACAGGCATCTTCTCCGCATGGCTGTAACGGATCGTGCAGCCACGTCTCGATCCCTGAGTCAACAAATGGGAACGTTTGCAAGTGCACGAACAGTTCGACGACGTTTGCAGCAGCATGGACTATCAACTCAGAGACCATGGCTGCGATGGTGTACTCAACGACGCATCTGGGTGCACGAACGGCAAAACGTCATTTTTTCGAATGAATCCAGGTTCTGTTTACAGAATCATGATGGTCGCATCCGTATTTGGCAACATCGCGGTGAACACACACTGGAGGCATGTATTCGTCATCGCCATATTGGCGTATCACCCGGCGTGATGGTATGGGGTGCCATTGGTTACACATCGCTGTCACCTCTTGTTCGCATTGATGGCACTTTGAACAGTGGACGTTACATTTCAGATGTGTTACGACCCGTGGCGCTACCCTTCATTCGATCCCTGCGAAACCCTACATTTCAGTAGGATAATGCACGACCGCATGTTGCAGGTCCTGTACGGGCCCTTCTGGATACAGAAAATGTTCGACTGCTGCCGTGGCCAGCACATTCTCCAGATCTCTCACCAATTGGAAACGTTTGGTCAATGGTGGCCGAGCAACTGGCTCGTCACAATACGCCAGTCACTACTCTTTATGAACTGTGGTATCGTGTTGAAGCTGCATGGGCAGCTGTACCTGTACACGCCATCCAAGCTCTGTTTGACGCAATTCCCAGGCGTATCAAGGCCGATATTACGGCCAGTGACGGTTATTCTGGGTACTGATTTCTCAGGATCTATGCACCCAAATTGCATGAAAATGTAATCACATGTCAGTTCTAGTATAATATATTTGTCCAATGAATAGCCGTTTATCATCTGCATTTCTTCTTGGTGTAGCAATTTTAATGGCCAGTAGTGTAGAAATGCTACTCATCCACGGGGAATATACGTTAGCGGAACAGTAATTCCAGTACTCTTTTCTTATGTACGGGCACATTTAGTACAGTAATTTGGTCCTTTTAAATACTGTTGTGTGGAGTAGGCATACAGTAAAGGCTGTCCTTCCTATAAACTGCATCGACATGTTTATTTTATTGTTGTTGTTGAAGGTATGCGAAATGCTACGCAGGGAGCGGAACTGTACAGAGAGCGATATCCCGACAGGAACCCACCTTCCCGACGAATGTTTTCTCGTCTTGTTGCGACGCTTCAGCAAACGGTAAGTTTCAACCCACGACAACGCAATCATCGTAGCACTCGCACAGACGAATCTGCCGAATTACTGTTCTCGCTTCCGTTACTATGAATCCACATGCGAGCCCACTACAACTTGAACACCAGATTGGCATTCCTAAAACCAGTGCACATCGTATTCTTACACGTCACCTGTTCCATCCTTACCTTGTACACCTACATCAAGAATTGCCTGGGAAGGATTTCCGGAATCGTGTATAGTTCTGTCAGTGGGCACAGCAGCAAATCCTCGCCAACCCGGACTTCTTCTCCAATGTTCTATTTATCGATTTATCAAACAAAGTACAGGTAAATACAAGGAACGTGCATTATTGGTTTAGCGACAACCCACGATGGCTTAGACAGATGAAAGATCAGTCAGTGGAGAAATAACGTCTGGTGTCGGATGCTTGGTACTATAATTATTGACCCTTTTTTCATTAATGGTAGACCAAACGGCACAGCGTATGCCAACTCCTCAGACGAATTCTTCCTCCTCTTCTGGATGCAGTGCCGTTAAGAACCATAATGCTTATGTGGTATCAACACGATGGATGTCGAGCACATAATGCCTTGCGTGTACGTCTTGTACTGAACCGAAGGTATGGTGCCAGATGTATTGGTAGAGGAGGAACAGTTACTTGGCCTGCTAGGTCTCCTGATTTAAATCCTCTGGCCTTTTTTCTTTGGGGATGCATTAAAGACGCTGTATATCGCGATATTCCAACAACTCCAGAGGACATGCAGGAACGTATCGTGCTTGTATGTAATTCTGTTCAGCAGGTAACACTGAAAGCAGTACATAATTCTTTCATTCAACGAGTGCACCGGTGTATCGGTGTCCAGGGTCACCAATTTGAGCACTCTTGAATGTTCTACTCCTGGGCATGGTATAGGAGAGTCAAAGTCAATTTTGTGTTATGTTTTTACTTGGTATTCATTTGTTTTCTGAAAACTCCTGAAAGTGGACGAGTTTTCGATCCCAGGCTCAAAGTCGGTGTTGTGTTACGCAGTTAACAACGTTGTGTTTCAGTGACTGGTACACTGTGACACAATCTTGAATAGGTCTTTAGGAGAGGAAATGATTTGCCGAATAAAAAATACAGGGTGTCATTTAAAAAAGTTCATACCTTTGTAAAAAACAAAGTTACAATGAAGACAATCACACTGATTGATGTCCTCCCGACGGCTAAAGTACATTTGCGTAAAACATTTTGTAATTTGCATCTGGACAGTTATTAAGGCTTGTCAAAATAAATGGGACACCCTGTATATATATATTACAAGCAACTACGAGTTATGCGAGGAGTAACAAGAATACCCCAGGTGGTGACCAATCCACCCGTCAACGGAAGGCAACCAGGAAATCAGATTCTGGGGAACCTGGACTTACACGATCACAGGGAAGGTCGGAATTCTCTGGCAAACTTCCACACAAAAAATTTACGTTTCTTGGATACTTCAACATAAACGCACTGATCCAACCAGGAAAACTGCACAACCTAACATTAGAGCTCAACAAACAAAAGACAGTGATAATTGTCCTGCAGGAGATCCAAATGACAGACGAAGACACAATGGATTATGGGGACTACCGTATCTTCTAGAGCAAGACGGACAGACGAGTCGCCAACGGTGCATGGCCTTCATGGAACATAAGAAGATAATCAATTCAATTAGAGAAGTCAGTCCAATAAACAACAGGTTAACGACAAGGCACTTACAGTGTGCAAACAAGAGACACACCATGATCAACGTACACGCCCCCACAAACGAGGATAACAAAAAAGACCCCATATCAACAGAGAAATTCTGGGCAACACTAGAGACAGTGATGACTAAGATACCCAAATACGATAAGAAAATTTTGTTCGGTGATTTCAACGCACAAATCGGCAGAGCAAAACGTCATAAAAGAACTATGGGAAAGTTTCCGGCCCACAAATAAACAAACAGAAATGGCATTAGGCACATCGAACTATGCCAGCATAATAACCTAAGGATTACGTCAACATCCCTTGGGAAATCTCACCTTCACAAGAGATGCGAGAATTCCAAATAGATCATGTAGCGATTTCGTACCCAATCCAGAAGGAGATCCATGACGTTCAAGTACGCAGAGGTGTCAATATTGAGTCAGACCACTATCTAACTCGAGTCAAGATAAAATCTACACCCAAGAAAATCCATCAGAAAGTAACGAACATAGATAAGTTTGACACAAAAAAGATCATGGAACAGAATGTAAAACAAGAATGGGAAAACAAACCAACAAACACATGGGAGAATTCCAAATAAAGATCATATAAAACGCAAAAGAACTAATACCACAGAAAAAGAACATAAACACCATTGGTGGGACTCAGAGTGTGAAAAGGCACTAGAAATACACAAACAGGTTTTTCAGGACTACAATAGTAAAAAATCTCCAGAAAACCTACGTTGTTTCCAAGAATAAAGAAAACAGGGTGCAAAACGTACTAGGCAAACGAAGCGAAAGTACGTGAAGGAGCAACTGGATACTACAGAGGTAAACTTCCACAACCACAACACGAGAGAATTCTACAGGATTTTCTCAAGGATTATCAGCAGCCGACCGGAGTGGCCGAGCGGTTCTAGGCGCTTATGTCTGGAACCGCGCGACCGCTACAGTCGCAGGTTCGAATCGTGCCTTGGGCATGGATGTGTGTGATGTCCTTAGGTTAGTTAGGTTTAAGTAGTTCTAAGTTCTATGGACTGATGACCTCGGAAGTTAAGTCCCATAGTGCTGAGAGCCATTTTATTATCAGCACGTACACACCTCAAATTCAGTGCATCAGGAAACCACATGGAAAACTAGTACTAACTAACCAAGACAATCGTCAAGAACAGGCACGTTATTTCTCCGATCTCCTTAACTGTCATAAACCTGTAACAAGATTTCCAGTACAAAACTGTACCTCCATCCAACCAGAATCACTCCCAACAACATGTGAAGAAATCAACAAGCACATACCTAAACTAAAAAAGAACAGGACTTCTAGTGAAGACGGCATCATTGCGGAAGTACTAAAAACCCTTGGACCAAAGTCACTACAGGAGTTTACGCAAATAATCTCTACTATCTGTAAAACAGAAAAACTTCCTAGCGACTGGAAATGTGCACTTATCCATCCACTGCACAAGAAAGGAGATAGGACGAATGTGAACAACTACAGAGGAATCTCCCTGCTACAAGTCACCTACAAAATTTTCTCAGCGTTTTCTCCAAAGAACACAAGAACAGTTACAACACAAAATTTGTGAATATCAGGCAGGCTTTCGCCCCGGACGTTCATGCACAGAACAAATCCTCAATCTCAAAGCAATTCCAAAATATAAGGCCATCAGGAATGAGCCAACCATTTGCATCTTCATAGATTTCAAGAAATTGTATGATTCTGTTCACCGACAATCCTTGTTCGGCGTCTTGGAAGAACTCGGACTCGACCCAAAAACACTTCGATTAATCAGACAGACATTAGCTGACACAAAATCGAAAGATAAACTCATGGATGAAATCTCTGATCCATTCATGATCAAAACTGGAACACGCCAAGTCTACGGATTATCCCCACTATTATTCAACCTAGTCCTGGATAAAGTAATGAGGGAATAGGAAAAATAACTGAAAACTGAAGGACACAGGAAACCAATACGACTAGGAAGATGCCGGGACAAAACAGAAATATCAAATCTAGCTTTCGCAGACGACCTGGCCATAGACCATCAGACGACGATGCAACAGCAAACATATAGAGGTACTAAAAGAACGCACGGAAAAGTTGGGCTGCAAATCTCTTTCGAGAATTCTGAAGTTTTCTGCTCAAAATTAAACACATCAAAATTAGACACAAAATACGGCAAAGTAAACAGAGTTGCACACTTCAGGTATCTAGATGAAATCAAAGATACTACAGGAGAAGAAAAAGTCACACAAAGACCTGACTACAAAAAATAAAGAGAGCGTTCAGCAAGACACAGCACGTATATAATAAAACATGCATGTCCATTCACACCAAAGTCAGACACTACAACACAGTAATCAAGCCTGAAATACTGTATGCAAGTGAGTCGACATTCCATACGAAAAGTGACGTAGAAAGCATACGGAAGGAAGAGAGAAAAATCATGAGGAAAATTCTCGGCCCAAAGCTGACAGAAGAGTACACAGATTACACTAGAGTAAAGCTACAGAGAAGATGTCAAACATAGCAGCAGATGTCAGAAACAGAAGGTTGAAGTTCTATGGGGACATCATCAGGCTATCACCAAAACGACTCACCAAGAGAATTCTAACATACATACAAGGGGTAAAATAAACATTGCCATGGATCACATAAGTCAAACTGGATCTAGAAGCAGCAAAAAAAAATGTCTCTGAGCACTATGCGACTTAACTGCTGAGGTCATCAGTCGCTTAGAACTTAGAACTAATTAAACCTAACTAACCTAAGGACATCACACACGTCCATGCCCGAGGCAGGATTCGAACCTGCGACCGTAGCGGTCACGCGGTTCCAAACTGAAGCGCCTAGAACCGCACGGCCACACCGGCAGGCGAAGTAGCAAAAACCGATCCAATAGAAATTGAGGATAGAAATGTATACAGGGACAAGATACGCAAGTGGAATATCAAGTCAGAGAATGCAGTTCCAAAGAAACCTGCGGCGAAGTGGACTGAAGATAGAAAGAGATTCCATGGAGAAAAAATAAGAAAAGAAAATCTTGGAAGATCAGAAAGAACGCTCAAATGAGGCAGAATGCTGTGCGTGATCTTACAGGGTCTCGACGGAAATAATAATAATAATATATAGACAACATCCTTAGCAGTGTAGAAGTTCGAGAAGGATTACACGAAGTTTATCAATACACTACTTTTGGCAACTGTCTTCTCGAATGTCGAAGCGTCCTGTTTAGCTAAATGTCACCACATCACATTACATCGGTTCCAACATGGCATGACCCTCTGATGCATGAGCAACCCGCAGTAAAATACGTGAAGCTAAAAAGAGACTAAAATTCAGTAAATTATGGAGAGTCTAACGCATCAGCTTTACTGGAGTTTGACACTTCCGGGAAACACTGTTTTCCAACATCTCAGAGCACCATCTTCACAATAGCTTCTACTTTATGCTTATTCCACAAGCTATAAAACGGTATTATTACGGAGCACCATCTGAATACAGCCACTTCCACAATACATCCATAGAACAATCTTCCGCCAGGAAACCTGTTGACATCGTTGTCGCCTTAGCATACAACAAGCCTGCCAGGAATGCGTCGGAGAGGACGCGAAACCGAGCGAGGTGGCGCAGTGGTTAGACACTGGACTCGCATTCGGGAGGACGACGGTTCAATCCCGCGACCGGCCATCCTGATTTAGGTTTTCCGTGATTTCCCTAAATCACTCCAGGCAAATGCCGGGATGGTTCCTCTGAAAGGGCACGTCCGACTTCCTTCCCCATTCTTCCCTAATCCGATGAGACCGATGACCACGCTGTCTGGTCTCCTTCCCCAAACCAACCAACCAGGACGCGAATACACACTGACTCGATAGCCAGAACATGTCCGCCAACTCAGGTCCGAAACTGTGAACCCCCACTTCCTGTTTTTTCTTTCTTAATTGATTTTCGATTCCCCCCCCCCCCCCCCCCCCCACACACACACACACTCACATGGGGAGGAGCGGGATAACAGCAGCTTAAAAAAAATGGTTCAAATGGCTCGGAGCACTATGCGACTTAACTTCTGAGGTCATCAGTCGCCTAGAACTTAGAACTAATTAAACCTAACTAACCTAAGGACAACACACACTTCCATGCCCGAGGCAGGATTCGAACCTGCGACCGTAGCGGTCACGCGGTTCCAGACTGAATCGCCTTTAACCGCACGGCCACACCGGCCGGCAACAGCAGCTTAATACGCTGCTCTACAGCCGAGAGAAAGTTAAACAGAACAGTGGTGAGAGTGTTGACGATGCGGATGAAGACACACAGGAAGGAGACATCCACTGTTAAAAAAACATGGCGACAGTCTAGTTTCTGTTCGCGCGAGATAAAAACACAACTAGCGACGGTATGGTGGCTGTTCGCAACACTGACAGGGGATGCACAACACTGAACAGCACTATACATGTGACACGGCGGCAGATGAAGGGGGGGGGGGACCCGGACCTATAAAGGGAAAAACGGGGGGAGGAGAGGAAAAGAAAGAAAAAGGGGAGCTGATGGAGGGAGGGGACATAGAAAAGGGGGGTGGGTCACTTCCTGCTTCGCGCTCACTAGATAAACTCCACTACAAAAACCCGTGAAAACGAGTCTGCTGTCAGGAAACAGTTCCTCATCGTGTGCAAGTTCTCAAAAACCGAAGAAACTAAAAAGCAACAAAGACGAAATAGCTGCACGTATAAAGTCTTCTGTGTGGAGGTGCCTTAACGCGCAGCTTCTGGCATACGAGGAGGCAAATCAGAAGTGGATGGAATCCGTTCAGTGGATTAACTACGAGGGTTGGTGAGCTACCAGCCTGGTTGCGATTTTAAGGTGCTATTTCACATCCCACTAGGTGAATACCGGACTGGTACCCACGTCCTGTCTCATATCCACGCTACGCGAATATTCAGAGACCACCATCACACTTGCACACTGTCTACTCTAAACGCAGACGATTGGGGTACACTGATTCCATCGTATGGGGTGGACAATAGACGTGATCTTTGATCTTGAGTCTCCTTAATACCGTGATTAGCTGCAGTAGCCAGCAATGAAGTCTACTGACAAGTTCCTACGATCACGAACTTCCGCGTAAGACAGCAGTCGGTTTAGTGTTCAAACGAGGTAAATGAAAGTTATATCAACTTCTGCATCTAACTCTGCAGATCACCGTGAAGTACTTGGTTTTGGTTATGTCCCACTGTACCAGTATTTAGGGCTTTTTCCCGTTGCTTTCATGTATGGAGAACAGGAAAAATGGTTCTTTAAATGCCTCTATGCGTGCCGTATTTAATCTGTTACACTTTTGATCCCAATGGGAGCTACATCTAGGAGCTTGTAGTAGATTCCTAGAGCTATCATTTAAAGTTAGTTTTTGAAATTTGACAGTACACTTTCTCGGGATACATTAAATATATTCGCAGTTGCGAATACGAACAACCATCAGCTGTATGGAGTTCGTTTACTAAGCTCAAGAGTGTCACAGATATGCTGTCAAAGTCTGTAGCTTGTTGTTGTTGTTATTGCTGTTTTTGGGGTGTTCAGGCACTCAACGGAGAAGTTATCAGAGTCATTAGACGCCAATGGTAGTCACTACAAAAGAAGAGTTGTGCAAGTTTGAGGATTTTACTGTTAAGATTCCGAGAGAGAGCGTTCCAAGAAGAGTAAAACAAAGTATTACTTCCTCCCATATACATCTAACCAAATTATCACGACTAGTTCAGAGAAGACAGAGATCCCATAGAGGCTTACCAATAATAGTCCTGCCCACGAACCATTCACAAATGAAATACGAAAGTGGTGCGAGAGCCGGGTGAGAAATGATTGTGGTAGTACCAGTAGTAACTTCCACCACATACCGTAAGGTGTAGATGCAGAATAACACTGACTGGCCTCCTGCGACCTTCTCGCGAACTGTGGGCTGCCAACAAACTGAGCTAGATGGAGACGGACTACATAACATGGGACTCACGTGGGTGGTGCTGCAGAACAGACAACACCTTACCTCAGTCTTCTTACATCTGGTAGAATGACCGCGGAGAGAAAATCAGAGAAATTAGAACTCGTACGCAAGCTTATACAGTCATTCTAACTACGCACTATTTGCAAATGTAACAGTGAGTGACGGAGTTCGAGAACGGGCTCCTTTCGTTGCTGCAGAACTGCTCCACGCTCGGAGGAAGTCACTTGTTTGATCATAGACATTGAAATACGTGACGTCTCTTTCTGCTAGAAAGAGGTTTCGTTACCAAATCTAGGAATAATATATGAAGTCCTGGTCTATCTTATCGAGAGCTGCAGACTTTGACAGGCTTTGAGCAATGAAAACGGTAGGCGGCTGGTCCCAGTTCTCTTCTGACAAGTTTTGCGAGACACATCAATTTCCATTTTGTTTGTCGTACGTGGCCGTATGCTGTAGCAAACAGTTTTGTAAACATTTAGTCCAACATAAATATGAATCCATTTGACCAGCAAACACCCGTTTTATGGTAAGATTTCAACCACCCGCACGCTTTGAAATTGAGTACTTGTAACTGGGAACCAGGTTAGGTGAGACCGACTTGTTTCCGTTTACTTTTGTATGCAGATTTAAGATTTGTATCGTATTGTATTGTATGTTAACCGGGGGCCTAGAAACGACGGAGAGGCTCCGCCCCCACCGCAGCCGCAGTGGTCCACAACCCCACGACGACTACCGCAGTCCGCTTCACCCCTCCACACCTTCCCCCCCCCCCCCCCTCACACCGAACCACTCTTTCATGGTTAATGTGCGGTTCGGCCCCCGGTGGACCCCCCCCCCCCCCCCCCCCCCCCAGGGAACGTCTCACACCACACGAGTGTACCCCTATGCTTGCGTGGTAGAGTGATGGTACGTGGATAACTTGTTTGCGCAGCAATCGCCAACATAGTGTAGCTGAGGCGGAATAAGGGTAACCAGCCCCCATTCACCGAGGCACATGGAAAACCGCCCGAAAACCATCCACAGACTGGCCGGCTCACAGGACTTCGACACAAGTCCGCCGGGCCGATTCGTGCCGTTGACCAGGCGCTCCTTCCCAGTACGGAAAGCCGTGCGTTAGAGCGCATGGCTAACCTGGAGGGTCAGATTTCACATTTACAATACCCCGCCTTTGTTCACATTTTACTTTTTTCAGAACACATGGTGTCCTGAATCTGTTCCCGGATTAGGCAACTGTAAACTCAAGTGACTTACAAGAAGCCATTTCCAAGTTTTCAGAGGTCTGTGATATTACTTTACGTATCTGAGACGTTGTTCGGAAGAAACGTTAACTATTCTTATTCGATGTTTATCCATCGCCACCCTCGAAAATTTTAAAAATAATATACTAGTAAATTATGTGGTATGTCTACTGCATTTTCCTGGTATTACCAGTCTCAACCACATGTACAGGGTGTTTAAAAAATGACCGGTATATTTGAAACGGCAATAAAAACTAAACGAGCAGCGATAGAAATACACCGTTTGTTGCAATATGCTTGGGACAACAGTACATTTTCAGGCGGACAAACTTTCGAAATTACAGTAGTTACAATTTTCAACAGCAGATGGCGCTGCAAGTGATGTGAAAGATATAGAAGACAACGCAGTCTGTGGGTGCGCCATTCTGTACACCGTCTTTCTGCTGTAAGCGTGTGCTGTTCACAACGTGGAAGTGTGCTGTAGACAACATGGTTTATTCCTTAGAACAGAGGATTTTTCTGGTGTTGGAATTCCACCACCTAGAACACAGTGTTGTTGCAACAAGACGAAGTTTTCAACGGAGGTTTAATGTAACCAAAGGACCGAAAAGCGATACAATAAAGGATCTGTTTGAAAAATTTCAACGGACTGGGAACGTGACGGATGAACGTGCTGGAAAGGTAGGGCGACTGCGTACGGCAACCACAGAGGGCAACGCGCAGCTAGTGCAGCAGGTGATCCAACAGTGGACTCGGGTTTCCGTTCGCCATGTTACAGCTGCGGTCCAAATGACGCCAACGTCCACGTATCGTCTCATGCGCCAGAGTTTACACCTCTATCCATACAAAATTCAAACGCGGCAACCCCTCAGCGCCGCTACCATTGCTGCACGAGAGACATTCGCTAACGATATAGTGCACAGGATTGATGACGGCGATATGCATGTGGGCAGCATTTGGTTTACTGACGAAGCTTATTTTTACCTGGATGGCTTCGTCAATAAACAGAACTGGCGCATATGGGGAACCGAAAAGCCCCATGTTGCAGTCCCATCGTCCCTGCATCCTCAAAAAGTACTGGTCTGGGCCGCCATTTCTTCCAAAGGAATCATTGGCCCATTTTTCAGATCCGAAACGATTACTGCATCACGCTATCTGGATATTCTTCGTGAATTTGTGGCGGTACAAACTGCCTTAGACGACACTGCGAACACCTCGTGGTTTATGCAAGATGGTGCCCAGCCACATCGCACGGCCGACGTCTTTAATTTCCTGAATGAATATTTCGATGATCGTGTGATTGCTTTGGGCTATGCGAAACATACAGGAGGCGGCGTGGATTGGCCTCCCTATTCGCCAGACATGAACCCCTCGCTACTGTCACAGGTTCGAATCCTACCTCGGGCATGGATGTTTGTGATGTCCTTAGGTTAGTTAGGTTTAACTAGTTCTAAGTTCTAGGGGACTAATGACCTCAGCAGTTGAGTCCCATAGTGCTCAGAGCCATTTGAACCATTTTTGAACCATGAACCCTGTGACTTCTTTCTGTGGGGACACTTGAAAGACCAGGTGTACCGCCAGAATCCAGAAACAATTGAACAGCTGAAGCAGTACATCTCATATGCATGTGAAGCCATTCCGCCAGACACGTTGTCAAAGGTTTCGGGTAATTTCATTCAGAGACTACGCCATATTATTGCTACGCATGGTGGATATGTGGAAAATATCGTACTATAGAGTTTCCCAGACCGCAGCGCCATCTGTTGTTGAAAATTGTAACTACTGTAATTTCGAAAGTTTGTCTGCCTGAAAATGTACTGTTGTCCTAAGCATATTGCAACAAACGGTGTATTTCTATCGCTGCTCGTTTAGTTTTTATTGCCGTTTCAAATATACCGGTCATTTTTGAAACACCCTGTATTTGCATTCATGTTAGACGTCTCACGTACTTTCTTGCTTACTCTAGAACTTGCATTCATGGTTACTTTGCACATACGTTACATGTTAAACTTTCAATTTCATAAACAGATTCCAGCAAATGAATTAAGTCAGCATTGATGCAATTACTGCTACATTTTCGGCCGCTGAAAGTACGCGACTGCGGACTATTGCGTTCAGCACACCGACTAAATATTTATGGGTTAGTAGGCAAACTCCGTAACAAATGACAAAGAAATTTGTCAGTGCACAAATCAGCCCGATAAGGTGCAATTTACAACACTTGGAATTTGTGTTGCATGGGTTTAAAAGTTTCATGCACGTTTCTAATATTTAGCTGCATTACTTCAGAGCAACTTTTCCTCCTCTTGTTGCGCTTTACGTGAGCTTCACTTCCCTGCTCGTTAGTGAAAAGGTCAGATCGTGTTATCCCTGGCTCACATTCACTTTGTGGGGGTAAATTACAGGGCACCAAATGTGCTCACCTTGCATTATAACTCGAATTTTGTCAGTACAGGAGCGTGGTTTACAACATTAAATCTAGTGTGGTGATATGAAGTGAACTGAATAGCGAATAATAAACCATGAACTTTTGAGCTATGTAATAAATTTTATCCTTCAAACCCTAGAACGAAATTAGAAACGCAGTCTGACCCGTAATCTGTATCACTATACACTGAGGTGAAATGTGATGAGATACCTCCTAATATCGTTCAAATGGTTCAAATGGCTCTAAGCACTATGGCACTTAACATCTGAGGTCAGCAGTCCCCTATAACTTAGAACTACTTAAACCTAACTAACCTAAGGACATCACACAGATCCATGCCCGAGGCAGGATTCGAACCTGCGACCGTAGCAGCAGCGCAGTTCCAGACTTAAGCGCCTAGAACCGCTCGGTCACAGAGGCCGGCCCTAATATCGTGTCAGACGTCTTTTTACCCGGCGTTGTGCAGCAACACGATGTGGTATGGACTCAAGAAGTCAATGGAAGTTCCCTGCACATATTTTGAGCCATGCTGCCTCTATAGCCGCTCACAATTGCGAAAGTTTTGCCGGTGCCGGATTTTTTTAACAAACTGACTTTTCCACTATGTCCCATAAATGTTCGATGGGATTCATGTCGGGCGATTTGGGCACCCGCATCATTCGCTTGAACTGTCCAGAATGTTCTTCAAACCAGCCGCCATCACCTATGGCAGGCTGACATTGCGCATTGTCATCCATAAATATTCCATCTTTATTTGGGAACATAAAGTCCATGAATGGCTGCAAATGGTCTTGAGCTAGCCGAACATAACCAGAACCCAGTCTATTCCATATAAACAGAGCCCACACGGTTATGGAGCCAGCTAGCACACTAGCTTATTGATAACTTGGGTCCATGGCTCCGTGGGGTCTGCGCCACTGTCGAACCCTATCGTCAGCTCTTACCAACTGAAATCGAGGCTCACCTGACCAGGCGTCTAGGGTCCAACTGATATGGTCACGAGTCGGAAGAGGTGCTGCAGGCGATGTTGTGCTGTTAGGAAAGGTGTTCGTGCATGTAGTATGCTGCTATACCCCTTCAACGACTAATTTCTCCCCACCATGCTGACGGACACGTCCCATGTTGATTTCTGCTGTTATTTCACGCAGTGTTGCTTGTCTGTTAGGACTCACAAATCTACGAAAATGCCGCCGCTCTCGGTCGTCGAGTGACGCCCGCTTGCCATTGCGTTGTCCGAGGTGGGAGGTAATGTCTGGAATGTGGAATTCTCGACACACTGTTGACACTGTGGACGGCTGAATATTGAATTCGCTACAGATTTCCGAAATGGAATGTTTCAAGCGTCTAGCTCCACCTACCATTCCACGTTCAGCGCCTGTTAACTCCCGTCGTATGGCCATAATCACGTCGGAAACCTTTTCAAATGAATCATCTAAGTACAAATGACTGCTCCGACAATGCACCGCCCTTTTATATATCGTGTACGTGATACTATAGCCATCTACCGGGTGATCAATAAGTCAGTATAAATAGAGAGGTAAAAATTGACACACCAGCTTGGAATGACATGGGGCTTTATTAGAACCACCCCATATTGCTAGACGCGTGAAAGACCTCTTGTGCGCGTCGTTTGGTGATGATCGTGTGCTCAGCCGCCACTTTCGTCATGTTTGGCCTCCCAGGTCACCAGACCTCAGTACGTGCGATTATTGGCTTTGGGGTTACCTGAAGTCGCAAGTGTATCGTGATCGACCGACATCTCTAGGGATGCTGAAAGACAACATCCGACGCCAATGCCTCACCATAACTCCGGACATGCTTTACAGTGCTGTTCACAACATTATGCGTCGACTGCAGCTATTGTTGAGGAATGATGGTGGACATATTGAGCATTTCCTGTAAAGAACATCATCTTGGCTTTGTTTTACTTTGTTATGCTAATTATTGATATTCTCATCAGATGAAGCGCCATCTGTCAGACATTTTTTTTAACTTTTGTATTTTTTTGGTTGTAATAAAACCCCATGTCATTCCAAGCACGTGTGTCAATTTGCACCTCTATATCTACATTATTCCGTGATTTATTCAGTTTTCAAATTTTTACTGACTTTTTGATCACTCGGTATATGTATTCTTGTCGCTATTCCATGACTTTTATCACCTCAGTGTATAGTGGATAAGAATGAGATTGCCGAACGAAGAGGCAATTTTGAACAGAAAAGACGGGACGTGAGTAGTACCAAAAGTGCCGTTCTCCACATACTGTATAATGGCTATAGTTGGAGGCACGAACGATGGCGATCAAGTTTAGCGTCGTTCTGCGCACCTACGTCACGCATTCTCCGACAGCCAATGAGCGTACAGCAGTATTCTGAGTGCTGTGAATGTTGAATCCAGTGCAGCCCTTTAACGTGATCATGGAGAGCTATTTAGTGAATTTTTATTCCATTTGTTGCGAGTTATCATGGCTGATGGTGGTGGTAAGCGACAAGTTCTACACAAGCTAGCGAGAGACATAATTTGCTGGATACAAGCTTGCGTTAAGAGCAAAGCACGTACGTGCGCGTACCTCAACTGTCGCTTGGAACCGGCAGCAATGGATTCCCCGTCCTTGTCTCGAAATGCGCGAGCAGCCATCGTTCGTGGATCCGACTATAGCAGAGCATAGGTGTAGTCGCTGAATAATCTTGACCGCTCTCCTGTAGTGTAGCCTTCTCGTGAGCGTCAGTGATCCATCTTTCCTCGCACGTAGGGAAGCAGAAGTGCGCTGCACGTCGTGCGTTCGTCGGCCCCTGCAGTTGCCCGTCTTTTGGCGCGACCCTGTGTACTGTTGCCCCTCCGGGGAGCCGGGTGGGCGTCGCCCCGTGGGCGTAGAAGAGCCATCCGGCCGCCAGCCGGCCCACCCCAGGTTGCGAGCCGCAGTCGGCAGTCGGCACGGCGTCTGGGTGTGCCCCCGACCACCGGCCGCTGGCCGTAGGCTGCGCCGCGCTGCGCTTTTACGACGCGCCGGCTGAATCACCAGCGCGGTCCGGACCCGGCCAGAGCCGCTTATTAAAACATACACATAAAGCGCTCGGTGCGGCCGTGCGCTATGCTTATTACCGCGGCCGCCGTATTTCACCGGCGAGATGTTAATATGCGTCTCCGCCGCCCTCGTCTCAAGTTCTTTTTTCTGGCGCACGCGAACGCACTGGCAGGGTGTGCGCGTTTTGCTCTTCTTGCAGCGGGAGGCTGTGTACAGACGTTTTCATCCCGACGGCGTCGCCACATCTGCATTTTACGAGAAGCTAAAGTCGGCTTTCAATCAGCCGACGTCGATGTATGCCGTCTCCAACACAACGGCATTCGGCGAACACAGCTCCGCTTCACCTGTCCTCAGCCGCGCCGTACGTAGCTTTCTTTTTACTCGTTCCCGTAAATTGGTCTCTGAGGATACTACATCAAGATTGTACCCAGCACCTGAGCTAAACTGGCTGCTGTGGCGAGTCCTAACACAGGACTGAGGGTAGACTGGGGGCTATAGGTCGTCTGCAATTTACTAGCGGTTAGGAGTAAATACAGAAAAACGAACTTCCAGTGAACAGGGACTAATTACATGTATCAGCACCAAGTGCTGTCGCAAGGCACCTACGACACGCACGGAGTCTGAGACTCGTTAGGATGCTCTCAGCAGGAGACTCGAGGATACTCAGGGTTCTGATTAACTCTATTTATTAGCAGTCAGACAAACTGACAAGCTGAAGGCTAATTCCAAAAAACAGAAAAACCAATAGAGGCAACTGTTCGCACAACAGAAAGCATTTTTGGAAATTTGTGATAAGTTCTTGTGAGACCAAACTGCTGAGGTCGTCGGTCCCTTGGCTTACACGCTACTTAATCTAACTTAAACTAACTTACGCTAAGGACGACACACGCACCAATGCCTCAGGGAGGACTCGAACCTAAGACGTGGGGAGCCGCGCGGACCGAGCAAGACGCCTCAGACCGCGCGGCCAGAAGAAATTATTTGAATCCCTGCAGTGAGAGCTAACGCCAACACTAGCAGCAATTTAGAAACAACTTACAAATGAAGAAAAAAAATTGTCCTAATATCTTGTCAGAACTCTTTTCGGCCGCAGTAGTACAGCAATTTGACGTGACATGAAATCAACGCTGGAAGCTCCATGCAGTAATATTGAGCCGTACTGCCTGTATAGCCGTACATAGTTGCGAAGGTGCTGCACTGCAGGAATAGGTGCACGCACTGAATTTTCGGTGGAATTCATGTCGGGCGATCTGTCCAGAAAATTCTTCAAATCAGTCGCAAACAATTGTGCCCCAGTTACGTCAGCCAGCCGCTAAGGCGGAGCGGTTCTAGGCGCTTCAGTCCGGAACCGCGCTGCTGCTACGGTCGCAGGTTCGAATCCTGCCTCTGGCATGGATGTTGTGTGATGTCCTTAGGTTAGATAGGTTTAAGTAGTTCTAAGTCTAGGGGACTGTTGACCTCCGATGTTAAGTCCCATAGTGCTTAGAGCCATTTGAACCAGTTACGTGGAGCATTGTCATCCACAAAAGTTCCATGAAAGGCTGAAAATGGTCTCCAAGTAACCGAACATAACCAGGACCTAGTCATTCCATGTGAACACAGGCCACACCATTATGGAACCACCACCAGCTTGCAGAGTGTCTTGACAACTTGGGTTCATGGCTTCGTGGGGTCTGCGCCAAACTCGAACACTACCGTCAGCTCTTACCAACTGAAATCAGCGCTCTTCTGACCAACCGATATTATCAAGAGCCCAGGAGAGGCCCTACAGGCGATTTCGTGGTGTAGGCAAAGCCACACACATCAGTCGTCTGCTGTCATAGCCCATTAACCCCATATTTCACGCCCCTGGCCTAGCGCATACGTTCGTCGCACGTCCCACATAGGTTTCTGCGGTTATTTCAAACAGTGTGCTTGTCTGCTCTGCTTCACAACTCCACACAAATACCACCGCTCTCGGCATTAAGTGTAAGCCGTCGGCCACTGTTTTGCCTATGGTTAGAGTTAATGCCTGAAATTTGCTATTCTTAGCATACTCTTGCACTCTGGATCTCGGAATACTGAATTCCCTAGCAATGACCGAAATGAAATGTCCAATGCATTAGCTCCAACAACCATTCCACGTTCGAAGTCTGTTAATTGCCATCGTGCGGTCATAAGCATGCCGGACACGTTTTCAGATAAATCACCTGAATACAAATGAGAGCTTCGTCTCTGCACTGTCCTTTTTATACCTTGTGTACGCGAGACTACCTCCATCTGTATATGTGCATATCGCTATCCCAAGACTTTGTCACCTCAGTATGGAGAAAAACACTCGAAGTGAGAAACAGACTTGTCAGAGCTTACGGAGGCCGGCAACGAGCGACACGGAGCTGACGCCCCAACGACCAGACTGAGAACTCCTCTCTGAATAAAAAAACATGAGTTTTTCAAGTATTTTGGCAGCGCACTATTTCTCCGTTCCTGTAGTCGGCCAACCAATCCACCGGCACTTCACAAGCTTCCGTCATTCTGATGAGAGACTCTGCACCTCTAGGGCCAATCACATTCAGACTCCTCCCTACATCTTATATGGTAGTTATGGATGTTTCTGGACTTAACATTAACGAACTCCAAGTTTCATAGCAATAGCATTCACCTTAAATCTAAAAGTCACTGCCCTTCCTCTTATAGCAAGGAACTCGTGAGTGGAGACCGCTCTTGTAGCACTCTAATCTGTGTAAACCCATTGACGTAGCGGTTCTCAGGGTCAAGTATCAAGATTGCTGCTAAGACGTGCCTTTTTATGGCCAGCTCCTAACATGACGCGTTATAACAGCGTCTAGGCGGCTGATGCACTTACCAGTTAATTCTCTGAAGTGAAACATCCCCCCTGGGATAGCTGCCCAGAGTGTATGAAATTCACAGGCTTTCCTCCAGTAACCTAAACACTACCACTTTTGCTTGCTCTCTGAGTTGTGACTCTGATTTCCTAGCCTGGAGTGTCTTTGTTGGCATCCAACAGACGTAAGCTGAACAACGTGCAAGTCATTACAGCGTCAATATGACAGTGGGCAAAGAGGGCAACTCGTATTAGTATCGCGGAAGGGCAGTAAGGGGAGCGGGCATGGATTTAAGGTAAACTGCCTGGCTTTCACAAACGATTTCACAATACTTTCAGAAAATGTAACAGAGAGAGAGAGAGAGAAATCAGCGAGTGCGACTGATCTCATAATGTCAAGTGAAGAAACGAAATTCATGACAAGTACAAAAATGGAACAAAATACACAGATGGGTAAAATAGAATACGTTAGTAAATTTAAATATATTGGAGAACCTACGCATCAGAGTGGACTAGAAAAATTGCAACAGATGTAAAACGGAAAGGTCACACGCTCTGTCAAAAGCACATTTACAACAGAAATGCGTATCTAGAGAAACACAGCTAAAACGCTATGTCACAGTGGTGGGCCAGAATATTTATTTGCACTTTCTAACGGCCCTGCCTTCAATGCCCTATTCACCGAAATCCACAAATATAGCGATCCAAATTTAGAATAATTTCTACCCATCAACACGGAGATTTGTGTCAATTATAATAAGCCTTGTCACATAGAAAACTTGTCTAACAGCGCTCACTCGCTCGCTCCTACTCACTTTGAAACTGACTTTAATGTTATCTAGCATTCAGTTAGCTAACTAGTGTCGTGTACATAAGTTAACTGATTACGCTCATTACTTTGAATACACGATCGCCTTTACACAGTAGTTTAGAAGGATCCAATCCGTTTAATCACTTCGAATTTTGGAAGAATTTTGTGAATAAGATACACAGTATGCAGCATACACACTTTCTCCCACATAAGAATTTAAATTTGCTAAGCCGCTCTGTTTCACTCATTTACGTATTTTGTTCCATTTTTTATACTGGTCATATACAATAGCTCCTAAGTGGTTAACGTGTGCCTAGACTGTGACACTTAGGTATTTGGTATCCAAAAACACAAAAACAAACTGCAAACTGGCCGTTAATCAACAACATCACTCACTACCTGGTATTTCTTCTTCTTCTGGAATACAGTTTGTGGCAGTTCAGTACACACAGTGCAGACATAAGCCAGACTTACCATTAAATAATCCACCTTAAACATTAATGACGCTAAGGATACCGTGAAACACTCTTATTTGAAAGCTTTGCCACGCCAGAATCTTATTATAGTAGTTTAATCTTGAAAACTAGTATACGCTTTGTGGAAACCCGCCCGTATAGCCTTGCGTCTTACAGCGCTGCTTCAGGGTACAGAACGTTGGCTCTGAGCACTATGGGACTTAACATCTGACCGAGCGAGGTGGCGCAGTGGTTAGCACACTGGACTCGCATTCGGGAGGACGACGGTTCAATCCCGTCTCCGGCCACCCTGATTCAGGTTTTCCGTGATTCCCCTAAATCGCTTCAGGCAAATGCCGGGATGGTTCCTTTGAAAGGGCACGGCCGATTTCCTTCCACATCCTTCCCTCACCCGAGCTTGCGCTCCGTCTCTAATGACCTCGTTGTCGACGGGACGTTAAACACTAATCTCCTCCTCCTCCTCCTCCTTAACATCTGAGGTCATCAGTCGCCTCGAACTTATAACTAATTAAACCTAACTAACCTAAGGACACCACACACATCCATGCCCGGGGCAGGATTCGAACCTCCGACCGGAGCGGTCGCTCGGCTCCAGACTGTAGCGCCTAGAACCGCACGGCCACTCTGGCCGGCTTACAGAACGTTGCTCCGTTCCCGGATCGAATCCGCTCGGTAGACTAAGGGCGAGTTCGGTGTGCTGGTCACGTTGACTGTGGCTTTTAGGCGGGTTCCCACTCCCTCTACGTCAATACCGGGCTAGTAGTCAAGACATGACCTATTTACACAATTCGCAAACTTTTAGAAAAAATTCACTTACTTTCATATACGTAACATTACACATATGCCGTCCCAGATGGACGGCGACAGAAAGAGAATCAGACCACCCCTTAACTTAACCACGCCAAACTCTAAATTAACCACGCCGACGCTTCGTGGACGCGGGACAAGGGTGAAAGAAAAAGCAGAATATAAAGTTTGTGGAAACAAGCATAAGCTCTGGCTTACATGGAAAGCTATTGTGTATTCTTAAATCAAGAGAAACTGTAATTCATGTGTTTTGTAGTAAAA
This sequence comes from Schistocerca americana, assembly GCF_021461395.2. Lineage (NCBI taxonomy): Eukaryota > Metazoa > Arthropoda > Insecta > Orthoptera > Acrididae > Schistocerca > Schistocerca americana. The sequence goes on along the minus strand of NC_060123.1, from coordinate 283,483,721 downwards.
CCAAATCTGTGTTAATTGAAGCTAGTGCGTAAGCTTTGAAGCTAACAGTCGGTTTGAATGTAACAATTTATTTAAGCGAAGCATCTACTTGCAAAGCTAACAACATGTGATTACTGAACCAACTAAATTCCACCTGCCCGCTACAAAATACTTGCACCATTCTTATGTAAGCAGAGGCGACAGTCATTTAATTACTTTGAAAGTTTTTGTAACAGTATTGCTATAAGAACAATGGTTCATCTACTTGCACACTGCTACTATGATCATTTAATTACTACTCTACAGTGTGTAGATTCAGACTGTGAGTCTAGCACAAGCCATATTCCCTGTTAGTTAATAATATATGCATTTCTTAGAGCTTCTATAAGCTCCAGTAACCAGTCTCACTTTGCTGAGAAAATGCATTGCAGAAGTTCACTGCTCCTGTTATACAATATGGTCAGAAACAGTCTGAAAAGCTTGTAGCGATGTTGCAGGGTACGTTGTGCTCAGAAATAATTGTTAAGAAAAAAATTTGGTACGTTGTGCGCTTTCCGATTTTGTTAGCACTGACGTTAGGCAGTGAAATTTCCTACGTCACAACTTAACTGACATGTTAACTGTTCAAAACTAATTACTGAACAACTGACTTATAAATAATCAACTCGTAAACTACATGTAATACAATTTATTCTACTCGTTCAGCTTCCCATATTTGCGAAAACGTAGAGATTCTCCAAATCACTTGGTTTGACAACACCAGTGACGAAAAACGCGTCTGTCGTCGTCCAGAAACGAAGCTACATTGAAGTTAATTACAATAATGCCATCAATAGCTTCTAAAAATGAGTTACAAGTATGATAAAGTATAAATTATGCTCCATATCCCGACAATGTCCAGGGGCGTTCAAAAAGTAATACCTCAGAATTTTTCTCTGAAAGAATGTTGGTTTTATTCGGGATTCCAATACACCATATTATTCCCCGCTCTTTTGGTTACAAAGCCCTATTTGTCAGCATAATCTCCGTACAATGCGATGGCCTGACGCCACATTACAGGGAGGGCCCGCATTCCCGCATGCTGCATGGAACCACTCTACTGGTCACGTCGGAGCCAACGTCTTGCTGCATTAATAACCTCTCCATCATCGACGTACTGTTCCCTGTGGAGTGCAACCTTTATTGGGCCAAAGAGATGGAAGTCGGAAGGTGCGAGATCCGGGCATTAGGGTGCATCCTAGGGGACACACACACCTTTGAGTACCTCAGATGGTGGACGAGTGTGTCAAAACTACCAACAGAAACGTCCAGTTGGGCAGTGAGGTGTCTGATTGAGAGCCGTCGATCACCTCGAATGAGAGTCTCCGCACGCTCCAACGTGACACGAGTCTCAGCTGTGCGCGGCCAGCCGGCTCGCGAGAAACAGGACAGGCTCGAGCGACCTTGTTGCGATGATGACAGATGCCTCACCCACGACTCGCCGTGCTTTTGTTTACTTCCAGGTATCTGTAGACATTCTGTAAGCGCCTATGAACGTCTACGATGCTGGTTTTCCCCCAAGAGAAACTCAACGACAGTTCTCTGCTTGGAACGCACCTCCGTTACATACCCATTTTGAAGGTTATGTATAGCGCCGCCAGTTGTCGGAACTTCATGAGACTATAGAACCTGAAGTGGGAATATTCCGCGATGTTCCCAACATATTCCGCGCTCTTCAACAGAAACTGGCCGAGAAAAAATTGTGTTGCATTGCTAACTGAACGCCCCTCGTGCATTGACTGGAGTGGGTAAAACCCCAGCGGTGTTTGACCTCTTCACAATCGGCCCAGCAGTGGCGCTTCAGTCGACTGGAAAGGTGAGTTGCATTTCTGCGTACAACATTAAAATGGAGGCATCCGTATTTGTAGACTCAGAGGAGAAAAAACGTTGCCAAAAAGCATTCGTCATCGTCAGATTGGCCAAGCACCTAGCGCTATGTTATGAGGTGCCAATGAGTATCTACATTTACATCTACATCCATACTACGCAAGCCACCTGACGTTGTGGGGCGGAGGGTACTTTGAGTACCACTATCGGTTCTCCCTTCTGTTCCAGTCTAGTATTGTTCGTGGAAAGAATGATTGTCGCTATGCCTCTGTGTGTGCTCTAATCTCTCTGATTTTATCGTCATGGTCTTTTCGTGAGATACACGTAGGAGGGAGCAATATACTGCTTGACTCCTCGGTGAAGGCTCTCGAAACTTCAACAAAAGCCCGTACCGAGCTACTGAGCGTCTCTCCTGCACAGTCTTCCACTGGAGTTTATCTATCATCTCCGTAACGCTTTCGCGATTACTGAAAGATCCTGCAACAAAGCGCGCTGCTCTTCGTTGGATCTTCTCTACCTCTTCTGTCAACCCTGTCTGGTACGGATCCCACACTGGTGAGAAATACTCAAGGAGTGGGCGAACACGTGTACTGTAACCTACTTCCTTTGTTTTCGGATTGCACTTCCTTAGGATTCTTCCAATCAATCTCAGTCTGGCATCTACTTTACCGACGATCAACTTTATATGATCATTCCATTTTAAATCACTCCTAATGCGTACCCCCAGATAATTCACGGAATTAACTGCTTCCAGTTGCTCACCTGCTATATTGTAGCTAAATGATAAGGGATCTTTCTTTCTATGTATTCGCAGCACATTACACTTGTCTACATTGAGATTCAATTGCCATTTCCTGCACCTTGCGTCAATTCGTTGCATATCCTCCTGCATTTCAGTACAATTTTCCATTGTTACAACCTCTCGATACACAACAGCATCATCCGCAAAAAGCCTCAGTGAACTTCCGATGTCATCCACAAGGTCATTTATGTATATTGTGAATAGCAACGGTCCTACGACACTCTCCTGCGGCACACCTGAAATCACTCTTACTTCGGAAGACTTCTCTCCATTGAGAATGAAATGCTGCGTTCTGTTATCTAGGAACTGTTCAATCCAATCCCACAATTGGTCTGATAGTCCATATGCTCTTACTTTCTTCATTAAACGACTGTGGGGAACTGTATCGAACGCCTTGCGTAAGTCAAGAAACACGGCATCTACCTGTGAACCCGTGTCTATGGCCCTCTGAGTCTCGTGGACGAATAGCGCGAACTGGGTTTCACACGACCGTCTTTTTCGAAACCCATGCTGATTCCTACAGAGTAGATTTCTAGTCTCCAGAAAAGTCATTATACTCGAACATAATACGTGTTCCAAAATTCTACAACTGATCGACGTTAGAGATATAGGTCTATAGTTCTGCACATCTGTTCGACGTCCCTTCTTGAAAACGGAGATGACCTGGGCCATTTTCCAATCCTTTGGAACGCTACGCTCTTCTAGAGACCTACGATACACCGCTGCAAGAAGGGGGGCAAGTTCCTTCGCGTCATCGAACTGGTATCCCATCAGGTCCAGCGGCCTTTCCTCTTTTGAGCGATTTCAATTGTTTCTCTATCCCTCTGTCGTCTATTTCGATGTCTACCATTTTGTCATCTGTGCGTAAAATCTAGAGAAGGAACTACAGTGCAGTCTTCCTCTGTGAAACAGCTTTGGGAAAAGACATTTTGTATTTCGGCCTTTAGTCTGTCAGCCTCTGTTTCAGTACCATTTTGGTCACATAGTGGCTGGACATTTTGTTTTGATCCACCTACCGCTTTGACAATAGACCAAAATTTCTTATGATTTTCTGCCAGGTCAGTATTTTCGAATTCACTGAATGCCTCTCGCATAGCCCTCCTCACACTACATTTCGCTTCGCGTAATTTTTGTTTGTCTGCAAAGCTTTGGCTATGTTTATGTTTGCTGTGAAGTTCCCTTTGCTTCCGCAGCAGTTTTATAACTCGGTTGTTGTACCACGGTGGTTCTTTTCCATCTCTTACGTTCTTGCTTGGTGCATATTCATCTAATGCATATTGTACGATGGTTTTGAACTTTGTCCACTGATCCTCAACACTATCTGCACTTGGGACAAAACTTTTATGTTCAGCCGTCAAGTACTCTGAAAAGTGGTTTTTGTCACTTTTGCTATACAGAAAAATCTTCCTGCCTTTTTTAACATTTCTATTTACGGCTGAAATCATCGATGCAGTAACAGCATTATGATCGCTCATTCCCTGTTCTGCGTTAACTGTTTCAAATAGTTCGGGTCTGTGTGTCACCAGAGGGTCCAATATGTTATCTCCACGAGTTGGCTCTCTGAGCTGTTAGCTCAAGGTAGTTTTCAGATAAAGCACTTGAAATAATTTCACTGGATTCTTTGTCCCTGCCACCCGTTATGAACGTTTGAGGCTCCCAGTCTATATTCTGCAAATTAAAATCTCCACCCATAACTACAACATGGTCGGGAAATCTACTAGAAATATTTTCCAAATTTTCCTTCAGGCGCTCTGCCACAACAGTTGCTGAGCCAGGGGGCCTATAGAGACATCCAGTTACCATGTTTGAGCCTGATTTAACCGTGATCTTCACCCAAATTTCCAGAATGAGATTTTCACACTGCAGCGGAGTGTGCGCTGATATGAAACTTCCTGGCAGATTAAAACTGTGTTCCCGACCGAGACTCGAACTCGGGACCTTTGCCTTTCGCGGGCAAGTGCTCTACCAACTGAACTACCGAAGCACGACTCACGCCCGGTACTCACAGCTTTACTTCTGCCAGTACCTCGTCTCCTACCTTCCAAACTTTACAGAAGCTCTCCTGCGAACCTTGCAGAACTAGCACTCCTGAAACAAAGGATATTGCGGAGACATGGCTTAGCCACAGCCTTGGGGGATGTTTCCAGAATGAGATTTTCACTCTGTAGCGGAGTGTGCGCTGATATGAAACTTCCTGGCAGATTAAAACTGTGTTCCCGACCGAGACTCGAACTCGGGACCTTTGCCTTTCGCGGGCAAGTGCTCTACCAACTGAGCTACCGAAGCACGACTCACGCCCGGTACTCACAGCTTTACTTCTGCCAGTACCTCGTCTCCTACCTTCCAAACTTTACAGAAGCTCTCCTGCGAACCTTGCAGAACTAGCACTCCTGAAACAAAGGGTATTGCGGAGACATGGCTTAGCCACAGCCTTGGGGGATGTTTCCAGAATGAGATTTTCACTCTGCAGCGGAGTGTGCGCTGATATGAAACTTCCTGGCAGATTAAAACTGTGTTCCCGACCGAGACTCGAACTCGGGACCTTTGCCTTTCGCGGGCAAGTGCTCTACCAACTGAGCTACCGAAGCACGACTCACGCCCGGTACTCACAGCTTTACTTCTGCCAGTACCTCGTCTCCTACCTTCCAAACTTTACAGAAGCTCTCCTGCGAACCTTGCAGAACTAGCACTCCTGAAACAAAGGATATTGCGGAGACATGGCTTAGCCACAGCCTTGGGGGATGTTTCCAGAATGAGATTTTCACTCTGCAGCGGAGTGTGCGCTGATATGAAACTTCCTGGCAGATTAAAACTGTGTTCCCGACCGAGACTCGAACTCGGGACCTTTGCCTTTCGCGGGCAAGTGCTCTACCAACTGAGCTACCGAAGCACGACTCACGCCCGGTACTCACAGCTTTACTTCTGCCAGTACCTCGTCTCCTACCTTCCAAACTTTACAGAAGCTCTCCTGCGAACCTTGCAGAACTAGCACTCCTGAAAGGAAGGATATTGCGGAGACATGGCTTAGCCACAGCCTTGGGGGATGTTTCCAGAATGAGATTTTCACTCTGCAGCGGAGTGTGCGCTGATATGAAACTTCCTGGCAGATTAAAACTGTGTTCCCGACCGAGACTCGAACTCGGGACCTTTGCCTTTCGCGGGCAAGTGCTCTACCAACTGAGCTACCGAAGCACGACTCACGCCCGGTACTCACAGCTTTACTTCTGCCAGTACCTCGTCTCCTACCTTCCAAACTTTACAGAAGCTCTCCTGCGAACCTTGCAGAACTAGCACTCCTGAAACAAAGGATATTGCGGAGACATGGCTTAGCCACAGCCTTGGGGGATGTTTCCAGAATGAGATTTTCACTCTGCAGCGGAGTGTGCGCTGATATGAAACTTCCTGGCAGATTAAAACTATGTTCCCGACCGAGACTCGAACTCGGGACCTTTGCCTTTCGCGGGCAAGTGCTCTACCAACTGAGCTATCGAAGCACGACTCACGCCCGGTACTCACAGCTTTACTTCTGCCAGTACCTCGTCGCCTACCTTCCAAACTTTACAGAAGCTCTCCTGCGAACCTTGCAGAACTAGCACTCCTGAAAGAAAGGATATTGCGGAGACATGGCTTAGCCACAGCCTTGGGGGATGTTTCCAGAATGAGATTTTCACTCTGCAGCGGAGTGTGCGCTGATATGAAACTTCCTGGCAGATTAAAACTGTGTTCCCGACCGAGACTCGAACTCGGGACCTTTACCTTTCGCGGGCAAGTGCTCTACCAACTGAGCTACCGAAGCACGACTCACGCCCGGTACTCACAGCTTTACTTCTGCCAGTACCTCGTCTCCTACCTTCCAAACTTTACAGAAGCTCTCCTGCGAACCTTGCAGAACTAGCACTCCTGAAACAAAGGATATTGCGGAGACATGGCTTAGCCACAGCCTTGGGGGATGTTTCCAGAATGAGATTTTCACTCTGCAGCGGAGTGTGCGCTGATATGAAACTTCCTGGCAGATTAAAACTGTGTTCCCGACCGAGACTCGAACTCGGGACCTTTGCCTTTCGCGGGCAAGTGCTCTACCAACTGAGCTATCGAAGCACGACTCACGCCCGGTACTCACAGCTTTACTTCTGCCAGTACCTCGTCGCCTACCTTCCAAACTTTACAGAAGCTCTCCTGCGAACCTTGCAGAACTAGCACTCCTGAAACAAAGGGTATTGCGGAGACATGGCTTAGCCACAGCCTTGGGGGATGTTTCCAGAATGAGATTTTCACTCTGCAGCGGAGTGTGCGCTGATATGAAACTTCCTGGCAGATTAAAACTGTGTTCCCGACCGAGACTCGAACTCGGGACCCTTGCCTTTCGCGGGCAAGTGCTCTACCAACTGAGCTACCGAAGCACGACTCACGCCCGGTACTCACAGCTTTACTTCTGCCAGTACCTCGTCTCCTACCTTCCAAACTTTACAGAAGCTCTCCTGCGAACCTTGCAGAACTAGCACTCCTGAAACAAAGGATATTGCGGAGACATGGCTTAGCCACAGCCTTGGGGGATGTTTCCAGAATGAGATTTTCACTCTGCAGCGGAGTGTGCGCTAATATGAAACTTCCTGGCAGATTAAAACTGTGTTCCCGACCGAGACTCGAACTCGGGACCTTTGCCTTTCGCGGGCAAGTGCTCTACCAACTGAGCTACCGAAGCACGACTCACGCCCGGTACTCACAGCTTTACTTCTGCCAGTACCTCTTCTCCTACCTTCCAAACTTTACAGAAGCTCTCCTGCGAACCTTGCAGAACTAGCACTCCTGAAAGAAAGGATATTGCGGAGACATGGCTTAGCCACAGCCTTGGGGGATGTTTCCAGAATGAGATTTTCACTCTGCAGCGGAGTGTGCGCTGATATGAAACTTCCTGGCAGATTAAAACTGTGTTCCCGACCGAGACTCGAACTCGGGACCTTTGCCTTTCGCGGGCAAGTGCTCCACCAACTGAGCTACCGAAGCACGACTCACGCCCGGTACTCACAGCTTTACTTCTGCCAGTACCTCGTCTCCTACCTTCCAAACTTTACAGAAGCTCTCCTGCGAACCTTGCAGAACTAGCACTCCTGAAACAAAGGATATTGCGGAGACATGGCTTAGCCACAGCCTTGGGGGATGTTTCCAGAATGAGATTTTCACTCTGCAGCGGAGTGTGCGCTGATATGAAACTTCCTGGCAGAGTAAAACTGTGTTCCCGACCGAGACTCGAACTCGGGACCTTTGCCTTTCGCGGGCAAGTGCTCTACCAACTGAGCTACCGAAGCACGACTCACGCCCGGTACTCACAGCTTTACTTCTGCCAGTACCTCGTCTCCTACCTTCCAAACTTTACAGAAGCTCTCCTGCGAACCTTGCAGAACTAGCACTCCTGAAAGAAAGGATATTGCGGAGACATGGCTTAGCCACAGCCTTGGGGGATGTTTCCAGAATGAGATTTTCACTCTGCAGCGGAGTGTGCGCTGATATGAAACTTCCTGGCAGATGAAAACTGTGTTCCCGACCGAGACTCGAACTCGGGACCTTTACCTTTCGCGGGCAAGTGCTCTACCAACTGAGCTACCGAAGCACGACTCACGCCCGCTACTCACAGCTTTACTTCTGCCAGTACCTCGTCTCCTACCTTCCAAACTTTACAGAAGCTCTCCTGCGAACCTTGCAGAACTAGCACTCCTGAAAGAAAGGATATTGCGGAGACATGGCTTAGCCACAGCCTTGGGGGATGTTTCCAGAATGAGATTTTCACTCTGCAGCGGAGTGTGCGCTGATATGAAACTTCCTGGCAGATTAAAACTGTGTTCCCGACCGAGACTCGAACTCGGGACCTTTGCTAAGCCATGTCTCCGCAATATCCTTTCTTTCAGGAGTGCTAGTTCTGCAAGGTTCGCAGGAGAGCTTCTGTAAAGTTTGGAAGGTAGGAGACGAGGTACTGGCAGAAGTAAAGCTGTGAGTACCGGGCGTGAGTCGTGCTTCGGTAGCTCAGTTGGTAGAGCACTTGCCCGCGAAAGGCAAAGGTCCCGAGTTCGAGTCTCGGTCGGGAACACAGTTTTAATCTGCCAGGAAGTTTCACCCAAATTATTTCATTTTCGATCTCCGTCAATTTCCTTCGATACTATTGCACTTTTTATCGCTATAAACACGCCTCCCCCTTCACTGTCCAGCCTGTCTCTGCGGTATACATTCCAATCTGAGTTTAGAATTTCATTACTGTTTAATCTGGTTTCAGCCAGAACATAAAATGATCTCTTATATGCATAGCTGACAGTTTGGACAGCAGGCGTTACAGTCCTTACATGTTAAAACGGGTGGCTGCTCTTCATCTGCAAGGTTTCCGTGTCGTTATCTTTCAGCATAATAGTGTGTACGTTACCCGTGCTGTCCTGACCTACCTCGATACAGAGGGTGTTCGATTGTTGCCCTAGCCAGCACCTTCCTCAGATACGTCACACAATGAAAAGACTTGGGTTGCCGAGAGACTGGAGGTCACCACTAGCCAGCCACTATGACTGACGAACTCGGCTAAAGAGTCGACACAGCACGGCACGACGTACCCGAGTCTATCACTCGATCACAGTCCTACTCGGCGCCCAGGCAGGTTGCTGTTGTTGTTCCTCTGCACCCTGTACATTCTCAAAGCAGGAATGGCTAGAGGACAAATGTAAGGATTTAGAAGCTTATTTCAATAGGGAAAAGATGGACATCGCTTGCAGATAAAGTAGAGGCCTTTGTAGAAAAGAGAAGCAGCTGTTTGAATATCAAGAGACTTACCTTAGAGGGATAGGTTAAGAAAAGGCAAAGCCACGTTTATAGCATTTGTAGACTTTGAGAAGGCCTTTGGCAATACTGCCTAGAATACTCTCTCGAAATTCAGAAGGTAACAGGGTAGAATACGGGGAATGAAAGGCTATTTACAAATTGTACATAAACCAGACGGTAGTTATAATAGTCGAGCTGCATGAAACGGAGGCAGTGGTTCAAAAGTGAGTGAGACAGGGTTGCAGCCTATTCCCGATGCTATTCAGTATGTACATTGAACACGAAGTAAAGGTAACCAAAGAAAACTCTGGAGCAGAAATTAAAATTCAGGGAGAAGAAGTAAAAACGCTGAAGTTTGCCAATGACATCTTAATTCTGTCAGAAACAGCGAAGGACTTGGAAGAGCAGTTGAATGGAATGGACGGTGTCCTGAGAGAAGTATGTACGATTAACATCAATAAAAGTAAACCAAGGACAATGGAATGTAGTCGGATTCAATCAGGTGATGTTGAGGGCATTAGATTAGGAAATGAGACACTCAGTGGAATAGGTGAGTTTTGATAATGAGGCAGCAAAATAACTGATGGCGGCCGGAGTAGAGAGAATATAAAATGTAGCCTGTTAATAGATATAAAAGCATTTCTGAAGAAGAGAAATTTTTTAACTTCGAATATAGATTTAAGTGTTAGGAAGTATTTTCTGAAGATGTTGTCTGGAGTGCAGTCATGTATGGAAGGGAAACATGGATGATAAACAGTTCAGACAAAAAGATAATAGACGCTTTTGAATTATGGTGCTACGGAAGACGCTTAAGATTTTATGGGTAAGTCATGTAACTAGGAAGGAGATACTGAACGGAAATGGAGAGATACGAAATCTGTGGCGCAACTTGTCTAGAAGATGGGATAGAGTGATACATTCTAAGACATCAAGGTATCACCAATTAAGTACTGGAGGGAGGCGTCGAGGGGTAAAAACCGTAGAGTGGTACCAAGAGATGAATGCAGTAAGCAGATTCAGAACGATGTAGGTTGCAGTAAGTATTCAGAAATGAAAAAAGTGGTACAGGATAGAGCAACGTGTAGATCTGCATCCAACCAGTCTTCGGACTGAGGACCACCACAAAAAAAAAACAACAACACAACACTCCCAAATCACATACAGCTTCAGTTATCCCCAAATCACAATTTTAATCATGTACTCATCCTGATGTATAAGTTTCGTTATTTTCTATCCATGCAGGTGTTGCAGTTTTAACGACCCGTATTGTAGCTTTCTCACATGTTGCGATTTGTTTCGTTTCTTAGTGCAGTGTCCGGGACAGTTGTAGATACTGCTGATATGCATGTGGATATGGCCAGTGACACAGGTAAGAAGATCCGCACAGCAACATCCGACTGTCGTGGTGTGGTGGGGAAGGAAAAGGAGGGCGCAAGCAAAACATCAGAGTTGCCCTGGATAAATCTGCCGACTCCACAAATTTACGATAGGTGACTTCAACTGGCCCCACCTATTTGACCACGGATTCGAACTGATATCTAGCCATCCTACCAGATACAGCCAGACTATCTATATTGTTTCCTTAGACCAAGCTCGGGCTCCTGTCCCACCTTTGCATCCTTCCTGCACTCACTTCCGAATACAACGTCATTTGCTCACTCTCAGACATAGTGAATAATTTATATTTTGTCCTGTGTCTCTTATCAATCCACACTCCTTTCCTTGTCATCCACACAGCTTCTACTAGGAGCTGACCTCAATGAACTTTCCAGATGTGTCACTATCTTCGTCAATGCCAATGTATGGGCACAGGCCTCATCCTTGGCGTTTGTGGTTGATAGTACTATCATCATTTAAATGTTAAAGGTGGTGTATGTATACATTTAAAATGGTTTGTAAGGCATCTGGATTTTACGTACCTTACATGAGCTTGATCCATAATGCCTGTATGATGCAGTATGAGATCCTCAGAAAATGATAATTATATTATATCAACAAAAGGGAATTGCAGTAATCCCATGTACCGAAAATCATTCTTTCCTGTGATAAAATTTTTTTCATATATAGAGATAACGATTCAAATGTTCAAATGTGTGTGAAATCTTATGGGACTTAACTGCTAAGGTCATCAGCTCCTAAGCTTACACACCACTTAACCTAAATTATCCTAAGGACAAACACACACACCCATGCCCGAGGGAGGAGTCGAACCTCCGCCGGGACCAGCCACACAGTTCATGACTGCAGGCCCTAGACCGCTCGGCTAATCCTGCGCGGCAGATAACGATTTTAATAATTGTCAATTCAATATGTACAAGAGAAATATTTTGTTATTGAGTCTTGAAAGTATTGAACATGATTGTTGTGTATCACTTGACCGCTGAAAGCACAGTTGATAAATTATATGTTGATTAAAAAAGGAAATAGCTGTTTTGCCTTCCTAGAATAGACCTCAAACTTTCACTTTTATTAATTCAAGCATTCTAGTTAAATGAAAGCAGCATTTCTAATGATTTTGTTACAGTCCGCACATGATATTAGCTGCCTTACAGGGCCAGGTTCATAATTGGTTAGAATGTCTGTTTAACACTCTGGACTTGAGAAGACAGTTCAGATGTTTTGTCCATTTGTGCGCTAAGTGGTAAGCTAAGTTTGCACACATTAGTACACTCACTGTGCAGGCATGAAAGTGTGGACAATCTTACAAGTTTGGCTGAAGAGCAGCAATATGATGGATGCCAGTCTGCTTACCATGTGAAAGAGGGGGGAGTGGTGATGAAATAAAAAATAAAAAATACGAGCTACCACAGAGACCCATGTTTACACGAATGAGCACTGCAATTATTCTAAAATGACTTGGCAGATCTTTACTGTATGAACTGCTTCTTGCTTTTGTGATTGTCGAGGTGCTAACAATTCCTTTCAGATTTACCAGAAGCAGCTCGTGACTACTGACAACTGGCTGCTTCAAAATTTACTCTTTAAATAGGAACCAACAAAATGGACTTCCTAGGAGAAGAAATTCTGAAAAAGCAGCAGCAATGTTCACTGCACAGAAAGACTCAGCATCGGTTCTGACAGAATCCTCTCACTCAGTAGATATTGTGTAAGTGGGTGTTGTATGCACAAACACTTCGATACTTCTGTGCTTTCATAATGCTCAGCCAAATAACTAGTGCAACTGTTTAGGAGCCTCTATCCTCTAGAGCAGGCTGTTCCAATGCTGCCTCATAGGGCACCGTCTCCTGTCATCTCAACCACGGGCAGGGGCAGATAGTTATCAGCTACCTGCTAGTCATTCATATTTTATAGTCTGTCGGTAAACTGAAGAGCAAGCCAGTGAGTCCCCACTACGTCATAAGGAGCTCCTACTCGCTGTTTCCAATGCTATACAGGGCCTTTTGCAGCGCGCCTTCAAAATGAGGCTCAGACATCCAGGGAGTGTTTATTTTCCACTATAGCAACTAGTATAACTAACGCAAGTAAAGTACACCAACAGTATCTACGCATGACACCACACACTGCACTGTATTGTCTGATGGGAACTGATTTTTAGGCATCCTGTAAAGAAGATAGAATGCTATTCTGGGAAAGGCCAGTTCCACCACTTACAACTGCTGCGCACTCTTCAGTTATGCACGTGTCCACACAACTTGACCACCCCTACCTGCAGGCATTCTGCCAAGGCAGTGTGATCGTGTGGGCACTGACCCGACTGACTGACTGCACGTTAGTCATATTTTGGGTCACCCCTGCCCACTGGTGCCGGTGAGCGTCCTGCTGGGATAGTCTGTTCCATACCAAGGGCATAGCTACGCTGCCGCAATTGGCGAATTGGCTTCGTGCACCCGAGGCGGTTGTCCCCTGGTGCCCAAAAGAATGAAATTAAAACAAATAAAAAAACGCGACAAGTGCGACTAGAGCTCACGTTCAGAGGGTTCCATACAAATTTAATTATATATGGTTCATCTATAGGTTTCACGAGCGAGTTCGTATCAAATTATGTGACATAAGAGTATGTGGCCATATCTTCTGATTGCATTAACTTAGATGCATAAGTATTTTATTCCGCTAAGTAACTGTAGTCCTTAGTATTTGATATTAATTTCAACGAGACATGTGCCTATTCCTGAGAAAAACAAGTCTTAAGAGACGGACGGACGAACAACCAAGTGCTATAAGTTTTTACCAGATGAGGTTGTTGCTTGCCAGTCTCGTCATCTCAAACTAATGCTAGGCAACGACGCTGCTGAGACCCCTTTGTTGTTGAGAACTGCATTACACTGCGGTATGTTGTTTACTCGAAGAGGATATGCGAGAAATAATATCACAGAATTAAGGCCATTCAGTGACAATAGCGCGGGCGTAAATAGTCTGGGACGATCAGGTGAGTCCCTGAGAGAATTAGGAGCCCCTGAAAAGAAGAAAAATAGGTAGCATTGATCAGTCAAGCGAAATCTTCAATGAAATATTATTTTGCAAATCATTGTGACCCGGGTAAAAGATCGATCTGCTTTAGGTTACGAATATCGGTTAATTGAATGTTCGGAATGAAGGGGACTACATGTGAACAACCGTTCCGACCAAGGCTATGACGGAGCACTTGTCATGAGTGGCGTATGCAATATTGTGCAAAAAAAGATCAAGGCATTATTGAAATTTAGTCCTTAAAGGCACTGTACGGCCAAAAGACTAATCGAGAAACAGTCCTGTATTTCAGAACTCGTACAAATTTGTATGTCACGACATGTTACGGTTGTAGGATGTGAAAATTGTTTCGTGGGTGCTTTCAAAGTAACTCCAAAGATCTTCCACGTTTGTAAGAAACATCTTTACACTTAAAAAGAGATTCTTTGAGGTTCTTAACGCTCTAAGAGTTTGATAGGCTTTCTTAAAGCTCAGACAAACACAGTTCATAAGATCAAGAAGCGTAACAATATATCTTAAAAACATAATCGTAACCTCTCCAGATGCAATATAAACCTCTAGAATGGATTAATACAGAATATAAGGCCTTGTAGTCTGAGAGTATGGATGTTACTGCTGATTTGTGGGAACAATCCTGTCAAAAACAGCTGTGTAAGATTAAGGTTTAATGTCCCGTCGGCGGCGATGTCATTAGGGCATTGTATCAACTCGAGTAGAGGAAGGAAGGCTGAGGAAATAGGTAGCAGCACTTTTTAAAAGAACCATCTCGGTGTTTGCCTCAAGTTATTTACAGATATTCACGGAAAGCCTCAATCCGGATGGGCGGATGGGAATTATATTCGCCGTCCTCCGGTATGTGAGTCACATGCTTTAGAACTGGGAGTTTTGGGACGAATACAGGATTTTGGTCCTGGGGGGGGGGGGGGGGGGGGAGGGCGGCTGAAGTCATAAAAATATTGTATCATAGAGACGGGTCAGAATTTTCTTGAGTGAACAATGGTACTTACTTAACTCTGCTGCCGTCTATTATTTTATTGTGGTGAGTGCTAAAAAGTCAACCATTTTCCTACCGCCACTCAGTATTATCTTTAAATTATCTTATATCATGCTGTATTCAGTTCCAAAATCTTAAAAACTATTACTTCCCAAAAAGTACGTAGTTTAGTCTGGTATACACAGATCTTTACACTTCCTCACTTGGCATTGTTCATGGTGTACCAAATAAAAAGTTTCTTTAAAAAAATATAGATTTGATTTTTTTCTCTATGCCTAATATTACTCTTAACTGCAGGAAGGATCACTAATGTCCATAAAATGTACATAAGTTTCGGATCAAAAAGCCATAAGGAAAAGGAATTTATTATTACTTTTTAGAGAGATAGTAAACATGATATCTGGAGAGCGCATTACAGACTGTCCCAAGTATGCACTTCTACAGTACATAAAATTTGTACTTAAGGAAAGCTTGACTCATCCACAAAACCAGCGAGGACATAATTATAACTTCCTTAACTGTTGCGGCTTTGATTAAAATACTCTATTACTAGTATTTTCCACTGGCTCAATAATTTAATCGTATATGTCCTCTACTTGAACTTTGGTTGGACTCACTTTTTTAAAAATAAATCACGACATCGGATAATATAAACACATTGCAAACACTGCTTGTACTGTGAAACCTGTGTTCTGGCCGAATTTCATGATTGTAGGTCAACAGAAGTAACCTACAGGTTTTGATGAGTTAGTTTGTGAATATCAAATATGTAACAAAGTGGCCGTATCTCTTGATTACATTGACATAAACGCTTATTACATTTATTGCATCGCCAAGGGACCTTCGACGTTAGCACGTGACGTAAATTTCAGCTTGATACATGTACACGTTCCTAGAGAAAAGGTGTTTCAACAGATAGACGAGCAGACAGACAATAGGACAACAAATGATAATTTTTTTCGTTTGATATAATTACAAATTAACAATTTTGTAATTGTGTCCTTCATCTACATCTACATCCATACTCCGCAAGCCACCTGACGGTGTGTAGCGGAGGGTACCTTGAGTACCTCTATCGGTTCTCCCTTCTATTCCAGTCTAGTATTGTTCGTGGAAAGAAAGATTGTCGCTATGCCACTGTGTGGGCTCTAATCTCTCTGATTTTATCCTCATGGTCTCTTCGCGAGATATACGTAGGAGGGAGCAATATACTGCTTGACTCTTCGGTGAAGGTATGTTCTCGAAACTTTGACAAAAGCCCGTACCGAGCTACTGAGCGTCTCTCCTGCAGAGTCTTCCACTGGAGTTTATCTATCATCTCCGTAACGCTTTCGCGATTACTAAATGATCCTGTAACGAAGCGCGCTGCTCTGCGTTGGATCTTCTCTATATCTTCTATCAACCCTATCTGGTACGGATCCCACACTGCTGAGCAGTATTCAAGCAGTGGGCGAACAAGCGTACTGTAACCTACTTCCTTTGGTTTCGGATTGCATTTCCTTAGGATTCGTCCAATGAATCTCAGTCTGGCGTCTGCTTTACCGACGATCAACATTATATGATCATTCCATTTTAAATCACTCCTAATGCGTACTCCCAGATAATTTATGGTATTAACTGCTTTCAGTTGCTGACCTGCTATTTTGTAGCTAAATGATAAAGGATCTATCTTTCTGTGTATTCGCAGCACATTACACTTGTCTACATTGAGATTCAATTGCCATTCCCTGCACCATGCGTCAATTCGCTGCAGATCCTCCTGCATTTCAGTACAATTTTCCATTGTTACAACCTCTCGATACACCACAGCATCACCTGCAAAAAGCCTGAGTGAACTTCCGATCTCATCCACAAGGTCATTTATGTATATTGTGAATAGCAACGGTCCTACGACACTCCCCTGCGGCACACCTGAAATCACTCTTACTTCGGAAGACTTCTCTCCATTGAGAATGACATGCTGCGTCCTGTTATCTAGGAACTCCTCAATCCAATCACACAATTAGTCTGATAGTCCATATGCTCTTGCTTTGTTCATTAAACGACTGTGGGGAACTGTATCGAACGCCTTGCGTAAGTCAAGAAACACGGCATCTACCTGTGAACCCGTGTCTATGGCCCTCTGAGTCTCGTGGACGAATAGCGCGAGCTGGGTTTCACATGACCGTCTTTTTCGAAACCCATGCTGATTCCTACAGATTAGAAAAGTCATTATACTCGAACACAACACGTGTTCCAAAATTCTACAACTGATTGACGTTAGAGATATAGGTCTATAGTTCTGCACATCTGCTCGACGTCCCTTCCTTTGGTTGTACTGCAGTGGATCCTGATGCAGTTTGGAATTCCTGTGTGATGGTCTGGATAAACGTCTGCCTATTACACATTACGACCCTCTTCAACTGTCGGCGGTCTCTGTCAGTCAACAGACGAGGTCGGCCTGTACACTTTTGTGCTGTACGTGTCCCTTCACGTTTCCACTTCACTATCACATCGGAAATAATGGATCTAGGGATGTTTAACAGTGGGGAAATCTTGCGTACAGACGTATGACACAAGTGACACCCAATCAGCTGAGCACGTTCGAAGTCCATGAGTTCTGTGGAGCTCCCCATTCTGCTCTCTCACTATGCCTAATAACTACTGAGGTCGCTGATATGGTGTACCTGGCAGTATGTGGCAGCACAATGCACCTAATACGAAAAACGTATATTTTTGGTGGTGCCCGGATACTTTTGATCACATAGTGTAAGTTGCAGTAGTTATTTGGAGATGAGGAGGCAGGGTAGAGTAGCATGGAGAGCTACATCATACCTGTCTTCGGAGCGAAGACCACAACACAACTTATATCACACATGTAAGGTGGCAACACAATCTCCTTTCATGTCTTTCATATCCAACATCAGCGACTAAGATCTTAAAAATGATATTTTTCTTCTGTTTGCAGTACGACTAATATCGATAAGAACTTTACTGAAAGTACAAATATAAAACTATCTGGTGTACAAGATTTAGCAAAGCTGATGTCGAGTTATCCTCACTTACGCACAGTCGTTCTGAAATGTCTAAACAAAAGCTACGACCGTTGCAAGAATTGAACTTTCTTCTCCAAGCTAGGAGCATTTCATAGAAATACTTAACGTTCTACAATGAGTTAGGTACGGTTATCGGATTTGATGGTCCTATCAACAGGAGACAGGTGGCTCCAATGGTCGCAGGTTTGTTTGACTCACGAATGGATATAACAGGAACGTTGAGAAGCAAGACGCCGTACATATTTCTAGAGCGTGCTTGAAAAACTTCAAGACGGATCATTGATCACCGAATCATGAAACTTGGCAAGAAGCAAGGTTTCTCAGTGCAGATAAAAGAAAAATTTCGAGAACTGTTAATTTGTAATTCTTTAAGTTTTAAAAAAAATTGTCCTTTTTTATGCGTATGTCTGTCTGTCCGTCTGTTAAGATCCTTTTTTTTTTCTGGAACAGGTTGGCGCATCTAAGTTCAAATTTACCTCACATACTAACCTCTCTGGTCCTTGTCGGTGAAAAATTTTAAGCTTCTATATCAATGAAATAAATATTTATGTCACATTTTTTACACTCGAAAACTCACTCATCCAAACATATTGGATACTTCCCGTTGACCTAGAATCACGAAATTTGGCAAGAACCAATGTTCACTGTACACCTAAAGGAAAATATCTGAAGTTGCTAACTTGTAATTATATTACACGAACTAAATATTTTTTTCCTTTTTTTATCCATCCGTCTCTCTGTCCATCTATTAAGACACTTTTTTCTCTGGAACCGCTTGACATATCAAGTTCAATTTTACAGTGTCAGCGCCTGCGTCTAGGAAGTGGTAGAGGTTTGTTTCCGTGACCAGTCTGCCTGAAGACGGCAGTATAAGGCGACACAGTCGTAGCTGACGATGTCGTTGAGCCAATATGGGAACACGAAGGTATCATCCGCTGTGAAACCTCACGTTCAACAAAATGCGCTGATTGGTGTGCTACTAAATACTTGTATATGTCCCAGCACTGTACCCTGCTGTCAGATCGCCACCTATCCTGTTTTAAAGAACAGACTAGCCTCCTACATCCACGTTCTGTGATGAGCCGAGGATTTCCGATTCGTTAGATGGTCAAGACAGTAGCACGCCAGCAGCCGACCAGCTTTGTCTGACCGAAGTGCAGACGCTGGGCATAAGGATCTGTCCTTTGTCGAAGTTGCTTATAAGAGTGGATTTCCGCATTTGCGGTCTATATCGTCACTAGAATGAGTCCCCGGTCGTCTCTGCATCGCTTATGATCTGTTCAAGAGGAGATGAAAGAATTCTGTGGGGGTGTGGGGACGCAGACGGAATCGAGCTCCGCCCACCGATTCCCGGCACATAGGCTACCGTGCGATGAGGGTCGTTAGGGTGTGGTGCGGGCAGGTGGGGAGGGGGGGGACAATCAGCACAGCTGGCGGCGCGTACAAGCTCTGGCTAACGCATTAAAAAGTTATGAAGTTTAGTGGGTACCTTTGCATTGACACTGATTTCCCATAGGCTCCGGACGGAGCCGAGCGTTCGCGAAGTGTATCTGAGAAGGCAACACGAGGCCCCCGAGAAAGACAGGCCGCGGTGCGTTTGTCACGAAGGTAGGCCTGAACTCGCTCGCTCGTTCAGGTCAGCAGATAAAATGCGTTTCTGGACCTGTTAACTTGCAGCTGGACGTGTACGTACAAACTAGAATTGTATTTTCTACTGGAATCCGCTGTTATGAAGTCTTACTGATTAATAGTACTACAACAAAATTTAATTTAAGATCAATATTCCATATAAACGGTATACCGGCTTGTTTGTGGTGTTTAGTCTCTTCTGCTTAACAGTCCTTATTTCATACAAGAAGTGGTGCCTATGTAACTGATAATCATTTTGGCAAGATTTTAATTTTATTATACCCCAATACAGCCATAACAACTTATAAATAGGCCCATGGACTTCCGATCACTGTAGGACTAATAACAGTAAGATCCACAATAACTCATTCCAGTAGGAGATGCAGTTCCCGTTTGTATGTATACTCCTAGTTTCGAGTTAACAGATGTAGAAACGTAGTTTGTTTGCTGAGTTGTGCGAGCGAACTCAGGCCTACCTTTGTGACGCACGCGCCGCGGCCTGTCTTTCTCGTACACCTTGAAGGCAACCAGTGTGACGTCCCAAGCTCGTTGTGGAGCCCCTATTTCTCGTGGGTCCCGCGCTGGTGCTACACTGCTTTTACACCCACAAGCAAAATGACCATTTTAAACCAATTCAAAAAAGGAGGAAGGCAGTTTCAAAACTCTGTGGAACAGAAAAATTAGACTTTACCTCCTTCTGCTGGGAAGTTCTGGAGATTTTCCAGGATTAGCTTTGAAAAAATTACGAAGTCTTTTCACAGAGCTGAAGCTTGCTGCAGTGTACATCACTATTCGGCGCACCGGCTGAGGGTAGGATTGACACCTTTGGCAACTCAGAGAAGTCGGGACACTGCCACCTTCGGCAAGTAAAACGTCGGGATACTTCAAACGTATTGCTAATGTTCGTCAGTATTTATCTTCACACCAAAACTAAACCGCAAGCGCCACACTTGAAATTTAAAATATGTAAACATTAACAGCTCTGACCTTATACATTGGTGAAAACCAGTGGGGCTGGGGCTGGGGCTGCAGCTAATAGTCAGACTTGTTGTCTTATGTAGCAGTCCCGACACCCTCACTTTTTATTGAAAGGAGCGGGACATTCTGTGCGATTTCCCTTCCTTTCATCGTCACCTTTAGCTAATCAACTTTTGAATTCCAAAATGACACTTCCACTCCGCAGCTGAGTATACGCTGATATGAAACTACCTGGTAGATTAAAACTGTGTGCCGGACCGAGACTCGAACTCGGGACCTTTGCCTTTCGAGAGGAAGTCGCTTCATACTCATGTAGGGACATGGGACGGTTAAGGAAAAGTAGGGATGACGCCTACAAAATCAGAACTGGCGTTAGTGCAGCTGTGAGGACGGGTCCTGTGTCGTGCTTAGGTAGCTCATTCGATAGAGCGTTTACCCGCGAGAGGCAAAGGTTCCGAGCGCGAGTCTCTGTCCGGCACAACGTTTTAACCTGCCATGAAGTTTCAAATTTTGAATTGTTTATCCTCTAACCATTCATTACGAAATGACCACATTCTTTTCTCTTTTTTCTTTCGGGTTTCTTTCTGAATCACGTAATTGTCATTATTGTAGTAAAAGCCATTGCTATTTGTATTTCCCTTATTCTACTGAGCATTTTACATATGATTCGAACTTTTGTAAACCTAAAATGACTGTAATCTGCCTCTTCAGCACCAAGTAGTATGAAAACGAGGCGGCGAAACAGAAGACTTTTAAACACATTGTTTTGTTACTCTCTCGTGTATTTTAGACGTATTGGCTTTGGCTAAGAAGAATAAGATGATAAACTTACGAAGACGAAATTAAAAATTACGTAGTATGGTATAAAAAAGGAAAACTACAAAAGTAAACCAAAAGACTATGGGCTTGAGAAAGTTCCGTCATACTCATGTAGGGACATGGGGCAGTCAAGGAAAAGTAGGGACGATCCCTAGAAGATCGGGACAGTTGGCAACTTTAGCTTAGAGACAGGACGGAAGAGCTCTTTATTTCTGCTCTCTTGCTCACAACATTCAGCAACGTTGCCAAGCATTTCTTATAGCTCCGCTCGGTAAAGTACTACTCCTTGGCCTACTCCGAGGAGTGGAATGAGTATCTGGCGCTGCCCGCGATGAACCAGAAACCGCTTCGTCACTCATCAAGAGATGTATTTGCGATACAACGCAACTCACCGCAATCAACGCTTCGCAATGGCTACATACCCAAGGTTCTCTATTAGATCGCTGAGGTTGGCAGCAGCTGTAAACTAAACAGGAGCGGGCCGAAGTTGACTAACTCCTACAGACTTCCGACGATCCACTAGGAAGTCATCGTGCACCTCTTTGCAACAGATTATATATACTTTCCTTGCCAACTTAAGAGCCCGTGACGTCACCAGAAGACGTTCAGGTCGCACGGAGAGTAGTGGTCATAATTTTTTGGCTCCTCGGTATATCTCTGTAGTATGGCTAAGCGTGAAATACCAGGATAAGTGTGAGTAGTACTCGCGCACCGTCGGTTCCGAACAAACTTAATTATGTTTTTAGACAGTTGATCCACCCCGGGAATCAAGAATGTCGGCATTTTTTGCCTGTTATTGATATCGATACAGGAAAGACTCTTTTTTGTAGACAGACATTCCTGACAAAAACGGGGCATAAGAGAACACAAAAACCTTCGGGTGACAAATGACAAAAACATAATTTTTTTCGTGTGATATAGTTACAAATTAACAATTATTGGATGTTTTCCTTTAAATGTACTGTGGTACCCTGCTTCTTGACAGATATCATGTCTGTAGATGAAGTTTTGATGAGTCAGTTTGCGATTATGAAATATGTGAATTAAGTAGAAATATCATTTGATTACACTGACTTAGAAGTTTCAATTTTTTACATCACCAAGGGACAGAAGACCTTAATATGTGAAATAAATTTCAACCTAATAGTCTACCCTTTCCTGGGAAAGAGGGGTCTTAACAGACGGACAGACAGACAATCAGATACGAAATGGGGAAAAACTGTGATCTAATCACAAATTAACAATTTTAGGATTTTTTTCCTCACTAGTACTGTGTAACCTCGCTACTCTCCAAATTTCTTGATTCTAGGTTAATGCGAAGTATCCTATGGGTTTTGATGAGTGAATCTGTGAGTATCAAAATAAATTACATAAATGGCTGTATCTTTTGATTACACTGTCTTATAAGCTTCAATTTTTTGCATCCAAAAGGGACAGTAGACCCTAATGTGTGACATAGACTTCAACCTGATAAGTCTAACCTTCCCTGAGAAAACGGGTGTTTCACTGTCGGAGAGGCAGATAGACAGACAGACAGGCGGACGGACAGATAATGAAATGATCGTTTAAAGTTTCCGTTTTTACCAATTGAGGTACGGAACCCTAAAAATTATGTTCTTAATTTTAGTAATGGCCAATGTTATGTGTTTCTTGACGTAAGAAAAGTTTTCAGGAATAGAAAAGCTTCCTACTTGAGAAATGCCGAGTACAAATCTTTGCTCAGCAACATACTGGGAGCTCACAAAGCCAGTGCAATTCCCTTTGGTTTTCTGTCGGTGGAAGTGCTCCAACCCATTCGCTGTAAAATCTCAACTACTTCTGATCGGATTGTTAGTCGTTGTTGTACATTTGTGTGTGAAAATATCCAGTGTCGACAATCCTATGCAGATTTCCTAATCGTAGAGGTCTTCATTAAACCATCTCCTGATAAAGCAGTTGAGTTGCATTCGGTAAGTCATCAGGATCCCTTATCAGCTGACGTATCGAGAGTAGCTTGTACTTTCGAATTCTATAATGCGCAGAAAAGAATCTCTGCGTCCGCTTTGCTGGTAGAGTCACGCCGGGCAAGCAAATAGGCATCACCGGAGACTGATAGCACTGTACAGCCCACTCCATTGAACTGCACTTAGATTCCACTACTTTTGTGGCTGTATATTGTGATTTGTTGAGGTCGAAAGAGTATGGAGAACGAGCTGCCGCTCTACAAATCACCAGCTACGCAAGACTTTAAAGTGATTCCAAACATTTTCTGAGCATTTTGTACACTGATGCATCAATATATTTATACTGATGGCTTGGCGATGTCTGTATGAAGTAGTGCTATCACGACTCCAACCACTCACAGGTTATATGAACTAGGTAACTATCTACACTATCTGATCAAAATTATTCTGATACCTACTAGTGGACTTTAATAGTGTCCATCCTTCGTCTTTATTATGATGGAGTGACTCTGCAAGGGACACTTTTCAGTGTGGTATCTGAATGTCCGTCTATGAAGGACAGCCCATTCTTCCACAAGAGCCGAAACCAGAGAAGGTAGTGACGTTGGGCGCTGGGATCTGGTGCGAAGACGACGTTCTGACTCATCCCAAAGGTTTTCCATATGGTTCAGCTCTGGGCTCGTGCAGGCCAGTCCATTTCAGAAATGTTATTCTACTCAAACCATTGCCTCACTGATGTTGTTTTATGACAGGATGCATTGTCATGCTGCTACCGACAACCATCGTCTCCCACCTGCTCCTCTACTGTACGTAACACAAAATGGTGTGAAATACGTTCATATTCTTCCACATTTAGCACTTTCC
Source organism: Schistocerca americana (assembly GCF_021461395.2). Taxonomy (NCBI): domain Eukaryota; kingdom Metazoa; phylum Arthropoda; class Insecta; order Orthoptera; family Acrididae; genus Schistocerca; species Schistocerca americana. Next base: position 283,459,589 of record NC_060123.1, on the reverse strand, counting down.
TAAATTCAGTAATGGGACTACACAATAACCACGAAAAACACCACGATACCGTAACACTATCTCATACGCACTTAACTGTCGGTATTTGCCATACCCGGACCCTTCCATCTGTTTACCGCTGTGTGTAGTATGATTCTGCACTACAAATCATTCGTTTCCAGTTATCCACTGTCCAGCGGCGTCGCTCTTTACATAACCCAAACATCGCCTGGTACTGACTGCAGAAATACGTGGCTTATGAGTAGAGGCTCGAGCATTGTGTCTCATTCTATTAAACTCCCGACGCTGTGCTCGCTGGGCTCATGGTAGCACTTTGATTCCTTCCACTTATTTCTTGCAATTTTTACAGCCAGACTCTCCAATCCTCGATGTTGCCTAGCAGTAACTTCAAGACGTCTGTATAGTCTTGGATTAACTGTGCTTGTTATGTCGCGTTTCTGCTTCATCATAACATCACCAATAGTCGACTTGGGCAGCTTTAGAAGGACTGAAATGTTCCTGATGGATATCTTATTCAGGTAACATCCAACGACTAAACCACGTTCAAAGTCAATGAGCTGTCCCATTCACCGAGCAAGGTGGCGCAGTGGTTAGGACAGTCGACTCGCATTCAGGAGGACAGCGGTTCAATCCCTCGTCTGGCCATCCTGATTTAGGTTTTCCGTGATTTCCCTAAATCGCTTCAGGCAAATACCGGAATGCTTCCTTTGAAAGGGCACGGCCGACTTCCTTCCATAATCAAATGAGACCGATGACCTCGCTATTTGATCTCCTCCCCCAAATCAACCAATCAACTGTCCTATTCCTCTGTCACTGCTTCTCTACTGACAACATTAGGCTCCCCGCCTCCTTTTATACTGGCGGGTCCCCCTCTCGTGACATCTAGTGGGAAATTTGTTGTTGTTGTTGTGGTCTTCAGTCCTGAGACTGGTTTGATGCAGCTCTCCATGCTACTCTATCCTGTGCAAGCTTCTTCATCTCCCAGTACCTACTGCAACCTACATCCTTCTGAATCTGCTTAGTGTATTCATCTCTTGGTCTCCCTCTACGATTTTTACCCTCCACGCTGCCCTCCAATGCTAAATTTGTGATCCCTTGATGCCTCAAAACATGTCCTACCAACCGAACCCTTCTTCTAGTCAAGTTGTGCCACAAACTTCTCTTCTCCCCAATCCTATTCAACACCTCCTCATTAGTTACGTGATCTACCCACCTTATCTTCAGCATTCTTCTGTAGCACCACATTTCGAAAGCTTCTATTCTCTTCTTGTCCAAACTGGTTATCGTCCATGTTTCACTTCCATGCATGGCTACACTCCATACAAATACTTTCAGAAACGACTTCCTGATACTTAAATCTATACTCGATGTTAACAAATTTCTCTTCTTCAGAAACGATTTCCTTGCCATTGCCAGTCTACATTTTATATCCTCTCTACTTCGACCATCATCAGTTATTTTACTCCCTAAATAGCAAAACTCCTTTCCTACTTTAAGTGTCTCATTTCCTAATCTAATCCCCTAGCATCACCCGATTTAATTTGACTACATTCCATTATCCTCGTTTTGCTTTTGTTGATGTTCATCTTATATCCTCCTTTCAAGACACTGTCCATTCCGTTCAACTGAAATTCCGTATTACATAGATAATGTAAGTCTGCCGATGTCACTGATCATAAAATCTTCTTAGTCGTTCGGCCGCGTAGTATTCCACTTCAGATTTCTGCACTGCTCGTTGTTTCGATCCCTCTACTGGGCTCTTCTGCCGAACCCCCCGGTGTGTCTGGAGGGCTGAACACTGTCGCGTTCACTTATAACAGGCTACTTCCTCACCCATTTTCGCACAAATCCACTTACTAGATAAAAATCATCAGGACTGTCGTTATTTGCTGAATCCATGACATTGATACTGAAAGATAAGGGGAATCGGACATACTGTTGTTGTGCTGCTGTCTCAGTTGCTCCCTGGTGTTTGTTTGTGGTCATCTCTCTCCATGGCAGGGTGTTTACATCCCTGGTAGCGGGTAGCCGCAAAGACAAAAGCCGGTAGCTGTCACACCTTCTGCTACTGAACTTATTCTTAGATATTTCGACTGCTCCACGAACGTACAGCCAGTGGCACAAAGCGTGAGACCATTTGTCTGACCGTTATGCTGAACCGCACAAGTTTACCGTTTGTGACAATAATGTGCAAGGAGACGAAGTGCTATCATCATAAATTGTCGACATGCATGAAGTCAAAAAACTACCCTAGCTTTATCAGGCTGTTTTAGATAATGTGGGGGACTATACTGTTGCTGACTAATACATCTATTATATTTATGTATTGTGTTCATAGTCTAGCGAAAAATGCTTTGTAGTGTGCACTGTAATAATACAAATGAATTACAACTTACAATAGTGTTACGAAAAAAGTCTCTCAATAAAACAAAGTATCTCAAATATTCAAAACTTAGCTGGATAATACACACTTTCACCTTCGTATCAGTCTGTGTCTATGTTTAGTTCACAGTCATACTGAAGCAGCGTTACAGGAAGGGCGACGACAAAAGTGTGCAGCTTTGGCATCAGGGGCAACTACGTAACTAAATCAAGGTAACAAATCATTCAGTGCAACAATTAAGTTAATACAATCGACGGAAGCAGAAAAAACAGACATTAAAAAGTGTGCAGTTCTGCGAGTTTTTCATCTTTAGATCGACAAAGTACAGAATCAAGGTAGCAACGAAACTTATAGTTAAGAAGTTTCTTACGGTTGTCTTACTGATTGTAGGTATGCCTGCTAGCGACTCTTTCACAGGGAGATTAGAATGGAAAATTAATGCAATCGTTTCACTGAAGAGTGAACACTCTACCGCTAAGATAGCATATAACTATAACAGATGTAGTTCCCTTGTCCCAGTGTTGTTTAAGAAAGAGAATTCGCAATGCATGTGGTAAAGTAAGCTGCGGTTCCTGTTGCAACGAGGTTCTTGGACTCGGGAGCATAAATTTGCTACCTCTATGTCATCCCTTACGTGAGAATATTTCAAAATATTTAATTTAAATTATAAGAAAAAGTCGAAAAACTTTGAAAAATACAGTCGTTTCTGTACCTTGACACGTAGGATGAGCAAAGCTATCCCTTCTTTTAAAATGATCTGGTTGTCGACGAAATCGAGGCATCGACCTTAAAAATGGTTCTACTAAAGTATATGCTGTTCTGTCAACACCACGAAATATGCTTTTACTGACAGGTGGATAATTACAGTAGCCCATTACAGAAGTGCACTATTCTCACTGTGCAGCGAAACGAAATCACGGGAAGAAGTGACGTAGTCAGCAAAACACACTTCTGGAATCGTTATCAGTAACACCCTCCAGGTTTCGAGAAAATAACTTTATATGTTTATTTTGCCACGAAGTTGTCACCAGAGCATGAGGCGAATAGAAACATCAACGGTGTAACTTTTCCTACTGATATTCACACTAAACAATGTGACTCTGGTATATGCACCTTAACACGTCGCTGGTGGTGCTCTGCATTTTTATGCTTTGAATCGTGATGCGTATAGAGTTACAAAGAAAAAAATCCATGACTATCCAAGTAGTCTCCAAGCCATATTATTTCATGTATGCAACATGAGCATGCACACAGTAATTTCTAATGATCCATTTGGGGAACGAATTTCAAACAAATTTTATTTTATTAGAATGTAATAAGTAATGATAAATATTCACAGTATTCACTATATTGCTTATTAGTTTCATACGTTTAAATACAGAACAACCATCGGTGTTCCTATTTTTTTTTTTTTTTTTTTTTTTTGATCGCTGAGAAATGGTCAGATATGCAGACCAAATAGACCATAAAAACTCTTTATGTGTCATGTGCACTTGAATCATATTTTTATTTCACTACCTGTATGAACACGAATACTGTTCATTTCAGACATGCTTATGAAAAATTATTAAAAGGGCAACACTACATTTATTCATGTAAAACATCAATCTACATTTTCTACTCTTGAATATTTCATTAAAATTATACGTTATACGCAGACAAAGTATAAACAGTGATTAGTAATTACTTATGGAAAGTTTTCTACGAGTTCCATACTTTTAAAAATTAGAATAAATGAAAAACCAGAAGGAAATTACGAACTAAAGTAATACTTAAATTTAAAAAAAATTGGAAAAGTTCCATTAAAGTATTTTGAAGGCAGAAATATATGTTACATGAAATTATGTACTGAAGCTAATTTGTTGCTTTGAAATTACTTGTTTCCTCCCTTTTCTGCAGTTCATTTCTGTTTTCATTGCAGACTTTCTCAAAGTATTTGAGTTTGTTAACAAAGTTATATCATGAAACTTCCTGTCAGATTAAAACTGTGTAACGGGCCTCACAGCTTCAATTCTGCCGGTACCTCGTCTCCTACCTTCCAAAATTAACAGAAGCTCTTCTGCGACCTTGAAGCTGTGAGGACGGGTTGTGTGTCGTGCTTAGGTAGCTCAGATAGTAGAGCGATTGGCCGCAAAAGGCAAAGGTGCTGAGTTCGAATCTGGGTACGGCACACTGTTTTAATCTGCCAGGAAGTTTCATATCAGCACACACTCCGTTGCAGAGTGAAAACCTCAATCTAAGTTATGTCATTATTTGTATGGTTAGAAAATTCATCAGCAGATTTTGTAAGGTAATCTACTCAACATTGCAGACATTTTCTTTTCTTTTTAAGCTCCTTTTCCTCCAGGTCATTTATTTGTTTAGTGTTTTTTGTGTCTTTTACAGCTTCATGACATTGATTATAACGGTGTTTCACCATCGAAACGGAGTTGTGAAAACCTTTGTTGATAATAACTTTTGTTACATCTCCAGCTACGATATGTATATCAACACCAATGATTCTCAGTGCTACATATAATTCTTAGTAAGATTTTCGACTTCAATTTTTTTAATGCTGAAACCTCTTTCTACATTTTCTTGGTCATGACAATAGAAGAGTATTCTAGATTCATGGCCAAATTTTTGTGTGTTTTCTGTTTAAATGTGAGGAAAAAACGTCATTCAATCAAGTAGTTTCTTTGCCAAAATTTAAAATTCCATCAGTCTTTTCAGAAATATTTTCCTTGACAACACTGGCAAAATCTTCCAGAATATTATCACAATCCGCAATTTTCGCAATATTTCAATCTAATAATCTACTTAAAACATATTTGATCACTTCATACTGTTTTATTTCTTTTCCATTCAATTTATTGGTATTAAACATGATACATTTCTTACAACGCTGAAAATTTCTGGTGATTTTGAAATTATAGCTCATACCATTTCAATTAGCATAAATTTTACATCCTTCTGTAAAGTCAGTATATCCCCACTGGAAATCTTTTTAGAAAGATGGAATTCTTCAATCTGTTTTCCACGAACAAATCCAGGTTGAAGTTTTTGTTTAGGAAGATGGTGTTTTGGGGTTACTGAATTCAACTTTTATTAAGAGGACTGTAGCTGAATTATTCACCAATATTGGTTTCCAAAATCTTTGTATTAAAGCAGGATTTTTTAATATAACCACTCATAGGTTTATCAGTCCAATATATGTTAAGGAACAGCTGCAAAATACTTGCAGTACTTAAAAAAGGGTTAAGCCTTACAAATCATCTCTGATATTAATCCAGATATTTTGAAACGATTTGACCCATTTCCCCTTCGCTATCTGTTTCAAATATATTTGCAGTGCAGGTAAAATGTCTGATAGTTTCTCACATACAGATACATTTTCTAAGTATCAGTGTAAACAAATTTCAAAGAGAATTATGCTCCATTAATGATACTAAAATTCTCCCTCCTAGCTGGAGAGCATTTGAATAATTGATAAACACTAAAACTGCCTTTTGGTGAGCCAAACTAATGACTCACACTCTTGTCTAAAAGCATTATGGATAATATGTAATAAGGAAGTCCCAGTATTTATTGGCTGATTGTTATAATCATTATTAATGTATTCTTCTAAGCTTTGTGCAATTTCTAGTTGACATTTATTCCATCCATAGAAAACTGTGCCATATTTTTAAATAGTAAGGGCAAAGAGGAACACAGTGGATATTCAGACATGTCACTTGTAGTAGTATGGCAACGAAAGACCGGTGATACAAAGCTTATTTCAATCGGAACCCAACGTGAATGTCCATCTGCTTCATTAAATTTTTGAACTCAGTATTTCATCAAAGAGAAGGACAAGATTCTTTCCTTCAAAATCCTTTAGCAAAATACTTTTAAAGAGTGGAATGAGTTCAAACACTGCTGTGTGGACGGTTTTCTTTTCACTACATGAGAAGTTAGCAGCAACAGCATTGTCAAGAAATATAATTTTGAAGGCTTAATGAATGTCTATATTTGATCTGTGTGAATGATGGCATTTGATAGATCTCAACACCCAGTAATATGTTGCTGTATCCAATGTCTCAGAGGTCTCCAGATAATTCAGAATTTTTTTTCCAGGTGGAACATCATTCTCAGTTGTATCTGACTGCTGGGAAGAAGTTTGTGGCTTTGAAAGAAATTGAAATGCATTTTTTCTAGTAGACAATGTTTCCTTAAAAATGTCTTGATGTTTTTTATTGCTCATGATTGATTCAGGCCAGATTCACCCATATTGGCGTTAAAAAAGATCTTTGCAGCACGCAATGCATTTTACTCTATGTTCATCCTTGCTATATGCTAAAAGCCAATCTTTAAACAATTTATTTTCTACTCAGTTGAAATTGAAGACACATTTTCCACCTAGTGCCATATCATTTAAATTGAGACAATATTCCTAAAAAAAGGAAAAAATATATCTAGAAACACTAGCAGATAATATAATGATAAATATGGACCATTCCATAAGAATACATTCCTTTAAAAAAAAGATGTTGCAACATGTTAATAGACTTTTTATTTTGTACCACACATACACATAATTGCTTTATTCTTTCACGGGCTACAACTGAAATATATGTCACAACAATTTATTTATGTAACAATATTCAGGAACTGGGAGTAAAAAATTTAAATAAAAGAACAAGATTCTAGGATTTTTAAATGTGAGCTAACATTAAAAAAAACAGTTCACAGTGATATTATAGGAGTAGTGGTCTGATGCATAGTCATATATGAAGCTTAGAATAATGAGTTCTAAAAAAAGAGTTAAATAAAGTTTAGCAAGATTTTACGTTTTTATTAAAAGTACAACAGGAAAAATGTAATTACTGGTGGAAAAAATAAGCAACAGTTCTTTTTCTGTAACAACGAAACATGTGAAGATAGTAACTGTATCAGCAGAAAGAAGCCAGGGAAAATAGCAGACGGTCAAAACAACAGTGCCAACAAGTGCGACCAATCTTAAATTCTTTTTTACCCCTACAACTCCAGCAAAAGTACACTCGAAATACCCACAAATTTAAAGTAATGTAGCGCTGTCTGCTAATGTAACATGTAACTTATGTAAAGCCCCAAAGCTCTCAAAATATCCTCATTCTGGGTAATTACTCAAATCTGGCAACAATGCTGCTAATCACTTTTCGAAGCTTCACAAGGGAGGGAGAAGGAGGGGGAAGGGTGTCTCTCAAAGAACCGACTTTCTCTTCTGGCTGTAGTAGAGTATATGTGGTTGTTAGGGTAATCCGAGACAATCACCATTGTGTTTGAGCTGAAAGACACGCTAAGACCATTGCTGTTTGTTCTGCAATCGAGATTCGTTGAAAACAAATCCTGTACCACTAATATATATCTTTGATGCCGCCAGTTTTTGCATCAGGATAATATAAGGAGTTTCCAAGTGATATTTTGTACATGTAATACGTTCTAAGAACTCCTTGGAAATTTTTTCACAACTAAGGAGTTTCTAAAAAGTATGAGGAATCTGGATGCACCATGCTTTGAACGTTTTTGTGCTATATATAATTCTAGTGAATGCATTGGTTCTCTTGAAGTCAAAAAGTCAAAGCAAACAATGAAATACTAGAATTTATATCTTTTTCATTTTAAGTTACTGTTAACTATAGAATGTTATATGAGGCCAGTGACAATAAAATCTGTTTTAATAAAATTTGAAATGATTATTTCTTTTATTAATAACCCCATCTTATTTCACGATGCCACAAAAAATATTATTGTCATTGATGTTACATATTTCTGTGGCAATAAAAGGAAAAAATAGAAATTATGATTAGGTTTGAACATAGAGCTTGAAAACTTCAAAACTGTGCTCTTAGCCACGCTTGGTTTAATGCCACAGGTATGAACTCATGAAGTAGCGTCAAAACTTTGTCATTTTCTTGGAAATTGTTGAATGTTGGCACCTATGACAAAATTGGTGTCTATATTCTTACCCTTCTTTCACCCAGCGAAGTTTTGACTGTATTAGAGAGCAACCTTGGGCGGGCTCATATGTTATTCGCACTTTCTGATGAATTGCCAGTAAAGTGTTATTTGGAAACCGGAAGCGGTCCTTGTTTCCAGTTCAGTAGTATGAATCTGGATCTTATGTGAAGCTAATGCAACTGCGAGAGAGATGACACTGGACTTGTTTATCCCTGTCGGCAAGAAAGAAATGCATTTCAGTTTCTTTCAAAGCCAGAAACTACTTCCCCAGCGGTCGGATGCAACAGAGAATCATGTTCCAGCTGGGAAAAATTCTGAGTTATCGGAAGATCTCTGAGACACTGGATACAAAAATACGTTTGGTGTTAAGAAGTGTCAAATGTCATCTATCATACAGATCAAAGTAAAGGCGAGATGGGTAAATCTTAACTAAACTATTTCATTAGTACCAATGTGAACGGCGCTCATCTGTGTCCGGCTATAAATTTTTCCTATAATGGTATAACAGCGTCAACTCGTCAGTTGCAACTTACTCTTAGACGTTTGAATGACTGGGCGCAGAAGAGTGGTTTTCAGTTTTCCACCGAGAAATCCGTGTGTGTTCTTTTTCACCGTTCTCGTTCGATTTTAACCTTTCCTGAGTTGAGGATAAGGGACACTGTCCTCGCTTTTAAAGACATGGTGAGATTTCTGGGGCTCATTTTTTACTAGAAGCTTACGTGGTTATCTCGTCTTAAAGACCTGAAACGACGGTCACTTAAGGTTTTAAGTATTTTAAAATGTCTTAGCCACAGTACATGGGGATCCGATAGGACTTGTCTGCTACAGTTTTACAGGGCGTTTGTGCGATCTCGGCTCGATTATGGGTACACAGTCTATGGGTCTGCGAGGCCTTCTTACTTAAAGATGTTAGACGCTGTGCACCATGAAGGGCTTCGGTTGGCCACTGGGGCATTCAGAACTAGCCCCATACCAAGCCTCTGTGCAGAGCCTGGTGAACCGCCACTTCATATGCGGCGGCGGCTACTTACGGTGCGCCAGGCGTAAAAACTTTGTCCACACCATACACACCTGCATACCATACCGTTGCTCAGCATGGCATGGTTATTTCGTAACCGGCAACGAGCTACGCGGCCCTATGGGATTCGCGCACAGGATTGCCTCTCTGCGATGGATATGGCAGATCTTCATGTTTTCCGTCGTAGTTGGAGCAGATTTCCACCTTGGCTCCTCCGGAGACACAGACTTATTATAGATTTGACTAATTTTTAGTATGCCAGATTTTACATTCCAATCTCGGTTTTTTAACATTTTAGATGTGCATCACAGTTTTACCGTCGTTTACACTGATGGCTCCAAACAGGATAATTTCCTTGGCTGTTCTGTGGTGTTCCCTGATCATGTTACCCGGAATCGCCTCCCTGATGAATATACCGTTTTCGCAGCGGAGCTCCACGCGATCCTGAAGGCACTGGAGCGGATGAATCGCGTTCGGAGCAATCGATTTCTCCTCTGCTCCGATTCTCTTAGTGCCTTACAATCATTGCAGAATCTGTACCCAGCTGAGGAGATGGTCCAGCTAATATATGACCAACTGTACCTGCTCCAAAGGCGGGGTAAGGAGATGTCCTTCTGCTGGGTGCCTGGTCATGTAGGAATATGGGGCAATGAACAGGCCTATTGGGCTGCCAAGGAGGCCTGCAGAGAGCAGGATGTGGTGCAGTGTCCTATTCCCTTGTAGACTGTCATTTCTGCACTCCACAAGAAGTGCATGGAGTTGTGGGAGGAAGAATGGCTGGCGGTGACGGCCAATGAACTGCGGTTGGTGAAGTCAACAACTCGGCCGTTGCGTACCTCCTGCCGGGTGCTCAGGCAGGAAGAAGTGACCCTCATGCGTCTTCGGAATGGGCACTGTCCTCTCACACACAGCTTTCTATTACGGTGAGAGGATCCCCCGTTTTGCGATGCTTGTGGTGTGCACATCTCTGTCCGGCACATTTTAACAGACTGGATTTTATACCGTGGTGCAAGGGCAGAAGCACAAGTTGATTGGGATCTGCCCTGTGTTTTAGCTAATGATGAGATGTGTGTGTCTAGGGTTTTAAAGTTTTGTGATGTGTCTAGACTCTGGCCTGAACTTTTAGACCGGAGGTTTTAGTGTATTGCACAGTGGCTGGCTCCTCCCTTCTTCCTTGCGGTCAGCCAGCCACACTTTTTGCTATATTGCTTTATCTCCCTCTACCACTTTCTTCCTGGGTTGTCCATGTTTTAGTGCTGGCGGCATGCTTCGTCCCACGCTTCGGTGTGGGTAGGTACATATTTTTCCAAGCTTGTTTTCTGTGTCTTATGTTCTGTTTTATCTTATTGTTCTGAGTCTTTTCTTGATACCCGTCTCAATCTGTCAATCTGTTACTGAGCGGGCGCTGAAGACCTTGCCGTCTTGCGCCCTTAAAACCCTCTCCATGCGTCCACCACATATAACAGCTTCACTTAGTGGGATCGCATGCTGCCTCACCCCAGGGCTCCGACGACCACAGTACTGGGTGCCCTCTACAATCTAGGGCTATCAACATAAGTATTTAAAACGACTCAAAGAGATTTTCAGTGACAAGTGTTTGTCATTTCTTTGCAGTGTAGGGGCGATTTCAAAATGGGAACAAAGTAATGACTTAGGTTTGACATTGAAATGTGTAATTTATTTCATCAACCATATTTCATCTACATTCGTTGCCTTACCAATACTCAACTATTTCAAGTCACTGTACACTGGTGTAGAGAGCGAGATGTCTAATCTCCATATTTATTTGTCCTACTAGTGTTGCCCTATTTGTGTGATCTTCATCTTTTAGTTAAGCAAGAGCCAATGAGCAGTTGTATTACGACACAAGTTGATGAAATGTGTGCAAAATCTATCTTAAAACCAATATTAAGCTTTTCTAAAAGACTCCACGAGGAAATGAAATTACAATTAGTAGTGTCCACTGCGTCAGATTCAGCCACAAGTACCTTAATGGTTAACACAGCAGTCTGTTTTAACAGTTAGACTGCGGTAATTCTCAAATGAATGTTGTAATAATCTAGAGTCACAGTTGGTGTAAAAAACTGGGAAATAAAGTACGAGTAAAATGCACCAGTTGCGAGATACTGCATAGAAATGTATCCAACGTTCACCTGTGGTAACCTCTTCATGTTACTTTTATTCGTCTGTGTCTTAAGCTGTCTGAAAGCTGAAAATATCATTCGTCAAGCGCTTTTCGCTTTCAATGAAAAAGCTTCATCAGTAGATATATTGTAATCGTTATGAGTACATGACAATTTTCGTCTCTTTCGTTTTTGTAGAATGAATGACAGCTTCGCTTAAGAAGTTCTCGACGCTTCTTTGTTGGCACTTTTTGTTTATTATTTCCCTCATCACAACTGTTTTCTTTTCCTTGTTATCGAAAGCTGCAGTAGAACTTGCAATGCAATCATTCATTTATTTAATATTCTTTATGACTTTTGAGTCTGTTTTTCGATAACTGTGAAAGATTTCCTTGAACAGTTTGCATTTCTGTTTTGAAACTACACGCTAGTCACACTTACGAAATTTCTTTTTGATTGTTAACGTTTTAGTTGGTATTATGTTGTCTTTTCATTTGTGTTATTGTGATCCTAATGAAAGCATTCATAAGGAAAGCTGTTTCCAAGTATACGCCATCAAAAAGATAACGATAAAAGCGTCTGTTGATACTAAAAAAGCGAATCGCTCCCTGAGAATGAGTTTTTTGATTTGCAGTTTGGTTAAGAGTGAAATGCAAAAATAGCTCTGAGAGCTGCTGAAAAGGAAAACAGCCCAAATAATTTCTCCTGATTATGATCTACGAGTTGTAGTCAGTGCATCCGAATATTATTCGTAACTATGCCTTTGATCCAAATCATAGTTAAAGAAATGAGAACAAAACTCAGGGTCTATACTAGGTATTTCTGCACCCTGTCAATGCGGTAGCAGCTGGCGCTGCCACGTCTTTGAAGCGTCAGCTTCTCCAATGCTAGCCAGCTCAAGGAACACGTCAGCTGAACAAACGTATTCTGCCTGTCACTGATTTAAAGGAGGGTAGCAACATTTCAGAAAGTATGAGATTTTCACTCTGCAGCGGAGTGTGCGCTGATATGAAACTTCCTGGCAGATTAAAACTGTGTGCCCGACCGAGACTCGAACTCGGGACCTTTGCCTTTCGCGGGCACGTGCTCTACCATCTGAGCTACCGAAACACGACTCACGCCTGGTACTCACAGCTTCACTTCTGCCAGTATCTCGTCTCCTACCTTCCAAACTTTACAGAAGCTCTCCTGCGAACCTTGCAGAACTAGCACTCCTGAAAGAAACGATACAGCGGAGACATGGCTTAGCCACAGCCTGGGGGATGTTTCCAGAATGAGATTTTCACTCTGCAGCGGAGTGTGCGCTGATATGAAACTTCCTGGCAGATTAAAAGTGTGTGCCCGACTGAGACTCGAACTCGGGAAAGCTTCTGCAAAGTTTGGAAGGTAGGAGACGAGATACTGGCAGAAGTGAAGCTGTGAGTACCGGGCGTGAGTCGTGCTTCTGTAGCTCAGATGGTTAACAACAAAAAACAAAAAAAATGGTAGAGCACTTGCCCGCGAAAGGCAAAGGTCCCGAGTTCGAGTCTCGGTCGGGCACACAGTTTTAATCTAGAAGTTTCATATCAGCGCGCACTCCGCTGCAGAGTGAAAATCTCATTCTGGAAACATCCCCTAGGCTGTGGCTAAGCCATGTCTCCGCTATATCCATTCTGTCAGGAGTGCTAGTTCTGCAAGGTTCGCAGGAGAGCTTCTGTAAAGTTTGGAAGGTAGGAGACGAGATGCTGCCAGAAGTGAAGCTGTGAGTAACGGGCGTGAGTCGTGCTTCGGTAGCTCAGATGGTAGAGTACTTGCCCGCGAAAGGCAAAAGTCCCGAGTTCGAGTCTCGGTCGGGCACACAGTTTTAACTGCCAGGAAGTTTCATGTCAGCGCACACTCCGCTGCAGAGTGAAAATCTTATTCTGGAAACATCCCCCAGGCTGTGGCTAAGCCATGTCTCCGCTATATCCTTTCTTTCAGGAGTGCTAGTTCTGCAAGGTTCGCAGGAGAGCTTCTGTAAAGTTTGGAAGGTAGGAGACGAGATATTGCCAGAAATGAAGCTGTGAGTACCGGGCGTGAGTCGTGCTTCGGTAGCTCAGATGGTAGAGCACTTGCCCGCGAAAGGTAAAGGTCCCGAGTTCGAGTCTCGGTTGGGCACACAGTTTTAATCTGCCAGGAAGTCATTGCAGAAAGTGTTTGGCAATTATGTGACCATCGATTTACTTTCTGGAGTTGTTGATAATTATCGTGATAAATTCATTCCGTATTTTCTTGTCAAATCAAAAAATGGTTCGAAAGGCTCTGACCACTATGGGACTTTAACATCTAAGGTCATCAGTCCCCTAGAACTTAGAACTATTTAAACCTAACTAAGCTAAGGTCATTACACATATCCATGCCCGAGGCAGGATTCTAACCTGCAACCGTAGCGGTCGCGCGGTTCTAGACTGAAGCGCCTAGAACCGCTCGGCCACAACGGCCGTCTATTTTCTTGTCATATAGATTAAATATTCTGTAAGAGTCTCACTTAAGGGATGACACAGATGTATCAAATTTATGTTATTGAGTCCAGGATGCTCGTTCCAACAGAAACTGCAGTTTACTTCGCCAAATACATTCTTAATTCTGCATCTTAGCCATAGTTGAGACAAGGGAACTATGGCTGCTATAGTTGTCTGCTAGCTTAGCAGCAGTGTGTTAGCCCTTCAAGGGAAAGATTGCATAAGACAAGACAAGTTTTTACCTTTCCTAAGGAAGAACTACTAGTAAGCAGATCGACAATCAGTAAAGAGAAATTGACTACTTGTCGCCAGTAAGATCTGTCACTGCCTTGATTATGTACCCTGTAGAAGTAAAGATGAAAAACTTGCAGAATTGCCCCCTTGTTAATGTTCGCTTTTTTTGCTTCTGCCAGTTGTACTTAGTTGTAGCACTGAATCATTTTTTATGTGTATTTGGTTATGCACCTACCCCCACTGCTGTATTTCCATTGTTTTGTAGCAGTCCTTATTGTAACGCTGCTTCAGTATGACTGTGGATTGAATGTAGACTCAGACTGTGTATTATCCTGCTAATTCGTGAAAATTTGGGATACTTTGTTTTATTATAATAGAGCAGTGCATCCTAAAGGACCTTAACTTGCTAATTTATAAACATAAGAGAAATTAATCAGCAGCACATTATCTAGAACGGTTGACAATGCTTGGATAGCTTTCCGACTTCATGCTTGTAGACAATACCATGGCAAAGCTTTATCTCTTTGCACATTGTGCTGCATCATAAAAGTAAAGCCTGTGCAGTGCAGCACATCGATAAGGTGAGTTGTCTCGCGAATTCTGTCACTGACTATACACTGAGGTGACAAAAGTCATGAGGTATCACCCAATATCGTTTCGACTTGCTTTCACACGGCATAGTGCAGCAACTCGACGTGGCATGGACTCAACAAGTCGTTGGAAGTCCCTGTGACAACGCCTTTACACAACATAGAAAGATAAGGAAGCGTGAGAGGGCAACCCAGACGAGTAATATCATTTGTCGTTTGATTACATTGATTCAAATAACAACAAACTGTATTAAACACAAACAACAACCAAAGGATAAATATCTCAAAAATTTGTAACAGAGGTTTATACACACAATAAAGAACAGTAGAATTTTAACATTCTGCGTGGTGCCTGTTTGTTCTAAGTCGTGTCTCCCTACCACTTTCGTGCAACGACGCTCTGAGCGTGTTTTTAGGGAATTGACTAGTTTGAACCTGGGACCTGTTGCTGGTAAGGAGACGCCAGACCACACATGACATGTAGAGTTCAGAAGAGTTCAGTGAGACCAGCGATGATATAATCAAATACTTAATGATTTCAGCGACAGCTCCACTGCACTCCCTGTAAAAGAATCTTAATACTAACTAAATTTAGTGGAAGGGGTTCAAGGCTTTCCTATGTTTAGTTAGCTGGTAAAATAACGTCGGAAAAGCAGTTAAGTTTACCATCGGAAATTTTATTCTACTCACAAAACATTGTTTTTAAATTGCACTATTGATAAAAGGAAATATTTTAACACAGGATGATAAAAACCAACTGCGTTCAACAAAAATGTGAACGAATATTCCCTGAATGGGTTTCCATGTTCTACAATGGATCGAAGGATGACCTATACCATATCACATCTATAATCTAGATTTAAGTTAAGTTTGATAAAATAGAAAACTATCAGAATGGTCTACAGTGACCCTCAATTATCTTTAATTACTTATCTATCTTGTCATAAATTACAGTGGCTGATGTGGCTTCTCAATAATTATATAACAGAAAAATCATCGTGTTTCCGATTTTTACTTCATGCAGCAAATGTGAATGCCATGAACTTTAATTGACGATCGACACTAGTATTACGCAAATCGAGGGTGTAACAGATGAGACCTCTGCAGTTCTGAGTGAAGCTTTATGCGCTGTTATGCGGCATCGTGTGCGTTAGTTACCTTGTCGTTGGTTAGGCAGCTTCAGGAGGCGGCGGGCGGCGCAGCTCCACACACCTCACTGCCTCAGAGGCAACTTTCTCCTAACTTCTCCTTACTACAATTTACCGAAGTTGGTTTTAAAAAAAAAACTATCTGGCTGTGTTTTCGTCTGACCAATCAGGGTCTCAATGTTAACCTTAAGCTCCGCCTAAAAAATTCTGTCCATCCAATGACAAACGTTATACTTTTCGTGGTGGGGCAATGTTTTTAATGTTTGCAACTTAACAGAGCTGCGAAAAAGTCTCACGCTAAAACTTGCAGCCGGTGTGGTCCTTTTAGTGTTATCGTAAGATCTATACTGTTCTTCTGGAGGGCTCTATGTTTTAACGTAGGCTGGAGGGCTCTATCTTTTAACATGGGCTGGGGGTGATTTTGGCGGTCGGCTGGCGACGTGGGTGTCCGTCCCTTATTATAGGGCCTCCTAGCCTACACGATTCTGCTCTCAGCTTCTGTTCTCATTTCTCCCCTCAGAACTGCGTCTGCTTCATGGTGGGAAGGTATGACACGCATTTAGGCGTTCTTGTGTTAGTCTGTGGTATTCCATTTGCTCACTCGTTGATTGTATTACTTTGGTTAATTTAATGTCAGGATTTATTCGGAGCTATGTTACATACTGCCGGATTTGCTTATCATGTCAGGGTTTTCATGGAAGGTGTTGGATTTGCCTGACACCTTACATATCACCACCCTTCGAACTTAATTTTTGCACTGAAGTTAGGCAATAATTGAATTGTTGTCTAAGTCATCCAAAAATTATTCCTTTATCTAAACTTTGTTGCCTACTGTTCAGCCACATTATCCTGGTTCTAAGCTAGTTTGTACTACTAATTTATATTTTTATATTCTTCCACATTATTCTCAAAAATATGTTTATATTGACGAGAGAAGATTATTTTTATGCTATTATAATTATTAATTTTTAATTATTTTCTTTCTTTATTTAAGTGTGAAGTTTGTTTTTATGAAGTTTGTTATCGAAAGTGAGCAGTCTTTCACATCGATTTTTTTAGAAATATTGTTTTTTTTATAAATGTAGAAATTAAGTAAAATCTATTCCTAATACATTCTCTAAATATCATGTACAAGTAAAATGTTTTTGTTTCTAGACACTCATTTCAACATTGTTACACTAACAAATAAGAATTACTTCCAAGAATTGCTTTGACAAAGAAATATACATACACAAGTATTGAGATATTATCCTAACAAATGGTACGAATGTTAAAAAAGGGAAAACATCCAACAAGATAATTTTTTATTCTTTGTTTTTATAAGGAGGAAATAAGTAAAATACAGTTATTCTTTTATTTTTATGAGGAGAAAATAAGTGGCACATAGTTTTTGTGTTTATTATGCCTTACTTTTGTTCCTTATATACTGTCCATGTCAGAACTAATGACTTATTTTTATCGATAGCCTATTTTTTACTTAAGTCTATACTCAATGACTGTTATTTTGTAGTTTATTAGCTGTCTGGTGTGCTTAACTTATTTAGTTTTTTAGACGTTTCTTTTGCACAATTCCTACATGACATAATTTGATTTCACACATTCACACATTCCTATGAATGTTTAAGCATGAGGTTGGCGAATGTTTAGCATGAAGGTGATGGACTTGAGCGAGATGGATGTGGGCAAGTATTTGATGTACAGCTTCGTTCATCATTCCTTGTTGGCTTTGCAATAGTGTGTTGCTGTTGTGGAGGTCCCATAATGGAATGGGGCTTCTTTCTTGGTCTCAATCATGCAAATCTTCAACTTCTGTTCTTCCTGCTTTTTCTCTTCTTCTTACTTGATTCTTGGTTTCTTCTCTGGGCAGGATATGGGAATATTTATTGATAACTAGTCGCTTTGAAGTTCTCCTTTTAGTAACAGTTTGATAAATTGTTTGGGCATGTCAGTTCTACTTTGTGGAAGTTTTCTTCAGTTTCGTGCATCAGCGTGCTGTTTAATAGCAGTAGTGTGACTTTTACACCTATTTTTTGCCAGTGGTGGCTTGCCCAAGCTGTCTTCTCGTCAGGCCATTTTTTGATCGCTCTGCTGAGTCCCAGGGTTTACGTGCGGTGAAAGTCAAGTGTTTGCTTGTCTGTCCCTGCACCGGTTGCTGTCCTTTCCCTTCTCTCGACGCTTCTGCCTTGTAGGAATTGTGTCTTGCTAATTACGTCCTTTTCTTTCTTGATACTTCTCTCGTTGCAACTTGTGGGTCGTTGCATCTTGTCCTTACTGGAGTTTTTACAATGGTTCTTAGAAAAAGTTTTACTTATAATCATCTAACATATGTCTAGTACCTACACTGTTTTCGCCTTTTTAAAAAGCTTTACAAATTTCGGCACTCTTTCCATGTTACAATTCTAAGATATTTTGAGTCTTAACTTCTACAAAAATCCTCAAATTCGTTTTTTATTTGTGTGTAGTGTCGTGGAGTATAGCATTCTAGTATTTCATGCTCTTAGACTATCTATGCTTTATCCCTTCAACTTAATCTATAATACTATTTGTGTTATTTTTGTTTTTGTTTTTGCTGAAACTACTTTCTTTTCCCCACCTTCCTCTCTCTTCATTCTTCTTTCTCCTGACAATCTTATCTGCAACATAAACTTGAAATATTGTGCTGATTATTTACTTCAAGTTCTTGAAATTTTTCGTCAATTTCTTTATGGACTTCTAACACAAGTTGAGGCGATTCCCCCTTTTGTGCATACCATTCTAATTCTTCATCCTCTTTATCGCGCATCATTCTTAATTGTTTGTTTATAACTGGTATTTCTTCTAATTTTAGCTTTTGCTCAAAGAGAAGTGTGACATTCCCGAATGTTACGCTACCTTTCCCCATATCTATTATCGCTCGTCTCTCATTTAAAAAATCTGCACCTATAATCAAATCTACAGTTAGTTTAGGTATAATCACGAAGTTGGCTTCGATCTTTTGACCTTGGCACGAAAGAGTTAACCTTGTTTGTCTCGTAACTTCCACAGCATTGTTTCTAATACGACCTCTTACTTTAATCTTACGTGTTTTCAGAACTGGCAATTCCTCTTTGGCATTACACTGCATGAATAACTTTTCTGAGATCGTGGTCAGTTCACTTCCGCTATCAATTACAATATTGACTGGGATATGCTTTACCATGGCCTTCACAAATGGTTGAATTTGAAAGGGTTGGTCCTGTTCTTCTTCTTCTTCTTCTTGCATCAACGAATCCTCCACTGAATTATACAGGAGTCTTTTCAGGAATTTCCCTTGTGAATTCGAACTTTCTGTACGATAAGCTTCGACTGCTACTTCTCTCTCTTTTATTTGCTCTTCTCTATTACTTCCTTCATTTACACTTTCTTCAACATTCTCTACTTTTTCCTCATCTTCGTCTATCTTCTCCTTCTTCGTCGCTACTTCCCAATAATCGCATATAAATGCTCTACTTATCGCTTCATAACTTCCTTCATTATATGCGTTGGGTTGTGTGCCCACTAGTAACTTATTTTCAACTTCTGTCGATTGCACATTATCCTCATTGAATTCGCTTTCCCTGGTTTCCATCTCAAATAGCTCTGCAATACTCATTACTTCGTCCTTTCCTCCTACATTTGTTGTGCACGCCTCTGGTAATTCATCTTCCTCGTCAGTATTCTCCCAATTAATTTCGTCCCAACACGATACTGGTATTTTCTTATCTTCGTTTTCATCTGGTCCCTGCGGTTTTGTTTCTTCCTTCTTCCCTTCTTGTGATAAGGTATTTACTTCTCTGTTCAAGGAGCTGCAATTATCCTGGGTCGGTGCGTCATTCTCTTTGGCATGGGCTCTTAGCTGTCAATTCGAACGTTTTTCGGGGTTTGGTGGTCTTACCTCCACCTCTTCTATCTGTATTCTCTTTTCTTGCTCCGCTTGTTGATATTTGTTTCTTTGTTGATAATTTGTCTGTCTATTGGTTCTCAAATACCCGTTCCGGTTGTCATTGTTCCCTCTGTAATAGTTTTTGCCGTTCCTTGGTGAATTATAGTTATTGCCGTATTCTCTTCTAAATCCATAACCGTTTTTTGTTGAAATCTGTTGTCGTTTCTTGGTGCGAAGTTATCACGTGGTTCGTAATTATTGTTTCTTCGTTCTGTGTCTTGTGGATTCCACTGCTTTTTGCTTTCGTTTTCACGTGCGCTTCGTCTTTTTGTTGCGTCATCTTCCGACAATATGAACTCTAGTTCCCTTAGAATACCTTTAAATGCTTCGACGTCATTGCCTCCGCGACCTACTAATGATTGCTGGTATTTCAATGGTAACTTCATCGCGCATAATTTAATCAACTCTCCGTCACTGTATGGTACATCTAAGCATTGATTTTTCTTTGCCATTACTTCGAAAAATTTCACGGGACTCTTCCCTCCTGAATTTTCAAAATATGGGTTCTGTAATAATCCGTACTTCACTCTGTTCTGTGCTTCGATGGACCAATATCGTGAGCGAAACTTCTCTCTGAAATCTTCGTACGATCGGCATGTCGCTGCAACATTCTGCATGGTTTCTGCGACTGTTCCTGACATGTGTGCACACATAAAGTCTAATTTGTGTGCTAGCGTCCAGTGTTCTGGTAATCCTACTCGGAATTGCTCAATAAAAGTTCGTGGATGTAATGAGTTACCTTCTCGAAAATGTTGAAATTATCTGACTGTGAGGAAATGATCGTTGTCGTACTTCGCCATAGTTCCATATGAAATTCGCGATTCTTCACCACTTTTGTTTCTGATCATTTCTCCCGTCGTTCTTTCCGGTTGTGGTAGATCCATTGGATATTGTCCACTGTAACTTTCGCCTACCCTTGCGTAGTATCGTTGGAGTGGTGCGCAATAATTTTCTTCCATCCGTTGTGAACGTGTAGCTGAATGCATTGCGCTGTACTCTTCGCGACCTGGCTTTCCATCGTCACGTATTGGTTCGGTATCTTGTCTGGCTAACCTTGCCGCTTCATTGCACGATCCAGACTGTCTAGAAACATACATTTGTGGTTGTGCATGTGTTTGTGGTGCCGTTTGTTCATCAAGACTTTCGAAACGTGTTTCTTGCTGTGCAGGCTGTCTGATTTCACGTGTGTTACTTTCCGCCTGTGATTGGAATCGCAAATGCATGATATCTTCGTTAATTGCTTGTTTTGCCGGTGCTGTTACAGATACGGATGTGGTTGCAGACTCAGTGCTTGTTCGATCTTGTTCACTACGCTCTTCAATGGTTTGCAACAACTCTCTTCGCAATTTCTGAAATTGTTGCTTCGTTTGCGCTTCTATTTTGACTATGTGGTTATCATATCTTTTCAGCGCTGCTTTCGTGATACGTTTGTGTAACACACTATTTTCAACAATTTCACGCGCTGTACCTGCTGCTTGTCAAGTAATTACGTCCATCTGTTTCTCTAGTTTCTTGACTTCTCCCTGGGTGTTTTTACGTAATGTTTTGATCTCGTTCTGAATGCCATTACGCAATTTTTGTACGTCCGCTTGTACCTTGTCAATGTCTGTTCTCAATTGATTGTGACCTGTTATTAAGTTTCCTATCACTTCTCGAGATTCTTTTGCCTCGTCTTCAATATGACTTAGGTGTAACTGAATTTTTTTTTTCTTTTTTTTTGTTCCTTAATCTCACCCATTTGTCCCGTGGTTTCTGCAATTTGTTTCGTCGTTTCTGCATTCTGAATTTTAATTTGGTTCGCAATTTATTTATTTTGTCTTGTCATGGTTTCCGTCATTAATTGTAATAATTCTGCCAGATTGGTGGGTCCTATTGCGTTTTCTTCCGACGTCCTACGCTCTGTGTTTTCGCCCAAGTGTTGGTTTGCAACCGATTGTATTGAACTGTGCGGTGACACGTTTCTGCTCGAATTACTTGTACTCTGTGGTGAGGCAGCGCTGATTACTTGTACTATGGGTTATACGTATTCAAGACGCAAGTTAGAATCCTCATCGGCTGTCTCTCTACTTTCCTGCTCCTCTGTCGTATGCTGACCTAGGTCTTCTGTGCCTTGGCGTACATTATCCTCGTTATGGTGCGTTATCTGTCCTATTTCTCACGATACTGCATCGACTCTTGTACTGTCCTCTATTCTCTGTCCGTCTTCATGCTGGGTCTCTACGTCAATTCGGTCAAGGTCTCGATCTGCCATTGCTAATCCTTCTGATTCCCTTATTTTCTGTTTTAAAAGCAATTCACGCGCCCTACTTCGCGTTAACATGCGTCTTTCCATTTCACGCGTTTCATAACCTTTTTGCACACACGACTTGACACTTATTATACCCAAGACTGACAATCCATTCACTTACTTGTTGGGTCAGAACCAACTTGTCAACGATGTATCCGTCACCTGTGCGCTTGCGTTGGAGAGAAAACTTAATTCTAACAATATTAAAATTCATAACTTAATTATGCTATTATCTCTGCTAGAATGCCTCACGTTCTATTGCATACTTTCTTACTATCTATCGCTGTAGCTACTGTTTTCAACTATTTATGCCTTTCAAAGAAAAATTTTATTATGAAAATTTTTTTAACAGGATATTTTTCTGACCTAGTTGGGCATGTGGTCCACCTTCAATCATGCTATTTTACCATCCTGGCAGGATCGCCATTCTCTAACATTCTGTGTGGTGTCTGTTTGTTCTAAGTCGTGACTCCGTACCACTTTCGCGCAACGACGCTCTGAGCGTGTTTTTTAGGGAATTGACTAGTTTGAACCTGGGACCTGTTGCTGGTAAGGAGACGCCAGACCACACATGACATGTAGAGTTCAGAAGAGTTCAGTGAGACTAGCAATGATATAATCAAATACTTAATGATTTCAGTGTCAGCTCCACTGCACTCCCTGTAAAAGAATCTTAATACTAACTAAATTTAGTGGAAGGGGTTCAAGGCTTTCCTATGTTTAGTTAGCTGGTAAAATAACGTCGGAAAACCAGTTAAGTTTACCATTGGAAATTTTATTCTACTCACAAAACATTGTTTTTAAATTGCACTATTGATAAAAGGAAATATTTTAACACAGGATGATAAAAACCAACTGCGTTCAACAAAAATGTGAACGAATATTCCTGAATGGGTTTCCAAGTTCTACAATTGATCGAAGGATGACCTATGCCATATCACATCTATAATCTAGATTTAAGTTAAGTTTACTAAAAGAGAAAACTACCAAAATGGTCTACAGTGACCCTCAATTATCTTTAATTACTTATCTATCTTGTCATAAATTACAGTGGCTGATGTGGCTTCTCAATAATTATATAACAGAAAAATCATCGCGTTTCAGATTTTTACTTCATGTAGCAAATGTGAATGCCATGAGCTTTAATTGACGATCGACACTAGTATTACGCAAAACGGGGGTGTAACTGATGAGACTTCTGCAGTTCTGAGTGAAGCTTTATGCGCTGTTATGCAACATCGCGTGCGTTCATTACGTTTTCGTTGGTTAGGCAGCGTCAGGGGCCGGCGGGCGGCGCAGCTCCACACACCTCACCGTCTCAGAAGCAACTTTCTGCTAACTACTCCTTACTACAATTTACCGAAGTTGGTTTTTAAAAAAAAACTGTCTCGCTGTGTTTTCATCTGACCAATCAAGGTCTCAATGTTAAACTTAAGCTCCACCTAAAAATTTCTGTCTGTCCAATGACAAACGTTATACTTTTCGTGGTGGGGCAATGTTTTTAACGTTTGCAACGTAACAGAGATGCGAAAAAGTCTCACGCTAAAACTTGCAGCTGGTGTGGCCCTTTTAGTGTTATCATAAGATCTATACTGTTCTTCTGGAGGGCTCTATGTTTTAACATAGGTTGGTGGGCTCTATCTTTTAACATGGGCTGGGGGTGATTTTGGCGGTTGGCTGGCAACGTGGGTGACCGTCCCTTATCATAGGGCCTCCTAGCCTACACGATTCTGCTCTCAGCTTCTGTTCTCGTTTCTCCCCTCAGAACTGCGTCTGTTTCATGGTGGGAAGGTATGACATGCATTTAGGCGTTCTTGTGTTAGTCTGTGGTATTCCATTTGCTCACTCACTGATCGTATTACTTTGGTTAATTTAATGTCAGGATTTATTCGGAGCTATGTGACATACTGCCGGATTTGCTTATCATGTCAGGGTTTTCATGGAAGGTGTTGGATTTGCCTAACACCTTACAGCATTTCACTTTAAGTAAATGGTAAAAATGAGGTCTTGGGGCGTATTCCGATATTCAGTCTGCACTCAACCAAACTACGTTGCTATACGCAAAAACTGCTACAATTTATAGTACAATCAGCAGTTTCATAAAAGTTATTTTATGGTAACATTAATAATTCCTTACACCAAGAAAAGATGCGAATATACAGTTAGAACAGAATATTTTTCCCCATTTTTTTTCTAAAAAATTCTCAATTATGTGACACTAAAGTGCTTTGGGAAGGTGCCACTGGAAAGCAGTACATTGGCAGCTCAGGCTAAAGCCTATTCAAATAAACCATCAATCCCTAATGGTTGAGCTGCATGGTCTGGGGCGTCTTGCCACAGATCTCGCGGCTCCCACCATTGCAGTTTCGAGTCCTCCCTCGGGCATGGGTGTATGTGTTGTCCTTAGCGTAAGTTAGTTTAAGTTAGATCAAGTAGTGTATAAGCCTAGGGGCTGATGACCTCATCAGTTTGATCCTATAGGAACTTATCACCATCAGCAGCACCTGATGGCTGGGAGACAGCTGGTGCAGTACTGTTACTTGACAGCAAAAAAAGTGGGTCACTGCCGAATACAACCAACATAACGTAGCTGTGTTGCAGGTCCTCTAAACACCAAAACCCCATGGGGTACAGTCGTTTGACTACACACAATGGGTACCACAAGAGACTACTAAGAGAACAAAGGTCTTTATGGCAGTCAATCTAAGCATCAACTAATATCGTCATACAAAACAAATTAGAAAACACGTTCTTAGCAATGAGACACCCCATAACGCTCATAAACTAAGCTTAATTACAACAAGTGACATTCCGAAAGTTCTGAGAAATCGGATTATTTTACATATATCATACAGTAATGCTTAGTCAAAATTAAATACTTGAGACAATATATGGAGTTACAAAGCTTTATGGCTATTGTAAAAAAGTTTTTCCCTCACTAAAACGTTTTCCATCCACGTACTGAAGGTCGCTCAACGGCGAGTGGCTCTGGAAACTGTATATTGGACCAACCAGTAGAAAAACACGATTAACGGCAACAAGCACTCAAAGGAAATCTCAACATTAACAGAGAATCACCAGTAATATCATTGTTCTCGTTACACATCACAACCACGTGTACACAAATTTGAACTTTAAATGACATGACCAACGTTGTCGTTCTGGACCAGGATTCAAACCCAGCACCTATAGCCATTGCTAACTAAGCTAAGCTTTGTTTGTGCCTTATTGAGACCGGATCACTAGGCATAAAGAGATGTGAAGTATAGACGTTTGCACCAGCATCAGTTATCAATTCAGATCCTGAAAATAAATGACGAAAATGTTTGTACTGAACTGGGAACAGTGTCATAACAGTTACCGTCCTGGGAACTACCCCCACCGACGTTTAATATGGTGTCATTCACAAGGAACAAGGTATGCTCATTTTTAAAATTGAAATGCCATCACATAATGCTTGTGACAGGGATGCGAACCCAGTACCTAATCGGATTGTTAACGAAGTACAGTCATGCTCAAAAGTATCCGAACGACCAGGATTGCATTTCGCCTGATTCCCATGCAACCCACATAACTCAGCTGTCTAGCAGGTCCTCTAATAGCTCCTTGATACAGTCGTTTGACTATTGAAAATGGTTCCAACAAGTCATCACTAGAAAACACTGCTCTATATCGCAATAACTCAGGATGTAAAGTAATACCACGATACTACAAATATCAAGGAACACCTCATCACAGATAAGACTGTCCTTAAGGCTTGTAAGCTCGCATTTATTGCAATAACTGACATACCTGAAATGTTGGCATTCTCATTATTACGTCAGATAGGTAATGCACGTAGTAAGTTCATCGTATTCATGATTTCCTCTTCAAAGTAACATGCCATACTTGTTATTTAACACAAAATGTCATTAAAAATTTACGTTATTCACGAGCAGCTAGTTTAGAATATGTATGAACTTCAAATGACACGACGAACCGACTCGTTCCGCATATGGATTCAAACCCAGGTCATGCAAACTAAGATTTCGTGACTGACGGAAATCAACAGTCATTCCTGACCAGGCATAAAGAGAGAGATATACCTCGATTTTAAACAGTATCAGTTAACAAATATCAACTTTAAATTACATAACGTAAACATTTTTAACGGTCGCGAATTCCTACCCAGCATCTATTGTCCCTGTTAACTAACTACGATAGATGTTAAATACTGCTTCTTCATAAGTAACTTACTTGAAATGCAGTGAGGTAAAGCTTTGTGTTGGACAGGGATTCGAACATAGAACCTAGTCGGATTGTTATCTAAGCACAATCAACTTGGACATATCGGATTTTCTCGGCAGTAGCTAGATGTATTAACTGAAATGACGAGACGAAACATTATTTTTTTCCTTCCCAGGACTCTAACCCGGCACATATCGCTGTTATATTCTAGAGAAAACGAACCTTAAGTATCGGTTTTTTACACCAGCAGCGACATGTGAGCATGTTTGAACTAGAAATAATATGACAAAGAGTTCAGTGCTGACTAGGAATCGAACCCGACACATATCGTTGTTGACTACACACAAGGAGACGTCAGCTGACGAGATTTTCTCCACCAGCAGCTCGGAATAACATCCTTGAACTTACAGTGATCTCGCAAATAAAGAAATGGTTCAAATGGCTCTGAGCACTATGCGACTTAAATTCTGAGGTCATCAGTCGCCTAGAACTTATAACTACTTATACCTAACTAACCTAAGGACATCACACACATCCATGCCCAAGGCAGGATTCGAACCTGCGACCGTAGCTGTCACACGGTTCCAGACTGAAGCGCCTAGAACCGCACTGCCACACCGGCCGGCCAATCTCGCAAATAGTTCTGTGTCTTACTGGGTCTGTTCAAACTAGAGCTTGATGCTAAAGCTTGATAATACATAGTGAAAAGTTTAGTGCTGGGCCAGGATTCCAACCCAGTCATGCGCAATATGTGGAGATGTTGGCGAATCTGCAGTTTTGAACAAACAACAAGTTATAGTCGAGCTGTATTGTCACGAAGGGATCAAATTCCGCGTTAAGGGCGGTCTGAGTTGCATTACCAGTTCAGAACCAATTTTATCGACATACAGAAGCTCAAATAAAAGACGGAATAAGTGTCCTGTGACCATACACAGGGTTTGTTTCGTCACTAGAAGTAAATAACTAGTATAAGAAAGGGTACTGGTGATAGAGTTTCTACATGTCGCCACTCCTTACTTTATTGTGGTTCCATCTAACGTCTACTTGGTTGAGAAGGAATATCATGTGTAATGTGATTTTCAGACCACAATGCCATTATACCTTCTTCACTTGGCGTAGCCAAAAAACATCGACACAAGTTGGAATCGAACCGAGACCATCATTATATGAAAGTAGCGTCAGTCCAACAGACCACCAAACCGTCTTATCTACGAGTCATTTCTCTATCATAACACCGTTGTAGCAGACAAGATGAAGATTCTGACACACAGGCTCCCTGTAGTGGTTTGCAGGATGTTCAGTACATTCATTTATTTGGTTGACCGAATCGCCATAAACTAGCTGCCTTGGCTACCCAGTGCATACATTCGCCTCAATTTTGTAACCACCGAAATAAAATAACGTAACTGCCACCTACACAGAACTGCCAACTACGTAGGATGCAGAAATTTAAATAGGAAGTGTTCCTTTCCATTTGAGCTACTCTATTGCGCTATCTGTTTGTTGAAACCATTGTGCAGTGCAAAATAAATGCTGTAACTGTCTGTCTCTCAGAAGTCTAGATCCGGCCTTATGCATTATCTCACAGCACTGTGGAATGCCGAAGTTCTGGAGGAACTGTTGTCCACTTCCAGAGCTGCTGTAGCTACGTCACAGCTAGTAGCGTAACGGTAAGCGTCGCTCACTGTTGATAAGACGTTGCGTGTTCTGTTACATTCGCTACTACATTTTTTTTTAAACTCAATTCTGCTGTCTGCTGAAGTTAACAATTTAATGGAACTTTGAACATAATTCTCTTCACTTCTCAACCCAAAATAGTCGCATGTGGAAAAAAGGCTAACTTCTGCGTCATTTTGTTCTTTTCAGGTTTAATAGACAGTCAGGCAGCAGATGCGTCTCGAAGCTTTTGTATTATGTATGGGGAGAGTGGAACGTCCCACAATAGTTACAAAAGTATTTTCTACATTAGCTGTCGTCTGGTAGTGTCATTTTATTCTTCTTCAAACCTTGTTTGACAGCTTTAATTCAGAACAAGTTTTCTACATTCATGTAATCAATAAACTGCATGTGCATTGTCAGACTGTTACAGATAACATCAGAGAATTCGCATATATCGTTGATGATTAATTTCTCTCGCATTTTTAGTATTGTTTTAATACCACTAGAAGAAACCTTACGAAAACTGTGCACTGTATTGTAAGAAATGAAATAAAACTACCCACGATAATCTTGTTTGATCTGACTGCTTGCAGCTCTTGCGCAGAAGGGATAAAAACCTTACATTCATCGAGGCTGCAACCGCGAACCATAACAGTCGCGTTTCCACAGGTCAGCACGTCAACACAGAGCTAGCAAATAGATATGGTTTGCGTCTTCCTCTTACGAGGCCAATAGAGGCTAGAACTCGTCAACCGCTATTTACAGGACGTGATTAGTTGAGTTTGCCACGTTCAATTACTTTGCTGGGCTGAAAAGCTTAAATTTACAATCTTCTGTTACACCTCAAGCGATAACAGATTATTCAATGGAAATGACAGGAGAAATCAAGTGAACTTTGAGGCTTAATTCCGTGCGCACCAGGAAGTAACTCGTCGCTCACAGAGTTGCCAAACATACCTTGCATTGTTGTCAAAACTCAGTTACATTACCAGCAGGAAGAAGACGAACCGATGTGATCCTACAGAGACCATAGCTGGCGCCTCAAAGACGCGGCTGCTGCGGCCTGGAATACGTAATGCGTCTGATTCGCATTTCTGTAAATAGGTTTAGGGACTGGAGCTTAGTTGCTAATAATACTCAAAACTGACTACTACTAAGCAACATAAATCGGTAACTCTGATGGATTTTTTTATATATTTCTTTCGTAACTGTACTCAAAACTAAGAAACTCATTCACGGACGTTTTCGTGCCTCGCCGATAGTCGAGCACAATAAACAAATAAAAAGAAAAAGAGAATGTGTGTGTGTGTGTGTGTGTGTGTGTGTGTGTGTGAGGGAGACAGAGAGAGAGAGAGAGAGTAAAAAATTGTTGTAAAGAAATTGAATACTGGTATGTATAGAGATCTTTCATTAAAATGACTTGTTTCAAATCATTACCAAATGTCGTATTCATGATCTATGGAACAAGTATTACTCTAACATAATCTAATCATATCATATTGCTGACTGTCCATGAAGAGTCATGAAGTACCGAAATTTTCGCCTATATCAGTAACCAAATATAAACTTGAAAATAAAAGACGACAGTTTTTGTAATAAACGGGAACTGCTATCAAGACCCTTTCATCCCTGTTAACTGACCATGAAAGGTGTCTGATGTACCTCAATTCAGAAGTAACGAAGTGTGTGTGAATTTAAAGATGAAGCGCATGATGTGAAGTTCTGCGACGGAGAAACGAACCCAAGACGTAATCGGATTGTTAACTAAGTAAAATCAAATGTTACGTATCGGCTTTTCTTGCCAGCTGTTAGGTGTTTAATCTAAAATAAGGACACAAATTTTTGTGGCTGAGCGACAATCGAACAGCACTCCTATCGTTCTTCTTTACTGTCCACGAATATTGCTTAGGTATCAATTGCTTACTAGCCAACAGTAAGATGTGTGCGCGTTTGTCCAGAAATTGTTGGCAACGTGAACAGACATTAAAAATGCACGTTATTTTTCACTAGCATGCCGGTGTGCACGTGATAGGACTTGAAATGAAATTATGAATATTTTTGTACTGGATCAGGATTCGGACCCACATATTTACCTTTGGAGGAGACCTAGAGAAGACTGCTGTCTTGGGAAAAGGAATGAAATGATTGAACTATACTGTTCCGAGAGAATCAGATCCTCGAAAGAGGAGATACGAATTCGAATCACAGTCCAGCACCAAATTTTTCAACGTCTCTAGTTCAATCAAGTACAAGTAAAATAAGAGCCCTGTTCCTTTAGACGGCTATCAGTTCATCAAATAAAATAAAATTTTCTAATGTAAGTAAGTTTACTGTTGACAGTATTTCTGTTTACCCTGACCTCCACCTATGTCATTTTCCAAAGTAAACCGGCTCTGCCCAGTTTGGAATGAAGGAACGTGATGCTTAATGCGAATTCTGGATTATAACGTCTTTCTCTTGAGGTTACCAGAGCTAAAGTAAATATGTTTGTGCCTCTTAAAAGTAGATGCCTGAACCCACGCATTTCACTTGTGATAGTTCGTTCCACCAGACCATTGTGGCCACATTTCCCAGCCCCACGAGTGTGCTGTAATGGATGATGTGCTTAGCTTACTAAACTAGTCACGGTGGAAAAAAACGCGAGTCTATTAAATGGTTCAGTAGAAGCAAGCTTCTGACGTGGAGATTATGCTATTCTCATGCCAGCAGGATGTAAAGACTCTTCTAGGCGTCATAGCCTCGATTTGAAGCCATTTTGAAATTTTCACTAATTCAGGAAGTTTCTTAGTTCCAGAAAATCCACTGTGAAGTGTGAAGTTACGGGATAATTCGATTATCACCGTCATTATTACTGAAACTTCCTGGCAGATTAAAACTGTGTGCCCGACCGAGACTCGAACTCGGGACCTTTGCCTTTCGCGGGCAAGTGCTCTACCATCTGAGCTACCGAAGCACGTCTCACGCCCGGTACTCACAGCTTTACTTCTGCCAGTATCTCGTCTCCTACCTTCCAAACTTTACAGAAACTCTCCTACGAACCTTGCAGAACTAGCACTCCTGAAAGAAAGGATATAGCGGAGACATGGCTTAGCAAAGGTCCCGAGTTAGAGTCTCGATCGGGCACACAGTTTTAATCTGCCAGGAAGTTTCATATCAGCTCACACTCCGCTGCAGAGTGAAAATCTCATTCTGGTCATTATTACTATCATTTTCTTCATATCACTGCTGAAACACATGTGCTTGAAGATCATTTAAGTCCTTTTGGTCATTATAAAAGTAGTTGCCCAAGAACAAGTTCTTTCCCTGTCTACGGAATCCTTTTCATGTTAACATCAAACATCAGCAATTACTCGTAGATCACATTAAAACTAAAGTAATTTATGAAGACGTTACTTGATAACGAAAACGCGCTGCCTTTCTCCATTTACTTGCGCCTAGAAATAGCTGTCGAATACTGCCAAACCAAAAGCCAAGGGATCTTATTGCCTTCCAATATACGTCGCTGTCGGTTCTTCCATATGATTTGGTTGACGTGACCTGTTTCAAGTTGTGTATGACACAGAATGTTTTAGAAAATCAATTGTTTTCCTTTGCAATAAACAGAAAGATTTTCATTCTAAGCTATACAAGTCCAAAATTTTCGCAATATTAGTTCAAATTTAATATTCGCTTCCATAATGTAAGGAAAGTATTTCACAGTTGCAAAGCCCGCATCCGACTCACTGTCCTTACACTTAGTCGCTGGCCATAAATTCTAGCTCAAAGTGACGCCAGTTTAAGTAACCTAATGTAGCGAAGACTGTTTCCCAGTGCTCTTTCTCACCGGAAAATATGCAATTCACTCATTGGGCTCCATAAGTACACTGTAACAGTAATTTCTGTGTGTATGCAATGCATATGGATTGTAGAATTTAGTGGTGCTCTCTCTTCCACTTCTGTGTACAATATGTCTGACCTAAACGGGCCCTTTATCATTACAGGCCCTGGGCGGTGCAACATCATATTGACAACAGTAATGCGCTTATACTGACAACCTCATTGTTCGTTTTACCCGATTTTGTAATCATGTAAGTAAAACAACATGACCTTCGAATGGGAGACATTTCGACCCCCTTTTCCTTCTGTGAAATTTGTCAGTTAGCTTTTTGCCTTCGAACCAGCGAAATGCGGCAGAGTACGGCTGGTAATCGATTTACAAACCACGATTTAGTGCCGTTAACACGATTTCTTTAAACACTGGCGTAAGTGAAGGAATTTAGTTTCTTCTTAAATCGTCTTATGCAGCAACGTTCACAGATATCTCAAATAGGAAAACCTCTTTATCCAGATACGAAGGTTGTAAAACAAACTTCCCACAGTTTGTGTCAGGTTGATATTTTCGTCTGATAGCACTGCGTAAGTATTTTGTGTAAGAGGTATTAAAGTAGTGTTCCTGTAGCTGTGGGAATCATTGGTAGAAAACGAGTTTCACACTAATGGGAACAGTACTGATAAATATTCAAAATGATTATCAACCTAAGTCTGCGTTCATCCACAAACAGAGGCGTATTTGTAATACTGAAGCTAGACTAGGTATCCTTGTCTTCCTTGAGTGGGCATTCGAAGGCGTTTACACACACGTATACGAGGGTAATCCCAAAGGTAAGGTCTCCTAAGGGACACACAAGTGCCAACGCAGACACAAACGAGAGATCCTTAATTTTAATGGCTCTGAGCACTATGGGACTTAACATCTATGGTCATCAGTCCCCTAGAACTTAGAACTACTTAAACCTAACTAACCTAAGGACAGCACACAACACCCAGCCATCACGAGGCAGAGAAAATCCCCGACCCTGCCAGGAATCGAACCCGGGAACCCGGGCGTGGGAAGCGAGAACGCTACCGCACGACCACGAGATGCGGGTTTAATTTTAATGGCAAACAGAAACCACAGTGTTGGCTGCATGGTGGCAAGGTGATAAAGAGGAAGACTATGGATACGAAGGTCTCAGGTTCAATCCCTCACCAGTCTCAAGATTTTTATGTGCCGTTTTTCACATATTTCCCCTGGGCAGTGTTTGTTGATGTAAAAAATGCCGAGTTGCACTGTGGTCCGAAAGCCACGTAAAACTGTAGGGTCCCCTATTAACTGGCTAGGTAAGTCAACTCAAAGGTCGGATGAAAGCAACAGCATACCACCTCCAACAAGTCCGTGCCTATTAAAGCATTGCGGTGTTCAAACCACTCTTGCGACTGATGAGTGCTTTACTTTCTATGGGTTCCAAAACTAATTATCTTCGGGTTATTAACATTTTTGTGTTTTCATGCTGTAGCTTTGATACTAGTAAATGTAAGCAACCGGCCGAGCACTGTCACCGTTCGAGTTGTCAGAGTGGTAGACGACGATGCTGTCGACCCCAGTTACAATTTGGGTCATGGCTATGTTTCAGTCGAATACCTCCATGGGCCTTTCTGCGTATTTCTAGATATACTTTTATACACTGGTACTCTTCCAAATTGATCTCTGATACAGCTGTATTTAGCAACATGAATCAGATATGTTTTCCGTGCAATATATCGGACAACACGTCAGTGCAGTGAGATTTCGTTTATGTGTTGCGCATGGTGCAAGAAATATTTGTGTTTTGCTTGCTTGTGTGATAGGTTTCACCCCACTGAATGCGAAAAAACTCACGAATAGACTGTCAATAACTGGAATTACGCAATAACACACTTAAAAGTTGTATTTTTGCAGTTTGTAACCCGATGAAAATAACTGTAAACAGGTTATATGCCTACTTGCTTATTATCGCGCTTCTCATTGCTTTCCTCAAAAAATTAGAATAAAAATAAAAAGAGGGAGAGAGTCAGAGAGAGAAAACAGCAATGTATTTCAAATATCAGCAAGGATATTTGATAGGTAATATCTCGTTGTACTAGCGATATGTATGGCTACAGGGTTCTTTGTTTTCTCTCTGCAAACAACTAGAACAGAATTCAGTAACAAAGTGGTAAGAACACCTACTCAGTGCGCCAATCAAACACTCATTCATTCTTGGTTATTTTGTTAATCATCTTAATGCAGTAAACATCCTTGATTATTGATTTGTAATTACTACCATTGTTATTGTTATTCGTCACCCCACAACAGCTTTCCTATCACTCATTGCCGCCGATGCACGTAACGAGTGGATCAGGATGAATGAAATGTGGGATGTTTCATCACGGAGAATATACACATTTATCTCGGCGTCTTGTGTCAGGGTAATATGAAAATCTCAATAAGAAAAGACGACAATAACACCCAACTATTTCTGTCCACTTAACACCATGACGACAGACAAATTGGCGTCTCGCTGTATTTTAATTATAATTCGTTAGCCTTTTTGCGACCTCATTTTAATACCTCGTGGGAGCAGGCATAATATTTTGCTTTTTGAACACCGAACAATAACACACAAAGATAGTAGATGGAAGGATACAAAGAAAAAATCAGACTCATGGGTGCGGATCCAGTTCATCATAAGAAGACTAAACAAGAGGGAAACATTACGAAAGCAATGAATACGCTGGTTAGTATACATTATTTGTATAGATCTGAAGATGAAAAAGCGCATATCTGCACAGTACCCGCATCTGCACTTTAGTTTCTGTCTTAATGGGCATAATTTTTAGTTTCTTCTCTTCTGAATTATCAAATGAATTGATTATTACGTGGTACAGAATAATTAGGTAACTGTGTTTCTTACAGCTTCCATTCGCACCAACATTTTTCTACATTCTCGTGCAATTCATGAAATTCTACTTGTATGATCACAAGACTGCACATAGATGCAATCGATTTCGAGGTGCAAAGTGTTTGTTATCTTACTTTTCGTGACAGGTTGGCAAAGTTGATTTCCAAAGACTTTTTATTGTACGGAGATAATCTTTTGTAACGAAGTAACAAGGTAAGTGTTTTATTCGTATATACTTTGTGGGAAACTGTACTCGTGATGGAAGATTACACACCTGAATGTTTGACACAGCTGGTAGGAGAAAACGCTGCATATTAACCAAACCCCGTGCTTCCTCTCCGTATCCTCCTATGACACGAGCACAGGATTCTCCTCCTATAACGCTACAGAGCTGTTCCTAGCACAGCTGAGAATTGGCAACATCGTCACAAACATTTTGCAACACTGTGACAGTGCAATCACTTCCGCGTATGGTACTGAACTGACTCGCTAAATTCACTTGATATTCCCTTTCCATTTGAATGACTCGTGGTATATAATCCTCACGTAAACTAAGACACTGAGACAGAATTTTTCAATTTTTTGGCTAAAGAAATGCTATTCATCACATAAGTGACAACTTTTACTACCTTTCACGATGCGTTATGAGGCTGAGCGACCAATACCATGACGAGAGTGGCATACTGACAGCACTGTGTCCGTAGCCCTGTGGTACCGCCCGTGTCTCGTGTTCCAATGGTTAAGAAAATCGTCAGTTCTAACCGAGGTAGGGGCAGCGCGTGCGAGTTTCTTTTTGTGTATTATTTCATGGAGCTGCGAATTCCCAGAAAGAATTCTGTAACAAAATCAGAAGAAAACCTTTACACATCAAATCCTCTTGGCAGCTCGACGCAGTAAGTTGTGTTAATGGTCGTAGATCACGGCTTCCAGACTGCCAAGCTGCTATACAATACAAGCGTCTCTGAAGAAATTCGAATCGACCGTCACCGATACGAAATTCAATAATGTTCTTCACTTAAGACTCCCATGCCAGGGTGATAAGTATGGAGGTAATAAATAGATTAGCAAATCACAAGAAAATACTTTCAGCTCCAAATGAAATAATGAAAAACTTACAATGCTGCACAACAGGTAACGCCTCTTACCGCTGCTGACAAGCAAATTTTGAGTTTCTAGGAATACGTAACTTTATTTATGAAATGCCACATTTGCATACCTGTTGAGTATGACACAGCATACCATTTAAACACAGACCCAATCGAAATCTAAGTGAGTAGTATTTTACTAATTAGTGCAGATAGAGTCACGCTTGTGTACAGATACTCAGTTTTGTTACAACAGACTGTCGTCGTAAGGTTATCGTGGGTAGTGTTATTTCATTTCTTACAATACAGTGCACAGTTTACGATAGGTTTCTTTTAGTGTTGTTAAAACAATACAAAACATGAGAGATAAATTAATCATCAACGATATATGCGAAATCTCTGATGTTATCTATAACGGTCTGACAATGCACATGCAGTTTATTGATTACATGCATGTAGAAAACTTGTTCTGAGTTAAAGCTGTCAAACAAGGTTTGAAGAAGAATAAAATGACACTACCAGAAGACAGCTAAAGTAGATAAACTTTTCTGACTATTGTGGCACGTTCCACTATCCCCACACATAATACAAAAGCTTCGAGACGCATCTGCTGCCTGACTGTCTATTAAACCTGAATAGAACAAAATCACGCAAAAGTTAGCCTTTTTTCCACATGCTACTATTTTGGGTTGAGAAGTGAAGAGAATTATGTTCAAAGTTCCATTAAATTGTTAACTTCAGCAGACAGCAGAATTGGGTTTTAAAAAAATGTAGTAGCGAATGTAATAAAACGCGCAACGTCTTATCAACAGTGAGCGACGCTTACCGTTACGCTACTAGCTGTGACGTACATACAGCAGCTCTGGAAGTGAACAACAGTTCCTCCAGAACTTCGGCATTCCACAGTGCTGTGAGATAAAGCGTAAGGCCGGATCTAGACTTCTGAGAGACAGACAGTTACAGCATTTATTTTGCACTGCACGATGGTTTCAACAAACAGATAGCGCAATAGAGTAGCTCAAATGGAAAGGAACACTTCCTATTTAAATTTCTGCATCCTACATAGTTGGCAGTTCTGTGTAGGTGGCAGTTACGTTATTTTATTTCGGTGATTACAAAATTGAGGCGAATGTATGCACTGGGTAGCCAAGGCAGCTAGTTTATGGCGATTCGGTCAACCAAATAAATGAACGTACTGAACATCCTGCAAACCACCACAAAGAGCCTGTGTGTCAGAATTTTCATCTTGTCTGCCGCAACGGTGTTATGATAGAGAAATGACTCGTAGATAAGACGGTTTGGTGGTCTGTAGGACTGATGCTACTTTCATATGATGATGGTCTCGGTTCGATTCCAACTTCTGCCGATGTTTTTTGGCTACGCCAAGTGAAGAAGGTATAATGGCATTTTGGTCTGAAAATCACATTAAACATGATATTCCTCCTCAACCAAGTAGACGTTAGATGGAACCACAATAAAGTAAGGAGTGGCGACATGTAGAAACTCTATCACCAGTACCCTTTCTTATACTATTTATTTACATCTAGTGACGAAACAAACCCTGTGTATGGTCACAGGACACTTATTCCGTCTTTTATTTGAGCTTCTGTATGTCGATAAAATTGGTTCTGAACTGGTAATGCAACTCAGACCGCCCCTAACGCGGAATTTGATCCCTTTGTGACAATACAGCTCGACTACAACTTGTTGTTTGTTCAAAACTGCAGATTCCCCAACATCTCCACATACTGCGCATGACTGGGTTGGAATCCTGGCCCAGCACTAAACTTTTCACTATGTATTATCAAGCTCTAGCATCAAGCTCTAGTTTGAACAGACCCAGTAAGACACAGAACTATTTGCGAGATTGGCCGGCCGGTGTGGCAGTGCGGTTCTAGGCGCTTCAGTCTGGAACCGTGTGACCGCTACGGTCGCAGGTTCGAATCCTGCCTTGGGCATGGATGTGTGTGATGTCCTTAGGTTAGTTAGGTATAAGTAGTTATAAGTTCTAGGCGACTGATGACCTCAGAATTTAAGTCGCATAGTGCTCAGAGTCATTTGAACCATTTCTTTATTTGCGAGATCACTGTAAGTTCAAGGATGTTATTCCGAGCTGCTGGTGGAGAAAAATTCGGTAAGTGTCGTCTCTTTGTGTGTAGTCAACAACGATATACCGAGCGAGGTGGCGCAGTGGTTAGCACACTGGACTCGCATTCGGGAGGACGACGGTTCAATCCCGTCTCCGGCCATCCTGATTCAGGTTTTCCGTGATTTCCCTACATCGTTTCAGGCAAATGCCGGGATGGTTCCTTTGAAAGGGCACGGCCGATTTCCTTCCCTAGCCTGAGCTTGCGCTCCGTCTCTAATGACCTCGTTGTCGACGGGACGTTAAACACTAACCACCACCACCACAACGATATGTTTGGGGTTCGATTCTCAGTCAGCACTGAACACTTCGTCATATTATTTCTAGCTCAAACATGCTCACATGTCGCTGCTGGTGTAACAAACCCATACTTAACGTTCCTTTTCTCTAGAATATAACAGCGATATGTGCCGGGGTGGAGTCCTGGGAAGGAAAAATTAATGTTTCGTCTCGTCATTCCAGTTAATACATCTAGCTACTGCCGAGAAAATCCGATATGTCCAAGGAGATTGTGCTTCGATAACAATCCGATTAGGTTCTGTGTTCGAATCCCTGTCCAACACAAAGCTTTACCTCACTGCATTTCAAGTAAGTTACTTGTGAAGAAGCAGTATTTAACATCTCTCGTAGTTAGTTAACAGGGACAATAGATGCTGGGTAGGAATCCGCGACCGTTAAAAATGTTTAAGTTATGTAATTTAAAGTTGATATTTGTTAACTGATACTGTCTAAAATCGAGGTATATCACTCTCTTTGTGCCTGGTCAGGAATGACTGTTGATTTCCGTCAGTCACGAAATCTTAGTTTGCATGACCTGGGTTTGAATCCACATGCAGAACGAGTCGGTTCGTCGTGTCATTTGAAGTTCATACATATTCTCAACTAGCTGCTCGTGAATAACGTAAATTTTAATGACATTTTGTGTTAAATAACAAGTATGGTATGTTACTTTGAAGAGTAAATCATGAATACGACGAACTTACTACGTGCATTACCTATCTGACGTAATAATGAGGGTGCTAACAATTCAGGTATGTCAGTTATTTCAATAAATGCGAGCTTACAAGCCTTAAGGACAGTCTTATCTGTGATGAGGTGTTCCCTGATATTTTTAGTATCGTGGTATTACTTTACATCTTGAGTTATTGCGATACAGAGCAGTGTTTTCTAGTGGTGATTTGTTGGAACCATTTTCAATAGTCAAACGACTGTACCAAGGAGCAATTAGAGGACCTGCTAGACAGCTGCGTTATGTAGGTCGCATAGGAATCAGGTGAAATACAATTCAAGTCGTTCGGATACTTTTGAGCGCGACTGTACATAAAATCAGAAGTTAAATATCAAATGTTTTCACCAATAGCGAAATGCTGTAACCTTAATTGACGATAGAATTGTATTTGTCTGACTGGGATTCGAACCCAGCATCTAGCACCGTCGTTTTCTAGCCAGGTTCACCAGTAGCGAGATGGGCGCATGTTTAGCTAGACATAGAGCGACGAAAAGTTCTGTGCCGAATGGAATTCAAACCCCGCACACGCGGTCATGAAGAAACTTTAACTATCAAATTCTTTTCCAATAATAGCTAGGAATGGCACGTTTGTACTTTCAATGATGTGATGGAAAATACTCTGCTGGCTAGAAGTTGAATCCACAAGATGTCGTCGTTGGTGATCACAACGAACACAACGTCAAATCCCAATCCGTTTTCACCAGTAGGATGGAGAGGAATGTTTGAACTTGAAAAGATGTAAGGAAACGTTTGATCTTGTAATGTTGTGATAAAAAGCTCATCATGTGGCTGTGAGTCGAAACGAACACGTTACAGTTGACAACGCATGAAGAGACGTTGAAAATGCAACTATTTTTCACCAGTAGTTCGGAGTGCACATGCTAGGGTTTGGAATGAAATAATGAATATTTTGTGCTGATCAGGACTCGAAACCAGATAGGTGCCTTTCGAGGACGTCTAGACAAGTTTTCAATCTTCGGGAACACAGTGAAATCGAATTCTAATCCCAGTCCAGCACCACAATTTTCAACGTCTCAGTTTCAAATAAAGTAAGAGCCTTGTGAACTTACATGGCCGTTGGTTCATTAAATGAAATACGTTTTCTAGTTTACGACGGCTTGCTGGTGACAGAGTCTCTGCCTTACGGGGTTTCTCCATCTGTCACAGCTAAAGCGAATTCCCAGTCGGCAGCGAAGGGATGTTATCTTTACTGCGGATATTGAACTACGGAGCTTACTGGTGTTCTGCACTTGGCGTTACTAGGGGTGAAGGAGAGCTACTTGTGTGTGTTAAAAATCTACACCTGACGTGAGATGTGAACCTACACGTTTTACACATGAATGCAACATTAATCCACCAGACCACAGAACCCCCTGCAAGCACATAATTATGCACTGCAGAGCATTGATTTAGATGTAGATGCAGGTGTCAAGGGACGTGTAACAGGAAGGAGGGCGGGATCTGGGAATGGATAGAAGTGCAGAAGTGCAAAATATAAGCGTGAAATGCTTGCAAAGTATTGCTTACTTAGATGTGTGCCACAGTTAGTTTTATCTTAGGACCGAGAGATACGGAAGGACTGTTCTCAGAACGAAGAATAGGTTATAGGGAAGGGGAGATCAAAGAATACGGTTTCATAGGTGGTGAGAGGAATTATAGAGAGTAAAGACAGCAGCAATTAAAAGAGAAAATGTAGCGTCAATGGAAACCGCTAGATTTGTTTGCAAAGTTTTGGGGGAGTGTAATAGAAGGGCACTTGCGGCGATAGTGTCAGAGAGAGAGAGTGTGAGAGAGAATAAAAGAGATATTAACAACGAGTAAACATAAATGTTCAAATGTGTGTGAAATCTTATGGGACTTGACTGCTAAGGTCATCAGTTCCTAATCTTACACACTACTTAACCTAAATTATCCTAAGGACAAACATACATACCCATGCCCGAGGGAGGTCTCGAACCTCCGCCAGGAGCAGCCTCACAGTCCATGACTGCAGCCCCCTAGACCGCTCGGCTAACCCCGCGCGGCGAGTAGACATAATATGAAATCGTTGGCGTATTGTGTGGAGGACGGAAGGTGTATTCATGGATGGAGGGGAAGAGAGAGACGCATTTGAAATAACAAAAACTACTGTGACAGAGTCCATGTACGCTGATTAGTTTGTAAGCATGTAGACAGGGTGTAAATGAAATCAAAATAGAATACTTAACAAACTGTATATTCAAAAGAAATCCACTTGAATTAAAAGGCCAACTCAGAGGAAAGCTAACCCATATTGTATCTTTTCTGTTGCTGTTGCTGTTGCTGTTCTGTTCCACTAGCTCCCAATGAGGAAAAATGACGAAAAAGAAGACATAATAAAACATTTGAAGAACTCTAATATTTTATCCAGAATCCTTCATTATTTTGTACTTCTATCACGCGTCTTGGCATAGAATGTATAAGCCGTCGGACGTAACAGCCTGAAGAAGCAACTTCCTCCCAGGCTTCCAGGACGCAGTCCCAAAGAGCGTCTGCAGTAGTTGGTTGGTTTCGTGGAAAGTTCTCTGTTAACGTTCTGGCGACCTCAGCCCACATGTTTTCCATGGAGTTCATATCAGCGGCCCGTGGCGGCCAGTCCATTACGTTGACGCCAATCGTGGAGAGCCGCTGCTGAACAAATGCAGACTTGTGAATGGGAGAATGGTCCTCTTCCAATCTGACGTCCCTTCTGCGTACAGCATTCGCACTGACGGAAGCATCACATTTTCCAATGTGTGGGCATACTGCGCGCTGTCCAGAGTTAATTCGATCCTGTGAAGAATTCCCGCTCCTCTCACAGAATTCCAACCCCAGCAGATAACAGATAGCCGGCCACTTCTTCTCGTCGTGGTTACATATTCGCGTCGATGGCGAGTCCCTTG
This sequence comes from Schistocerca americana, assembly GCF_021461395.2. Taxonomy (NCBI): domain Eukaryota; kingdom Metazoa; phylum Arthropoda; class Insecta; order Orthoptera; family Acrididae; genus Schistocerca; species Schistocerca americana. The sequence continues at coordinate 283,417,683 of NC_060123.1, read as the reverse complement.
CGGCCTGTAAACGATTCTTGGACCGTCGTTATTGGTGGAAAACACCTTCTTATCAGTGAAAATGACGTTGTCCTACGACGCCCTCAGATGGAGCTCTGCAAATGCTAGCCGGTATAAAACGTTGTCTTCGCTGAGCTCTTGTTTCACGGCGGATCGTCGTGCATGCAGTCCAGCGTCCCTCAGCCTTCGGCGAATCGTGTCACTGGAGCCGGGGAAGTTGGTCTCCCGCCGCAACTGCTTCGCGTTCAGAAAGGGATTTTCTCTGCTCCTAGACACTAGGTCCCTGTCTTCCTGCCGTGAGATCACTCTCTTCCTGCCTGAGCCAGGAGCCCTGTTGGTGGTGCCTCTTTCAAGGCAGATCCTCCACCATCTCGTTGCAGTGGTATGTGGTACGCCATACCGTCTGCCAGCTTCTCTAATGGAACATCCTCCTTCCTCAATGAGAGCGACGACTCTACCTCTACATGGTCTCCCCCTCCATCGATACGGACGCCCACTTGCGCGAAGGAGCAGACAATGCCAAAAGCCGTACGTAGTGTCTGTCCTCTGTTCTGTCTCTCAAAACACGCCACCGTGGTTAACAGCGTTCGCCCTCGTAAAACAGTGTCCACGGAGTCCGCTAGCCTCCGATTGCTTAACATCAGAAGACGAGCCCCGGACGACTTTACATCGGCCGGATGCATTTCTGGGGATCCGTCAGCCTTCTCCCCTCACCGACTACGCTCGAAGCTGACAGTTGAAATCTCCACGGCAGTCGCTAGAGAGGAAGAGAAATGATTCAAAAATATTATACCATTCTTCCATGCAAATTATTTCCCTCACATGCCGGTGCAGCGCGTCTGATGACAGATTTTCACAATGTGTATGTCCGTCTCACGTTAAAGGCAGTTTGCTTATATACAGAATCAAATACAATAATGGAAGATGAATTTGCGTTATGGGTCTGACTACGACGTGGGGGAGGGCCAGAAGACCTGCCATCTTACAATGTCTGTCGGTTTCCTATAAACTCTGTGCCCTAGAGTATCGTCGGCGTTTCTGAGGATCAAAACGTCTAAAATGGGGAGGCATTATCATGGTGATACTATCACCTCTGCATCATAGGCATGCGCAGAGAAGAGCTCGGGGTGCAAGAGAAGGTACTTGCTCCACTCCAATCCCCAACCCCACCGCACCTGAGTCTGGAGCACAGAGTGTTTGCTCGTTACAGAATCCTCGTACACTTTGGATGACCATTGGTTCTCTAAGATATGTCTTTTGTTTCACCTATAAAATTTAATTCTTGTGGGATAAAAAGCCTTTAATCTGACCAAATAATTTATATGTATATGGTAGTTTTAGACTGTCGGTTCCGGCCCTCTGGCTAAATTTCTGCAGACGCCGATGCTCCACATTATGTCTGTGTTTATCTGAAGAAATACTAAGTGTCGCACAACTGCCCGACCCTCTTTGCCGACCTTTTTTGTTGTCAGACGAATGTTAACTTGAGAGCACCCTGCATCAGCTGGTCATTGAGCTGCGACAACGTTCCTAACAGTAGCACCCCTGTGTTGGAGTGTGCCAGCTCGAGCAGAACCGAGCTAGGTCATGGCGCAGGTCCTGCCAGCAAGTGAAAGAAGGCCCAGGCGCCGGCGACGGCGGCGTCGACAGCGCTGCCCTGCCCTGCGGCCACATCAAAGCGCCTACGCGCCTGCGCGCTCACGCGGCCCCGCAGCACTTCAAAGGCGGCCGCCCCCAGCTGTCTATTTCTGCCGCGGTGGCCACCAAAGCTCAGCACGCTATACTGGAAACCTGACAAGAAATATCTGCAAACCGCTCTCCGGCAGAATTCAATCGGAGACCCTCTGCCGGTGTCGATGCTCACAAACGCGGCCTTTCTTTTACGAATCAAAATGCGGAAATTCTATACTTCACATCGGTGCAGGCATTTTATCAAGTGATTAATTTTTTTAGAACATTTCTCGTCGAGAAGCGCGGTTTTTCTTAGTACTTTAAAACTAACATAAACAGTCCCGACCGCAGGAAAACTTTATTTTTGTGGTTACCGGTTTCGCTCAGCTGCTGATATCTTCAGACCTCATACCATGATGGTAGGCGTGGTAGAGAACAGAGCAGGCGTTACTAGCGCCACTAACGTAAACTGCTGGCGTCCGCGCAGTTCGTAACGACTGCTCCGTCCTCTGTTGGGATCCTGTGACTCTCTTGTGAATATGGAATCGATGGGTTTAGGAGAGCAGATACTAAAGCCCGAACAGAAACAGAAGAATTGCTCGTAGATCGCAGTCCTCTGGCTGGTTTGAAGCCGCCCGCCACGCTCTCCTGTGCCAATTCCCCTTCCCCCCCCCCCTCCTCCCCCCACAGTAGCACTTGTAACCTACGTCCTCAAATATTTGCTGGATGTCTCTCAGTCTCTGTTTTCCTCTACAGTTTTCACCCTCTACAACACCCTCTAGTACCACGGAAGTTATTCCCCGATGTCCTTAAAGATGTCATATCATCGTGTCCCCTTTTCTTATCACTGTTTTCCGTATAATCCTTTTCTCTCTTTTTCTGCGTAGAACCTACTCATTTCTTACCTCATCAGTCCACCTAATTTTCAAAATTCTTTTGTAACACTACATCTGAAATGCTTGTCTCTACTATTCTACTATACTTCTCTCTACTCTCTACTCCCCATGCTCTTTTGTTTCAGTTTTCCTACGTCCATGTCTCACTGCCATACAATGCTGTGTTCCAATGTACGTTCTCTGATACTTTTTCCTCAAATTAACACCTGTATAGTAGACTGCTCTTGGCCAGCAATACCAGTGCTAGTCTGCTTCTTGCGTCCTCCTCGCTCCTTCCGCTTATTTTGCTGCCTGGGTGGCACAGTTCCTTAACTTTGTCTACTTCCTGATCACTGACTTTCATGTTAAGTCTTTCCCTAGCCTCATTTCTGCTATTTCTCATTAGTTAAGTCTTTGTTCGATTTACTCTCAGTCCATACTCTTACTCGTTAGACTATTCATTCCATTCAAAATATCCTGTATGAGGATGGCAATGTCATCAGCGAAGCGGAACACTGATATCCTTTCACCTTGAATTTTAATCCCACTCTTGCACCTTTCTTTTGTTTTCGTCATTGCTTCTTCAAAATACAGATTGATCAGTAGGGGCAAAGATTACATCCCTGCCTTATACCCTTTTTAATCCGTACATTTCCTTCTTAGTCTTCCACTTTTGTTGTTCCCTCTTGCTTGTTGTATATATTGTACATTACCCGTATTTCTCTACAGCTTACCCATATTTTTCTCATGATTTCGAACACCTTCCACCATTCTGCTTTTTCGAGTGCTCTCTCTAGGTAGACAGATCCTATGAATGTGCCTTGATTTTTCTTCATTCTTGCTTCAGTTACCAACCGCAGTATCAGAACTGCCTCTCTGGTGCTTCTACATTTCCTAATTCCAAACCGATAGTCATCTAACAGAGCTTCAGTTTTCTTCTCCGTTCTTCTGAATATTATTCTCGCCAGCAACTCGGATGAGTGAGCTGTTAAGCTGATTGCGGGAGAATACTCGCACTTGTAGTGTGGATGACGTTTTTCCGAAAATCTGATGGTACATCACCAGTCTCATAGATTCTACAACCGAATGTGAATAGTCGTTTTGCTATCATTAGCCACAACAATTTTAAAAATTCCGATGGAATGTTATCTATCAATTCTGCCTGAACTGATTTCAACTTTTCCAAAGTTCTATATTTTGATTCTAATACTAAATCCCCTATCCCTTCTATTTCGACTCCTCTTTATTTTTCTAAGACGTCATCAGACAAACCTGCCCTCTACTAGAGACCTTGAATGTACTCTTTCCACCTATGCTCTCTCTTCTCTGCAGTTAACAGTGAAATTTCCATTGCACTCTTAATGTTACCGCCCTTGTTTCAGAGAAGGTTTTTTTGACATTCCTGTGTGCTGAGTGGCTCAGCATCCTTCCGACAATCACTTATTTTTTTTATTTCTTTGGATATTTTATGTAGCCATTTCACCATTGATTCCCTCCACTTCCTATTTATTTCATTCCTAAGTGACTTCTATTTCCGTGTCCCTGAATTTTCCTAGACATTTTTGTGCTTCCTTCTTTCACCGATAAACTGAATTATTTCTTCCGTTACCCATAGTTTCTTCTCAGTTGCCTTCTTCGTACTTACGTTTTTCTTTCCAGTTTCTATGATTGCCCATTTTGGAGATGCCCATCCCTATCAACTGAACTGCCTGCTGAATTATTCCTTATCGCAGTGTCTATAGCCTCAGAGAATTTCTAGCGATCTCTTAATCCCTTACTATTTCCTTATACCACTTTTTGCGAATTGATTCTTCCTGATTAGTCTTTTAAACTTCAGTCTACTCTTTATCATTACCAAATTACGATATGAGTGTATATCTGCCCCTGGGTACGCCTTGCAATCTATTATCTGATTTCGTAATCTCTGTCTGGCGCCGGCCGCAGTGGCCGAGCGGTTCTAGGCGCTACAGTCTGGAACCGCGCGACCGCTACGGTCACAGGTTCTAATCCTGCCTCGGGCATGGATGTATTTGATGTCCTTAGGTTAGTTAGGTTTAAGTAGTTCTAAGTTCTAGGTGACTGATGACCTCAGATGTTAAGTCCCATAGTGCTTAGAGCCATTTGAACCAACTGCCTGGTCATGATGTAATCTAACTGGAATCTTCCCATATCTTTAGACCTTGTCCTTGTATACCTCCTCTTCTTGCCATTCAAGAACAGAGTATTCGCTATTGCTAGTTGATTTCAGAACTCGATCAGTCTCCTCCTCTCTTACTCCGCTTACCAAGCCCATATTCTCCCGTAACTCTCCCTTCTATTCCTTTCCCTAGAAGCGCATTCCAATCCCTAATGGCTATTAGATTATCATCTCTCTCTACGTCCTCTTACACGTCTCGAAGGACGTACAATGAATCCGAAAAGTAATAGTCTATCTGTAAATTTTTAGGTGAATTTGTAGCACATGAAAAGAAGCAAATATAAAATCTGAAGAACTAATCTTCTGGAATGCACAATATATCGTCCACTAATTGTTATTGACGTTTAGAGCCTGAAAACATGGTTTAAATTACAAAAATTATTATCTCGTGCGGTCTCCTTTCATAGTTGTTACTGCTTGCAGTCGTCTGGGCGTAGAGCTAATGGGGATTTCCTGTTACACTAGTGTAACTGGTTTTTTGTGTATTTGATAAATGGTTTCCTTATTCTTTACCTTTCGTGTGAGTCTGTGTTGAAACACAAACCTCTACAACGCAGGTAGTGTGCGTACGTAAACTCTTCCTGATAAAAAGATCTGCGAAAGCCATCTCAATCTGTATAAGTGAACCGAAATTAACTTTCACCAAAAATAATTTGAAAACGGAAAACTGTATGTCTAATAAGCTAACCAGTGAAATTCCCCATTGTTCAGTGCAGCGAACAGTGCTACATCGCGTGAGGTCATAGAACGTGTCTTGCAGCTCCAACACACGAAATTAACACAGTAGGAATTCTACATTAAATTACACGTTGAGCGTTGAAAAATTAACAGTACAAAGTGCTTCTGTTGAAATGCCCGTTAAATATAAGAGCACAAACTGACAAAATAAACATTAAAGAATAAACACGCGAATTTAACACTGCACTGTAAGATGGTTCAAATGGCTCTGAGCACTATGGGACTTAACATCTTAGGTCATCAGTCCCCTAGAACTTAGAACTACTTAAACCTAACTAACCTAAGGACATCACACAACACCCAGCCATCACGAGGCAGAGAGATTCCCTGACCCGCCGGGAATCGAACCCGGGAATCCGGGCGTGGGAAGCGAGAACGCTACCGCACGACCACGAGATGCGGGCGTGCACTGTAAGAGTATGAATGTTTGCATAAGAAACGAGATCTGAACTGAACTTTACCTAAACTGACCCTGATGACGGTTTTGAAATATAAAACATGGCTGTGAATGATTTTACTGTCGTCTAAGTGTGATGTCAAATTGGTCCCAGCAAATTTTGAGGCATACATTGTAACTACGGAAACTCGGATCTAGTCGAAAGTGAAGAATATTAATATGCAGCTCAGCAGCAAACCAGTTGAAGAAATGAAACCCTGCCCAAGCGCAGTTTAAGGGAGATATACTACGCACATCAAGCTTTCAGCTGTCTTCCGCTAAGTGCAAAGCGGCAACACATGATTATAAAACAAAACTTTCTTAATGAGACAGTGGCAGGAACTGAATTTACTGGAAGACGCAGGAGAGACTAGCATTTAAAAACTGTATTGTGAACGTCATTCCTTAACAACTGCAGCCATCTGTACAAAAATCACTTCTTAAGAAACATATGACTTTGCCATGAAATTAGTTATTAGATTGGTAAGGAGCATTGTCAAATTGTGTTCATCATCGTCACTTGACTTGATGGTATTTAATACCATCAACTCCGGTTCGCAGTGCCAGTAATTTGGATATCTCGCGTTGCATTTCTGGTGTTGACACCGGTGACTGTGCCCCATCTTCGAGGTCTCTGTGATCTTTCTTCCAAGTAGGAAGCGCAATGTAGCCCGTTTTGTTCTGACGTACTGAAACGTCCCCTTTTGAAAAATTGTACAGGACTGTGCTTAACCTGACATACAATATTTTTAGCGCAACGCAATCTGACTTTCAAAAATCCCTACAGAAGAATGGCCCTGTCTAATATTAACCTATACGTTTCACAAATCACTTACCTCACAAAAATCTTCGTTACTCGAACTACTGCAATACAGCGAGCGCCACTACTGCCAGCTAAATAAAAGATTCAAACTAAGGAAGGCACTAACTACTGATAGGCGTAGTTAGCAAATGAAAGATTTTAATAGAGAACAAACAATGTATTTACCTTAATAGTCATAATATATATAGCAGTTCATGACAAATTTCAAAACTCCGCCATCTCTCTCCCCACATCCACCACTGCTGGCGGCTCACCTCCAACTGCGCAACGCTACGCGCTGTTCACAGCCAGCTGCCTAACACTACAATGGCGAGTATTACAACAATGCAAAGCAGCCACAGACTGCACACAGCACAGCCAGTGATTTTCACACAGAGGTGGCGTTACCAATAAAAAAACCTAAACAGCCTACTTACAGTACTTCGAAAACTGTGGACCTGGCCAGCACATTCTCCATATCTCTCATCCATTAAATGTAAATGTCGTGTGACTAGGGCCTTCCGTCGGGTAAACCGTTCGTCGGGTGCAAGTCTTTCGGTTTGACGCCACTTCGGAGACCTGCGCGTCCATGGGGATGAAATGATGATGATAATGACAACACAACACCCAGTCCCTCAGAGGAGAAAACCTCCGACCCAGCCGGGAATCGAATCCGAGCCTTTAGAATTGACATTCTGTCGCGCTGACCACTCAGCGACCGGGTGTCGCCCATTTAAAACACTCGACTGAAGAACTCGGAGGTAGAGGTGAAATAGCATGCAATGACTCACCGGTGCATGTCATCTACCTCACAAAGGGAGGTCACGACCTTCAGATCACGTGTAACGTGCTATTCAAGTAGTATGGTGTACTGCTTTCTGGGATTTCGAAAAAATTGGAAAAGAAGTTTTACGCGTCGATGATGAACCAGCGTGTAGCAGCACTGAGCAAGAGATGGCGCCGAGCGTGTGATTAGCGTTCGAGCTCCGCGGTCAGTGGATCGATTCGCGCTCTTTTTTTTATATTCTTTTAATCACTGTTCGTATATGTATATATGAAAGGTAAGATTCTTCTGCATTAATTCGCTATGGTAGATGCCAGTCTCATTACATTTTTTGTATCAGTATGAAATATATCCTCCTGCACCGTGTAATGTCGAAGTAATCATGTATCACCTTTATATTCTGGCGTGTTGTAAATCATTATATTAATGAATACAGTTATTTTATGCCTTTATTTGTCGATGTTTGATCTGGACTTCCCAATCCTGTCCTTCGTCCTTGAGGCCTGTACCTGGAAATAGAAGCAGTGTTGAGTACCTTACGCTCCTGCGGGTATAAGGGATTTCACAGATCATGCCAGGCATACATTTTCAGGAAAAATTTATGCGGTTGGTTGTTTAACTGTCGATAATTATAATATTTATTGCAATAATAAAAATTAGTAAACAGCCAAATATTATCGGAAATTCAATAAAAATTCTTGCAAATACACGTGTTTTTTCATTATATACCCTTCGAATGTAATATATATGGAAGACGATGACCAGTGTTGAAAAAAATTAAATTAAAAAAAAAGTAGGATTTGATTCAGCGATTCACAGATTGCGAAGCTCGAACGCTAACCACACGACCGCCGCCCTCTTGTGCTGAGTGTCGCTACGCACTGGACATCATTTACGCATAAAACTTCGATTCCGATATTCTCGAAATCGCCTAAGCAGTACACCTTACCCGTTTTGCATTACGGTGTCCTAATGGACTACTAATATTGTACGAACTTTGAAGAAAACACATGATCTGAACGTCTTGGCTTCCCTTTGTCAGATCGAGTTGATGTGCAGTCGGGTTAGAGCTGACAGCGGTGGCAGTGTGTGCATTAAATTTCACATACAGTACACTTGCAAAGCACCTATCAATTTAAACATGGTTCTTCTTACTATTCAGTACGTATACAATAAGTAAAGTTTCATTATTTGTTATTCTTCCTGATGTTGCAGTTTTAATGGACAGCAGTGTAATTTGTAGAGTCACTGCTGCTTCGTGTTTTCTTATGTATCTCTGGAAGCAAATCACTTGCCAAAAACACCTTTTTTTCAGCAGTTGGCAACATCACAGATTGCGAGTGTATGTTACTCGGCCTTTGTATAAATACGAAATCACTTGCCATCCGGCATGAGTTCAAATACATTCACTGCTACATTTTTCCCACCCCACGTGTCTCCTGCCTCTTCGTGTACCCACTGATGCCCCTCCTCTCTTCATCCCGCCGCTTCCCCTGCTGCCCCTTTGCTCTCCCCTCCTTTTCCATCCTCTCTGCCCTTTCCCTCGGCAGGTCCCGCCTGGCAGTTTTATTCTTCGTCGTGTGTGCGCCAAGTGGGTTTTAAGTGTGTTGTTCCAGAGTGTTTTTACTACTGTGGCCGACTTTTACCGTGTGCATGTCCATTCAGTGTCTTCTCTGAGTTTTGAAGAATAGCCAACTGTGTTTTTTAACTTTCTGGTGACTTTTTTTTAACTGTCCTCCATGAACGTCTCCGTGTTAGTCTATTTTTTACCTCCATTTTCTCTCATTATTCTGTTTTAAGTTCCCCTTTATCGCCTCATGTATATAACATTTTAATCTTATTTTATGTTGTCATGTCACTCAGCTGAAGAGCGGCGAATTGTGCCGCTGACAGCCCTCCCCTGCCCATTTGAAGCAGGGGAATGAAATCACAATAAAGGAAAAAAAAAACGTCCGGCAGAGGCGCAATGTGCAGCGTTTACTTCCGACGAGCATAGGGGAGAGTGTTCCACCTCGCTACTCTTCTCACTTTCGCCGCTAATCATCTCTATAATAGAAGTTTAATTTAAAAGTAAACAAACATGGCTTTCAACACACAGTTACAGTTTTTTTTTTTTTTTTTTTTTTTTTTTTTTTTTTTTTTTTTTTTTTTTTTTTTTTGTGGCAGGTGTATGTCCCTTCTACCGAACTGAAAATTAAATGTACAATTAGTCATGGCAGACTTGGTCTAAACCCTATACCTTCTGAAATATGTAGACTTTAAATAATGGAAGAGGTGCCACAGTGTCTGCCGTAATGTTCTAATTTCCTAACATGGTTGCCTGCACTGTCCTAAAGCCTGCTGTAGGCAACCTTTGCTCTGTGCATTACGGTAGAAAATATGGCGCCATTGCCATGCTTTAAAGTCTACGTATTTCATAAGGTATGAGGTTTAAACAATGAAAACGAGCCTGCTGTCACTAATTGTATCTCTAGGTTTCATTTCCGCCTAAAAATATCATACACATGCCATTTAAAAAAGCGTATCTTTGTTTTGAATGTGATGTTTGCTTAGATTATGGATTGTGCATTCCTCCCCATTGTGTGAAACCCTGACATAGGTGCATCCCGGGCCAATTGCATTTTTCAAATTTTGTTTCATTCTGGAAATATATGAGGCAGCAGAGTAAGGTGGGACACCATGTAGAAAAGGCGAACAAAAAGTTTCCGTTCGAAGGTAGCATACTCCAGAATCAACATGCCAATCAGGCAAAATTGCCGTGAGGATCGAGGCATTCATCCCACAGACGTGCCAGTTTGAAAATACCGTTTTGTAAAGTAGGGAGTCCTACTGCGTGAAGACGTCCGTAGCTGCCTGCTGCACATGCTCGTCTCACAGGAGTCGTCAACCCTTCAAAGCGTTTTTCAAGGGACCGAAAGTGTGGCGATAGCATAGGGAGAGATCCAGACTGTAGGGCGGGTCATCGAGTGTCTCCCACCTTGAGTTAGTGAACTTCAGCGTTACGACATTTGCGACTTAGGGGCGTACGTTATCATGAAGCAGCAGCACTCCTTGTCGCAGTTTTCAACAGCGTCGTTTTTCGACAGGCGTGCTGCTTCATACACATTCTTCATTCTGCCATAGGTGTCTACCGATGTTTGCCCTTCGGCTGCCAAGAAAAGAATAACAGCGCGCGCGCGCTGGTCCTGTTTTGACGCATTAGATAATAACGTCGGCATATTTCATGTTCCCGCATTTACAGCATGCACGTCATAACGACAAGAATGTCACAATAATCCCCTGTCTACTTGCTGCTGCTTATATACCCGCGTCGGAGACGCACTGGGTTGTGAACACACTGTGGCAGCGTTCTCAAACGGAAACTTTTTGATCGTCTCCTTATTTTTTCTTGCTCAGTTTTAAATTATAGCATTCGCTTTTCACATGCTGCAGTCTCTTTCTGGAATTACAAAACTTACTCCGAAAACTGTGAAAATATGATGCGAGGTACCACATGATCACGCACCGAGAAACAAGTATTCGATTGAAATTTAAAGGTACTGCAATCGAGAAAATCTTGTCAATACTGTATTTCATAGTCTATCTGTTACATTTTTACTCTATTCAACAAGAACCACGAAGTGGTACGTATCATCTAAAATCATGTACAACTAAAATACATTTTTAAATAGAAGCTATTGGAAAGTAGCACAGATTTCCATTTTCTAGATGGGTAAAATTGTTCAGAAATTAAAGGAACTCAGTTCGTTTGCAAGTATGCATGCTAAAAGAACATCTTCTGTTTCATGGTACGTGATGGTACCTAACTGCTCTACATAATTATATAATTATTTCTAACATTATACTCACAATAAAATTTTGTGCCTCAAGGATTAACATTATATTCCCAATAGCTTTAATATACACTACTGGCCATTAAAATTGCTGCACCAAGAAGAAATGCAGATGATAAACGGGTATTCATTGGACAAATATATTATACTAGAACTTACATGTGATCACATTTTCAAGCAATTTGGGTGCATAGATCCTGAGAAATCAGTACCCAGAACAACCACCTCTGGCCGTAATAACGGCCTTGATACGCCTGGGCATTGAGTCAAACAGAGCTTCAACAGATACCACAGTTCATCCAGAGTAGTGACTGGCGTATTGTGACGAGCCAGTTGCTCGGCCACCATTGACCAGACGTTTTTAGTTGGTGAGAGATCTGGAGAATGTGCTGGCCACGGCAGCAGTCGAACATTTTCTGTATCCACAAAGGTCCGTACAGGATTGCAACATGGGGTCGTGCATTATCCTTCTGAAATGTAACCGAGCGAGGTGGCGCAGTGGTTAGCACACCGGACTCGCATTCGGAAGGACGACGGTTCAATCCCGTCTCCGGCCATCCTGATTTAGGTTTTCCGTGATTTCCCTAAATCGCTACAGGCAAATGCCGGGATGGTTCCTTTGAAAGGGCACGGCCGATTTCCTTCCCCATCCTTCCCTCACCCGAGCTTGCGCTCCGTCTCTAATGACCTCGTTGTCGACGGGACGTTAAACACTAATCTCCTCCTCCTCCTCTGAAATGTAGAATTTCGCAGGGATCGAATGAAGGGTAGAGTCGCGGGTCGTAACACATCTGAAATGTAACGTCCACTGTTCAAAGTGCCATCAATGCGAACAAGAGGTGACCGACACGTGCGACCAATTGCAATCCATAGCATCGTGCCAGCTGATATGCCAGTATGGTTATGACGAATACACGCTTCCAATGTGCGTTCACCGCGATGTCGCCAAACACGGATGCGGCCATCATGATGCTGTAAACAGAACCTGGATTCATCCGAAAAAAAATGACGTTTTGCCATTCGTGCACCCAGGTTAGTCGTCGAGTACACCATCGCAGGCGCTCCTGTCTGTGACGCACCGTCAAGGGTAACTGCAGCCATGGTCTCCGGGCTGATACTCCATGTTGCTGCAAACGTCGTCGAACTGTTCGTGCAGATGGTTGTTGCCTTGCAAACGTCCCCATGTGATGACTCAGGGATCGAGACGTGGCTGCACGATCCGTTACAGCCATGCAGATAAGATGCCTGTCATCCCGACTGCTAGTGATACGAGGCCGTTGGGATCCAGCACGGCGTTCCGTATTACCCTCCTGAACCCACCGATTCCATATCCTGCTAACATCATTGGATCTCGACCAACGTGAGCAGCAATGTCGCGATACGATAAACCGCAATCGCGATAGGCTACAATCCGACCTTTATCAAAGTCGGAAACGTGATGGTACGCATTTCTCCTCCTTACACGAGGCATCACAACAACGTTTCACCAGGCAACGCCGGTCAACCGCTGTTTGTGAATGAGAAATCGGTTGGAAACCTTGCTCATGTCAGCACGTTGTAGGTGTCGCCACTGGCGCCAACCTCGTTGAATGCTCTGGAAAGCTAATCATTTAGATATTACAGCATCTTCTTCCTGTCGGTTAAATTTCGCATCTGTAGCACGTCATTTTCATGGTGTAGCAATTTTAACGTCCAGTAGTGTATTATACAGCACTTAAACGCCTAGAAAGCGAGCTATTTGTAGCTGTTACTCTAATCATGTATAGCAACAATAAAAACTGCAGGAAACTGCTTACGGTGGTCTCTAGCGCGCATTCTTCAATGTGATTCTAAAATCAGTCACTTCACTAAAGTACCGACCAAAAAACATCGAGTATTCCTAGGTAAACCATCCTCTACGTACACACTCGCCCTTACTTCGCACGTCCCGGAGATGCCTCCGTTGTATTTTTCCTGAAACGAGCGAGGAAGGATGCAGACACGGTGGAGGCCTTGAGCTGGGAAGGCGACCTAGAAGCACAAAGGCCCGTTGAGAGCGGGGCCAAGACCGCCATCTGCATAAGCGCCGACACCTGCACCGGCAGCGGCTGCACTTTGTCCTGCGCGCAGCAGGTTGTTACACGCTCCGCTTGGCGCGGGGACACGCCTACCGACGTGCCGACGTGAGTCACAATCGACACTATTGCTGTATTGCGTAAGACGGTGGTATTTACAGCTACACCGCAAGCTAGAGATGAGCCAAACCGCTATTCTGCAGTAACCGTTATCGCGGTTCCAGTTATTTTTTTACAACCGTTATTTATAACGGCTATAAATAACTGTCAAGTTATTTTTCACGACCGAATACTCCGATGGGGTTACAGTTAAAAAACGACTAGGTGGAATCCATCAGTTTAATTATCAGTATAATTGCGAGTAGTGTGGAATGGCAGGAATGTCGTATGAATAGTGCCATAAGCTTAGCTGATTGCTGGCATATTTTAGTTAATGTTTGAACGATTATTAAAGTTTCATGTTATATGTATGTAGGTTATCGGTCACTGTTAGAAATATTATCCTCGCAGCTGCAACAAAAGCGCGGAACTTCACCATAGCACTATTTAAGTAAAATGTTAACAACGTGCTTTTTTAAGTATGAAATAATATGTAAGCTGAATACTGTGGGTTAAATTCGAAGGTTAATTTCTTGCGCTCTTCACTTAATAGAATAAGTTCAAATGGCTCTGAGCACTATGGGACGTAACTTCTGAGATCAGCAGTTCCCTAGAACTTGGAACTACTTAAAGCTAACTAACCTAAGGACATCACGCACATCCATGCTCGAGGCAGGATCGAACCTGCGACCGTAGCGGTCGCGCGGTTCCAGACTGAAGCGCCTAGAACCGCTCGGCCAACTCGGCTGGCAATAGAATAAGTGTACGGCCTTGTGATACAGCACAAAAATATACGTAATGTGATAGATTCGTTTACTGGTGTACAAGAAAGTGCTATTGGGTAAGTGTGAGTACCCTAATCCAAGTTTTATTTGAGATTTGGAAAGCTGCTCGATTTCTCCAGCTACAGCATGTGTATAACATATGAAGACATGCAGATCGAAAAGGTTGATAGTGTTAAATTTCTGGGATTACAACTCGCCAATAAATTCAGTTGGGGAAGGTTTAGCACAGAATTGCTGAAGCGCCTAAACAAGTCCGTATTTGCAGTAAGAATGATGTCAGATGTAGGAGACATAAAAAAAAACTTACATAGCCGACCGGAGTGGCCATGCGGTTCTAGGCGCTACAGTCTGGAACCGGGCGACCGCTACGATCGCAGGTTCGAATCCTGCCTCGGGCATGGATGTGTGATGCCCTTAGGTTAGTTAGGTTTAATTAGTTCAACGTTCTAGGCAACTGATGACCTCAGAAGTTAAGTCGCATAGTGCTCAGAGCCATTTGAACCATCTACACGACATGGATGTCAACAAGAATCCTGCCTTCCCGTTCCCACACAAAGAAGCTGGCATGGGACCAACGGTGGTGACTGTTGTGCTTTGCTCAAGAGTTGCGTAGCATCCTGGAGCTTACTCTGTAAGTTTCAGTTTCCGCGAGTTAGCACTTGACACACGGCTCCAATGGTACCTTGGCCCCCAAGAGCCCACTTGAAATGTGACTAATATCTACACGACAGCCGGCCGGGATGGCCGACTGGTTCTAGGCGCTGCTGTCTGGAATCGCGCTACCGCTGCGCTTGCAGGTTCGAATCCTGCCTCGGGCATGGATGTGTGTGATCTTCTTAGGTTAGTTAGGTTTAAGTAGTTCTAAGTTCTAGGGGACTGATGACCTCATCATTTAAGTCCCATAGTGCTCAGAACCATTTGAACCATCTACACGACATGGATGTCAACAAGAATCCTGTCTTTCCGTTCCCACGAAACATGAGAACTTTAGCACCGTCTGAATAACATTTTCTGTTTGTCCAACCCTCAGTTTGGCTTCCCCTTCTAAATTCTTATTACTTGTATTGCTAGCCCGTTAACTGACAGAGGACGAGAACGAGGACTGTGAGCGAATAACTATAAGTGCCAAAGAAACATACCGACCTCTGACAGTTATTTGCAATGTCTCTCGTTTTTCTTATGGTAACTCTGTTTGTACTATCCGCCCTAACTAAATCGACGAATAAGGCGGTGGCTCAAGGGAACGACCGTACATGTCAATGCCTGTACTGCACTCCTGTCAGCTACCGCTCTGACATTAACTTTATTTAGTTGTTTGTGCTGAGAGTAGCGAAGGTGCACGAAATAGTACACAGTTCTATCAACAAATGGCGCGTAGTCTCACAATTATTTCCACGACCTATAGAACGCCCTCCAAATGGTCTATACCTCTCCTTAGTGGTCAGATCTTCGATGAGTTGACGCGAAAGCGTAGTACGATCTTCGCTCAACATACGGTGAGAGGCCCTGTTGGCAGTTATTGAAATGGCTACCAGTATCAAAACAATGGTTCAAATGGCTTTGAGCACTATGGGACTTAACATCTGTGGTCATCAGTCCCCTAGAACTTAGAACTACTTAAACCTAACTAACCTAAGGACATCACACACATCCATGCCCGAGGCAGGATTCGAACCTGCGACCGTAGCAGTCGCGCGGTTCCGGACTGAGCGCCTAGAACCGCTAGACCACCACGGCCGGCGTGGCGGCAGTGTGAATGGAATAACAAGATTTCCGATGTGAAGAAACAGCACATCAGTTGTATTAAAAAACGATTTTTAACGCAACTAGTGTGCCGTTTCTGCATATCGGCATTCTTCAAGAACAGTTGCTGAAAACGATGAACAAAAAGTTTAAATGACAGCATTGGTCATTGCGATGTGCGGAGACGTGTGAGGGGGGGGGGGGGGGGGGGAGCTGACGTAATCGACGCTCGGCGCTACCAACACAAATTGCAACGTTTAACTTCATCATGCAACAATTTTGACACCACAGCTGCTGGTTCGTTGCCGTTTGTAGAAATGAAAAAAAAAAAAAAAAACAGGGAAGTCGACATGGAGTGTTTCGGACAAATCGGATGTGTGACGAAACCGGACGACGAACCCATTGGACACCCTTTATTGTGCCATATCCATGCTGTTACCATTGTTAGCAATGTGGCTATCGCCAAGGGTGAACGTGCATAGCTTTCCTTTCAGTTCTTACTCTAAGGGCGGTAAACAGACATCTAGCTTGTTGATGTACAGAATATCTGATAATAATCCATACATTTAAGCTCTGAAACCTGCAGTGTATTTACAATGTGCAGCCGATATTTTATAGGCCACTACGTCGATATTTTTTTCCGGCGATATTTCGATATATCGTTACTTTTTGTCCATATATTGAGGCCCGACGATTGTTTCTTTTTTAAATATCGGTATTTCGGATTTCCGATATTTTTAAAAAATATCAACACTCCTAATGTGGGGAGTTCTCCACACCGCCCCACTGTTTCGCACTTTCTCTTTGTTATGACGGGCCAGTGGGCCTCGGAGCCGGGTACATTCACCACCAGCGGAACGGAAAACGCTGCTCCATGGCGCTGCCGCACACCAGAGTTTGAAAATGCTGTACTCCATGCAGCCGGCCACTGTGGCCGAGCGGTTCTAGGCACTTCAGTCCGAAACAGCGCGTCTGCTGCGGTCGCAGGTTCGAATCCTGCCTCGGACATGGATGTGTGTGATGTCCTTAGGTTAGTTAGGTTTAAGTAGTTCTAAGTTCTAGGGGACTGATGACCACAGCTGTTAAATCCCATGTGCTCAGCGCCATTTGAGCCATTTTTGTAATCCATGCAGCGGAACGGGACCCAACGACGAGCACTAGAAACATAGCAGGTAAACAGAATGTGGATCAGTAATCTTTGCCAAATTATGCAGTAAATCGCAAGAAAGCGTCGAAGTTGCAGTATTAATTTTCTTTACTGATGACTAGCCCTAAGCTCATTATCAAATCATATATTAAGCTACGCAATACCATCCATTACGATAACCGTTTGCTAGTTCGTTTTAGTTAAACGCATGTAAAGTAGTGCAGGACGATTTTTTTGCAGTTTATTGCATAATTTGGTGAACCATAAAGCTGCTACGTAATGTCTTCCATAATACTGGAAATCAGTAGACAAGCTACCTGTTGGCGTGTTCTGCAGGAGCAGCAGCTACATCCGTACCCCCCCCCCTCCCCCTCCCCCTCCCCAGAAGGTAAAGGCAATGCAGCCACAGCGTTTTGCGTTACGAGCCATCTGCTGCAAGTGGGTCTTGCCCCACTGTGTGGACGAGTCCGGCTTCCCAAGACAGATCCTTTTGCACAGACGAAACCATGTTCACCAGGGAAAGTGTTCTCAATTTCCACAACAGTCACGTGTGCGCTGATGAAAACCGCTTGCTACGCGCCCCTTTGAGTTCCAAGAACGGAACGATGGAACGATACCGTCTGAACATTCGGGCAGGGTCAGATGGAGACGGTGGGAGGAGGGCAAAGGGGGGGGGGGCGGGCGGGGGAGACTAGGAGAGGATACCAAGACGGCACGCAGCAGTTAACTTTTTTTTTTCTCCTCATCAGTCTCTCGACTGGCTGAAACGAACCGTCACGAATTCCTCTCCTGTGTCATTTGCTGGTTGTATTCCAGTCTCTGCCTTTACAGTTTTCACCCTCTGCAGCTCCCTCTAGTACGGAGGAAGTTATACCTAATGTATTAAAAGATGTCGTGTCGTCCTGTCCCTTCACCTTCTCAGTGTTTTCCATATATTCCTTTCCTCGCCGATTCTCCGGAGAACCTCCTCATTCCACCTAATTTTCAACATTCTTCACTTAGACACCACAGACACCCGAAGATGAGCGCGTTTTCGACGATGCTACCCAGATGAATATTCCTGAACGATTTAAAATGAAACACCCTATTTAAGATAAAACTTAAAGACATACTTAAAGCAAGAAATATCTTGTGATACTGTCCACACCAAAAGTATCACGATATGATATGTTATTTAGTATCGATGCCAATATTTAATATTGTGTTAATACTTCCATTATATCGGAATAAAGGCATCATATCGATGCTTCTGTTCAGATGTTATCGAGGTGTCAACATATTTGTAGATACTGGTATCCATAGTAAATATCGTATCGGGTTTAGAAACGGTATCTCTGTTAACACAGCAAGGACAACAGTTTTGGAGAGCCGGAACACGGGGTGGTGCAGCCTGTTGCTGTGGCTGTTGGTGCTGTTGCTGTCATTAATTTGCAATTCCGCGTACCAGCAATTACGCGGGCCCTGTGGCAGTTAACGCCGTCCCGTCATTAGGGCCGCACAATGGCGCAGTTTACGCTGGCCGCCGGCTGCGAGGGCACTTCGCCTACAAAGTAATCGCCGGTCGGCGCTACAACCGCAGCCTCAGTTTGCACGAATAAACCGCTGTAGCCTGTTTCTTGTATTATTTTAGAGCCGCTATAAAGTCGGCGGTCTTAATGGTCGGCCCTTAATAGCACCGGACTATCGGCGGAGAGGAATGTGTAGCGCCCAAGGCCGCACCCGCAGAAGCTATTGGGCCGCAGTTGATGAACACACCTCTGCAACACTCTTGTACGCAATGTGCAAATCCCACAGTTAATCAGGTTCATTACGGTCTTCACTCTTCTCGATAAAACTTCTCACAACCAATATCGTAGCATCGACTCTAATTTTACAGTGTAGTCCGTAAAGTACAGTGTAACAAGACTCCTACATATCGCTTCACGAATCTATATCAATTCAGTAAGATTTATTTCATAAATTAAAGTGGAGAGAACAGGCTGTTGGCTTGCGGCTGTAAGGTTCCCACACAAGGAAGCGGATTCGGGACCAACGGTGGTCACTGTTGTGCTTCGCTCAAGAGCTGGGTAGCATCCAGGAGCTTACTCTGAAGTTTCAGTTTCCACGAGTTAAAACTTGGCACACGGCTCCAACAGTACCTTAGCCACCAAGGGCCCGTATGAAATGTAGCAAATATCTACACAATATCGATGTCAACAAGAATCCTGCCTTTTCGTTCTCACGAAACGTGAGGACTTTAGCACCTCCTCAATAGCATTTTCTGTTTGTCCAACCCTCAGTTTGGCCTCCCCTACTAAATTCTATGTATCTTCTTCAGTCGATAGTAAAAGATCGATCAAACTCGGTATCACCTTTAGAACCTGACTATGCGTATTCGTATGTCATATCACGGAGATTTCTGCAGCGTTCCTCTCTATTTTCATGCTTCAATCCACATTTACATTCGTCACATTGGCTAAATTCTTGATACCGTCCTACCATGTAGAGTTTGGGCGGAGAACAGAGAACCTTGAATTCTGATCTTTTATTCCCAAGGAATCTGACTATCTTCTCGCTTCCTGCACTTCGTCCCGTGCTGCCGACTGTGCAGTTTTAAGATGTAAGTGTCGCTTTTTGCTGCAGCGTGAGGAGTTAGTCTCATATTTCAGGCTCCGCACTCGGATCAGCTCACAATTTAACTGATCCCTTGTGCATTTGGAAGCGAACTTCATTCGGCCATTTCTCTTCTATTCGAAAATGTGAGTTGGGTGGCTGAAGATCTCTGATTTTATTCGCCCTTCAATCTTCTTACCGATGTATTTCAAAGTCCCACGCAGTAGTTATGTTTCTGGTAGTTTTCTGTGCGTTTTCTTTAAAGTCAGTTTTCAATAAGATTCCATGTATGTTTTGAACCCTAATAAATACGTGATTACTGTGGTATCTACTTCCATTTATGAACCTCTCTTCCTATAACTCCTCCCATGATTGTGAGATCCTTGTTTAACCAATATAATCAGGAATTGACTAAAATGGTGTTTCATCCTTGGGCGCAGTGGCCAAATTATTATTAATGGAACATGATGTATATATGCAGACTGAAGCGACGAATGAAAATTTGTATCGAGGCAAGGATTCGAACCCGGATCTCCTCCTCAATAGACAGATGCGTTAACCACTTCACCAACGTGGCACATTGGCTTTTGTTTGATGCAGAGGTAGGCCACGTAGTTGTGCAAAGCCACTGTGCCACAACGGTGCACTGGTTAGTGCATCTGCCTAGTGAGCAGGAGACCCGGGTTCGAATCCCCTCGCTTCAGTCTGCATACATACGTCATAGGTGTTTGAGACTTAAAAATTGATGGAATGTTGTATAACATGCAAGGCAGTTTTTGTGGTGATGTGTGGGTAGTAACCGCAGATCTTTATTTCGGTGCCCAAACTGTTACTAGTGCACATTTGTTTCAATAGATATTTAATCCCTAGTTACTGCAATCTAATGAGAAGAGGAAGTCAGCCTCTTATATGGGCCACCTCTAAGTTTGGGTGTTATTTTATGTCCAAAGAAAAGATATGGAATTCTTTATCATAATTAGCTCATCCGACAAAATGTTACCATTTCGAAAGAGTACTCTGGTCGCCTTTAAACATTATAGATGGTCTAGAAGTGCTACCAGGCAGTCTTGTGACCCTCGACCGCTGATGTAAGTTACGTCAGTGAAGTGGTGTGTATGCGTCAGACAGCCGTAGGTTTCAGCGTAATATTATCAGTCGACGCAAAAGAATGCCAGAAAGGAGCCATCTTATTTGGATATGTCCGGGATCACATCATCACTGGCGTCGTTCCACGTCTACAGGGAATGGTATATCGCTCACAACTATGTAACACAGCGTAACATCAGTCGTCGTAAAAATACCCTAACCGACACCAGAGGCAAGTGCCACTCCTTTTCAACGGCAGTCGGTTCCAAACCCGATAGAAATTCCTACTCGTAGTGAATTGAAGTGTATGATAGCCAGTTTTCGAGCAAACATTGCGAAGGAAATTTCCTTGAATGAGTTTGTTATCTCGCTAAGGCCATTGCTCACAACGGCAAATAACGGGTCGAACAACACTAACTGTACAGCAGCCAACTGTATGTGTGTGTAGTGCAATCCGATGTATAGCAGCTTTAAGCTCTTTTCAAATGACACAATGTTCCGGGCACACTGATGGCTTAATTCAGACGTTTAAGCTGCAGTGTATGGAATGTGTAGATTCATACTTGAGGGCAGCAATGTTTTCGGTGTGTTTTTCGTGCCATCACTAGGGTCAGTCATCCAAGTCACCATGAACATGAACCAGGATCTTTGTTTTACAGCTTTCTGATGAGTATGCTGTGGACGCTACCATTTCCAAAGGTGACCACAACCAAGTCTTGAGGGCTGCAGGCGTATGTTCCTTATTTGAAGAATACCCCGACACAGTCGGCACCCCGTATCCCCACTAAATCACCCAACCTTAATTCCATAGAAAATGTGCTTGGCCATCTGGAACAGTGTGAAAACGGAGCAGTCAACCTCTTCTTCTGTTTGACAACCCTACGGCATCTAATAACTTCTGGCTTCAGCTAAACGTGGCACATTCTCGTCGAACTGAGCTCATTCTCAAAGCCA
This sequence comes from Schistocerca americana, assembly GCF_021461395.2. Taxonomy (NCBI): domain Eukaryota; kingdom Metazoa; phylum Arthropoda; class Insecta; order Orthoptera; family Acrididae; genus Schistocerca; species Schistocerca americana. Next base: position 283,395,887 of record NC_060123.1, on the reverse strand, counting down.
GAGGAGGCGTTATGCTGTAATAGCATGGTTTTTAAAGGGCTGAACATTCTTTTTGCGGGTGTGCTTCCAAAAAAGTCTTCCGTTGTTCACTTCTGTTAAAACTTCCGTGTTGAGAGTCCACTGTCGATGAACCGAAGTATTTACTGACTTTTCTTCGTTATCTGCAGGAGACGAGATAAGGCTATCTATGAGGATGTCTCCCACAGGCGGTTCAAATGGTTCAAATGGCTCTGAGCAGTATGGGACTTAACTTCTAAGGTCATCAGTCCCCTAGAACTTAGAACTACTTGAACCTAACTAACCTAAGGACATCACACACATCCATGCCCGAGGCAGGATTCGAACTTGCGACCGTAGCGGTCACGCAGTTCCAGACTGTAGCGCCTAGAACCGCACGGCCACGCCGGCCGGCTCCCACAGGCGGTGACAAAATGGTAGTGAATAGTGTAATCTGTAGACTTTTGACTCAGTCCGGGAGATTTAATAGGTATTCTATGAGATGTTTTATTTTTACATAGTGAATCGGTGCGGTATCTTTCCACACAAAGTATCTGATTCATTAGCTGGCTTATACATTCATCAGCTGGATATTTTCGTGGTTTCAAATGAGCACTCAGTCGGGACTTTACCCATGCTTGTATATTCTTTCAGTCTGCATTCAATTCAACACCGCATTGTCTTTGGTAACAAACAGCACAAAAATGAATGAACTGCGACACGAGATAGGTGTTCTGACAAGGGTGGAGGGGGGGGGCGGGTTATTAGGCTACAAACATGAAGCCTAGCCGCCTGCCTTATACGCTGGAAGGAGGTACACTTCATGACAATGAGACGCACTAATCAGAACGCAATAGCACAACGTCCTTCTGGAAGCAAAAAGGACCTTGGAAGACTTCGCAAAAGCCTGGCAGCTCCCTTCCACGCTCTGCAGCCTCATAAGGGGAATGAAGAATAAGGCGATGGTGAAAGTAGCCCAACTGTCGTAAGCATAAAATGGCGTAAAATTCAAAATCCAAAGTTTGCTCCCTCCCCTCTTTCTCAAGTCACAGTCCAAGATGACCACTAGTCCCTAGTACAGAATCAAAGACGGAGGACACACACAACATTCCCTAGGGTGTTCTCCTCCTCTCAGACATCAGAGCTCACTGTGACAGCCTGCATCGGTGCCGGGTCACGTATGCTAAGTTTATAATCACAGAGCTCACTGAGATGAAAAACTTTGCTATCATCAACGGCAGAGTAACACAGCCCGTTAGTAGACAGAAGCTAAATATCGAAGCTGAGAGTGCCACAGGTGGACTAACAGTAATCTGTGCAACCTAATGTCATGCGTCACCACATTCAGGATCTGCTCCAGGCTTGTGCGACGCTATAGAAAACTTACAGCACTTTGTGGCTTCTTGACGAGTACAGCGCTACACCCCCAACTACAACCACCACTCCTATGCCCTCCACACCGCTCTCACAACACTACAACACCACAGGCAGATTGGGGAGAACCTTAACAGTCATGGTCAACCAATGTAACTTAGTTTCTGCCCTTATAACTAAATATTTCCTATGAATAGCCGGTAAAAATTCTACTACACCGGTTGTCTGAGCGAGATATTCAAAATGTGCGGAACTCTTACGGGCAAACCGTACTTTGTATCATAACTACGTGACTATGGAAGCAATTGACGAATCTAAAAGTATGGTTGATGAACGTGATCAAACTGTACACTTCAATACAGATGAGTCAAAACATTATAACCACATGCTTAATGTGTGTTGATACACTGTTTGCACCCACTTCAACATGACATGGACTGGACAAGTCCTTGGTAGGTTTCCTGTGATATGTGACATGAAATCTTTCAAAAATTCTCTTCCGATTCCGGTTCCGCAATAGCAATCTCCAATCTTCCCGACAGAGTGTACTGTAAACTCATACAGTTAGGAAATGATCGCCAGTAAAATGTGTTTCTCGGAGAAAAACACTGACTACAGAACAAATGAGTTACATCCACGAAACCAATAAATTTTTGTCAAAATCAGTCAATTTTGTACCGAAATCAGCGAATTTTGTGTCGAAATCAACACATGTTGTGCCCAAATGAGTGAATTTTATATCGCAATTAGTAAATCTTGTGCCAAAATCTGTTCGTACAGAAGATTCCTTTAGGATTTCCGAGAGGGTAGCGAACACTACAATTACTCAAACCGAGATGGTCGTAGACAGTAGTCGTATTGTCAACAATAAAATACTTTAACGACACGATGCGATGAGCAATCGGTCGCTCTGCCTTCAAACAATATGAGCACAATATCCCGGTACGTCAATCTGTAACCCAAAAATGCATTAACCAACTCACTTTTGTGATATAAAAGGAACATATGAAATAACTGGCAGACACATTTATGAATGAAAGCATTATTTCATAAAAGTACAAAACATGGGAATCGGCAACATTTCCTCTTAGTACATCGACTGGGAAAACAGAAGTAAATCACAAGAAGAGGAAGTCATCGCTTCCTTGAAAAGATCGCTTGGTTCTGTAAGAAAAACGAATATGGCTTTTCCATAGGCATCGGTTGTACCATTCATATGTGTAGTCTCTGAAGTTTCTTTAAAACTTGTTAATTAAGCATTCACATTATGCATTATGCGTTTTACAATATTCTTCGTATTTTGAGATACGTTTTACTGCCCACTGAATTCTGGTAGTTATGGTTTTATAACAACTCACTTCCAGGATTCAGTTGAAATTATTAAACTAAAAAATGGCATGCTTATTAGACTTGTTTACAAACAGATTCTTTCGTTTGCAAATTTTTATTATAAGTTGACAAAATATGACTGTCTGTGCGAAAATTCGAGTTTTTAATGACTCCCTTAAATAGAATTGTTAGCAGGTGCATTACAATTTTCCAGAACTACTAGAAGATGCAATGCATTTTCCCAGAAATACGTAAGTCTTCCATTCCATATGCTTTCGAATGATTTCATGAGTCTCTTCAATTTCACGTCATATCTGCAAATATTGTAATGAAGTGACAATTTATAAACGTTTGCCGCTCATCTGGTATGATTGTGTTTGTTTATTTATAATTCCACAACTGAACTGTGGTTGCTCAGGTCACAGAAGTAGAGTTGACAATGGGAACTTTAGTAAGGATATGTGATGCCTCCTGAAGTGAACAGAGCCACAATTAATTGCAAGCTTGAACAATTGTCCCGATCATAAAGCGGTTACTGCATCGATGATTTCAGCCGTAAATAGAAATATTACAAACGGTAGGAAGATTTTTCTGCTTAGCAAAAGTGAAAAAAAGCAGATTACAGAGTACCTGACGGCTCAACACAAACGTTTTGTCTCAAGTGCAGATAGTGTTGAGGATCAGTGGACAAAGTTCTAAACCATCGTACAATATGCGTTAGATGAGTATGTGCCAAGCAAGATCGTAAGAGATGGAAAAGAGCCACCGTGGTACAACAACCGAGTTAGGAAACTGCTGCGGAAGCAAAGGGAACTTCACAGCAAACATAAACATAGACAAAGCCTTGCAGACAAACAAAAATTACGCGAAGCGAAATGTAGTGTGAGGAGGGCTATGCGAGAGGCGTCCAATGAATTCGAAAGTAAAGTTCTATGCACTGACTTGGCAGAAAATCCTAAGAAATTTTGGTTTTATGTCAAAGCGGTAGGTGGATCAAAACAAAATGTCCAGACACTCTGTGACCAAAATGGTACTGAAACAGAGGATGACAGATTAAAGGCCGAAATACTAAATGTCTTTTTCCAAAGCTGTTTCACAGAGGAAGACTGCACTGTTCCTTCTCTAGACTGTCGCACAGATGACAAAATGGTAGATATCGAAATAGACGACAGAGGGATAGAGAAACAATTAAAATCGCTCAAAAGAGGAAAGGCCGCTGGACCTGATGAGATACCAGTTCGATTTTACACAGAGTACGCGAAGGAACTTGCCACTCTTCTTGCAGCGGTGTACCGTAGGTCTCTAGAAGAGCGTAGCGTACAAAAGATTGGAAAAGGGCACAGGTCATCCCCGTTTTCGAGAAGGGACGTCGAACAGATGTGCAGAACTATAGACCTATATCTCTAACGTCGATCAGTTGTAGAATTTTGGAACACGTATTATCTTCGAGTATAATGACTTTTCCGGAGACTAGAAATCTACTCTGTAAGAATCAGCATGGGTTTCGAAAAAGACGGTCGTGTGAAACCCAGCTCGCGCTATTCGTCCACGAGACTCAGAGAGCCATAGACACGGGTTCACAGGTAGATGCCGTGTTTCTTGCCTTCCGCAAGCGTTTTATACAGTTCCCCACAGACGTTTAATGAACAAAGTAAGAGCATATGGACTATCAGACCAATTGTGTGATTGGATTGAAGATTTCCTAGATAACAGAACGCAGCATGTCATTCTGAATGGAGAGAAGTCTTCCGAAGTAAGAGTGATTTCAGGTGTGCCACAGGGGAGTGTCATAGGACCGTTGCTATTCACAATATAAATAAATGACCTTGTGGATGACATCGGAAGTTCTCTGACGCTTTTTGCAGATGATGCTGTGATGTACCGAGAGGTAGCAACAATGGAAAATTGTACTGAAATGCAGGAGGATCTGCAACGAATTGACGCATGGTGCAGGGTATGGCAATTGAATCTCAATGTAGACAAGTGTAATGTGCTGCGAATACATAGAAAGATAGTTCCCTTATCATTTAGCTACAAAATAGCAGGTCAGCAACTGGAAGCAGTTAATTCCATAAATTATATGGGAGTATGCATTAGGAGTGATTTAAAATGGAATGATCATATAAAGTTGATCGTCGGTAAAGCAGATACCAGACTGAAATTCATTGGAAGAATCCTAAGGAAATGCAATCCGAAAACAAAGGAAGTAGGTTACAGTACGCTTGTTCGCCCACTGCTTGAATACTACTCAACAGTGTGGGATCCGTACCAGATAGGGTTGATAGAGGAGATAGAGAAGATCCAACGGAGAGCAGTGCGCTTCGTTACAGGATCATTTAGTAATCGCGAAAGCGTTACGGAGATGATATATAAACTCTAGTGGAAGACTGTGCAGGAGAGACGCTCAGTAGCTCGGTACGGGCTTTTGTTAAAGTTTCGAGAACATACCTTCACCAAAGAGTCAAGCAGTGTATTGCTCCCTCTTACATATATCTCGCGAAGAGAACATGAGGATAAAATCAGAGAGATTAGAGCCCACACAGAAGCATATCGACAATCCTTCTTTCCACGTACAATAACGAGACTGGAATAGAAGGGAGAACCGATAGAGGTACTCAGTGTACCCTCCGCCACACACCGTCAGGTGGCTTGGGGAGTATGGATGTAGATGTAGATCCCTGGAGACTTATGCAGGGTTTCATGTTGGCGTAGGTAACAGATTAACGCTCTCTGCCTGACGAGTTCAGTCGACAGCGCAATTGTCCGCAAAAGGCAAAGGTTCCGGGTTGATGTCCCGGTCCGGCACACAGTTTTAATCTGTCAGAAAGTTTAAAATCAGCGCACACTCCGCTGCAGAGTGAAAATTCATTCTGGAAACATCTCAGATATTTACGCAGAAAGTACTATCAAATAACTTGGATATGAAATTTCCTCTTTTCAGGTTTGAATCTATGTGTGATGACGATTACCGAAAGGACGTTTACAGTACGCGTATAGCTTTACCGAGATACTGGAGTTTCAAAGAAACATTTTCTGTAGCAATAGCTGCTTGAATTGATTCACAATAGCTTATCTCTTATGAAAGTACAGAAATATTAATCTACTTTAACACTAGTTGAAACTCAGAAATGCTGTAAAACAGTCATACAGTTCTATTAATTAGGATAGCAGTAATGATGTGCTTGTACAGCCGAGTTTTGGATTCTATTTTATGTACAATATTTTGGCTACCGATCCAATCGTCTTCTTTAGGTGCCGTGAGCCGTATTATTATCTGTACGCGCTGACTATATTCCAGCCACACTATTCATAAAATGAAACTGACATCGCGGCTGTATACACTAAAGCATACCATTAATCAGTTACGACGAGAAAACCTGACAGATAGCATAGCAGTATATGACCTGTCTGACTACAATATTAGTATTTGACAAAATTAAAGCAATAACAGCCCTCGGTCGCAAAAATTTTTTGAGCTAGGTTTCGGCAACTACTAAGTGTGCCTTCATCAGAAGTAAAACACTCAAGCTGGCATGTCACGTATTAAATAAATATCAAGCGATAAAGCTTTAGTCGCAACATTTTAAAATAGAAAACATAGAAGACAAGTCACTACGGACTGCTCACTCTTAATAGTTGCTGAGACTGAGGGGTATTATTGCTTTAGTTTTATTTTGTAAACGGTCGCTAACAACGCAGCCACGTTCAAAACTTTTAGTGTTTTATAGTTATTTCGCCTACTTGATCTACGAATCATATAGTATTCTTAAAGGAAGGAAGGAAGAAAGATTACGGCTTCACATCCAGTAGACATCGACGTCATTAGAGACGGGGCACGAGCTCGGATTATTTCAAGGGTGGGAAAGGAAATCGGCCATGCCCTTTGAAGGAAGCATCCCGGCATTTAGCTGGAGCGATTTTGGTCAATCATGGAACACCTAAATCTGGGATGGCTGAATGCGTATGTGTACCGCCGACTTCGGGAATACGACTCCAGTGTGCTAAGCACTGCGCCACTTCGCTGGATACATGTTTTTGCCATTTTATTACAATATTCCACTCTGTCTGATTCAATCCTTCCGTGGTGTAGAACAATTTATTATGTTTTGTCGTGTTCAGAGCGGATGATCTGTCTCCTATCCAATATGCAAGGGAGACATGTTAGACACATATCTGATGAAAGACTTTGCCCAATAGCTAAAAAATATATAAAAGTCAACTTTTAAACCCGTCTGTCTACTGTTGAAAGCCTATGTGATGAGCTGCAGTCTACCCTAATTCATATTGTTATTACATTTTTTCTAGTGTTTTGTGGTAATTTCGAAGTCATTTCAGCCTGCGAATACGTTTTTTAATGACTCTCTGTTAGGTTTACCATCATTCGGAATGGAGCTGCATGCGCGATTCTGCTAAAGTCTTCTATTCGGTGTTAAGGTTTTCTGCATAAATTAATTACTTTCTGCTCTAAGGTTTTTAGTTCGTCGGAGCCGTAGGCTTAACAACTGAAAATGCTATAGTCTCTTTTCTCTGTGAGGTTTTGGACGGATTAAATAAAAGGTTGCGAACGTTAGGTGTTTTCTTTGATTTAACGAAAGGCTTTTGACTGTGTCGACCACAAAATATTACTGCAGAAGTTGGAACATTATGGAGTAAGGGGAGTAGCTTACAATTGGTTCGCCTCTTACTTTAAGAACAGAAAGCAGAAGGTAATTCTCCGCAATATTGAGAGTGGTAGTGATGTTCAGTCCCAATGGGGCACTGTTAAATGGGGCGTTCCCCAAGGATCGGTACTGGGGCCACTGCTGTTTCTTATTTATATAAATGATATGCCTTCTAGTATTACAGGTGATTCAAAAATATTTCTGTTTGCTGATGACACCAGCTTGGTAGTGAAGGATCTTGTGTGTAATATTGAAACATTATCAAATAATGTAGTTCATGAAATAAGTTCCTGGCTTGCGGAAAATAATTTGATGCTAAATCACAGTAAGACTCAGATTTTACAGTTTCTAACTCACATTTCAACAAGAACTGATATTTTAATCAGACAGAATGGGCATGTTATAAGCGAGACGGAGCAGTTCAAGTTCCTAGGCGTTCGGATAGATAGTAAGCTGTTGTGGAAAGCCCATGTTCAGGATCTTGTTCAGAAACAAAATGCCGCTTTATTTACCATTAGAACAGTATCTGAAATAAGTGACATTTCAACACGAAAAGTAGTCTACTTTGCATATTTTCATACGCTTATGTCATATCGTATTATTTTTTGGGGTAATTCTTCTGATTCAAAAAGGGTATTTTTGGCTCAAAAACGGGCTGTTCGAGCTATGTGTGGTGTAAGTTCGAGAACCTCTTGTCGACCTCTATTCAATAGTCTGGGAATTCTGACATTGCCCTCACAGTATATATTTTCTTTAATGTCGTTTGCTGTTAGCAATATTAGCTTATTCCCAAGAGTTAGCAACTTTCACTCAGTTAATACTAGGTAGAAATCAAATCTGCATGTGGAATGCACTTCCTTGCCTCTTGTGCAGAAAGGAGTGCAGTATTCTGCTGCATCCATTTTCAATAAGCTACCACAAGAATTCAAAAATCTTAGCAGTAGTCCAAACGCTTTTAAGTCTAAACTGAAGAGTTTCCTCATGGCTCACTCCTTCTATTCTGTCGAGGAGCTCCTGGAAGAGCTAAAAAATTAAGCAAATTCCAGTGTTACATTCTTGATTTTCTTTATTTAAACTTACGACGTGTCGCCTGAATATATTTCTTATATTTCATTTCATCTGTTTCTACAATCGTGTTATAATTTCATGTATTGACTCATTCCATGACCATGGAGACTTCTCCTTAATGTGGTCCCGCGGAACAATAAATAAATAAATAAATAGTACCGAAGACGGACGGCTGCGATAATTAAGAACTGTATTTGACTTTTTTTTTTGTGGAAACTGGGGTCAGTGCGTTTATAATGTTTGAATAACCATTCATTTGTCCGCCGCTGGTAGAAGAGTGGTCAGTGCGACGGAATGTCATAGCTAACGGCCCGGTCTCGATTTCCGGCTAGGTCGGAGATTTTCTCCGCTCAGGGACTGGGTGTTGTGTTGTCTTTATCATCATTTAATTCCCTTCGACTCGCAAGTCGGCGAAGTGGCGTCAACTCGAAAGACTTGCACCAGGCGAACGGTCTATACGACGGTAGGTCCTAGCCACACGGCATTTCCTTTTTTATCCATTCATTTATCCACTAGCTAGCCTTCGAACCCCTGTAGGGTCATCATCATATCCCGGATGACTTTTACCAAGTGCAGCTCGCTCAGTTAAAATCCCGGAGGTAGCAAAAATAGTCCTTTGAAAAGACCAGTCATGTACCAAATACAGGTCACAACACGCGTCTGGTTTGGCGATGGAACTATTAGGAGCGACGCCTGTGTAGTTAGGTTTCCTGCACGACGGCCATGTGACGCGGGCTGCTTCACCGCCTCCGCAAATGGTTACAGCGAAAACCATTAACCCCGCCTTCGGGCTGTTCAGCCCACGCTGTGCTGACCGGCTGGCTTTGTCATCCACTGCTCATGGTGTCATTGGTAGCAATATGTTGGAGCATGGGGTCAGCATGTCTCTCTCCCAGCCGTTGCTTGCTCTCAAGCTTGGAGCAAGGAGGTACTAAATTACAGAACACTGAAAATTATTGGGTACAAGCGGAATTTTTGCATAACAAGAACACTTTCGTATTACATACTCATTCATTTAACAGTTAAATGTACGTACTCATTCATATAACAGTTAAATATCTCGTCAATATTATAAGTCAATCCCTCCCACTTTTATTAAAAATTCTGTTCTCTTTGGCATGATTTTACTTAGATAAGACTACAGAGTGACTGTCTGTATTAGAGCACATGAAGAGTCGGTGCTCGGAGCTGGTTTGCACTCTCGAAGGATAGCCGTCACCAACTGCATGTTTGTGGTCAAACTCCCGGAAATTAATCGTTAACGGTAGCACAACCACCAAGAAATTTTAGAAATCAATTACATACAGTCATTTCTGTTGGCGACTGATTACCAAAAGTTGAACGCAGTGATTAGAAGTATTCTTGTCGAGTTACAGCTGTACAAAAAGCGTGTAAAATAAATCATTCAACGAAAGCCTTCACCCGTCGTTTCCTTTTTTCTAATAACACTGCTGGCTTAAACGCTTACTGCAGTCAAACTATTTGTCCAATTTGTGGTCACCCGTTGTTTTGCGAATAGCAAATGACAGGTTTTCATATAAGATAAAAGTCTCATATCAGTAGTAACATCCAATGGTCTCTTTGAAAAATCTTAATAGGCCGCTCTTGTATGGCACCAAGAGAGGAATCTGGTCAACAACTGTCCAGGGGGAGTTACCTCACATTAAATACAATAGGCCTAGAGTAGGTATGCAATGAAAAATTTTAATTAAATATACACTTAGTATTATTTCATTCTGCTTGGCAATTAAGAGATACAGTAGTGCATCAGGCTGTTTATAATGTTCCAAACCACCAGATCAGGTCCTGCGTACTGTGACCATTAATATTATCACGAAATTCTGTCACTGAAGCACAAGCTTCGAAGTGGTTATCACTGCAAAATCTATTGGTATCAACCTTTTTATATTTGTGTTCCTCCTTACTGTTCAAATGGCTCTGAGCACTATGGGACTTAACAGCTGTGGTCATCAGTCCCCGAGAACGTAGAACTATTTAAACCTAACTAACCTAAGGACATCACACACATCCATGCCCGAGGCAGGATTCGAACCTGCGACCGTAGCAGTCGCGCGGTTCCGGACTGCGCGCCTAGAACCGCGAGACCACCGCGGCCGGCCCTCCTTACTGTAAGAGGCAATTTGTCTGTACCTGACCTGCAGTAACTATTTGCTATGTTCTATCCATTCAGTCACCATTCATGTGTTAGAGGTCAAATGATGTTCAAAAATTTGTTACTTCAACATAATTTGTCAGTTGTACTAAATAAATCATAACTTCGTGGATTCTTTTTAACCTTCTAGTACTTAAGTCGTTAATTTTACTTTAATCTTCTTTTTGTGTTATTTGTTTCAGGCTAAGAATTTTCAGTTATACTCCCTTGAACGCCAGTGCGTGGACCCTCACTCCCCTTAATGATTCTGCTGTCAAACTAGCCAGTTTCCCTATCCCACTGGAAGGTCGCCGCCTACGTTCCATATCAGCACTCTACCACCTCACGTCACGTTTCTTACGCGTTGCATTTGTGCTTAGGATGAAATACAACCCGATACGGCCCAAAGATAGAATACTCCAATTTCGCGTAACGGAATAACGACCTATAAGCAAGCATAAGGTGGAAAGTCACGTAAAGGAGAACATACAGCATTCGCACTTACACCACGTAATTCAATTACATAGTGATTCGAGACTGAAAGAATATTACTACTGTAGCCCCTCTTACTCTTACACGTTTGACAAGTTGATGTATGGGGAAAATGTCCGGAATGCTCGAAACAATTTTACATAAACGTTAAAATGCCTCTATAAATTGCAACAACAACTTTTGATATTCTTTCTTTTCTATAGATCACTGGCAAGTGTTCAACATGATATCACATTAGAAAAGAGAACATTTACGACAAACATCAAGTAATCCTCAACACGCAATAATTTAAATTTAGTGAAACATTCGTACGTGATGAAGAAAAGGAGTCTTATTCTCTCGCAGTTATCGAAAATACACACAGGAGCATGTCACTCTTTTACCTACTATCCTCTACTGTTATACAATAATGTCAGAGTGGGAAATGAGCACTGCCTAGGAAACCAGCAGTTCTAAAGACACTGTTACGCAAAAATTCTTTCAGCCTGTTGGTACTCATTCTGTTCGACTAGAAGTCCATACACTGCGTCTAACTCCATGCACTTCATCGTAGCAATAACTCGCAGCATGAGACTCACCAAGATACATTGGTTATTGACACCAATACAGAAACTTGTTACAACGATGAAACAGATTCTACCAAAAGGGAATTAGCCTAAACCTTTCCACATGCAAAATCGAATAATTTGCGAGAAGCTGCAATGAGATATGTCAGATAATAATCAACTGCAAGAGAATCACCTTACAACGTCTTCTTAAGCAAGCCAAAATACCGTCAAAATTGAGTAAATAATACCAAACGCCTTCCTGTTTAAGTGATAACAGTAAATCACAAAATTAACGAAACGACTTCTCTGCTTTAAAACGGTGGAGTGGAGGGATTCGTTGAGTTTGAAATCTCCAACCAGCTGTCTCTCTCTCTCTCTCTCTCTCTCTCTCTTCCACCTTTATCAAGACCTGTTTCCTTCACTGTTGTGTATGAAACGACACCAGCAAGAGAACTCTTCCTCCGTTTAAAAAGTGAGCGAGACAGATGAAATTTGTTGACTTAATGAGCGCTCTCTTCACTGTCTAGCCTTCCTGTCACTATCAGAGTAGTTTCCTTCTCTGTCGTCTCTAAAATGACGTTAGATACTAAACGGTTTCTGTTTCTAAAATGTGTGGGGAAGATGGGCTTTTTTTTATCGTTGACAGGGCCTGTCCACTTCTCCGTTTCCTCCTACTTTTTCTCTTTTCAATTATCCACACACAGGATAAATGAACAGCGGTATCCACAGGGATACTCGTGTGTGAAATAAAACAAATAGCTTGGTCTATCCTTCCTCCAGAGGTTTAATGCCTTCTTCTCAGAGTACGTTTACATCAGCATGACTACTCTGCAGTTCACACAGAAGTACCAGGCAGAGGGTTCATCGAAGCACTTTCACACTATTTCCCTTCCGTTCCACTCTCGAACAATGCGCGGGTAAAACGATAACTTAAATATTTCCGTGCGAGCTCTGATGATTTATTTTATGACGATAATCATTTCTTCCTAAGTAGGTGGACGTTAACAAAATGTTTTCGAACTCAGAGGAGGACGTACGAGTTGAAATTCTGTGAAAAGATCTTGCCGCAACGAGTAACAACTTTCTTTGTTTTAATGATTGCCACCTGACTGGCGTATCATGTCCATGACACTCTGCCCCTATATCGCGATAATGCAAAACGGACTGCCCTTCTTTGAACCTTTCCGATGTACTGCCTCAATCGTATTTGGTAAGGATCCCACACGGGTCAGAAACCCTCTAGCAGTGGACGGTCAAGCGTAATGTAGCCAGTCTCCTGTAGCCAGGATCTTTAGTAGATACGTTGCATCTTCTGAGTGTTCTGCCAATAAAACGCAGTCTTCAGTTCATCTTCTCCACATTATTTACGCGATCGTTCCATTTGATATGATACCTAATTTTTATCCCTAGGTATTTAATTGAGTCAGCAACCTTTAGATTTGTGTAATTCATGGTGTAACGGAAATTTAACTAATTCCTTTTAGTTTTCATGTAGATGAAATTAAACTTTTCATTATTTTGGGTCAATTGCCACTTTCGCACCATACAGATATTTTGTCTTCTGACTGGTTTGAAACGACCCACCAAGGGTTCCTCTCCTGTGGCAACCTCTTCATCGCATAATAGCACTTGTAACTTACTTCCCCAATTATTTGTTGGATATATTCCAATCTCTGTCTCCCTCTTCAGTTTTTTCCCTCTACAACTCCCTCTAGTACCATGGAACTTATCCTGTGATGTTTTAACAGATGTTCTGCCATCCTGTTCGTTCTTCTTCTCAGTGTTTTCTATATATTCCTTTCTTCGCTGATTCTGCCAAGAACCTCCTCACTCCTTACTTTATCAGCTCACCTAATTTTCGACATTCTTCTGTAGCATCACAACTACAATGCTTTGATTTTCTTCTATTCCGGGCCGGCCGCGGTGGTCTAGCGGTTCTAGGCGCTCAGTCCGGAGCCGCGCGACTGCTACGGTCGCAGGTTCGAATCCTGCCTCGGGCATGGATGTGTGTGATGTCCTTAGGTTAGTTAAGTTTAAGTAGTTCTAAGTTCTAGGGGACTGATGACCATAGATGTTAAGTCCCATAGTGCTCAGAGCCATTTTTTCTATTCCGGTTTTCCCACAGTCCTCGTTTCATTATCATACAATTATGTGCTGAAAACAACCGTTCTCAGCAATTTCTTCCTCAGATTAATGCCTATGTTTGATACCAGTAGACTTATCTTGGCCAGGAATGCCATTATTGTCAGTGCCAGTCTGCTTTTGATGTCCTCCTTCCTCCATCCATCATTGGTCATTTTGCTGCCTAGCTAGTAGAATTTCTTAACTTCATTTACTTCATGACAATCATTCCTGATGTTAAGTTTCTGCCGGCCGAAATGGCCGTGCGGTTAAAGGCGCTACAGTCTGGAACCGCAAGACCGCTACGGTCGCAGGTTCGAATCCTGCCTCGGGCATGGATGTTTGTGATGTCCTTAGGTTAGTTAGGTTTACCTAGTTCTAAGTTCTAGGGGACTAATGACCTCAGCAGTTGAGTCCCATAGTGCTCAGAGCCATTTGAACCATTTTGTTAAGTTTCTGGCTGTTCTCATTTATGCTACTTCTTATTTCTTTCGTCTCTCTTCGATTTACTCTCAGTCCATATTCTGTACTCACTAGACTGTTCACTCTGTTCAGCAGAGCCTGTAAGTCTTCTTCACTTTCACTCAGGATAGGAACGTTGTCAGCGAATCATTGATATCCTTTCACATTGAATTTTAATTCCACTCTTGAACCTATCTTTTATTTCCTTCATTGCATTCTCGATATGTAGATTAAACAGTAGGGGTGAAACACTATGCCCCAGTCTTACACACTTTTTAATCTGAGCATTTCGTTCTTGGTCTTCCACTCTTTTTATTTCCTCCTGGCTCTTGTACATATTGCTTATTACCCGTCTTTTCCTACAGCTTAGGCCGGTTTCTCTCAGAATTTCGAACATTTTAATTTGTTGCCCATTTTTTCTTGGTAGACAAATCCTATAAATGTGCTTTTAATTTCATTTTGTCTTGCTTTCATTATCAACTGCAACGTTAGAGGTGTCTCTTTGACACCATTACCTCCCTACCGTCATCTAACAGATCTTCAATTTTCTTTTCCTCTCTTCTGTGTCGTAGCGGCCCCTGATTCGAGCGCGCACGGAGGCTTTCCGGCAGTCGTTCTTCCCGCGAACCATACGCGACTAGAACAGGAAAGTGAGGTAATGACAGTGGCACGTAAAGTGCCCTCCGCCACACACCGTTGGGTGGCTTGCGGAGTATAAATGTAGATGTAGATGCAGACGTATTGTTAGAGGGCCCGCACAACCGACATGCAAGTGAGTTGCCGACCCCTTTTCAGGAGCGCGGAGAGTAACATCGCCAGCGAACAGAAAGAATAACAGACTTCCAAAATAAACACGGAACTACTTCAACAGACAGCATGTGACAGTGCTCTACCAATCAGGGCTCAAATGACTCATACAGCACTCCGCCGACCTGGATTTATAAGCACGCCTAGACTGTCAGACCAGTCTGGTCAGTACTTTAGCGAGCCCCAGCATTGTATACACTTGCTGTTGCATTGTCGTAACATGTATTTTGTATTGTGTAGAGTAGATTTTGGTCAGTATTTTTCATCCATTTTCTTGTTTCCTTATTTGGTGTCACCACAAGAGTTGTGAGTTTTCTTGTTGTTCTTGCGTTTAAAACTTAGCGTATGCCAAGAAGGCGTTTTTTCTTTAATTAAGCTAGTAAGTCCAGAAAGTAATGAATGGAAACAACTGGGAAAATCCGGTAAAGCTTTGCACAGATGTGTTGGCAGTATCTCTAGTATGCCCGTCGATTGTGTCGCTTCGCTATTTTCAGTTCTGAGTGAACAGTGAGCACGTAAAGATGCATAGGGAACAGCGTATGCCGCCACGTATGAGAGCCTGGTTAGAGATTTCGCCAGTGTCATGCAACCAACATAACACAATTGTTTAGCATTTCCTTCTTCATGCCAATTCTCTGCCGCACACTGTAGGGGCAATGAAGACGCTCCTGCTGCGTTTCCGATGAAACGTGTTTGATCACCAACAATACAGTCCGTAATTGGCTCCTCCTGAGTCTCATCTCTGCTCACAAGAACCGCTGGTTATGAAGACAAAATTTTGTCACAGACAACAAGCTGCAGACAGTGCAGATAACTGACCGAAAGTACAGGCGACTGCTTTCTGTGATGAGGATATTGGAAAGTTGATACAACACCACGACAAAACTCGAAGTGGGAACGGCGACTATGTAGAGAAGTAGGTGGAAGGGCTACCTAACTATTGCAAATAAAACGTTTCTGGTTTTCACTGTGGTTTCCATTTCGCGAGCGAATGGAACTTACTTTCTGGACAACCCTCGTATAATAAAGTGTGTTCAAATTAACTGTTAGTGCTATTTCCTGCCGACCGCACTACACAACATTCTATATGTCCTTCCTGTCAGCTCTTGGATGAACGAGCTGTTAAGTTGATTGTGCGATAATTCTCGCACTCGTCAGATCTTGCAATCTTTGGAATCGTGTGGATGATGTTTTTACGAAAGTCAGTTGGTGTATCGTCAGACTCATATATTCTACACACCATTACGGACAGTCGTTTTGTTTCCACTTCCCCCAATGATTTTATAAATTTCAATGGAATGTTATCTGTCACTTCTGCCTTATTTGATCATAAGTCTTCCAAAGCTCTTTTCAGTTCTGCTTCTAATACTGGATCCCTATATCGACTCCTCTTTCTTCTTCTATTACTCATCAGACAAGACTTTCCCCTCACAGAGGCTTTCACTGTACTCTTTCCACATATCTGCACTCCCCTCTACATTTAACAGTGGAATTGCTATTGCACTCTTAATCTTACTGTCGTTGCTTTTAATTTCACTGGAGGTTGTTGTATGCTGAGTCAGTCCTTTTGGCAATCACTTCTTTTTCAATTTCGTCACATTTCTCGTGCAGCCATTTCGCCATAGTTTCCCTGCACTTCCAATTTATTTCATTTCCATGTGTCTTTTATTCCTGAGTTTCATTGAACGTTTTTGTACTTCCTTCTTTCAATGATTAACTGAGGAATTTCTCCCGTTACACAATGTTTCTTCGCAGTTACCTTTTTCGTACCTATGTTTTCCTTTCCACCCTCTGTGGTTGCCCTTTTTAGGGGTGGCCATTCCTCATCATCTGAACCATGTACTTAGTTATTCCCTTATTCCAGTATCTATAGTCTTAGAGAACTCCAAGCCTATCTCTTGATTCCTTAGTATTTCTGTATTCCACTTCTTTGCCCATCGATTCTTGCTGATTAGTCTCTTCAACTTCGGTCTACTCTTCAACACTACTGTATAGTGATCTGAGTCTATATCTGCTCCTGGGTACGTCTTACAATCCAATATCTGATTTCAGAATCTCTGCCTGACCATGATGTAATCTAACTGAAATCATCCCGTATCTCAAGGCATTTTTCAAGTATACCTCCTCCTCTTGTGATACTTGAACAGAGTATGCTCCTTTACTAGCTGAAATTTGTTGTATAACTCAGTTAGAGATTCTCCTCTCCCATTCCTAGTACCAAGCCCACATTCTCCCATAACCCTATCTAACACTCCTTCCCCTACAACCTATGACTTTACTAGACCGTAATTGACAACAGCATCTGCAAAAAATCTAAGGTGGCTGCTCAGATTGTCTC
This sequence comes from Schistocerca americana, assembly GCF_021461395.2. Lineage (NCBI taxonomy): Eukaryota > Metazoa > Arthropoda > Insecta > Orthoptera > Acrididae > Schistocerca > Schistocerca americana. The sequence goes on along the minus strand of NC_060123.1, from coordinate 283,378,538 downwards.
CTAAATCATTTACAAAGGTTATGAACAGCAGAGAGCCTATAACAATTCCTTTGCGAACGCCGGATGTCACTTCTGTTTTAATCGACGACATACAGCCAGTTACTAAGAACGGTGATGCTTGTAAAAGGCAACCACGAATGCAGTCACACAGCTGAGATGATAATAAGTAAGCAATTTGATTAGAAGCTGTTGGGCAGATTCGAAAAAGAAATACGACGTGGAAGCGACTAAGTTAAGTTACATGAAACAGACAGATGGACTCGATTCATGATTCTTGTATCAACAGAGACCTCTTAACCGGCAGAAACAGTCGATGTAACTCTATCCGAGCTTTGGATTACCTCACAACTCGCTTGTGAAAAAGACGTAGGTCTCCTTAGGAGCAGCCATTTAGGGTCGCGTAAAAGGTAGTGTCAACCAACATAGTATGACAGTTTCTTGTTGGTACCGAGTCTCCGAATAGAACATACCAGAATCACTCAGCCTCATTTCAGTCAGATTCCTGGAGTAGACAGGCTGAAGTACCGCCTTTCCTGATCAGAGACATCTCCATTATTCATCCCGATTCGTCAATATAATAATGTACTGCTTGATTCACGACTTAAGTAGGATCGAGTGCAATGATTCCAAAGTTACAGGAGACATACCTTCTATCCTTCAGTCCAACATGTCACAGGAACTGGTGGGCGGGCTACATAACCGGCATAAGAGACTCCATTCCTTATAGAAACTCACAAGCGTTTGCTTGCCAAGTCCTCGCAGTTAGTAATGACAAATTCCTCCTGAAATAGAAACAACCTTTTGAGTGGACAATTGGGAGCACAAAAAGGGACATTGACTTTCAGTTGCCGTAGAAGAAGAGATAATAGAGATTTAGCATTATGACCTATATGGAGCAGCTGATTGTATCGGATCATAAAATAAGTTGCGAGCTGATACGCTGCCAGTCAGTGGCTAGAGCTAATGAAGTCGTACCACTCTTGATGGAGAAGTGTATTTCGCGAGTAAATTGTAACCAAGTATCTCGAACGTACGTTATTTTGACAGTCAAATACTGCAACGTCGTGTGAGGCGTTCTTGCACGTAGTGGTAAACAAAATAAACAGGCATTGCAGTTTACGAAATAGTTAGCTCATCACCTGCTCCGAAGTGAAGCCAGAAGACAATGGGATAGGAGCACTAGTCATGCAGTAATGGGAGAGGGGGGGGGGGCAAAAATAAGGAAACACCAAAAGCATAGCACATTATCATGCCTAAAACAGTTAAGGAAAAACAGTAGCATTCAGAACAGCTTCAAGTCGTTTCGAAATGTAAATACAGGTACTTTATGGTTTTCAGAGGAATCTGATACCATTCTTCCTGCAAAATAGTGACAAGTCCAGGTAACTATGACAAAGGTAGGTAGCGATTACGCACCCTGCTCTCCAAAGTAGACCATAAGGGCTCAACAACACTGTGATCTGGTGGTGTAATGGCCAGGGGAAATGCGACTTTGAATCATCTTTCTCACGAAACTAGTCCTGGATGATGCGGGCAATGCAAACAAAGGCCCTGTCGTCGTGGAACAAACACATTTAAATATCTCTTCTGCAGTTCTTGGATTCTTTCACTGTTTTTACAGCTGCTAAGTGTCACCCATGAGTACATCTACATCTGTATTACGCAAGTCACCTTACGCTTTGTGCAGAAGGGTACTTCTGGAACTATTCATTTCGTGTGTTTCCTTTTCCATTTCAGAAAAGTGTGCATTGATACACGAGCGCAGGGGGACGCCTTATTACACAGTCCGTTCCCACCCTACCAGCGCAGTCTTCGCTACAGCCTGCTTAATACTTCTACTCGATTACATTTACGTAACATTTCTTTTATGTTTTCCAATTTGTCTTGTTCGTATTCAAATAACAGCTGTTATAATGGTTTGTGATATTACGGCCATAACCAGTACTAACATTCTTACAAATACTTTTAGACTGTGTTCTTCATCGTTTGAGCTATTAAACACTGCTTTAAGAGAAACAGCTAGTTCTCTTTTATGTAAATTATACTCGGCAGTCTTTCTATTATTTTGTGGTAAATTATGGTAAACTGTGGAGCTAGCTAAATGCAAACCCTGAATAGAATTTGACTGGGACTTCACTGGCTCTTGCGGACTTATTGAGTTTCAGCGATTTAAGCTTCTGTTCAACACCGCAGGTCCTGACGACAACGTAAATTACCTTACCAGCGGTATTGCCTCTTTCGTGAAGGAACACTTTTCGCCAGAGTTATACATTTCAGCTTTTGTTACGCTATTTATCTCGTCCTCAAGTGTCTGGATACTGACTTTCGTACCACTGACAACCTTGACGTAAGACCAAAATTTCTTGGAGTTTTGAGAATGGTTCTATGACACTTTGCTTCGTTACTTGTTTAAGACTTCGTGCACTGCCTATATGATTGCCGAGAACGTTTCAACTGACTTGTCTACCTCCGGATTTATGCGCTGTTTTGTAGCTATTCTGCAGCAGGAGTTATTTATTAGGAAGCTTCTTGACGTTGGCTGTATACCAAATGGATTTCTATCACGTGTTTGTACTGTTAGGTACATATTTTTCAGGAGAGTGGTTGACTATTCGATTGAACTAGAGCCATATTTTCTCTGCATTTTCCCTGTGTGAAACAAATAATTCTAGGCACTGTCTGAGAACTGAGGTAGGTTGCTCCTTATCCATTTTAGAGACCATGAAAAGGATTTTCTGGTTACTTCTCTAGAATTTTATATTTTGGTAATCATTGCTACTACAACTGCATTTTGACTGCTGATCCCACTGTATATGAGAACATACTCGGAGAGGTTAAATTTGTTTTTAACAAGTCTAGCATATTTCCATCACAATTAGGACCTTCGTTTCTTTCAAAAGGTTAAGCCTTGTCTCTGCAGCCATAGCATCCTCTTCATATCCATAACTGAAAAACTTCCCATTTCTCTGATCATACTATTTTGAATAGGATGTTCTCGGTCGTCCCCTCCCTTTCTCGCCCAGACCTTGTCTTCGAAGACATTTTGTAAGAGAATATGATGTTCAAATGTAACTGCTGATAGTGAAGAATTCAGCGTGGTGTGGGATATGTATAACATGGATTGCTAATAGTAAAATATCTGCAGACTTATAGAAGCTGAAAGTTTATGCCAATTGTTATACCTAAATTCGTGGCCACAATAAGAACATGAACCGTAAGAATTTTAAAAATAGCCCTCCACCAGCTGAGATACAACTATCTCAGATGAACTGATTGAATTGAAAAATGGAGAACTGTTCATTAATTTAGATATTAATATACTCTAATAGAATGATTCCTGTTGTTACCAAAAATATTCGTGAGGTTTACATAACTCGACAATCTTTATTCTCGAGGTGTAGCTTCATTGCAGATACTCCGGAGCTCTTCTGCTATGCTACTACTAAATATACAAAATTAATCTTGTGATGTACGAAATAGATTCCAGGTAAAGATTTTTCACAACATCGCTTTATTCGCACGCAAGATGTTCGGCAACGAAAAATATGTCAACAAAGTTCACATGCTGTCCTGCTGATGTTTGGTAACCGACTTTCTGCCTCCCAGCTTTACGCAAACCAAAATAGGAATCTACAAATTTCAAGAAATGACAATTATAATCATGTAGTAAAATTAATTCACATACACAGAAAACTATCGACAATAGAGCTTTACAATTTTGTGTGGAGATGGACATAATTTCGTTAAGTATTTGAAGTAATTTACAAGTTTCCAGAAAATAACAATGCATATTACGTTTTGTTAATTACAATCCAAAGAAGGAAAGAAAAATCAAAAATAGCTAGCCGATTGGTCAAAAATAAATTTGTAGGCTGCAAAATACACCTTTTTTGTGTCATTACGCTTTTTTTGATAAACATTAATTAACAGACACATCAGCTTAGCAAGTTTAGGTCAATTACTTAGAAATTATTAAGAACAAAATATTCCTAGGATGTTAACAAGCTTGTTACTGATTGCAAAATACAGCAACAAACTCAGATTTTACAAATGTAGCCTCAAGCAGGCCAATTACTGGTATAGGTGCATTGCAGCATAGTACATTAAACAATTAATTAAGCATAGAATAAATGAAGTCTCTTGAGTGGGTGGCAAAGGATGCCCAAGGGGCTGTTTTATTACAATACCTCCACAAGAACCAGGCTATCTAACTACTTTAAATATATGTGAATACAGGAATAAAAAATACCAGAAAAATGTGGCTTGGAATAATCTTAGACTAATTGGCTCAACATTAGGCACAGATTGTGTACATAGATCAAAGAAATATAAAATTTACAAATGACTACAGTAAAAGATTTACATAACAGTCTCAATTACATTTGTGTATGACATTGCATTTCCAAAATTTGTTTTTCAGTTTTCTTGGCAATCAGTGGCTGTTCAAATTCCCAGTCTCTTTCATTAAATCAAGTGAACTTCTATAGCACATACAATTTCAATCAGCTTCAAAATACATTTTACATACAAAGCATTAAGGTTATTATGATGTTATACAATCCCAGTATAGCATATGAAAATACAATTGACATTTAAATAATATACACAAAATTCACAGAATATAGTGCCTAACATCTGTACAACTTGATGTACTATTCATGCAATTCAATTACTTTTACTCAAAATTCTGTCACCTTGCACTCTAATTCAAAACATATGGTTCAAAAAAGACATTCTCAATTCGACTAAACTTAATATTAGAGTATGTGAACGGTTTCCACAGAGAATTATACCACTAGATAAACTTTTCTTAAAACGCATGTCAGTATGAAAGAATTATATCATAAATTTCAAGTACATGTACATATTTACAATTCAAAGTATATTCTCTTATATGAGTGCAAGGGTATGCGCCAGACAGTATGCAAGACACCCAGTGAAGTTTGTTGGACATATGCCAACAGCAAAATAGCGAAAACTACTTCTCAAACTTCATTAAAGCCAGCAAGCTATATCCTTGGTATAAAATACTCAATCTAAAAGTATTCAGAGGTTAGAATACCTTTATCTCTTATGTAACCTCTTATATAAGTGTAAGTTCAACGACATGAAGTAATATCACATAATCAGTTCTTTATACACCCTTTTCTCCAGTCAACAAAACTCTCTGTAGCTTGTATCTCCCCAAATCAATAAACACCATAATTATTTATGTCAGTGTAAAATCAATCTTTGATGTCTAGTGTAAGACCATAATTCTCTCTTTCCTTCTCACAGTATCTGATTCTAACTCCTTCATGCAAAGTAATTTCATTCTTTCAGGTTGAACTTAATCATCAGTTTGACTGTAGCACACCTGACATCATCATGGTCTGTGTAAGCTAATAAACAATAAATCATCATAGTATGTCATCATAGTATATATGTGTATCAAATCATAATAGTGTAGTATGTAATATGGAAAATACATCATCATCATCAGCAGCAAACCATTCCTGAAACTAAGAGTGATTTGCCATCAGCCACATGAACATCTCTGTGTATGTAAGCAAAATGTAAACTTCTTTCCACTAATTCCTATATTCGATAAGTTGATTTAAACTTGTCAATGTATGACATTATCAACACTCCACAGAATCAATCTACTTCATTTCCTATTTCTTTCTACTTCTGTTGCAATCATCAATATTCTTCCATGAATTTCAGGGACATATTGTAACATCAGAAAAGCTCAAATAAAAATGTGTATATTTGTGTATTGTACTGCTGTAGTAATGTATTCGAGCTATGTAAGCAACACAATCAAGCAATGTGTGTAGCATAGAATTCAATGTGGGTAATAATGTCAGGTCCAAAGCCACGGAAGTATCTTCTTGGAACTGCTACCCAAAATTTTGCAGCAAAATTCTTCTTCATTGATCTGCAGATACCATAGAATGTACATAAGTATTGGGTAATTATAACACATGTTAGTATCATCACAAATAATTAGATTGCAAAAGCAGTTTATTCAGATGTAATCAGCATCTCACTCACCTCATTACTAATATCATGTGTGTTAGAATAAATGTGTCATAAAATCAATGTAAATAGCAATTAGCATTCAATTAGTAAAATCTTCATAAGTAAACTGAAAACTGTAGAAAATTCTAAACTATTTCTTCTCAAACTTCAATCAGATAGATGTGTGTGCAAAAAAAAGGCATTCAAGAATGAGGCACTGAAAGTGTTTTTGCAAAGAAAATGATGCATAAGATAGGGGCCCTTGTGTTCACTAATCGCACATTACTCAATTAGTGTATATATAGAAATGGCATTCAGTTGGTAAAATTCTCTCAAGTAGTAAAGAGTGAACGAAAATGTGACGTTGGTAGTGTCTCTGTGAAGCAAATGTCACATTAGCCGGGGTACCTTGCATGAGCCACACTCATGATACACAAAGTGTTTGTACCCCACTGATATTTCTTAGTCCAAATAATTTGAGTGATTTGGGGTATATCAATCTGTAGGCATTTGGATGTTGAATCTCCATGATCTCAAATGGTCCAGTATGTATGTCGAAAAATTTCTTTATCTCTTTGTTGATGCCTTTAGATTTTTAATAGCATTTAGTTACTCTCTACTCTGATTTGAGTGACTTTCAGTATCTTATCATTCTGTTTACTACACTCCTGGAAATGGAAAAAAGAACACATTGACACCGGTGTGTCAGACCCACCATACTTGCTCCGGACACTGCGAGAGGGCTGTACAAGCAATGATCACACGCACGGCACAGCGGACACACCAGGAACCGCGGTGTTGGCCGTCGAATGGCGCTAGCTGCGCAACATTTGTGCACCGCCGCCGTCAGTGTCAGCCAGTTTGCCGTGGCATACGGAGCTCCATCGCAGTCTTTAACACTGGTAGCATGCCGCGACAGCGTGGACGTGAACCGTATGTGCAGTTGACGGACTTTGAGCGAGGGCGTATAGTGGGCATGCGGGAGGCCAGGTGGACGTACCGCCGAATTGCTCAACACGTGGGGCGTGAGGTCTCCACAGTACATCGATGTTGTCGCCAGTGGTCGGCGGAAGGTGCACGTGCCCGTCGACCTGGGACCGGACCGCAGCGACGCACGGATGCACGCCAAGACCGTAGGATCCTACGCAGTGCCGTAGGGGACCGCACCGCCACTTCCCAGCAAATTAGGGACACTGTTGCTCCTGGGGTATCGGCGAGGACCATTCGCAACCGTCTCCATGAAGCTGGGCTACGGTCCCGCACACCGTTAGGCCGTCTTCCACTCACGCCCCAACATCGTGCAGCCCGCCTCCAGTAGTGTCGCGACAGGCGTGAATGGAGGGACGAATGGAGACGTGTCGTCTTCAGCGATGAGAGTCGCTTCTGCCTTGGTGCCAATGATGGTCGTATGCGTGTTTGGCGCCGTGCAGGTGAGCGCCACAATCAGGACTGCATACGACCGAGGCACACAGGGCCAACACCCGGCATCATGGTGTGGGGAGCGATCTCCTACACTGGCCGTACACCACTGGTGATCGTCGAGGGGACACTGAATAGTGCACGGTACATCCAAACCGTCATCGAACCCATCGTTCTACCATTCCTAGACCGGCAAGGGAACTTGCTGTTCCAACAGGACAATGCACGTCCGCATGTATCCCGTGCCACCCAACGTGCTCTAGAAGGTGTAAGTCAACTACCCTGGCCAGCAAGATCTCCGGATCTGTCCCCCATTGAGCATGTTTGGGACTGGATGACGCGTCGTCTCACGCGGTCTGCGCGTCCAGCACGAACGCTGGTCCAACTGAGGCGCCAGGTGGAAATGGCATGGCAAGCCGTTCCACAGGACTACATCCAGCATCTCTACGATCGTCTCCATGGGAGAATAGCAGCCTGCATTGCTGCGAAAGGTGGATATACACTGTACTAGTGCCGACATTGTGCATGCTCTGTTGCCTGTGTCTATGTGTCTGTGGTTCTGTCAGTGTGATCATGTGATGTATCTGACCCCAGGAATGTGTCAATAAAGTTTCCCCTTCCTGGGACAATGAATTCACGGTGTTCTTATTTCAATTTCCAGGAGTGTATGATACAACTTCATGTTTTTCTTAACACTCTCTTCTCTTTCATCTGTAGATAATTCTGTACATGATGGATAACTAATTAATTCGTAAAGTATATTCGCTGGATTGTTATTGAAACGTACCTCATATGGTGTGAAACCTGTGGTAGTTGGCTATTTAATAGATCTTCAAACTGACAAATGTGACAGTACCAATTAGTATGATCTTTTGCACAGTATGTTCTACCAAGTCTGCCAGTCTCTCAACTGTCTTTCAGCTGGATTACAGGATGGTAAATAAACTGAAGTAAGAATGTGTTTTATGGTTTCATCACTAGCAAATTCTTTCCATACATTTCATGTAAACTGACTTCCATTATCAGATAAGATAGCATGTGGTTTACCTACCTTCTGCAAATAATCATTTGTGAAACAGTGTATTGGTGTTTTGCTTGTAACCTTCTTCAGAGGACATAGTTTGACAAGTTTTGAAAATAAATCTACAGCAACAAACAAACAGGTGTATCCCTCTTTAGTGTGGTGTTTTTGTCCAAATAAATAAATGGGTGTATCCTTCTTTAGTGTGGGATATTTCTCCAAATAAATCTACACCTACTACTAACAACCTTTGTGTTTCTGATTAGTAGCATTCACTCTCTGGCACCTGTCGTATCTTGCTGAACATTTTCTAACCCTCCTAGCAACGTTGTTGAAGTAAAGATTCTCTTTAATCTTTCGAATACATTTCAATATACCACACTGTGCGAAGTTTTGGTGTATGTGTTTAATCGAAGTGTCAATATCTTGCTCAAGCCAACAGATCTTCCAGCTATGTGAATCCAAATCGAATCATCGAAATAAAATTCCTTTATAAACCTGGTAATATTGTTTTACTTTGTCACAACCTTTCTTTCCTAAATAACTTTTTACCAATTTCCACTTACCATTGGGTTCTCATTTCGGCGTAATTGTTCACAAATTTTTGCAATTTCTCTTTCACCCTCAGTTCCCTGACTATACATTATTCTAAAATTTATGTTGTCCTGAATGTTCTCATTTTCGTGTTCACCCCAACTGGTAACCTATGTAACGCATATACTATGACACTTCGTCACCTTTTATGTTCTGGATGGCATAATCAAACTGTTGAAGTAAATTGCCCAACTGGTAATTCTGCTGTGGTACAATCTGCGCTCTTGTATATAACATAACACTTTGTGGTCAGCATAAACCAGCAGTTTGTGTCCTGCTAGACAATTCTTGAGTTTCTTAAAACCCCAAAAGATGACTAATAGTTCTTTTTCAGTAATAGTGTAGTTCTGATCATGTTTCTGTAAATCCTTACTAGCAAAAGGAATTGAATGGTGCTCTATCTTTCCATTAATTTCTTTCTCTTGAAGCAAGTGAACAGCTAAGCCATAATCACTTCCATAAGTCATTAAACAATAAGGCAATGACAAATCGGGTCTGTGCAGTATTTCACTACTGCATAGTTATTTCTTAATTTCATCAAACGCTTCCTGACACAGTTTAGTCCATTCCCAGACACTATTTTTCTTTAACAACTCAAGAAGATATGATGCATTAAGTGCTTAAGTTCTGATGTACTTCCTGTAAAAGTTACGTAGACCATACAACGAGCTACATTCTTTCTTCGTCTTTGGTTTTTAAAATTCTGAAACGGCCAAAGGTTTGTTTTTATGAGGCAGAATTCAATCTTCGCTAATAGTGTGACCCTGGAAATTTAGCTCTTTCTCCCCAAATTTGCACTTTTCTAATTTTAAGTTCATGCCTCCGTGTATAAACATTCCTGCAGCCTCTCTTAAAATTTCTGTGTGTTCTTCCTAAGTTTTACTAGTAACCAAAATGTCATCTACATAAATGACCATTTTCGAAAGTAAATCACTACCTAACATAAAGTTAAAAGCACATATAAATTTTGCAACAGATATATTTAAGCCAGTAGGTACAACACTGTACCGAAAACTATTCCCATTGTACACAAATATTGTGTATTATCTAGAGTTGGGCTCTAAAGTGATTTGGTTGAAACCTGATGTCGATTAAAAGCTAGTAAAGTATATAGTGTCATAGAATTTGTTCAAAAGTTCTTCCATAGATTCAGGATGATCTCTCTCTCCCTTTCTGAGAATTTATTTAAGTGTCGAGAATCAAGGACTAATCATACACATCCATCTTTCTTGGAAACAACAACCAGTGGGTTGCTATACTGACTCTGATCCGCTATACTATCCTCCATTACTGCAATTTCTGTAATTCTCTTTCAATTATTTTTCTTTTGCAAATGGAACATCATAGGATTTGATTAAAAGAGGATACGGTTGTCTCAATTTCAGTCTACATATGTAGTCTTTCACTGTACCTGACGTAAGTATTTCACATAAATCCCACAAAAATTTATCTAAATCCACTATTTCTGCATTACTCAAACCATCAGCTGCGTTTATTTTGTCTGAAAATGTGAAAAGCTGTCACTAACCAACTGGTATCATAAAATTCATCATCCCCCTCAACGCAATAACTATCATGGAAAACATCAACACCTCTTCATTGATGGCTACAGTTTTAATTAAATCTCGTATAGTATTAGTTTCTCCATAAATTCCAGATTTCGGTTCTGCACCCAAATAAAACTGACATTGGCTTTAGCTACCAAGTCATCCATAACAAAATGGGTTCATTCAGATCAGCTACCATTAGACGCCCTTGTTTAACAGTAAAATTACCAATTGTGAATGAAATCAGAGCTTGCCTGCTAATCAGTTTATTAAGGTTTCCTGTGGTTCCTTTAATTCTTACAGCAGTGATAGAAAATTCTGCATCATATTCTGTGTTCTTCAATCTGTCTCTTAACTTAGCAAAAATGGCAAAAATACTACCACAAGTGTCTACTAAACAAATACGTTTCTAAGTAACAACATAAATCTCAATGTATGGGCTACCAGGTACTTAATGCTTATCGATATTTTCATCTTCTGCTAGTAAATCATGTTCAATCTCTTTAAAATTTAAATCAGTGTTCAACTGCAGTTCACTGGCTGATGTAGGTTGTAATGCACTCAATGGCAACTTACAACTAGACTGTTTACCTCCCAAAACTGATAAATCACTCTCATATGTGGGATTATGTCTTGACGAAGTGAAAGAAACTGAGTATCTGTATCCAAAGTATCACAGGGTGCTTGTGTGTGCTTAAAATTATCAGCAGAATTAATGTTCTACCATAAAACCCCTCCGCCACACACCGTCAGGTGGCTTGTGGTGTATGGATGTAGGTTTAGAAACGCATTAAAATTAAAAACGTAAAGTATCTCAGCGGATTGCAACGAAACTACCATGCCAGAAGGACCAAGTGTGTGACCATTACAAAACATTTTCATACAATCATCAGCCCAGCTCCCAAACTGACACCACCTCATACTAAGTTTCCTCTTCTTACACAAGTTCACCACAGCATTTATGTAAAGAGTGTGTAACATCAGCATGACCTTATTGTAAAATTGTTTTTGTAGTGCCATTTAGCCTGAAGATGAGATATCCCTCGAAACATGTCGCTAAATAAATAAGTAATACAATAGTTAACAAAGTTTGTGACTGGTAGCGGTAATTTAAAAAGCTTTTACATATTTCTTGAGGCAATCACGTTCGAAAAATAGCCAAAATGGTTTCAAATTCTTCAAGTACCTCGTTACTAATCTGCCTAGTTTGTTCATCTTTACTACTATAGCTGGCCAATATCTCATTGACATCAATGGGGATGAGTTGACTCTCATGTAACCTTCTCCACTAACATCAAAGTGTCATCAAATCCTATAACCTAACTACTTACCTACTCATCCAACCCTTCTACGAAAAGATGCACCATCTAAGTCATCACAGAGCAATGCATCAACATTAACATCACTATATCATCACATCTACTAAAATCATAATCAAAGTAATCAATAGTATCATTAGCATCTGCTTCTACTTCAAAACTCGCTACAACTAAATCATCTTCAGTATCACTTGTATTTGTGCCAGCAGGCATACAAACAAAATCAATTATCAAATTATAGTTCTCCTTAGGAACAAGATTATCAATTTCTGCCACGTCTATCTCAGACAAGACTGACACTACATCATGACACAACAAACTGGCTAAACCACATTCATCAAAATCACTACACATAGCATCATTACTGAACACATACTGATAATCAAAAAGATTATTCAGCTCATCATCACAAAGTTCAAACTCATTTTCTACCTTTCTATCATCCTTGCTCATCTCTTGTAGCGTGAAACCGCACAATTCACTTCCAAAGTTAATTGTGTTCACCTGGTAATCACTACTGTCTCTGGTGTAGTATCTGTAATCTGAACTACGTCAACCTCTTCTACTCTTAGCCTGGTTTCTAGCCATTATTCTCACCTCAAACTAACAGGCTCCCAATGAGTTAGTTACCTGTTTTCCTGACTATTATTCCTGTTTTCATCTGATCTATTATCGTTCTCCTCTCACTGTTATTGCTTTGGTTGTTTTCGTGATTATTATTGATGTTGTCATTATCCCTATTCTGATTGTTTTCGTTATTACTATAATAGTTACTTTGTCTATTATTATTATTATTCTTATTTCCGTTGTTGTTATGGTTTTCAGAGAGCCCCCCAACTTGGAATTGGTTCTCTCTTTGAGTGTGGCTGTTATTTGACATTTCATTATTCTCCCAGGCACGATCCAGTTTGTTAATATATTTAAGAAATTTTTCTACTGATTCGTCTAGTACATAGATCATACCCCACTGAACACGATGGGGCAAGCCCCATTTCAGTGTGTCAGTTTTTATGAGCTCGTCTAATAGCTTGCCAAGGCGCGCTAATGTCCTAAGCTATCTCTCACAAAATCTACGCATCCTTATATTGCCTTCGCGACATCTGCTGCCATATACAAATTTGTCTTAAATTTGTTTTATTTTCTGAACAAAATTTGTAGAAATTTTTTTTTTCAGAATCAGCAAAATTCGTTTCCGGGTTAACATGCTGGTTAACCCAGGATAAAGTTCTGTGTACAGAAAACGCTTCGCTAATCTAATTTTAAGTGGTTCTGGCATACCAGATGCGAAGCTGTCCTTTCACTTGTATGTAAAGTCCATGGAATGGTGAATGCAATTTAAAATCTCCCGGAAAAGATTTCAGTGTAACGCTATTACAATTATTCACAAACATGTTGCCACTACTACAGGAGTTGTTTCCAGATTGTCTACTTTGGAGTTGATTGAAAATTCTGAGCAACAATATCCACTTTATTGTTAACGGAATAAATCTGTTCCGTAACAAGCACTGAATTTAATTTTTCCTCAGTATAATTACTCTCAGTCTTAAAATAGTTTTGCGTTTTATTGAGCTCAGCTTTTCTCCTACATAACTCTTAATTACAATATTTTCAGTCTCTTTTACTCGTTCTTCCATTACGTCCACTCGATCGTTAACCAATTTTAATTCTACATCTATGAATTTCTTCAATCAATCGACCTCTAATTCTACATCATCTACTTGCTCATTAGTAGCATCTAATTTTTTACTTACTTCAACAATATCATCCTTAATTAGTTTTAGGCTATTGCTTAGTTTTTCGAAGTTTACATGTATTTTTTTAAATTTTTGATCCATATTTTACCGGAATTTTTAATATTATAGTCCATTTCCTGTGTTGGTTCTGATAATTTACTGTTTCATAGCTGAGAAAGGTGTTCAGTTAAATCTACTGCCTGTCCTATCTGCTGAAAACCTTGAAACGGTGATGGCGAACTGCTGGATGTGTTTCCACAATTCTGATCTGGAAAATTTAAGTTTGAAGTCGATGCGTGTAGCCGACATCTGGATCTGGTCGTCACGCGTATTTGATCTAAATTACTTTCACTCATAGTAACGAAACTCTTTTCAAACAAATCTGACCAAAACACTTTTCCTAATATATTCTTTCATAACTGTCACACACAGTATTCTATAACTGACTATATGACCAGAACAATGAAATTACTTCCTCTCATCAAACTTTTTCAACACTGAAACTAGAGAAAGAAAAAAAAACTGAAAATGTACTCATCTGACAAAAATTCGTGGTGGTGGCGAAAGTCTACACTTGCGCACATATACTTTTTGCGACATAGGTCTGCCCACGTCCAAAGTCAAGCACAGCAATTTTTGCAGTTACTTACTGTGACTGAAACGTAACACGCATCAGCACTCTGTACAGGCTTATACCCAGCCCATTCCTCCATCACATTAAAATGGAAATGCTGATAGTTAAGAAGTCAGCGTGGTGTGGGATTTACATAATAGGGATTCCTGATAAATAAAGTATTTGCAGAATTATAGAAGTTGAAAGTTTATGCCAAAAGTTATACCAAGTTTCATGGTCACAATAAGAACGTGAACTGTAACAACTTAAAAAAATGGGCCTCCAGTAGCTGAGATACAACTATCTCAACAAACTAATTGAACTGAAAAATGCAGAACTGTTCATTAATTTAGAGATGAGACGTTGCTACCAAAAGTTTTCGTGAAGTTTATATAAATCCTAAATCTTCATTCTTGATCTGTAGCTTCGCTGCAAATACTCCTAGCTCTTCTGCTGTGCTACTAAATGTGTGATGTACGAAATAAATTTCAGGTAAAGATTTTCAGCAAAATTGCTTTATTCTCGCGCAAAATGTTCGGCAGCGAAAAATATGTCAACATGCTGTGCTGTTGATGATTGATACAAACTTACTGCCTCCCTGCTGTATGCAAACCGCTGGTATTTGTATGATTTACAACAATCATTGACAATCAGAATTTATAAATTATAATAAATTAAAATTAAAAGCATAATGAAAATAGTGCTTTACAATTTTGTGTGGACATGGACAAAATTTCATTTTCAATTTCGAAGTAATTTATAAGTTTCCAGAAAATTATAATACATACTACATTTTAGTTAATTACAGTCGAAAGAAAGAACAAGAAATTGAAAATAGCTAGTCGATTTGCCAAAAATAAATTATGTGAGCTGCAACATACACTTTTCATGTAGATCATTACGGTTTCTTGATAAATATTAACTGACAGAATCATCACATAGCAGGTTACAGTCAATTACTTGGTAATTATTGAGAACAGAATATTGCTGTTGCGTTCACAAACTTATTACAGAGCGCAGAATACAATAGCAAACTCAGATTTTACGTAAGCCGTCTCAGACTAACGTCTAAGTTTCACATCCACAGGTCAGAACACTCCGTAGAAAGGTTTTTACAAATTAGTGTGGAAGCTGATACGCTCGGTCAGCAAAAGTTTCATCTCATTGGTGTGTATCCAATGGACATAAGGTAAGTACTGCTTACCCAAAATAAATTGGAAACAACAGCGATACTTACGAAAACACGTCTCTTAATCGGTTGTCAAACACGATTTTACGTAGTACTAACTGCAGTATCGCTCGTTGCCGGGAGTATCTGACACACAAAGTAACTGGCCCTGTGCCTTGTTCACAGTCATTGCGAACGCAAGCTGCATGGGAAACTGCAATCGATTTAAATAGAAGGATATACACTCCTGGAAATGGAAAAAATAACACATTGACACAGGTGTGTCACACCCACCATACTTGCTCCGGACACTGCGAGAGGGCTGTACAAGCAATGATCACACGCACGGCACAGCGGACACACCAGGAACCGCGGTGTTGGCCGTCGAATGGCGCTAGCTGCGCAGCATTTGTGCACCGCCGCCGTCAGTGTCAGCCAGTTTGCCGTGGCATACGGAGCTCCATCGCAGTCTTTAACACTGGTAGCATGCCGCGACAGCGTGGACGTGAACCGTATGTGCAGTTGACGGACTTTGAGCGAGGGCGTATAGTGGGCATGCGGGAGGCCGGGTGGACGTACCGCCGAATTGCTCAACACGTGGGGCGTGAGGTCTCCACAGTCCGTCGACCTGGGACCGGACCGCAGCGACGCACGGATGCACGCCAAGACCGTAGGATCCTACGCAGTGCCGTAGGGGACCGCACCGCCACTTCCCAGCAAATTAGGGACACTGTTGCTCCTGGGGTATCGGCGAGGACCATTCGCAGCCGTCTCCATGAAGCTGGGCTACGGTCCCGCACACCGTTAGGCCGTCTTCCGCTCACGCCCCAACATCGTGCAGCCCGCCTCCAGTGGTGTCGCGACAGGCGTGAATGGAGGGACGAATGGAGACGTGTCGTCTTCAGCGATGAGAGTCGCTTCTGCCTTGGTGCCAATGATGGTCGTATGCGTGTTTGGCGCCGTGCAGGTGAGCGCCACAATCAGGACTGCATACGACCGAGGCACACAGGGCCAACACCCGGCATCATGGTGTGGGGAGCGATCTCCTACACTGGCCGTACATCACTGGTGATCGTCGAGGGGACATTGAATAGTGCACGGTACATCCAAACCGTCATCGAACCCATCGTTCTACCATTCCTAGACCGGCAAGGGAACTTGCTGTTCCAACAGGACAATGCACGTCCGCATGTATCCCGTGCCACCCAACGTGCTCTAGAAAGTGTAAGTCAACTACCCTGGCCAGCAAGATCTCCGGATCTGTCCCCCATTGAGCATGTTTGGGACTGGATGACGCGTCGTCTCACGCGGTCTGCACGTCCAGCACGAACGCTGGTCCAACTGAGGCGGCAGGTGGAAATGGCATGGCAAGCCGTTCCACAGGACTACATCCAGCATCTCTACGATCGTCTCCATGGGAGAATAGCAGCCTGCATTGCTGCGAAAGGTGGATATACACTGTACTAGTGCCGACATTGTGCATGCTCTGTTGCCTGTGTCTATGTGCCTGTGGTTCTGCCAGTGTGATCATGTGATGTATCTGACCCCAGGAATGTGTCAATAAAGTTTCCCCTTCCTGGGACAATGAATTCACGGTGTTCTTATTTCAATTTCCAGGAGTGTATTTGACTCGCTGGGTGTCAGTGGAAAACGACGAATAAATACGTCTTCACTTGTATAGAAAAAATGATTAGTTGCGTCATCTGTTGCTCCATTTTGCGATAATCATCTCACTGTGTTTTTGTAGAATTCGTCTTCTATCACTTCAGCTCAGTTTTCACTGTTCAAATTAAGCTGTGTTTGAGCATGACTCAAACTGTTCGAAATGTTTGCGTTACAGTTCGGGAAATCTCGGATTCTTTTCGAAATTTTTATCGGCTCGTGAAAGGGTGACTTGTTGATGCCATATCCACGACCTGTCTAATGTTGGTATGACACTGTGGATTTTAGTAATGAAGATAACTGTGATCACGAACAAAAATATGTTATTGGGTGTATGTCATATGTAAAAACGGGAACTAATCCAAATAAGAGTTTGCAACCACGTTTCATCTACATCTATACTCCGCGAGCCACCTTACGGTGTGTGGCGGAGGGTACTTATTGTACCACTATCTGATCCCCCCTTCCCTGTTCCATTCACGAATTGTGCGTGGGAAGAACGACTGCTTGTAAGTCTCCGTATTTGCTCTAATTTCTCGGATCTTTTCGTTGTGATCATTACGCGAGATATATGTGGGCGGTAGTAATATATTGCCCATCTCTTCCCGGAATGTGCTCTCTCGTAATTTCGATAATAAACCTCTCCGTATTGCGTAACGCCTTTCTTGAAGTGTCCGCCACTGGAGCTTGTTCAGCATCTCCGTAACGCTCTCGCGCTGACTAAATGTCCCCATGACGAATCGCGCTGCTTTTCGCTGGATCATGTCTATCTCTTCTATTAATCCAACCTGGTAAGGGTCCCATACTGATGAGCAATACTCAAGAATCGGACGAACAAGCGTTTTGTAAGCTACTTCTTTCGTCGATGAGTCACATTTTCTTAGAATTCTTCCTATGAATCTCAACCTGGCGCCTGCTTTTCCCACTATTTGTTTTATGTGATCATTCCACTTCAGATCGCTCCGGATAGTAACTCCTAAGTATTTTACGGTCGTTACCGCTTCCAATGATTTACCACCTATGGCATAATCGTACTGGAATGGATTTCTGCCCCTATGTATGCGCATTATATTACATTTATCTACGTTTAGGGAAAGCTGCCAGCTGTCGCACCATGCATTAATCCTCTGCAGGTCCTCCTGGAGTACGTACGAGTCTTCTGATGTTGCTACTTTCTATCAAATTCTCGATCCTTCGCTCGTCCCGCAATCTAGTGACATCTTATGTTTCGGTACTTTATCGAAGACGGGGATTGCCGCTGTGAGCTATTCTCGCGATAGGAATTACAGTCAGTTTTCCACGATACTCTTTCTCTGTTAGGCATTTAATTTTTATTAATTTTCTTCATTGTTCCGTCTTAATGTAGAAATTTGAAGTAAATCGGCCAAGAACTTTGAAGCAACGGTTAACGTGTCCGCTGTTAAGGTAAATGACTAATTACCTTCATGGTACATAGTTTTACGTTATTTCAACGAAATAGACAGCTTTAATAGTTTGTCGTAAACATCTTTTAGATACATTCCAGTTGGCAGAAAGGTAAGCAACATCGCTCGTAGTGAGGAGAGGAGAATTCTTGTGGAAACCCAAGCAGGGAAACGCCAGCGTGATTGCGCAGTCTGTGGGATTCTGCTCCACAACTTTGGCAGCGACAGTTTACAAGAGAAGGGGAACATAATACAAGAGGATAGACCCACACTTGAATTATGCATCATAACCAAGTTGAAATCTTGTGTACGGCGTTTCAGTATGCAATTGCACAGCAGCAACGGGTGGCTAGCGGCATGCCCTAATATGTAAAAGTTGTATTGCTGGTCATGTCTTTGGTTCATAAGTGATAATTCCATTTAGAATAGTATTGACTGCTGTGACATGAATATTTTTGACAAAGGCGTGCTTTAGCATAGCCAATCCCGAACCATTTCTCTCCATAATCAATGAAAAAATGTTCAGCAAAACGAGAACTGTTTGCATGTCGAACGAGGAGAAAATAGTTCGTAATTTACAACATAATAATCTCTTGTGAAAGAATAGGGACATCATGAATCGCTTAATTGATGTAGTTTGTTTCTCGTCAGGGCAACAGATGGCGCTCAGACAACGTGATGAATTATGTGGGTCTGAGTAAAGGCAATTACGTTGAACTCGCAAAGCTCCTCAGTGATTATGACGAAAATCTATGTTATTTAGTTCTTCCTTGTTTACAGAAGCGTCATATCTAATACGGAATGACTTAACTGGTGTTGTTTCAAACAGCTCACGAATAAAATAAAGATGGAGATAAGTGAGACGAATTTTGCCTCAGTTTTTTCTGAATCAAGTAACTCATGGGAGCAACTTCCCACAGATCTCGTCAATCTTTCGCTACGTAACAACTAAAGGTCAAACCCATGGAAGAATTTTGAGATGCATTAACATCTCTGACGACAGAACAGCCGAGACACTATGTCGTATTGTGGGCACAATTGATGCACTATTGTAGATGCAATGACAAACCACTCACTCAGATTTACGATGGAGCTGTAGTCATTGCTGATCCTTTGAACTGATTGCAGTCTACGGTAAAAACGTGTTTTCTACAGCCATGTTCGCTCCGTATTTCTTTCACCGACCGAGTTGACTGCTATGTATCAAAGATCAGATGATGCAGAATTTTGTACCTCACTTTGGATGGCTTTGATACTCTTTTTTCCAAGTCAACCAAAATGACCAGGGCTCTAGATGAGGAAGAAAAGAAACGTTTACCCAAAGTGTCTCCCTCGCGGTGGACTCGTTTGGTGAAAACTGTATGCGAACATCGCTGTGAACTAGTCTCACCTTTCAAGAAGATGACAGATCCAGAAGAGAAGCGAGGCGAAGATGTATATTGGAAGTTTCAGCTACCTTCTTTATACTTTGACATTATTCTCCCCTCTCCCCGCCATGCCCCCCTTCCCCCCTCGCATTGCCTCGCAGACGTATTACCCCATACATTGCAAGCCAGAAATTATGACATTTGTCAGTATAAAACAGAAATTAATGCATTGAAAGAAATGTTGGAGGCCAGAAGTGACGAATTTAAAAGAATATGGAAAAGGCTCATTCATTTGCAACATCTGGATGAACAAGTAATGAAATATCTTAGGCATGAATACAAACCTTGAGGTTTGATGGCGACATTGTAACTCAGTCAGAGACAGCAACGAACATGGACAAGCAGTTGAACCGAATGATGGCGTCTTCAAAGGAGGATGTTACACTAATATCAACAAAAGTAAAACAAAGGTGCTAGAATATAGTCAAATTAAATCTGGTTATGCTGATACACTTGCATGATTAGAAAATGGGGTAATTAAAATAGTAGATGAGTTTTGTTATTTGGGGAGCAAAATAACTGGTGATGGCCGAAGTAGAGAGGATATCAACTGTAAACTGACATTGGCAAGAAAAGCGTCTATGAAGAGGAGAAATTTCTTAACATCGAATATAGATTTTTAGTGTTAGGAAGTCTTTTATGAAGGTATTTGTATGGAGTATAGCCATGTACGGAAGTGAAAAATAGACGATAAACAGTTTAGACAAGAAGTGAGTAGAGGTTTTAAATCGTGGTGCTTCAGAAGAATGCTGAAGATTAGGTGTTTTGATCGTGTAGTAATGAGCAGGTACTGAATAGACTTGGGGAGGCAAGAAAAAAGAGGCCCAGCTTGTCTAAAGGAAGGGATGAAACATCAAGTTATCATCAGTTTAGTATTATAGGGAAGTTTATAATTTGGGTGGGGCGAGGAGGGATAAAAATCTTAGAGGGAGACTAAGAGATGAATACAGTAAGTACATAAAGAAGGATGTGGGTTGCAGTAGTTATTTGGAGATGAAAATCCTTGCACAGGATAGAATAGCAAGGAGCACTGTATCAAAATAGCCTTCGGACTGAAGACCACAACAGACACGATGCAATATTCAGTTTCGAAACAAACTTCAGGAAAATCCATTGCGAAGTTTTGGACATAGTGCTAGAGAAATTACAACACAGATTAAGAAACGTGGACTCTCTGCTATGATTGGAACTTTTAAACGTGTATCATTTTTATCAATATAAACAGTGTCCCTGAAGCTACATTTCAGTCATTAAAAGACTACTACGGGTATTTCTGTTTATTTTTCTTGTTTAACATCACAGCTAATGCTTACGAATATTTCAGGAGAAACGTGCCATAAAATGCTGGCGATTTGTTGAGTTTTATTATGTCAAGTGGTATCAAAACAGCATACTGGGAAATAATAAAATTCTATGAACTTATTTTGAGCATTATTGTATCCTGTGCCTCAGCTGAGAGAAGTTTTTTCAGCTCCTAAAATGATAAAGAACCATATACAAAATTAAGAAAGACTTACAAACTTAGTTGTGTTGTCAGCTGAAAATGATTTCCTGCGACGACTGAAGTCTGAGCCTGAAGTTTAAGATCTGGTGAGCAACGAGTTCGCTAAAAAGGCGGTTTCACGTTTAAAAATGATATTTTATTCTTTTGTTACAACAGCTTACGTAAATGTGAACTCAGTTCTTCTTATTTTGGAAGGCCCTCTTGGCCAGCGCAATTTTTTTCTTGATTTCCTTGAGATATTAATTGTTTTCCTCCACATTGCTTCCTGGAGTTGCTCATTGACTATTCGTACTTCAATCTTACCTTCACCTCCTTTCTTGTCTATAACGACTTCTGTCTCCTAGGTTTTTATTTTTAGGTTTAGTTGTTTATTTTAAGATAGTAAGCATTTGGATGTGGATTCTATTGTTGTAGGGAATTGTAGAGAAAGCCTTTATAAGTGCTTGCCCTACATTTTCTCTCGTCGACTACTAATTAACGTATTTCTTCAAGTACCTGTGAGTTGATTAAGATTTTCGATTATTACAGAATTGATGATTCATGGTTTTACTCACAGGGGCCATAAAGCGTAACAGTGCGTGAGGATACAAGAAATGTAAGACAGTTGATAGATCCCACTCATTGCAAGTGTCTTGGAAAGCTGCAGCCTGTCTGGAAGACTCGTAACTTTTCGTATTCGTGAATAATCTATGCTGAAATATTGCTCTACTGCTGAAAAAAGAATGTGCTACGAATGCTAACATAGATGTTACATAGGTGGTGACCTGTATTTTGTAAATATGTAAAGAACGTCATTGTCACCACGGTAAGCTGCTGCTTCTGTAAAAGCGATTTATTAACACCAGTTTCTATCACACTAATCATCATTAGGACCTTAACAAGTCAAGTCTACGCTCTTAAGATTTGTAATACTATGACAGTAATTGCATAGTGTAATCTGAACGATTCTTTTATAATCGCTTCCACAGACAGAAAATTTTATGAATCATAGCTATTATGGTCAAACGAGGTTTACATTTATATCTAGATCTACATACACAAAGCATTGCTCCAGATGTTACGGTTTCTCCCCCTCGCAATACCGTACTGAGTGCTGTGTATACGCTTGTCCTCTGCGCGCGCTGTTGTTAGTCTGATCTCGTCTTCACCGTTCCTGAGGGAGGGATACGTATCGAGCTGAAGTGCTTTTACAGTTTCTTATCTTAATAGTGCATTGTGAGGTTTTGTAAGTAGACTTTCGAAAGAGTGGTATCTCTTTTCGAGAGTTCTCCAATTCCGATTTTTCAGCATTAGGTGTCGTTCTCAAAGAACTCTGTTATAATACGTGCTCTCCTTCTTTGTTCATGTTTAAAGAGGTCCGCTGTCAGTCCTATCTGGTGTAGGCCCCATTCATTTCAACAGTTTTCTAAACTGGATCGCATAAATATTTTGTAAGACATTTTCATGTAAACTGAATTTACCTATTATTCTGCTAACGCAACGTGTTCTGCCACCTGAGTTACTTCCAACGAAGACTATATGATCCACCCATGTCATATCCCTATATTTGTTACACCCAGGTATTTGTATGAGTCGACTGATTCTGTGGTTCATTAGTATTGTAGTCGTGAGATTCTACTTCTCTGTGTTTATGAGAAACGACCATTAGCATTGCCTATTTTCCAAAGAGGAACTAGAACGAATACACAAAACTCTTGTCCTATACCACGACCATCTATTTGTAGCGGAGTTTTACAATATATTCGGGATTCAAATGTTATGACTTCCCAAGTACAAAATTACCTTCTCTATGCAAGTCAGCACGGGTTCAGAAGTCACTGACCACGTGAAATTCATCACGCGCTCTTCACATGTGATATCATCAGTGCCATGGATAGGGAAAACCAGACGGATTCGGTGTTTCTGCAAGGGGTGTTCAATAAATATCCAGGATTCCAATACAACATATTATTCACCATTGTTTTAGCTACAAAACCCCATTTTAACAAAATCTCCCTTCATTGAAACGACCTTGCGCCACCTTACTAAGTAAGAGGTTGTGAATGCCCAAATCGTGCCACTCTTCTGGTCGACGTCGGAGCCAATGTCATGCTACATCAGTAAACACCCAAACATCCACGTACTGCTTCCCGCGGAGGGAAATTCCGAACAGATCGTCTTTCGTTGCCTTTCATGGTCTTCCGTCAGGAGATGAGAAATGCAGCGGGCACTCGCCTTTTCGACTCGCATTCGGGAGGACGACGGTTCAATCCCGCGTCCGGCCATCCTGATTTAGGTTTTCCGTGATTTCCCTAAATCACTCCAGGTAAATGCCGGGATGGTTCCTCTGAAAGGGCACGGCCGACTTCCTTCCCCATCGAGTGTGTGAACACCACCAACAGAGACGTCCAGGTAAGCAGCGAGGTGTTTCACAATGATCCGTCGATCATCTCTAATGAGCGTGTCCGCACGTTCAAACATTGCAGAAGTTACAGCTGTGTGCGAACCAGCCGGCACGCTGGACATCAGACATGTTTGTGTGACTTTGTTGCCATGATGACAAACGGAACCGAATTCCTTGTGAAAGGGTATCAATGGTACGATTCGCTGATAACGTTGCTGCCCTCAGTGAAAATGTATTACATGATCTGCTGAATAGAATGAACAGTCTAATGAGTACAGAATATGGACTGAGAGTAAATAGAAGAAAGACGAAAGAAAAGAGACTTAGCAGAAACGAGAACAGTGAGAAACTTAACACCACGATTGATGGTCACGAAGTAGGTGAAGTTAAGGACTTCTACTGCCTAGGCAACAATGACGGGGGGGAGAACGGAGGACATCAAAACCTGACTAGCACTTGTAAAAAGGGCTTTCCTGGCCAAGATAAGTCTATTAGCATCAAACATAGGCTTTAAACTGAGGAAGAAATTTCTGAGAATGTTGGTTTGGAGCACAGTATTGTATGGTAGTGACACATGGACTGTGGGAAACCCGGAACAGACAAGAATCGAAGGATTTGAGATGTGGCATTATAGATGAATGCTGAAAATTAGGTGGACTGATAAGGTAAAGAATGACGAGGGTCTACGCAGACTCAGAGAGGAAAGAAGTATATGGAAAACACTGACAAGAAGAAGAAACATGATGATCGGATGTATGCTAACACACCACGGAATAACTTCCATGGTACTAGAGAGGGCTGTCGAGCGTAAAACCTGTATAGTAAGATAGAGACTGGAACAATCTAGGAGAGGAATTCGTGGCGGGCTGCATCAAACCACTCAGAAGACTGAAAAAAGAAGAGGGAGAGTGAGAGAGATAGGGTCACCACCTATCGGAACCTCATGAGGTATTGCAGCGGGAATATTCCATGATGTCACACAACACCACAACAAAGGCCACATTTTTTCAGCCGATATTGTCCGACAAAAAACGTGTTGCATTTCTTATTGAATGCCCCTCCTAAGTAGATTCAGAAGCAACCTGACGCCGGGAAGTGCTTTTGCTATGACACATGTAACCAAGTTTGCGAATTAGTGTGTAATAGTGAAATGTTCCTCGTCTGTCCTGTGTAATAGTGAAACTTACCTCTCCTGTGCTCGAAGCTCCCACGGCATCACGTTACGGCACACTTCACTCGCGATCTGAATGCAGATGCAGACATTCTCGGTTAGGGTGCAGGGGGGAGGGGGGGGGGGGATTCCTGTGAAGTGACGTACTGCTCCGAGGATTTAATCGGAAACGCTTATGGTGGACCCGGATTAGTTATCTATTGCGCCACACTACGCAATCCTAAGGCAAATTTTGTTCAATGGCGCCAAATTTTGTTCAATGGCGCGTTACGTCGTCAAAATCCTGGGCTGGTTGAAGGGCCCTGTCCATAACGCTCCAAGATCCGTCCGGCTGTCCCTCAGGAGGACAGTCAAGAACTGTATCAACCAATTCCATACCGAATAACTGCTTGCGTAATAGCCAGAGGTGGACTAACGCGCTATTGATTTGCTCAGCTCTCTTGAATAAATCATCCTGAAATTGTAAAATATATAAACACATCAAAAAATGTTTACATCACCTCGGTTCCGAGAGTTCCGAAACCTGTACGGAAAATTGGAATAGAGATCAACATAAGCATCATTTCCGCCCTTTTTATTGCTCATGAAAACAACACATTGCATGTTGTACCACCTCAGAGCGAGACCTTGAAAGGTGATGGTCCAGATTGTTGTACACACCGGTACCTCTAATACCCAGCAGCACGTCTTCTTGCATTGATGCATGCCTGTATTCGTCGTAGCATACTATCCATAAGTTCATCAAGGCGCTGTTGGTCCAGATTGGCCCACTCCTCAACGGCGATTCGGCGTAGATCCCTCAGAGTGGTTGGTGGGTCACGTTGTCCATAAAAAGCTCTTTTCAGTCTATCCCAGGCATGTTCGATAGGGTTCATGTCTGCAGAACATGCTGGCACGGTAGTCGAGCGATGTCGTTATCCTGAAGGAAGTAATTCGTAAAATGTGCACGAGGGGGGCGCGAATTGTCTTCCATGAAGACGAATGCCTCGCCAATATGCTGCCGACATGGTTGCACTATCGGTCGGAGGATGGCATCCACGTATCGTGCAGCCGCTACGGCGCCTTCCAAGACCACCAGCAGCGTACGTCGGTCCCACATAATGCCACCCCAAAACAGCAGGGAACCTCCACCATGCTACACTCGCCGGACAGTGTGTCGATGGCGTTCAGCCTGACTGGGTTGCCTCCAAACACGTCTCTGACGATTGACTGGTTGAAGGCATATGCGACACTCACTAGTGAAGAGAACGTCATGCCAATCCTGAGCGGTCCATTCGTCACGTTACAGGGCCTATCTGTACCACGCCACATGGTGTCGTGGCTGCAAAGATGGACGTCGCCATGGACGTTGGGAGTGAAGTTGTGCATTACGCGGTCTATTGTGCACAGTTTGAGTCGTAACATGACGTCATGTGGCTTAACGAGAAGCATTATTCAATATGGTGGCGTTGCTGTCAGGGTTCCTCCGAGCCACAATCCGTAGGTAGCGGTCATCCACTGCAGTAGAAGCCCTTGGGCGGCCTGAGCGAGGCATGTCATCGACAGTTCCTGTCTCTCTGTATCTCTTCCATGTTCGAACAACATCGCTTTGGTTCACATTGAGACGCCTGGACACTTCCTTTGTTGAGAGCCTTTCCTGGCACAAAAATAACAATGCGGACGAGATCGAATCGCGGTATTGACCGTCTAGGCTTGATTAAACTACAGACAACACGAGCCGTGTACCTATCTCCTGGTGGAATGACTGGAACTCATCGGCTGTCGGACCCAACATGTGGCGTGCTCTACAGTAGATTAACATAGGCACAGTAGTGAAATCTGGTTTCACAGGACAGAGCGGATCGGGTTGTGGAAAGGGGCCCAAATCAGTTGCTGTTAGTTGCACAAACATATAAACTTTATTCTTTTAAAACACTTAACCACACATGCCCTTAAAAGAATTCAGAAACAATACGGCTGAAGGCCAGAACACAAGTTATTAAAATTGCCTTAAGGAATACCATGGCTGAAGGTCTTAGTTACAAAATAGGAGAACTAAGGGCGTACAGCCTGGGCAACAAGAATTTCAGTAAGAAAATTTTAAAAAGTTTTAAACAATTTCCTTTCAAATTTTAATTTAAAATGGCTGAAGGCTTTATCTTAAAATATTTCACATAAGGTTCGGCTGAAGGCCATATACTGAACATAGAACAACTCAGGGCTTATGGCCTGGATAACAAAATCACGATAGAATGGAAAATTCTCAAATTTTCAAATGATTTTTCAAATTTTAATTTAAGATGGCTGAAGGCCTTATCTTAAAATGTTTCACGTATATGTTCGACTGAAGGCCACGTACTGATCATTAAAACAAACTAAATTAGTACACGGCTGAAGGCCTCACACAGTACTTGAGACTAAAAGAAAATCACAATCCAAAACAACAGAACAGTGGTGCTCAGAAGTGTTCCAAGGGTCGGCCTGGGGGGGAAACTCTAACATGTGTTTAGGTGAGATAGGCAGCCAAGCGTAATACTAAATAATCAGATGGCAACACGACCTAGGGACGGCTGAAGAACCAACCAATCTGACCAACAGCACAACAACCGAAAATATCAGCGAGGACGAAGATACCTGCAGCACTACGTCTTGAAAATTGGCGTCTAAATACAGTCAAGGAACAATAACGACTCAAAAAAAATATGATGAACACCAAAGCTGTCGAACTACGTGCTGAGCCGGACAGCATCAACATGGCGAGGAAAACACGCTGCTGGAAAACTACGCTGAAGACCAGGGCAGGTAACTGGAACATTAACGGCCAAAAGGCAGAAGATGCCACTGGTGCACTTCACTAATAAGTTACAATCAACTGAATAATTAAACACCACACAGGAAGACGGCTGTAAAATTTTGCCAACTCCAGCACACCATACGTTGCTGCTTGCGGGAACTGCCCAGTAAGCAAGAAGCAGCAATGAATGAAGAGATGTCACAGCAGTTATAACAGGTAAACTGATTACTGAACTCCAGTATCCAGGCTCAGTGGGCGACGAACTTTGCAGCTCTCGCAGCTAGTGCCTCACAAATCCGACAGCGTGCGCACACTGCCAGCAGTCTTGGCCTGACCTCGCGCCGTCGAGACTTCCTCGCTGCTCAGTCGCAACCCACCAACTGCCTCACACAAAACACCACACGGCAATATAGCAGTCACACCAAAGATGGTACAGCAGTACTAGTATCAATAAGCATTGCTGCTGCTGCCACTGACGGAGGCAAGTCAGCAACTCGTTATGGTAGTAACTCCGGGAGCAATAAGACGCCACTCGACTGTGTGAAAATGCCAAAGAAGAAACGGCATCAACGCGAGCCGGCCACGACACAAGTAGCGATATGTTATACGCTATGTGTTTAGTTCGACATTTCACTCTGTTTAACACCCATACCTGTCTTACTTTTAACGTCTCAGCGAACATTTTAATTATATTTACTGCACGTGACTTGAGCTGGTCACCTCGTGATACATGTGACATGTTTTTATGTGACCAACGTAGATAATGATTTAGTTTTCGAATTGGGAATTTTAGTTACTTTCCACCATAATTGGTAACTAGAAGTTATTGTTTATCTTTGTCATAATTTTTTTTTTAGTTAATGGTACGTACTTTTGAAGAAGCACTCATGGTAATATCGAAACCCAAGTAAAGTTTAAATAAATAAAGTTCTGGTAAGTGGTTGGCTGTTTATTTTATCAAGTACTGACAGTTGTCGTTAACAGCCGTGTTCAAGATTTTCTCATCAAGTTTTGTGTAAATAATCCACTGCAGTTCGAAGGGAACAATACCAGAAGAAAAATGACATTCAGAATTCCACATTAACGTTGAGTTTGCCTCAAAGCAGGAGAGCTTCTGTAAAGTTTGGAAGGTAGGAGACGAGGTACTGGCAGAAGTAAAGCTGTGAGTACCGGACGTGAGTCGTGCTTCGGTAGCTCAGTTGGTAGAGCACTTTCCCGCGAAAGGCAAAGGTCCCGAGTTCGAGTCTCGGTCGGGCTCACAGTTTTAATCTGCCAGGAAGTTTCAAGTGTTCAGAATGCTGCCACCAAAATTTTTGATCAGTTACCCACGATATAAAACGTCTGACATACAGCAAAATTAAATTTGAAAACAAATGCAGAGTGGTTTCCCCTTGATAACACGTTCTATTCGGCAGAAGACCTAATTTTTTAAAGTACAAAAGACGATGGGTAGGAATTATTAACTCACAGCGGTACTAAAAACAAAAGGAAAATGTAGATAACCAGCGAGTTGTCGTATTTACATATGAATGTGTATTATGTATGTAAAATGACTCGTTCCGTATCAATACGATTAATCGTGCAAACTACCCATGGAACATGAAACTGATGGACTAACTCTCTCAACTCCACAGACACTAAGTAAAAGCCCTGTAGCTACCCAACAAGGTTCACCGCTAACAGAGCAAGAAATCACCTACATCTGGCTATTACTCATTGTTCATAATGACTCTAACAGGCAAATGGTAACACAGTTCAATGTCAACATGAAAAGGTCAATCAAAAAACACTTCATATCAGCACAGAAAACAGTGATATTTATTGCCCAGAATTAAGTCTACCCAAGTCCGTCTTGTTCAGTAAACCTGTACCGCTCAGCCAGCTGGGCTCCGCGCTTGCTCTGAGCTCTTAACTCAGCGAAAACGTTACTCCGCAACATTCACTGAGAACAACAGGGAAATTACTAAGCGGTTATCGACGCCAACGCGGGAACGCACTTCCGAATACCTTGTACTTTCGTACTGCACTGATTCACTTCGTTGATCACAATGGATCACCTACTCGTGACTTCAGAAAATACATGACGAATGTCAGCACCTCCGACCCAGAGGCCACGTGACTCCTCCACCTTAGGCGTGCCACCGGCTGACTGCGGTGATTTCGTGAGCTCCCTCCACTTCAAGGAATTTGAGGTATAGGCCTTTCAGCCAATCAGAACACCAGAGCAAAAAGCATTAATTGTCATTGGAGGTACCCCTGTTCCTACCCATAGCGCTTCTGCAAGACGCTGCCTCTTAGCAGGACATTAAGAACCCTTTCTGCAACTGCCTTGTCAGCTCTAGACGGCCCTTGTTTAGCTGGATTAGTGAAAATGCAGCCCCTCTTCTTGAAGTTGAACAAAACCCGCCTTTCCCCAGCGGCTGGAAGTTGGCAGAGGCGACTGAAATACTGGGCTAGGAAACGTGGACATTTGTTGATCGAAATATTTAACACGTTTTATGACAGTTAAGAATAAATATACTGAAGAGCCAAAGAAACTTGTAGACCTGAATAATATGGTGTAGAGCACCCGCGAGCACGCAGAAGTGCCGCAACTCGACGGGGTATGGACTTGACTGATGTCTGAAGTAGTGCTGGAAGGAATTGACACCATGAATCCTGCAGGGCTGTCAATAAATAAGTAAGAGTATGAGGGGGTGGAGATCTCTTCTGGACTGCACGCTGCAAGGTATCCCAAATGTGCTCAATAATGTTCATGTCTGGGGAGTTTGGTGGCCAGCAGAAGCATTTAAACTCAGAAGAGTGTGCCTGGAGCCACTCTGTAGCAATTCTGGGCGTTTGGGGTGTCACATTGTCCTGCTGGAATTGTCCGAGTCCGTCGGAATACACAATGGACATGAAAGGATGCAAGTGATCAGACAGGATACTTACGTACGTGTCACCCGTCAGAGTCGTATCTAGATGTGTCAGAGGTCCCATATCACTCCAACTACACACTCACAACACCATTACAGTGCCTCCACCAGCTTGAAAAGTCCCCTGTTGACATGCAGGGTCCATGGATTCATCAGGTTATCTCCATACCCGTACACGTCCATCAGCTCGATACAACTTGAAACGAAACTCGTCCGACCAGACAACATGTTTCCAGTCATCAACAGTCTAATGTCGGTGTTGACGGGTCCAGGTGAGGCGTAAAGCTTTGGGTCGTGCGGCCATCAAGGATACACGAGTGAGCCTTCGGCTCCGAACGCCCATATCGATAATGTAGCATTGAATGGTTCGCACGCTGACACTTGTTGACGGCCCATCATTGAAATGTGCAGCAATTTGCGGAAGGGTTGCACTTTTGCCACGTTGAACGATTCTCTTTAGTCGTCTTTGGTCCCGATCTTATAGAATCTTTTTCCGGCCACAGCGATGACGGTGGTTTGATGTTTTACCGGATTCCTGATATCCATGGTACATCCGTGAAATGGTCGAACGGAAAAATCCCCACTTCATCGCTACCTCGGAGATGCTGTGTCCCATCGCTCGTGTGCCGACTATAACAGTAAGTTTAAACTCACTTAAATATTAATAACCTGTCATTGCAGCAGCAGTAATCGATCTAACAACTGCGCCAGAGACTTGTTGTCTTATATAGGCGTTGACGACCCATCGCCATATTCTGAATGTTTATACACCTGCGTATTTGAATACGCATGCCTATACCAGTTTTTTCGCTACTTCGGTGTATGTATTGAGTTAACCAACCTAGATCCACGGCCGAACAGTCGTATCGCTACGTCATACTCAAGCAGCGAATTTTGAGTGGATACTTCTATGAGGTTAGTTAACAGAAAAAACACATACAGTTGTTTATGTGGATATGAGGCAAAAACAATTAAGGGAGTTTAACTGCGATTAATTTTGATCGTAACATATACAAAATCACTAGCAAACTGGCAAACACAGTTGCTGATATCTTGGAAAAATGCATTATGTTCTTGTATATGAACTATCAGTAACTTCTGAGATATTTTTAAATCTAGCATACAGTAGTTTTTTCTTTTTGTAAAACTTCACACATTTCTTAATAGTATATTCGTTTGATAACAACGAGGTATGCAACTCACAGTCGGTTGTATTCGCAGAGTTTTCTGTTACCAGTACAACGTCAGGAACGAATTGAGCGACTTGAATTGTATCTGATCAAATTCCTTTTGAATAGACCCACACTTTCAAATTATATTCAGTCACAACACACTAAGTAATAGGACCACACAGGTAGATCGATACACATAAAAATTCTTCTTTCACTGTTTACACTTAATCTTCTGCAAACATATCATTGTAACTTTATCTTTCAGTTCCGGAAAGCTGTTTAATAACTTTCTTTACATGAATACTCGTTATGTTTAGCGTCACTAATCCTGATGCTTTCTTGCGATATTGCCGCCTCCAACTTCCGTTTTCTTCTGGCCGCTCTCTGGAAGGTCCTACATCTAAAGATAGGTAGCCTGGACAGATCGGCAAAATGTCTGGCGTAGCATTAATATCAAGCCGTGGTTTTGAAAGTAGAACATAGTGGTTTTTCCGCCTGAAGCTAATATTTCCCAGATGATGTTGCTATCTTTGAAATTCTTGTGACACAGCTGTAAAAAGAGCAGTGAAGTACATTAATAGAAACATTATCAAGCCAAGTGATCCGTCAAGCAAAAATAACATGCATTACTAATTTACATTCGAAACGAAGCTTACCACTTTGTATTGTATTAAACCGGGGAACTAGAAACGACGGAGAGGCTTCGTCCCGCCGTAGCCCTCAGTGGTTCACAACTGCACAACAGGCCACCCACCCCATCTGCCACCCCACACCGAACCCAGGGTTATTGTGCAGTTCGGCCCCCAGTGGACTCTCCCCCCCCTCCCCAGAACGTCTCATACCAGACGAGTGTAACCCCAAATTTTTGCGTGGTAGAATAATTGTGGTGTACCCGTACGTGGAAACTGTGTTTGCACAGCAATCGCCGACACAGTGTAGCTGAGGCGGAATAAGGGGAGCCAGTACGCATTCGCCGAGGTAGATGGAAAACCGCCTTAAAAACCATCCACAGGCTAACCGGCGCACCGGACCTCGACGCTAATCCGCCGGGTGGATTCGCGCCGGAGACCGACACGCCTCCCGCTCGGGAAGCAGCGCGTTAGACCGCGCGGCCAGCCGAAAGGGCCACTTTACCTCTTAAAAATCAGTAACCCGAAATCCTACCTCCCGACTCAGTGGCGTCATTTCTGTCTCGTTACATCGTCTTTAGGAATCTTGAACACGTGAATTATGTTTCGTGTTGCGTAATTTCCATTATCTTTTGGCGGGCAACTCTTTATAGTCGTAATGAAGATAAAAGAGCATTAACGTATGTTATGTTGCATTAAGCAGAGAAACAACTTAGTAACATATAGTATGACTTATGTGAACTTACGTAACAGTATTTAGCACAATGAATTTTTGTGCCGAACACATTGTGATACAACACGAGACAGATGTTGGCTTTCGCCGCTTCCAGCTGACATTACAACTTCGAATCCTCGCAGTTGTTCAGGCTTTTCATCTAGGTGATGGTGACTTTCAAGAATATAAGTTGTGTTACAATTTGTCACTAGTGATTAATGGATGATCTTCTGTTGTAGTGACTTCAGTAGGTTGTGGAAGTTCACGTCAAGCAGTTATAGTTTATTTACGATTTAAACACTTTACTGGGAAGTGAAAGTTTATTTATTCAATGGTCGCTAGGCAGTCTTTGACTTCGGCTAATTTTTGCGTACATTCTGTTACGACATTTTTCCCTCGATTCTTTTGATTAGTCAGATTGGAGAGAAACAAGTAAGGGTTTCTAATGATTATTGGAATCGGAGCAGTTGCGGAGATTTCATTTAAAGTCCCGTTCGTATGTGGTTTTCCTCGCAGTCTCCAAAGGTATCTTGAAGCGCTCAGGCTTCGTCCGATCAGGCGGTTGGCTCAACACCTGTTCCCGAAGAATATAGATACCAGTGGATAGGAGAAACACCACAAAACCGGTATAACATGTACTATGTGGGGATCCTATATCCTCAATTTTTTGGGCACTTTCATTGAGATTTTTCCTTTCTTGTGGCTGCAAACCGATAGTGACGTAGCAACACCTGATTAAGCTGCATTCAGCGAGAAAAATCAATTTTTCGTTGCCGACAATGTTTCGTGAATTATCGCTGTGTGTTCACACTGTGCGTGCACGAGGTGTAATAAATCTGAATTAGACTAACAGCTGGTCAGCAACACTCATGAGATGAATGCGTGTTTGTGTCTCATGGCACATCGTCAAAATCAGTGCAGTGCCTACTAGGCTTCCAGAGACTAAACGTGCCTGTTTTTTTAATGGTTTACTCAATGTGAAACAACTTACTCAAGATCGTGGCATAGAAACATTTTCGAAAGAATGTACATCTTTCGATTACTGGTATTTCTAGTACAAACTAAGCAATAAATAAGTACCTACAGTTAACTATTCTAAATTTCAGTCTCCATTTTCCTCTTCGTCCTCAGATTCTGAACCAGTTCTCACATTACTATGAAACCTGATGCAATACATCTTTTTCCCCCTTTCAGTCATCAGTCTTCGTGTTTGATGCGGCTAGGCCGAATTCCTCTGCTGTGACAATCAATTCATATCAGAGTAGCTCTTGTAGCCTATGACCTCAATTTTTTGTTAAATATATTCGATCTCTGTCTTCTTCTACAGTTTTTACCCTCTACAACTCCTTCTAGTATTATTCCCATATGTCTCAACACATGTTCTGTTATCCTGTTCCTTCTACCTGTCCGTGTTTTCAATGTTCCTTTCTTCTCCGAGTCCGAGTAGAACGTTCTCGTTAATTACCTTCTCAGTCTACCTAAATTGTTACACAACAAATAAAAAAAAATTGTTCAAATGGCGCTGAGCACTATGGTACTTAACTTCTTTCGTCATCAGTCCCCTAGAACTTAGAACTACTTAAACCTAAGTAACCTAAGGACATCACACACATCCATGCCCGAGGTAGGATTCGAACATGCGACCGTAGCAGACTGTAGCGCCTACAACCGCTCGGCCACTCCAGCCGGCAACAAATAAAAACTTTTTACCGATAATCTAGGGAAATGGCAGGCTAGTACTGGAACTGAAAATGAGAAGAGCAGTTATGTGATATTGCCATTTTGATGGGAGTGTTGCAACTGCTGCAGTACCGTCTGGAAAGAGCTGCAGGTGATCCGCAAGTCATCCTACCAGAGCAACAGACGGTTTACGTGTAGCTACTTCTCTGTACACCTGGACATTGTAACATAAAACTGACCCCCGCGTCGCCCACGTTAGGTAAAAAAACAGTAAGACGTAGCGTTAATACTTTCACAGTTAATAGCTGAAACGTGCTAGCTTTGCCGTCGTAATTTACTGTGGTCGTAACGGCCACCGGAAGGTGTTTAATGGCAAACGCGAAAGCCAGTTGCACGAAGAGACTGGACTGCCGTATTCTCGCAATTAACTTCGGGGCAGGGGGGAGGGGGGGGGGAGAGAGACCTGAGGAAGGGACTATGTCCTGTCGCAGATGGAACTCATGCCATTAGTACTCTCTGTACCTCCCATCTCCATAATTCTTCTCCATTTGCCTCCAAAGTATCACAGGCTATATTAGCCCCTGAGCACGGAAGAAATGGTGCAAGGAGCGCGCTAAATCGCCGTTTACAATTCCAGAGCTAATCTGAAAAAACAGAGATCCGATAGAGACGTGTGAACTGCGCACCAACCGGATTAACTTACCCGTCGGTTGCTAGGTCGCCGCCGTTTACGACTTCGTCCATCAGGCGTCCCACGAGGTGCTCGTACATATGAGAGATACTTGGCCTTGCAAAAAAGTCAGCGACCAGCCTCTAGTCAGATGGGCGGGAGCGATATAAAAGAGATAAATTTTCGCTGGTAGTTGCTAATAAAATTGTTTCCATGCACTTTGATTTGAAATCTCTCTTTAGTTCTATGAAGAAATAGAAGGTTTCGCAGTGCGTAACCCATAACCTTACTTGTATCTAAATTTTCTGTGGAACAATTTGAGCGACATAGCCTTAGCGCCAACACAGCGTAATCATTTGGGGTGTATACACCAAGCTGACAGAAGTCTTAGGATTGCGATATGCACGTATACAGGGGGCGGCGCGTCGAGTACGAAAGGTACAAAATGGCAGTGCATTATAAAACAGCAGTGCATTGGTAGGGCTTTCATTTATACGCAGGTGATTCATGTTAAAATGTTTCAGACATGATTATGGCGGCACGACGGGAATTAACAGACTTTGAACGCTGAATGCTAATTGGAGCTAGACGAATGAAACACTCCCTTACGTAATTCGTCAGGGAATTTAATATTCCGAGATCCACAATGTCAAGAGCGCCGTACCTAAAATACCAGATTCCAGGCAATAACCTCTCACCACGGACAACGGCCTTTACTTAATGACTGAGAGGAGGTGCGTTTGCGTAGAGTTGTCAGTGCTACAAGAAAAACAACGCTGCGTTAAATAACCGCAAAAATCTGTGTGCGACGTAATGACAAACGTATCCGTTAGAGCAGTGCGGCGAAATGTGGGGCTAACATACGCCAGTGCCTTTGCTAATTGTTGTATACATAGTTCCGCGTAGTCAGCGCGTACACAACTTTCCCAGTAGAGCGCGCCCCGCTAAGCACAACAGCGCAGGCGCAGCGCTCGTACGTCTCCGCACTACCGCACTACTAGATGGCGCTGCCATAGAGACGGACCAAATTCTGCTTCCGCCGATCCGCGTATTAATATGTAACGCAGCCAATGAGATTGCTGCTAACGTAGAACTTTTTCTCCTCACGGATCACACTCGCGCAGTGATACATGAACGCGCGAGGTATTATAACGAGTGTGCCATGAAGATAAATGTATAGACACTTTTGTCAAGTATCAGAGATATATGTAAAAATAAGATTAACGTGCCAATACCAAAGGAACTTCAGATTGTCAATTGTAAATAGCATCCAGAACCAAGTTAAGTAATTTTTATGCTTGTTTTTATTCTAATATGTGTGTGTGAAAATTAATCAAGTTCTGTTTAAAGTTGGTCACTGTCAATCTGCTACTCTAAGCGTGCAAGTGGAATTTCTATCGTCTGACCTAACGGCAGAAGATAAACACGCCACGATAAGACAAAAAGACATATTGCTGACACTCGCCTACTTCGTTAGAGCGACGGGTCAAATAATGGTGGTGTGTGTACTGAAGGTCTTACAGTACGCACACCACACTAATAGCATGACATCGTCTGCAGCTCCTATCCTGGGCTCGTGATCAAATCGATTGGACCCTAGGTGACTGGAATACCGTGGGCTGGTCGGATGAATCATGTTTTCAGTTGGTAAGAGCTGATGATAGGGTTCCAGTGTGCTGCAGAACCCACGAAGCCATGGACCTAGGTTATCCACAAGGCACTGTGCAAGCTGATCTGGGGTCAGAATGAGATTTTCACTCTGCAGTGGAGTGTGTGTGGATATGAAACTTTCGGCAGATTAAAACTATGTGCCAGACCGAGACTCGAACTCGGGACCTTTGCCTTTCGCGGGTAAGTGCTCTACCACTTCCCACAAAAGGCAAAGGTGCCGAGTTCGAGACTCGGTCCCACACACAGCTTTAATCTGGTCGGGGCTCCATAATTGTGGGGCTGTGTTTACATGGAATGGACTGGATCCTATTAACTGGAAATGGTTATGTTCGACTACTTGGAGATTAATTGCACCCAGTAATGAGTTTCATTTTATGGATGACACAAAGCGATTTGTCACTGGGCCAAAATTGTTCGCGAATGGTTTGAATAACGTTCTGGAGGATTCGCGCGAATGATCTGGCCACACAGATCGCCCGACATGAATCCCATCGAAAATTTATGGGCCATAATAAAGAGGCCACTTCGTGCACTAAATCCTGCACTGGAAACCCTTTCCCAAGCATGCAGGGCTACAGATTCAATAATGGTTCAAATGGCTCTGAGCACTATGGGACTTAACATCTGAGGTCATCAGTCCCCTAGAACTTAGAACAACTTAAATCTAACTAACCGAAAGACATCACACACATCCATGCCCAAGGCAGGATTCGGACCTGCGACCGTAGCGGTCGCGCGGTTCCAGATTCAAGAGCCTAGAACCGCTCGGCCACAGCGGCCGGCTGGGCTATAGAGACAGCATGGATCAGTAGTTCTGCAGCGGACGTCTAACGTCTTATTGAGTCCATCCCACGCCGAGATGTTGTACTACATGCCAGGTGAAATGTGGTGATACACTATATTAGGAGGTATGACATTATTTCTGTCGCCTCAGTGTACAACATGCTATATTGTGGAGTCTGATGCATTTTTACGTTTTTGAATTTTTAAATGAGAATTTTTAAATAGTCCTAAAATGCAGCCTCATTGCAACGAAGTTTTAGTGAGAGAATCAGAAATATGCAGAATGTAATCTTGATCATTAGAATTCCTGAGTCTTTACCTTGAACCAGTGATATGATGAACCCTGCCGGCCGAAGTGGCCGTGCGGTTAAAGGCGCTACAGTCTGGAACCGCAAGACCGCTACGGTCGCAGGTTCGAATCCTGCCTCGGGCATGGATGTTTGTGATGTCTTTAGGTTAGTTAGGTTTAAGTAGTTCTAAGTTCTAGGGGACTGATGACCTGAGATGTTAAGTCCCATAGTGCTCAGAGCCATGATGAACCCTCCAGTTTCGAGAAGTTTTCTGGTACACATCTACATCTACATCTACATTTATACTCCGCAAGCCACCCAACGGTGTGTGGCGGAGGGTACTTTACGTGCCACTGTCATTACCTCCCTTTCCTGTTCCAGTCGCGTAAGGTTCGCGGGAAGAACGACTGTCTGAAAGCCTCCGTGCGCTCTAATCTCTCTAATTTTACATTCGTAATCTCCTCGGGAGGTATAAGTAGGGGGAAGCAATACATTCGATACCTCATACAGAAACGCACCCTCTCGAAACCTGGCGAGCAAGCTACACCGCGATGCCGAGCGCCTCTCTTGCAGAGTCTGCCACTTGAGTTTGTTAAACATCTCCGTAACGCTATCACGCTTACCAAATAACCCTGTGACGAAACGCGCCGCTCTTCTGTGGATCTTCTCTATCTCCTCCGTCAACCCGATCTGGTACGGATCCCACACTGATGAGCAATACTCAAGTATAGGTCGAACGAGTGTTTTGCAAGCAACCTTCTTTGTTGATGGACTACATTTTCTAAGGACTCTCCCAATGAATCTCAACCTGGTACCCGCCTTACCAACAATTAATTTTATATGGTCATTCCACTTCAAATCGTTCCGCACGCATACTCCCAGATATTTTACAGAAGTAACTGCTACCAGTGTTTGTTCCGCTATCATATAATCATACAATAAAGGATCCTTCTTTCTATGTATTCGCAATACATTACATTTGTCTATGTTAAGGGTCAGTTGCCACTCCCTGCACCAAGTGCCTATCCGCTGCAGATCTTCCTGCATTTCGCTACAATTTTCTAATGCTGCAACTTCTCTGTATACTACAGCATCATCCGCGAAAAGCCGCATGGAACTTCCGACATTATCTACTAGGTCATTTATATATATTGTGAAAAGCAATGGTCCCATAACACTCCCCTGTGGCACGCCAGAGGTTACTTTAACGTCTGTAGACGTCTCTCCATTGAGAACAACATGCTGTGTTCTGTTTGCTAAAAACTCTTCAATCCAGCCACACAGCTGCTCTGATATTCCGTAGGCTCTTACTTTGTTTATCAGGCGACAGTGCGGAACTGTATCGAACGCCTTCCGGAAGTCAAGAAAAATAGCATCTACCTGGGAGCCTACGCCCACATGCGTATAATATGCTCTCTGTTACTTACGAGGTGATAGTGAGCTCCAGTGCTTCGACGTTTTATTGACGCTCACTAGCAGGTAAATTTTTAAATAAAATTAGAAACCTATAATTGTCTCCTTCGAGTAATAACTTACTACTTCCTCTTCGTTTAACGGTGCCAACGTTTACCACACAATATTATCACTGATCACAGTACATTTTTCATCAGGTTCAACAGCCCCCACACTGTCCTTAGAGAAGGGGCGAAACGTCCGAGAGTGTCATCAGCGTCAAAGGTTGTTAAGAACAGCTTCCCATTGCTTATTGCAAGGGAAAGTGTTGCTTTTGAACGCGAAATGTATCGCACTCAGTGACCCAGGGAAAGTGGTGGTTTCATTTACCCCCTTAATGGCACCCCAAGCGGTCTTCTCGTGTCGATTCTGATCGGTGGTGTGGCTGAGATGTTTTCCTCGGCCACACATAATAAAGCCGCGTGATTTTAACGCCGGATGTCGCGGTTCTGACCTCCACTGCAGAGACGTCAAAAGGTGCGGTGAAAGGTGGGTACGAGGGGGGGGGGGGGGCAACCTTCTCATCGTGTGGGACGTCTACGGCGGCGTGGCGCAGAATTATGGTGAAATTTGGTGCAAATGTGACATTATAGCCCCTATGAACTGCTAGGTTATGCCCTTTTCTTTCGCATGTGTCGAGACACTGCTGTCTGAAGCGTCCCCGAGCCCGAGGGTGACTGTCATAGGGTGCCATGCTTTTGCACGGTTACAGAGGAAGGTTGTATTCACCTAAGAGCCAAATTTAACACTTATCCGCCGTAATGGGCAATTGAACGTGGTTTCAAAAACGTGATCATTTAATCCTGTTGTGCTGTGTAGTACTGCTGTACTATCCTATTTTACACTGAAGCGCCAAAGGAACTGGTATAGGCAAGCGTGTTCAAATACAAAGATATGTAAACGGGCAGAATACGCCGCTGCTGTCGGCAACACCTATATAAGACAACAAGTGTCAGCGTGCGAGCAATGGGACACAGCATCTCCGAGGTACAGATGAAGTGGGGATTTTACCGTACGACCATTTCACGAATGTACCGTGAATATCAGGAATCCGGGAAAACATCAAATCTCCGACATCGCTGTGGCCGGAAAAAGATTCTGCAAGAACGGGACCAAATACGACTGAAGAGAATGGTTCAACGTGACAGAAGCGCAGCCCCTCCGCAAATTGCTGCAGATTTCAATGATGTGGCATCAACAATTGTCAGCGTGCGAATCATTCAACGAAACATCATCGATATGGGCTTTCGGAGCCGAAGGCCCACTCGTGTACCCTTGATGACTGCCCGACACAAAGCTTGGCCCCGTTAACACCGACATTGGACTGTTGATGACTGGAAACATGTTGTCTGGTCGAAGGAGTCTCGTTTCAAATTGTATCGAGCTGATGGACGTGTACGGGTATGGAATCAACCTCATGAATCCAGGGACCCTGCATATCAGCAGAGGCCTGTTCAAGCTGGCGAGGGCTCTTTAATGGTGTGGGACGTGTACAGTTGAAGCAATATGGGACCTCTGATACGTCTAGATACGACTCTGGCGGGTGACACGTACGCAAGCATCCTGTCTGTTCACCTGCATCTATTCACGTCCATCGTGCATTCCGATGGACTTGTGCAATTCCAACAGGGCAGTGCGACACCCCAAACGTTCAGAATTGCTGCAGAGAGGCTCCAGGAATACTCTTCTGAGTTCCGCTGGCCACCAAACTCCCCAGACATGAACATTATTGAGCATATCTGGGATGCCTTGCGACGTGCTATTCAGAAGAAATCTCCACCCCCTCGCTCTCTTACGGATTTATGGACAGCCCTGCAGGGTCATGGTGTCAATTCCCTCCAGCACTACTTCAGATATTAGTCGAGTCCATGCCACGTCGTGTTCCAGCTCTTCTGCGGGCTCGCGGGGGCTCTACACTACATTAGGTAGGTGTACCCGTTTCTTTCACTCTTCAGTGTATAACGAACATACGAGTGTATCCTTTTAATTGATTTTCTCTGGGTGCCAGGTACTACAGTTTCGTTTTTACAGAAAAAAAGTATTGAAAATTGTGAATATATTTATTATTACATTACTTTGTATTTATTTACTAACGCGTCACACCCTACTTGCAATGACATCGTCTGGCCGCATTGCACGGAACAGTAAAAACTAAAACTTTCGGGCAGCAGATACCCCAATAGAAATCCAATTTTACTCTTCGGTGGAGAAGAAATAAAACGCTAATGAAGCGTGACATTTTCATGAAAGAGGCAGCTGTCTTAATGTAATTTACGGATCAAATTTTTTTGTTTGAAAATTTTTACTGTCTATATCGTAATTCATCATACAGTTAAACCACGACTAGGTTCAGTTGCTTCCAACAACCATATTCAGATCTGTAAACAAGTAGAGGAAAAAATAGCCAAAGAAAATTATGTACAGAAAGTAGAATATAAAAAACATGTACTATTAGAACAAACTGTATAAGGAAAGCCAACTCCAATAATAAAAGTGAACATATTATAAATACGTAGGTAATATGTTGCCGCGTTTAATTTGACCTACCGTTCAAATTGTAAAAACGACCTGAATAATACGCATTGAAAAACATCATCGGTAGCAACAGTCATGATTCAGTGTCTACTCCAGCTTCCGATACAGTAGTGTGAGGTGGTCAAAGAAATTGCCATTCTTAAACAAATCACAGTACCCTATGGCTGAAATATGTCGGACGTCACACAAGTTGTTACAGTAACAAAAAGAAACAAAAAATTTCTGACCAAAATAAAACCTTCCCTGAGGTCAATAGTAAGCGTACAACGAAAGTGAAATTTACAGCTATGACCTACGTATAATCATCATGTGTCACAAAAAACTGAACGCCCAATAAGTTCCATAAATCGGGTGTTTACAATATTGACTGCAACGACTGTGACAGTTACTGTATTGATCAGACGAGACGTTCTTTTCATAAACATTTTAGGGAATTCAGTTCTTCTCAAAATAAATCAGCTTTTGGCTCTCACATTACCACAAAAAGGTGTACGGTACAGGGCAGTTCAGGGACTAGAAATATTACGTTATGCTCCAAAGGGAAGAAAGTTTTATTTGCTCGAAGAATCAGAGATTTTATTTCAATATGAAGGGCCGTGACATTTATTCCAATATGAAGAAGGGCGCTCATAAGATTGTGAATGAGCGGATGGAGTTTAGCCAGAATTATATTTCTCGATATTTTCGATGCAGTGCTATAGAGATTATAGTCATCACTAATTTGCGAGCGCACATCTTCCTGCCTGGGCTGTGAATACGTTGCCGTTGTCAGCCACGTAGCCGAGCCTCACCTGCAGTCCTGACAGTGGAATTACTCCCGCCTCGAGTGAGGTGGCGCCCGTCACCATCTGTTATCATCGCGAAGGATAATTTACGTTTCACTGTAAAATCATTATGAAGAATAATATTGTAATTCCTCCTATTTATGGCTGTATGACCATGTGGGTATTTAACCTTTTACACTTGCCAATATTTTATGATGATTCGATCTCTGGTGGTCTTCTATAATTATTCCTTTGTGATATTTCATTAGTTATAAATTAAACATTACCTTCATTTACATTAGTCATTACTATGTT
This sequence comes from Schistocerca americana, assembly GCF_021461395.2. Classification (NCBI taxonomy): domain Eukaryota; kingdom Metazoa; phylum Arthropoda; class Insecta; order Orthoptera; family Acrididae; genus Schistocerca; species Schistocerca americana. The sequence goes on along the minus strand of NC_060123.1, from coordinate 283,335,186 downwards.
CTTTTGCACAAACATTACATATACTACGAAGTTTATTGTTTATTTGTGCCAGTCTTTGCAAATGGAAGCGCTGCCACTCTACCTTTCGGCCTTGTTGGCTACTTCGGCTGATCTCAGTTTTGACGTGTGGCATTTCACTTTCAATCTTCAGCTTGTTCACATATTATAAAAATAACTGTTTTATACGTCATGATGGATCATTCCTTTGGAGGCCAGATTGTGGTATTTCTCTTCACGTTTATGACTATTTATTATATAGCTTCGTTTATAAACTTACTACGTACTGTTTCGTTTATGCGCTTACAGATATGAAACAACTGATAATTCTTGTTACAGTTACATATATTTCTCTCACTGTAGTAACTGCTGTAAATTGCATATAATGGGCATTTGATGCAATTTTAAATTATGCAGCTGGCCATGTTCCTTCTTTGTTACCTGAAACTTGCGATATTATAGTATGTTGCTCATATTTTTAGCTTCATACTGAAATTTTATGTGTTTTTGTCATTTGATAGTTACGTATGATTTTTGTTTCTACGTTTGACATGTTCTCAATGAACTATATAAGACAGCTTCCCTGTCTTATAGTTTTAACTTCATTCCCCTTATATTTTTACAGTTTTCAAATTACTTGGATTTACGTATAAGCTTTTTAACATTTTTTGTATTGAATTATTTCGGCATGTTTACAACCTGGCTCGTTATCGATGAAGCTTTTAACTACGTGTTATTCTAGTCTTGTTGACCCACAATACGAATTCATGCCATTGCAGAACTGTTGCTGCTACTGATTATGATTTTCAGTGGACAAATAACTCGTTTTTACGATTTCAATGATAATTATTTTAAATGCAGCAACATATCTATACAACACTGTTAATGGTCATTTTCACTACTGGAGTTGGCTCTCCTTATATATTTGGTTCAACTGTTATACATTTTTATATTATACGTTACTGTGCAAAATTTCCTTAGCTTATTTTTTGCTCTACATGTTTACAGATCTGAAGACTGTTGTAGAAAACTACTAATACTAGCCATCATGATTTAACTGTTCAGTGAAAACTGCGGTCAAACAACTGAAAGATTTTTATATTACAAAATTTTCGACTCTCTAAATAAAACACAACACATGTCATACCTGTTAAACGTACTAAATTTTAAGATATACACATATGACCAAATAAAAATTCACGCTTTCATGGGTAGAGAAACACTTGTTTTTTGCACATAAATACGACGTCTTGAAAGAAATTTGTTTGGCTACTTTTTATATCAATTTTATTTTTAATTTGTATTCTAAGACGCTTCGGCTGTATAGCCATTTTCACACATTGCCGAAACATCGTACTATACAAAATAAAAATAAAATGGATATTAAAAGAATCCAATGAAGAAAACTGATTTCTTTTAGGAATTTTATCATTGCTGTGGACCCTGTTACGATTAAAATATAAATACGACCTCGTCAGTGTTTACAGAGTGAGGTGTCAATAGTCACATGGTACCTCCTACCGAGCGAGATGGCGCAGTGGTTAGCACACTGGACACGCATTCGAGAGGATGAAGCTTCAAACCCGCTCCCGGCTATCCAAATTTAGGTTTTCCGTAATTTCACTAAATCTCTCCAGGAAAATGTCGGGATGGTTACTTTGAAAGAGCACGGCAGATTTCCTCCCCCTTCCTTGACACAATCCGTGCTCGTGCTCCAGCTCTAATAACCTCTACGTCGGCGGGACGTTAAACCCAGTCTTCCTTCCTTTCTTCCTTCCGGATACCTCCTACTGTTGTGTCGGACATCCTTTTGGCCGGCATAGTGCAGCAACTCGACGTGGCATGGATTCAGCTAGCCGTCGGAATTCCCCTGCGGAAATTCTGATCCATGCTGCCTCTAAGGCCACCCATAATTGCGAAAGTGTTGCCGGTGCAGGATTTTGAGCATTAACTGATCCCTCCATTATGTCTCATAAACGTTCGATGTGTGGCAAAATCATTCGCTCAAATTGTCCAGAATGTTTTTCAATCCAATAGTGAACAATTGTGGCCCGGTGACAAGGCGCATTGTCATGCATAGAAGTTCCATCATTGTTTGGGAACATGAAATCCAGGCATCGCTGCAAATGGTCTCCAAGTAGCCGAACACAACCATTTCCAGTCATTGATCGGATCAGTTGACCAGAGGATCCACTCCAATCCACGTAAACACAGGCCACACTATTATGGCGCCAACAACAGCTGCACAGTGCCTTCTTGACAACTTGGGTTCATGGCTTCTTGGGGTCTGTGCCACACTCCAGCCCTACCATCAGCTTTTACCAAATTAAATGGGGACTCAGTACAGGGTCCAATCGATACTATCACGAATCTAGGAAAGGTGCTGCAGGCGATTTCGGTCTGTTAGCAACAGCACTCGCGTCGGTCGTCTACTGCCATAACCCATTAACGCCAAATTTCGACCTCTTATCCAAACGGGCACGTTCGTCGTACGTCCCACATTGATTTAAGCGCTTATTCACGCGTTGTTGCTTGCCTGGTAACATTGACAACTCTACTCAAATGCCGCTGCTCTCGGTCGTTAAGTGAAGGCCGTCGGCCACTGCGTTGACCATAGTGAGAGGTAATGCCAGCAACTTGGTGTTCTCGGCTACGTTTGACATAGTGGATCTCGGAATACTGGATTCCCTAATGATTTCCGAGATGGAATGTCCATGCGTCTAGCTATCATTCCGCTTCCGAAGTCTGTTAATTCCAGTCATGCGGCCATAATCATGTCGCAAAATTTTTTGCCTGAATCAGCTCAATACAAATGACAGCTCCGCCAGTGCACTGCCCTTTTATACCTTGTGTAAGCGTTACTACCGCCATCCGTCAACGTGCATATCGCTATCCCGATACTTTCGTCACCTCAGTGTAAAACTGCACGCCCTCATCAGGCCAAACAACGGAGAAACTGGACAATAGCTGACTGGGGCATGTAGTGTGGCCGACGAGTCTCAGTTTTCCCTCTTTGAAAATAATTCAAGACACTGAGAACACTGATGTCTAAACGAGGCGTTTACCCGAAGGGGGTGGAGGGTGTAATTCAGACCGGAGGAAGTTATGAGATGCTCTGAGTGTGGTTTTCGTACCGTGAGACTTGGATCACCTCATTCATGTCACCTTGATGTATATTTCAACAGTCTCAGTGAAAATGTATTTGTCTTTTTTTACTACATCTTGACAACAAAATTGCTGTGAAGACTCCATTCTTAGAATAAGACAACAGCCGTTTCCACACGGCTACAAACATATGTTACTGTTCTGACGAAATACATGCATATATATTTCAACAGTCTCAGTGACAATGTGTTGATCTTTCCTTACTACAACTCGGTAATAGAACTGTTGTGGAGGTTCCCGTCTTACAATAAGACATCAACCATTTCCTCGCGGCTACACGCGTAAGTTGCTGGTTTGACGAACTCTCAGGCACCATACTGCACTTCGACTGCTGCTAAAATTCCCTCTCTTAATCCCGTAGAAAACATCTAGGCCTCTTTGTAACAAGGAGTGAATCTTAGCTGACTTTCTTCCTCGCCTACTACCTCTTCTGTTATTATGATCGTTAAAGCATCGTTTATTAGTGAATGCATAATAATACATTGCTATAAAATTAGCCAAGATAGACACAAACTCACGACCCATCAAGTACATGTGCCTACCGGCTCTCTACGTGAAGAGACTGAAAAACAGTATGATGAGATAACTTTGTACGTTAAGGCAATGAAAATTTAATTTTGATGATGGGACCAGAAAATCTTAAGCAGACAAAGGGAAAAGGGGGGGGGGGGGGGAAGAAAAATATCGGCTGCGGTGTAGAGGGCGGGGGGTTGAGATGAAAGGTTTCAAAACGATTAGAGGACGGGCGTTCAATAAGTAATGCAACACATATTTTTCTCGGCCAGTTTTCGTATAAAATGCGGAATTTGTTGCAGGGCATCGTGGAACATTCCCGCTTCAGCCCGTATAGGTTCATGAATCATCGATATGTAGCCACACTATATGTAGCCTTCAAAATGGTGTTCCAGCAGAGGGATGTCATTGAGTTTCTTTTGGTAGAAAACCAAGATATTCATAGGGGCTTACAGAATGTCTTCGGACACCTGGCAGTCAACAAAAGCACGGTGAGTCGTTGGGCGAGAAGCCTGTCATCATCGCAGCAACGTCGCGCAAACCTCTCCGATCCCCACGTGCTGGCCGGCTGAAAAGTGTGGAGAGTGTCAATGAGAGCATTAGGCAAAGACTAAGTGAATCAGGCCAATGAAGTGCCAAGGACCTTAGCATTGGAGAGAGGGGTCGACAAGTAACATTAATTCTGAAAGTTTTGTGGAAGGGGGAGGGACGGAGGAAATGAATCGAAATTCCTCATAAAATAATAAAATCGCGTTTTGAAAGTACAACACCATTGGAAGCCATCTACCACTTTCAGATACAAGAAGAGCAGCAGCGAGCGATAAAATATGTTTCTAGATTCGACGACAAAATACTCTTGGTGCTCTTGTATCTGTTAAATATTCTGGATTTCTTCAGACGATAGTGAAATGAATGGCCTCGGCTGTAAACAACGGTAAGAGAAAAGTTGATCATTTTGAGAAATATCGCAGTAAAGTTTCAATAAAATCTGATAAATAAGATATCTCAAGTACAACCATTGTGACTTTTTTATCGAAATAAGTGATTATTTTCAAGTATTTCTAGTATAATGACAAATTTTTAAAATGGTAAATTCCATACGAAATCTGACGTCAATGCGTAATTAACTTTGTTTAGTTGCAAACGGAGTGCATTTAAAATGAGTTAACATTAACTTACCACCGTTTACTTGGCTCAAATGGCTCTGAGCATTATGGGACTTAACATCTGAGGTCATCAGTCCCCTAGAACTTAGAACTACTTAAACCTAACTAACCTAAGGACATCACACACATCCATGCCCGAGGCAGGATTTTAACGTACGACCATAGCGATCACGCGGTTCCAGACTGAAGCGCCTAGAACCGCACGGCCACACCGGCCGGCCCACCGTTTACTTGCTGGAAAAGTTTCTACATCTATATCAGTGCCCCACAAGTGTGTAGAGGAGGGTACTCCTACTGTCACTAATTGATCCTCGCTTCCCTCTTCCATTCGCGAAAGACGCGTGGGATGAAAGATTGTCGATAATTCTCTGCATTAACTGTAATTGCTCTAATTTTTATCTGCCTAAAAGAAGTGTTCGATTGATAAGACGCACCTTGAGACTTCAAGGATAATTGAATTTGGTGATGGAGAGAAGTGTGAAGAGTAAAACCTATGAACGGAGAACAACGCTTCACTTCAGTAAGCGGGTTCTAAAGGAAGCAGGCTGCAGCAGATACGCACATAAGAAGTTGCTTGATCAGGACATACAGCGTAGAGAGCTACAGCAAACCAGTCTTTGGACTGAAGACTTAAACAATGGTAAATGTGTGTGTTAACGTACTACCTGTCTCGAAATAACTGGAGATGATCTGAATGTAGACACGTATTGTGCAGCATTTTCACCAAATATTTATTTTGAGGATACAGCATTGTTTTATTGGTGTGTAGATTTCATCGCTTTATTTTCCGCCTCCAGATTCGATTACCGGCCGGCTCGGAAATTTCCTCCCCTGACAGACTGAGTGTTGTGTTAGCATCATCCTCATTTCATCCTCACAGACATGCAAGTCGCCAAAGTGGTGTCAACTAAATAGACTTCCACCAGGTGACCAGTCTACCCGACGGGAGGCCGTAGCCACACGCACATTTCATTCTGTCGCTTTATTATTTCATTATATACGTGTTAGAAAAGGGGCCCTTAGTTTAGTCTGCTTCCTGGAATTTGAATGCGGTGGTAAAATTCCAGTAGGCGATATGCCTGTGACTGCGTCGCTCTTTTGTTCCGCAGCTACGTTTGCCCGGAATGGCGAGTACTGATCGACTGGTTTGGTATTCGGGCGGCGCGTGGGAAACGCCGCGATTCACCCGGAGTGGTGCTGCCGAGGTGAATTACTTTGTCACTTGGCAGTTGGCACCCTGAATGGTCGACCGGATCTCCTCCTGGACTGCTGGAACGTTGCCCTGGCAATCGCTACGTTGCTCGCAGTGATGGAACACTCTGACCTTTCTATACTCTCACCACTGCATGAGACCTGAAGCAATCAAGTAACCACTCCCAAAAGGGTGATTAAAAAGTTTCCGTTCGAAGGCAGAATAGGTATGCCAGTCGGCACTGAGGCAATTCTAATAATAGCTTAAAACGAATAGTTCGAAATAATTATTGCTTTAACATTACAGTAATCTCCATTTCCATATATTCGATGCAAGGTCGTAGCTCCTGTGCTTCGAATGTCAAACTGAAACCAGTTCAAGTTCAGTATTCAGTAAAGGTTTTTGGCTGTGATGCTAGCTGTATAGTCAGCTTAACGACGTATATCAGATTCACGGACGTAAATGAAAATCTCATCCCAGATCGACCGACGCCTTTTGTCGAATGGAGACAAACACGGAACTTGATGCACCATTCTTCTCTTCTCGTAGATGCTCATAACATTAGCACGATAGCCGGTCTGGGTGGCCGAGAGGTTCTAGGCGCTACAGCCTGGAACCGCGCGACCGCTACGGTCGCAGGTTCGAATCCTGCCTCGGGCATGGTTGTGTGTGATGTCCTTAGGTTAGTTAGGTTTAAGTAGTTCTAAGTAATAGTCCCCCCCCCCCCATGAACCATGGACCTTGCCGTTGGTGGAGAGGCTTGCGTGCCTCAACGATACAGACAGCCGTACCGTAGGTGCAACCACAACGGAGGGGTATCTGTTGAGAGGCCAGACAAACGTGCGGTTCCTGAAGAGGGGCAGCAGCCTTTTCAGTAGTTGCAGGGGCAACAGTCTGGATGATTGTAACACTAACCAAAACGGCCTTGCTCTGCTGGTACTGCGAACGGCTGAAAGCAAGGGGAAACTACAGCCGTAATTTTTCCCGAGGGCATGCAGCTTTACTGTATGATTAAATGATGATGGCGTCCACTTGGGCAAAATATTCCGGAGGTAAAATAGTCCCCCATTCGGATCTCCGGGCGGGGACTACTCAAGAGGACGTCGTTATCAGGAGAAAGAAAACTGGCATTCTCCGGATCGGAGCGTGGTATGTCAGATCCCTTAATCGGGCAAGTAGGTTAGAAAATATAAAAAGGGAAATGGATAGGTCAAAGTTAGATATAGTGGGGATCCATGAAGTTCGGTGGCAGGAGGAACAAGACCTTTGGTCAGGTGAATACATGGTTATAAATACAAAATCAAATAGGGGTAATGCAGGAGTAGGTTTGATAATGAATAAAGAAATAGGAGTACGGGTAAGCTACAACAAACAGCATAGTGAACGTATTATTGTGGCCAAGATAGACACGAAGCCCACGCCTACTACAGTGGTACAAGTTTATATGCCAGCTAGCTCTGCAGATGGTGAAGAAACTGATGAAATGTATGATGAGATAAAAGAAATTATTCAGGTACTGAATGGAGATGAAAATTCAATAGTCGTGGGTGACTGGAATTCGAGAGTAGGAAAAGGAAGATAAGGACACGTAGAAGGTGAATATGGATTGGGGCTAAGAAATGAAAGAGGAAGCCGCCTGGTAGAATTTTGCACAGAGCATAACTTAATCATAGCTAACACTTGGTTCAAGAATCATGAGAGAAGGTTTTATACATGGAAGAACCCTGGAGATACTAGAAGGTTTCAGATAGACTATATAATGGTAAGACAGAGATTTAGGAACCAGATTTTAAATTGAAGGACATTTTCAGTGGCAGATGTGGCCTCTGACCACAATCTATTGGTTATAAACTGTAGATTAAAACTGAAGAAACTGCAAAAAGGTGGGAATTTAAGGAGATGGGACCTGGATAAACTGACTAAACCAGAGGTTGTACAGAGTTTCAGGGAGAGCATAAGGGAACAATTGACAGGAATGGGGGAAAGAAATACAGTAGAAGAAGAATGGGTAGCTTTGAGGAATGAAATAGTGAAGGCAGCTGGGGATCAAGTAGGTGAAAAGATGAGGGGTAGTAGAAATCCTTGGGTAACAGAAGAGATACTGAATTTAATTGATGAAAGCAGAAAATACAAAAATGCAGTAAGTGAAGCAGGCAAAAAGGAATACAAACGTCTCAAAAATGAGATCGACAGGAAGTGCAAAATGGCTAAGCAGGGATGGCTAGAGGAGAAATGTAAGGACGTAGAGACTTATCTCACGAGGGCTCAGAAAGATACTGCCTACAGGAAAATTAAAGAGACCTTTGGAGAAAAGAGAACCACTTGTACGAATATCAAGAGCTCAGATGGAAACCCAGTTCTAAGCAGAGAAGGGAAAGCAGAAAGGTGGAAGGAGTATATAGAGGGTCTAGACAGGGGCGATGTTCTTGAGGACAATATTATGGAAATGGAAGAGGAGGTAGATGAAGATGAAATGGGAGGTATGATACTGCGTGAAGAGTTTGACAGAGCACTGAAATACCTAAGTCGAAACAAGGCCCCGGGAGTAGACAACATTCCATTAGAACTACTGACAGCCTTGGGAGAGCCAGTCCTGACAAAACTCTATCACCTGGTGAGCAAGATGTATGAGACAGGCGAAATTCCCTCAGACTTCAAAAAGAATATAATAATGCCAATCTCAAAGAAAGCAGATGTTGGCAGATGTGAAAATTACCGAACTATCAGTTTAATAAGTCACAGCTGCAAAATACTAACGCGAATTCTTTACAGACGAATGGAAAAACTGGTAGAAGCCGACCTCGGGGAAGATCAGTTTGGATTCCGTAGAAATGTTGGAACACGTGAGGCAATACTGACCCTACGACTTATCTTAGTAGAAAGATTAAGGAAAGGCAAACCTACGTTTCTAGCATTTGTAGTCTTGGAGAAAGGTTTTGACAATGCTGACCGGAATATTCTCTTTCAAATTCTGAAGGTGGCAAGGGTAAAATACAGGGTGCGAGAGGCTATTTACAATTTGTACAGAAAGCAGATGGCAGTTATAAGAGTCGAGGGACATGAAAGGGAAGCAGTGGTTGGGAATGGAGTGAGACAGGGTTGTAGCCTCTCCCCGATGCTATTCAATTTCTATATTGAGCAAGCAGTAAAGGAAACAAAAGAAAAGTTCGGAGTAGGCATTAAAATCCATGGAGAAGAAATGAAAAATTTTAGGTTCGCTGATGACATTGTAATTATGTCAGAGACAGCAAAGGACTTGGAAGAGCAGTTGAACGGAATGGACAGTGCTTCAAAGGAGGATATACAGGGTGTTTCAAAAATGACCGGTATATTTGAAACGGCAATAAAAACTAAACGAGCAGCGATAGAAATACACCGTTTGTTGCAATATGCTTGGGACAACAGTACATTTTCAGCCGGACAAACTTTCGAAATTACTGTAGTTACAATTTTCAACAACAGATGGCGCTGCAATTGATGTGAAAGATGTAGAAGACAACGCAGTCTGTGGGTGCGCCATTCTGTACGTCGTCTTTCTGCTGTAAGCGTGTGCTGTTCACAACGTGCAAGTGTGCTGTAGACAACATGGTTTATTCCTTAGAACAGAGGATTTTTCTGGTGTTGGAATTCCACCGCCTAGAACACAGTGTTGTTGCAACAAGACGAAGTTTTCAACGGAGGTTTAATGTAACCAAAGGACCGAAAAGCGATACAATAAAGGATCTGTTTGAAAAATTTCAACGGACTGGGAACGTGACGGATGAACGTGCTGGAAAGGTAGGGCGACTGCGTACGGCAACCACAGAGGGCAACGCGCAGCTAGTGCAGCAGGTGATCCAACAGCGGCCTCGGGTTTCCGTTCGCCGTGTTGCAGCTGCGGTCCAAATGACGCCAACGTCCACGTATCGTCTCATGCGCCAGAGTTTACACCTCTACCCATACAAAATTCAAACGCGGCAAACCCTCACCGCCGCTACCATTGCTGCACGAGAGACATTCGCTAGAGATATAGTGCACAGGATTGATGACGGCGATATGCACGTGGACAGCATTTGGTTTACTGACGAAGCTTATTTTTACTTTGACGGCTTCGTCAATAAACAGAACTGACGCATATGGGGAACCGAAAAGCCCCATGTTGCAGTCCCATCGTCCCTGCATCCTCAAAAAGTACTGGTCTGGGCCGCCATTTCTTCCAAAGGAATCATTGGCCCATTTTTCAGATCCGAAACGATTACTGCATCACGCTATCTGGACATTCTTCGAGAATTTGTGGCGGTACAAACTGCCTTAGACGACACTGCGAACACCTCGTGGTTTATGCAAGATGGTGCCCGGCCACATCGCACGGCCGACGTCTTTAATTTCCTGAATGAATATTTCGATGATCGTGTGATTGCTTTGGGCTATCCGAAACATACAGGAGGCGGCGTGGATTGGCCTCCCTATTCGCCAGACATGAACCCCTGTGACTTCTTTCTGTGGGGACACTGAAGAACAGAAGAACAGAAATTTGTTAACATCGAGTATAGATTTAAGTGTCAGGAAGTCGTTTCTGAAAGTATTTGTATGGAGTGTAGTCATGTATGGAAGTGAAACATGGACGATAAATAGTTTAGACAAGAAGAGAATAGAAGCTTTCGAAATGTGGTGCTACAGAAGAATGCTGAAGATTAGATGGGTAGATCACATAACTAATGAGGAGGTATTGAATAGAATTGGGGAGAAGAGGAGTTTGTGGCACAAATTGACTAGAAGAAGGGATCGGTTGGTAGGACATGTTCTGAGGCATCAAGGGATCACCAATTTAGTAATGGATGGAAGCGTGGAGGGTAAAAATCGGAGAGGGAGACCAAGAGATGAATACACTAACCAGATTCAGAAGGATGGAGGCTGCAGAATGTACTGGGAGATGAAGAAGCTTGCACAGGATAGAGTAGCATGGAGAGCTGCATCAAATCAGTCTGAGGACTGAAGACCGCAACAACAGCAACAAGTTCTAGGGGACTGATGACCTCAGAAGTTAAGTCCCATAGTGCTCAGAGCCGTTTGAACCATTAGAACCATTAGCACGATAGCATGCCAACAACCGAAAAGCTTTGCTGCTTCTCAGACACTCGTTCCCAGGGGCAGGACCATAACAGTTTGCCCTGAGTCAGTGTGGTTTACGTCAGTAGAGTTCCTAATTTGTGGTCCGTTTTGTCGCTAGAACGAATTCACAAGCGTCTCAGCTTGGGTTACACACTTTCCTTGCTTCGTCGCGCGTCTGCAAAATCGTCAGGGGGCGTTCCATCTCGTGGTGGGCGCTGACCGTTACGTTTTGGACCATCAGTGTAGATTAAAAAAAAAAAAAAAAAAAAAAAAAAAACATAATTTTCTGTCATACGATCAACCATCAAACATGGGCACACAATCCCATTTGTGAAATCACGAATGAGTACTTTTACAGTACGCATATTGTTTGAGCTGCAGTCGCGAGTGCTACGTTTGTTCACTATAACTCAAAATTGAAAAGTGTGTTCGTCGAATAACACTACATACCTCGGGAAAGCGACATTTTCATTTAAGCGCCCAAGAGATAGTCCAGCAAATTTAAAATGTTGTGACTTTTCATTACGTTCTATTGTTTCCAACAGTTGGAAGAAAAATAAATACAGCTTTCTATCTTTGACTGATTTGGTGTACTGTCCCATAGGATATTGAACTCCTCTAAGGTCATCCGAAGAAACTTGCTGAAAAACCTTAAACCAGAACCTTCTGAAGACGAGGGTTAAAACCTTTAAACTAGTATTGGAGTTTCAATAGAATCACTAGCAATTCGTTACAAATGTCGAGCCGGCCGCTGTGGTCGAGCGGGTCTAGGCGCTTCAGTCCGGAACCGCGTTGCTGCTACGGTAGCAAGTTCGAAACCTGCCTCGGGCATGGATGTATGTGATGTACTTAGTTAGCTTTAAGTAATTCTATGTCTAGCGGACTTATAACCTCAGATGCTAAGTCCCATAGTGCTTGGAACAATTTGAGCGATTTGAAGAAATGTCGATTTCCTACTTCTTCTTTCGTGCTGCAATAAGTTTCAGTTTTAGAATAAGTGAAATCATCAACTTCTGTAGGTGACAATCACATTCTCGGGGCATGTTTTACAGTAACCCGTTTTTACACGTAACCCCCGCAGTGCAGCTGTCGGCTATCCGTTCATGCGTGCAGAGTACGTACAACTATTTCCTCCCCGTAACTAAATTATTAGTTCGCGTTTTCGTTTGTTACTGCTTATTACAATGTCTCAATTAATTTAAAACCCTGCCAAGCATGAAATAACGTGAAGTTATTCATTTTCTACTTGTAACAAATGCAATAGCTTCTTTAGTTCCGTCTTGTGCAAATGGAATGAGACTGCTGCTGGTCGAAGGCTTGAAGAAAATAGACACCAATAGCCATAATTTCATTTAATAATTTTATTTAGTTATCAGTTTCGGTACCTCATTGGCACCATTTTCAGGCCCTTATGCATGTAGCTACATAAGACACCTCATCTTTTGTACTATTATAGGGACGACTATATGCGAATGGTTTCCGTAGACTTCTTCGCGGTAGCCGTGGACATTTCACACTTGAGTTGTCGTTAAAGGTGTGAAGGGTCCGCGTCTACCGAGAACAAGTCGACGCAAACCAGTTGGATATAATGGCCCCTATAACAGCACAAAATATGAAATGACTTATCTACTTACATATATAGTATAGGCTTGAAAATGGTGCCAAAGGGACACCGAAACTGATAGCTAAACAAAATTATTAAATAAAACTATGACTGTTAGTACCAATTTTTTTAAGAGTGTAAAAGTAGCCGAATTCGGAAAATTAATGAAGCTTAGAAAAAAAGACAGTGAGTGATGAAATGGTAAAAAATGGGTAAGAATGTTTACTAATGTTCAATATAAAGTGCGAAGTGGGCGATCACCTGTCAATCATCGAAAACTTGATGGAGCAAGTTGATAGCAAATTTCAAGAAAACATACGCATTATGATTAAGTACTTATCCGAATGCTTTTCTCAATTTTCAAGAAACGTTCTTTACGAAATTGTTACAGAAACCTTAAACTAACGAAAGTTGTGCTAACGTTGGGTTAGCAAATAAAGCGGCACATTTGTGACAATTTAATTCAGAATTTGAATGTTCGTTATCGTTAGCACCTTATTATTCTTTTGAAATAATGTAATGAGATAATAAAATTATTATGAAAATGCACTTTTGTTAGTTTTACATAAAAACGACACTTGTAATCCTTCGTTAGTCGCGGCCCCTGCCCGACAATACTGGGCCATCTCTGAGATGCACTTTTTGTTTGTGCTCAATTAAGCCAAATTGTATATGGAGGTAGTCTTGCACGGAGTGATGCGATACAGTGAACTGTATCAAACTTCACTAATCCTACTTCCCTTACGAAATACATAAAAAAGTGTACTGAAAAAATTTTACTGTTGAAAGCAGATTTTTGAGTCCACAAATGGTTTTGATTGTTCTTTGTGAGAAAAGCAAGTAATTTTTTACTATCTGAAAGATGGTACATGTTCTCCGAACAAGTTGCTTTTTTCTCACAGTCGGTTTTTCTTATAATGTGCAGAGTTAAGTAACACATGGCTCTCACATGTATAAGGGGGCTGACAAATGAAAATGAGACAGGTGGAAAAAAAGTAAGCTAACTTTATTGTTTCAAAGGAGTCGCCGTAACTGTTAAGACATTTATCCCACTGTCATACAAGACTGTCAATCTCTTCATGGAAGAATGTTTGCAGTTGCCTACGGAACCATCATTGTACCCAGGCATCCACCTCTTCATCCGAAGCAAGTCGAAAGGCCATGAGTGTCTTTAACCAGGGCTCCAAAAACATGTTAATCGCATAGGGAGAGACCGGGACTGTATGGAGAATGTGTAAAGGCTTCCCAAAGAAAGTTCTCAAAAGTAGTGGAAACAACAGGCACGTCATCTCCGGGAAAGTCATAGCAGTAGTAGGGAGTTGGGGCTGCTACTTCACTTTTGATATCAAATTGATACGCAAATTAATTAAATTGATCAACTAATCACCCCCGCCCCCGTTTGACAACAAGAAGATACAATTCAAGGGAACGTAGCCGTTTTGTACACTACGACAGGTCCCCTTTTGCCAATGCGATGCTTTATCATAGAAGCATTTACGAAACAGATCGTGAGAGCCTGTCTCGCACTGTGTAGGTGGGAGATTGAAATTTCTTAAGCGATATCGCCGCAACGGAAAAAAAGGACGTTTGTCAAGAATCCTTCCGTGGTGCCTTAGCCATCTCTTCCACCCACGAGGTTGCGCGTCACTGATATTAGTTACATAGGCTAATTAATTGAATTGATCATGAGAGTCCCTTTGTATGGCGAGTAATTTTTTTTTTCAGCAGTCGGATTACACTCGCCAAGTAGGACAACTGAAAATCAATGGAGAGAACACTATTGAGAAATAACATCTGAAGCTGACCACAGAGGGATTCTGCAACCCACAAAATATATTTTGCGTAAGGACCGCACTATTAAAATCACGATCATAACGCCTATGTTACCATCACCCTGCATAAAAAGCGGTCTTGGGTCGACAGACACACACGTTCGTTGATAGTGTTACGTTTTCTGGCAGAAATGCTGTGTGAAATGCTGTCTGCAATTTGGAATCAATCCATTCAAACACATATTTGCATTGGATCCTGCAGAGACGTCTTTTAATTATAACCATTGATGAATCATATCCATGCCACTCTCGTATCTCAAAACGAGTCACCTTTTTTCGAACCTATCTGCTAAGGACCCCATACATCAAGAACTCCAGCACTGTCTTTAGACAATCCCTCTGCGTCTTGTAACTGCTCCTAAGTCTCTGCCCTGCCCTCCCTGCAGCTTAGTCCTGTGATCATCCCAATTTAAGTCAGACCTGTACGGAAGTAAGAGAGCGCTATATCTAAGACCTTCTGCATACTGTGGAGAAACGGGCCGAGCTGAGTTAATGAGACATGAGCGCATTTTCACCACTCGGCGGAAATGGGAACATGCTGTCGTAGTTCCACCAACCGTGTACAATGTGTAAGGCCAGGGCCAAACGAAGCTTTCCTTTGTAACACAAGGTAGCAGAAATAGCACGAGCATTTACGATGGTGTTTCTTGTCTAGAAAATTAGGAAGACTACACATCATATACGGCATGAAGGAGGGATAAAGATTTTGTTACTGCATTGCAATACATCTTGTAACAACAACTGTACATATAATAATTTTTTCTTCTGATTTTCGATAAATTAGAGTAAGCAATGTTTTGATTTCATTTCTTTTTCTTTTCGTGTCATTATGTTAAAGAAACTGTAAGCAACTTTCGATGTGAATATTAATATTTATGTCAAATTTCAAGCAATGCTGTAACAGAATTGAAGTGTAACCCATGTTGAATCTATTGTAACATGTTTAAAATTGTAATTGTGCACCTGGTCCATACGTAGGCAATGTATTAGGGTATGTGGAATGCAAAACCTTTGGTGAATACCCTGTCTGTAGGGGAGCGGTAAAAGGTGGATGGCAGGCGAGCGCATGAAAATACACACGGGCGCGGCACGGCATAACGGGCTCAGCAGTAATAGTCGGAGTTGGGCATCGGTCTGAGTAACAAGTTCTGGACCGAGGAGGCTCTCCTGGAAGACGTAGTTGCATTGAGCCTCGGATGTGCCGTTTCCGACGACTATACAGCATGGCAAAATTCCATAGGCACTAAATGGAAAATTATTGCGACGCTATGAAGAAGTAGAGTGCCGATACATCAAAAGCCATAGCTGTGATTGTATGTGTGCTCTGCGCCTCGCCATCACGCCGCCCGCCAACCGCCGCATCGACACGAACAGGTTGAAACATTTAGTACTGTATTCGTGTGGACCAGTGTTACTTTTGTTCCTGACTGTTCAATAACAACTTAACTTTTACCAGAATTGTCCTATCATTTATTTATCCTCACCACTAACCTAGACAGGGTCCTTTCCACATGTTGTGCAACCCGAGTGTCCCCAAATGAAGATTTAAAGTTTACGTTAATAAGAATTACCTGCAGACCCATCTATGCTAGAATGATGTTTACGGAACTTTATTGTTAATGAATATACAAGTAAAGAACATAGGTCTGACAAAGTTGGAAGATAATGTTGAAATTGGTTTAGTAATGAAGTATAATTAATTTGAGACAAAAATAATGGTAGTTAAATAAGCAAGAAATAAGACAAAAAGAGTAGTAATTCATATATTGCAAACCTTAAAGAGTTCAATAGTCAAAGAATTTCAATACTGTGACAATTACAGTTTCAGGGTCCCCCCCCCCCTTTTTTTCAATTCTTTTAAATTCTGAAGTGTACTGAACTGATTTGATCAGCAAAGTTAAAGTCAATATAAAACCTAAATTTATCAGTGTTTTACCCTTCTTAAAATTGACATTGTATGTGTGTTTCAAAAGTGCTATTTCTAGGGTAACCTATGCCCGATTTCAGTCGGATCAATAGACAAAACGCAGTTTGTAGTAATCATTATAGTGTAATGTTGTGTATTTATAGCTTGTCCAAATTAGTACAGAAAGTGAAAATATTAGTTCAGTAGATTTTTCTGGTTCTAAAATTTACCATATAATGCAGTATTACTACGTGTTGTTATGCTTGTACGTACATCCACTTGTACAAGGAAAAAACTCACTTAATGCCTAATTAGGCTGGCGACCGTATTATTAACAATTGGTAGCATCTGCTGTGTATGTTTCTTGCCCGTCCTAACGTGTAGTTGCACTTTAGACTTGCTTGACGTATCATTGTTGTTACTGTGCGGGTGTAAGTCTGATTTTGCCTCCATTCAGGTACACGCGGTCAACATATTTACTAAAATCCTTTCTTATAAGGTAAAGCCCGTCAACTTACCATAGTACAGGCTTTAAAGAGTTAACGTACGCTTTTTTTTTTTCATTTATTGAATTTCAATTCCCCCCGAAGGGGGCGGGCTGGCAGCAGCTTAGTATGCCGCTCTTCAGCCGACAGATTTTGTGACAAAGATCAAGAGAACAAATAATAAAAAACAGGCGATAAAATCGGAGACTTAGAGAGTAACAAGGCGAAAAGAAATCGTGGAACTTAAAACAACAACACAGGGATGATGACGCTAATAAAAATACATACGAAGCAGACAGGGAAAACAATAGACAATTTAAAAAAAAAACAACAAAACACGGCGACAGTCTGGATTCTGTTCGCAAAGGACATAAAATTCACACCTAGCGACAGCATGGTTTCTGTTCGCAACACGAGAAAGACAAACAACACTGAATAGTCACTGGAACACTGCACTAAAAAGTTGGCAAATGTGACGCCACAGTCGAGAGCAGGTGGGGGGAAACTGGACAGAAGACGGGAAAACAAAAAAGGGGGGAAAGGAGAGTAAAAGCGAAGGGGGGAGCCGGGAAAGGAGCTGAAGGAGGATGAGGACAAATAAGAGGGGCGGGGGGCAGACACGACAGGGAGTGGGGTAGGCAGAGGAGGGGAATACAAAAGGACTGGGGGGGGAGAAGGGAGGTAGGGAGAGGTTTAGTGGGGAGAAAACAGGACGGAAGGGGGGGGGAAGAGGGAGCCCAGGGAAAGGACAGAGGAAAGGAGGGGGACTGAGGATCAGAGTTGATAGGAAGGATAAATGGAGGGAGAGAGGGCATCATCTGGGAGGGGGAGTTGACGGAAGCCACCTTGGGAAAGGAGATGGAGAGTGTAGGGACACAACGGTGAAGACGTGGCAGGTGGCGGGGATGGGAGAGGAGAGGAGCAACCAGGGGGTGAGGGGGTTCAAGACGGCGGGAGGTGTAGAGGATGCGGATATGTTCGAGGAATAGGTGCAGATGGGGGAAAGGAATGAGATCATAGAGGATCCGCGTG
This sequence comes from Schistocerca americana, assembly GCF_021461395.2. Classification (NCBI taxonomy): domain Eukaryota; kingdom Metazoa; phylum Arthropoda; class Insecta; order Orthoptera; family Acrididae; genus Schistocerca; species Schistocerca americana. The sequence goes on along the minus strand of NC_060123.1, from coordinate 283,317,204 downwards.
GGGGACGGGAGGCGGATACGGAAGGCGAGGCGGAGTGCATGACGCTCAAGGATCTGGAGGGACTGATAGAATTTGGGGGGGGGGGGCAGATATCCAGGCAGGATTGGCATAACAGAGGATGGGACGGATGAAGGATTTGTAGGTGTGGAGGATGGTAGAGGGGTGCAACCCCCATGTCCGGCCAGAGAGGAGTTTGAGGAGTCAGAGGCGGTTGTGGGCTTTGGATTGGATGGAGCGGAGATGTATCCAGGTGAGGTGACGGTCAATGGTGAGGCCAAGGTAGGTGAGGGTGGGGGTGAGGTGATGTGCACAGACAGTAAGGGAGAAATCCAGGAGCCGGAAGGAGCGAGTGGTACGACCTACGATGATTGCCTGGGTCTTGGAAGGATTGAGTTTCAAGAGCCATTGGTTACACCATGCAGCAAAAAGGTCAAGGTGATTCTGGAGAAGGCGTTGGGACCGTTGGAGGGTAGGAGCGAGGGCGAGGAATGCGGTGTCCTCAGCATATTGCAAGAGGTGTACTGGAGGGGGGGCTTGGGGCATATCTGCCGTGTACAGGAGGTAGAGGAGAGGGGAGAGGACAGAGCCCTGGGACACACGGGCAGAGGGGTAGAAGGTGTGGGAATTGGCATGATGGACGGTAACATAGGAGGGGCGGTGGGAGAGGAAGGAGGCCACCAGACGGATGTAGTTGATAGGAAGGGCATAGGTTTGGAGTTTAAACGGGAGACTGGGATGCCAGACACGGTCGTAGGCCTTTTCGAGGTCAAGTGAGACAAAAATGGCGGAGCGACGGGAGTTAAGCTGGAGGGAGAGGAGATGAGTGAGGCGGAGGAGTTGGTCATCAGCAGAGAAGGAAGGTCGAAAGCCACATTGGGTGGTTGGGAGGAGGTGGGTTTGGTGGAGGTGGAGATGGATGCGACGGGAAAGGATGGATTCCAAGAGCTTGCTGAACACCGATGTGAGACAGATAGGACGATAGGAAGAGGCATCAGATGGAGGCTTATTGGGTTTGGAGAACATCAGGATACGGGAGGTTTTCCACAGGTCGGGATAGAAACCAGTGGCAAGGATGACATTGTAGAGGGTGGCAAGGAGGGAAAGGAAGGAGGGAGGGCAGTGTTTGAGGTGGCGGTAGGTAACGCAGTCGTGGCCGGGAGCAGTGTTGCGTTTAGTGCGGAGTGTGAGGCTGATGTCCTGTGTAGTGATGGGAGTGTTAAGTGCAGAAGGTGGGGTGTGGCCCAAGTACTGGAAGCTAGGAGCAAGGGGAGGAACAGAGGTATTCGTACGGTCCATGACATCAGGTAAGAGGGAATAATCAAAGTGGGGATCATCTGGGATGGATAAAACATCAGAGAGGTGGGAGGCCAAGTGGTTGGCCTTACTGAGGTTGTCAGGAAAGGGACGGTCATTAAGGAGGAGAGGGTACTGGGGGGGTGGGGCGGTTCCCAGTAAGGCCGTGGAAAGCAGACCAATACTTGGAAGAGTTGATGGGGAGCGTGGTGTTGAGTTGTGTACATGTTAACGTACGCCCGAGCGTAGACGTTATAAGTGGCTTCCCCGTGATAGGACATCCAATTGTTATCGGTCACAAATTAATGTGAATACCGAGCAGTGGATGTTGAGTGGCACGAATTGCAATATTATTTAGTAAAATAAATAACAGTGAACGTCAAATACGATAGTGTAGTGCAATTTGTATTCAGTATGGACGGGAGAGTAGACAGAGCAGATGTGCCGAGCGTAATGGAAGAGGCGCATGGCAATAGCAGGAGTTTACGCGGCCAGATAACAGATGGCGTTAGCGAAAGGCAGTTGGCATATATACAATATCACGAACATGTTAATGAACAGATTGAAATGTCGAGATTGCCTCGAACACAGCAAGAGATAAAACAAGAAGTAGGGGATGACTTTGTAGATGATAGTGGGTACGTGAACGAATCCACTGACATGTTTGATTCCCCACAGGTAAAGAAAGAACCGAAAGAAACTTTTGAGGTAGGATCGGAACACACTGATTCCGTAGAACAAAACAGTATGAAAATTTTAAGCATGAACGATTTATTTGAACAATTAACCAAACAAATTGTAGGACAGAGTGATCAGCTTCAAAAACAAGTCAGTAATCAGGTTAGTCAGCTCAAAACACAGAATGATCAACTTAAAACACACGTTGCAGAGCAGCTCAAAACTCAAAGTAATCAGATTAAAGCACAGGTCGAAGAACAAGGAATTAAAATTAGTAAACAAATAGAACAGGTAGAACAAAAAGTGGGTAATTTAAGTTCTGTGGTAAATACTATGAAATTTGAAATTGACACAATTAACAAAAATATGGATACAATGCAGGAGGAAATTGACAACATTAACAGTAGGTTTGAATTGAAATTCTCAACATCCAAGAGAAAGTAGAGCCTCTAGTTGAAACGAAAGTAGACGAAAAAGTTTTCGGTCTTAAAACTGAGATCGTAAACGAATGTCAGCACGGAATATCACAGTTGAAAAAGGCAGTTTCAGACACTGAAAGAGAATTAGGCGAAAAGGTGACCGGATGTGTACTAAAGTGTGAACAAAATACATCGAAAATTCAAGGCAAAATTTTCGATCTTGAGGGTAAAATTAAAGATAGGCCTGGTGTTGTCTATAATGGCACACCACTTACGAAGCTATTGGAAGGTGAGGAACGCTTCGATCCCGCCAAGAAACATAACGGATGGCATCCGTTAGATTTCATCAAAAATTGCGAGAGAATATTTCCTGAACACCTGTCTGATCAGGAAAAGATAAACGTAGTAATTAGCGCCTTAGCAGGTGACGCTAAGCGCTGGGGAATTAATTTGAATACCTAACGAATGACGTTCGAAGAATTTGAGCAAAATTTTACGGAAGAATATTGGTCCGAACAAAAACAGGATCATTTGTGGCGCGAGTTTATCATGGCCAAACTTCATGATAATAGGGGCAGGAATTCTTTAAAAGATTTCTGCGAATATTGGTACCGGAAGTTGACGCATTTAAGAGGAAGAAGATCCGATTCTGAAATAATATGGGAGTTATATAAAAAGCTTCCAGAAGATTCGAAGAGATACGTGGGAAGCAATCATCGCAGCTTCCAAGCGTTTCTCGAAAGGGTCGAAGACGAAGACCACTGGCGCGAAAGTCGTGCCAATTATCAAAATACTGGTAACAGGAATAATCGTAATAATGACGAGAGAAATGACGGCGAAGGGTTTCGCGTCAATGTGATACAGAGAGGAAGAGGCAGAGGAAGAGGAAGGGGAAGTTATCTAGGTCGCGGTAGAGGGTATACCGCGCAAGATAATAATGACGCGGGAAACTGATTTCCGCGAACGTTGCGGGCCAAACGGAAGCGGACAGTACATACCGGCCCCGATTTAAGAAATGTTACCAGACCGACAGTAAAGTTATGAGACAGGTTAGAGACAGGCGTGGAACGACGCAACGTGTTGTTGCGAAACAAGCGTCAGGTGCGGGCATAAATGAGTCATCGTTGCCGCGCAGAGTGCTACATGTTAACAGGCGAGTGGAGCATCAGAGGGCAACGGCCCAGCCTAGCAAAACAGCTGTTCAGAGAGAAACCGATAGCAATGCGGCAGCATTAGATACGAGCACTGCCGTAAGTACTGGTGCATACATTACGAGTGGTAATTCCGTGGCGATGGAAATAGTAGATGAAACGGTGGAGACACAGAGAGGCGCGGTTAGCAGTGTTAGCAAAAAAGTAAATGGCGAGAATGATCTAGCAGAAGTAACTGATTGGTGTGTGCAGATCGACGATCTGTACAAGGGCCTAAAGCAATGTGAGTGGGAGGATTTTAAGAAGGAGTATGAGGCAAGGAAGTTGATTAGTGAAAAAGGAGATAATAGGGACGTCGATAAGGTGACGTGGCCCAAAGTTGAAGAGGAGAGAGTAAACAGCGCCGCGCTGAGTACGCGTGCTGCCGATAGGACGATGACTAAAGATAGGAAGGAATTGGAGGATGAAATACTAAGCATTGACGAGGAAGTAACTTCTGTTAACGATCCGCCAACAGTACGAGCTGCTACCGGAAAGCACCGTGAGGAAGGAGTAGGTAATTACCTGAAAGTAATTGAAGTCCACGAGGATTACACGAAATATGAATTAAAAGTAGATGTGAATAAAGCTGATAATGAGGACGTTTTGCCGAAAGAGGATACTGAGTTAAAATCTAAACCTGACGAAAACGCAGAGGAAGAACTTAGTGCCTGTCTCAGAAAAGCTTTTATGTTAGAACCTGAAAGCGATCCAGAATGGTCGGGTTCGGATGATAGTTCAAATGACGAATATTTCGGTACTGGTGAAAATAATGGGGATGCAGCTAATTGCGATATTGTACCTAATGATGACGAAGTTTCAAAACAAAATTCAGATGTTGAGACTAAACAAAGAAAGAAAGAGCCACCGGACGACTCAGTGTTTATTTTGCAACGAGTTCAAGTAAGTAAAGACTATGAACTCCAGAAACCGAAAAATCCGCCAGATATAAATGGTTCACAGGTCAGGAACGTATCTTGGGACAATGTCACAATCGACCAAGGTGCGTTGTGGCGAAAAACGAAGTAAGGGGCATGATTTAGAATCTGGGGCAGATTTATATTGGACTTTGAGAAAGTCATGAACACAGTACATCATGAATCTACTGGGTTCCCACCGGAAGAAATTTTGTTAGGCAGCAGAAGTAAAAGTTTAATTGAGGAAAAACTAGAGTTTCCACCTTGTACAAGCTTGGGGCTGAGTCAAAAGAAAGAATCAGTCGGAAAAAGGGCAAAATAAAAAGCTGAATCTAGATCTAAAAGACATGACAAAAATCTGAAAGTTTCAAAACTTAAAATTGGGGATTATGTTCTTTTAAAAACCCACGAAAAGTCTAGTGAACTGAACCATGAAATTTCTAAATTTAAAAATATTTATAATGGGCCGTATATAATACAAAACATTCCACACGATAATGCTTACTACCTGATCTACCCAAAATCCAAAAAACCTTTAGGTGTAAGAAATGTCGTGGACCTGAAACTGTATGTTCCTAGGAGTGAGTGACCTAAGTACACTCAGAGAGCAATTTGCTGTAAATGTGCTGTATCTTATGCTGAAACTAATTTATTGCAAATGTAACTAATCTTTGTAAATATATGTGTACCAATATCAATGTGCTAATGTACTTATGTGAGTTTCAGATTACCAAATGTACTGTAAATGTAAAGATGTATGGAGAAAAGAGCTGAAAAGAAATAGCAAATGCTGCAAGCCAAATAAAAGATGGGACTGTCAAAAATCAAAGTGGGCAGTATATGAGTCATAATATAAAGGACTGCCAAACATCAAAGAGGGCAGATAAATAGTCAAAGGAGAATTGTAAGTGTGATACAGGAGATGTGATAAAATGATGTGAAATGGACTGCCCAAATCTGAATAATAGGCAGCAAAAATATGTAGTGATTTTTCTAAATATTATTGTGTGTTTTTTTTAGTAAGTAAGGAAATGGACCGCCATTCAATGCAAGCAGCAACAAATTGTCTTATAGTGTATATAGATATTTGCATTTGCTTTTGCAGTTAAGTAGTTGTGTTCCAGATTTTGAAATTATTTCTTTGAGAATTTTAGTAAAAATGAGTAATTTGCTATTTAAATAATGTTGAGATAGGAGAGTGGACTGTGCCAAAGGCACTTAAGTAAATGATAAGTAAATGTTCTTGATAGGTTAAAAAGTGTAGACTTATATAATGTGAGTGAAAGGAAGCTTGTGGTATAATTTTTTTTTTTTTTTTTTTTTTTTTGATGGGAAATTCACATAAAGATTCAAAACCACTGTATAAATGTAAAATTTAGTGTTCCCATCAAATTTGTACTTCGTAAAATTTACTGGAAACAGGGGCATGTGTAATTCATTTCTTTTTCTTTTCGTGTCATTATGTTAAAGAAACTGTAAGCAACTTTCGATGTGAATATTAATATTTATGTCAAATTTCAAGCAATGCTGTAACAGAATTGAAGTGTAACCCATGTTGAATCTATTGTAACATGTTTAAAATTGTAATTGTGCGCCTGGTCCATACGTAGGCAATGTATTAGAATATGTGGAATGCAAAACCTTTGGTGAATACCCTGTCTGTAGGGGAGCGGTAAAAGGTGGATGGCAGGCGAGCGCATGAAAATACACACGGGCGCGGCACGGCATAACGGGCTCAGCAGTAATAGTCGGAGTTGGGCATCGGTCTGAGTAACAAGTTCTGGACCGAGGAGGCTCTCCTGGAAGACGTAGTTGCATTGAGCCTCGGATGTGCCGTTTCCGACGACTATACAGCATGGCAAAATTCCATAGGCACTAAATGGAAAATTATTGCGACGCTATGAAGAAGTAGAGTGCCGATACATCAAAAGCCATAGCTGTGATTGTATGTGTGCTCTGCGCCTCGCCATCACGCCGCCCGCCAACCGCCGCATCGACACGAACAGGTTGAAACATTTAGTACTGTATTCGTGTGGACCAGTGTTACTTTTGTTCCTGACTGTTCAATAACAACTTAACATTTACCAGAATTGTCCTATCATTTATTTATCCTCACCACTAACCTAGACAGGGTCCTTTCCACATGTTGTGCAACCCGAGTGTCCCCAAATGAAGATTTAAAGTTTATGTTAATAAGAATTACCTGCAGACCCATCTATGCTAGAATGATGTTTAAGGAACTTTATTGTTAATGAATATACAAGTAAAGAACATAGGTCTGACAAAGTTGGAAGATAATGTTGAAATTGGTTTAGTAATGAAGTATAATTAATTTGAGACAAAAATAATGGTAGTTAAATAAGCAAGAAATAAGACAAAAAGAGTAGTAATTCATATATTGCAAACCTTGAGTGCTTAATGAGTTCAATAGTCAAAGAATTTCAATACTGTGACAATTACAGTTTCAGGGTACCCCCCCCCTTTTTTTCAATTCTTTTAAATTCTGAAGTGTACTGAACTGATTTGATCAGCAAAGTTAAAGTCAATATAAAACCTAAATTTATCAGTGTTTTACCCTTCTTAAAATTGACATTGTATGTGTGTTTCAAAAGTGCTATTTCTAGGGTAACCTATGCCCGATTTCAGTCGGATCAATAGACAAAACGCAGTTTGTAGTAATCATTATAGTGTAATGTTGTGTATTTATAGCTTGTCCAAATTAGTACAGAAAGTGAAAATATTAGTTCAGTAGATTTTTCTGGTTCTAAAATTTACCATATAATGCAGTATTACTACGTGTTGTTATGCTTGTACGTACATCCACTTGTACAAGGAAAAAACTCACTTAATGCCTAATTAGGCTGGCGACCGTATTATTAACAATTGGTAGCATCTGCTGTGTCTGTTTCTTGCCCGTCCTAACGTGTAGTTGCACTTTAGACTTGCTTGACGTATCATTGTTGTTACTGTGCGGGTGTAAGTCTGATTTTGCCTCCATTCAGGTACACGCGGTCAACATATTTACTAAAATCCTTTCTTATAAGGTGAAGCCCGTCAACTTACCATAGTACAGGCTTTAAAGAGTTAACGTACGCCCGTGTGTAGACGTTACAATCTCCGAACTACGTACATGTAGTCCGAAGGATATCAGTGTCTCTCAGTGTTCATTAATGTCTATCACCCAAACATATGTGGCGATCCTATTAAATATACAAGTATTGGTTCATTGGAGCAGGTGATTCATAATCGAAGTCGCTTCCACAGACTGGTGTAAAGTTTCATCACCTGTGCTGTAGGATGACCATATATAACAGACTATCAATCACATGAGAGGGTTCGTATAATGTTCCTTCATAAGCAGTTTAATATATTGTTTTTTTCGGTTGTAACACATCGAATCAGTGTACACCACCATACACTTGGTTTTTCTACAACGACTTAGAGATTCGTGTCAGCTACTGCTAAGCCGACATTAACACATTTCGATCCTCTGGCTCTCACAAAAAACTGAACATTGCATGGCACAAATTTTACAGCTACCACAACACAGGCTGGTAGAAACAAAACACAGAGGCGATGTTTCTCACTGGCAAAAATGTGGAAGGCATCGCAGCAAATGGAAACTGGAAGAGTTTGCCTGTACAGTTGATCTCATCTTTCCATCGACCCGGTAGCGGATGTCTCGGTGCTCCATTTCGAAAAGCATTGTTCCTTTATTTTGCAGGCATGTAGGTGATTACTGTTCCAGTGCTGACCATCGCTAGAAGGTGCTGTTCACAACACGCATGAGGTAGCACAAATAAAAAGAGGTACTGTTATCTTACTGGTGAAAAAATATAGAAACATGTGGAGGGGCCTGCAGCATATCGAAATAGGACGAGTCTGTAGCAATGAGGAACGCTTCCAAAGAATTGTATTAAGGTGATGACCTCTACATTTAATCCCATGTTGCACAGCGACAAGTAGCAGATATCCAGTGTTCTGCCAAGGTTCCCTCCATCTTAACGGAGTGGTGTCAGTCAATCATTATACAGCACTCAACAGCGTATTCAGAGGACAGTCGGGATGGGAAAGACGCCATATGGAGTGATGTACTGCAGTACATAACACAGTTGATGGCGATATCAATTTTAACCAGAAATCGGAGAGAGAAATATCTGCCCCATTCTGCAACCTGTGTTGAAACAGAGTGAGCTGAGTTAATGCTATAGGAGCGTGTTTTGACCACTCGGTGGAAGTAGGAATATTCTGTTATGGCTCCACCACCCGCACACGATTTGTAAGGTCAGCGCCAAATGAAGCCTGTTCCTGCAACACGACATAGTATAAAAGACAGTGCGAACAGTTACGGTGGTGTTTCTTATTGGGAAAATTAGAAAGAGACAACATGAAAGCTGATCCACGTCCCTCAAGATCCATTCGCGTTTATCACCCAAATACTCTATCATCGTTATTCTGTACCATCCAGCAAAGAAGAATTACGAACAATTAAAGCTCCGTTAAATTCATCTGATAGATTTTTACCGCTTCTGTCTCTTCCGATATATCGAAAACGAATACCATCTACGTGCAGGCATTAAGCATATGCAGCAGTCCTATTAAATATACAGGTATTTATCCACTGGACCAGGTGGCCAGTGATCGACGTCGCTTGCACAGACCGGTGTAATGTTTCATCACCTGTACTGTAGGAGAACCTTCTCCCACATGTCATGTCGCAGGAGAGTGTCCCTATTTTGTTGTTTGATACACCACTTTTTCTGCTGTAACACGCTTTGTACACTGCCATACATTTTTTTTACCACCACGACTTCGACGTCTGTGTCAGATTCTAAGCTGACATTAACACAATTGAAAGAAAAACAGCCCTCGGTCATTATTTTTAACAAATTACTCTGGTTGCAACACTGCTAGGAGTGTCATCTTCAGAATTTAAAACAAAGAATGGTCTATATTCTATGACATGGTCACAGAATAACGACTAAAAACGTATGATAGGGTATAAGTACGGAATCATCGTAAAAGACTGACAGTACTTATATGTCATTTATAAAATAATAAATATGCCAAAAGGGCATTAGTCACTAAGATATTTAAGATAAAGAAAACTGTGATGGCGAGCCACTAAGCGCTGCTCTTTACTTGCGTTGTGCAGGTTGCAAAACGGAGTTTTCTTTATCTTAAATATCTTTGTGACTAATGCCCTTTTGGCATATTTATTATTTTATAAATGACATATAAGTACTGTCAGTCTTTTACTATGATTCCGTACTTATACCCTATCATTCGTTTTTAGTCATTATTCTGTGACTATGTTATAGAATATAGACCATTCTTTGTTTTAAATTCTGAAGAAGACACTCCTAGAAGTGTTGAAACCAGATTAATTTGTTAAAAATAGTGAGCAAGGGCTATTTTTCTTTCAGTTGTAACTATTCACGGTCTCTGAACGTGCAGCCATGTACAAAATTTTGTGACATTAACACGTTTGGTCCATTGACTCCCCCAGGAAACTAGACATCACATGGTGTAAATCACATTATGTGGTAATCAACTGCGTACCAATGGACTGTTGGGTTGGAAACGACACCGTCGATTTACTGCAATAATAAGCATCATAGTTGATAGCGCGATCAGTTTTAGTAATTTTAACGTAATTTCAACACCGACTAATGACACAGCAACATGCTTACCAATTTCTGTACCATCGCTAAACAGGCGCTCCGCTACTTTGCGAGTACCATCGTGAATGTAATTAGATGAATGTGCAGTACGTTCATTCGTTGTTGATTCTCTAACATATACACTAAGATATACCAGACAGCGACCTACATATATCTAGAACTTCGATCATAGTGTGTAACTTATGATCTTTCTCTATGTGCATGGGAGTCACAGAGCATTCTCGGGTTCTTAGGATAAAGTTAGAGACCGAATGATTTCCTCGCATTGTCTTTGACCAACGCTCCCTACAGCAGACCAGAAGTAGACCGGCACATTCCATGTTCTGTGTAGGGACAGTGCGAACCGAGGCTGTAATGCTGTCCCGCACCCATCCGAGAGCACATGATTTCTCCAGGTGCCCGAATGTCGAGAAGGTTAGTACCCCTTATTGGTGTTTAGTGGATATGAAACTGTTGTGATGATATAACAGACGGTTAAGAACAAGAAAGGGTGGTTTTTATGCATGATGGAGCTCCAGCCGGACAGAGTTTGCTGCCTTTTACGTAAACCAACTGCGCTAGCAATTCTAAAGTATTGTTCTAATATCTGGGGTCATTAGCAAGAAGGTATTGGTAAGAGAGAACATAAACACATGCACACCTAAGGCTACAATATTCTGCACTTAAAACGCGCTATAATGTTAGGTCGTTGCAGTTTCCGGATTATTAGTCGTATGGAATGCAACTATCTCAATGTAAGAAATACATTTCCAACGCATGACATACGTTCTCCTTGCAGGTTTCTCTACGATAAAGTATGGTGATAAACTGTAAAATGAAAAACTACTTCCTTAAATCATCGAATCCTTGTGATACACAAACAATATAGCTGTCCTGAAGTGTATAGCCCCCACTATTCGCATCCGATCACGGTTCAGAAATTACACTACGCTCGCATCAGTCCTATATAAAATGATTGCTAGTAACTGCGAATGCCTCTTACAAAGAAAGTGACAAACGCACAGCAGCGGTGTTTGACATGTGAAATTACACGTCATCCCCCCCCCCCCAACTCCGTAAAAAGGACATTAGTCAAGCAGGTGTATAGACGGGTATTGTAATAACTCGCAAACACCTGTCGCTTAGAATCACCGTAGTTATGACACCGAAGACACGATTTTATACCCAAGATGAAGTAGGGGAATGGAGTACTGCGCATAAATCTTCGTTCGTCTAGAGGAATGTGTCGAAACAGGATGGATGTCCTCTGATGACTGAGAGGTTTTCTGTTAACGATTGCAAGTAGACAGTGCTCTACGTCACACAAAGAACACACAGTTGCATGCAAGTCGAACGCAGGTTATGTCACACATCGGACGCATCCCGACAGAGCAACGAAAAAAAAATGGTCATAAGACCTGCAGCTATATGTCCCTCTCTCTCTAGACTGCATCATCAGTATACCATTAAATCCTCCCTCGTTATAGCTCCATCTCACCATGTCACTCTGTCCACTCTGTCATCCTTTAAAGCATATGCAAGCAAGTTTAGAGGCAGATGGTTCACTTTTGTCCAGGAAAGCATCAAAGACAGCAGTCAACTCTCGTGTGTCACTATTATCTCAGTAGACATACAGTAGAATGCTGCCTCGACGAAAAATAAAAGATTGTTTTCCCAGTTCCTGGTGCTTCCATCTCAACGTTTTCCTGTATTCCTCTTGCTGCCGTACACTCGTTCCGTTCCCATCTGCAAGAATTATTCTGCACCAATCAGAAAACATGCAAGTATTCCCTCAATTTCCTCTCATTTCGGCGTACTTTCCCTCAAAAATGGTTCAAATGGTTCTAAGCACTATGGGACTTAACATCTGAGGTCATCAGTCCCCTAGACTTAGAACGACTTAAACCTAACTAACCTAAGGACATCACACACATCCATGGCCGAGGCAGGCTTCGAACCTGCGACCGTAGCAGCAGCACGGTTCCGGACTGAAGCACCTAGAACCGCTCGGTCACAGCGGCCGGGCCCGACCATAAAAATAGTGCCTTTGCGCTAGTTGATGGCAGCTGTACTACATTTACTATTAATTAATTAGCCTATTTACACTGATATCAATGAAGTGCCGCCAGGCGGATGAAATAGATCTCGAAGTGCCGCCAGGCGGATGAAATAGATGGCGAGGGCACAACGGAATGATTCTTGACAAACCTTTCCGTTTTTTTTCGTTGCAGCGATATCTTTTAATGAAATTTCAATCTCCCACGTACACAGGGCGAGACAGGCTCCCACGATTTGTTTAGTAAACACTAGTATGATATAGCATTGCAGTGGTAAAAGGGGATCCCTCATAGCGTACAAAACAGAAACGTTTTCTTGAATTACAGCTTCTTGTTGTCAAACGTAAAATGAATGTGTTTTTTCTGACATATGTGCCAATGGCGGGAAAGATTGTCTGAAATGTTTGTAATACAAACGTGCGTTAGAGTTAATTTGCAGAAACTGAACGCGAAAGGTGCTCTCAGGTCGTGTAATTTGTTCAACAAGCTGGAATAAATTGCTTAATGTAGATTTTTTTCTTTGGAGTTTAAATTCTCGCTTTTTCTTTACTCTGATGACAGTTTCGAAATAACGAGGACATTCAGCGGTGATTGGTACTTCTCGCATCAAAATAGTCGAAGTTTCTTTTTCCTGATTTTACACAGGATGGGCATGTATCTGCTGATCAGTTGTGATCGGTGGTGGAAGACTTCGCTGGATATCACAAAATGATGAGATGCACTTGCAGTCTAGCGTAAAAACTGTACCGATTTTGCTCGTAAAACTAAAAGAAAATGGACTTTGCCTAGTTTCGAGTAAGGAGGACATTTAGTGTGATCGCGAATGTTTTTTCCCTTTTTTAAATACATGCTTGATTACAGGCGGGCAACGGCCTTGCCCCCAGTGAATACACCGGTTCCCGTGAGATTACCGAAGTTAAGCGCTGTCGCGCATGGTCGCCACTTGGATGGGTGACCATCCGGGCCGCCATACGCTGTTGTCATTTTTCGGGTTGCACTCAGCCTCGTGATGCCAATAGAGGAGCTACTCGACCGATTAGTAGCGGCTTCGGTCAAGAATACCATCATAACGGCCGGGAGAGCGGTGTGCTGACCCCACGCCCCTCCTATCCGCATCCTCCTCTGAGGATGACGCGGCGGTCGGTTGGTCCCGATGGGCCACTTGTGGCCAGTCGGCGGAGTGGCTTTTTTTTATTATTATGGGCACATTGAAATCAAATGAAAGTGTTTTCCACTGCACAGCGAGAGGCTGCTGCAGGCGAATTCCCTAACAGGCCGCGGCTCTCTCTCATTCAGGATAGCAGTCTTTTATCACGGTTATGAGGGCTGCTGTGAGGATTCGCTCGCTTTAGGCAGCACGGGCTTCCTGTTTCGCACATTGACGACATTTGAAATGGCCATCTGGAGCGTTTTCCAGATGGGCAGGGTTGTGCTAATTAATTTCCATTTTGTGTTGTCTAGGACTGCTGCCTGAAGACATGCCACATATCGCGAGTGCCGTGGAGGGCCTGGTGGGGGCTGCAACCGTACGCGGGTCAGCAGAAAAACGGCGGGCAGCGGGGGCGTGTCTGCTGTGAGCGGTCGCCGGACACAGCTGCTCACTGCATAGGGGTGGTGTATGGGAACTGTCACTATATCTTAAATGAACGAGTGGTACTTTATTGTGTTGGTTTAGCAGCATCACCCCAACGTGGCGGCCAGATGGTGGAAAACCGAGAGCAGCCAGCGACCGCAGAGGATGGCAGCAAAAGGTGGGCAGCGAGGGAGCCGAGAAATTACGAGACGCTCGGAGGAGCAGCTGGCCATGTCAAGAAGGCTATGTCGCTCCCGGAGCTGAATGGAGGGAAGGTGGAGGGAGGGAGGAAGAGGTCCTCGATTTTCGGCAGTTTGTGGACGCCTATCGAGGAGAACAAACATTAAACTAACGACTCCCCCAGCAGTCTTTTAGAATGACGACTTTCCCCAGTACATGTGCTGCACTATGATGAGTTCATTACGAGTGCTCGTTTTTTGCACAACCATTTCGAAGTGTAATTAGAACTGTGATGCATTTTTTCCATCATTTGTGGTATAGTGTATTGGTTTCGATTACCTGGGCTGCAGGATGGTTTTTGAACATGCATCTGTAGCGAATTCTGACGTCAAACATCAATAGATACTGTATGCTTACAGGAAATACACTTTTGAAACTGCTCTCTGTCCAACACCAGCATCTCGTCAGTTGAACATACTTCCCACCAAAAAGAATAAAGATAGTACTTTTCACCCCTGCCTTTTTTCCACCAGCTTGTAGGTCTAGGGTAGGGTTCGAGTGCGTGTCACTGCTTTCGAGTGGTATTGCGAAATTATTTCCCAGCATGATGACACCAGTTGTATGATATCGTCAGTCTTCGAGTTGTATTTCGATATTATGTCGTCCTTGTGTCACGCCATGCGTATAATTGTGTAATTAGGCACAATCTTTGTGATTGATTATGTAATTATGATCGATCTTTGCGTCAGTTTCCCGACCACAATAAATAAAGTACACCAATTTAACCTTTCCCTCCCGCATCTGGACAGTTTCCATGTGTTAGGGGGTGCACTTGGGCTTTCCATCCATTAGAATCAGGCTACAGGTCCCAGAAAAGGCATCGCCATTTTTAATTTATCGTTAATTCCAAGTGCCTCTGATGGTTTAATTGTGTTGGGGGTGGGAGGGAGGGGGTGTAATTGGGATTTCTGCCCAGGAGGACCAGGGTTCAAGTCGCGGAAAGGGTACTGCCAATTTTAATTTCCCGTCAGTTCCCAGTTGGGGTGTGGGGTGAGACGTCAGCACAACCCTAGGAGCCGGCCGCGGTGGTCTAGCGGTTCTAGGCGCTCAGTCCGGAACCGCGCGACTGCTACGGTCGCGGGTTCGAATCCTGCCTCGGGCATGGATGTGTGTGATGTCCTTAGGTTAGTTAGGTTTAATTAGTTCTAAGTTCTAGGGGACTGATGACCACAGATGTTAAGTCTCATAGTGCTCAGAGCCATTTGAACCATTTGAACAACCCTAGGACAAAGAAATTCCCGCCAATATTCGAAATTCCCGCCAAAATTGAAAATTTCCGGGTTAGTGGCTGGGGCACACATGCAGGCTGAGAAAAAGACGTGGCACCATCCGAGGGCGGGGGTGGGCGTGGTCGGGGGAGCCGGTGAACTGTGCTGTGAGTGATTAATTGATAAATGTAATTAATTTGCATACCAATTCGATATCAAGAGTGGACTCATGACCTCAACTCCCTACTACTCATAATGACTTTTTCCTGTGACTCCAAGTTGCCGCTGCTCACTGACTTTCCTTTTTTGCTTTCTGGAACACGGCGCCACACACAGCAGTAAGTGGACACTTTGCAGAAATTGAAGCGTGCTATCAAGTCCAAATGCACAGGAATGTTGACGGGTGACATCATTCTGTTGCAGGATAATGCCAGTTCAAACGTTGCTAAGATTGTTTCGACTAAGCTGCCTCAGTTCCGATGCGTAGCCGTTACACATACCTCATGCAGTCCCGATCTCTCCACATGTCATTTCTTTATTTTGGGGCCGGGAAGAAAGACATTTGTGGCCGTTGATTTGCTTCAGGCGAAGACGTTCACGCGTAGATACCATATGTTTTGGCAGACGATCGCATGCATTTTTCCATGAAGACATTGACTGTCTTGTGTCATAGTGGGATAAACGTATTAACAGTTACGGCGATTGCTTTCGAAATAATAAACAATTTACCTACTTTTTTCCATTTGTATCGGTTTCATTTGACTACCCCTTACGTATATGCATCCGAGTTCTTTTGTCTTCTAAGACTTTCTACATCTCTTCCGCGAGACTATAGCACTTTGTTTCGTTCCACTTGTGTTGATTTCCTCTGATCCCTATGAATTCGTATAATTTCATGAAGGCCGGCCGAAGTGGCCGCGCGGTTCTGGCGCTGCAGTCTGGAACCGCGAGACCGCTACGGTCGCAGGTTCGAATCCTGCCTCGGGCATGGATGTGTGTGATGTCCTTAGGTTAGTTAGGTTTAACTAGTTCTAAGTTCTAGGGGACTAATGACCTCAGCAGTTGAGTCCCATAGTGCTCAGAGCCATTTGAACCAATTTCATGAAGTACAGATTACAGACGCAAAGGAAAACTTGCATTTGAAACCTTCCTTTACAAGTGGTCTTGAACCAATACTTTTCCTACAGTTTGAAAAAATTCTTGACTTTTTATTATATAGTTTCCGTTTCCAAAAAATATTACTTGGTTGCGTATTAGACAGACGTTCATTGTTGGATAAAATATAGCTATTGGTAATCTTTTGTGTTTTGGGAGCCTTAATGCATCTTATCTATAATATAAACTAAGCATTTTATTTGTTGTAGAATGTGAGCATTTCACGTTTTATTTTACTTCATGTTACCTCATCAGCCGCCCCTTCAAAATGTAAGCTGCAAATCAAGATGACATTCTTGTTCGCTTTCTGAACGTAGGAAATCATAATTCCTTCTATGAAGTACGAGAAAGCATTTGAATGTAACTTACGATATTTTGTATACCTCAGTCTGGGATTTGCCACATATTTTTCTTAAACGTCCCTACGAAAGATAAAGTATGAGTGTTACTTTCGATGTACGACGTACATTTAAGGAAACAATAATACGCGTAGAGATGAGGATGAAGTGTAACAAATATATTTGCGGACTTCCCTCATTACATGTAAGGTTTCAGCCAAGACTGATATAGTTTGTAAACAATGCAATAAGCTGAAACACATGTGGAGTGAGATCAAGACGGTGAACTTTAGTTCCGTATTCGACACGTTACTCTGTAACTGTAACAAGTGCTCTGAAGATGGGCAAATGGCTGAAACTAGCCATGTGGGAACAGAGAAAAGTGGTCTGAGTCTGGATTTGGACAGTTTTATACTTGAGAGATGAAATGCTAATGGCTAGTTAGTAGAAAATTAGATTTGCCTGCAGTAACAAAACTTACACACTTCGTCGCACTATATCACGTATATGCAATCCTTACCACACGACCGTAACAATGGACGTTCGTAACAGCGACAATACTGAGAACTGTACTCACTGACACCGGAAGATAGACGGGGAAGGGGGTGGGGGTGAGTTGCGAGACACTTCTTGCTGTACATCTACGAGAACACCGCGACTAAGGCAGTGTTTAAGACGCCTCTTATATGCATACCCATTTTTTTCATCGACATTAGTGGTGCCTACCTCCTACCTCAGAGTGATAAATCAAAGGCTATTCTAAAGGTGTTTCTGTGTGGGCCATATTTTACGGCAATACGTTCTCAGAATAGCGTTGCCGACAATGTTGCTGTATTGCGCCTGCAGTACACAGCAATGGCCGGGCAATATTGCTAATGTTGCAGATCTCTGCCGACGAACTGCCGAGGAGTTGCCGGTGTTGTACACCAAAGGTGAAGAATATTTCATATTTCAAGGCAGTACCTATTTCTGTCCTTGTCTGTAAACGCTTCCCTCTCACTCTCATCTCTGTTTCCTAATTCTCTCACCGATAACGCTGCAGTCATGTGTCCGAGGGAAAACAATATCGTTTCGCTTTTGTACGAATATTTGCTTGCGTACATATACCTAACAGTTTTTGTTTGTTGTATGCAGCAATGGAGATGTGGACACGCGAGAGGACTATGAATTTCATTGCGATTCATCTACGACCATAACTATGGAATGTCTAATAGTGTGTACAAATAAGACAGTCTGGTAAGCTGTTGCCAGTGAGGTCAGAATCACGCTTCGTTTTGTTGCGAGTTTAATCACTTGTGTTTCTACGTGGTCAGAAAAAAAGAAAAATTATATCTGCAGTAGCCTAGGACTTCGGCTACACTGCAATACAACCGGGTACTGGGTTGCAACAGCAGCAGGTATCAGCCTTCAGGAATATTAGCAACGGCTGGCGTCCACCACCATTAAATAACAACATTTTCACCAGTTAGCTAGCGGAAGGCTCTGTGCAAAATCGTGGCACCGGCATCACCCCTTGCAGCGTCGCCGGCAATGCTACCGTCACTAGACTATTTCTGTACACCAGTCAAGTGCCCATCTGGTAACAGAACTGGTATTCTTATTCCAAATTTACGTTAATGAAATCCTTCAGTCTTTCCGTCAAAACATTGCATATTTCTGGCACAAAAAGGCTTATTGATGAACAGTGCACTATAAAACGGTTAATTAAACTTCTATACGAACCACCATTAGCTAAAAACCGAAGACTGATCGCCAACCTGATTGTTTCTGGTGTACACTCTCTCACATTGCTATCGGGTTTAGCAATTTTCCGATCAGCTGCTTACATAGGATATTCGAAATTGTGTTTCGACATTCTAGCAAAATTCTAGAAGGGATATGATTCCCGCATCAGTCCCTTTGTTAGTTTTTCTGAAACATTCCTATTACTTAAAAAAGAACGCAGCCACAAAGCTCGACTTCTCTTGTTCTTTATAACCTTATTCATTGTGTGATGAAACAGCAGTACGCCGTACTCACTCCCCCTAGCTCGCGTTCTTCCATTTTGTGGCAGTAATATGGCCCCTTATTAGCATTTCTGGCCCGGAAATGTTTTGTCGCAAACATTGCCGGGTAATAGTGACCGGTAATGTTGTAATACAAGTGGCTGCATTTTGTGCGGTCGCAATGTCGCCGAACGCCATTGTCGGGATATACTGTCGGCATTCTTCCATTTTTGTGGTCCATACAAACGTACCTTGAGTGGAGGAAAATGTTAGTGTCTTGAGCAATCTCGCGTGACGAGATTTATTATTTTTTACACAAATTATGCATTGATAATGATGGAATATTGTTGTCGTAACGTGGTGGGCTATGCTCAAAATAATTGATAATTTGGTTTTGATTTTAAGTTACATTAAATTGCTATTATGGAAATTGTCCGTTTAATCAAAGTTAATCTTTAGCAAAATTATTTGTCACTTTACTTACTACAAGACACACTGATCTTAGAAAATGGACAAATACGTCGAAATATAAAATAAACTTTTTCAGATTATTACCTCGGCTAATTAGGTTTTTTAATCAAGCATGATATCTTTAATTATTATTTGCATTTTGCCCACACACGCACGGGAGAATTATTTCTTACCACTTTTATAGTTTGCATTGTAGTCTGGGTTGTGGCTCTGGATCTCGACTATTGAACTGAAAATAGAAATCCTAAAACTACGTGCTCTGCTGCAACGTCTGGCGGCTGTGAAAAAAGTGTTATTATAATTGTAGGTAATTTTATAAGTTAAGATTGCCACGTAATGGCGTCGTTGGCTGCAACGGCCGCCGCAATTATTGCGCTCTAAATTCCTTAAAAAGCGGGTTATTTCAAGGAAGCGTACATGAGATAGGGCTCACCTCCTACAAATTAAAAGTGAATAATAACATGAAACTAATATATTATCTGATTAAAGATACAATATTGCTTACATTCAACGGCACTCGCCAAGATGTCCGTCTACTCGCAACGAAGACAAGACAAGAAATGATAACGGCTAAAATAAGACAAATGATAGCTCCTTTTTCACCTATCTGGTCCATTCTTGTTTTGATGATTCTTTTATTCTCTGCACTCAAAAATGATTCACAGAATTTTGTATAATAATAATAATAATAACGCATGAGAGAAAATTGTATCTCGCCTGAGCGGTTGTGTCCACTTATAACCCAATATTAAAATGTTTTTTCTTTCACTGTCATTTCCAAGTTATTTGTAATATTTCACTGGGGACGGTACACCAACTGAGCAACAATGGTCATTTTCCTACATATTTTCGTAACTGAATGGACTGTTTGTTGACGTTTTTTTGGAAGAATATGCAAGGAATATGATGTTAACGGTATAATCGTCGATGATTGTAATTAAAAGTCAACACATTGCAGAAATTTTAAATCTATACTTCTACTTTTGACACTAGGTCGCTAATTTGTTATTTGTTTTCAGTGATCAATAACATTCAATGAACCTTTCGATTGTTTCATTATTGTAAATTACAAAACCTTCTGGATTATTAACCCGTATGAAACGAAAAACTTCTGAGAAAAAGAAGACTATTGTTATTCGTATGAAGGGGTACAGTTTGTCCTGCATTCGCAGTAATTATTGCTTAATTTCATTACACTACAAAATTATTGACGCTTTCATGGCCACTTGTTGGGGTATTGCTTGTTACGTGTTGACTTCTCTCCCGGGTTCTTCGTCCGACGCTTCGCCTGCACGTGGTTTAGAACTGTCAAAGCCTCACCATCCATTGCTGCTGGCGTACTGGTGTGGGGCTAGCGCCCGCAGATATTACACTGAAGTGCCAAGGTGACTGGTATAGGCATACGTATTCAAATAATTCAAATACAGGGATATACAGGGTGTTTGGGGAGGAAAAGTCAATATTTTACACAGTGATGGTATAAGTAATTCTGAACAGAAAAAGTTTATATGAACATAGGTCCGCAAATGCTTCGTCATGGAGAATGGGGTACTGAAAGGAACTTTAATCCTGCAAAACTGATGTGCCAACGTGCTCTTTGAAGCAGGCGTATGTGTTTACTCAGTGCCCTCGTAGATATACGTGTTTACTCGTGGCAAAACAATTTATTAAGGCAACATTGTAGCTTAAATAAGTAAATTAGTATCTATTGTGATCTATATATTGAAGGTTTCGCTTTTACTGGCGTAGTTTTCGTGAAAAGATAGCTGTTCTAAAGTACAAGCCGTTGGCGTGGGTTTGTTGTCGTTATCGACCGCAGTAAGTTATGTGATTACTCAATAATTTCAGGGTAGTATCTGTCTAGCTTTATTGTGAATAATATCGTGCGTGTATAGTTTGCATTCGGTTTGTGGTGTCTGTATTTCTATACTTCCGTATAGTTAATTTTCCATATTGCGCATTAAAGTCGTTAAATGGTGTTTCTGTTTCCACTAGAGTATTTATTCATAATTCAGTGGTAGCGCCTGTTCATATTTGTCGTTAGAAAATATCGAGCCTCTTCAGTTTATTACTCGTTTCGTGATTTCTGCCACTATAACCTAAGCCATCAATTAACTTCACGCTGTTTACATTCGCCTGTTGCTACATTAGCCTGACGTCCAGAAGTTCTCTGCTCACCTCACCGGAAGCTAAGTTACTTTCAACTAATTATTAATTGGTGTAGCGGAATTATTTGTAGTGTAATTTGTATTGTTTGTATTTGTGTTGTACGTTTGTAATGCAATTTGTATTGCTTAATCTGCCGTCATGTGTGAGAAAAGTGGATGTTGCCGTAGATTAGTGAGCACGAGAGTGAAATGTCAGGATTGTGGGTTGGTGTTTCACTCGGCTGATTGTAGCGGGGAAGCTGTGATAGTGCCAGATGAGGCTCGCCAACGGAGTTGTAGATTATGTAGCCGTGACAAGAAAATCGTGGAACAGAGAAAAAAGATTTGTGTCCAAGCTGAACTAAAAATGGTGTACTTCGTATTAGACAGGTTGAAGGGGGCGGGGGGGGGGGGGGGGGGGGAGAGAGACAATGGGAGCTGGGAACAGGTAACAAGTCGTAGTCAGAAAGAGAAAACCCCAGATATCATTTTTCAGATTCCAGTGAGCAATCAGTTTGATTTGTTACCTGAAGTAGAAGAGCTTCAAACAGCTTTTGAACAAAGTAGGGTGCAGCGAACTCGTAGTAACAATTATAATGCTAGGTCGGGATTAAAGTCAAGCAGAAAGAAGAGTGTCCTGCTGTTAGGTAGCAGTCATGGGAGAGGTGTAGGCCAGTTGCTACAGGATAGGCTAGGAGTCGAGTACCAGGTCACAAGCATTTTGAAACCTAGTGCTAAGCTTAGCCAGGTTACAGAAAACCTAGGGGCCTTGTGCAAAGATTTTGATGGTGAGGACCATGTTCTTATAGTAGGAGGAGCAGGAAACAGCCCGGCTAGCAATTCGAACTATAGTATTAGGTGTGGCCTGGATGTAATAGGAGCAGCAACAGCTCACACTCGTGTTGAATTTGTGGATGTTTTGCATCGCCATGACCAGCCCTGGGTAAATACGGCTGTCAATCGTGTTAACAGAGAGCTTAGGGGGGGGGGGGGGGAGGAGGAGTTACTGTTGGCAGAAACTAAATCTCATACCTATGCTGTGCCTGTTGATGCAATTGGGAGATGAGGTTACACTAGTCATGGCTTGCACCTGAATAGGAGGGGGAAGGATAAAGTAGTTGATCTTCTTGCAGAAAATGTAAGGGGCGCATATGCACACAAGACAAAATACCTGTGATTACTGGAGTCAGAGGGACACATTTTTAGGTTAGTCAGGTTACAGACAGAAAGTGCTGAAAGAGATTAAAACAGATTAGAGCCAAAGAAATAAAATCTGAGTGTTTCATCAGAACATTAGAGGATTGAAAAATTAGATAGGTGAGCTTCTTGTATGCCTAGAAAATAGGGTAAATTCTGAAGGTATGGATGTTTCATGTCTGTCAGAACTCCATGTAACCGCAGGGATGGAGAAGTTAATTTTAAGGAATTACAGATTAGCATCTTATTCATGTAGAGTCAACATGGAAAAAGGAGGAGTCAGAGTCCACATGGAAAAAGGAGGAGTTGCTACTTACATAAAAACTGGACCCACAGTGAAAAATATTGAAACAAATCGTTTTTGTATCGATCATATCATTGAAGCATGTGCTAGTGTGTTGCTACTGCAATATATTTCTATAGTAATTGTAACGATCTACAGATCCCCTCAAGGTAACTTTCAGCTATTCATGAAAGATCTAGAGGCATTATTGAGCCACCTGTCAGACAAAAAAAGCTGTTAGTGGTTTGTGGTGATTTTAATGTAGATTTCTTAAAAGATACGGATAGGAAAAATGAGCTACAAAATCATTGTTTGGTTGTTTCAATCTAGTATCTGGTTTAAATTTTCAAACTCGCGTGCAGCGGGATAGTAGGTCACTTGTCGATAACATTTCCATTGACTGTGCTCAGGCAGAAACATTTAATCCCAGTTGTTGATGGGCTATCTGATCATGATGGAAATAACACATATAACACCTTACAGGCTTAAGGCAGGTTCATACAAGGCAGGAGACTTATTAATGCGAATAGGGTACAGAGTTTTAAGAGCAGCCTAGAAGAGGTAGAATGAGATGAAGTATACACAGAAAATGATGCTGGTGCCGAATTCAATTTATTCCACCGTACATTTGTCTCAATATTTGAGAGTTGCTTTCCTGAAACGTTACCCAAAAAAGCCATTACAAAGTCAAGTAAGTCATGGATTACTAAGGGAATTAAGATATTGTGTAAGAGGAAGAGAGAAATATATGGACAAGCCAGAATAAGTCAGGATCCAACGTTACTTGCTTGTTACAAAAGATACTGTAATATTTTAAGGAAAGTCATTAATAAGTCGAAAAACTTATGTGTTCTGACAGAAATTAATAATGTTGATAATAAGATTAAAAGTATATGGAATATTCTAAAAGGGGAGATGGGGCAGCCTGACAGTACACAGCATACCATAGCAATAAAGCTAAATAATGATGTTGTGAATGATAATTCACAAGTTACAAGTATTTTTAACAATCATTTTCGGAATGTAGCAGTAAAAATAGGATTAAAGGGTTCAGCTGAAGAAGCAAACAAAATAGGTTAAAAATGTCATTCGCCAGGACTTTAGGCCTTTAGAAGTAACACCAACATCCCCCACTGAAATTAGGGGAATTATAAATATACTGAAAAACAAGAGCTCATGTGAGGTTGATGGAGTCTCTAACAGGATCTTGAAGTGTTGCTCTAATTTAATAAATGGAGTTCTTAGTGATATATGTAATGCTTAGCTGGCACAGGGAATTTTTACAGACAGTTTGAAATACGCAATTGTCAAACCTCTTCATAAGAAAGGGGTCAAGAGTGACTTAAATAATTATAGGCCAATCTCATTGCTGACTTCATTTTCTAAAACATTCGAAAAAATTATGTACTCAAGAGTCGTCTCACATTTAAGTGAAAATAATTTAATCAGCATGTTACAGTTCGGATTCCAGAAGGGTTATTCGACTGAGAATGCTATCTACACTTTTACCCATCAAATAGTACAAGCCCTAAATAACAAATTCTCGCAAGTTGGTATTTTTTGTGATCTTTCCGAGGCATTTGACTTTGTGAATCATATCACACTCTTAGAAAAACTGTGGTTTTATGTAATTGAGGACTATACACACAGCTGGGTTGAATCATACTTAACAAACAGAAAGCAAACAGTTGTGCTGAATAACGCAAATAATGTTGGGAGGGTGGTAAATTCTGTGAATGGGGAGTTATCACAAAGGGAGTCTCACAGAGTTCAATTTTGGGTTCTTTGCTGTTCCTTATTCATGTGAATGACCTCTCACTGAACGTTCAGCAAGAAGAACTAGTACGTTTTGCAGATGACACTAGTGCTATAATAAATCCCATTCCAGAAAAAACAGCCGAATATATTGTTAAGGATGTCTTTCAAAGAATTAATAAGTGGTTCTTAGAAAATGGATTCTCCCTTAGTTTTGAAAAAACTCACTATATCCAGCTGTGTTCACCGCATAGAGTCATACTGAAAATTGATGTAGCATACGAACAGGGTTCAGTTAACAGGGTAGATTTCTCCAAATTTTTGGGTGTTGACATTGATGACAACTTGAACTGGAAAGCGCATAGTACTGAGCTTCTCAAACAATGAAGTTCAGCTTCTTTCGCTCTTCATATAATTGCTATTCTTGGGAATAAACAGATCAGCCTCCTAACGTACTTTGCATATTTCCACTCAATAATGTCTTATGGGATAGTTTTCTCGGGTAACTCAACACTTAGACATAGAGTATTGATTGTACAAAAGAGAGCAGTGAGAATAATTAGAGGTGTAGGCACCTATTCAAGGAGTTGGGTATTTTAACTGCACCGTCAGAGTATATATATTCATTAATGAAATTCGTCATAAATAATCCATCTCAATTCACAAAGAACAGTGATGTTCATATGTACAACAATAGAGGGAAAAACGACCTTTCCTATCCTTGGACGAGATTCTGTTTCAGAACTGGTAAAAAAAAATTGTACCTCTAAATGTAGTTGCATTTGTAGAACTAAAAATTTCAGTAATATAAATATGACCACTATTCATGTCCGAGCGAGGTGGCGCAGTGGTTAGCACACTGGACTCGCATTCGGAAGGACGACGGTTCAATCCCGTCTCCAGCCATCCTGATTTAGGTTCTCTGTGATTTCCCTAAATCGTTTCAGGCAAATGCCGGGATGGTTCCTTTGAAAGGGCACGGCCGATTTCCTTCCCCATCCTTCCCTAACCCGAGCTTGCGCTCCGTCTCTAATGACCTCGTTGTCGACGGGAGGTTAAACACTAACCTCCTCCTCCTCCACTATTCATGTCTGCATATATATCTTGCAGTCTGACTTTTTCCACATTATTTCGATAAAATAATCGTGACAATGATCCACAGAACATGACGGAACTAAACTGAACTAAACTACAACTGGACCGTAACGTGATTTTCTGAAAATCAATGTTACAGAGAAGTAGAGTTATGTTACACGTTTTTATATGATGTTTATTTACTTTGTATTTACTACATAATGCATTACAACATGCACCTTACATGTATTCAGTTGAAAAAGATGTAGCATGTCTTTCAGAAATGGCTTTAACACTTATCGTACAGATGTTGTACAGCTCACAGAACAGGTTCAGATATCCCACCATGAACGTCAATGCACTTTTGCACTCTAGCGATAACATGTTGTGTTACTTGTTCAATTGCCTGTGGTTGCTTCCTAATCAATTCAGCAGCATCCATGAGGCAACGAAACAGTTCATCTCATGTATTTACTTTAACCTTGTGCACCTCTGATTTCATACAACACCATAAACAGTGTGCAAGATGGCAGAATAAATGAATGTCAAGTTCACACCTTACATAAGAGTTTATACATCGTAACGGGAAAGTGCATATGACACCTCATTTACTCCAGCGGTAATGAACAGATTTGCCTATAAGTATGTAATGCAAAAGGGATGACAATCAATCGATGGTATTAACACACCACTCCTATATAACACATGTCCATAAGGAGAAGGTGAAACAAGCAGCGAGAGGAAACGTTTTGTGTGGAAGCCAGCATGGGCAGACGGAGAGGCCGCACCCTGGGAGGCACTACAGAAACCTCTTAAGGGGGCGCGTCCCACAGCGAGAGTCAGCGACCGGACAGGTTATGCATACTGCAGCGCGAATAACGGCCCACCAGAAGTAGGACAGAAAGAAGCTTTAGAAAACTCCGTTTTGGAATGCCAAATGGATACGAACAAAACCAGTGACGCATTCGATCACGTGGACTGCAAGTGGTACACATGTGATAGACGCATGTAACTTTTTGGGCGTCTGGAGCAGGCACAAAACGTCCGATTGGCGGAAACGCACCGGTAAGGAGTAAAGCGTCGAGGTTTCGATGCTGTTCATTGGTAGGACCCCTGTGATTGGTAGAGAGAGTTTCCACAAAATAAGAGGAACGCTCCTATTGGTCGAAAAAAGCCGTGACTTGGAGATTGAAATAACACAGGTGGGGAGAGAGTTCGGCTACGAGAAAGACGAGAGCGAAATTTTCGGGGACTGTTCTCTGAGCTGGTGTCAAGTGCAGAATGGAGCGCATAACGCTCTGTACAACGCAGAGGAGAAATTTGTGTGAACACTGCGTTCACAGCGGCTGACCTCCAGCTAGAAATTAGCAGTAGCGTCCTTGAGCTCCAACTGTGGAGAAACGAACCAGCCAGTTAGTTAATTGTTCTTGCGAGAACTGAAAGGACATTATAATATGCACGCTGCTCCAGCCATGCTTGTGTATATCGGCATAGTCTGAGACTAGGGATGAGTTCAGGTTTTGTCGCATATCGAGAAACACAGGGAGAGTTTCTGCAAGAAAATTCAGCAAAGGTTTAATTAGATTTTTATAGGAATTTCAGTGGGCCATAGCAACCATGCAGACGACAACTCATCGCAGCTAAGACTACGTGGAGAGGAGTAAACTTGTTGGTTCACCAGCTTGCGTCCACTGTAAACTCGAGCTACCTTGGGTAATCTTTTGCTTGACTTGTCACAAAACTAACCACCCTCCCCAGACTTGATTGTCATCCTGAAAAAAGTACCAAACTTTGAACCGGAATCGGATGATTTATCGTAGTACTGGCCGACATCATAACGTAATTGTAAGAATAATTTTGTAAAGAAACTTCAAGTCCAAATTTAATATTGTCGTATTTAGGATTATTTAACTTTCTGAAAGTTAAAAATTTAATTGCAATATTAAAAATGTCATTACAGCTTACACAGTTGTGTTGAGTCATAGAATAAGAAACCACCTAACCATAACCTTACAGGTGATCTTGGAGGCCAGTTAATAGCCCCACCACAGCCAATCCAGCGGTTAGTATAGGTGCAGTTGAGATGGTCCCTCACAGGTAATGTTACATGTGGAGGGGCACTGTCATGTTGAAAGTACATTCCAGTTCGCTTGGCTAAAGGAACGTTTTCCAATAGTTCCACAAATGAATTTTCCAAAAAATGCAGGTACTCTCTTCCATCAATAGCTGATTGATAATAAATGTACCTATCAAAAGGTTACCGATCATGCCGCACCAGACATTTATGGCAAAACGAACTTGGAAATTGTTATCCACTGAATCGTGTGTATTTTCCTGTGACCATCGATCATTATTGCGTGTGTTGTTTATTTCATGTCGTGAAAACTGGGCTTCGTCAGTGCATAGTATGTATGGAAGCAAATGACTATTCTCAATTACCCAGTGACGGAATTGAAGTCGTTGGGCATTGTCGCCAGCGTGGAGATGTTGGGCACGCTTTACGTGAAATGGATACAGGTTTTCATCATGTAACGTCTCCCGTACACGTGTCTGTGGGACATTCTTCGTATGCTCGTACCGGGACTTCGCTCAACACTTGCGATAATTTCTTCCTGTACTTGGAATGTTTGTTGACGTGCACTCTCGGACGAAAAATGTCTACGTGGAAGAGAGACTGTGGCACGCAAAGTGATAAACACTTTGGTAAACACCCTGCGATCAGGTAATCGTCGAGTTGGGAAGCGCCTGTGGTATTCTTCTCTTGCAGCGGTAGCACTACCATCGCAGAAGCAATAAACATACTCCATATCTGCGTATTCCTCATTACTGTAGACGTGTGGCATTGTTAGAGCTTGAACGGACGTAGTTAACACCATACCTTACACAGCTAATAGATTCGTCGCTGGTACACTACACAATGCGGCTTACAGGGCACAACTGCGCAAACAACGGGTGACACCCCAAATATAGAACCCATAATGACCACCATTTTGTTGCAAAAGAAATAGTCATCCTGACAGTAACGGCAGCTACTGACAACAAAATTTACACTCTTGTCAGTTTGATTAACAGGGATGTTATATAAAAACTAATAACTATCATAAAGAAAGGACTGAATGAAATAATACCATGTGATGCAAAACAGAAACTTTAAAGAAAGAATTCAAAAATTATTATTTACGAAGGCTAAAGCCCAGACCATAAATCGACGAAATACAACATGTATCCTAGAAGAGAGTTGTAGCAGGATCGAGCTGTAAGTTCGCTGTGACTAAAATGTAACTCGGCAATGGAGATGTTCACTTCTCTCTTGTATTCTGCAACGGTAGTAAGCATGTTAAGCGCTACTAGATTTTTTTAAAACCGATCTGAAGTTCAAAGTTATACGATATAGCCTGGAAATATTAGTCAAAAGTCAGACTAGAGTAGGATCATCTTTACCGTTAGACAAATAACGGGATTGTGATGTATGTGACAGAAAAGTGAATCGTGTGATTACTGATTTGTGATGGGACTTAGCCTTCGTGGTACTTAATAGTCACGAACATCAAAGGACACAGAAAAGACTGATCGCCGACATAAACTCGATTATTAGACTTGAGCAGGCCACAACTAAACGCAATCACGAAGAGATTACGATTTCGCCGTGTTGTCAGAAGTAATCGTTAAAGTCCGGAATACTGATGTTAACGGACATAATTCCCTAAATGACAGCCGGCCGGAGTGGCCGTGCGGTTCTAGGCGCTACAGTGTGGAACCGAGCGACCGCTACGGTCGCAGGTTCGAATCCTGCCTCGGGCATGGATGTGTGTGATGTCCTTAGGTTAGTTAGGTTTAATTACTTCTAAGTTCTAGGCGTCTGATGACCTCAGAAGATAAGTCGCATAGTGCTCAGAGCCATTTGAACCCCAAATGAAATATCGGTGTGTGTGCCCAGCGTAGGGACAGTCAATAATTACGAAGAACAATACACCTTAATTTAACTTTAATTCTCCGTGCCGCCTACATCATTTCATGGACACTTAAAGTGTATTCGAAAAATTAAATGATTATTCTGATAACATAAAAGTGCCAAGTGAATTAGTGATAATTTAAATGTGAACAGCAATAACTTTACACCAAAATTACGACGCATTCTCAACATTGCTCAAGGGTATGTTATCTCTGAAGTTAAGTCGTACAGTTGTTGAATACGCGAAGTAGCGACGCCTTGGCGACGGAATAATAATTAACAACTTAATATCCTCGCAAAATTCATAATGTGGCCTCGGCTTGGGTGATGGAATGATGAGTCAAGACACTATTTATTAACTTTTGAATAGCCATTCTCAAACCGTGCATAAGAACTTTAATCAGCGAGATCGCGTAAACTGAAAGGTCTGTCGCGAGCACGCGAGGGACTTGTAGTTATTTCAGGTCAATGGAGGCATCGCGTTATCGACTGGTGCAGTCGCTACATTTATAAGTGAAGAAGATCGACAGACAAAGAACACAACTGCTTTCATTACAAGCAAGGGCGGCGCACACACTCCGGCGTGCTGCTCCATCGAGACATTCATATTATTTTCGAGATACAGTATCTGAAAATAACCAAACCATGCGAGGAGCCTGTTTTTTACAGATTGGCGTTGTGATCGACGGACGCCGTTCTACGTCATCTCGACTGGGACACCCATGACCATAATACGTGCCAGGTTGCATAGTGTAAACAAGTCATGTACCCGTGCATTGTTTGCAAGGAAATCATATTTCGGTCCAGTTGCATTGCGTATACGTTCACGTTGTGCACATCAATTTTGCAGAATTAAAATTCCTTTCCATACCCACACCTACCTAACGAAGCATTTGCGGACTTATGTTCATATAATATTTTTTGTTCCGAATTACTTATACTATCATTGTGTAAAATATAGACCTTTCCTACCCGAACACCCTGTATAAATAGGCAGAATACGGCGCTGAGGTCGGCAACGCCTATATAAGACAACTAGTGTCTGGAGCAATTGTTAGATCGGTTACTGCTGCTACAATGGCAAGTTATCAAGATTTAAGTGAGTTTGAACGTGGTGTTATAGTCGGCGGACAAGGGATGAGAAACAGTGTCTCCGAGGTAGCGACGAAGTGGAGATTTTTCCGTACGACCATTTCACACGTGTACCGTGAATCTCAGTAATCGGATAAAACATCAAATGCCCAACATCGCTGCGGCCGGATACAGAGCCTGCAAGAACTGGTCTAACGACGACTGAAGAGAACCGTTCAACGTGACAGAAGTGAAACCCTTCCGCAAACTGCTGCATATTTCAATGCTGGGTCATCAACAAGTGCTAATTATTCAACGAAGCATCATCGATATGGGCTTTCGGAGCCGAAGGCTCACTCGTGTACCCTTGATGACTGCAGGACACAAAACTTTACGCCTTGTCTGGGCCCGTCAGCACCAACATTTGACCGTAGATGACTGGAAACATGTCCGCTGGTCGGACGGGTCTCGTTTCAAATAGTATCGAGCGGATGAACGTGTACGAGCATGGAGACAATCTCATGAATCTATGGATGCTGCCTGTCAGCAGGGGACTGTTCAAGCTGGTGGAGGCTCTGTAATGGTGCGGGGCGTGTGCAATTGAAGTGATACGGAACCCCTGATGCGCCTAGATACGACTCTGATGACACGTAAGCATCCTGTCTGATCACCTGCATCCATTGACGTCCATTTTGCATTCCGACGGACTTTAGCAATTCTCGCAGGACAATGCGACTCCCCAAGCATCCAGAACTGCTAGAGAATGGCCCCAGGAACACTTTTCTGAGTTTAAACGCTTCCGCTGGCCACCAAACTCCCCAGACATGAATATTATTCATCATATATGGGACGCCTTGCAACGTGCTGTTGAGAAGAGATCTCCCCCACCCCCCACCCCTTAACCTTACGGATTTATGGACAACCCGGCAGTACTCGTGGTCTCAGTTTCCTCCAGCACTATTTGAGACATTAGTCGAGTCCATGCCACGTCGTGTTGTGGCACTTCTGCATGTTCTGGCGGGCGGGCCTACACGATATTACGCAGGGGTACCACTTTCTTTGGCTCTTCAGTGTATGAACACGGCGCACAAAGATCCTACGCTTTTCTTTGGTCATCACTGCTCTTGTTTTTCCTTTGCTATTTGCAGCGGTCGTTCACTGGGGCAAGAGAATACAGGACCCGTTTACATAGAGGCTTTCTTCTTTCTTACTGAACTTATTATCGTGTTTGTGGATCTCCGTGGGTTCCCTAAACTGGCGTGACAGCTCTTCTCCATGGCGAGAACCTCCTTGTTATTAGCGAATCTTATTGCGTGGTCGGTCTCACACAACCGTGCTCCATCGCGCGGTATAAGATGTCTTGTAGCGGTCCGCACGGCTCTCCCCTTCGGAGGTTCAAATTGGTTCAAATGGCTCTGAGCACTATGGGACTTAATTTCTGTGGTCATCAGTCCCCTAGAACTTAGAACTACTTAAACCTAACTAACCTAAGGACATCACACACATCCATGCCCGAGGCAGGGTTCGAACCTACGACCGCAGCGGTCGCGCGGCTCCAGACTGTAGCGCCTAGAACCGCTCGGCCATGCGGAGGTTCGAGTCCTCCCTCGGGCATGGGTGTGTGTGTCGTCCTTAGCAAGTTAGTTTAAGTTAGATTAAGTAGTGCGTAACCTTAGGAACCGATGACCTCAGCAGTTGGGTCCTGTAAGACCTTACCACAAAATTCCAAATTTTTTTACCACAACCGTGTTCCGCCCATGGCCTACTTCTTCATCTGTCTCACTCTGCAATTCCGTTTATATCTGTTGATCCTGGTAACGGTGATCATCCAGTCATTCCAACGTAGACTCTATCACATGTACACGGTAGGCAGTGTATTTCCGACATTGAAAGTGGGTCCTTTTTGTCCTTTGGCGGTCTGAGACACTCTTTGATCTTCTTGGTTGGTTTGTAAATACTCTTTACATCGTGTTTGCACAATTACGGTGAATTCCATCCGCCTCTCTGGGGTTGTATGGCTGAAAGGGCATACCCAACATTGCTTCTTCCAGCGTGTCACTTCGCCAAGTGACGTTTCGTGACAGTTCCGAGGAATGGTGGCAACCAGGAAAAACAGTACGTATCTAAACCCGACACAAAACGAGCGGTGCCTACTCTCTCAAATTATCACCGAAATCAGAAAAGAAATCGTAACGCGTAAAAAACGAGTACGTGAGTCGTAGGACTTATATGTAGGGAGGTAGACATTTTTTGATGTATAGAGATGGAGAACGTTCTTTTTCACTATGACTATATGAGGTATCTAATGTCATTGCATTATTCCACTGAGCACACCGCGAAGTGGTCTTACGTAGGGGTTCCAATGTGGTACCTATGGGACTAGGTGTTTGATGATATTTATAGTAAGATTGCATTGGTTTAATTTGTGAATGAAATTGGGTTTTAAGACAAACTTTTTTATGCTTCTTATCGTTAATATTGCGGTAGCTATTTATCGTACCACACATAACACGACCTACGCTACACATACGTAACTTATGTATACCTGTCAATTGTTAACGTATCTTCTATACATTTTTATAATAGTACATTTGTACTTCTCATTGTACAGGGGCCTGAAGATGGCATCAATGTAATGCCGAAACTAGTTGCATATAAGAAGTTCATAAAACAAATTTCTACGATACATACGGCTGTTGGTCAATTATTATATCAAGAAAATTATTTCTGGTTTGTCCCGAATGCCTAAAGTAATACCACTTGTTGCGCGTTACATAAGTACTTAGATAAGGATGAGCCAGCACAAAATGCTTTAAAGTACATGAAAGCCTCGTTGAAACCTGAATTGAAAAGTCGTTTCATCTCCTTAAGAGAAGATTTATGTTACTTGACTAGCAGTCTTTCTAGACACAAGATTCAGAACAGACCACTTGAATTTGTTGAAACTGAAAGTGTTCGACAGAAGATCGAACTGGAATTTTGCGAAGAACCTTCAACCAGTAATAGTTCATCTCTGATGTCTGCTAGAAAATTAGAGGAGACGAGACTGGCTCAAATGTGATTCACAAAGCTCATAGTACATTTTGGCATTACTTTAACCAGATGATAAATGAAAATAATACTATTTAGTGAGACGGTCAAGAAAGAAACGCTACTGCAAGCGAGACTAACTATTATTTAGAGGCAGTTCGAATTGATCGCGAGAGCCATCTTTATATTTGGTGAACATCTAATAGGATACAGCACCCGAATTCAACAAAGTTTGATAGAATTTATCTTTCAGTGCCTTGCAACTGATCTGTTGTGCTGTCACACAACAGATCGGTGATTTGACAAAGAATTTTCGCGAGGAAATGAATGTAAAATTTAGAGACATGGAAAAACAGCTAAAGCAGGATGTAGTTTACGAGGTAAACAATGACATTACGGAAATAAATCAGAAATTAGGCACTCTTAACGAGCATAATGATACAAACAAAAGTGATTAAAGACACACACACAAAATTGAAAGCTACACAAACACAGTTAACTTCCGCAGTAAAAAACATCTCTAACGTAATGAACAAACTGCATAAGGATTACGAAAATATACGAACAGCTGTTGATGGACTCACTTTAAAAGTAGAATCACTTGAAATCGAATCAGTCTGTGCCAAAAAGGAAAGAGACAAAATTAATGAAAATTTATCTGATGTAATTTCAAAAGCTGAAGCAGGTTCTTTGGGCAAAGCAAGTACTGCAGCGAAAAAGGTAGTGAAGGAATCTAGATTAATCAAAGATGTAGTTATTCAGCAAAAGGAAAATGATATTATCGACAAAGTGAACACGAATTTGCAAGCTACATAGCACAGGATACGCAACTACTTAAGTAAAAGTGATACAGAGACACAAGCGGTACATATAAGCAACGTGCCAGCCACTGCAAACCAAAGTAATGTAAGCACACAGATCATTGCACACCCTACAAACAATGCAGTAGTAATGACAGAATGCAGAGTGTAACTTTAGAGAACCAGTACCTACGACAAATGTAAATAATTATGCAAGCTATGTAAACACAGCACAAAATGCAAACAGCTTGTCCACTATATTTGCTGAGGAAGGTCTATTATGACACCGTCAATTACCAGCATGTACGAGTGAAAGTAAGAAGATGAATCTTGTTGTATGTGTTAGTGCTTTTCGACATGTGTTTCCTAGAAACTGGACGGAAGTACAAAAGAACAGGTTTGTTGTTGGGTACAGGCAAGGTGATGTACTTTTGTGGGCGACCGAGGTAGCTGAGCGTTGTGCCACATATTTACAATTTGAACGGGCATTTCTTGACAAATACTGGTCAGAAGCCGTACAGGAGAGACTTAGGAGAGAGGTTTCTAACCCCGCCCCTTTTAATAACAAATATGGTAGCTTTCGAGGGTATTTTGAGAATTATCTCAATAAAACACGTTACTGGACGAATCCTGTTTCTCATGTTGATGTTTTAAAAATTTTAAAAAGTCGTTTGCCATCACACACTCGTGAGAAATTAGTTACTACACCTGAGCACGACACAGAGTATTTTCTGTCCATTTTAGATTCAATCGATCTAATATATGAGGAGAAAGTAATAACAAATAGAGCGTCAGACAGCCAAACACCACAACAAAATCGTTCAAATGGCTCTGAGCACTATGGGACTTAACTGCTGTGGTCATCAGTCCCCTAGAACTTAGAACTACTTAAACCTAACTAACCTAAGGACATCACACACATCCATGCCCGAGGCAGGATTCGAACCTGCGACCGCAGCGGTAACGCGGTTCCAGACTGTAGTGCCTAGAACCCCTCGGCCACTCCGGCGGGCAAACACCACAACAACATAACTCGAATGTTCAATACAAAAAACCAGACGTGAACACACAGCAAGGCTGGTACTCGCAACCGCAATGATGCATTAACCGTGGTAATTGATACATGAAAGGAAATGGCAGGAACATGAGATTTAAACAAAAATTTCCGTATAACAGGAACAATTACCATCCACAAACTAATTTAAATACCTCTTCTCGAAACTATGCACCGTGTGTAAATAAAAACAGTCAGCTGTATCGAAGGCCAGCGCACGGCAACAACAATAATATGCCACACGCCGTACCGCAGCCAACCTTTGCGCAGCAAAATCACAATACGGCAACATTCTACAACACCCATATGAACACACGAGAAAGCATGTCGCGAACTGGAAATGATACACGATACACACTGGAGAAACAATCACACAGTACAACTAACAGAAATTGTCCAGTGTACCGAAGACGATCAGACTACACCCGAATCGGTCGTAGTTGAGCAACATATTATAGACCTTCTAAGCGATGGGGGCAAATCAGATTTTCAAACATGTTTCGTATGATTCGATGAGCAAGGAGACATAAAAGACGATCTTTACAAAAATGATCTACAATCGGCGAAAAATACACTAGAGGAACAAGTGCAAGCAGTAATCACGGTGAAAATTTTTGATATAGACACACAAGTAGTGGGACTACCTGTGTACTGACTCACTCTGCATTTTTGCCACATTTATCAAGATGGCGATGATGACGTCATCCAAGATGGCAGCGTGTAGATTTGTAAACAGTGCATGACGTAACTCAAGATGGCGGATTTTGGAGAGGAAAATAGGTCAATTGGGCTATGACCACTAACCTTACCCTCCAGAAAAGATAGGCGCGAAATTTCAATTCCAACAGGATAATGGCTGGAAAACTGTACTTGTCTTTATTGTTATTCATTATTATTGGTTATCATTTATTATCATTCATTATCATTTATTATCATTTATTATTATTTATTATTATTATTATTATTTTTTATTATTGACCTGCCACCACTAGAAAATTGCACCAAATTCAAATTCCAACACGATAATGGCTCGAAAACTGTACTTCTATTTATTATTATTATTATCATTTATTATTTATCCAAGATGTCCGATTTCGGCGGAAAGAAAGCCATTTGCGTTACATCCATAACAAAAATCTGTCACAAGTTCAAATTCGAATAATTGATCACACATACGAAATAGTCCACAGCCTGCAAACTTCGACACTTATCTTTATTCACTGCTACCCTATCAAATACGCATCAAATTATAAACTGCACTTGTACTATCATATTCACATCCTCTGATTTTGCCAATGAAAAAGGACTGAGGTCTTTATTTCAAGCAGGACCATCATCACTTGTTCTCCAACAGACTTAGTACACATCTTCGAGATGGCGACACCCAGTACACTCGCCACTAGGCCCAGACTCCAACTGACTTAGTTCAAATCGTCACCAGCAGAGGAGGCTACCCCTGGGTGCCACCAGTCAGTGGAAGCCCAGCACACGCCAAAGATCCAGCGGCTGCTCGGACCACGTGGGTCCAGTTGCGTAAACATGTTTTGCTAGTTTGAACCTGCCGATTCTGATGTCACAATGGTAGGTTGTCCGTTCACCACGTGTATTCATCCCTCCCACACGTTTCGCTCCAAAATTGCTCGCCCGAGAGTGGAATCTTCCCCAACTTCACAACGGTCAGTTAGCGATCCACCATGTGGTTTCATGGCAGGCAAAGAACACGCTTGGTGCCAAAGTTGTTTGCTGGAGAGTGGAATCTGCCCTGACATCACACAACCGCCGGTCCACTGCGTGGCATGCTTGACAAAGAACGCTCTCGCTAACTTAACTGACTGAAGATCGTCTGCTCTCTAAATGGTTCAAATGGCTCTGAGCACTATGGGACTTAACATCTATGGTCATCAGTCCCCTAGAACTTAGAACTACTTAAACCTAACTAACCTAAGGACATCACACAACACCCAGCCATCACGAGGCAGAGAAAAACCCTGACCCCGCCGGGAATCGAACCCGGGAACCCGGGCGTGGGAAGCGAGAACGCTACCGCACGACCACGAGATGCGGGCCCGTCTGCTCTCTCTCTCTCTCTCTCTCTCTCTCTCTCTCTCTCTCTCTCTCTCTCTCTCTCTCTTTTTTGTGCGTGTGTTATAACCGGACACGTGCCGCCACAAGTGTTAACTATTTCTGGGACACTTCCTGAGAGGTCGACTTGGCTCTTATTTTTTGCAAAGAGGTGTGACATAAGAATAATGTTGAGAACATTTTAGATGGCGAGTTATCACGCAGACGTTTCGCAGTGAGGCGAGAACTGTGCTGGGTAGTTAAGTTTGGTATCAACACGCCCTGCCTTCAACAGCAGAGACAAGCGGCACCTGAAGATGCTTTGAATATGAGACTGATGTGAGCCCTGCTTGGAATGCAACTTTCACCAGTTGCGTCCTGGAGGCTTAGGTTAGTGGTGATGAGAGTCGTTTGCAACAATTTTCTTAGGTTGGTGGCGGAAGCGCGAAAGACCTTTCCTTATTGGCGGAATTCAAACTTGGCTCTGGTTCCTAGGAGGAAGTGACGGTCAGGTGGCTGAGGTTAGTACAAGTGTCCTTTCTTTCCAACAATTTGCTTAGGTTGGAAGAGAAAGGGCAAGTGACCTTTCTTTACTGCCAGAATTCATACTAGGTGCTGGTTTCCTAGGAAAAGGTGGCGGTCTGGGCCTTGAAAGTAGTTTAAATTGGATAGTTGAACAGCTTTTCATACTTATTTGAAATTCTAAATTGAATTATTTAATATGATTAAAATTGAAATGCAATTAAGTACTTAGGCAACTGATAGCTTAGATGCATGATGTGGGTGTTAGCATATTTACAGATGACTACGTCCATCCCGTGTATGGACGTGTTAATCGAGGGTGTGTGACGTAAGTGGTCGGAAGCTTGCAGGGCAGCGGCACGTGTCCGGTTATAACACACGCATAAGAGAGAGAGAGAGAGAGAGAGAGCAGACGACCTTCAGTCAGTTAAGTTAGCGAGAGCGTTCTTTGTCAAGCATGCGACGTAGTGGACCGGCGGTTGTGTGATGTCAGGGCAGATTCCACTCTCCAGCAAACAACTTTGGCACTAAGCGTGTTCTTTGTCCGCCATGAAACCACATGGTGGATCGCTAACCGACCGTTGTGACGTAGGTGAAGATTCCACTCTCGGGTGAACAATTTTGGATTGTTCAAATGGTTCAAATGGCTCTGAGCACTATGGGACTTAACAGCTATGGTCATCAGTCCCCTAGAACTTAGAACTACTTAAACCTAACTAACCTAAGGACAGCACACAACACCCAGTCATCACGAGGCAGAGAAAATCCCTGACCCCGCCGGGAATCGAACCCGGGAACCCGCGCGAACAATTTTGGAGCGAAACGTGTTGGAGGGATGAATAAACGAGGTGAATGGACAGCCTACCGTTGTGACGTCAGAATCGGCAGGTTCAAACTAGCAAAACATGTTTACGACACTGCACCCGTGTGGTCCGAGCGGCCGCTGTATCATTGGCTGCCGCGGGCTTCCACTGACCGGTGGCACCAGGGGTACCCTCCTCTGCTGGCGACGATTTGCACTAAGTCACTTGGAGTCTGGACCTAGTGGTGAGTGCACTGGGTGTCACCATCTCGAAGATGTGTACTAAGTCTGTTGGAGAACAAGTGATGATGGTACTGCTTGAATAAAGACTTCAGTCCTTTTTCTTTGCAAAATCAGAGTATGTGAATTACGTTTGTACAAGTGCAGTTTATTATTTGACGCGATTTTGATAGGTTAGCAGTGAAAAAAAATAACTGACAGTCAAAGTTAGTAGGATGTGGACTATTTCATATGTGTGATCGATTATTGTGTTCGAATTTGAACTTGTGACAGATTTTTGTTATCGATGTAACGCAAATGGCTTTCTTCCCACCGAATCTGTACATCTTGAATAAATGATAAATAATAATAATAAATAGTACTTTTCGATGGATTATCATGTTTGAATTTGAATTTGGCACAATTTTTAGTGGAGGTAGGCCAATAATAATAAATAATAATAATAATAATAAATAATGATTGATAATGAATAATAATAAATGATAATCAATAATAATGAATAATAATAAAGAAAAGTATGGTTTTGCAGCCATTATCCTGTTGGAATTGGAATTTGGTGCCAATTTTTTCTGGAGGGTTAGCTTAGTGGACATAGTACAATTGATTTATTTTCCCTGTGCTCCATCCCCCACATGCACCTCAATGATCGAACACATGGCGATAGTTTGACAATGACAGCTCAGTAAAGACTGAATGTGCAGGAGCATTTAAGGTCATAGTGGTATTTGAGTGGATGTGGCCCATTTCGCTTTCTTCCCACCAAAATCCGCCATCTTGAATGATGTCACAGCGGCACTCCCTGGTGGCTGCGATAATGAACTGTGTACACACATGCATGATATAAATAATGATAATAAATGGTAATTAACGATAATAAATGATAATGAATAATAATAAAGATAAGTACGGTTTTGCATCCATTATCCTGTTGGAATATGAATTTCGCTCAATTTTTTCTGGTGGGTCAGGTTAGTGGAAATAGCCTAATTGACCAATTTCCCCGCCAATATTCGAATTTCCCCCCATTTTTATAGGGATTAGGTTAGTGGACATAGCCCAGTTGACCTATTTTCCCACCAAAATCCTCCATCGTGAATGACATCTTCCACTGTTGCCAAGTCTACACGCCATCATCTTGGATGGCGTTTTCGCCGACATCTTGAATAAATATGGCAACAATTCAGAATGAGCGAGTACACAGGTAGTACTGCTACTCACACAGTTAATACTTGATACAGGATCCACGACTAATTTAATGTCTGAAGAATTTTTCACTGAATTAAGAAGATAGAATAAATTTCCTGTTCTGCCACTACAAAATTGCAAAGTACAAACCGCTACTGGCAGCAAAACCAAGTTAGAAAAACACTAAGCTCTTGTCACCGTGCACATTGTACAATTTTCTGTACAGTGCAATTTTTTAATACGAGACAAACTTATAGTCAACTGCTTGATAGGTATGGAGACATTTAGAACCTACAAAACTCAAATACACACAGGTAATGGTAAGTGCCATCTCTTTGTGAAAGACCAAAAATTTTCTATCAGCCTGATTACCACACCGGAGAAGTATGACACAGTAAACCCAGAACCCCATGTCACTGTACAGTATTCATATCCCAGCGTGTATTTGTTGAACAAATGTGATAATGAACACGAGACCAACACAGAAGTTAACCACGATTTAGTAGAACAAAAACTGAATGAATCAAATATTCTAGATGCTACACAACGACAAGAACTTTCTGACTTACTTTTTAAATATGCAAATGTTTTTAATAAGAATCTAGGAGTAATCAAAGATTATGAACATAAACTTAATTTCTATCCTCACGAAACATTTTGTGATATGTCTTACCTTATACTGTGGGCAAAGTATTAAGCAGTTAAGCAGGAAATCAATAGAATGTGTGAATGAGGAATCATACAGCCATCATTTTCACCATATTGCAGCCCAATAATACCAGCTAGCAAACCTGATGGATCAGTACGACTAGTTTTAAACGCTAGGGGCATAAACATAATCCTAGTACCAGTAAGAACAAAACCAGATAATTTAGATGAACAGTTGCTAAAATTTCATAACACCAAATATTTCAGCACCCTCGACCTTCAAAAATCCTACTGGCAAATAAAGTTACATAAGCAGAGCAGATAATACACAGCATTTGTCTGCAATGGCAGGAGTTATGAAATTCAAGTTCTACCCTTTGGCTTAAACATTAGTGCAGGCGTATTTATATCAGCTTTGGACAGGGTCATATGACCAGAATTGCTCAGTAAAGTTACCATTTATGTTGACGATATGTTAATAGCCACATGAACTTGGGCAGAACACATCAGTATAATGGAAAAGGTATTTCAGAGATTTACAGAGTACAAAGTAACAGCAAATCTTAAAAAGTCTAACTCTGGCAAAGAGCAAGTAAACTTTTTAGGACATATCAAATCAGAACTGGGTATATTACCAAACCCAAAGAAACTAGATGCCATACGTAATTTCCCACTCCCAAGGAACAAAAAACCATTGAAAGCGTATCTAGGACTAACCTCCTTTTTTCGAAAATTTATGCCACAACAGCTTATCAATAGCGATGCCCTACTTAACCAGTTGAGAAAGAATAAACCTTGGCTATGGGATGAGAGATGCCAGGAGGACTTTACCAAAATTAAAAATGCATTAATATCGGCAAACATTTTGAGTCATCCTGACATGTCTAAGGACTTTTGTTTAAGCACGGACGCCTCGTCTCAGG
This sequence comes from Schistocerca americana, assembly GCF_021461395.2. NCBI lineage: Eukaryota > Metazoa > Arthropoda > Insecta > Orthoptera > Acrididae > Schistocerca > Schistocerca americana. Next base: position 283,275,273 of record NC_060123.1, on the reverse strand, counting down.
GGCTGGGGCATGTTTGTTCCAGACACCAGAAGAAGAAAGACAAACAGTACCCAAAGTCATCAGCTTTGGTTCAAATGGCTCTGAGCACAATGGGACTTAACATCTGTGGTCATCAGTCCCCTAGAACGTAGAACTACTTAAACCTAACTAACCTAAGGACATCACACACCTCCATGCCCGAGGCAGGATTCGAACCTGCGACCGTAGCAGTCGCGCGGTTCCGGACTGAGCGCCTAGAACCGCTCGGCCACCACGGCCGGCCATCAGCTTTGACATCAGAACTTTATCAGAAGCAGAAAGATCATATTCTGTATCAGAACTGGAAAGTTTTGCAGTAAATTGGGCGTTTAAGAAATTCGAGTATTTTCCTTGGGGTAAAAACACTACGGTCTACTGTGATCACCAATCATTATCTTTTCTCTTAACATGTAAACTGTTATATCGAAGACTAGCGAGGTGGTGTTTGTACCAGCAGGAATTCAATTTTGAAACAATATACATAAAAGGCAGTAAGAATATTATCGCAGATGCACTATCCAGATTACCGCAGGGATTAGAGGAGTTTAGTGAACTGTCTGAACACGATTCAGAAATTCGAACATTATTGATGCAAAGTAATGCACAAAAATCAGACTACAAAAAATTTTGTGAACAGATGGGAATGATATAATACCAAGACAATAGGTGCAAAAAGGTAATATAAAATGTCAACTAGAATACAAACCATAAGGTAAGTAAATGGTATCAGTTATACAAAGGCGTTTTGTTTCACCGGAAGCACGGAAGCTCTAACCATTGGTGTGTATACCTTCCAGAGGAATACATCGACGAATTTATCAAACACACACACGAAGTATGGGGACATTACGAAGCAATAAAATGTGCAGACAAGATTTCCAAACTTTGTTACTTTCCTCATTTACGACGACGTATTTCGCAAATATTAAAAACGTGTGCTATTTGCCAAAGAACAAAACTATCCAATATGTCAAACTTTACAGAACTACACCCCATACTAACCAAAGCTCCACTGGAAATGGTTTTTCTGGATATCGCAGGACCATATCCCAGAGAAAAAGATAGTGTCAGATACATAATAGCTCTTTGTGATAGTTTCACAAAATACATCAAACTTTATGCTGTCAAAACCACTACAGCCAGCAGCATCATAAGGAGACTTGAAGAGAATTATTTACGAAGAGTAGGGAAACCCAAAGTAATATTAACAGAGAATGCAGCCTATTTCGTAGGAAGAAAATGGAAACAGTTCATGAATACACAGGGCATTAAATACTTGGTAAGTTTTTTCCACCCAGAAACAAGTCCCGTGGAGAGGGTGTTTAAAGAATTCAGTAGATTTATAAGGAAATGCGCTCATAATAAGCATTCACGATGGATTAAATAACTCACTCCATTTATGCAAATAACAAACAATCTCCCCCACTCTTCCACAGGTTTCATTCCTAATGAACTTACGTTTAACACAAAGCAAACTGACGAATGGGAATCACCCATACCAAAATTACTTACCGTACTAAAGAGTTAACGTTACAGGATATAATCAAACAAGCAGTAATTAAGCTGGAAAATAGAGCAAAATACAGAAATAGAATACAGGGTGTTACGAAAAGGTACGGCCAAACTTTCAGGAAACATTCCTCCCACACAAAGAAAGAAAATATGTTATGTGGACATGTGTCCGGAAACGCTTACTTTCCATGTTAGAGCTCATGTTATTACTTCTCTTCAAATCACATTAATCATGGAATGGAAACACACAGCAACAGAACGTAACAGAGTGACTTCAAACACTTTGTTACAGGAAATGTTCAAAATGTCCTCCGTTAGCGAGGATACATGCATCCACCTTCCGTCGCATGGAATCCCTGATGCGCTGATGCAGCCCTGGAGAATGGCGTATTGTATCACAGCCGTCCACAATACGAGCACGAAGGGTCTCTACATTTGGTACCGGGGTTGCATAGACAAGATCTTTCAAATGCCCCCATAAATGAAAGTCAACAGGGTTGAGGTCTGGATAGCGTGGAGGCCATGGAATTGGTCCGCCTCTACCAATCCATCGCTCACCGAATCTGTTGTTGAGAAGCGTACGAACGCTTCGACTGAAATGTGCAGGAGCTCCACCGTGCATGAACCACATGTTGTGTCGTACTTCTAAAGGCACATGTTGTAGCAGCACAGGTAGAGTATCCCGTATGAAATCATGGCGGTGAATCGAGGAAGTACAGTACATACTGACGAAACTAAAATGAGCTCTAACATGGAAATTAAGCGTTTCCGGACACATGTCCACATAACATTTTTTCTTTATTTGTGTGTGAGGAATATTTACTGAAAGTTTGGCCGTACCTTTTTGTAACATCCTGTATACAAAAAAAAATTAAAACGAGTTACACATTTTTTCGAAGGGCAACGAGTCCTCTTGAGAACACATCCCAGATCGACAAAGGTCGGTAAGTTGAATAAAAAATGGCAGTTACTATACTCAGGGCCCTATATTATTGCAAAAATACCTTATCCCGGAACTTATAGGTTGGTATATGAAAGAACGAGGAGAGACAAAGGTATTCACCCTCACAGAGACTTAAAGGCTTCTCACGAGTAGTAAATAAATAAATGTCGGGTGACTAGGGCCTCCCGGTGGGTAGACCGTGCGCCTGGTGCAAGCCTTTCGATTTGACGCCACTTCGGCGAATTGCGCGTCGATGGGGATGAAATGATGATGATTAGGACAACACAACACCCAGTCCCTGAACGGAAAAAATCTCCGACCCGGCCGGGAATCGAACCCGGGCCCGCAGGATTGACATTCTGTCACGCTGACCACTTTTTTTTTGTATAAGAAAGGTTACTGTTGATAGAATTTCTACGTGTCACGACTCTTGACGTTATTGTGGTTTAACCTAACGTCTACTTTTTTTTTATCGGGTCTCCTTCCTCCCCTTCAACCCGTCCTTTACGCTCGCCAAGTGTTGCCTTCTCGGCCTTGCTTCTCCGCCTTTAAAGAATGAATGTAACTTGATGATGTGGAAACACGCTTCTTCTGAACGACAAACGAAGTGTGCCCCTTCTGTTGCCTTTGTTTGCAACATGGCTTGAATAAAAATAAATGTAAATTCCATTGAGAAAGCAGTCACATAATTGTCATGGAAATGTAACTGCATCTGCAAATTTCGTTCTCCGTGCGTGGAAAAACGGAAAGAAGCAAACTCATTATTGCTGATAAGTAAAATTTCCTTTTTCAGAAGGTAATAAAGTAAACTAGGCTTCTTCTGCTTGATTTTACACATAATAAACATAAATGTATCTTCTTGTGAAAAGAAAAGGAAGAAAGACAGAAACTAAATAAAGGGTTTATACCAGTTTCATCACTGTGCTTCCCCGAAAACAGAGTAGTAGATACACATAAGCTTAACTGGTCTATACTGATGATCTTCTCTGATTACTTTCTGTTGGAAATCCTCCTCCTGCTACGTGAAGTACAAACTTTAACCAAAAATCATTCGTCTAATATACGAAATGCTTGGATGTGTAATGTAAATTACGCATTTCTATTGGTTACAGGATTGTTTTAGTTAAAAAATTTGCGTAATTTTCTTTGTATTTTTTAGTACACATCAACTTGTGGTGCTCAGTAGTAAGGTATACCCAGAAGTCCTCCCTATTGATTGATTCTTTTGTTAGGATGTAATGCATCGTTTGGCCTTTCAACCAGTTAATTGCATTTCGTTTTGTTTTAGGGTAAGGTATACCGTCAGGGTTCAAAAATTCAGCAGTCGTAACGGCATTGGGCGTAGTTCTGCTGACGCTAGCTATCTTTTGTCTTATGTAGAGCCACATTTCTTTTACCCTGTCACACAGCAATCTATGCTCTTCGGTATCTGGTATATTACATAATGAACACAGCGGTGACTCGGCCAATCGAATATAGTGAAGTTTAGAGTTCGTCGTAATTTTTCTGTTTACAGCAAAGTACCAGGTCGATTTGACATACGTTGGCAGGTTCCGGCAGTGAATATTTTCCCATATTGTTTCCCAGTTATAACAAGGATACTTTTGTTCTACGTCGTTTCTGGGTTTGTCTTTCATCAAGTTATTGTAAAGTTCTTTTACTTTCATGATGACTTTTTCAGGAATCCTTGCCTGTATGTAGCTGTATTCTAGGAAAAAGTATTTCAAGTGGTATAGTCCGTTGGGTATGTGTTGGACATTTATAGGTGCACTGACGTCAGCAGGAGCTATTTCGTTCAACAAATGTGCAGCAAGGGTACCACTTGGCTCTTTCCATTGTTTGTATGTGGTAGCAAGGTATAATGCTTGCGCTTTTTTGCTGATATCGGTGAGATTTAACCCACCACATTTCGTAGGGAGCATCAGAATGTCACATTTGACTTTGAAAATACGTCCGCGGCTCACAAAGTGTCCTAGTGCAGATGCGATGATTTTCAACAAAGTCGCAGGTGGTGGCAGAACTTGTGCTACATAATTAACTTTGGATGTGATGTATACATTTGCCACTGTTACTTTTTGAAGTTCATCGAGTTTCCTAATACTATGTGCTTGTACAGAGGCGCGTATGCTGTTAAGTGATTTTCGATAATTCGCAGCAATAGTGTGCTCGATATTGCTTTTAAAAACTATGCCGAGACATTTCATGGTTACAAGCTCGGGTAACAGATCCTGCGTTTGCGTCCCAATTCCACGGCCGATGTTGAAAATCCCCGACTTTGTTCTATTAAGTTTTGCACCAGATGCCTGTTCATATTTTGTTACTATTCGTAGTGCGCTCTGTGCTTCAGCGCCATTCACGACTAGGAAGCCAACATCATCAGCGTATGCCTTGCACACGATCTTTTCTCCATGTATTTGTAGTCCTTGTGGATGTTTCATAAGGGAGGCAAGCAGGGGCTCGATGGCGATGGCGAAGAGTGCCATTGACATTGGACACCCTTGCCTAATGGAGCTGGTGACGTCAATCGGGCGGCTAATGTGTCCATTGACGACAAATCCGGCTGAGTTGTTTGTTAATGTGTTTCTTACTACCGCAATGAATCTAGGTGGGAAGCCCATTGCGCCCATAGTGCGAAGGAGAAAACTATGATTAACTCTGTCGAAGGCTTTATCAAAGTCGAGTGAGATAAGTGCACATTTTATTTTGCAGACGTCGGCCGTTGAGATTAGGTCCCTGTAATCACAGAGGGTCTGGAGAATTCTTCTGTCTTTGCCCACACTTGTTTGATAAGGGCCAGTGACGCTGGTCATTGTGGTTTTCAGCCTGCGAGCGAGGATGCGGCCAAAGATTTTGTAATCGCTGTTTAAAAGCGTAATTGGCCTCAGAGCGCTTACAGATTTCGTATTGGTAGTTTTTGGCACTAACACTACGAGTCCCTCAGGAAATTCATTCGGGATGTCATTTTCAGGGTTTATCAGTTCGTTGCAGATGAGAGTAAACTTGCCTTTTACGAGGCCACTGAATCTGCGACAAAATTCTGCCGGAATTCCATCTGCCCCTGGAGCCTTATTTTTCGTGCTGCCATATATAGCTTCTTCGGCGTCTTCTTCAGTCACTTCCGAGATGAGAGTTTGTGCTTCCGCGTGGCATACTTTGCCCTGGAGGTTGATCATTAACTCGTCTTGAAGCTGTTCGTCAACCGGTTGACTAGACATTAAGGATTCAAAATGCTGTACGATTCCCTCTTTAATCTCTCTTTGCTTCGTCAGCTTCCTTCCGTCATCAGTTGTTATTTCAGATAATATCTTGCGAGACGCTCTTTTGCTTTCACGAATGACATGATAAATGGAAGTGACCTCGTGCTGTGCTACATTCTGGGCATGCGACCTTATTTGGAAGCCTTCCAGTTGTTTACGCCGTAGTGCTAAAATTTTTGCTTTAATTTTGTTAATTCTTTCGTAGTTGTCCACAACTGTTGCATCGGACTTGTACAAATCCCTTAGACATTGAAAGTAAAATTCTATAGTTGATTTGTACCAAAAGTTTTTGTCTTTGGATTAGTTTATGAAAAACCTCCGTATTTTAGGTTTGGCATGTTTCAGCCACCAGTCAGTGCCAGAGTTGTACGAGCTAAATTTGCTTTCACACTCTCTCCATACCTTGTAAAATGCCTCCTGACAAGCATGGTCTTCCAGATGTGACACGTTGAGCTTCCATGTGCCTCTACCTCGGAAGGTCCCTTGTTTTATCAGATTGATTGTGCATATGTATGCAGCATGGTCCGAAAAAACGGTAGGCCATACTTCGGACTGCAAAATGAGGTGTTTCAAATTGTGCGTTACATATATCCTGTCGAGATGGCTCGCCGAGTGACTTGTGGCGTGGGTGAAGCCAGAGGCTGCACCGTGCATATGTTCCCATGAGTCTATTAGTCTTAAGTCATTAACTATACGTTCCAGTTCAGTACACTTGTTGAAATTGGGAGTTTGATCTTTGGCATGCAAAACACAGTTAAGATCTCCTCCCAGGATAAGGTGTTCACATCGAGTTCCAAATAGTGGGACAATTTCTTCTTTAAAGAACTCCGTTCTGCGGTGCCTGTTACTGGATCCTGAAGGTGCATACACGTTAATGAGTCGTATTTTGTTTATTGTGGCCGCTATGCCTTTACTGTTTGGTAGTTTTACTACATCTTGGACTACTATGCCCTCCTTTGTGAGCAGAGCCGTGCCCATTTCCGTTCCATGGCCTGGGTTTGTAATGGCGTTGAAGCCAGGTACGTTACCGAGCTCAATGTCTGTCACTTCTTGTAAAAGTATAATGTCACTGTCAGAAGCATATATAAAATCTTTTAAGTTCCGTTGTTTAAAGGAACTATGAATCTTATTAAGGTTTACTGTCGCGATTTTGTATGCTTGTATGTCAGACATTCTTCGTTGTACTTGATCTAACTTTAAAAAACATTCTTCTGTTTTGTCTCGCAAGCGTCAGCCTTAAAACGCATTTCAATAATATTCACCGGTAGCAAATGTTCCAGGGGTGTGTCCTTGTTCTTTAGAATGTTTGTTCGCGGAGACGTCTTCGTTGAAGAAATCAGCCACCTGTGGGGCTAGCTTACAGTCTGTCTTAGTTTCTGAAACTTCTGTCATTTCTTCGTCGGCATTGTTATGGTCGCTTTCGTCTGCCCAGCTGGTTGAGGTTGTCGTCGTTGGTGGGACGAGTGAAGCTTCACGAGAGTGACTCGTTTCTTGGGGGTGGTTGGATGCTTTCTTTGTTGACTTTCCTTGGACGTCTCGTTTTTCCAGCGCAGAAGGGGAACGCTCTTCAGAAACTGGTGTCGCTTTCGTGTTGCTATAGATCTGTTGGCTTAAGGTACTACCTATTTCCTTCGCTTTTTGTCGGAGTGTGGGAGCTGTCTCCTCTGCACCTTCTTATTTTTCTTTGGAGAATCGCCTCTCGACGGACTTTCTTCAGTATCCAAGTTAGTGTCGCTTTCCTGCAAGGTGTGTCGGTCTTCAACTTCCGGCGGATCTGCTGCCTTTACAGTTGCAGGTGCCTGCTTCGATGGAACTTCAACTGTTTCCGTAGATTGGCGGGACTTTTGTAGGTCGTCAGCTATGACGGCACTGACGTCCATCGGAATTTCAGTGTCTGAAGAATTTGTATTTGCACACGATTCAGGGGCTGAGGAAGCAGTCGGCCGATCGCGTGCCGCGGCGGCGTTAAGTTCCCGGCAGTGTTGTCATCGCCGGTGGCCTGGCGGCCTCGCCGGCCGGCAGCTGTGCAACGCGCCGCTGTATGCATTCTGCGCCAACGTGCCCAGGCTTGTTACAGGCGGCAGAGGTTCGCGGTTGGTCGTCATAAATTACAGTCCCTCTATATCCGCAGACATTGATGAACGACGGGATGTGCTTTTGTAACTCTACTCGAAGTTGCCGTACGCCGTTTAGTACTGGGAATTTATGGGCGCTTGACCATTTCTCGGCAATGTTGCTGAGCACTTTCCCGAAGGGTGAAATTACGGCATTAATTTGGTCTGTTGTAATCTCCAAGGGCAACTCGAAGATTCTAATTGTGCGAATGCCAAAACCAGCATGTGCAACGGTGACTTCACCAACGTTTCCATCTGAGTGCTTAAATTTCATGACACCTCCGGAAGGCTCAACTATTTTCTCGCACAACTCGGAACTAGGCATTTTAATAAACACTACACAAGCTACAATCGACAGGTGGATCCCAATTACATAATTAAAGGAGAGCTTCACATCTTCTTCTAACCAATTTTCTACTTCAACCTACTTGGGTCTGGCATATCGAGGATCAAAGGTAAGTTTCAACGTATCTTTTCGACTCGGTTGAGCCATCACTGCATGCTACTCATTACTTCTCGAAGTGTTCTATAAACAGAGTTTTTAGCCGCAGCAGGCGCAAGACTTACCACGCGGAAGCACAGACGGCGCAGCGCACACCACACTACGTCCTACCTCCACGCCGTCCGCCGGCGAACTGACCACTCAGCTACTGGGGACGGACCTCACGAGTAGAGGAGACACAGTATCACAGCAGTTTTGTTTTGGTCATAAAATATAAGTAATGTCATAGTTTTTATTATTATTATAACGATTGTTCCCCTTTAGGAGAGCGACTCAACTGGAATTCATAATTTCATCTCTAGGCGTTTTTCTTCTTTGCTTCACAAAAGCGCTCCATCATCTCAGAATGTTTCTTCTTCCGTTCTTCTGTCCATTTATTTTACCAGGTGAGCGCGATGTTTTTTCCTCAAATTTCACATTTGCGATCTTATTACGGCACTCAGTGCAGTATTCGAGATTTTTATGTTGATCTGCTGCAGATCCCTCTGGACCTCTCTTAGCCATTCTATGCCGTATTTACTCTTTGTTATAATATTGAAAAGTTTCCTTGCTCGTTTTGGGGCCTTCCATCCTGTAGAGATTGTATAAAATAGTCTTACAAGTAGATGTTATAGTTTTATATGTAAAAATGTTTATTATGTGAATTTTTTAATGAAACGTGTATAAAATCAAGTAATTTTCTTGCTTTGTAAGCAAAGACAAACATTTCACTAGAAGGATGTGTAAAAACACAGCTTTACACGAAGCGAAATGCAAACTGGAGCAGCATACAACTCAGCTGTGCGCGCTCAACACTGCATTGTTCCGTTAGTACTAGGGAAGAGACATTGACCTTGCGCAAGCGCAACAGGCTAACTCACGGCACAACCAAACAGAAAGGCGAAGCTACACAAGTATCAAACTCAATTTCAAAATAAATAATAACACGTAACAACTATATTTACCATCAGGGAACGAAACAATATAATATTACAACAGCACGCGAAGTTGCATCAATACTAGGATATATACATTCTAAAGAAAGTTATAAGAACGTGTTAGCTAGCAAAAAGTTACCGTAGGAGATGACAAAGTAACTTTCTTTGCAGGGTAAATGAATAAAAGGAATTCAAATGCAAGTAAATAAGTATATATACAAATAAGAATGAAATATGAATAACGTTTGCGAACAAATGTGATGACCGAGTACATATATGCGTGGCCTATGAGCTACGAAACACAATTAGTTTTTAAGTTAGTTATAAGTTTCTTTATATTGCAGCGACCAGTGCATCGACACGGCGCAAAATAAGAGATTTTCGACGGGTGTTATAGGTACCAAAAGAAAAAAACCGGCCGTTCCTCAAATAAATGATTTAGTTATTAGTATGTCTGTGTGTATATTTTAGTTATCAGACAAATGAAGAATAAGCATGTACATCATCGCAGTGCACCTACAAAACATTTACCCATATCTACTGACTACAAAGTGCACACAAACATGGAGGCGTGTGACCTCAAATAAAACTAATCAATTCATATCGTGTCACATGCGAATATAAACGATGGCATTTGCACATAATCGTAAGGAGGTAAGCACGAGGTAATGGAAAACTTTTGCGTGACGAACACAACCTACACGTAAGCAATTATCAGCAACACAATGGTATACAGTACACGAGTCGTTAATACGTTTCGGTTCCATGAAAAATGAGTTCCCTGATAAGTGATTTAAGAAATGACGAATAGCATTTCCTTAGTAATCGATAAACCAGTAGAATAGTATTCCTTATTCCCTCCCCAAAGCAGGAGGCGGCGCCAAAGCGTAGTTAGGTCAGCAACGCGTAATGTGGATTCCTGATGTAAACGTTTTTCTCTGTTTCTCCCTAGGAAAATATTAAACTCTCATAAGTGATGTATGCATAACTGGAAAGTAAAATGTTCATGTATAAATGCATATATGGTAACATGATGTAATGGAATGTAAGTAAGCTATTTGGATTTATGTATAAAGGAATTTCTTTTTGAAGCTAACAAACAAACTATACTAACCAGCAATTGTTATTGAAAAAGGAACTTTGTAATGTTTTAGTACTTGAGAATTTTCTACGTATGATACAAATAATTGGTGCAATGTCAACCTTAAATGTAAGCCATTGTAATATGCATTGCTATTTCAAAATGTTTATGTGAACTTTAAGTATATATCGAGCCATATGTAAAAGATGAATTTGAAAAACTAACAAAAAAACCTCACGGACTAAAAACGATTCTGACGCCAAAGTGAATGACGAAATAGATGGTGGTATCCAAACGATCCAAACGCTCCAAACGCGTGTGCAATTGTGCAACGAATAAATTGTGGTAATGTCGTGCTATGCAACGTCTGATATCTTAATCAGTAAACTACAAGAATCACTTACCTTAACGTTGGGTGTTGATGTGCAGTTTTCACCCCACTGAAAATGTGGATACGACAGAGAAGATCCTTTACAGGCCGTATCAAAGGTGAATTATCTGCCGAAGAGTAAACGCACATGCACCGCACTCACAATGAACACCACGCCAGAGCAAAGTAGTCGATGGATAGTACGGCACTCAGTGTGAAAGTGACACTAAAGCGGGAGTGGAAGCGCGAACGACTGTACACAATTATGCGTGGAGTATTATCGGCTCTTGCACAGCCAACAAACATATTTCGTGCACATGCGCACAAACACGCAATGTTGCCAAAAGAACAAGTACGCGCTCTCGCAGTGCTCTCATGTAAATACTTAGTGAATTAACATTCCGTATGTAAGTTGTGTATTTCCTGTAAGATAATGTGTAAGCAAGACAAACTGACGTCTCCAACCCAAAATACAAAGAAAAATACGCCGACAAATAAAGGTCATTGTACCCCTTTCGGCAAAAATTTAGATTTAAGCTGTACGGTTGTTTACAAAACAATGTGCCCCTCCATTGCATTTCACCACACAGTCTGGGGGCAATTGTATAGGTAAATAAAGGTAAGGCCCCGAGATGCTACGATAAAAGTTATTACCAGTGACAATAAACACTAGCTCTGCCACTGTAAGCGTCGGCAAAGAGATATTTTGCTACGCCAGAAGGCGAAAGACAAATGATGGAAACTTTTTTTCAGTCTTTTTTTGGCAATTATTAGAGTGACTCTGTCTTTAGTTCTCGTGGCGAGAAGACGTATTTCGTGTGATACAGTATGTTCTCTGAATAATAATTTTATGAAAATATAAGAGTGCGTTTTTGTGCAAAACCACGAAAGTTTTCTTTTCTTCCGCGCATTATACCAATGTCATGTCACTGTAGCTGCCTGCATCAGAAGAGGAAGTCCGATTAAGAATCAATATTGTACACACGGTCAAGAATGAGAACTAATTATGGCGGAAGGAGAACCATGTAACTAACTTGTGTAAATCGCAACAGCAAAGCAAGTACAGGAATGGATGTAAGTTGAAAGTGAAAGACACTGCATTCGCTTAAAAATCTTTAAGGAATCAAAAAGAAAAAAGTGCGAAAAAATCAATTTGTTTAATTAATTCTATTATATTTTTCTTAATATAAATTTGCACACAGTGTAGTAAAATTAAGCCGTATAGGCCGAATACCGGATAGCTGCCGTGTATCCATCTCACCTCTAGTGTGTACACGGTACTGGCTGGCGCCTGTCGTTGGGTAGGTGCGTTCCTTTTCTTCCTTCACAATATTCATATTGACATTGTTTCAGCAGTTAAAGTCCAAATTAGCAGTGCGCCGGTAAAAAATGCTGCTACTCATTTAATTACGTTTTATGCAGCGCTCTACCTGGGAACTCCTTTTATTTGCAACAGCAGTATTCAACCAGAGCAAAAACTCCTCGTTTCTCTCTTGATAATTAACCAGAAAGGCATTACAGAGCGCAAATAATTTACGGTATAATTACAATTCCAGACCTGAAATAAGCAATAAGTTATTTCTTCTATCAGACATATTGCTGCTGTGATTAATAGCGTATTTCAATCATCACAATAAAGATAAAGCTATCATCAACTTGAAGGCTGGTTTGAAGCCATAGTGCTTTGGTAGGCGAGGTCCTATTGGACGCAGTCTGCTTTTGCCTTCCTTCGATCTTTATACTCGTATGCCCTGCCAGTTACAGGGGAAACCAGCAAAATTCCTATCAAGGGCCTACTAGGAAACGAATCCTCGAGCTTCGGATTCGTAGTCTGGCACTACTCCGCAGAGTCACCAAACCACAAGCAGCGTGTCAGTCTACTGAGTAATTTACAAACAACCAACGTCAGCCATGACGCTTTGTGATACGTACCCCAAACCATGTCGAAATATGTTAGTGCACGGCTATAGAACTACTCAGTCAGCAAGCAGTGAAAATTTGGGACTGGGAAATTACCGTAGGTCCATCTACACCGAAGTTTGTGAAAACTGCAACCACAAAAAGAATGGTCGAAACAATCAAAATTCAAATTCCGAACGGCGTCTCGCAGTAGTAAGAGACTGAACACCATTCGGAAAGAAGGTGATTTAAATCCCCCTCTGGCCATCCAGATTCAGTTTACGCAACGCTTCTCCAAATTCGATTACAACGAATGCCAGAATGCTTCATTTGAAAGGTACTCCACTGATGCACTTCCTCACCTCGGTCCAGTCTGAACTCATGCTCTGTCTTTAATGTCCTCGCATCAACAGCGCTTTAATCCCTTGTGTTCCCTTCTCCCTTCCTGTGGAGGATTTGAAGTGAGCCAACTATAATTAACTCACGTTTCAAAGGGACAGCCTCAGCAACATCCAATCCTTCGTGATTGGAAAGTTCGTACCGGGTAACTTCGCAGATATGTGATTGGTACGATGAATGTGTGACAAAGAGAAGCCAGTACTCTATGCCGGACGGCGAATGTTCCACAAAAATGAAAGTAACATCAGATGTGTCCCCAGCAAACATAATAGGATCCCTATGTTCTCAGTACAGATAATCGATTTTGCAGATAGGACCAGCAACATGCATGCATGTCCAAAGGAAGAGGCAATGCGGCGACTACAGCCGCTATCAAAGAAAAGAACTGTTTTCGCAGTTGTGAATATGACTCGCCTCCAGCTATATGACTAGATGAAGAGAATGTAATTATCATGTCTGATATATGAATATGTTCGTTTATTTGCATTACTAATAAACTGATCCGCTAAGGTGCAAAGCTTTGTTAGCACAGCCAGACTTCGGCGATGTCACGATAGTGTGCAACCTTACTGGATGGATCATCTTCAATACCTATTTCCTCACTAGCTCACGGTATTAAGTAAGAGTTTCTTTTCAGTTATGGAGAGCTGGAAATGTGGGCTACTAGAATCCAGTCTACAGGTATCTCTTTTACATGTATATTCAAATTACCTACTTCAGTAGTTCACAGATCTTTGTTGCATGATGGACAGTATTAGGACCAAAGCGAACAGAGGAACCGAAAAACGACAATGTAAACCTACATAATGCAACCGCCCGTACCACCATACACTCGTTAGTATTTCCTTTTATAACTATGGCGCCTTTGTATTTTTCGTTAATTCCGTTCGGAGTGTTTGGTGATTGTAGCGCCCGAACCGCCAATGACTTCTTACAATTGATGCTTCATATATTCTTCAAAGTTATATACAGCTCAGCAAGTTCATTTTATACTCTGGTCACTTTCTTCTCCAGTTTTTACAACCCAAAGTGAAGCCGATACCTAGAGAATTGCCTATTTATGTCTTATTTTGTACTTTCGTATTTTGAGATTTAATAATTTTCTCTTTCTCACATATTTTTTCTCTGAACTCTTTGGATCGCACTAGTACTTTCTCTGATTAAAAGAAGATTTCCTTTTTGCTAATTTTTTAATTGTTTTATAAGTTTTTGATTCTAATTGTAATGATCTTCACTTTAAGAATATATTGCTTGTACATATCCTTGCTAGATCTTGTTCAATTTCGGTGCTTATGTCTTTCATACAGGTATCGTTTGTCATAAAACACCTCAAAACATCCAGTGAGATCAGTTTTTTAAGGCATAAGTCTTTCAGTTTGTTTGATAATATTCTCTCTTTTCCTATCTTGTGGTAATCTTCCCACCTCTACGGAACTGTTACTTTCAACGTACTCTAAAATCAGTTTTGGGCATTCCAGCCATTCTCTGTCCCTACAGTTTTCCCCTCTACTATTCCATCCGGCGCCAAGTTTATCCTTGAACACCATTGCGGCTACCACTAATGCATTACTTCTCCTAGTTAGGGTATTGCATTTACTCCAGTGTTCATCTAAGCTTCATAGAACTAGTTCATTTGAAACTTTATCTGTCCGTTTAGTTTTTACCATCCTCTATTAGCATCACATTTCAAATGCTTCTATTACTTTTTCTTCAAATTTCCATCGATTCATGTTTCACTTCCACACTTTGCTCCACATGGACACTTTCATAAACTTCTTTATCGTTTCCAAATGAGTAACTGATATTAATAGAGCTCTTTTATTGGAGAAAGCACTTAACACGTGCATTGATTTATAAGAATGAGCTGTTTTCACGAGTATTTAAGTAAAGGCCCAGTCTATTGAGCTACGCTGTATTATTTGAATATTTATGCTGCTGTATTCAATTAAAAAGCGATCTGACCACAAACGATTAACGAACCACTGCCATAAACACTCATTTTTCATATAAGTGCGACGGTAATAAATAAACATAGCTATGTGTTATGACACCAAATAGTAGGTATTCACTCATCAAAAACCTGTCCAAAAGTTGTATAACATGCACACTTTCAGCTTATAGCCAAAAGTGGTACAGTGAGGCTGTTCTCTCACATCTGTAATCATTGATTAAAGAGAAAAGAATAGTTAATCAAATGCTTAATTAAAAGCAGTGAGAACATAACGTAAATTAAGAACAAAATCTCCACATACTACAGAAAATAGGGTGTCCCTTACTATCGTGTATTCCACAAGATATATCAGTACTATAAAAAGAAAATAATGCATCTCCTTTCAAAGTCATCATCACTCCGAAACAACGTCCAGTGACAGCGGGCAGAATGGCCTGCAGGTGGCAGCATAGTGCAGATGCATACATGCCGTCGCAGTATCAGTATAAAGATGGCCGCCCAACTTGTGACTTGCACCAGGGAAGAACAGCGTTTTGTTATTCGGTTTTTGCATAGTGAAGATGTGAAAGCTATTGAAATTCATCGACGAATGAAGATTCAGTACGGTGATGCATGTTTGTCACAGCAGCAAGTCTACGAATGGAGTAGGAAGTTTGCAAATGGTGTGACTTCAGTGGAAGATGCTCCTCGTCCAGGTCAGGCACAAGGAGTTGTGACTCCATTGAATATTGCAGCAGTTGAAGCCATAGTGAAGGAAAACCGCCGAGTGACAAAGAATGACATTGCAGCGTGTTTACAGATTAGTCATGGGTCAGCACACCACATTGCGCATGATGTGCTCCAGTTTCACAAAGTGTCTGCAGCATGGTTGCCACGGCAGCTGACTCCTGAAATGAGAGAACGACGTGTTGATGCTTGTGAAGAACTTCTTCGGCGCTTTGAACGAGAAGGTGTTGGCTTTGTTGCAAGAATCGTTACTGGAGACGAAACTTGGGTTCATTTCCACCAACTGAAAACGAAGGGAGTGAGCAAGGAATGGCACCATTTCTCATCACCAAAACCAAAGAAGTTTCGAACAGAACCATCAGCAGGGAAGGTTATGCTGGATCTCCTAAAATAGTCATCTGCGGCCTGCAATCAAATCAAAGCGACGTGGACTGCTGTCAGTAGGTGTCCTTTTACAACATGACAATGCAATGTCCCAAACTGCCCGTACAATAGTTGCAACAATCACAGACCTGCATTTTAAGTGTCTTCCTCATCCACCATGCTCACCAGACCTTGCCCCAAGTGATTTCCATATGTTTGGACCACTAAAAGACGCAATGGGAGGAAAGTAGATCCGTTCTGGTGAAGAGGTACGCCGCGCGGTGCATGAGTGGTTGCGCGGACTACCAAAAGAATTTTTTTCTAAAGAAATTTATGCACTTTGTAAACGCTGGAGGACTTGCATTGTGCGTAGGGGAAATTATGTTGGAAATTGATACAGCTTTGTACCACTTCTGCACAATAAATACTATTTAAGGAATTATTTAAGGTTTTCATTTGAGTCACCCTCGTAGTTGCCTTGTTACTCTGTAATCAAACAGCCTCACGTTTAACCAAACAGTGGAATTTCCATATACATTATTAGAATATAAGGTCTATAACACATTTGATTGTCATTCTCGTGAAGACACCAATTAAATGGGTAACGGAGACTGTTGATGCGTTTGTTAGTTGGCCACTTTTCCTTGATCAAAATGGTACAACAAATCTGAAAGCACACTTTCACCTTGAAGCCCGTTGTGGAGCACCAGTAATAGAGATAAGAAATGATGATATTGCATGGTTTCTTTGCTAGGGTCCTTCTGAAAAGGACGAGGCCATCCTATGACCAGAAAAAATGATACAAACTTATTTTTATTCACTCAGGACCAAAGAAACACAGCGCATATTAACCACCGCAACAAATACTTCAAGAATCTTCATCGTTGCAGGACCGAAACTGCAGCGAACTCAGAACTCGTCAAGCCGAGAGCAAAAAACAGGACGGAATGGCGAGTACTCGTTCAAATTACACATCCTGGTGATTAGAAACCCGCTGGCTGAGGACCCTAGCAGCCCAACAAAGATACAAACACGCTTCTGCGGGCACACAAAAAGAAAACCACTGAGTTTGGCTCGACTATTTGAAGCTGACAATAGCATGAACTTGCAACACATTGCAAAATAAACCATTGGTTTTAGAAATCAAAAACAATGTGGGCAAAAATGAAAGTGCAATTTAACAGGCAACTTTCCAGCTATTTTCGGGTGTGCCATTCTGCTTGTGATATCGTCTTCATTTCGACCGTCGTGTGTAATCTTGGTTTCTACACCAGTGGCGATTAAAACTGCAGCACCGTAACGATGGCAGGCAATAAACGTCAGATTGGTATGACGTTTACTAATTGTCTGGATATGCTAGTCATTAGTGATTTCAGTGTACTCACACAACTTAGATAGATGTAACATGATGTACGATGTATGTTCTTCATATAGAGATTACACACCGGCTTTGCCATCCAGAAATCGCTTTAAACTGTTGTGTCTACCTGCAGGTATCGGAATTCGACAGCGGTTAGTTGTTGTGGGCTATCCCTCCCCACGTTGGCCGGATTCCACAACTGTCACACGAATATGAAATCGATGGTTTCAGGACAATCACGCAGGATCTGAACGGCCCCATGTGACTACCGCCAGAGAGAACACATATATTGTTCTGTCGGCCTTGTAGGCTCGTGCAGTCATGTCACCTACCCTGTCAAGAAATGGGTTTGTTTGCAGCAGGATAAGCAAAAGCAAGGTCAGTGCGGCGACCTCTGGAACATTACAGATTGTCAGTACGGCAACCACTGTTGCGGCTTCCTTAAATGTGTCAGCTGAGAGAAGCACGTCGGCAATGATGAGCTCAATAACAACACTGACACGACGTCCTTTTTCCTGACGCGTCCTAGTTCAGCGTACGTCATCATGATTGACGTATCCACATGTTGAGGCCCCAAAGGAACGAATGTTATCATCTTTGTACGAGCTTAGCATTTGGCTTGGTGTGGTGCCTTTGTGTGCTCTACTCTGTCACATCTGGCTCTCGTAACAGGTAGTTTGGACAGCAGGCATTACACTTGTGACGCGTTAAGGCCAGTGGTTGTGTCGTGTTTGCGAGGTAGCAGAGAAGTTTCCATTCAAAAAGATAATGTACACTGAGATGACAAAAGTCATTGGCTATCTCCCATCGGGCCAGACCTCCTTTTGACCGGCGTACTGTAGCAACTCGACGTGGTATGGACTCAACAAGTGATTGGAAGTATCTTGGAGAAATGTTGAGCCATGCTGCCTCTATAGCCGCGTATAATTGCGAAAGTCTTGCCGGTAAAGGATCTCTCGCTTATTTCCCATGGACTGTCCTTTTATACCTTGTGTACGCGATACTACCGCCACTATATATGTGCATTTTTCTACTCAATCACTTTAGCAACCTGAGTGTAAGACTACATGTTTCCTGTACTGTCCGAAGCTACCTCGATGTACAGCGTCAGACTGTTGCCCTCGTTAGGGGATTCCCCACAGCTCACCCAACTGATAACATCTCCTTATGTATTGCTGAGAGAATGGCACGCCACCAATCGCCAGCCACAATAACTGATGAACTTTGACTCAGCGCTGAAGCAGCATGGAAAAAAATGTTTCAAATGGCTCTGAGCACTATGGGACTTAACATCTGCAGCCATCAGTGCTCTAGAACTACTTACACCTAACTAACCTACGGGCATCACACACATCCATGCCCGACGCAGGATTCGGTCCAGCGACCGTTGAGGTTCCGACTGAAGCGTCTAGAACCGCTCGGTCACAGCGGCCGACTAAGCAGCTATCCATGTAATTCGACCTCTTGTGAACATCAGAAGTGGTAGCTCGGTTATAAGCAGGCTGTTTAGGTTTTTATGTTGGTAACGTCACCTACCGCTCTGTATGAAGATCACTGGCTGTGCTGTGTGCAGTCTGTGGTTGCTTGCATTGTTGTACGCCATTGTAGTGTTGAGCAGTTCGATGTTAACAGCACGTAGCGTTGCACAGTTGGAGGTGAGCCGCCAGCAGTGGTGGATGTGGGGAGAGAGATGGCGGAATTTTGAGAGCGGACGATCTGGACGTGTGTCCATCAGAAAGAGTAAATTTGTAATATTGGAAATCATGGATTGATATATATATTATCACTTTTGAACACTATTAAGGTAAATACGTTATTTGTTCTCTATCAAAATCTTTCATTTGCTAACTACGCCTATCAGTAGTTAGTGCCTTCAGTAGTTAGAATCTTTTATTTAGCTGGCAGTGTTGGCGCTCGCTGTATTGCAGTAGTTCGAGTAACGAAGATTTTTGTGAGGTAACTGATTTGTGAAACGTATAGGTTAATGTTAGTCAGGGCCATTCTTCTGCAGGGATTTCTGAAAGTCAGATTGCGTTTTGCTAAAAATATTGTGTGTCAGTTTAGTGTTGATCAGAATAAGTAAAGAGAGTAATGTCTGAGTACGTTCAGTTTTGCTCAGCTGTTTGAAAATCAAATAATGTAAGAGGTTTATCAGCACAGTAATTCATTAATTTTTCTAAGGGGACGTTTCATATGTCGACCCTTAGCTGAGAATACCTCAGTGGAATATTCTGATTTTTTCTTGTAGTTTGTGTAATTAGTGTAGCTATTGTTTATTGCTAGCGCGTAATTATAGAGAGAACTTCCTTTGTAGTTGTAGTTTTTCATTGCTGTACAGTAAAATACTTGTGGCATCCATGTAGATTTGCACCAAGTATTTCGCAGCTGCGCTTGCAATTAACTAGACATTATTTTCAATGCTATATTAATGTGTTTTCTTATTTTACTCTTCAAATTGTGCTTTTCTGTGTTATCGTGTGATATATTGTGACAATAATGGCGTGTGAAAAACGTAATACTAGCCTCCAGAGTAAACTGAGAAATGACAGTGAAGACGAAAGCAGTGCGTCAGCGCCACCGTGTAATGAATTAACTAATGTTCAAACTAGTGATTTGGCAATCGTGCATAGGGAAATGGAGCGGGCTGCAAATAATGGTGCAGACAGTGAAACAATTAGTGAACAGGGAAACATTATCGATCGATCGGTCTGCAACAGCTGGGCTCAGGAATCCGAAATGACAGGACACAATCTCGCAAATACTGTAGATTCAAGTTTTGGGTCCTCACTGTTTTCTCAAATAAGCCAAGACACATTTTCTGCTTTTCAAAATGCGAATATTGCCGGTTCGAAATGCACTGCCGGATAGCACTGAGGAACATGTTTCAGACACCAGTGCATTGTTATTACAGTTAATGCAACAAATGAGACAAAGGCTACAAAAGTTAGACACAACTCTTGAACAAAATCAGAAACAAATGGGACAAAATCTTCAAAAGTTAGACACAATGGAACAAAATCAGAGACAAATACAGCAAAAGCTTCAAAAGTTAGACACAATGGAACAAAATCAGAGACAAACACAGCAAAAGCTACAAAAGTAAGACACAATGGAACAAAATCTTCGGAAGCTAGTCGCCACGCTTGAACAAACGTGAAGATTTAACTACTGAGTTACATAACATTGAACCGAAATGTCAAAAAGTCTGTAATGACGTAAGAACACAAATTTGTGATCATTTCCAACCTATTTTTTCGCGGCATGAAAATGCAATACAGAATCACAAAGCAGCCATAAAAGAACTGCAAACTATTCTTCATGAAAATCATGAGGCCTTGCAAGCTAAAATTGACTCAGTTACATCTACCGATTCGGTTACGCAACTTGCAAAAACTCAGGAAAACTTAAAGGATACAGTAGATACTCTGAAAATTGGTTCAGAAAGACACATGGAGGAAATTAGTTCATTATCAGAGAAAGTAGCTGAACTTTCGGATCAGCTAAATAATTTATCTACGAAGGTGGATGATAATCTGAATGACACGAAATCGGTAGTCTTTAATGACGCAGAAGAGTGCGAACAAATTAGGAAATTCAAACAAAATCAGAATAAAAATAATACGCAACACCAAAGAGAAATTCGGGAAGTAAGAGATCAGCTGACACAGGTGACACAAGAATTACGTATCTCAGAGGACACTCGCGCTCCAATACGGGCAGAGGGACATAGAAATATGGAACAGCCACAAAATAATAACACGGGGTACTTCGGAAATTACGAAAGAAATTGGCAAGGCACACCGAATTTTGAGATGGAATCGCCGAAACGAAGTAACAGTGACCGATATGCGACTCGCCGACATGATGATTTTGACTATAGGCTGTTTATTACTGCACGTAAATTCAAAACATCTAAGAATTCCGGCAACGACATTCATCCACAAGTGTGGCTCCATCAATTCTCTCATTGTTTTCCTCCCACCTGGTCATTAGAGCACAGATTAGAATTTATGTGCAGCTATTTAGAGAATGAACCAACTGTAAGAATGCGATCGGTCATTCACGATTGTCACAGTGAAGGAGAATTTTATCCTGCCTACCTCTCAGCATATTGGTCTCAAGCTACACAAGACCGAGTAAAACATAGTATCATAATAATGAAACATTTCGAACAATCTGAATTTTCCAGTCTTGTGAAATATTTTGAAGACATGTTGCACAAGAATCAGTACCTGTCAAACCCATACAGCCCCTCAGAACTCATCCGCATTTGCTTAATCAAATTACCTGAACATTTACGACATATTATTTTGGCAGGATGTTGCAAAGACGACATTGAAGCTTTTCAGGGACTGTTACAAGAATTGGAAATTGACACTGACAATCGCGGAACTCGAGAACAGGAGCACAACAATTACAGGTCACACCCGTCATGATTCCGCGATGACAGAAATAATAACTCGACACGACAAGGCTATTCTTACAACGTAAATCGTGACCAAAACAGACACCACCCGTATGACAACAACTGCCAGAGTAAAAATAGTTACAGAGAAAGATCGCATTTCCGTAGTAATGAATGTGACAGAGCCAACCTTAGAAACTGACAATATGGGAACCAAAACAATTATTATCAAGGGGGACAGAATAACTTCAGACACAACGGTCCTCCGTGCAGTTACGATTCAGGGAGAAATTCTCCACCACGTGACCGACAAGAAAGAAATTATGGAAACTACCGACATGACGACAGACGATATAATCGTAAAGACAGACCCGAATTTTATCAGAACTGGCGGGATTCAAACAGGGCTGGGCCCTCTTGGCAAGGTGAATTTGTAGAAGTTAGGTCTCCTAATCCCAATAACGACGAACGCCAACAAAGGGATAGCAGACAATGACTCGCACCGCAGGCAGCCATGTGCGCCAGTTGGCTCAGAGAAAAGTAACATAGATGCTAACCTTGAAATAAATTTGAACATTCTTTACCGATGTACCATATACCACATGATAATTCCGTTGAAGCTGGAGCTCTGCATAGTAGGAAGAGTAAAGGCTTGCAACACATTTCACATGTAAAACCGCTTATTGAAAGATAATCTGATTTTTAAATTAGTCTTTGTCATAAAATTTTTCACTTCACGCTACTAGTACGCGTTGTCACACTTAGAAACTGTTATCATGCAACAATGTTTTGAAGCTAACTATCCAGTCTAGAACCTAGGGAACATATTTAGAGAGTAAATATCACTGCATGGTGATATAAACTCTTGCTTGTTAGTTGCACGATTACGTATCGACTATACGGCTTACATACTTAGAACATATACTGCTAATGAGATTTTAATGCAACATTTTGGTTTACTTGAGAATACATTCTGGATTTAATGTACTTTCTGTGAGATTAAAGATGACTTAGCATTTGGTTTCTTTGACAGCTACACGATTATATCACGACGCTACTAATGTGTGACACAATTTATATTGTTGCTTTCGCGGTGTATCTGTTTTATATCTGCACAGTTTTTCTGAATCTTCTGGAACGTAAAACATGTTTCAGTAGAAACTTTTGTGGTATAGGTACAATGAGACAGCATTTTTCGTAGCACAACAATACATTACAGTGTAGTACATTCTTGATACGGTACCATACGTAATAACTACGATATCTATACGCATAGCAATTCACTTTGTTTATTAGGAGGTAAGTAAATTGACTTCTACAGAACTTTGCTTACGGACGACGATAATTACGATACTTGGCACATTTTTTACCCTTAAGTAATGACAGAGTTCATCTTACAACAAGACACACAGTTTAGCGCTGCAGTACACGTATTTAAATTATTGATTTTGTACTTACAACATTTATTTTTCAATATTTTTGAATTACAAAGAAAGTTTTCCGTGATACATTTCATTCCATTGCTGTAATCTGTAACACCTGAAGATATAATTACATTAATCCTCAGGGGGGTACATGCCTACTTTGTGTACCATGTGTTTGGCAAGCACAAGGAGCCCTAGTTAATATGGTATTTGCTTATACAACTTTACACATCGGTACCATACTTTTCTAACACAGAATTACACAGCTATCTGTTCAATTAACTGAGAGAGACAAACGTTTATTTTACTACATCAGTGACAGATGTTTACGTAATTACACAGTTGGGTAACTTCACACTTATGAAATTGTATTTTGTCTGTACTTTGTGAACTGTTCATATATTCTTTTTTTTGAACCATTGTGATACTATGAGAGCTATGAATGTCGCATTTGGTATGGGGTCACGAATTTTAAAGTACGTTTGAGGTAGATGACACTATTGAAGTGGCAGAGAACATTTTTTAGGTTTTGAAATTATTGCAGAAAGCTACGACGTTTTTGAGATTTGACTGAGGTGTTACGGTGTTATTTTTACGGCGACGATGTGTACTATGCTGTTGAGGTATGTTTATGATCAATAAGCTGTTGCTATATGAGGAATTTGATTATGCTACGTATTTATTATGATGAAATATTGAAGAAGTGTCGACAAATATTTATATGTGTAATAAGGTATGGAATAATGAGTAGTGGTTAGGGAGTCTGACTTGTGAAAAAGGGTGTTAGAAACCAAGAATCGTACTTTAAGAGTTATGAAATGTGTGTAAATGAGTGAATGTATCACAATGCCAGTGAAATTTTTTTGGACACTGTTATACACTCCTGGAAATGGAAAAAGGAACACATTGACACTGGTGTGTCAGACCCACCATACTTGCTCCGGACACTGCGAGAGGGCTGTACAAGCAATGATCACACGCACGGCACAGCGGACACACCAGGAACCGCGGTGTTGGCCGTCGAATGGCGCTAGCTGCGCAGCATTTGTACACCGCCGCCGTCAGTGTCAGCCAGTTTGCCGTGGCATAAGGAGCTCCATCGCAGTCTTTAACACTGGTAGCATGCCGCGACAGCGTGGACGTGAACCGTATGTGCAGTTGACGGACTTTGAGCGAGGGCGTATAGTGGGCATGCGGGAGGCCGGGTGGACGTACCGCCGAATTGCTCAACACGTGGGGCGTGAGGTCTCCACAGTACATCGATGTTGTCGCCAGTGGTCGGCGGAAGGTGCACGTGCCCGTCGACCTGGGACCGGACCGCAGCGACGCCGTAGGATCCTACGCAGTGCCGTAGGGGACCGCACCGCCACTTCCCAGCAAATTAGGGACACTGTTGCTCCTGGGGTATCGGTGAGGACCATTCGCAACCGTCTCCATGAAGCTGGGCTACGGTCCCGCACACCGTTAGGCCGTCTTCCGCTCACGCCCCAACATCGTGCAGCCCGCCTCCAGTGGTGTCGCGACAGGCGTGAATGGAGGGACGAATGGAGACGTGTCGTCTTCAGCGATGAGAGTCGCTTCTGCCTTGGTGCCAATGATGGTCGTATGCGTGTTTGGCGCCACAATCAGGACTGCATACGACCGAGGCACACAGGGCCAACACCCGGCATCATGGTGTGGGGAGTGATCTCCTACACTGGCCGTACACCACTGGTGATCGTCGAGGGGACACTGAATAGTGCACGGTACATCCAAACCGTCATCGAACCCATCGTTCTACCATTCCTAGACCGGCAAGGGAACTTGCTGTTCCAACAGGACAATGCACGTCCGCATGTATCCCGTGCCACCCAACGTGCTCTAGAAGGTGTAAGTCAACTACCCTGGCCAGCAAGATCTCCGGATCTGTCCCCCATTGAGCATGTTTGGGACTGGATGAAGCGTCGTCTCACGCGGTCTGCACGTCCAGCACGAACGCTGGTCCACCTGAGGCGCCAGGTGGAAATGGCATGGCAAGCCGTTCCACAGGACTACATCCAGCATCTCTACGATCGTCTCCATGGGAGAATAGCAGCCTGCATTGCTGCGAAAGGTGGATATACACTGTACTAGTGCCGACATTGTGCATGCTCTGTTGCCTGTGTCTATGTGCCTGTGGTTCTGTTAGTGTGATCATGTGATGTATCTGACCCCAGGAATGTGTCAATAAAGTTTCCCCTTCCTGGGACAATGAATTCACGGTGTTCTTATTTCAATTTCCAGGAGTGTATTTATAGGATTTTGTTTCTATAGATTTGTAACGAAAATATTTCGACCTGTGAAATATTTGTCTCAAACTGTCACTGTAGCGGAAACTGATGTCGTAAATATTTCGATAAGGAAGGTAGGTCACTATAAGCACCCAGCTGCGCGACAGTTGCCTGGAAAAAAGCCATTAGTGTGTGCCTATCAGAGGCACAGGTGGAGAAAAAAAGAGACCATTATCCTCGCTATTGACATTTCTTTGTAGAAAGCATCGCAAATACGACACGCCCAAACTTGAAAACATGTGATTACACTGTGGACTCTTAATTTATGATATTTACTAAATTGCCTCTTGAAATGATGAGAAACATCTATTGTCTTTCTAGTTGAGAGATTTTTTACTGCCTTTGGAGACGCCATTTACCTAGTGAATGACATTTCACACCTTGCCTTATGTATTTATTTGCTCATTTCGTTTAATATCTAGTTTCTAGCTGCACTGCAGCATTGGTTAAAATTAAATTTTATAGATGTACTAATATGGATATTTTATGCCTACAGATCCAGTAAATAATAATTATATGATTACTTCCAAAAAAACGAGGGAGCACAAATAGACATTTCCACTTCACAGGAATTGCATACATAATTTTTGCCAGTGACTTGGTAACTTGTCTGCTAGAGTAAGTTACAGTGATACATCACTCTAGTGTTAAGATGCAACATAGGTATTAGACATGGCCATCTTTAGTGTAATATTTTTTCTGCTTGAGGTTTGTCATGCTTAGATATAAGTTATTGCATTTGCTGCTGCTGTTTGCCAGGCATAGTGCTACTAAATTTCACTTTGTATTACTCTGTTAAGCCAGTTTTACTACTGATTTATTTTTCTTGTTGCTGCACATTGCCTTATATTAGTTGTAATATTGCATTTGCTTTGCTAATTTAGATATACTGCTGCTTGCTTTGCCAATTTGCATTTTTTGGCATTGCTGTTTGTGTTAATATGTTATGTGTTGCTGCATTGCCTCGTCCCTTAGTTTATGCATCTGAGCTCAGTAGATTTAAGTTAGCTTAAGAGAGGGTAGACTATAGAAGAGAATGAGTTGTGATGAATTGGAAGAAATGCATTGAGAAGTTATACGAAAAAAGTACAGAAAGCGGGTATAGATAGAACTTTTTGGGAATAATGATGAACGAAGGGAGATCTCCAAGGAAAAAAAGTTTTGTTTGCAAAATACTGCGGTACCAAATGTTACACTGAAAACGAACCCTGTCCTTTCCTTTTGTGTTATCCCCCTATGTGTTTGTGTACCCTTGTGTATTTACGTTTTTCCTGTCTTTATGTGTTTAGCTAATAAGAGTTATGTTGTAGAATTTTTCTAATAATATGTTCTTTACTTTGTAGAGATGTTTAGACATTATTTGTTCTGTTCTGTTTCAATGCTCATATGTGAAATTAATGTTTCGAAAACTATTCTCATTATTTTATATATTTACTTACGTCAGAATTCCTGTAACACTGATGTATATGTTTGTTTCTATTCTTTTGTATAGCCTGTATTACTACAAATGTTATCTGTATTATTATGTTTTTAATGATGTTTTCTGTATCTTTGTAATTGTATTCTCATGTTATAAAATTGTAAAGGACACCAGTTCAGCAAATTAAGTAACTTGTAAGCATTCATTTCAGTGCACACGTTTCTGTTGGTCATAGTATATGCACAATACGTGAGAAGTTGGGACTGTTAGTGTTTGCATGTGTGTTGATAATTCAGCAAGGGACTGGTTAACAGCATTGCTGGTTCTAAGGACAATTCTAAAAACTTTGTGAGTGCACAAGTGGTGGTTTATGGACTTGCTATATAGTACAAGACTCTTCGATGGTGATTGTACATCTGCACAGTCGCAACAGACGGCTGCTGGCCGTCTCTACAAAGACTACAGTGGGTCTGCATCTTTGATGGCCCACCAATACCATTATTTCTACAAGGACTGCAGTGGGTCTGCACCTCTGGTGGCCCACCAATACCGTAATCTCTAACAGGACTACAGTGGTCTGATCTGTGATGACCTACCTACCAATATTCTTCGAAACTTCGACTGACTCTGTGGTGGATTTGCTCTGCTGTGGCTCATTACCTGTCTGCATGTCAAGAGTCAGCACTGTCTTTCCGTTGGAAGGACAACACTACTTCTTCAAGACTGCATGGAAATCCATTACTTCCGTGTGCATTTTCTTTTACTGCTCAGACTTTGAGAAAAACACTGCAATTTTAATGTGATGAACGATCAGGACTGTCTTTATGGATTGTGAGAAAATTTCAGCTTTTGTCCAACAGTGTATCAATAAGTGTGTGCATTTGATATCTTTGTTATTGTAACTATGAAAAAATTTTTCAAATCTGTGTTGGCCACTGCCCAAAACAATTTGTAAAATTTTTTGTGTGGAACGTGGGGGCCACATATGAAACGTCCCCTTAGAAAAATTAATGAATTACTGTGCTGATAAACCTCTTACATTATTTGATTTTCAAACAGCTGAGCAAAACTGAACGTACCCAGACATCTCTCTCTTTACTTATTCTGATCAACACTAAACTGACATACAAAATTTTTAGCAAAACGCAATCTGACTTTCAAAAATCCCTACAAAAGAATGGCTCTAACATTAACCCATACGTTTCACAAATCACTTACCTCACAAAAATCTTCGTTACTCGAACTACCGCAATACAGCGAGCGCCACTACTGCCAGCTAAATAAAAGATTCTAACTACTGAAGTCACTAATTACTCATAGGCATAGTTAGCAAATGAAAGATTTTGATAGAGAACAAACAATGTATTTACCTTAATAGTGTTCAAAAGTGATAATATATATATATATATATATATATATATATATATATATATATATATATATATATATATATATATATATATATATATATATCAATCCATGATATCCAATATTACAAATTTACTCTTTCTGATGGACACACGTCCAGATCGTCCGCTCTCAAAATTCCGCCATCTCTCTCCCCACATCCACCACTGCTGGCGGCTCACCTCCAACTGCGTAAAGCTACGCGCTGTTAACATCGAACTGCCCAACACTACAATGGCGAACAACAATGCAAGCAACCACAGACTGCACACAGCACAGCCAGTGATTTTCATACAGAGCGCTAGGTGACGTTACTAACATAAAAACCTAAACAGCCTGCTTATACGGTGTACTTAAGTTTGTATCCTGTACACCACGAAATCGTCTACGAATTTTATCACGTATTCTTCCTATTATAGTGCCGTGCCACGAAACCTTCGCCAAACTTTTGGTATTTTTCAACTTTGTGCCTCTCTGGTTGAATCGCTGGCTGGGTGGAATCTCCTTGCGACACAGGCTTGAAGTGCGAATGTGGTCCGCGAGGCGGCATGTGATGGACAGCGACGAGAGTCTTGAGCTAGCAGGGGCGCGAGGAAGGTGGCGACCTTGGCCCTGTGCTGGGAGCAGCCCCTGTATGTGCCGCAAAACTACTTGGCCGCACCAGGAGTGATAGCGCGACCTCACTGTGGTTGAGAGCCGTTATTTAGGTGCTGTAGTTTCGAAAGGAGCTCACCTTTCGCTTGCAACAGCGCTTTGGTTGCACAATACTGGTGTTGTCCGAAGGAGATCGGCGATTAAAGCAACGTTTGGAGGTCTGTACAGCAGTCACTATATTGCAGCTCAATCCTGGTTACATTTACATACGACTACTGGATAGCTCCACGTAAAGGTGAGTAACTTTATTATTGAGTTCTCGCCCATCTGTGTGTTTTACTTGTTCTGTCCCTCTGGGGTACCATTAGTTCCGCTATTTCGTGACTAGTTGTTTGTTTGTTTTAACTGTCCATGTTACAAGGTTGTCATTGAGTTTGCTCTGGTTTGGGTCATTAGTTCTTATCCATGTGTGGGGTCAGTGGTAACTGATTTACGTTTCATGTCTTATCACGCTAATTTAAGTACGAGTGTATTGTATTGCCAGGAAGAGTGCACAAGACTGATGAGTGAAATAAAATTAGAATGCAACATTACGGATCTGTAAACCCACTCAGATAACAACGGATGAATTATAATGCTACACATTTGTTCTTCAGTTAAGTAATTACCTTTTGTAATTGAACATTTCATGCCTCTTAATTTGACGTTCATCTGAAGGAGTTTTGCAACTAAACATGTTTTGAAGTTGTTCGGTACTCCTGAACAATAAATGGGTAAATTTTAAATTGCGACACGAGAAAAACTGATGTGTACAAAATGTGCGACAAGGGGATCCGGCTGCAGTTGTTTCTGTATATTTCAAGTGGTTTGCTGAAGTGGATTATGTTAATATTGATTTTAGGTCTGAGTTGCTGGCAATTTGTTGTTGTAAATTTGTTTGAAGGTTACTACGTGCATTTTTAAGATGACATTGGGGATTTAAAATTTTTACCTCAAGTAGTTGTCGAGCTTGAGCTGGAATTTTTAATTGATGTTACCCTGAAGATCGAGATAAACTGGTACACCTGCCTAATATCATGTAGGGTCCCCGCGAGCACCCAGAAGTGCCGCAGCACGACGTGGCATGAACTCGATTAATGTCTGAAGTAGTGATGGAGGGAACTACAGAGCTGTCCATAAATCCGTAAGAATACGAGAGGGTGAACATCTCCTCCGAACAGCACGTTAAAAGGCATCCCTGATATGCACAATAATGTTCATGTCTGAAGATTTTTGTGACCAGCGAAAGTGTTTAAACTCAGAAGTGTGTTCTCGGAGCCACTCTGTAGCAAAACTGAACTTGTGGGGTGTCCCATTGTCCTGCTGGAATTCCCCAAGTTCGTCGGAAATGCACAATGGACATGAATGGATGGAAGTGATCAGGCGGGGTGCCTACGTACGTGTCACCTGCCAGAGTTGTATCTAGACGTATCAGTGTCCTATATGACTCCAACTGCACACGCCCCACACCATTACGGAGCCTCCACCAGCTTGAACAGTCCCCTGCTGACATGCAGCTTCCATAGACTCATGAGATTATCTCCACACCCGTACACGTACATCCGCTCGATACAATTTTAAACGAGACCCGTCCGACCAAGGAACAAGTTTCCAGTCATCAACAGTCCAATGTCGGACTTGACGGGCCCATTCGAAGCGTAAATCTTTGTGTAGTGCAGCATCAAGGATACACGAGTAGGCCTTCGGCTCCGAAAGACCATATCGATCATGTTTCGTTGAATGGTTCCGCACGCTGACACTTTTTGATGGCCCAGCATTGAAATCTGCAACAATTTGCGGAAGGGTTGCACTTCTGTCACGTTGAAATATTCTCTTTAGTCGTCGTTGGTCGCGTTCTTGCATAATCTTTTTCCGACCGCACTGATGTCGGAGATTTGATGTTTTACCGGATTCGTGATATTCACGGTAAACTCGTGAAGTGGTCTACGGGAAAATCCCACTTAATCGCTACCTCGGTGATACTGTTTCCAATCGCTTGTGTTCCAACTATAACACCACGTTCATATTCACTTAAATCTTAATAACCTGCCGTCGTAGCAGCAGTAACCGACTAACAACTGCGCCATACACCTGTTGTCTTATATAACCGTTGCCGACCGCAGTGCCGTTATCTGCCTGTTTACATATCTCTGTATCTGAATACGCATGCCTATACCAGTGTGTTTGGCGCTTCAAAAATGGTTCAAATGGCTCTGAGCATTATGCGACTTAACTTCTGAGGTCATCAGTCGCCTAAAACTTAGAATTAATTAAACCTAACTATCCTAAGGACATCACACACATCCATGCCCGAGGCAGGATTCGAACCTGCGACCGTAGCGGTCACTCGGCTCCAGACTGCAGCGCCTAGAACCGCACGGCCACTCCGGCCGGCTTTGGCGCTTCAGTGTATAATTGCTTTGGGCTCAAATTTGTCACTATTGTATCAAAGGTATTTTACCCTTGATATTGAAAAAGTGTAAATATCAATTAAGAGTAAGCCTTGTCACTGATACCTTTTAAAACAAGAAAAAGTAAAAGCAGTAGGACAATATGTTTTTAATAACTGTTGAGTAAGAACTGTTTGTTAATAATTTTCTTTTCAAGTATGTCTGAATTAAAGTCAGCCCGGCACCTTACCGGTCCTGCGTATCTCCTAGGATACAATCGGCAATTTTCTATCCTTCCTGATGACGCAATTTTAATGGCCTTCAGTGTAGACGCGGAGCCATAAGCAAACTACGAAAGATCTTACGACGTATAGTCATAGATCAGATAAATAAGACGCATTTACTACGTGTCGCGCGAACTGCAGGCGGAGGACGTAAACTCGTGGCTACGAGCGCCCTCCTCAGAAGATTCTCTGCTCTGGCGTTCTTTTGCTCTCCGCTCTCTTAGTGTCTGCCGAGGCGCTGCGAAATAAATATCGAGAAATGGCCGCCTCTACATTTACCCTCCGTAGCAGTAGGAGGAAGCAAAGCGGCCCCGAGACGACAGCGTGGTTCCGCGCAAACTAACGGGCCACAGACCCCAGCAAGCCAGCGAACACTTCCTTTTCTTTCCCTCTCCAATCCCCTCACCACCTCCACTTCCTTCCTTTGCTTGAGCACACGTTCTGCACCTTTTTCACTACTTGGCCCGCTTCGTCCTAATAAATGTAATAATTTTAGCTGGAAAACATGCAACACGTACAAGTGAAGGTGTGACAATACTGTTTCTTGTCTATTACTGTTATTGTAAATATTTATTTTTCTCTTAACTGACTCACGGGCTGCAGTCATGCTCCCCCCAAAAAAATATTGTACACAACGACACAATAGTTTATTAATAACTTTCTTGATCGCACTTAATCATATAAATCGCAACACCAATGGTTTCGGGTTTATGCCTTCATTAGATTTGTTAAGACAATGTAGAAAAATTTATCTAACAGTAACAGGGTCAAAAGTGGCTGAAGGCTAAGTCTCCAGAAAAAATCTAACAGTACATATTAAATATAACATGACGGCGGCCATAACATACCGCTAGGAGTATTCTGATATGAGGATCAACGTCAAATGCATTGTACACGCAGTTACATGAATAAAATCTAACAATGGCCTGAGGGCATTTGGTGCTTATGTCAACTGGAGTTAAAGCCATTAGAGGACGCTAGAACGGTGACATCAACACAGATTCATTATTTTAAAATACGATATTTACGATTATTATTTACACGTGCAATGTGTATTATTTCTTACGTTTTCTTGTTGGTTATTGTATTATATCGTACCGTATATTTTACTATTAGATACACATTTTATCCATGTGTTTTACCTTTCAGATTTCAGGATGACAGAAAGCCGAAACCGGCAATGTTACGAATTATACAGCGTGATTCAGCTGACCCTACCTATGGTTTTCATGCAATCCATAACGCCTTCAAAAATTACGCGCGAAATTTTTATATATTATCTCGCTTACTACGAGCGAACTTTTAATCCTGCTGTAAAACAAGAACAGGGCGTTTTTTTTAGGAAATTTAGTGTAATTAAATGTTGTACTGGAATACATTTTGGCTACAGGCCATATATTTCCTATTAGTCAAATAAAACGTACAAAAGTGCTCTTCAAACTCGTTTTTCTTGAATACCTCGAAAACCATGGCCTTCAGTGAAAACGTAACCCGGTGCAGAGACTTATTAATAAAGTGCTAAATATGATCGCGAACTCGTGTATATCGTCAATTCAGGACATAAGTACCCTGTTCTATCAAATTTTGCAACAAATCAGTAGTGTTCAAAATTAGCACAAATAAGTCATGTTAACCCGGATCAAATGCCGCAGTGGCATCTGCGGGAACGAACAGGCTGGTTAACTTCCTAAACAAGGCAAAACTTAGTCACCCGATACCATCCAAAGGTGCCGGACTCTAATTTTCTAGAACGTGTTAAAATGAGCGAATGATATGGTACGAACAGTGGAACTGAAGAACTAATAACGAATGGAAACATTACAGAGAAATGCCCGCTGTAGTCCCGACAACTCATTGGCACATCAACCAAAGAATACCAAGGGACTTTTATCCAACCATATCACTATGAAATTGAATCAACGACGGATTAATAAAGCTACACAAGCCAGGTATTTCTACATCTACATCTACATCCATACTCCGCAAGACACCTGACGGTGTGTGGCGGAGGGTACCCTGAGTACCTCTATCGGTTCTCCCTTCTATTCCAGTCTCGTATTGTTCGTGGAAAGAAGGATTTCTGTATGCTTCTGCGTGGGCTCTTATCTCTCTGATTTTATCCTCATGGTCTCTTCGCGAGATATACGTAGGAGGGAGCAATGTACTGCTGGACTCTTCGGTGAAGGTATGTTCTCAAAACTTTAACAAAAGCCCATACCGAGCTACTGAGCGTCTCTCCTGCAGAGTCTTCCACTGGAGTTTATCTATCATCTCCGTAACGCTTTCGCGATTACTAAATGATTCTGTAACGAAGCGCGCTGCTCTCCGTTGGATCTTCTCTATCTCTTCTATCAACCCTATCTGGTACGGATCCCACACCGCTGAGCAGTATTCAAGCAGTGGGCGAACAAGCGTACTGTAACCTACTTCCTTTGTTTTCGGATTGCATTTCCTTAGGATTCTTCCAATGAATCTCAGTCTGGCATCTGCTTTCCCACCGATCAACTTTATATGATCATTCCATTTTAAATCACTCCTAATGCGTACTCCCAGATAATTTATGGTATTAACTGCTTCCAGTTGCTGACCTGCTATTTTGTAGCTAAATGATAAGGAATCTATCTTTCGATGTATTCGCAGCACATTACACTTGTCTACATTGAGATTCAATTGCCATTCCCTGCACCATACGTCAATTCGCTGCAGATCCTCCTGCATGTCAGTACAATTTTCCATTGTTACAACCTCTCGATACACCACAGCATCATCTGCAAAAAGCCTCACTGAACTTCCGATGTCATCCACCAGGTCATTTATGTATATTGTGAACAGCAACAGTCCCATGACACTCCCCTGTGGCACACCTGAAATCACTCTTACTTCGGAAGACTTCTCTCCATTGAGAATAACAAGCTGCGTTCTGTTATCAAGGAACTCCTCAACCCAATCACGTAATTGGTCTGATAGTCCATATGCTCTTACTTTGTTCATTAAATGACTGTGGGGAACTGTATCGAACGCCTTGCGGAAGTCAAGATACACGGCATCTACCTGTGAACCCGTGTCTATGGCCCTCTGAGTCTCGTGGACGAATAGCGCGAGCTGGGTTTCACACGACCGTCTTTTTCGAAACCCATGCTGATTCCTACAGAGTAGATTTCTAGTCTCCAGTAAAGTCATTATACTCGAACATAATACGTGTTCCAAAATTCTACAACTGATCGACGTTAGAGATATAGGTCTATAGTTCTGCACATCTGTTCGACGTCCCTTCTTGAAAACGGGGATGACCTGTGTCCTTTTCCAATCCTTTGGAACGCTACGCTCTTCTAGAGACCTACGGTACACCGCTGCAAGAAGGGGGGCAAGTTCCTTCGCGTACTCTGTATAAAATAGAACTGGTATCCCATCAGGTCCAGCGGC
Source organism: Schistocerca americana (assembly GCF_021461395.2). Classification (NCBI taxonomy): domain Eukaryota; kingdom Metazoa; phylum Arthropoda; class Insecta; order Orthoptera; family Acrididae; genus Schistocerca; species Schistocerca americana. Next base: position 283,240,166 of record NC_060123.1, on the reverse strand, counting down.
CTTTCCTCTTTTGAGCGATTTTGTTTCTCTATCCCTCTGACGTCTATTTCGATATCTACCATTTTGTCATCTGTATGACAATCTAGAGAAGGAACTACAGTGCAGTCTTCCTCTGTGAAACAGTTTTGGAAAAAGACATTTAGTATCTCGGCCCTTAGTCCGTCATCGTCTGTTTCAGTTACCATTTTGGTCACAGAGTGTCTGGACATTTTGTTTTGATCCACCTACCGCTTTGAGATAAGACCAGAATTTCTTAGGATTTTCAGCCAAGTCAGTACATAGAACTTTACTTTCGAATTCATTGAACGCCTCTCGCATAGCCCTCCTCACACTACATTTCGCTTCGCGTAATTTTTGTTCGTCTGCAAGGCTTTGGCTTTGTTTATGTTTGCTGTGAAGTTCCCTTTGCTTCCGCAGCAGTTTTCTAACTCGGTTGTTGTACCACGGTGGCTCTTTTCCATCTCTTACGATCTTGCTTGGCACATACTCATCTAACGCATATTGTACGATGGTTTTGAACTTTGTCCACTGATCCTCAACATTATCTGTACTTGAGACAAAACTTTTGTGTTGAGCCGTCAGGTACTCTGCTATCTGCTTTTTGTCACTTTTGCTAAACAGAAAAATCTTCCTACCTTTTCTAATATTTCTATTTACGGCTGAAATCATCGATGCCGTAACCGCTTTAAGATCGCTGATTCCCTGTTCTGCGTTAACTGTTTCAAATAGCTCGGGTCTGTTTGTCACCAGAAGGTCCAATATGTTATCGCCACGAGTCGGTTCTCTGTTTAACTGCTCAAGGTAGTTTTCAGATAAAGCACTTAAAAAAGTTTCACTGGATTCTTTGTCCCTGCCACCCGTTATGAACGTTTGAGTCTCCCAGTCTATATCCGGCAAATTAAAATCTCCACTCAGAACTATAACATGGTGGGCAAATCTACTCGAAATATTTTCCAAATTATCCTTCAGGTGCTCAGCCACAACAGCTGCTGAGCCAGGGGGCCTATAAAGACATCCAATTACCATGTTTAGCCTGCTTTAACCGTGACCTTCACCCAAATCATTTCACATTTCGGATCTCCGTCAATTTCCTTCGTTGATTTACAACATACCATGCCAGTGTGGGATGTCATACACTGGCCAGACCACCAGAACTGTGGACATCAGGTGTAAAGAACACCAGAGACATACCAGGCTCAGGCAGGCAACTAAATCAGCCATAGCAGAGCATTGTCTGGAACTTGGTCATTCAATGGATTACAATGACACCAAGATTGTGACACAGACCTCAAGATTTTGGGACAGTGTCAGTAAAGAAGCCATTGAGATTAAGGTCACAGACAATCTAATCAACCGTTACTCGGGATACCAAATCAGCACTGCCTGGAATCCAGCGCTTGAGCCTGTGAAAACTCAACGCAGGACACTCCGGGATTCTGCAAGAAATAGAAGTAGAGGCCGAGAGAACAGCCGTGAGACAAGGTGTCGGACATTAGAGACCAGATCTGACACACCCCAGATCATGAACTCGACTTCAGAATACGGCCAGGCCGGGCGAGGACTGCGGAGGGAACACCGGCGACCAGAGAGGGACAATGCAGCCGCGTCTGGCCGGCGCGGACCTCAGACGGAACACACGACGCGGCGCGGACCTATTAGGGAGCGCCCAGCACGAAACAGAAGTAGAAATCATAGTAACAGTCATGAGATAGAGCACCCAACATCTCAGATCGGGTCTGACACACCTCAGATGACTACCACAACCGTTGAGGACGGCCAAAACGGGCGCCGACGGCAGTCGGAACATCCGCGACTGGAGGGGTCCGTTGAAGCGGAGTCTGGCGGGCGCGGACCACAGATGGAACACTCGGCGCAGACCGATTAGGGAACGCCCAGCTCCTCCCAGGCATAAATACTGGACAGCAGACAGAAGAGCCCCACAACTAAACTTCCTATACCCAAACGCAAATGGATTAAAAAACAAAAAGACAATACTCAACTACACACTTCACCAAAACAAAATTCACATAATGGGGGTAGCAGAGACCTGGACAAAGAAAAATGACCAAATAGAATTCCCAGGATATAACTGCCATATAAAACACAGGGCAGACGATAGCGGCAGAGGTGGAGTGACCATATATACAGACAAGAAATTACCAGTCACAGAACTAAGCTTGCCACAACACCAGGATCTAGAAGTAATAGTAATACAAATACCAATCGGGGGGAAGGGAAAAACTAACAGTGGCGTGCCTCTACACACATCCCAGGCACCCCCTCCCAACAGACTTCTTTCAATACCTACAGACTTTTCGAAAAGTAATCATAATGGCGGACGCCAACGCAAGACACAGAAATTTAGGAGATACCACCGAAAATAACAACGGACAACTCTTATTCGATCTACTGACAACCGAACCGTGGAGCAGACTTCCAATCAATCAGCCAACATATATAGGATACGCAGGCCACTCCACTCCAGACCAAATCATATACAGCCCATGCTTACAAGAAGCCATAATACACCAGGAAATAGGCCCAACAATAACAAGCGACCACCTGCCAATACTGTTCACAACCACCGCAGCCCCCCCACCACCTCCAAGACCCGAAACACGAACGGTCAGAAACTACAGAGCAGCAGACTGGGAGGGGTACCAGCAAAAAATACGTAATGAACTATCCGACCCAATAACGATTACAAACAACCAGGACCTAGAAACGGTCACTAACAAAATAGAATCGGCAATCCAAACCGCAATCTAAGAAAACATCCCCAAAAAAGTAATACAAAGATGGAAGCCCACAATCCCACAGACAGCACTAGTGCTCATAAGAGAAAAGAAAACGGTGTACAGGGAAATCCAAAGAACCAATAACCCCACACTGAAACCAATCTGGAACAGACTAAGCGCAAGGATAAAACGAACAATATCCGAATACAGGCAAGAAAAATGGACTGAGACATGCAAAGAACTAGACTACAGGGACGGTGGCAAATTTTGGCACAGGTTTAAAACACTCACAGGCCAGAAACAGCCCAACGCACCAGGCCTGTTAATCGACAACGAGCCAACCAATGATGCCAGGAAAATAGCGCAGGAGTTCAAAAACAATCTAGAAGTAATACACTCATATACACAATACCCGAGATTCGACGAAAACCACCGACTAGTGACGGAACAGACCATACACGGAATACTAAACCCACCACAGTAGACGGGGAGGAAGAAGAAAAGCTCACATCACAAATCACCGAAAACGAAGTAATAGAAGCAATAATGACAGGCAGGGTCTCGGCACCGGGAGAAGACGGAATTCGCAGATTACACCTCAGGAAAGCCCCCCTAGGGACAGTACAACCAATACTAACAAAGGTATTTAACTACTGTTTAACCAGGGAAACGACATCAGAGGCATGGAAGAAAGGGAAAATCATCATGATACCCAAACCGAACAAGCCAAAAACAAATGCCAACTCATACAGGCCTATCACACTGCTTAACGTAATAGGTAAAACGTATGAAAGAATAATAACGGGTCGAATCAGCAAATACGTGGAAAAGAAGAACATAATACCCACCATCCAAGCGGGATTCCGCAAAAACCACTCCACAAATGATCCGCTCATGAGGCTATCCATCGATGTCACACAGGGGTTTAACACCAGCCAATGCACCCTGGCCATATTTTTAGACATCGAACGAGCCTTCGATAAAATATGGCACAGCGGCCTGCTAACACAGCTAACCGATCTAGGAATCCCCACAAAAATGTTCAGGGTAATAAAAGGACAAATACCCGAAAGGCAATGTCGGGTACATGTAGGAAACGAAACGTCGGACTACTACACACCATAGGCTGGCGTACCGCAGGGAGCCATCATATCCCCATTGTTATATACCCTTTACACGGCGAACATTCCGACCACAGACGGCAATAAAGAAGCAGTAGCCTTATACGCTGATGATACGGCGTACTGGGTCACAGACCGACAAACACAATACAGAGAAAGGCAAATGCGTATTTAAAGAAACTAGAAAAATGGATGGCAAAAAACAGGATCAAACCCAACCCCAACAAGACTCAAATGGTACTTTTTGGGCACCGAAACCTAACCAAAAAGCGAAACCAAGACGAAAGAGACATAAGACTAACACTATGGGGTACGCCACTTCAGCTAGGAAACGCCGCCAAATATCTAGGCATCTATTACGATAAATACCTGAACTGGCATACCCATCAACAAGATGTACTCAATAGGATAAGGAAAAGGCAGGGACTCATCAGGCAGGTACAACGACGATTCGACGGTTGTAGCAGACACACAGCAATACACACTTATAAAACGTTTATAAGACCACTACTAGAGTATGCGGCCCCAGCACTAGGAGGAATGACAGCCACAACAGCCAACAAAATGTACACGACAGAAAGACGAGTCCTACGGAGCTTCCTCAAATTGCAAAACACCACACCAAGCACCGAAGTATACAGAACAGCCAAGATCACGCCGCTGCAAAACGCTTAGCCAAACTAAGAGCGAAATACGGCAAAAAAATACTACAGAATCGTCCCGACTTAGAACACATCATAACCACCAAAACCAACAAAACAAGAAAACCAAAATATAAATACATTCACCCAAACAGGAGAGTGGCACAAAATACTACCAAAACATTCCCTGAACTAGCGCCAAAAATGGCGCCCCTCATCGAAGGCGAAGAAACACCACCACACCTAGATGAGAGACAAGACCAAGAATAGAACAACTGAAGACGCAGCCAACAAGATCACAGCAAACAAGAAGCAGACGAAAACTCTACAAACAAAGCAACCATTGTAGTAACCAGTCACTGCACAGAGCAGTGGGATATGTAATTAAGCATAAGAGTAGAATAATTAAATATACATAACATAAACTATTTTTAGCAACCAACTTAGCATTATATTCAATTAAGTAAATAACCCCCAAAATTATAAGAAAATAAAGTTAATAAAATAAATATGTGTAATCCTAAGGCTGAACAGAGAAAAAAGAAGCTCTCTAGCAGCCCGCTGTATCCTCCTCAGGGAAGGGAATGAAAAGATTAAAAATAACAATAAAAAATAAAAAATAAAATAAATAAAAAAATAAAAAATAAAACAATAAAAAAATAAAAACCCAAGGACCAGTCTCAGGTAGCAGCTGAAGAAGACAGCGAGCGAGGCACGCTGTTGAAATATCGTGCGAGAACGACGCGAACATCCGGCTGGATTCCCGAATATCCAAGATGTCAGTCAACAGATCGCCGGGAAAGCATGAAGAATTACAATAAATATCTACATCGACTGCGACCGATTGATGCCTTTTTCTGCACATCGAGGAGACGAAGAAGGACCATACAAACTTAAGATATCCCACGGTACATTGAACGCTAAAACAATTGCATGCAATGGAGTACGAAGTCCTTGCCACGTTACCGCTCTCTCGGGAACAATGTAAAAAAAAATGGTTCAAATGGCTGTGACCACTATGGGACTTAGCTTCTGAGGTCATCAGTTCGCTATAACTTAGAACTAGTTAAACCTAACTAACCTAAGGACATCACACACATCCATGCCCGAGGCAGGATTCGAACCTGCGACCGTGGCGGTCGCGCGGTTCCAGACTGTAGCGCCTAGAACCGCTCGGCTACCCCGGCCGGAGGAACAACGTGTGTCAGAGTTTATAAACTTCTGTACACAATTCTTAACGAGTTGGGAGTGTCCATAATAGCAGGCACTGGGAAATTTATATCCTGTGAGTAAGTCAAGATAAGTTCTTCTGTTGTAGAACATGAATGACCAGCAGTAAGAAACCACATGTGAATACACCAGTTTGAAGGATGGAGAACAACCAGCACGAAGAAAGACATCGCTTGGAGGAGCAACCCTAACTATCCAAAATGACAGAAAACTAATGGAAGCACACAGTGTGATGCCTGCATACAGGACTTTTACTACAAATTTGTGAAAATTATGCAACTTAATTTTTCTTCTGTAATGGAAGTAATATTGTTATTACTGTATGTGTGTCCTTTTACATGGATAACAGTAAAAATTACCTACTATTAATACATGGGCACATGGTCACGAGACCAAACGTCAGTTATTTAACTACCAAGTGATCTAAAAATTTTAGGTAATATCACCGCGTTTGCGCATAATTTACATCAGCTCATAGAATAATCGCCGTTCTGTTTCTTGTCGCTTTTTCTATTTGATTATGATAACAGCTATCCAAATTTGACTTCACAGTTTGTAAAAACTAATTCAGTTTTATTAAAAGTTCCGTAATTAAATGAAAACAGGATTCCACTTTGCTGTCACTGTAGTTAGAAACTTTCAAAACAGCCACTGTCGATCGGCATTTAATGAAGTACAGGACTGTTGTAAATCAGGCCTCTGCTGGAGGGACTATTCTCGAGAAGCAATAAACACTGCTCAATTCAATAAAATTGATTTTATATGAAAATCACGTCACATAGGCGATTTAAATGGCTGTCTTTGTTCGACTGAATACAAAGATAATAATTTGAAGAAAAATTACAATGAATGCCCAGCAGCAAACGGTGCAGTGCTTCAGGGTGGCCAGCTATAATACGTTTTAACGAGGAAAAACTTTACACTCGCGGGTAACAGAACAAAACAGTAGCGATACTACACACTTTGCTTTGTAGGTTGGTCTGATTATTGTCTTTACTTTTGTGGAAAACTATACCTTTTTTTACGGGAGCATTGTATAACTCTTTCGACAGTGCGCAGAAGTAGAGTGAGAAAGTGACGTGTAATTCGCAGACGTGAACGGCCACTATTAAGTATGTAGCAGGGCTTAAGTCAGAATCGTTTTTTGCTGCTCGAGGTCGAAGATTGCGACGAACTTTAAAATAGCATTCGCGAAAACGCGGCGACAGCATTTTGCCACAGAAACAAACGATTTTTTTTTTAGTCCACCTTTGAGCCTTGCGAAATCTGGCATAGGAGCAGGGGGATCACAGTTAGGTTTTAAACACAAACAAGCCGTAACATTCTCTCGCAGAAACAAACGAAATGTCGCCTTCCCGTCCACAATTCGATAGCAATCTGCCACCGAACCAAACAAAAGAGGCTAAAAACATAACCTTTCAGGTTTTAACAGGCCCTGACACTATCTTCTCAAAGAAACGATATGCCGCTTACCCTCACAGCTAGCGGATCTCATGACTGCTCTGCGCTGCGTGTTTCACTTATTCTTGTCAAATGCGCACTGTGATTATGCTTTTAAGAAGTGACGGATACATTTGTTGTAAGGAAGAAAAGAGAACGAATTCCTAGTCCTAGCGAAATTAAAAATGGACATAACAAAGGTATAAGTGTCTACATCTACATCATACTCCTCAAGCCACCTAATGGTATGTGGCGGAGGGTACTTTGGGTACCACGTGCGAGCAGACATCCTATAGATGTTCTGGCTCACATGCGGTTCCTCTTCGTCAAAATTTCTTGGCTCAAACTCGTCTAGGGGTTGAACCGAACGTGTCGTATTACACGCCCTAAATTTTACACTTGTGACCCTATGGTTAAACTGTCTGGCTGATTGCAAGTTTGCGAAATACAAAGTTAACATCGCATATAATAACAGTAATAATAATATCGAGAACTAAATTAACGACCCGTAAATAATGTAGGCCACAAGGTTGCGATTTGGTTAGAATAATGTTTATTCAGAAAGCAAATTAATAGTGAAAGCGATCGTATTTAGAATTACTATTACACGCGAGTGCATATCCATTTGATACAGTTCGATCATTCACAATCTCATCGCGAAATACAAGTCTAATATTCCATCTCGTTATCTTGACGAAAAGTTAAGAGTTCGCACGAGGCGTGCGGCTGTTCACCGCTCAGGGACCAAGTCCCGCGACACCACCCAACGCGAAATTTTCTAAGTCGTTTCACTTCCTAGCTGCCTAAAGACCGATCGTCTGCTTTTGAGTCTGCACCCGAACTGTACCCTTTGGCGTCTCCAGCCGAACTGTACATTTTGGTGTCTAGGCCAGAACTGTCCATCTGCCCGTCTCCGGCGGCTTTTCCTCGCGCGCCGTACCTTCTCGCTCAACTGACTAGGGCAGTTCCCTTTTCTGAAGTCGTCCATCTGATTGGCTACAGCTTAAGCTACATTATTTTACATTTTGACATATTTAAATAAGCAAAGCTTGCCCACTTTCACTTTCTAAATAAAGTAACAATAATATCCATTACATATTAAACGTTAAATTCTTTTACGTAAAATCAATACAATTTCCTTCTTAACTTTGAATGTCACGACCAGTAGCCTTGCACCAATGTGCTTTCTGATAAATAAATACAGAACAAAAGTAACTATTATGCTCCAAACTTTACAACAATTATTCTATTACCTAATGATTCACTAATGTGTCATGCTGTCATCGTCCATTGTGTTTTGTGTGGAGGAAATGATGATCTGATCCTTAACTGGAAATACTGATAATTTAAATTTACTGTATTTTTTGAACAAATAAAGTTACAGAATTGATATTTACAACATTTGTCATTTTAATGATGTGCTCCTATATGAGTCGTCGATCGTTAAGATCGACCAAAGTGTTCAGAGCTTAGCATTCTGCTCTTCGTTACAAAACATGTTAATTTCACTTTAACAGTAAATCCTAAACTATTATAGATATGATCAATATTCAAGTTTTATTGGGATCACCATGAAATTTTATGGAGGGTGACAGGCTAAAATTACTGTGGCTTCATTCCCTGCAATATTACAGAATTAAATAGTTTTCATAAATGTTTCCCTTTATGGCCGATCTTAGGTCCGCCATATTTAACACTGCTCTGTCTCCGCCCGCATCTCGTGGTCGTGCGGTAGCGTTCTCGCTTCCCACGCCCGGGTTCCCGGGTTCGATTCCCGGCGGGGTCAGGGATTTTCTCTGCCTCGTGATGGCTGGGTGTTGTGTGATGTCCTTAGGTTAGTTAGGTTGAAGTAGTTCTAAGTTCTAGGGGACTGATGACCTAAGATGTTAAGTCCCATAGTGCTCAGAGCCATTTTTTGCTATGTCTCCTTGACAACAAAAGTCTTCAATTGGATTTCACTATGACGTAGGTTATCGTCTGTCTCACTTGCACACTACAGCACATAGGCCTCAATAGACAATAGACGCCTGTGAGTTTCCCCATCTATGGTGAATCTGTGCCCTTTGTGGCATCTGGTCCTGGACGACAGGGTTCGTTTCACAATTCCTGAAGGCTGACTCTTTCGGCCATATACTTAAAAGAGCGAAATGCTAGTTAACTTACACATCTCCACTTCATAACATGTTGTCGTGCCATATGTGTTATGAAGTAGCACCCAAATTTATAAGATACAAAATCATAATACAATAACATAAATATCCTAAGCTCCAGATCAATAGTGTAATTATTTGTAAGTGTGTTGTTGATGCAGCATGCTTTAAATTTAAAGAAACTTGTATCTAACATAAATTATGAATTGCTGCATATTAATTAAGGCCAAATAAAACTCTACATTTATCAAATGCCGCAGAAATATCAGCACCACTGCGTTCACTTTCACAGAACCTTTTCGCCACTACGAAGTCTCCAGCGGCACTCCACAGATTCGGAGCCGAGTACCATGCAGAAATTTGTTATAGCTTTGCATTCCATCGCCAACGTTTTTCGGGAACAAACCTGTTGAAATCATAATCGGGTGTAGATACCAGAAAACAAACATTTTCCGAAACCACCCAGGATCTGCATTGAACGCTTCCCCCAGTGAAATCGATACAAACACATATAAACTACACAGTAAACAATTGATTTACAGCAAGATGCTCGTAAATTCTTCACTGATTCTGACACGCTATTCAAGTCCCACTAGACATGCATCTCGTGACAGATTCCCAATCGACTTCATCGGCAAATCTATTTTTTATTTTATTTTAATTTAAATATGAACAAATCTCACTCCTCATTTAATTCTGTGCAGTGAAGCTGCGTACACAAATCGTTACTCCATAAAACAATAAATTATTCCTCTAAAATATTCTCAGATACGTAGATAAACATACATCTGTCTTCCTAGGTAAGCATTTTTAATTTTCATTTTTCAAATTTCTCCGACCTCCATGCACCCAAAATGGCGCGACCATAACTTATAATTTGTAATTTACAACTAACATAAAACCACCCAAAAACATATGCCTAACACATACATACACATAAATAAATCCCTTACATGCCCCCAAAAACCTAATTTATATGCATACTGTGCACTGATTTTGACTTGATACCATTCACCAAATAATCGAGTTCTCTGACGTTCTCATACCTAAATGTGCGTCTAAACTATCTCTTTATAATTGCACAGACCTTGTGTCAATAAATCCGTACAGAACAAAACAACAAACAAGCTACAATAAATAGTGAAAAAAATAGTGCAAATTACCCCACGAAGCTTATAACACATATTGTTCTCTTCATCCCAACCATGTGTAATTATGATGTGCGCAATCTGGTTGTTCCCCGTCATAAGATTCTTAAATTTTACTTTCCTTTTTTCACCCTCAATTTCAAAATCCAAGCACCTTCCCACGCAGTGAAGCGAAGTTTCATATTTCCATAAGAAATCTGTTCCCAGCACCACATCTTTTACAAGACCATTCTCTAAAATATTGTTCTCTTCATCCCAACCATGTGTAATTATGATGTGCGCAATCTGGTTGTTCCCCGTCATAAGATTCTTAAATTTTACTTTCCTTTTTTCACCCTCAATTTCAAAATCCAAGCACCTTCCCACGCAGTGAAGCGAAGTTTCATATTTCCATAAGAAATCTGTTCCCAGCACCACATCTTTTACAAGACCATTCTCTAAAATCGCTGCTGTTAAAATTAGAGTTCCTGCAATCATGTGCAGCTTCTTGCATTTCGCTATCCTACGAGGTATCCGGCAAGAGACTAAAAGGGCCTTATAAGTGCCATTCATCGTTTTACCAGTCTTGTTCTGGGTAGACAATGGAACATTATTTTCTTGACAAATGTTTTTTCGTTTCCCCGTTAATTGGGTATTTTTGGTTTCAATATGCCTCTTTAACTTGTTAGGCTTCAAGCTATCAGCATCTAAAACGGTTGAACGAATCACTCACTGCGTGCGTTCTTCATCACTGCTTGTAGTTTTCGTGAAGCCTAGCAATAAATAGTTCCCACCCTACCTTTTCCCTCCTCATCTTTGTAGTATTGCCCTTCCCACCGCCAGCTGATGGACCATTGATGTCTTCATGTCTGTCATTAACCAGGAACGGCTTCATACTGCAGTCAAGACTTCCTCGCAAAGTCCGAAACACTGCAAGGAGGCGTCCAGATACATGAGCCAAAGCTTGCACTGCGCGCAATAGATAACGCATAGTCACAGTGCAGCCGACAAATGGCGATTCTGCGAATCCGTCGACGGCCGACGTCGTCCAACTCGCCGTATCATTTCAGACAATACTAAAAATATGACCGTGGTTTCATTGCCGTAGGCAGCGTCCAGCGTAACACAGACGTCGGGTGAAATTCAATCCGGATCAAAGGCATCTTCTTTGGTCGAAGGAAAAGATAAAGTAGTTGTTAGTTACTAAGAATTATATGTAGCTTGACCCACTTGCACTCCATTCGCGCACCCCGTGTGGGTCGCGCCCCATTGTTTGAGAACTACCACTACCACTTTATAGCAGAAATTTCTCGCGGTTTTGATTGTTGTCGAGGCTGTTTCTATGTTGTGAGCCTGTGTTGTGTATTAGGAAGACTGAGTTAAGTCTGCTAATCTTCTCTCGACCACTGAGCCTTCGCAACTGCCGCGTATGGTCTGCGGGTTACTAGATTCTCTGTTTCAATGTATGGAATGTGGAGATCGGCAGAAATTTTCTTTATTTGTTTCTGCTTCTACTCTGGACACCTCTTATCCAATGATTCCCTTCTCATTGAACACAAATGGGATTTGGTTTTGAGCCCTTCTCCGCTGACTGATTGTCACCAATAGTTTCACAACGTTTCTGAGAACGACATACACTACTAATGGTTGTATCTTAGACGACTGAAGCATTGTCTAACTGTTGCTACACATGGTAGGACGTGACAACTCATTCCGTATATGCTTACGCATTCCGGCAAGTTTTGGGAATCATAGGTCAAAACATAGGTTTTGTACGGGAAGGATGATCTTTTTGTGGCTTGTATTAATTCGTCATCATTAATGTTCAGCTGAACATTACGGGTTACACCACGACGGGCTAATCTCTACTTACTATGAAACAGCGACGATTCTACCAAGTTGTTTGTAGCTTCTTCGAAAGTTAGATCTATTCTAATTTTGTTTCTCCACAGAGGTCTGATGTTTGTTACGTTTCTTCGGCAGTCTAGCTCTGCTTGGAAAACGGTTTTTCCCAATGCCGTCGGGTGCATGTTGGCATCATTGCCGCATTTCGTACGCACGAATTCTGTGTCTGTAACTCTGACTGTATCAGCACTATTGACCACACAACGTGTTAAGGTCGTTTTTACATCGGTTCTGAAGGACTTTTCATTACGCAAATCAGTATATCTTCTATTTGGCCCCATAGAGTGTTCCAAGTTGTTGTAATACAATACCTTTAGAGTCAGCTCGTCAGTTGTATTCAATAAGTTCTTTGCTGTTGCCTGCCGCTTATATTTCTTTGCAGATGTCTCATCAGATAAACGTTTGCTTTTCAACTTACAGTATGTGGCGTCGACATACATATTCGAGGGCTCGATGAATTCCTTCTGGTTAGTTGGAGGCACAGCTTCACTTACATATGCGTACCGTGGCTCATGTGTGGCCAGTTTGTCCGTTTTCGGCTGTGAAATGACATGGCCAGCTTCACCGTATTGTCAACTATCCATAATTTCAGTAGTCATTACCAGTTGTGGAACGCGAACAAAACATTACTAGGCGCTGCAACTGGCGTTAAATATTGAAAACTTCGTACATAAAACGAGAATATAGCAGCTTTTTCTTTACGTTGCTAGGTCAAAGAGGCAACTGATCTCTGTTTAGCGTGCATAGAACGTAAAACTTAGCCTTGCCAGGCCCTGGTGCTACCTGACAGCAATCATCTTTGGTCCAAACGCTATTGACTGTCGTCGCCAAATATCGTGCTATTTATGTTTGTGTACACAGACGGTTTGAGACGGGTAGGAGAGACGGCGCATCCTGCACCAGTGGTTTGTAGCTGTTGTCGGAGTGCCAAATTCCTGTGGTTCACATACGCGGATCCGCCATTTCACTAAATTCGATTACTTTGTAATAATGTATTTAGACTTAGCTAAACGTTTTTGACGCGAATGCTCTGTCACTCAACACGTGACACAAGAACCATTGTTTATACCCACGATATACGACCTTACAGAACGCCTGAGCTTCCCTCTCCCAACTGTCTTTCATCAGCGCAGGTTCTTCAACTTTCAGTCAATATGCACTGCTTCATTTTAATAATCTAACTTTTCTGAGCCATCATTTTCTTCATCTTATTCTTTAAATGGAAAAAGTCAATGGTTTTTTTCTTATTTTAGTAGCATAAATGATAATTTTTATAATAATTTTCAAAACATATAAATGTTTCATATTTTTAATTAAATGTTTCCATTTCATGCATGTTAAACCCGTTGGGTAAAGTGCGTCGCTGACACGCTACCCTTGCGAAGGGGACTGAACAACAATAGAGAGAAAAAGTCTGTTTTACGTAAGGCACATGTAGTCTTTTTGATGATACCGATGGCGTTTCGCACATTATTTGTAAAACAACTGAAGTGTTGGCAGAAGAGCCAACACTGTGTTGCTAGAGGAGGCCGAAATGCACGCGTTTAATTACACGCTGACTGGCGCGAGGTCTGGAACAGTTAAGGGAATTAATAGTAGCAAATAAAGTACGTAGTGATATAATACTTAACTTTAATCCACAATTGGTGTACATCGCTCTTGACGGTACATGTTATAATCTCAATATCAAATGCTATGGCGCCTTGCTAGGTCGTAGCACATGACGTAGCTGAAGGCTATGCTAACTATCGTCTCGGCAAATGAGAGCGTAGTTGTCAGTGATCCATCTCTGGCTAAGTCGGCTGTACAACTGGGGCGAGTGCCAGGACGTCTCTCTAGACCTGCCTGGTGGTGGCGCTCGGTCTGCAATCACTGACAGTGGCGACACGCGGGTCCGACGTATACTAACGGACCGCGGCCGATTTAAAGGCTACCACCTAGCAAGTGTGGTGTCTGGCGGTGACATCACAACAACAAAATGACATGCGCAAGTTTTTACTTTTGTTAACCTCTGTGGACATTTTTAAATAATTCTTTTTAACTCTTTCGTGGCTGTAGGAAAAACTTTAGCCTCACTGAAAATGGAACTGTAAAACATTCTTCGATATTCTGAAGGTAACAGGGCTAAAACGCAGTAAGTGAAACGCTATTTAAAACTTGAAACCTCATATGAGTGCAGTATTCGTTGTTACAACTTAGAGATGACGATGTAGTAGACACGGGAAAGGTAGGTTGGCTGTGTTCCGCAGAAAAGGCACTGGATCCACCGTCACACAAAGCAAGAGCCCCGTAGTTACTGTTTTCACAGAAATACTTCTCTTAGCTTAGAATCAGGATGCAGGCACCCTGTTGTGAAGGCAGTTAAAATAACAGAAGAGCCCCACAAAACTCTTAAGAATCCACAGAAAAGTAGGGTTAGCTTATTTCATCGGGATGTTGGAGAATTGAGCAATAAGGTAGAAGACGCCTCTTTGAAAAATTTAGAATTCTGAAAAGGCGTATATCGTAGCCTATCTGAACACCACACAACTACAGGGCTAGGGAAGTTAAATATAAAATGCTGTACCGTCTTACTCATGTAGAACCAATATGGGAAGAGCACAAGTTGTTGCATGTATTAAAAGAGCACGCACGTTCAGAAACACTGAAACAACTAGATTTTGTAGCGATCAGCACATAGAAGCGTGTGTTTCTGAAATAATACTGAAAACATAGTTCACTTTGAATTGTAAATGTATTCAGATTCCCATTGGAAAATTTTGAACTGTTTATGAGGCATACGGGTTCATTACTATGCTATCTATCAGACAGCAGCAAGCAGTTAATAGTCTGTGGTGATTTCTATATAGATTTTCTAAAGGATTCTGATAGGAAAAATCATTGAGAAAACTTAATTTAGCGTCTACAATTTGATCTCAGTAATTAATTTTGCAACACATGTGGATAAAGACAGTAGGACTGATAATGTTTTCTTTAATGATGCTCAAAGCGAGAAAATAGCTATGTACCCAGTAGCAAATTCTCTCTCTGATTACGATGCATAGTTAGTGAGTATAAATTAAGACAATTCCATACAGTATACATTCTTCTCACTGGAAGTCCTTTGGAATAATTAATGACACCAGGACAAACGTATTTAAGAACAGTTTATAAATGATGACGTGGGATTAAGTTTATAGGAAACCAAATGCTACCGTAAAAATTAATTTATTCCATGATAAATTCATATCATTATTTGAAAATACTTTTCCATATAGAGTAAGCAGAAAGGCCTCATGGGTTACTGGAGGGATCAACATATCTTCTGAAAGGAGAAAGGAAATGTGACTGTTGGCAAGAAATATAAAAAAATCCAACGGTAGTTGCACACTACAGAAACCATGAAAAATTACTAAGGGTACTTATTTAGAATCAAGAAACCTGCACATAATGTCGGAAATCACTAACTCAAACAATGGGCTTAAATCTATACGGAATGTATTGAAACGAGAGAGAGGAAAACATGCCGCAGGACAGAAAAATGTCACTATTGGTTTAAATGGAAGGACTATAAGTAATCATTCACAGGTATCATCTATGTTTAATAATTATTAATTAAATGTAGTAAAACATATAAGGATAAACATTTCAAGAGAAATATCAAAGCAGTATGTTGTAATACCAACACATACAAAATTCGAACATGTGCGTGCCTGAACCACTTTTCTTTCTGGAACCAGGAAAATTGTGTATTATCTCAAACAAAAAGGTTCGTCTGGATTTAATAATGTTTCCAACAGAGTTCTACAAACTTGGTCCCATATAATAAGCTCTTTTTTTTCTGAACTACAGTAATTCATCACTAAATCAGGACATTCGTTCTAGAGAAATCGAAATACGCCGTCTTTAAACCCCTTTATCTTTAAACCCCTCTATAAGAAAGGTGATGGAAAACCTGTCAGTAACTACTGACCTGCTTCTCTACTGACATGATTTTCCAAAACTTTCGAGAAAGTGACGCATTCTAGAATACTACCCCACCTGAGCATCAATAATATCCTCAGTAAACTACATTTTGTATTTCAGGAAAGTTGCTCAGCTGGGAATGCCATTTACACGTTCAAACACCAAATTTTACAAACGTTGAATAACTAAACAACACTGGTTAGTATTTCCTGTGAACTATCTAAGGTATTTGACAGAGTGAATCACAAAGATCTCCTATATAAACTGAAGTTTTGTGGAAATGACAGTTCAGCCAGTCAGTGGGCAATGCCACAACAAACCAAAAGAATACAGAAAGTTATGTATGAATGCATGGTTTCGCGGCGATATGAATTAAACAAATTTTCACGGGCTTCTAGCCGCGTCAGGTGGTTAAAATCCCACAGCTTTCGACCGAGTTCTCCTCAGTCATCGTCAAGTAGTAAGAATGACTGTTGTGTCGCCGTGCCAGCGTCGTTATATAGCCGCACTGCTGGCTGTGGCGTCACTAGAGCTCTCTTCCTCGCCATTTATGGTAATGTTCTCTTCGCGCGTCCGTCGCACCCGTTTTAACCTCGCGGTGCCCGGGTCCCAGGCTGTGCTGAGCTCCAAACCGCCGTCCTTGTTATGAGGACGTTATGAGGACGTTATGAGGTCGAAGGGATTTTGGGACAGCGTCATAAAAGAAGCTATTGAAATAAAAACCTCTGAAAACACCATACATAAGGACGCCGGTTTGCAGCTCAGCACAGCCTGGGACCCGGCCATCGCGAGGTTGAAACGGGTACGACGGACGCGGGATGAAAACATGACCCTATATGGCGAGGAAGAGAGCACTAGTGACGTCAGAGCCAGCAGTGCGGCTATATAACGACGCGGCCATGGCGACACAGCAGTCATTCTTACCACCTGACGATGACCGAGGAGACCTCTGTCGAAAGCTCATGGGATTTTAACCACCTGACGCGGCTAGAAGCAAGAGAAAATTTTATTAATTCATATCGCCACGAAACCATTCATTCATACACGACGTACCTCTACGGGGAGGAAACGTGGCGCAGCATTAAACGCCTAGGGAAACTAGGTGTTAAGAAGGCTAACCTGTTGAGCTCTCTAGCCTTCCTGCTACGCTGTCGAGACGAGAACACGATTCCACGATTTGCAATGGTGAGCCATCACATCAACACCTCGGCAGCCAGAAGAATCTATCGTCGTGCCAGCTCTGCCCCGTTTGGGGAAAGGATACACTTCACTAGGAGGCTGCTGGATTTAAACGGTCTCGAGCTGCTGGCTATCCATCTGCAGCTGACAGAGGTACTCTCGCAAGTAGATTGGGAGTGGATCGACGCGGTCACCACAGCACAACAGGTGTCATAGCAAAAGAAGACCACAGAGAAACAGAAAGGAAGGTTCATGCAGCTATCTCAACAACAACACGTGCAGAACGAAAATCAACAGAACGAACTGTCATCAACATGACGGAGAAAGAGATCGGCGCGGGTGCCATTTCGGCGCTTAAGTAAGGTCTTCGAACCAGCGCCTCAGAGTGTCCCTATCTGTGATATTATAAGTGGGGTTGAACAAGCAATCCTCAAGATGCCTAGTGATAGTGCAGACGAAATTCGCCGCGAAACGTGTCGTATCATTTCAAAATCTAAACCAGCCGGGTCTAACTTGACTAGGACTGAACGCAATGGTCTTCACGCACTACGCAACGACCCCCTTATCGTGGTTCTGACAGCTGACAAGGGCAATGCATCCGTCATTCTGAATACAGCTGACTAAGACGCCAAAATTCAGTTGATTCTTGAAGAGGATACATACCGGAAACTGCCACGGGACCCAACGTCAAGAATAATGAGGAAGACATCAGAGCTTCTAAAACAGTCAACGTTGGAAGAGGGCGTTATTAAAAATCTCCCCCCTCAGGCGCCGAGACCTCCTCTGCTTTATGGACTACCAAAAATCCACAAACCGGATTCTCCTTTTCGTCCCACTGTGAACACCATTGGGTCATCCACTTACAGATTGGCAAAACACCTGGCCAGCCTCCTTGCACCGCATGTGGGTCGTTGTGTGCGTCACATCAAGAACACCGTCGACTTTATCAACAGAATTAAACAACTGCGTCTTATTCAAGGAGATATAATGGTTAGTTTTGATGTGGTCTCCCTGTTCCGGTCAAAGACCGTATAGATCTCCTCTCCCAGTTATTTGATAGCACAATTGTGGGACTGTTTAAGCACACGTTACATCGTTGTACTTCCTTCATGGCGGCCAGTATTTCGAGCAGTTGGACGGTGTGGCTATGGGAAGCCCACTAGCTCATTCCATAGCCAACCTTTTTACGGAAAAAATTTGAAGACATCGCCTTGGACACAGCTCCAGCTAAGCCAAGTTGCTTTTATCGTCTGGCCCCATGGTCGTGAAAAACTGGGAGAATTCTTAGAACACCTAAACAGCATTCACGGCCACAGCAAGTTTACAATGGAAGTCGAGACAGATGGTGCATTGCCCTTCCTTGACGTCCTCGTTCGACGGAAAACCAATCGGCATCTCAGCCACAGTGTCTACAGGAAACCGACACACTCAGATCGGTATCTGCACGCTCTCAGCCACCAACATCCGGCTCAAAAACGTGGCGTTCTGAATACCCTCGTCCATCGTGCTAAAGTCGTCTCAGACGCAGAGAGTCTGCCACTAGAACTGAGCCACCTCCGGAAAGTCTTCCGGGAAAACGGGTACAGCCATGGACAGGTGCCACAGGCTATATCTGGTGTGACACTCAAGAAACACACCAACAGAGGAGAGAACACCACCGCCAAAAAAAAGCAAGAAACTTGTGTTTTTGCCCTTCTGTGGTACAGTGTCGGGAAAGATTAGCCACCTCCTGAAGAGATATAACATGTCATCGGTGTTCAGGCCCCCAGCAAAAATTCGACAGCTGATGAGGCCTGTGAAAGGCGATCGAAGGCTTACAACGCCTGGAGTGTACTAGATAACCATGTCAGTGTGGATGTTACTACTGGAGCAACGCCGAACGGAACACGGGAGAGGCTCACGCCTACGCTATCCAGAAAAATCAGCCGTGGCAGAACTAGCGTTAGAAAATGGACACCGAACTCTATTCGACGAAACATATGTCGTTATGAAGACGAAGGGATTTTGGGATAGCGTCATAGAAGTAGCTATTGAAATGAAAACCTCTGAAAACACCATAAACAAGGACGGCAGTTTGCAGCTCAGCACAGCCTGGGACCCGGCCATCGCGTAGTTAAAACGGGTGCGACGGACGCGGGAAGAAAACATTACCATATATGGCGAGGAAAATAGCACTAGTGACGTCACAGCCAGTAGTGCGGCTGTATAACGACGCGGCCACGGTGACACAGCAGTCATTCTTACCACTTGACAATGACTGAGGAGAGCTCGGTCGAAAGCTCGTGGGATTTTAACCACTGATGCGGCTAGAAGCCCGAGAAAATTTCATTCATACAGAAAGTTATACTTAAGCAAAGCAGGCAAGACTCCATCTTAAGTCCACTGTTGTTTCTCATATATGTATGTGATATTCAGTCTAATATATAACACGTAGAATTAGTTCTTTTTTTTTTTTTTGGATACACTCGTAATATAAGGAATCCATACATACATATAGCAACGGAAGGAATGGTAAATAACGGTAACTGGAGTATTGTTGAATGGTTTTCTGAGAATAGGCTCACTCTCAGTGGCACATAGAAGTGGTAAGTGTAACACATAGTGAGGAAACAATAGCTAGGAAGGAAACTTAAATTTTTAGGTGTCCATGATGATGAGAATTTAAGCTGGAAAGAAAAACAAAATTTGGCATTTCTAAAGTGACTTGCTTTAGCCACATTTCCGTGGCATATTTTGCTTATTTTCCGTCAGCAACGCCATTTGGAATAATGTCCTGGGGTCATTCATCTTTAAGAAAAAAATTGTTAATTGCTCAGAAACGTACTGTAACAGTAATATGTGATGCTGACCTACGATCATTTTGTAGACATATATTTAAGCAGTTAGGCATTTTGGCTACTGCTTTACATTATGTTTATTTCCTCATGAACTTTGTTGTAAATAATCCACCACAGTCTAAATGGAACCACGACACACATAATTATAATACCAAATGAAAAATTACGTTTCTTACTTAACATTAAGGTTGTCAGCTCAAAAAGGGGTGCACAGTACTGTCACCGAAATTTTTGATCATTTACTCAACGATTTAAAATATCTGACAGACAGGAAATTAAATTTGGAAAGAAACTGAAAAGTTTCGCCTTCACAACTCTTTCTATTCGACAGAACAATTTCTATTTTTGTAATGTGTGCAAGATGGTGAGAAGGAATCAATAACTGAAATCTGTATTTTATAAAATTAAACATTGTAAATGGTCAGGATGTAGCCATATTTACACATAAATGTGTAATGCGAATGTAAAATGACTCGTTCCATGTACAAATGATTCCTGGAAACTAACTGACCAGACTGCAATTAGAAGAATCGAAGGGCATGGAAGGGATACAGCAATTGAGAAGGGAATAATTATCAATATGTACATTCAGCAAGCAGTAAAGGATAGCGAGAAGAAATTTGGGAAAGGAATTAGTTTAGGGAGAAGGAATAAGAAATTTGAGGCTTGCCTATAACATTATAATTATGTCAGAGTCGGAAAGGATTTTTAAGAGTTGTTAAACAGAATCAATAGCGTATGTTACTGCAGAAGTTGGAGCATTGTGGAACAAGGGGTGTAGCTCACAACTGGTTCAGCTTTTACTTTAAGAACAGACAGCAGTAGGACATTCTCTGCATTACTGAGAATGGCTGTGAGTTGGGATAGAGATGTAGAGATAAGTGTGTGTGGGGGGTGGGGGTGGGGGGGGTGGGGGGGTGGCGAGGCGTAAGTGTTGGGGCCGCTATTCTTTCTTAGTTCTATAAATGATATGCCTTCTAGTATTACAGGTGATCGTAAAATATTTCGGTTTCCTGAAAATACAGGCTTGATAGCGGAGAACGTTGTGCGCTATCTGACACAGTATCAAATAATGTTGTTCAAGCCCTAAGCTCATGGCTTGTGGAAAATAAATGATGTTAAATCACAGAGAGACTCAGTTTTTACAGTTTCTGAGACACAATTCAACAAGAACTGACTTTTTGATCAGACATTACGGGCAGAACAGTTTAGATTCGTAGACGTTCAGATAGGTAGTAAGTTGTCATGAAAAGCTCATGTTCAGAATCTTGTTCAAAAACTAAATTATGTTTTATTTACTGTTGTTGTTGTTGTTGTTGTGGTCTTCAGTCCAGAGGCTGGTTTGATGCAGCTCTCCATGCTACTCTACCCTGTGCAAGATTCTTCATCTCCCAGTACGTACTGCACCCTACATCCTTCTGAATCTGCTTAGTGTATTCATCTCTATGATTTTTACCCTCCGCGCTGCCCTCCAATACTAAATTGGTGATCCCTTGATGTCTCAGAACATGTCCTACCAACCGATCCCTTCCTCTAGTTAAGATGTGCCACAAATTTCTCGTCTCCCCAGTTCTGTTCAATAGCTCCTCATTAGTTATGTGATCTATCCATCTCTTCTTCGGCATTCTTCTGTAGCACCACATTTCGAAAGCTTCTATTCTCTTCTTGTCTAAACTATTTATCGTTCATGTTTCACTTCCATACATGGCTACACTCCATACAAATACTTTCAGGATCGACTTCCTGTCAATTAAACCTACACTCGATGTTAACAAATTTCTCTTCTTCAGAAACGCTTTCCTTGCCATTGTCAGTCTACATTTTATATCCTCTCTACTTCGACCATTATCAGTTATTTTGCTCCCCAAATAGCAGAACTCATTTACTACTTTAAGTGTCTCATTGTCTTATCTAATTCCCTCAGCATCACCCGACTTCATTCCATTATCCTCGTTTTGCTTTTGTTGATGTTTACCTTATATCCACCTTTCAAGACATTGTCCATTCAGTTCAACTGCTATTCCAGGTCCTTTGCTGTCTCTGACAGAATTACAATGTCGTCGGGGAACCTCAAAGTTTTTATTCCTTCTCCATGGATTTTAATTCCTACTCCAAATTTTTGTTTTGTTTCCTTTGCTGCTTGCTCAATATACAGATTGAATAACATCGGGGAAAGGCTACAACCCTGTCTCACTCCCTTCCCAACCACTGCTTCCCTTTCATGTCCCTCAACTCTTGTAACTGCCATCTGGCTTCTGTACAAATTGTAAATAGCCTTTTCCTCCCTGTATTTTACCTCTGCCACATTAAGAATTTGAAAGAGAGTATTCCAATCAACAGAATACTGCATACTTATCTGCACAAAAGTCAAGGAGGCGCGTTCCAAATGCAGAGTGGATTTCTGCCTTGTATTAACCGCTAACTCTTGGGAATAACAATAATGTTATCAACAAACGGCACTAAAGAAAATATGTATTTAGAAGCCAGTGTCGGAATTCCCAGTCTACCGGAGTCAACAAGAGGTTCGCAAACATGCACCACATATTGCTCGAAATGCCCGTTTCTGAGTCAAAACTACCCTTTTTGAATGAAGAAACAACCCCAAAAACAATATCATACATCATAAGCCTCCTTGACTTTTGTGCAGATAGGTATGCAGTATTCTGTTGGATCCACTTTCAATAACCGGCGACAAGAATTCAAAAATCTTACTAACAATCCATGCACTATCAAGAGTGGAAAAATTAAAAAATTAAGTTAATACCTGTGTTACATTGTTGATTATGTTTATTTACACTTATGGCTTGTCATCTCATTTTATGTGTTATTTTCGTTCTGAAGTAATTTCATGTAGTGATTCGTTCCTTGACCATGGAGACTTGCTCCTCAATTTGGTTCTAAGGAAAATGACATATCAAACAAATCAAAAATCTGAAAAAATGGTTGTAAGATGAATATCAACGAAAGTAGCCGATTTAAATTAGACGATTCAGAAGGAATTATATTTGGATAAAAGACAGTGAAAGATGTAAATTAATTTTGCTATTTGGGAAGCGAAATGAGTGATAATAGTCTATACAGAGAGAATATAAAGTGAAGACTGGATGTGGCAAGAAAAACATTTGTGAACAAAATAAACACGTTAACATCGAATATAAATTAAGAGGTGCAGAGGTAAGTCTGTCGTGTAAGCTCTACGAAAGTGAAACATGGATGACAAACAGTTCAAACAAAAGAGAAAAGAAGCTTTTAAATATTGGTGCCACTGAAGAATGCTGAGGATTAGATGGGTACATCGAATATTATAACCAATGAGGAGGCACTCAGTCGAATTGGAGAAGAAAAGATCTTTATAACACAATATGGCTGAAATAATAGCGTCAGTCGATGGGACACATTCTGAAGCAACAAGGAATCGTCGATTTGGTAATCGATGGATGTGTGGAAGGTGATAATTGTGGTGGGAGAGCAAGTCATGATTACTGTTAAAACGCTCGAATGGAAGTAAACTATAGCTGTTAAGCAGAGGTGAAGAGACTATCGTAGAGAACTGCTTCAAAGCAGTCTTCAGGTTGAAGAACAAAACAGTACCAACAACTGCAACCACAATGTTTCGAAACCACTATGCAGAATAAACACATTTGGCAGCTGCACAGCGAAATTTTTTTCCCTTATGCAACTTGGTAAATTGTGAAGATTTTTCCGGGCAGGATTTTGGGGAGTTAATGGGGTGCAGCAGTGCAGCTGCCTAGAGCACTCGAGCGGATGAGATTGTGCAGAGACGGGTGGAGGGAAGGGGAGGGGATGGGGGGCAGAGGGACGTGGGGTCGTGGGAAGCAGCGATCAAAGGCAGCCGCCAGCCGGAAGGAAGGCAAGAAGGCAGCTGGGCAGACGCCACCTGTCCGCAAACAGCAGCGAGGCTGCAGCCTGCGTCCCAAAGTAAACAGCGGGCAGGCGCCAGTGCGGATGACGAGGCTAAAGAGGATCCACAAAGGTTCAACACCGCGCCGTCACGTCTACAAGTCCTCTTAACAGATGCACGTTATTAGCTGTAACCAATTTTATCCACCCCGCTGTTGGACTTTTCGGAGGACTATTGTTGCCTTGTCTATGAACAACAATTGTAGCTTCCCTCCAGATCAGTTGAGTGCTTAGTGTAGTAACAGCGTACGTTATTTCTGTGTAACTTCGTGTTTGTGTTAAAATGGACATTTCACCTAATAAGCGGACAAAAGTAGTTGCTCTTCACGAACACACACCTACAACTATAAGAGAAATTCTCTGTTGTTGATGTGGGAAAATTTAATGGTTGATAACGCCTCGTTGTTTCCAAAGAGAACAGGCAGACGTGGACGAACACGAAAAACCACCCCCATAACTGACGACATTGTACTTAGAAACAGTAAAAGTCATCTTCACAAGACAGTTAACGACCTTCAAAGACATTTATTGACTATTGGGATTGAAAAGAGGTCTTCAACGGTATGGCACAGGCTTGTTCACAGTGAGCGGAAGGCAAGAAAGCCAATAAGGAAGCAATTCTTTAGACCTGCCATGAAGAAAAACCTATTGGCTTGGGCCAAAACATATAAATCTTGGACCTCCAATAACTGGAAACGTATAATTTTTCAGTGATGAGTCGCATTTCAAAATGGTTCAAATGGCTCTGAGCGCTATGGGACTCAACATCTGAGGTCATAAGTCCCCTAGAACTTAGAACTACTTAAACCTAACCAACCTAAGGACATCACACACACCCATGCCCGAGGCAGGATTCGAACCTGCGACCGTAGCAGTCCCGCGGTTCCGGACTGCAGCGCCAGAGCCGCTAGACCACCGCGGCCGGCGGAAAGGATTGTAAAATATCCTTTACTGCAAGTGACCGTCGAGCACTAGTTCCAGCTGATGGCATGATGAATTCAATCAAGTACGTGAAAATCTTTAGGCACAGGATTGTGCCATTCATACAGGCCTCTTCAGATGGTGCGGGAACATTTCAACATTATGTGGTCCTATATTACAATTCTAAAGTAGACAAGACGTTCATGGAAGAAAATAACATTAATCTTCTTCAGTGGCATGGTTTTCACCAGACTTAAATCCCATAGAGAATTTGTGGAGCTGTAAACGGCGTCTTGGTAAAATGGACTATTTAACAAAAGAATGCATCAGTAAGTGTGGTAAAAGTATAGTTTCATGACGAACTATGAAACATTTGCTCTAACCCGCTCGACTATGCCACAATGTGTTCGGAATATCATTAAAGCAAAAAGAGGGCGTATTATTTATTAATTTTCAATAAGCCACTAACTGTATCACACATACAGTAATAAATGTGCACAGTTAAAGTTTAGTTGTCTTGTCCCCATCAATTTACACACTGCTGTATATCCAGAACCAGTAAACATATCGAAGCGCTATTTTCTGCACATTACGACCGACGTTCAATAATTGAAAACACAAACTGGTGTAGAAATGAAACTGTTTATAGGAGTAGTTTTCTACTTTCATGACTCTAGGGTGCCATCACGGATGAGCTGATTACAGCTGACGGGTAACAATTGTTCTGTGCATGATGTCAATATTGTACCTAACAATGGTGCGTCCGTTTGAAGTTCCCACATTCGTCGTTTAACGTCCAGTGATACGTTTCCTTTTTTTTTCTATTCTGATGGTGAAAAACCGGCCAAAATCTTTACTCGAATGATTTTATAGCAGGTTGAAAGTTGTATGAACCGCGAAAATTTTTATAAGATGATAGACCGGAAACGATGGAACGTCAGGGACTGACGAGCGACATCCTGGCCAGCCAGTCTGAAGTGTCAGCTCCTTCGCTTGAAACCCGCATTGACAACATCATTCGCAAAGACCGACATATTAAAACTGAACATATAGCAAACTAGTTTCAGTAAGTGTTGACACAGTTCATAACGTTATCACTAACATGCTCAAGTACTGAAAAACAGATGCAAAGTGGGCCCTGAAAAAGTTAACGTAACAACTCAAGAAAAAGGTCTTAGTTTGCAAACTTCCAAGAACGCTATATTCTAAACAATATTTTAACATATGATGCAACTGTTCCACGCGAGGAAACATTACTTCGGAAAAAGTTCGGAGACAACGAGGAACTTAAAGAGTTTTTGGCAAAGTGGCTCAAACAATATGATGAAGACTTCTTTGTATCAGGTGTAACAAAACTAACTCATCATAGAGAAAAATGTATTCATACTGGTGGGAGTTATCTTGACAAGTAGTAAACATGTTTAAAATCTTGAATTAGTAAAGGCCTCATTTGTAAAAACATATTTTTTTCTCCATCAATTTGTTTTTTTAGATATTGAGTGTCCCTCGTAGAATGAACACTGTAGCGAATTTTCTGACACAAGCAAGTGATGCTTTACGTTTTTAGCTAGCGTATTATGACACCAACTGTTTTTAACTATGTACTTTTGCTGTGGTATTAGATAGATCATTTGAAAAGGACTTCAACGATACAACATTTGTGGAACTCGATCATATGTGAAAATACAACATCGTTGCCGACTACTGCCGCTCTGTTGGAAGGAAAGGTCACACAAATGTTTAAATCATGTGTAAGCAAGCACGTCGCCCAAGCAATAGTCCCCCATCAGATCAGTGGGTGGGGACTACTCAGGAGGACGTCGTTATCAGGAAAAACAAAACTGGCGTTCTACGAATCGGACCGTAGAATATCAGATCCCTGAATCCGGTAGGTTAGTTAGAAAATTGAAAAAATGAAATGAATAGACTGAAGTTAGATATAGTGGGAATTAATGAAGTTCGGTGGCAGGAGGAACAGGACTTCTCGTCAGGTGAATACAGGGCTATAAATACAAAACCAGATAAGAGTAATGCAGGAGTAAGTTTAATAATGAATAAAAAAATAGGAATGCCGATAAGCTACTGCGAACAGCCTAGTGAATGCCTTATTGCAGCGAAGATAGACACGAAGCCCATGCCTGCCACACTAATACAAGTTTATATGCCACCCAGCTCCACAAGTGATGAATAAATAAAAGAAATGTATGATGAGATAAAAGAAATTATTCAAATAGTTAAGGGAGACAAAAATTTAGTAGCCATGCGAGACTGGAATTCGACAGTAGGAAAACGAAGAGAAAGAAAACTAATAGGTGTAAGTGGACTGGGGGTAGGGAATGAAAGATGAAGCCACCAGGTAGAATTTTGCATATAGCATAACTTAATATTTGCTAACACGTGGTTTAAGAATCATGAAAGAGGATTGTGTATGTGGAAGAGACCTGGAGACACTGGAAGGTTCCACATTGATTACATAATGGTAAAACAGAGATTTAGGAAAAACGTTTTAAATTGTAAGACATTTCCGCATCAGATGGGGACTCTGACCACAATTTATTACTTACGAAACTGTAAATTAAAACTGAAGAAACTGCAGAAAGGTAGGAATTTATCGAGATGGGACACAGATAAACTGAAAGAACTAGAGGTTGTAGAGAGTTTCTGTGAGAGCATTAGGGAACAATTGACAAGAACAGAGGAAAATAATACAGTAGAAGAAGAATGGATAGCTTTGAGAGATGAAATAGTGAAGGCAGCAGAGGATCAAGTAAGTATAAATACAGGGTCTAGTAAATAGTAGGGCAACCTGCTCATAACCCCACTATGCATTGATGCGAAATTTATTCAAGATGGTGGATCCAAGATGGCGACGATAGATGTGGCAATGTTGCAATGACGTCATGGCGCGAAGTTCAAATTTTGGTGAGCACATAGGTCAACTGGGCTATATCCACTAGCCTAACCCCCTCCCCTCCCCCAGAAAATAGCGGGAAGTGGGCTTCCGCAACGAACTTGAGAAAATGGAAAGAAAAAAGGTCACTCTGGCTACCTCCAATAACCAAAGTCATCCGACCGCCACCTCTTCCCTGGGATGGACGTAAGTCTTCATTTTGCAGGCAGTCTTTATTTAAACAATTTGAGGCAGTAGCTCCATCTAGTGTGTGCACCATGAGGTCTGGAGTCAAACTGACCTACTACACAGTAGTGCCACCAGAGGACGCTATCGTTCCATGGAGGTCAGGAGGGGGACAGTGACGGGAAAAGGACTCAGCCTGTTCTGGGCTGCTGGGGAGAGGAAGGAGTGTACTTCATATATTTTGGAACAATTTATTCAGGGATGGATTTCATGTAGTTCATTTATTACACTGTAATCTCCCCACCGTAATTTTTAAAAGGAAAAATAAATGACAATACTTAATAGAAATGGGAGCCGAGTGTAACCTCCCCACAAAAATTTGAAAGAAAGAAATATGACAATATTTAATTATGAATCCTAATGGACATTGCGCTAAGCGTAACCTGCCCACAATGAAATGTACTGACAATGGCAACAAAAATGTGAAATTCGCAATCTGACTCAAATATAAATTCTTCACCAAAAAATTAAAGTCCATTCAGTGATAAGAAAATTCAATTAAACCGAAATATCGGTCTTTGGCCCTGTGCAAAAATCAGAATTAGATTCTTACCTCAGTATAACTGGTAGACAAATTTCTGCTCTTATTTCTGCGCACGGCTTGGAGGAACTGCATTGCAAATAATAATATTCCTTTTTTTTGTGATTTTACTGAAATTTTTCTTTAAAAGAAGTGGAGTGAAATGGGAAGTCCAACGAAATCTTTAGTTCAATAAAAATTAAATTTTTGAAAAAATGCTTTTGAAATAAAAATTATTAATGGGGCACTTGTTGGAGAATAATTACAATAAATAAATTTTTTACATTATCTAATGATTATATTAATTAACAGTATACCTCATTCAGCATCTTGACCAGTGTTGCCGACCGCCTACATCACATAACCGCACTGGGCTGCTACTACTGACCGACCGCTCTGCATGACGACTATTAGCGTACTGCACTACATGACGACTACTGACAGAGTACTGCTCTCAACTAGACAGAGCTACAGACTCGCAACGACAGACCGACTGACTGAGAACCGCTCGCAACACTCGCGCGGTCAAGCGCAAACTCTCTGGTCACAGATGCTACAATGCCTCGCCATCGCTGCTATGTTACATACGTGTTTCATAACCCTCCACTGGGGGGGCAAAAATTTGGCAGCGATGGTGAGTCATTTGGACTTGCCAATCGCGGCAAAATTTTTAATTAACTAATAAACTTCTACAATTTACAGAATAATTAGATGTAGTACATAAAGTAAATGTTGTGCACACGCACTAAGTACAAGATATATCAGACAAAGACAAAATGTGAGTACAAAATATAGTAGCAAATCAGAAAAATGTATATACAAATTATTTGACAGAAAACAAAGTGCAGAGGCACTGAAAAAAAAAATTCTTTAGCATATTCAGAACAAATAAACAGACTGGCAAAATATTATGTTGACAAGTGACATGAGTGCACATGCACTGCAGTTGAGAACATATCAGTAATTGATGAAATGTATGTACAATTAGTAACAAATGGCATAAGTGCATACGCATTAAAGTATTGAATATACAGAATAGTAGAAATCATATTGAAAAATGAGAAAAGTGTACAGGCACTGAAGTTCAGTAGAAAACATATTAACACCTAACAGAAGTGCACATGCACTGTAGTTCAGAAAATAAAAAATGTATATACAATATAAAAGACAAAAGTGCACATATACTGTACTTCAGAACAAATCAAAAAAATGTCTTTAGCATTTTGGCAATAAATAAACATAATAGCAAAAAAAAAAATCATGTCGACCAGTGACATAAGTGTACTCGCACTGGAGTTTAGCGAATCGAAAAAAAATGTATAACCCATGAACATAAATAGCAAAAATGATTTTCACTATGTGACAAGAATTAGGATAGGAAAGGGAAGGATTGCATCATGGTTGTAGCACTTTAGATTGCACACAGCTGTTTTGAAAGTCCATATCTTTCCACAGAAGTACAACACCAAGTGACACAACTTGAAGTTCTTTTCCCCTCAGAATTTATCAGTGTAGCCAAGACACTGAACTGTCGTATTAATGTTTCATGTTTTCATTTTGGCAGTACATTAGGTACACCAAACAGTGGGACCATAATAACGTCTTCATCGCTCACAGTGGTGGACAGCATGTCGTGTCAACACCACGCTCTTACACGGCACACCAACGTAGAATTAGTGCAAAACCAAATATAGTGCTCCATGATCACTAGGATAAACAGGACAAATGGACATTGCAGTAATTCAGGGTAGTTAGCTCATAAGGTGAAGGACATTAAGTCACATAATATTGTCAATTACAGTAGTAGTTTGCGGCATTCATAGCCCAGTTATTGAACATTTCTGTACCAAGTATGTAGTATTACAGAAAAATGTTCATTAATTGTTTTACATAGAATCAGTAGCCTTCTTTTCCTGGTTACAAAGCATTATGAAATAATCGCATTCTTTTCAGTTACAGAGTATAATTAAGAATCATTAACCTTCTCCTAATTACAGTTAATTAATCATTTGTCATTCCAATAATAATCATTAGCCTTTTCCTAATTACAGTTAATTAATCATTTGTCGTTAATTAATCATTTGTCTAATTACAGTTAATTAATCATTTGTCGTTAATTAATCATTTGTCATTCCAATAGTAAGAATCATTAGTCTTCTCCTAATTACAAAGCATTATTAAACAGTACCATAGTTAATTAATTATGTGTCATTCGAATCTATTAAGAATCACTAGCTGGCATCATGGGTAATCGTATTACAATAAACAGTGGCGGTCCTTGGCCAGTTACAAAGTATATTTAGTATGACAGAATAATGTTCATCAGAAGTCTTAGTTGAAAAGGAGAGTCAATTATTGGCCTAGCATTAACATAATACATTGAGTGATACAAATTATTGGCACTCATTGGCCATTAACCAAAACATGAAAACTCAACATGGAAAAAAAGGGCTAATTAATGGCATAATTAATAACAATTCTTCAAGTGACATTAATTATTGGCACTCAGTGGCCAGCAAGTATTGAATAGAATCATCATTCAGTATTATTCAGATTATTACGAAGTCATTATTAAAAATCAGTTAATTACAGTCATAACATTAATAATCATGGGCATTATAAGTAGTCTCATTACAATAAACAGTGTTCCTCATTCAGTAGTATTCAGATCATTACAAAGTCATTATTAAAATGAGTTAATTACAGTCATAGCATTAATAATCATGGTCATTATAAGTAGTCTCATTACAATAAACAGTGGCAGTTATTAGCTAGTGACAAAGCATTATTTTATATATATATATATATATATATATATTTTTGTCTCATTAAGAAGTCATTACTCAAGTAACATACTATTCAGAGCTAATTAGTATTACTCAGAACTTTCTCAAACTGGTATCACTACTTGGGACTGGTAATACATTTTTTTTTTGTTAGCAATGCATTGCGTTGGGATCGTTAATTAATTGCTGAGGCATAACAATATTTGCTTTTGACCTATTGCTGCAAATGAGGATAGGTAACGTCATTCGTCATGAGTCAGCTGTAGCAAGGTTATGTAACAAGGCAGTATATGTGATCACATTTATAAATGATAAACACAAATGGGTAAAAAAATAAAATGCAAGTACTAGAACAGGTATAATAACTAACAGGTTTAGTAAGTATCATGAAAAGCTTCTCCTGGAAAAAATACAAAAACGGATTATTGACCTGAAAGAAGAAACGTACACTATGCTGAAAAGTAGTGAACTTCGAATTAACAGGTAGTGAAATGTGTATAAAAATGTGTTCCATAGCTGTCCTTTCCAAAACTTTCTGTCATCCTACTATGCAATGTAACACCTGCTGTCAAAGCAAACTGCAACAAATACTTAAATAACTACATAGCATAAATACATAACTTCAACACTATCCTCATCTGCAAAGAAAAAAAACTTCATTATTCATTATCCATATTATCATAACTTCATTATTATCATCACCTGTAAAGAAAAACTTCATTATTCATAATACCATATCCTTCATCATTACTCATCAGTATTCATTATCATCTGCAAAAAAAATCACTTCATTACTCATTATACAACTATTCCTTATCTCTAGCATATTTCATCACTAAAACTAAGATGTGTAGTTCTGTCTGACAGCCTGCATCAATTACCTTGTATTCTGAAAGAAAAAATTAGTTAAGACTGCTATTCTATGATGAGTATAGTATATTCTTGTTAATGCTTGTTAATCCTGATCCATTTACTCTTCCCCATAAAGTTATTGCATCTTCTTTCGTTTATTCCGTAGGTGAAATTCCCATTTCTGTTGAATTTATTTCTTACACAAATCATTTCTTTCTGAAATTCATGAACAAAGATTAATGTCTTGCATTTAAATCCTATACCCACTAAATAATGACTGGTTTATGGTGACATAATTAACCATACAGCATAACATGACAGAAAACGTAATATGTCAAAGACATTGACAGTGTTCAAAGCTAAAAATGTACAGAGAATATCACAATGCAGCAGCAAAAAATGTAAAACAGTCACGATGTTGAGATGTCATAAGGCAAAAAAAAAATGTTAAAGTCGACTGGTGTGTGTTATATCTTAACTATTGCACAGTGCATACAAACAAAACTGAGAACAATCTTACATAAAAGGACAAAATGTGACGTTCGTTGTGTTCAGCTTGTATAGAGGCGAGAATTAAAGACTTTAATGGGAAAAAAATGTAATGAAATTAACATGTCATTAGCTAACATTGCATAATTAGTCATAAAATACGTAAGTTCATCTGGAAAAATATGCACGGTCTGATGTGTAACGACAAGAAAAGCGACCTGCTAACCTTACCTTGCCGGGCACTTGCCAAGAAAAAATACGATAATCATCAGTAATTAGTCACGTGAAATAATTGCGTTAGTAAATGGCATCATAGTGTGTTGAATCATACAGTGGTTTCACTCAATAAACGGTTTAATGTTTGAGATATGGTGATTGCCTTTCGATTTTCTGGTTCTCAAAGTTTCGACGTGTACAACATTGGGGTGAGGAATGCTGCGAATCCGATATGGACCTGCGTATAGAAGTTCAAATTTACTGCACTTACCTTTTAATTTGCTGGATAAATAGTGTGTACGTACTAGTATCTTCTGTCCAACGTGAAAGTCGCGGCGTGTACAAACCCGTTTTTGCTGTCTTCTCCGGCGCTCTGCGGCACGTTTGATGTTGTTCAGCGCAATGTTAATTATTTCGTGGTGACGTAGGCGACGACTTTTGGGAAATTTTACTAATTCTTTAATTTTGTTTGGTGGTTCAACGTTTTTCAGTATAACAGACGGAGATAGCATAGTGGATTCATTTGGAATGGAATTAATTACATCTTGGAATGAGAGTATGTGTGTATCCCAATCAATATGTCTTTTGTGGCAGTATATTCGGCACAGCTTACCAATTTCTTTCATTAATCTTTCACAGGGGTTCGAAGAAGCGTGGTACTTGGATATATAAATCGGAGAAATGTTTCTGGCTCGTAACATGCGTGTCCATATGCTACTACGAAATTGAGATCCATTGTCAGAAATTACTTTCATTACATGCCCTACATGAAATAGAAAATGTTTTACAAATGCTTTCGAAACAGTTTTAGCAGTAGCTTTACGTAACGGAATGAAAGTAACAAATTTTGAAGTGAGCTCAACAGCGACAAAGATGTAGCAAAAACCTCTGTTGGTTCTGGGAATCGGACCAAAAATGTCTACTGCGGCCATGTGTCTTAACTTAACAGGTATAATGGGATATAAAGGAGGAATATGTGAAGTGGTGTCAGATTTAGCTTTCTGGCAAATTTTACAAGACGCTAAAACTCGTCGTATAGTTTCTCCATGTTGGTAAAATAACAGTTCTGTCTCAGTATAAGGAAACATTTTCGTGCTCCGTAATGTGCGTAGCTTAAATGAGTGTACCAAATTAATTTGTTGACCAGTTCGTCAGGAATGCATAATAACCAATTGTTGCTGTCAGGATGAGAGCGGCGAAACAGAACGTCATTGCGTACAGTGTAATGGTTTCTAATCGTAACATTTTTTCTATCTTGCCAAAGGTGTTTAATTTCTTTCCACACATTGTCTTTATTTTGCTCCTTTGCTATGTCCTGTAATGACGATGAAATAAAGTTTTCAAATGCAACTTGCTGAATGTACATGACACTGAAATTTGTTTTGCAGAAGTTGGTTGCTACGTCTTGCTGATTGTTGCCGAGAGAACGCGATAGTGCATCTGCTATAACATTTTGTGTGCCGGGAATGTGAACAATCGTAAAATTAAATTCTTGCAAATAAAGTTTCCATCTGCTTAATCTGTCGTGAGTAAATTTAGCTGAAAGCAAAAATTGTATTGCTCTGTGGTCTGTGTAGACGGTGGTATGTCTGCCGTAAAGAAAATGCCTAAATCTCGTAAAAGCCCATGCAACACATAATGTTTCAAGTTCTGTAACAGAATAATTTCGTTCAGCAGGTGACAAAATGCGACTTGCAAATGCGATGTTTTTAATTATAGTAGAACCATCTTCTTCAATTTCCTGGAAAATGTGTACGCCTAAAGCGGTGTTGGAACTGTCGGTAGCAATGGAAAAATTTCTAGTAAGATCGGGGTGCGATAACAGTGGAGCATTCAACAGAGCATGTTTCAGGTTCATGAATTCAAAATGTGCTTGCTTATCCCAAGACCAAATAGTGTTTTTACCCGTTAATTGGCATAGTCTAGGCGTGTCTAAAGCAGAATGGTGAATAAATTTACGAAAAAAGTTAATTAAGCCCAAAAAACTGCGTAATTGCTTTTTTGTTGTAGGAACAGTAATGTCACGTAGAGCTTGAAGTTTTTCTGGATCAGGCGCAATGCCTTCTGCTGAAATCACGTGTCCAAGAAATTTTATAGAAGTTTTACCAAAGTGCGATTTACTGAGGTTAACTGTAAGTCCTTGTGCATGGAAAGTTTGTAACAGTTGTTCAAGAATCAGATTGTGTTCAGACCAGTTAGCTTCTGCGATAAGAATGTCGTCTACATACGTCGTAATTCTGTCCTTAAGTTCTGTCGGAAGTATTGTGTTCAAACCGCGAATAAAAGCTGCAGAAGAAATAGTTAAGCCGAACGGTAATTTGCAAAATTGATAACAGTCGCCGAAACAGAGAAAAGCTGTATATTTTCTGCAATTTGGATGAAGTTGAATTTGCCAAAATCCCGATTTCAAATCTAGTGTAGAATAAACAGCTGTACCGTGAAATTTCTGTAAAAGTTCCTCTAGTGTCTGTGGTCGATCTGTTTCGTTAATAATAATGTCATTAATGTGACGTGAATCAAGTACAAGGCGAAGTGAGCCATTTTTTTTCTTAACAATATGCAACGGGTTTATGTATGGACTAACTGCTGGTTCTATAATTCCTTGGTCGAGCATATCCTGCAATTCTTTTTTAACTTGTTCTCTATGAATATACGGAATAGGATAATGCTTAGCTTTAAATGTATCGTGCTGTTTCATTTGAAATTCATACATAAATCCGGACATAGTACCAGGAACATTGTCAAAAACTGGAGCTTGCTGTAAAAGAATTTTGTGTAACTGCGTTCGTTCGTCGTCTGTAGTTGCACTGCTCTCTTTAACCTTATCAGAAATCAATTGCATTACGTCGTAGTCAGCTTCGTCTGGAGTATTATAGTTGTGTACGTACGTATCTGTGAACAATGTGCGATTACAGTCTATGTTACGTGTTGCGGAAATGACCTCTGTGCGGTTAATTGTTTGCTCTTCCGCAGACAATGAATGCTGAAACTCTAAAGCCAATTGTACATTTTCGTCCTTTAGCATTAAATAAGAATTTTGAAAATCAACCACTGCAT
The DNA here is from genome assembly GCF_021461395.2 of Schistocerca americana. NCBI lineage: Eukaryota > Metazoa > Arthropoda > Insecta > Orthoptera > Acrididae > Schistocerca > Schistocerca americana. Next base: position 283,203,955 of record NC_060123.1, on the reverse strand, counting down.
CGTGTTGTACGAGAAAATTAGTACCTAAAATTACGTCTGTTGTCAATAAAGGAACAATCCAAAAATTAGAGTGGAAAGTATGACCTCCAATACAAAATGATAAATGCGTCTGTAATTTAACGTCTACTCCTTTACTCGATACTGCTCCTTTCACTTTTGTTTTGCCTAAAGGTAATGTCGGATAGGTATTCTCTTTGTTACACTCGTTAAAAGTCTCCTCATTTATGACTGATATAGGTGAGCCGGAATCAATTACTGCTGAAAATTTCGATGAACCAATTTTAATTTCGATGATAGGATGAGAAATAGTTTTCTGAATAACTGGTCTTTCCTGTAAAAGAGTGTCTCTGATATCGTCAAAAGTAATTACATTTTCGTGAACAACATTTTGCGTGTCTAAGGTAGTGCTTGTATTATTGCAAGATGCGTCCTGTACATTATCTAGTCAGATTCTATCTGACGTGTTATTATTATTAGGAGGATTCTGTGGCATTTCGACTATTTGAACTGTCCTATTACTTCTTCCAGACGTGTTACGCTCTGGATGGTACCTACTGTCGGGTTCATTCATGAGAATATGTTCTTGCGTATGATTTTGCTGTTGGTATGACCGACTGTTGTTAGATGTTCGCTGAAAATTGTCCTCATTATTTTTACGTCTGTCGTAATAGTCATTCCTATACGGTGCATTACGATAGGAATTGAAATACTGTCTTCTTTGTACGTAGTTGTTTCCTTGATGCCGTACGTTACTATTTGTTGGATCTTGGACTATACGCGCACGCGGCGGAACATTAAAGCCTGGTTGACCTTGTGCATTACATTGTTGGTTATGTGTGCTAACCGGCTGGTTTTGATGTTGTTGTTGTGAAAAACCTCCATTGTTACCAAAATGTGTTTCCTGTTGCTGAAAATTTTGACGATATTGATAATTAAAATTTTGGCTGTTATTAGAATTTTGGTAGTTGCCGTTCCTAAAGCGTCTGTTATCTTTCCTATTGAAATTACGTGTCTGATCATAATTGCTGTACTTTTGTTGACCTTGGTTATTATAAGAAAAGTTTTTGTTTACAAAAGAATGATCAGATTGCTGTACTTCCAAGAGCTGTAAAAGATCTCTGAACGCTGAAATATTTTCTTTTTGCTGACCTGTTAGAAGTGACACTCGTAATGACCGTGGTAATTTGGAAATGCATAATTGTATAAGTGCGGATTCACTGTACGGCTCACTCAGGTATTGGTTTTGTTGTACCATGTGCTCAAAAAATTGCGTCACACTGGGAAATTTTGAGTTCTCGTAATTCGGCAAACTAATTAACTGATCTTTAATTCCGCGCTGTGTCGTCTTCGACCAGTACGCTGACAGAAAAGCATTCTGAAACTCTTCTACTGAATAGCATTGCCTCGCGATCGGTCTCATACGAGTTGCCGGTTCGCCTTCCAAAAAACTGCAAATAAATTCAAGTTTATGTGTTACAGGCCAAGTCGGTGGAAGAGCAAAGCTAAATTATTGAATCCAATCCAGTGGGTGAATCTGCGTTCTATCGTTTTTGAAAACCTTAAACTTTCTCACTGACAGAAAATGTTTGTAGTCGAAATTATCATCTCTGTGTGATGGAACAGGTTCAGGATCGTAAGAGAATCTATTGAACTGTGGTTGATCGGAATCTAAGTCCCGTACTCTCTGTAGATTACCCAAATTATACGCGCTGCGTGAGTCTGACACATGTTCATAAAGTGGCGTCTGTTGTGGCATGTTATTAACTGAAATGTTTTTCATCTCTGTTACTTCTTGTTGTAAATTTGACAACTTCCTACGTAACGTGTTGTTAGACGAATCGATCTCATTAATTGCCTGCTGTAAATTTTGAAATTCAGGTGTTTGGTTAAATGAAACCGGTGCAGTATCGTCTGATTTATTGTCATTAGTATTTTCGATAACTTCAATACGACTGGCCAATTCATCACATTTTTCAGTCAGTATTTTAACCTGATCGTCGGTTTTAGAATCAGACGCATTAATCTGTTTTTGCAACTTACGCGTAGTTTCGCTCAGTTTTTTAACATCAGCTTTGATGACATCGCAATCCTGTGTTAGATCTAATTGTTCGAATCTATCTGTCACTGTTTGAATATTTACTGTGTGTGTATCTGTTTTTGATTTAAGATCAGAAATTTCATCCCTTAATTCCGCGTTCAATTGTTCTATGGTATTAATTTTGCCGGACACTGTAGTAATATTATTATCTACATACGTCTTCGCTTTCGCAAACATTTTACGTTTGTCCTCTTGTCTTTGTGCAGTGATTGTTTCCATGACTTGTCGTTTTACTTTGTTTTGATCTTGAATAAATCTGCGGAAACGCGTATCACTGTTCTGTATGTGCTGATTAAAGCGCTCGTTAATCTGAGTGTTTTGCTGTCCGAATTTCGCGTCTATCTTTGCGTCCACTGTGCGCGAAAGTTCTACCGTCATTGCTTTAAACTCGTCCCGTAATTGTGCAGCTTTTTCAGAGCATTGTTTAGCGACTCCGCTAATTTCGTCTCTGAGTGTTTCTGTTGCGGCTGTTTGCATTTCCCTTAATTCTTGCGCAACAGACTTAATTTCTTCGCTATTTTTTTGAGAACAAGCCTCAATTTCCACGCGCAACTGTTCCTTAGTGTCATGGCACTACGCGGCAACGTCTCTAATTTGTTCACTAAGCTGTCTGTTCTGTTCCCTAAGTTGTTTGAAATTTTCACTCTGTTGTCGGACCTGTTCACTAAGTTTGTCTTGTTTTTTGTCATTATTGTCAAGTTTTTCATTTAAGTGTTTGGTATCTTCCCTAAGTTGTTTGAAATTTTCACTCTGTTGTTGTAGCAATCTTACCAAAATTTGTTCAAAGCCAAAGTTAGCGTTTATACTCTCTGTACTGTTTAGTGGTGGATCTGGAACTCTCTCGCTTACTGTAACCATTTGGTTATTCTGAGATTTACAAAAAGGTTTGTCAGTCGGATGTACACTGTCAGACATTATTTCGGAATTAAATAGATCCATCGTACTTTGAGTATCCTGTTCATTTTCATTAGACAAATTTGTCTGTACATTACTTGAGTTTCCCGAATCGGGTGTGTTAAGCTGGGCAGCGCTCATTACAATAGAGCGTTCTGCGTCATCAATTGTCGTCAAGTTAAGAGACGAGACAATTGAGTTCGTTTGTTCATCATTAAGGTGAAAGTCATCATTAGTGGTTGGAATGCACTGATTGTTAGTGAACGCAGGATTGTCATCATTACACTGCGTGTCGCATGTCCTATCGGCAAAGTTGTTTGGGTCGGTAATTTCATTCATAATACCTCGCGATACACTATTCACAGTCTTTCGCGGCATTTTAACAATAGTCAAAATTATTCACAAAATAAATAAGCACAATGCAAAAGCAACACACAAATACAACAAAGCAACAAATTGCCGTTGACCTGTAGAAAGAAAGTCACAATATTATTAAAAGCGTTGCGCTAAATCCTAATTATATCTAAGCAAATAAGAGCAGATATCTGACTGTTGTTCAAAAGACTCTCAACGAAATACGATCCTGGCAGGGTCGCCAAGTGTAACCTCCCCACCGTAATTTTTAAAAGGAAAAATAAATGACAATACTTAATAGAAATGGGAGCCGAGTGTAACCTCCCCACGAAAATTTGAAAGAAAGAAATATGACAATATTTAATTATGAATCCTAATGGACATTGCGCTAAGCGTAACCTGCCCACAATGAAATGTACTGACAATGGCAACAAAAATGTGAAATTCGCAATCTGACTCAAATATAAATTCTTCACCAAAAAATTAAAGTCCATTCAGTGATAAGAAAATTCAATTAAACCGAAATATCGGTCTTTGGCCCTGTGCAAAAATCAGAATTAGATTCTTACCTCAGTATAACTGGTAGACAAATTTCTGCTCTTATTTCTGCGCACGGCTTGGAGGAACTGCATTGCAAATAATAATATTCCTTTTTTTTGTGATTTTACTGAAATTTTTCTTTAAAAGAAGTGGAGTGAAATGGGAAGTCCAACGAAATCTTTAGTTCAATAAAAATTAAATTTTTGAAAAAATGCTTTTGAAATAAAAATTATTATTGGGGCACTTGTTGGAGAATAATTACAATAAATAATTTTTTTACATTATCTAATGATTATATTAATTAACAGTATACCTCATTCAGCATCTTGACCAGTGTTGCCGACCGCCTACATCACATAACCGCACTGGGCTGCTACTACTGACCGACCGCTCTGCATGACGACTATTAGCGTACTGCACTACATGACGACTACTGACAGAGTACTGCTCTCAACTAGACAGAGCTACAGACTCGCAACGACAGACCGACTGACTGAGAACCGCTCGCAACACTCGCGCGGTCAAGCGCAAACTCTCTGGTCACAGATGCTACAATGCCTCGCCATCGCTGCTATGTTACATACGTGTTTCAACACTGATACAAAACACTCGCCCTGACATGCTTGGGGTCACAACACACAGCCTACAGATCTGCAAACAACTCGTAAATCACCGAAATAATGCCATACACTGATGTGCAGACACGCAAACAACTCGTAAATAGTCAAAATAATGCATGTAAAAGGCTCTGCAAACACGATCACAACGCTTAAACAGAGGAAACTAATGCAGTGCACAAGCAGTCAGTGCACATGAAAAAACGCTATCGAACTATCGTCAGCCGCAACATATCAGAGGCTCCAATGCTTGCATGCGCACCCACCACCGCGAGAAACTGCCGGATAGACGAACGCAGGGATGCAAGCCATTGTTCTCATACCGCTGTCACCTACAGCCAGCAGGTAAAAGTCATGTCTATCTTCGGGTATACAGTTACAGTTCTTTGAGTATTATACTGACATCACATGTAACTCTCAGAACTGTTGTACAAATATGGGTTCGATCCCCTCAGCACAAAGGCGTTACTGTTTCTTGCCCCGACCTGCTTGGTTGCTTGCTTTTCACACCCATCTCCAGACTCTGGGATTACAAGACCATGTGTAATTTCACATGTTTTATCAAAATATCATACCATTTACACGATACTTCTCGATATCAAGCACACAGCAATATCGCTTGCGTAGCAGTATCACAAGCACAGCATAATTCCAAAGATATAGACTGGAAATTATTTCTCTAGAAACTGAAACTTTAGCGAGGTGGAGCGTTCTATAAGCCACTGAGTAACTTGAACCTTATTCCATCTGAGAAGAGCTTTATGTGAGAACTCGAAAAAAAAGTAGAGGAAACTGACATTTCCGCACGTGAGTAGTGATGTCGGTAATGAAACAGATTCCAAATCATTCTTATTATTTACAAAGTCAACTAAGGGTTTCTCATGTCTAGAGAGCCAGCAAACATGTCTTCCACCAATCTTTCACCTGCTAGATTTACACACCACAATCGATGTTCCCTCAACTAAATAAAGGCGCGAAATGCGCAGAAGCAGTCAACCATACAATTTACATGGCAGGGAATAATGTCCGTATTGAATCTCTTCAAATCTCGTCGCGATCTAGAAATCTGTATAACGCATACTAAGTATTAGTTCGCTATACAGCAGTCTAGAGTACGACACGGTTATGTCAGCTACATTCCTACCACTAGCCAGAAATTTGAATCCTTACCGCCACCAGCCATCGGTGCTGCATGCCATACACCCGCAGACAGAATTATCCTAGGTAACCAGTCACATACATATTTGATCGCTATACTTACAGTTAAATATTACCATCGCAGTCTCAATTGGATGACACTCGAAATTTAAGCGAAGTATCAGAAATACACCCTGATGACGGCTGTGGCTGTGGAAATAAGAATATCTGTACCATTCTTATGATCTGACATACTTTTCTCTTTGCTATCACAGTATTCCACGTCAAATCCATACCTTCCTTACGACAGGACATAGTCATTTTCTTTGCATATGTCGAAACACACACACATACTTTATAAGCCTGATCCTCATGGTGAACCTATCATGCACTCCATACTACCAAGTATAATACTTCGCCATTAACTGATTGCTGTTGATACAAAACAATACTGAGAGAAAGTCAGTGATGGGTGGGCATGTCTGATAAGTTTTTCCTGCGAGTGGTACCACTATGTCTTAGAAAGAGAGGCGAATAGTCTTACAAACCGCCATATGTTAAAAAAACACGATCGAGACGACCATATTAGTATCACAATCGACATTGATACTACATTTGCACACAAGTATCCATGTTGAAATCTATCGGCTGTATGAATCGAGGTATGGCATTACCTCTGAACAAAGTGCCTTTTCCAGACAAATATCGCAACACTGAATATAGATGGTGATAGCCGGTGTATACATCATCAGACCAACAGTGCGGTTATACTTTGCTGACGCTGCAACCTTATAATTAAATTACCGAACTTAGAAAGTGATTCAGCTAAGGAACGTTCTATGAAGCTGGTATTTGCAACTCCCTCACTCCACCAGTAGATATTTCTCCAGTATTTGTAATGCATTCTGTCTAGATGCCACGTCAGAAGTTTGGTGATACATCGACTGGGTTATAGGTGATGGTCGATTGAAAATGATCACACGTGGTAGATGGTGTGCTGATTGAGGTTGTAAGAAATGTACACTAGCTTTTCAGATCTCTAGTGTTACGCTTGCTGGTAGAAATGATGTCTATGATTTGGAATCACGTCTTACCATTCAACCACATACCTGAGGTGTATCTGATGGAGAAGTGAATCATATTTCTGGCACTCTCATATCTCAAAACGAGTAACGTTTTTCGAAACTATCTGCTACAGTAAAATTTCAGATAGTTCCTAGGCCTCTTGCTACTACTGACATTTCTGCAGCTCTGCGTATGTGATCACTCCAATTTAAGTCGAACTGAGCAGAAGTTTGAGAGAGCTGTACCTAACACCTTCTGCAACCTATGTAGAAACAAAGTGACCTGAGTTAGTGCGACAGGACCATGTTTGGACCATTCCATGGAAATGGGAACAAGTTGTCATAGCTCCGCCAACAAGGTATGAAGTGTAAGGTCAGCGGCAAATGAAGGCTACTCCTGCAACATGAGGTAGTAGAAAAGACAGTACGGGAACTGAGAGAAGGACAAGGATTTTGCTACTGTATTGTGGTGGGTCACTGAACTACATACAGGTACTGTTGTCTGAAGCAGAATCGCATCGCTCAGGGCTCATTCATATCTATCATCCCAACATGCTATCATCATTATTCTGTACCATTCAACAGAGAAAACTATAAAAGCTCCACTAACTTCGTTCAATAGAGAACTCGATAAGATTTTTACTGCATCTCTCTCCTCCCATATAACAAAAACAAATACCGTCTATATGCCAGCATCGAGCACAAGTGACGATCCTATTAAATATAAAGGTTTGATCCATTGGACAGATCGGTGTAAAGTTGCATCGCCTGTACTGTACAAGGATGACAGTATCCCACAAATTATACCATAAGTTGCAAGAGACGCTCCCTGTGACCCTGTGTAATGGTTTTAAACATTGTTCTTTTCTGCTGTCTGGAAAAACCACTTCATTCTGGGGTAATACCATACTTCGATTTATAAAACCAGGCTTTTAGCTAGGATACTTGCGTGCACCTGTAGAACCAAGACCGATTGTGATAGTAATTTGTTTTTTTAACATCTGGCGGTTTGTGGAAGTATCAGTTTCCTCTGCTTTTTTTTTTTTTTTTTTCGAGTTCTCATGTAAAGGTCTTCGCAAGTGGGATAAGGTTCTAGTTATTCAGTGGCTTATAGCGCGGTCCACCTTGCAAAATTGTCAGGTTTCTAGAGAAACAATTTCCAGTCTATATCTTTGGAATTATACTGTGTGAACGATACTGCTATGCAAGCGATATTGCTGTGTGCTTGATATCGAGAAGTATCACGTAAATGGTATGATATTCTGACAAAAAATGTGAAATTAAATACGTTCTTTTAATCCCAGAGTCTGGAGATGGGTGTAAAAAGCAAGCAACCAAGCAGGTTGGGGCCAGGAACAGTAATGCCTTTATGCCGAGGGGATGTGATCCCTTCTTTGTACAACAGTTCTGAGAGTTACTTCGGTCTGTAAGGGCACTCTGGTCACGCCTTGAGGATGGATGACTTGCGACGGTTAGTAGCGGTAGATGATCATACGACCTTGTGGGAAAATATCCAGTACTGTGAGGAGTATATACAATACATATGCTTATCCTGCCTGTGTTTGTGGTATATGTATGAGTGTCTGGCAGTCGATAGCTATATGAATGATGTGAAAGAGGCGATTTTGCATGGCGCAGGATACGAGCCGAATGTTTACTACATTGGTACCATACACGGTGATATATTGCCAGGTTGAAGATCGGCTTCACGCTCTAATATTCAAGTTTCCTTCCTCAGTGGCAGAGCACTGTAATTGAGTAAGAGAGTTTCCATATTTGACGATCTGTAGGCTACATTGCAGGGTTTAACCGTCAGTGCAATATGGCGATCTGTACAAAATAGTTTATGCTGCTGAAAGTCTCATCTGCAGAAAGAAAAAGGCAGACAATGCTTCCACACTGGCACCATCAGTAAATTGGTGGGTAAATTCAGTAAGAGCCGATCATAATGCTCCATTCACTCACAAGATATCCTTTGTGCTGGGATGTAGGAGCCTCCAATTAGCAGTGAGAATGTTTGTGTTTCAGAGATGTTTGTTGAAAGCAGGAAGGGTGACACGTGATGGACAGAGTGCCATGTTACGACCGCAAGGAAGAATTATTTGGTGTTACTCTGGACTATTTTCATAAACAGTTTCTGTTAGGACAAGAATTTGCATGCAGACAAACTGAGACATCACCAAAGCTCCTACAAAAGCGACCATTAACTATATCTGCGACACTTTACAATTTCCGAGAGGTAGACATGCTATTTACGTAGCCATGTGACATCAGTATAGCACTGAGAGTCTTTTAGATGCACCTGCAATGATGGGTCACTATACGAACATTTTGTGTTGATGCGTCAGCCACGCTGGGCAGGTAAACACGTGTACAGCTAGATGCAGTTCTCATGTCCCATTAGGATCACTGGGGAGAATGCACTGTGTGCTACTCTGGAAAGCATTGCAACACATATCTATAGCGCGACTTGAGATGTCAGTATAACATTGCGAACCTTTTAGCTGCATCTGTGAGGGTGAGTCACCCAGCAATTAGGTTTTTGCTGGACCGCAGGTAGAGAGTTGTCGCGCCAGCAATGGTGAACACGGGCGCGTCCAGAGGTGACTTGGCTCTTATTTACATAGACATGTGATGTCTGTATAACACTCGAAGAATTGTAACTGTATACCCGAAAATAAACATGACTTTCACCTGCTGGCTGTAGGCGACAGTGGCATGAGAGCAATGGCCCACTCCCCTGTATTTGTCTATCTGCTGGTGGCTCGTGACGGCGTTGGCACGTCCATGCCTGGAGCCTCTCATATGTTGTGGTTGACGATAGTTCGAAAGCGTTTTTACACATGCAATGAGTGCTTGTGCACTGCATTAGTTTTGGCTGTTTAAGTGTTGTGAGTGTGTTTGCAGAGCCTTTTACATGCATTATTTTGACAATTTACGAGTTGTTTGCATGTCTGCACATCAGAGTACTGCATTATTTCGGTGATTTACGTGTAGTCTGCACTTCTGTAGACTATTTACTGTGACCCCAAGCATCCGAGGGTGAGTTTTTTTATCAGTGTTATAAATAAACTAAGTGAAATCCGTTCCTAAATAAATTATATGCGTTATTTTGACAATTTACGAGTTGTCTGCGTGTCTGCATATCAGTGTACTGTATTATTTAGGTGATTTACGAGTAGTTTGCAGGTCTGTAGCCTGTTACACGTATTATTTCGAGAGCGAGCGTGTTTGCAGAACCTTTTACATGCATTATTTCGATAATTTACGAGTAGTTTGCAGATCTGTAGACTGTGTGTTGTGACCCCAAGCATGTCCGAGCGAGTGTTTTGTATCAGTGTAATAAATGAACTACATGAAATCCATCCCTAAATAAGTTGTTCCAAAATAAATAAAGTACACTCCTTCCTCCCCCCAGTAGCCCAGAACAGGCTGAGCCCTTTTCCCGTCACTTTCCCCCTCCTGACCTCAATGGAACGATAGCGTCCTCTGGTGGCTCTACTGTGTAGTAGGTCAGTTTGACTCCAGACCTCATGGTGCACACACTAGATGGAGCTACTGCCTCAAATTGTTTAAATAAAGACTGCCTGCAAAATAAAGACTTACGTCCATCCTATCCAGCAGCCCAGCACAGGCTGAGTCCTTTTCCCGCCAATTCCAGGGAAGAGGTGGCGGTCGGATGACTTAGGTTATTGGAGGTAGCCAAAGTGACCTTTTTTCCCTTCATTTTCTCAGGTTAGTTGAGGAAGCCCAAATGACCTTTTTTCCACCAAAGTTTGAAATTCCCGCTATTTTCTGGGGGAGGGGAGGGGATAGGTTAGTGAAGGTAGCCCAAGTGATCTATCTTCCTACCAAAATTCGAACTTCCCACCATGATGTCATTGCTATGTTGCCACATCTATTGACACCATCTTAAAACCACTGTCTTGAATAAATTTCGCAACTATGCAGAGTGGGGTGACGCACAGGTTGCCCTACTACTTTAGTAGAAACCCTTGAGTAACACAAGAGATATTGACTTTAATTTACGAAAGGAGAAAATATAAAAATGCAACAAATGAAGCAAGCGGAAATGAATACAAACTTCTCAAAAATGAAATGGACAGGAAAATGAGATCGACTAGAGGTGCAAAACGGCTAAGCGGGAATGGCTAGAAGCAATTATCTCTAGGGGTGCGATAGATGCCGCCTACAGAAAAATTAAAGACACCTTTGTAGAAAAGAGAACCACCTATATGAATACCAAGAGCTCAGGTGGTAAGCCTGTCCTAAGCAAACAAGAGAAATACGAAATATGGAAGGAGTATATAGAGGAGCTATACAAGGATGATGTACTTGAGGGCAATTTTATGGAAATGGAAGAGAATGTAGATGAAGATGAGATAGGACATATGATACTGCGTGAAGAATTTGACTGAGCACTGAAGGGTCTAAGTAGAAACAAGGTCGCGGGAGTAGACAACATTCCGTTAGAACTACTGATAGCCTGGGAAGAGCCAGCCATGAACAAGCTCTTCCTTCTGGTTGGCAAGATGTATGAGACAGGTGAAATATCCTCAGACTTCAAGAAGAACATAATAATTTCAATTCCAAAGTAAGCTAGTGCTGACAGGTATGAGAATTACCAAACTATCAGTTTAATAAGTCACGGCTGCTGAATACTAAAACGAGTTCTTTACAGGCGAATGGAAAAATTGGTAGAAGCCAACCTCGAGGAAGATCAGCTTGGATTCCGTAGAAATGTGGGACCACGCGAGTTAATACTGACCCTACCACTTATCACAGAAGTTAGGTTAAGGAAAGGTAAACCTATGTTTACAGCATTTGTAGACAAAGAGAAAGTTTTTTGACAATGTTGACCGGAATACTCTCTTTCAAATTCTGAAGGCGGCAGGGGTAAATTACAGAGAACGAAAACCTGTTTACAATTTGTACAGAAACCAGAAGACAGTTATAAGAGTCGAGGCAAAAAGGAAGCAATGGTTGTAAACGGGGTGAGACAGCGTTGTAGCCTATTCCTGATGTTATTCAATCTGTACATCGAACAGGCAGTAAAGGAACGAAAGAAAAATTTGAAGTAGAAATTAAAATGCAGGAAGAAGAAACAAAAACCTTGAGGTTTGCCGATGAGATTGTAATTATGTCAAAGACAGCAAAGGACTTGGAAGAACAGTTGAATGGAATGGACAGTGTCTTGAAAGGAAGATATAAGATGAACACAAACAGAAGCAAAACGAGGCTAATGGAATGTATTCGTATTAAATCAGGTGATTCTGAGGGAATTATATGAGGAAATGAGACAATTAAAGTAGTATTTGAGTTTATCTATTTGAGCAGCAAAATAACTAATGCTGGTCGAAGTAGAGAGGATATAAAATGTAGACTGGCGATGGCAAGGAAAGCGTTTCTGTACAAGATAAATTTGTTAACATCAGTTATAGATTTAAGAGTCAGGAAGTCCTTTCTGAAAGTATTTGCATGGAGTGTAGCCATGTATGGAAGTGAAACATGGACGATAAATAGTTCAGACAAAAATAGAATTGAAGCTTTCGGAATGTGGTGCTACAGAAAAAATGTGTGTGTATTCCTAACGGACCAAACTGCTGAGGTCATCGGTCCCTAGACTTACACACTGCTTAAACTAACTTAAACCAACTTATACTATGAACAACACACACACACGCATGTCCGAGGGAGCAGTCGAACCTCGGGCGGGAGGGGCCACGCAAGCCGTTACGTAGCGTCTCAAACCACGTGACCACTCCGCGCGGGCTGTGCTACGGAAGAATTCAAATGGTTCAGATGGCTCTAAGCACTATGGGACTTAACATCTGATGTCCCCTAGACTTAGAACTACTGAAACCTGACTAACCTAAGGACATCACACACATCCATTCCCGAGGCAGGATTCGAACCTGGAACTGTAGCAGCAGCGGTTCCGGACTTAAGCACCTAGAACCGCTCGGTCACAGTGGTCGGCTACAGAAGAATGCTGCACCGCGAGTATTGAGAGCACGGTGGGTGTGAACAGCTACAATTCCTACTATTGCCTGTCACATAATTATCCGTGGCTCTGGAGACGACTCGTAGTTCTTCTCATCGAACAGCAGCAGCAGCAACAAAGCCATTCAGCACTGTCTTCGGCTACATTCTTCATCGTCCACACAGCTACAACATCATAAGACTGTTAATTGAAAAATTAGAAACTTACATTGACATTGCCCAGCAACATTTCTTTCACAAAGTATGAATAATTCGATTAATAACTTGCAATAGTTAAAACTTGTAGGGGACCTGTGTTGTCATTGTCCTCAGACGTTATTACCAAGGAGGGCCCCTTTCTTGTACTTGCAATCACCGTGTATCGCATGAATATGGAAATTGATGAAATATTTACTGCCAGTTATGTGTGTTTGCTGATGACCAGTTTCAGTATAAATTTTCTGCCCCAGTAACTGTTCATTCTTGTATTGCATAACAGAGGCCACTTAAAGTAAAGTAAAATTTCACTGGCAAAACTAATAACTAAATATGCAGCACAAATTAAGAGTGCGATATTTCATTTGTTCTGTATTTAGTTTAGCGAGTGACTTCTGCTGGATTAGTATGTATTTTATTGTTGTTATTATAAAAGTAAAATCAACTGCTCATTTGCTTAAAGTAAATTCAGTTCAGTCTTTCGATAATCAAAAGTAAACTGCTTGCCTTTTTTCTAAATTTTCCGTTGCATGACACTGAGGTTACTGAAAGTTATTTCTTTACATAACGAAGTTTAACTTGAGCCAGTCATTTATTTAACGAGTAATTTCATTTACCGTTGCTTTAAAAATTTAGGATTTCAGAAAAAGTAACTGCAATCTCAGTGCTTTCTGATTCGTTTATTTTCTCGTGAGCTGCTGTGCTGTGTAAAAGCGTGACAACCTGCTGTTGCCACGCCAGTGATTATTTGCTTAAATTTCTTTGCCATTACGTTTCTCAAGATTCTGGAGATTTATTGCTGTAGTGGGCTGGCGATTGTTTAAGTATCCCTATGTTTTAGCTAATCGGTGTTTTCTTTGTGTTAACAGTGATTTTTTAAGTAAATACTACGCGGTACCCTTTTTCGCCCCCTATGCGGTTCGTGAGCGATTACACTATATTCCACACATTTCAGAAGAGTCTGTTGTACACTTTCCTCCAACTAAATGGTGTTATTTTCCTTCGGTAACGACAGTCTTACTCACTCTAAACTTTCATTAGGCATATGCGATCATGGTCAGTTATATCGCAATCCAGTAGGCCGATTAGGAATGTGGAGGTTACACGTGGTCCCCCATACGAGTTTTCGATCCATCCAAACACCAATATATGTGACTTTTTCACTGAAACATATTGAGCGTGTGCTTTATGTTATCTCTAGGTAGAGTTTGTTTTTGTGCAGTTGTCTCGGTCTGCGTGTTACCAGAAAAACTTCGCACTTGTCGACGTTCACTTTTACACGCAGTTTCTCGAACCAATGCTCATCTGTTCCGAGAGCCGTCGTACGTCTCCGGCGGCGTAATCAGTGCCACGCACATGAACTTCCAACACAGTGTACTTTGCCTGTAAGCATAGGGTAAAGTTGTTCGAGCCTTGAATGCGATTTGCTGTCTGTGGTTCCTCATATGAGTTTTCGATCCATCCAGACACCAGGGTATGCCACTTTTTCACTGAAATGTATTGGGCGTGTGTGTAGTGCTAATCTCTCTGTAGAGTTTATTATTGTGCAGTTGCCTCGGTCTGCGTATTAACAGAACAGCTTCGCACGTGTCGAGGTTTACTTTTACACGCCGTCTCTCCAACCAAGGCTCGTCTGTTCCGAGTGCTGTCAGTGGACGTTAATTAATGTTTCATTGTTTCCAGTCTTGCGCCAGGATGGCTGTGTCATCCGCGCAGATGGCAACATTTGTGTTTCATGAAGTTGGAATATCGTTAATGTATAAAGCTGCTCGTCTTCAAAAGACCAAACAACATGGAAACGAGTAAGTGACTGAAGGCGTGTAGTATAGTTAGAGTAGTCGCAGTTTTGACTCTTTTCAGGTGAGGGGCGTCGGCTGCGAGCTGAACCCAACGACGTGTTCAACCCGCAGTATGTGGGGTGTGGAGTTTAGACAGTAAATGGTTCTGTGGCGTTTTGGGTATGTTTATCGTGTCGTGACTTACGCCCGCTCTTACGCTCGCTCATCCGGTTGCCGTGAAAGTGACCTATAAATTTTTCCTAAGATACCGGATGACCAAGTGTTGCCCTTTCTGCTACATCTTCATGAGTATGGCGTGACACTCCCCTCTTCCAAGATAACAACAACCGAGTTCGCTGAGCTGCATGTGTATGTTCCCGGTTTCACGAACACTCAGTCAGCCTACCGCACATCGAAAGGTCTGCTGAATCGCCCAATTGTATTCAAACAGAAATGTGGTTATTGCGCAAGGGATCTAATCGTCAAAGCCTCCAAATGAATAAGGCATTGTTGAAGAAACGTGTAGACACCTTCCTCATCGCTGTTAGAGCTCTGTCACACGGTATTAATGTGATGTGTCTACGGAATGAGTAATCTTTTGTCTGGTGTGCTTACGTGCACCGTGTATTTTTGCTTTGTCAGCAGATCTCACAAAAACACATATACACAATGTAAATGGATCCTAACAAAAACTTATATTCAGACGAAGATGGTCTGGAAAAAAGTTTTACAAGGGAGAAGAAATACATTTGGAATTCCGCAGGGTTCAATTTTGGGCTTCCTCTTATTCCTTCTTAATTCCTCAAAAATGCACCAGCTTCATGACTTGTATAGTTTGCTTTTTTTTAATAAGAAACTGTTTCTCAATCCTCTTTTGACCATAGGAAATTTCTACCTGCGAAACGGATATAAAATAAATCTGTAGTCTCGGTACATTTCAGTAAATCACTCCTGTGTTCTACTGCGAACAGGACTCGAAGAGTTAGTTCACTCTTGACCGTGCGCACATTATCATCTTTGGGGCAAGAAGTGTTGCCAGCATGGGAAGCGCACCGCGACGACTTCTTTCGAACATTCAACCACTGTCGTGACAAATAAAACGTTGAAGATCTATCACCAAGTGGTCGCCCACAGTCAACACCTACAGCTGATGCCTGTTGTCTGCAAATTACGGCTCGTAGTAATTCCAAAGAGGCGCAACGTAAGAGGCTGCTTTTTTTTCATGCAACTGAGGAGACAGGCGGTATGCAACCATCTCTTCACGATCAGTTTGGCTTCTAGGCATCAGTTAAGAAGAAAGCTCGAACTCCAACAGCAATTTTGTGAGCGAAGATGTTGCGTGAGGGATATCTTAGAACGAAAACTGCGTCGGTGGCGTCGTATTCTCCACAACAAAGAGAGCAAATTTGTCTGGCACCTGATAATCGTCACAGAAGAGTGTGAAGACGTTACACGTCTGATTCACGCAGTCCCACACTTTCAGAGAGAGCTCATTCAATCATAGTCATGTTACGAGCCAGGTATCGTGCACGAGTGTCGGGCGCTCCTCATCGCTTTCGAGGGTAGTATCTATCTACACAGGCAGAGAACGCCGGCATCCACTTAAAACGTTATTCATAAAGATAACGACCAAACCTTCCACAACGTATTCATGAACGAGGGATTCGTCTATCAAGACGGTAACGCACGAACACAATGCGACTCCCCTGTAAACAACTTCCTCTAGGATGCAGGAATCCACCGAACAGAATGGCATCAGTGTGTGTAGATATTAATTCCTTCCGATCAGTTGAAACTGAAACAGCGTAGTTTCAGCAACACTCCTAGCACTCTGGATGACCTAAGGGGTCCGCTGTCGAAGCTGTGGACAGGTGTAAGGGTCCAGTCACACTCTTTCTCTTATCCCTTCCTCCCAAAATAGACTTTAAGATAAAAGTAAAAAAAAGAACAAGCACTACAAAGGATTTATCCGAATGGGACGGAAATAGCAGTTGTGATGTACATGTACAAAAACACGAATGTTAGCGATTTGAGGAAAATTCGATGATTTATTCAAGAGAAAGTGATTCACAAATTGACCAAGCCAGTAACGAGTTGGTACACCCGTTGGCATTGACTTATAGAGTTGTTGAATGTTCTCCTGAGGGATATCGTGTCAAATTCTGTCTAGTTGGCGTATTAGATCGTCAAAATTCAAAGCTTGTTGGAGCGCACAGCCCATAATTCTCCAAACGTTCTCATTTCAGGAAAGGTAAGGCGTCCTGCTTGTCTTCGTCGGATATCTCCCAAACTGAGAACGTTTGGAGCCTTATAGGCAGACCCTTCCAACCAGCTCGGGATTCTGGAGGCGTAGCGCGCCAGTTGTACAGAATTTGGCACGATGTTCCTCAGAAGGGCTTCCCACGACTCTGTCAACCAATGCCAAGCCGAATAACGGCTTGCACAATGGCCAGAGGTGGGCCAATGCGTTATTGACTAGCTCAATTTCTGAATCTCTTTCTCTTGAATAGAACAAACCTTTTTTTACTGTATTACTTTGATATGCTAAAGAGAAGATAGTGGGTTTTAACCGGTTGTTGAGTAACTGGAACAAGTTATTTTATTGATCTGTCGTATGAATCTGCTGCGCGTCGTAACTGGCATAGAACGGAAAGGCGGTCACCAAGCATCGCATTGCGAAAGCCTGATGTGAATGCAGCGACGAGGGAATAATGGTCTAAGAACAAGATCCTTTGCATCCATAACCAATTTCGTTTTCTCAAAAATGAAGAAAAATATAGAATTGTGATAATCAGTAGTTGTATTATATTCATTCTGGACTAGCGTGTTAACAATTGCGATGGGCCAGGCCTACACTTTTCCATTGATTATTCGAGATGTTAAGAAAATTTGTTCTACGAGCTGCAACGCCTGTAATATTATTGGAAGTTCTATAATGTCCGTCCTTTGTGATGTATTTACTGTTGTTGAGTCGGCCATACTGCCGCTTTGATCATCACTGGGTGGGCAGTTTTTGTACATATGTGACCCCTGTATTTGTTACACTGGATTGTTTGAAAATGGCCACATGTGCCCCAACGAGCCACAACCAAGAAATAAAAAAAGATATTTCTAAGTGCAGCTTGTGACGGAGCTAAAACCATTTATTTCAATTATAAGACAACTTGCGTCCTGTTTGTGCCTGCAGCATGCTGCAAGTTCGTTGATCGAATGTTTATTTTCAGAGTGACCTGATATGAAAGTATGTTTATTTGCCTTTCTGACAGTTTGCGTAAAGTGCAAAGGTTAATCCGCTGCGCAAAGCTACGACGGACATCTATTCCATTAAATTATAATTTTTAAATCTTTTTTTTTTTTTTTTTTTTTTTTTTTTTTTTTTTTTTTTTTTTGCTAGCGGCACTAGAATAGCTAAAAATTTTGTGCAATCAGATGCTAATCTACAGGCCCTGTTAGAATGATTGTACAGGTTAATATATTTTGAGTGGGGATTTTTAATTAGCCCCGTATGCGGTGGCTCACACGTGCTATGTTATCGAAACAAACTTACGATTATGCTGATCTGTACCACTCGAGATGATAAGGCTGTATAATGATATTGTAATAGGAACCGCCTCTTTTATATAGAGTCGCAATTCTCTCTGATAGAATGGCGATCAGAGTGCAATAGTGTCTTTGTTTTTAGTGTTGTTATCAGGCCTGGTAGGGTTCATAAGGACTGAACAGCGTCAGACATTGAGTGATCATTGTGAAGGCTATGAAGATGTCACGTACTCCTGTGGGACAGCGTTGTCAACAGCCGACATGTTTGAAAGGAGCATCATAGTGGGTCTCCATTTGGCCAGCCGATCGAATCGGGCAATGTCCAAATTTGTGGGGCGTTTGGATGTGACAGTAGCCTGATGGTGGACTGCATCAGAATGTGAGAGTAGTCATAATGGTAGTCAAGGTTCAGGCCGACTATGAATGACCACCACAAGGGGCGATCGCCGACTGTGCATGAAGCACGTCATTAATCCTTCCCATCTTTGTTTGCTATCCAAAAACATGTAACAAACTTCCTGCTGGAGTCGGTGACATCTTCCACTACTGGTCGGAGACTAGCAGTAGACGCAGTAGGGAGTTACCGTCCCACGTGTAGTCTGCCGTTAATACCACAACACTAATGACTGTATTTGGAGAGGTGCCATGACCGGGAAGCATGAACTGCTGATGAACGGCGTCCCACTACGTTCAGCGATGAATCGCGGTACTGTACTACCCCGGATGACCGTCTTCAGTAAGTATGGCGGCGATCTGGGATGAGGTCCCATTCTGCCAAAGTTTGGGCGAGGCACAGCGGTGTTACTCCTGGCATCATGCTGTGGGGAGCTACCTGACATGACTTCGGGCCAAGGCTGGTAGTGACTGAGGGAACTCTGACGGCACGGTCATCGTGCTTTGTCATGTGCTATCTCCCAGGCGACAGTATCGTGGTGCCACTTTTCAAAAGTCCAATGTTCGTCCACACCTATATCTATGAGGTGCGTGTGTAATGTTAAGATAGTCCTGTGCGCCGCAATATCTCCACCCCTGGCCCCATAGAACACGTAAGGGACCAGCTCGGACGTAAAATCTGTGCCACTGTCAGTATCCAGCGTATCAGAGACCAGTTAAGCAGTTATGGGCGAGCTTGCCTCAGGAGACGAAACAATGGCTTTATGACACCCATCCCAAATGAATCAGTGCATGCTTCGAGGCCAGAGGTGATCCATCTTCATCTACACTCCGGAAGTTATCTTACGGCTTGTGGTGGAGGGTACTTAGTCATTCCCATCTTCTTCCGTTTCAGTCGCAAATGGTTCGCGGGAAGAACAATTGATGGTAAACGTCCGTGTGGGCTCCAGTCTCTGTAATTTTATGTTCATGGTCTTTTCGGAAGATATACATAGAAGGAAGCAATATATTGGTTGACTCTTCTAGAAATGAACACACTCAGAATTTTCACAGTAGAGCACACCGTAATGTAGAACGTCTCTCCTGTAGCGTCTGCCACCGGAGTTGGGTGAGCATCTCTGTGATACCTTCGTGCTTACTAAGTGAATCTCTTCTTTGGATATTCTCTGTTTCCTTTCTCAGTCCTATGAGGTGCAGATTGCAGACTGAGAAACAGTATTCAGGTATTAGTTGAATGATATCTCCTTTGTTGTTAGACTACATTTCCTAAGGATTCTTCCGCTGAATCTGTCTCTCATCTGCCTTACACATAATTAGTTTTATGTGGTCGTTCCACTTTATATCGCTCCGTACACAGTCTCCTAGATATTTTATGTACGTAACTGCGTCCAGTGACTGTTCTGAAGTCGTGTAATCATACAACACAGGGTCTTTCTCTTTACATATTGGCAATGCATTACATTTGTTAATGATGGGGTCAACTGCCAGTCCGTGCACCAAGCGTCGACCATCTGCGAGTCTTTCTGCACTTTGTTACAATTATCTAGTGTCGTGACTTCCCTGTATACGACAGCATCATCCGCGAAAGGCTTCGTGGATCTTCTGACGTTAACTAATGGCCCATTTATGTAAGTTATAACGTGAAAATTAATAGTCCTATAACAATGCCTTGGTGCATGTCTAAAGACTTCTCTCCGTTCAGAATGATATGCTGTGTCACTTTGCTTGAAACTATTAACTATTCAATCCAATTACACAGTTTGTCTGATATTCCTTACATTCGTATTTTTAACATTAGGCAGCAGTGCGGAAAAATACCGAACGCCTTCAGGAAATCAAGGAACACAGCATGTACATGGGCGCCTGAATCTCTTGTGGATGAACGGAGCAGGTTGGTTTTCATGTGATCGTTGTTTTAGGAACCCATGTTGAGATTTTCGGTCTCTAAACATCTCATAATACGCAAGCATTAACCTATTCCAAAAGTCTACAATAGACAACGTCTGATATCTATGCCTATTGTTTTTTGTGTCTGTTCGACGGCCGCTGTTAAAAACGAACGCGACAAGTATTTTTCCCAACTATTAGGAACGCTTCGCTCCTCTAGAGACTTACGCTACACTTCTGCTAGAAGAGCCCTTTCATTACTCTACGTAGAATCAAACTGGTATCCCATCAGTTCCAATGGCCTTTCCTGTGTTGAGCGAATTCAGTTGCTTTTCCGACCTTTACCCCCTTATTTCGATATCCGTCATTAAGTCGTTCGTGTGATTTTCCTCTGTGAAACAGTTTTGGAAAGATACGTTTAGTATTTCGGTCTTTTCTGTGTCATCCTCTGTTTCAGTGCCATTATGGTCGAGAGGGGGCGCTGCCATTTACTTTGGTTATTTTTTTTATTTCACAGTAAGGTTATTTCGTCACTTTCATAAAATTTATTTTTCCATTTCCTGTTCCCCTTGAATCTGAACCTACAGACGCTCGTTGACGTGCAGGTGGTTCAAACCTTATCTGAGCAGCTTATGTTCTGATGACCCACCACTTACAATAAAAAATGCCGAGCTGTTACTTTTGATGATATTACAATTATTGTAATTAATTTTTTTCTTTAATTAATAAGTAGTTCTCCGAAAAAGCACACTCAGTCCTGTGGACGATAAATTCAGATTCGCACAGCAAGTAGAATAAAACCAGCAATTAATATGACACAGGAACAGGATTCACTCCAGACTTTTTCGTCCTTTTTTGATGAAACATTGAAATGGAAGAATAATTTGATTGAGCTTCTAGAACTGCGCCATTGAGTGCCACTGGTGTCGAAGCTCTGATACATCAAATACGGACAGTGAATAAAGTGCAGCAGCCACCTGCAGATGGATCTGAAAGAGAAATGGTAGTGATGGGTGTATTTTATATTCTTCCGTCCCATAATTGTGGGAACGAGGATGGTCGCTGTACTGTCTTCACTGTAAATTTCCCGCCTTTGTACATGGAAAATCCAATAGCAAGCCAGACCAGTATATGTAAGAGACGCACATCGACCCGGTAGTAAACGCTCTACTTACGTAAAAGGTGGTGTACATCTTCGAAAACTCAGATTTTAACTCAAACATCGCGTAGCTTGAGCACCATTGCATTGGATCGAACGATAGTCTGGCCATTGTACCCTGTTATACTGTGAGAACAAAGCTTGTTTCGTCGAACGGTGTACACAGTAGTTGAAAGCAGGGCTACGTACAGCGAACAGAGGAGAGACAGAAGGCAAAGCTAGCGACACGTCGTCCGGCGCGGCTATTAGGCCGCCGCTGCAGGCAGCAGGTTCAGGCCGCCCTCCTGTGGCCCGTTTGCCATCGGAGCTCCTCTTTTTGCGTCACGCTCTGTTTGACCACTTAGCGGCCCTTTGTTTTCCCGAGAGAGCTCCCACGACAAACAAGCTCCCTACTAAACACACACCTGCTAATCCACAAGACAGATGAGAAGGCCTTTTGGATTTTCTGCCCGCATTTGCAGAGCGAGGAAGATGAACCGCCCACAAGGAAGACCTCCAAAGAGTTCAGATAAGGACAGTAAACGAGTTGCTAGTCTCAACTAACAGGAGACAGCCAGAAGAAGACTAGAGTTCCCAATTTTATATTTAAGCAAAAACAGGACATTTTCAAAACGCTCTACAAAAAAAATCAGAAAGGGTGAGTAAGAACTAGATCATGATTCAGTTGTCAGTCACATTTGAACAAAACGGGATATTAATTTTTACTGATTTATTTACCCTAGAAAGATTAGAGCCATCAGGTCCTCTCTTACGTCCAACCGCGGATTCTACATGCGTGATATTACTTACTTACATGCATGTCCGAAAGAAGTGACACTGTTGACGAATCACAGCTGTACGAAATACACTCTAAGACAAAAAGAAACGACACACAACGCAGAAATTATCCGAATGGGACGGAAACCGATAGGTGTGGTGTACCTATACAGACAAACAAATGACTACAATTTCAGAAAAAGTCAATGATTTATTCAAGACAAAGAGTTTCACAATTTAGCAAGTCAATAACGTGTTGGTCCACCTCTGGTCCTTATGCAAGCATTTATTCGGCTCGGCATTGATTGACGCAGTTGTTGTAAGTCCTCCTGAGAGATAGCGTGCCAAATTCTGTTCAGTTAGGACTTTACATCGTCAAAATCACGAGCTGATTGGAGGGCCCTGCCCATATTGCTTCAAACTTTCTCAGTTGGGGAGAGATACAGTGACATTTATTGCCAAAGTAAGGTTTGGTAAGCACGAAGACCATCAGCAGAAACTCTCTCCGTGTGCGGAATTATCTTGCTGAAACAGAAGCCCAGGACGGCTTTCTGTGTAGGACAAAAAACGGGGCGTATAATATCGTCGATGTGCCACTGTGCTGTTGAGGTTTCTGCTGATGACCACCAAAGGGGTCCTCCTATGAAAAGAAATGGCACCTCAGGCCAATGACTCTTGGTTGTTGGGCCATAAGCGTGGCGAGAATCAGATTGGAATCGCACCGATATCTGGGGCGTCTCCAGAGACTTCTTCTCTGGGCACTGGGGCTCTGTTGGAAGTGGAACTCATCACTGAAGACAATGAGTTTCTGGGCCGAATACATGTCTGGAGACACCCCACACAGCGGTGGGATGACAACCTGATTGTCACCCGCCATACGGCTGACGGCCATGAGTGATGGTCCGTGGTGCCATTTCTTTTCGTAGGAGGACTCCTTTGGTAGTCATCCGCGGCATCCTTACAGCACAGCCGTCCGTCGACGATATTCTACATCCCGTTTCGTTGCCCTTCATGAAAAACCATCCTGGGTGGACATTTCAAAATGATAATGCCCGATAGCATATAGCGAGGGTTTCTACTGGTCGTCTTCGCGCTTACCAAACACTGTCTCAGCCAGGTCACCGGGTCTCTCCCTAACTGAGAAAGTTTGCAGCATTATGGGCAGGCCCTCCAACCAGCTCGGACTTCTGACGATCTAACGTGCCAATTTGGCAGAATCTGGGACGATATCCCTCAGGGGGACATCCTACATATTAGTCAATGCCAAGTCGTGTAACTGCTTGCTTAGGGGCCAGAGATGGATCAACAGAGTCATTGACCTGCTCAGTTTCTGCTGCTTATTTTCTTGGATAAATCATGAAATTTTTCTCAGATCCTAGTCATTTGTTTTTCTGTACATGTACATCACACCTACCTATTTCCCGCCCATTTGCGTAATTCCTTCGTTGTGTGTCGTTTTCTTTTTGTATTAGAGAATACCTTGAAAGTAATTCGCTTACTGTGGATTTCTTGACATCAACCGTATTAAACACGGCTCTACCACTCAATAGCGATAAACGAAAATTTGTGCTGGGCTAGGACTCGAACCCGGATTTCCTGCTTATCATGAGCGGTCGCCTTAACCGCTTCATCTGCTACCTGTGCACACTCCGCGGGCCGACCCGAACTCTCATATGCCTCACTGTCTACATACTCATATCGTAGCGCACTAAATTCATCAATACGATATAAGAATTTAGATAGTGTGACATATGGAAGTTTCCATCAGCCACGGGAGCGTGTGCAGTCAGTGAAAGTGGTTAAGGCGACCGCTCGCAATGAGTTCGTTGGTTTGGGGGAGTGGACCATACAGAGAGGTCGTTAGAGAAGGATGGGAAGGGAAGTCGGCCTCGCCTTTTCAAATGAACCATCCCACCATTTGCCTGAAACGATTTAGGGAAATCACGGAAAACCTAAATCGACGCATATCTGAACCGTCGTCTTCCCGAATGCGACTCCAGTGTGTTAATCACTGCGCCATCGCGCCCGGATCGCAATAAGTGGGAAATCAGTGTGCGAGTCCCGATCCGCGACAAATTTTCCTATATCGATAGTGAATAGTAGATCTATACCTAATACAGCCAAAGTGAAGGAATTCGCAGTCAGAGAATTAATTTCGAACTGTACGTTTGAATAATGACACAGATGTTACATTTATTATGGGATTCGAGAGTTACAAGCAACTGTAATACATGGCTACTGTAAATGATTTATTTGTTGGTCAAATATCTGTGTTTTACAAAGTATTAGACGTACAAATATGACAGATGCGTGAACAGAGCCGTAAATTCACCAGGTTTGCATTGTACTCACCAGATAGCGTTACGAGTACAGAACCTTAACAAAATGACGACAAAGCAAGAAAAGATTTTTTGTGTGTTGGAATATCTGAGATGTTTATCTGTCACAATAGTGCAGCGTGCATTCAGAAAGAATTATGGAAGAGAAACGCTATGTAAGTAGAGCATTGTGCTTTGATATCGACAATTGAGAGACACTGTCTCCGTAAACAGGAAACTACCGGTCTACCAAGTGCGCCAGACGCAACGGTGAGTGAGTGAGGGAAAGTTTGCTACGCAGTCCAAAAAAATCAGAGATTTGTGCAAGCCACGAACTTGGCATACCGCAGAAAACTGCGTGGAAGATTATGTGACTGTTGTTGCACTTAAAACCGTACCGTCTGCAGCACGTGCGACACATGAAACGAGAAGATTTTGGCCAGCGCCTTCAGTTTTGCTTCCCAATGCAGGAAGCACTTGAGGATGCTCCAAGCTTATATCCAGTGACAAAGAAACCTTCCGTGTATCTGGAAAGTTTAATCGCAACAATGTGAGAGTGTAGGGCACAGAAAACCCGTGTGAAATTGTGGCGCTTGTATGAGAGTCACCGAAAGTTAACGTTTGTCCAATGTTACAGAGGAAGCTGTGTGGAGCGTGTTTCTTCTGTGAAA
Organism: Schistocerca americana; assembly: GCF_021461395.2. NCBI lineage: Eukaryota > Metazoa > Arthropoda > Insecta > Orthoptera > Acrididae > Schistocerca > Schistocerca americana. The sequence goes on along the minus strand of NC_060123.1, from coordinate 283,178,551 downwards.
AGACTTTGACGGTTACCTCTTACCTTGTTATGTTACAGTTGAGATTGTTCCCACATCTGAATGCTGATTACGAGAATTTCGCCTTGAAGCACTGATGTTCGTCGCTATCTGAATGACGAATTTCCGCATAGTTGGATTGGATGTAGTTGTGAAGATGATGTTCTGTTCTTTTGTCCCCCCTCCTTCCCCAGGTCGCTTGACGTAACGCCTTGTGACTTTCTTCTTTGGATGCATATTACAGATATTCTTTACGTACCTCCCATTGTCAAGAGCATTGGTACAGCTCAGAAAACACTCAGTGCTGCTGTGATGACCATGACATGCTACAGAAGGTATGGATCGAACTTGACTACCGCCTGGACATGTGCCGTATGACCAGAGAGACACTGACGGAACATTCGTACAACGTAAAGAGCAAACTTTATGAGTTTACATTTCTATTCATGCACCAATAGTATTTTTACACGTAATACTTTGGAAAATATAGACCTTTGAAAACGAATGAAGTATTTGAGGTAGCCATGTAGAAAGAGCGGAAAGCAATTACACCTATAGCAAAAAAGTTGATACTAACTCACAAACCGTAGAACAACAAAGATCACATCTACATACGAGGGTTATTCGCAAAGTAAGGAACGTTCGATCGCGAAATGGAAACCACAGTGAAAAACCGATGAAGTTTTGCACAGGTGTGTTGGGCAGTGTCTCTAGTATGCCCGTCGATCGCGTTACGTCGTTCTTTTTAGTTCTGAGCACACAGGGAGAACATAAAGGTACCTAGACAATAGTGTCTCCCGCCAAGTACGAGGGCCTGGTGAGAAATTTCGCCTGAAGCTATGCAGCCAACATTACATAACTGTCGTGCAGTTTCTTCTTAAAGACAATTCTCAACCGCATTCTGCAGGGGCAATGAGGATGCTCCTGCATCGTTTTCAATTGGAAATGTTTGATTACCAAAAATACAGACCGTAACTGTCTCCCTCTGAGTTTCATCTCTGCTTACTTGAACCGCTGGCTATGAAGACGTTTTGGCACACACAACGAGATGTGGGCCAGTGTAGAGAATTGGCGGAAAGCACTGGCGGCTGCCTTCTGTAATGAGTGTATTGGAAAGTTGGTATAAAGCTACGACAAACGTCGGCGACTATGGAGATAAGTATCTGGAAGTTGTAGCTAACTGTTGCAAATAAAACAGTTCTGATTTTCACTGTGGTTTCCATTTCGCGACCTATCGTTCCTTACTTTCCGAACAGCCCCCGTACATACTCCGCAAAAGGTGTGTGGCAGGGGGAACCTTGTACCACTACAAGTTATCTCCTTCCCAGTTTCACTCGCAAAGGGAGAAAGGGTAAAAAGACGTCTAATCTTGACATCACGGTCCCTACCCTGGTGGCAGTAGAATAGTTCTGCAGTCAGCCTGAAATACGGGTTTTAAAAATTTTCTCAATAGTGGTTCGCGGAAAGAACGCCCGCCGTTTTCCCTCCACTTATTCTCATTTGAGTTCACAGAGGGTCTCCGTAATACTCAAGTGTTGATCGAACCTACCGGTAACAAATATACACTATGTTTCAGTGCCTGTGTTGTTCTAGTGTACTTCGCAATGTCCTTCAGACGTGCATTGCAGCTGTTGACAGCCGCGTCAAATAAGAGAATCATATACGCATTTGCGAATGTTTCTAAACTTTGGCTGCACTATGCATTGATGACAATCAAAATTTGTGCTGGGACTCGATCTCGGATCTTCCACTTTCCGCGAAGATCGCCTTGAGCGCCCTGGCCACCCGAGCACGCTTCCCGCACCGACCAAAACTTCCAAATGTCATGGCTTTCGTCTACATCCTGTACTCATACAGATGCTGTGAGTCCTATACAGAAAGAGACGTATGATTAAAATGGAAGCTCAGTTGTTAGACGTAAAACATATATTGCAGTGCCTCTGTTGATCTAACGTACTTTGCAATGTCCTTCAGAAAACCACAGATTTGAAATTTGTATGCAATATATGTCACATATGCATATGTTCACATATCCGTCAAAGAACCTTGATCGATTTCAACCAGTCTTGTTACAAATATCACCAAATATCTGGAAAGACGTACTGTGGGCGCAAAAACCACCAACCTCCCACCGGGGTTGGGTTAATAATAGGTTGACGAACTGATGAACGGGAAGAAGCCAGTGGTTGGGGATAGGGTAGCTGAGGAGACAGACAAACAAAGAGGAGTGAGGAGATGGACAGAGAAAGAAGGGAGGAGGAGATGGACACAGGGGGGAAAGGAGGAGAAGAGAAGATGGACAGAGAGAGAGTGGGGAGTAGATGATGGACAGAGAAAAGGTGGAGGAAAAGAAGAACAAATAGTGGGAGTAGCATTTGGACAGAGAATGAGGGGAAGAAGGAGAATATGGACAGAGAGGCGTGGGAGGATGAGTTGGATAGAGTAAGAGCAGGAAGAGATGATGTGCCAACAGCGAGTGGGAGAAAGAGATTATTAGAGAGGGTGGACAAGGAGATGAACAGAGAGAGGAGAGAGGTGTAAGAGGTAAGTGGAAGATGGAGAGGGATAGAGTACAGGTGGAAAAGGAAGAGAGGCTTACACAGGTGGAGCCACAGGTACGCAGTTAATTTAAAAAATGCCATAGGCTCGCTGTTTAAAGCCAATAGCTGGGACATTTCATCGCCCCCAAGTAGTGTTTGCCACCTAAAAAAGCGACGAGAAGCAGCCTTGGTCAGGTAATAAAACAAGATCGAAGCAGACCCCCACACTACCGGTACACATCAGTGTACCTGACATGAGTCCCAAGAGGCTTCATGCAAGACATCCTCCTCTAGCTCTCTACAGCCTCACTGGGGCTGACAATAGCTCTTGGAGAAGAGAATGGCTCCAAAATGCCCCAATTACTTGCCACCTAATGCCTTGTATTACTGAGGCAGTTCCTGGGTTTTATCAGCCCCACAAGATCTCGTCAACTCTGAACCGACTAAGAAACAGGCATGGAACATGTGCCGACTCACTCTTCAATTGAGACTGCTGTCTTCGCCAGCATGTGACTGCGGCGCACCTATGCAGACCATCCAACACATCAGAGAAGAATGCAGTGCCAGAGCGTTCAGTGGGGACTGTGAAGAATTCTTCATTGCATCCCAAAAATCCACTGAATATACAAAGACTAGATGTTTGTCTGTGAATATATGTAATGTTAGGTAAATGTAGAATAATGTGATCCAATACTGAAATGTACTAAAATGCCATACGCTAAATAAATAAAGGAAACTGTAATCATTACCACTTCAGATACGAAAACAGAGACTGTGCAGCCATAAACACTAGGAGTAGAGAGGTATACGTGTGTTAACAGCAAATACAGGCAGAAGAGCGCCAGAGTAGGGTTAATGCTAGAGAGATGAAGAGTTTTGTAGTTTCTGTGTGAACACAGGATTAATAACCAAGAGCGCCAAAATACAGATGTGGCGATTTCGCCTCCGAACGGCAATCGTTCTTATTATCTTTGTTCGACGTTTCCTTGGAACTGAAGTGTGGTGTGAGTCAGTTCGTTCTTTGATTTGTGAGGCTATTAATGTATTCCGTATGTACTCAGCAATATGACCAATAAATATCAATTTCATTCAGCAATCAGTTTGAGTGTCATTCCAGGTTCCTATCTAACCGGAATTCTCACACTGGTGACCTCGAACAACCAACCAAATCATTTTCAGCAAAATTCGAGACGCGCAATGGAGTTCTTTGCAATGACACTGGCCTGTTACAATGAGCAACGTTGTGCTTCTCCAAGTGTCTTAACGGGTCTGCACAGACACCGAATGGTGTGAAAACGGAAAGTGACAGATTTAGTCAACATTCTCCCAGAAGCATTTGAACAGACACTTTTTGTCGCGGTTTGATCTTCTCAGTGTCTTCAAAAATGATTCAGATCATCTTTTGCAATATCATGACAGCGTTCACATGGACAATTTTCTGTTATCTGGATATTCACACCTGTACAATATCGCACGTGCGCCAGGGTCAATGCAGCGAAACCCGTTAGTAAAAAAATACGTAGCAGATTCACCCGAATTACATGAGATTTCCGTGTTTCATTCCACGTCACATGCAATCGATGGGGTTTCATTCACCAAAGCCCGAAACGAAGTGAAACTCCGCAACTGGCAGCCTTGATCCATTGTAATAGGTAAAGGACAACCGAAACGCGATATCCAGGTTTGCAGGAACCCTTTTGCCATAGTTCCATTTGTTATAACGGAGACTGGCACAGATTTCATTCAGCGAGCAACACGTTCCATTATCAAGAGTTCGTAGCGATAATCTTCTGACTAAAGTTGAGGTTCTATGAGATCAAAGTGGTCACGATGCAGTTGCTCTTGTGGTATTTGATATTTGCCATGGCTTGGGATACACATGGCGTCCTACTTTACTTGGCTGACAGGTAGGCCTAATGCAAGCTTGTGTCCAAGACATGAACTCAGCCTTCATTTTCTGCCACACGAAACATCCTGCTACTACTTTTATAGTTGTCCATAGACCTCCATGAGGCATGTACAGGTAGTCCAAAGCAATTTTTTGAAGTTCTTGTGCGACTGCTGGACGTAATCGGTTTTGGGAGGGATCGCATCATAACCGAGTAACAGTTCTGGGAACTGTCACCCTCTCTAAGTCCAGTAGTAGCGCCCTGTAGTAATTCCTTGATTTCTAGGTCCTGTTGTTGCGATGCTGCAAGATTTTCACAACTGATGTTCATAGTTACTGCATTTATGTGTGAGAGAAAATTGGCTGTGATGTCTGCTCCCTTAAGATGGTGAACATCTGTAGTGCACTGGCTGTTGAAATCATGGTGACAGAACTGACGTGGCATACAGTCCTTGCGAGAGTTAAGGAAGGAGCACACTAGCAACTGATGGTCCGTAAAAATTGTTAGTGGTTTGCCTTCATAGTGTTCTGAGAAACGCATGACTGCTTCATAAAGCACCAACAGTTCCTGGTCGTAAGCTGACCACTTGTGTTGTGATTGAGAGAAAAACTGTAGCATTTGTTGTTGGCCTGCGACAGTCTGCTGGAAACTACACCTTTAGCAGTTTTGCTGGTGTCAGTGGCAACAGATAAGGAGCCGTAACAACGAATGTGCCAGTACAATGGATTGGAGCAAGCTTTTATTCGGTCAGATGCGTGTTGCGTCTTACTGGTCCACGACTATGATCGTTTGCCAAAGCATTCTTTCCAGTCGGTTCGTCAGTCAGTGGTGCCTGAATTTCGGCAGCCTGAAGTATATTACTACAGCAGAAGCTAATCGTTCTGAGGAAGCATCTCAGCTCTCGAAAGTTTGTTGGCCTAGGAATCTGACGAATGAGGTCTTTGTGTTGCTGTGTGGGTCTAATAACCACCCATGTCACAGACTGGCCTATAAAGATGACTTCTTGTTTATGGAGTTGACGTTTTTCTTCATTCATGACCATCCCGAATTGTTCCAAGGCTTTGAAAATTAGATGGTGTTCTTTATACTCGTGGGTGGATGCCGAAAATACCAAGATGTTATCCGGGTAAGAAAAAATAGGAGTTGACGGAGTGCTTTATCTATGAAACGTTGTCAAATGTGAGCGTAATTATTTAATCTGAAGGACATAAGAAGAAACTCATACAGTCAAGTGGCATAATCATCACAGTTTTTGGTATGTCTTCAGAGCCTGTTGGGATTTGCAAATACCCTTTCTGGGAATCAAACACCTGCTAACTCATGCACAGATTCTTGTGTATTAGGTATTGGGTATCTGTCAGATACTGTACGGGAATTAAGAGCTCTGCAATCCTCACACAGGTGGTAAGAACCGTCGTTTTCTGGCACTAAATTTATGAAGGATACCTACGTCGGGCCAAAGGGTGTACTATTCTGGCTTGTAGTAATTCATTGACAGCAGTCTTAGTGACTCGAAACTTGCCTGTAGCGAGCCTTATAAAAAACTGGTGGCTTTGGTATAGTATTTACCCTATGGACTATATCGTATTTAATGCTTCTCTTTTACCTTGGAACACTGGGAACGGTGATAAAATTGGTGGCACTGTTGTTTGCGTTTGCAGTACTGACCTGCATGATGGAGTAAGAGTTGTTTGTCCACCATGCTGGGATATTCTCATCCCCGAATGTAATTTCACCTGATTATTTCTCCTCTGATTGTTCACACATGTCACTCACTGTTGTTTGTGTGATCCACAAATGATTTTATGTGATGAGCTCTTTCACCCCTGAATTTTCCTATTTGCACTTGTACCACTTTCAGTCCCTTTGTCCTGTAAGACAATCTTGATTTTAAATGTTGCTTTTCCTCGTACCATTCTTTTTCTTTCCTCTTGTCTTCGTACTTCTTGTTAATAGCTTCGAGATCAGATTTCAAAGAACGGTAAGTACTATTCAGTGAGCCATTGATCACTATTTTGGAATCTGCAGATAGTATGCATGTGTAGGCGGTCTGCCAATACCTATCACGGATCACGGACGCTGTACTCTGTTGAGTCGAACTGCTTCATGCGCTAAACCAATAGAGATGTGGAAAATTGCACCCAGTAAAAGCTCATTTACGAAATCGGGAAACGCTAGGTAAATGTTTCATTCAGCCTGAGGTCCAGTGTGCATGTGACTGTTCCATACAGTTTGTCGTGCATGTCATTGGCGGGGCGCATCTAGAATATGCTACCCGAAATATTTACGTGTGATTTTCTGAAATAGAGAAAGAGGGAAGGAAGGTCAAAGGGTATGGGGAGAAGGGGGGGGGGGGGGGGAGAATCATGACTCACAGTCGCACAGGACATTGCGATATTACGAAGGCGAATTTTGAAAATTTGACCGGACTGTGACTGTGACTGGAACCTGGACACCCTCTTCTCTAGAACGGCAGCCTTAACCGTTTCAGCCCACCAGGACACGCCTCCCGTCAGACCCAAGTTCTCAACGTATCGAACGCTGAATAGCAGTGCTGCCCGTCCATTACACCTCCTTCTCATAAAGTCTTGATTTCCGTAGGGGCTCCGACCGATATTTGTGCCTCCTCACCGAAACATACGGCATGGAGCCGTCGTCCTCGATTGTCTTAATGTAACTGAGTATTGTATGTTTCGTCGGACATATCAGCATTCTTGGTCTTCCGCAACCAGTAACACCTGTTTCACTGTTGCTCCTTGTGTCTGGCTGACTGCATAGCGAGAAACATTTGCGTGCTCGATTCCCAAAACACGTATGAAACCAACACAATGGTGTCTGTTGTTTCTCGTAGCTAGTGTTCCTGGCCCCGTAGGCTGGGGGCGTGTCTGGTTTAAACAGCTGTTGTCTAGTACAAATGCTAAAAACTGCAACTTGGTTTTGACCTGTGACGTCACTGTCGTATGTTTCCGTGACTCCGTGCCCTTCGACAACTTGTTGCCGCGTAGGGGGACTGGGAAGCGCTGCCACCGTTCATTGTTGTCCCTTTCGTAATAATCGTGTCGTTGTTGCTGAACCTGAAAAAAAATTATATCCAATATCTGTAATTTGGTTTCCCGTGTGCCGCTTTCATGCGAAATCAACACTGCTTGAATAAGCAGCGGTAACTTATGGGGGGCAATTACTGAACTATATGAAATATAAAATCGTCGTAATTTCTGAACGGTTTGCGTTAGGACGTTCAAATTGCACGGTTGGTGCGGGGCATGATGGGAAATAGTGAGAGCATGCACGCACGGCTTGTTGTTATCGGCCATTTGCACGTGAAAATGTCGCGGTACATCGTGCTTGAGCGTATAGCGCTTGTGAAGGCCTACTATACGAGCAATAACAGCGCAACTGCGCCTCAAAGAAAGTTCAAGCTGAAGACAACCGGTCCAAGTGTGCTAACAATCTAGAATTTGATTCGCAAGTTTAAGATGGTTCAAATTGCTCTGAGCACTGTGGGACTTCACATCCGAGGTCATCAGTCCCCTAGAACTTAGAACTACTTAAACCTAACCAACCTAAGGACATCACACACATCCATGCCAGAGGCAGGATTCGAACCTGCGACCGTAGCGATCGCGCGGTTCCAGACTGTAGCGCCTAGAACCGCTCGGCCACCCCGGCCGGCGCAAGTTTAAGTGAAGGGTAGTGTTCGTGATGACAGCGTTGGCAATATCGGTCGCCCAAAAAGAGTGAAAAAGCCTGATAACAGCGAGAAGATACGCGCTATCATTCAAACCAGCCCCAGGAAACCGATCAGACGAGCTGCGCAACAAGTGGGAATCAACTGGTAGACACTGTGACAAATTGTTGTTGCAGACCTGCATCTCTTCCCATACAAAATTCAAACCCATCAGGCATAAAGCCCCAGGGCCATGAACAGCGGTTTTGTTTCGCCAACACTATTGTCCGCAGAACTTGGGAACAGGACTTTGATGTCAGTGTGGTCTGATTTAGCGACGAAGCCCACTTTAGTTTGGATGGATTCGGCAATAAGCAAAATTGGCGCATTTGGGGGACTAAGAATCAGCATTTCGCGATCGAGAACTCTCTTCACTTCACCTTCAATGGGTGACTGCGTGGTGCGCAATGTCCAGTCACGGAATAATCGGTGCGTTATTCTTTGATGGTACGGCGACTTCCGAACGGTGCTTGAAGATCTTGGAAAATGATTTCATTTCCATTATCCAAAGTGACCCTGATTTCGACAATATGTGGTTCATGCAAGACGGTGCTCGACCCCATCGAAGCAGGATAGTGTTTTATGTTCTGGAGGAGCACTTTGGGGTCCTCCTCGATTTGCCGCCATATTATCCGGTTCTCAACAAACGCGACTCCTTTATGTGGGGCTATATTAAAGACAAGATGTACGGCAATAACCCCAAAACCATTGCTGAGCTGAAATTATCCATTAAGGAGGTCGTCGGTAGCATCGATTTTCCGACAATTCAGTGGATCATACAGAAATTCGCTATTGATCTGCGCCATATCAAGGCAGGCATATCGAACATGTCATAACCTACATCCGAATATCTGTAGTGACGTTTACATGTTGAATAAAGTGTGTTAACGGCGTAGTTTGTAGCTAATTTACGTTTTTTTAAATAATTGTCATCCTGTATGTAACCAAAGTACGCATAGCATGCTGTCTGGCAGTTATTTTCGGTCTGTATCTGATGTTCCAGCGACAGAGTTAATCGTTGGAGCAAGGTCGCAACAAAAAACGCCTTTGTTTTAAACACTGCCATCCCAATTTGGATATCATATATGTGGCACTCTCTCTCTTATTTCTCGGTAATGCAAAACGATCTGTCCTTTCATCTTTTTGGACGTGCGCTGTTCATCCTGATGTAGATCTCACACCGCACAGCAAGACTCCAGAAGATGGGGAAGAAGCGTAGTGTGACCAGTGTGATTAGTAGACCTGTTGCACTTTCTAATTGCTCTGCCAACAAATCGCTTTCCGGGAATAGAGAAATACTGCATCTATTTGAACACCTTGAGCCATGGCTGTCAGTATGTGCCGGCCGGATTGGCCAAGCGGTTCTAGGCGCTTCAGTCTGGAACCGCGCGACCGCTACGACCGCAGGTTCAAGGAGGAGGAGGAGCTTAGTGTTTAACGTCCCGTCGACAACGAGGTCATTAGAGACGGAGCGCAAGCTCGGGTGAGGAAAGGATGGGGAAGGAAATCGGCCGTGCCTTTTCACAGGAACCATCCCGGCATTTGCCTGAAGCGATTTAGGGAAATCACGGAAAACCTAAATCAGGATGGCCGGAGACGGGATTGAACCGTCGTCCTCCCGAATGCGAGTCCAGTGTGCTAACCACTGCGCCACGACGCTCGGTCGCAGGTTCGAATCCTGCCTCGGGCATGGATGTGTGTGATGTCCTTAGGTTAGTTAGGTTTAATTAGTTCTAAGTTCTAGGCAACTGATGACCTCAGAAGTTAAGTCGCATAGTGCTCAGAGCCATTTGAACCATTTTTTTGTCAGTATGTCATGTGACAAAAGTGCGAGCTGGGTTTCACATGACCTATGTTTTCGGAACCCATGCTAGCTGGAACGGCGGACATCCTTCTGTTCGAGATTCCTCTTTATATTTAAGCTCAGTGTATATTCCAAGACTCTACAACAAATGGACTGCGTTTTAATGATTTCACTGAAAGTCCACATTTGCATTTCGACGACAAATACGTGAAGCAAGAATGACAACACAGCAACTTCAGTTCTGGAAAATATGAGGCTGACATGTTAAAGCATTGCTTTTGTCAATATACATAGGGTGAACGCGAAATCTGCTGAAAAATGTCGGCGGCTGTGAAGGAATATTTTCTGAAGATTTTGGTGTCGTGTTCAGTGATTGGTTACAGAGTAATAATGTAGTTATTGTTGTTTTGTGTGTGTGTGTGTGTGTGTGTGTGTGTGTGTGTGTATGTGTGTGTGTGTGTGTGTGTGTGTGTGTGTGTTTATGTTTGGAGGTATGGGTGCTCGACGGCGAGGTTGTCAGAGCCCTTACACCATTACGAATGCGGAGATAATCTCTAAAATTCTTGCACACTTATGCACTCGAAATGCCCACACAATCACTCTTATCTCACATGCGCTGAAACAAGTCTGTAAGAGTAGAAGGAGCTACACATGGAATTAAAACACAACTAAAACGACAAAAGAGCTAAAATAAAAGCACAAAGAAATATCAGTGGCTCATCACTTACAAAAAAAATTACGTGCGCCGTTCACCCTGTTAACTCATTAAAACCATCTCCCTAAAATCTTGGGAAAATGTTGGACAATTCACAAAACTTTAAAATCCGAACCACATTCGTTTGAACCTTACTTAAAATAGAGGGCAAAATATAACACAGTCCAATAAAACATGGCGCACAGCAATCTGTACGCCACAAGACCAGAAGCTGAAGGATCCTCTCACCAGAGCAAGAAGACATGCGTCATAGAGCTGTGGCCTATGCGAAGGCGAGAAAGGAGGAACTCGTCTCTTCTATGTCGCTGGAAGCAGGTACGCCACAGCCGCGTTGTGAGCTGTACTACACGGAGCTTATTGTCTGTCACTTCCAGCCACCGACGCAAGACTCTGGTTCTCAACAGCGAGACTACAGCATGAAGGGGGATGGCACACTGAACTAAATGAGGAATACGACATTCCCCCTTGGCTGCTAGATCCGCCCTTTCGTTTCCTGCAATACCCATGTGCCCTGGTACCCAGCAGAAAGACACCTCCTTCCCCAGTCATTGTAGATGGAGGAGGGCATTCTACATATTCTGGACTATTTTATCTTCTGGGTATAAATGTTATAGTCAAGGGCACTCAGAGAATCGAACAGACAAGAAGTTTAGCACTGGAATAATGTCTCACCTGCTCCAGTGCCGGCAAGATCACATATAATCCTGCGTCCAAGACAGTAAAGTCTTGAGGCCGGACTTGAGCACACGACCCGGGAAAACAACAGAGCAACCAACGGAACCCCCAGGTTAGAACTATCCGTAAAGACAGCTACATAGTTGTGGTGCTCATATAAAATGACAGAATATATCGCATTAAAAACAGAAGTAGGAGGGCTATCTCTTCTGTACTGCAATAAATAGAATATTACCATGGGCCTCTGCAGTAACCATGGTGGAAACCCTTGATTTGTGGCTGGCTGTACGTGCTCCTCACCAAGTGACTTCAGCACACGCCGCACGCGGATCCCAAATGACATTGTTGATCGTGGACGGTGCCGGTGAATTCGGAGCTGCGAGGAACTTAACATGCCTCATGCACAATAGGAGCTGCCGCCGGATGGTGAGTAGCCTTCAGCTAAGATGGCGGTGCTGACTTATACACTGTGTAGCCATAATCTAGCTATGAACGCACAAAAGACCTCTAAAATTGGAGCAAATGCGCTCTTTCTGCTTCCCAAGAACAATGGCTAAGGCACTTGGTAATATTCCATGCCTTCTGGGCTCTGGCTTTCAGGTATCGTAGGTGCGGTAACCATAACAGTTTGGAGTCAAAATGACGCTCAGAAACCTCACAGGCTCTTTAAAATGTAGAATTATGTTTCCAGAATAAAATTTTCCCTCTGCAGTGGAATGTACGCTGATGTGAAACTTCCTGGTATATTAAAACTGTCTGCCGGACGGAGACTCGGATTCGGGATCTTTGCCTTTCACGGGCAAGTGCTCTACCAACCTGCCCGCGAAATGCAAAGGTCCCGGGTTCGAGCCTCGGTCCGGCACACAGTTTTAATTTGCTACGAAGTTTTAGAGTTATGTTCCTCACATGCAAGTCAGGTAAACTGGAAATACAACGAGAACGATTAAAATGAACACACACACACTTGTCAGCAGAAAACTGAAAACCCGTCTTTGCAGCCCACTCCTCTAATCTCTGCACTGTAAGTTGCAACTGACGGTTGGAAAAAATTTGCAAATTTGTGGTAAGGTCTTATGGGACCAAACTGCTGAGGTGTTGGGGCTTATGGGCGCTCAACAGCGCCCTGACACACATTAAAAGGAACGAATGTGGACAGACCTAAGAAAATAAAGCACACACTCAAAGAAAGCAGGAAAAGAAGGAAATTGCTACATAAGAAAGTAAAACCTAAGGAAAGGGGAAACATAGAAACAATAATGTCACAGGAAATGGTTATTGGCTGGCCACGTACATAAAATATGGTTGAGCTTGTCACACAGTGAGCAAATTAAAATCCTCTCCCTAAAATCTTTGTAAAAACATTTGACAGGGCACAGAACCTTAGAACTTTAAGCACATTCGTCCGAGTGTTGCCTAAAAGAGATGGCAGGTCCGCTGGAAAGTCAGACGCGACCCGCTGGTCAGAAAATAAAACGCAATCCAATAAAACGTAGCGCACAGTGACCTGGACGCCGCAAGCACCACAAATTGGAGGGTCCTCTCGCCGGAGCAGGAAGCCGTGCGTCATAGGGCTGTGGCCTACTCGAAGCCGAGTGAGGAGAACCTCGTCCCGTCGATGAGGCTGAAAGGAAATACACCACACACGCGTTGTGGGCTTGACTATACGGAGCTTATTGCCAGTCACTTCCAGCCACTCATCCTCCCACCGACGCATGACCCGTGAGCTCAACAGCGAGGTGAGTGCGTGCAAGGGGATAGCACACTGAGATACTTGTGGGGCGAGACACGCCTCCTTGGCTGCGAGATCTGCCCTTTCATTCCCAGCAATCAACCTTTCCCAGTCGCTGTAGTCGGAGGAGGACATCCTGGATGGTCTGGACAATTTTGTCTGCCGGATACAAACGTTGCAATGAGTGAAGGGCACTGAGTGAATCGGAACAGACAAGAAATTTAGGAGAGGAAGAATGTCTCATGTTCTCCAGTGCCCGCAAGATCGCAAACAATTCTGCATCAAAGACAGTAAAAGTCTGAGGCAGTCGGACCTTGAGGACACGATATGGAAAAACAACTGAACAACCAACAGAATCCCCTTGTTTCGACCCATCCGTAAAAACAGCTACATGGTCGTGGTGTTCAGATAAAATGGCAGAAAATGCTGCATTAAAAACGGTGGCAGGAGTGCAATCTCTCTTGTACTGCAATAAATCTAAAATCACTCCGGGCCTCTTCAGTAACCAGGGTGGCAGGCGGTTAAAACCTTGGATTTGGGGTTGTACAGACTCCACACCGAGGGACTCTAGTACACGTTGCACACGGATCCCAAACGGCAACGTAGCCCGGGGACGGCGGGAAAAAGGCGGTCCAAAGGTGGATGGGCAACAAGATGGTGAGCAGGCGATCTGGGAGCTGCAAGAAACTTACAAGCCTGGCGCACCAGCAGGAGCTGCCGCCGGATGGTAAGTGGCGGTTCGCCAGACTCAGCACAGAGGCTGGGTACGGGACTGGTCCGATAATCACCCGTGGCCAGTCGGATCCCAGCATGGTGAACAGCGTCAAGGATCCGCAAATAAGATGGCCTCGCTGACCCATATACTGTGCACCCATAGTCCAGCCGTGAACGCACAAAAGCTCCATAAAACTGTAGGAGACGCGCCCTGTCCGCGCCCCAAGACCTGTGGCTGAGGCACTTGAGGATGTTCAGTGCCTTCAGCGTTCTGGCTTTCAAGTCACGTAGGTGTGGCAGCCGTGACAACCTGGAGTCAAAAATTAGGCCCAGAAACCGCACTGTGTCTCTAAAATGTAGGACAGTATCCCCCATATGCAAGGCAGGCAAAGTAAAAAGATGACGAGAACGATTAAAATGAACACAAACACACTTATCGGCAGAAAACCGAAAACCCGTCTTTGCAGCCCACTCCTCTAACCGCCGCACTGTTAGCTGCAACTGACGGCTCACGGTTGCAACACTGGAGGAGGAACAGAAAACAGCAAAGTCGTCCACAAATAAGGAGCACTGTACTGGACTCCTCACTGTAGACGTTATACTGTTGATGGCTATGGCAAAGAGGGTAACGCTTAAAACACTGCCCTGGGGGACACCGTTCTCTTGCTCAAAGCGATCAGACAGTGTGTTACCAACGCGGGTCCGAAAAAACCGCTGAGACAGGAAAGACCGAATGAAAATCGGGAGGCGGCCACGAAAGCCCCATTGATGCATTTGTGCAAGAATACAGTGTCTCCAAGTAGTATCATATGCCTTACCGATATCAAAGAAGATACCGATACAGTGATGCTGACCGAGAAAAGCCTGCTGAATAGCCGCCTCTAGGAGGGTCAGGTTGTCGACGGTGGACCGAAATTTTCGGAATCCACACTGAAAGCGGCTAAGGAGCTGTCTGGTCTCTAACAGCCAGACCAGACGCCGGTTAATCATCCGTTCCAGGGTCTTTCCGACACAGCTTGTCAAGGCGATACTACGATAACTACCGGGACCTGTGCGGTCCTTTCCTGGTTTGAGGAGAGGGATGAGAATTGCCTCCCTCCACGAGGTGGGGAACACTCCTGTCTGCCATATGAGATTAAAACATTCGAGGAGGATTTCCTTTGACGCTGCTGGCAGATGTCGAAGCATGGAGTACCGGATGCGGCCGTAACCTGGTGCAGTGTCAGAAGTCTCAGTAAGTGCCGATTCAAGTTCCCACATGGAGAAAGGGGAATAGTAGGCCTCAGAACTGTTCGATCGAAAGTCCAAGGTCGCTCTTTCGACAGTCGCACGGTAGCGACGAAACGCTGGATCCTGATTTGCAGTGGCAGTACTTTGTGCAAGATGCTCTGCCAGCGTCTGAGCAATGGCTCTGGGTGTCGTTTGGAGGCATCCCTGGTTCAGGACAGCAACATTCCACCGCCGCGCCGCACGGTGGTCGCTGAAGTATGCCCAGAGGTTACGGTGACAGGGGACTGGCGGCGCTTACCAGTCCCCAGCTCAGGAACCCCGGGGTCGCCAAACCCGTACCCAGCAAATGAATGCCGAGCCCCTGGGGGCAGGAATTACATAATGTGTGTACGAGTACAGGTTGTGACGCAGTAACGACGACTTATGGAAGCTCGGGTTTGGCCGTGAGTCTTCCATGGATATCCGAAAATCTGGGTTCGATTCTCGATTCAGCACAAATTTCCATTGTCTTCATTCCCTTATACAGCTGATGGTTGATCATATGAGCTACTGCGAATACATTTCACGTACTTCATCAGCAGAGCTATCAGTACTGCCGTATATGACTGTTACCGTACAACGAACACTGCCAGGGAAACGGCCCCGACCAGAGCTGAACGCAAGCTTCAGGGCAGTGAGTAAGCTGGTCGTTACTGGTTGTGGAACAAGTTTGTTTCCAAAAAAGACACAGCGCACACCGCCGACATCTGCACAGTTGTTATTCTCAGTGGAATATAAAAACAAAGATAAATGAGAGAAAGATATCAAACAAAACCACTCACTAATGAGCCACCAGAGACTACGGGTCCCTTGTAGCAAAATACTTAAAAATATTCCTGGACTGCCTCCCATAATTTTGTCAGTGGTCTTCGGGCTCACCCTGTATTGTTTAAAGCAAATATTTCGCTTTTAGTCAAATAATACCTCTTATATGACACGTGAATATGCTGGTCATAATTGTCTGTTATGCTTGGAGCGCCGAGCTGAGAGGGTCGTCAAAAGGCAACACTTGTGTACTGTGCATATCACAGTAGAGAAAACTGACACGGGTAAAACTGTATGAGGCAAAAAGGGCCGCAGAAAGGGGAGAGGGGGTCGCCAAACAATAAGTTTCTTGTATCGAAAAAATGTTCTCGAACCGACCCACTCTGTAGTCGTTAGAATAATCAACGCTCAAACATCGGTTGTGCATAAATGACAGTTTTACAGGCGTTGTTGCAGAACAAACGTAAATAGTAATGAAGACCGCTGCGAGTGTATCTGATTGTCATCTGTAATGCGGCGTCTGACTACCGACAAAAGCATGTAAGCCTCTTGCTGATAAATGTATAAATTAGAAAATCGGTAACGGGGCTAGTTCAACAAAGTTAACCAAATCCAAACTGCCACTGCTTGCCACTGTACCCTATCATCAATCTGTATTACGTAACAGCTATGGTTGGCCAATAACATGATTATTTGACAAAACAGCGTTTCAGTCCAGAAGCCTGGATTACGAGAAACAAAAATAATGTAAAACCTGTCTTTGGGTTTTCTCACATAAAATCCTGAAACCCATAGGTTAAGCCAATCAGGTAGACGCAGTATTTCGTTTCTTTCGAAAAGCATTTCAATCGGTACCACATCAACGTTCATTAATAAAAAGTACGATTGTATAGAGTATCAAACAAAATCTATGACTAGGTTCAGAATTTCTTGGAAGACTGGCCACAGCATCTTCTTCAATGGAGAATCATTGACGCTACTTGAAGTAACTTCATGTGTGTCCCACGGAAGTATGTTTGAACCGTTGTTGTTCGTGCCGTATGTTAGCACACAATATTAATAACAGCTTCAGATTTTTCGCTGATGATGCAGTTATTTGTAATGAAGTGCCGTCTGGAAAAAGCTGCAGAAATATTCACTCGGATCTGGATAAGATTTCATACAGGCCCAAACGTTTTTCTTCAAACATACAGAATGTAAAATTACGCACTTTACAAATTTGAAAAATCACAGTGTCCTTTGACTATAGTATTAATGATTACCAGTTCTAATCAGTTAACTCTTAGAAATACCTTGGTGTAATGAAAAGGGAAGATCACGTAAACTCAGTCATGGGATAAGACGGGTGGTAAACTTCGGTTCACTGGCAGAATACTGGGAAAATGCAGTCATTATAAAGACTGATTACAACTCACTTGTACGACACATCAGAAAATATAGCGCAAATAGAATTGAGAGAAACCCCAACACGTGGTTACTAAGAACACTCTGCCATACAGTACACAATATTTTGCAGAGTATATGTGGAGATATAGATGTAGATAAACAAATAATTTTGGTGGTGTGCAGAGTACGTGTGGAGATATAGATGTAGATAAACAAATAATTTTGGTGGTGTGCACAACACGCACATCTTCGCATTTTAAAACCATTTTTGTTCAGTACTGTCATTCTGCCAGTAGCTTTCATATGTCACATACATTCTGTACATACTGTATGTATTTTTCAGATACTTTTACCATATGTCACACGTTCACTATAAGACAACAAAAAGGAAGCACCAAGGATAAATTATTCGAATGGGACGTAAATCGGTAGATGTGATGTACATGTACAGCCAAGCAATTGATTACAATTTTGGAAAAATTTGGTGATTTATTCAAGAGAGAGAGCATCAAAATTGAGCAAGTTAGTATAGGTCCTACTCTGGTCTTTTTGCAAGCCATTATTCAGCTTGGTACGGATTTATAGAGTTGTTGGATGTCCTCCTGACGGATATCGTACCACATTTTGTACAGTTGGTGCATTAGATCGGCAAAATCCGAGCTTTTGGAGGGTCCTGCACCAAATGCTCCAAAAGGTCTCAATTAGAGTGAGATCCGGCGACCCTGCTGGCCAAGGCAGGGTTTGGCAAGTGTGAAGCCAAGCAGTAGAAACTCTTGCTGTGTTCAGATGGGCATTATCTTGCTGAAATATAAGTCCAGGATTGTTTTTCAGGAAGGGTAACGAAACGGGGCGTAGAATATCGGCGCCTACAACCAAGAGTGATGATCTGGCGTGCCATTTCTTTTCGTAGTAGGACCCCTTTCGTATTCATCCACAGCATCCTCACAATACAGTGGCACATCGACGATATTCTACACCCCATTTTGTTGTCTTACGCAGCAGGCCGTACTGGGTACCAAGCTTGGGTAGCTCAGTTGGTGGAGCGCTTGCCTGCGAAAGGAAAAGGTCCCGAGTTCCAGTCTCGGTCCGGCACACAGTTTTAATCTGCCAGGAAGTTTCATATCAGCGCACACTCCGCTGCAGAGTGAAAATCTCATTCTGGACTATAATCATTTGTTTGTACAAGTAAATCACATCTACCGATTTCCGTGCCATTCAGGTAATTCCCTCGTGGTGCGTCGTTCTCTCCCCCCCCCCCCCCCCGCCTCTCTCTCTCTCTCTCTCTCTCTCTTTCTCAGAGAGTATTTGTACAAATAATCTACCCACATCTGTAATGAATTTCGTCCTGTAGTTTCATCTAAATTTTGGTCGGACTTCTTTAGCCAGTAACTGGTTTTCGTTTAGAGACAAAGGACTGCCGCCAGCAACCATCTGATAATGATTGGGTTTCTTTGGGGGGGGGGGTGGAGGGAACCAAACAGCGGGGTCATCGATCCCATCGGATTAGCCAAGGATGTGGAATAAAGTCGGCTGTGCCCTTTCAAAGAAACCATTCTGGCACTTGCCTGAATCCCGATTTAGGTAAATCACGGAAAACCTAAATCAGGATTTCCGGACGCGTGTTTGAACCGACGTCCCCCCGAACGCGATTTCAGGGTGCCAATCACTGCTCCACCATGCTAGATCAACCATCTCATTCTCCGCTGTTTCACATCACGCGATTCTAGAGAGGACGTTAAATGTATTGTGATACTGAGTCGTGTTGAATTATCTCCAGCCACGAAACACGCTAACAAAATTAATGTCTCATTGCAGTGCTCACTCACATGAACTGCTTGATGCATTGAACAATGCAAACGAGAAACAGATTGCACTTCATACTTTTAAAGTAATACATGTCAACTACTAACAGGGAAGAAATTCCAATATGCCGTTCTTGGGCTTTTCTACATGACAACCCTTCTCGTCGTCACCCTCATTCCTACCAGTCTTAGGCACATCTTATTCCCACAGTATTTTTATACAAATAATGGGTCATGCACACACTCAATTTGGTTGAAATAGCGCCCGACTTTCTTGATTTATGCTTTTATGTCACCCCTTTCCATTTTAAACCCACAGCCTAGAGTGCTAGGGGTGTTTCACTGTCAAAATAATTTTTTTCCAGATAGCAAGTGGTATGTATCCCAATCCTGTCGCTGCAGAGATATACTGATAAGTTGCTGTTTTTGTACCTCCCCCTGCCTTCCTCCAACCAACTCCAGGAGTGAAATGTCATTGTGACTGTCACCAAGAGGCCTAGTGATCCCAAAACAATGCATTTAATACTAATTCGAATTTTCATTATTATTTATAGAATATTTCTACATGTCACATCTTCTCACCCCACATCCACCCCTAAGGATTGTTGGTGTAAGTAGTAGTATAATGTACATTCTGGTGCACTTTTCACATCAAATTTATATCCAAATTCATTAAATTGTGACAGCTGATTGATAGATTACCTTAACCTATGGTTCTGTTAAGTGGTTTTCCATGTAACATCTCCCCCTCCTCCTCCCCTTAACCTATTGTTCTGTTAAGTGGTTTATGACCCAATGAGGGTTGATTTATAACCCCTGAGGATAATGTCCATCCAAGAAAGCACCCCACCCCTCCCACTGCACCTCCCCCACCCCTCTAGAAACCACCAACTTTTGCATCCCTCCCCCTCACTGTTACAAGCACACATTCAGGCCTCAGTTATTTGAATACCCCCCCCCCCCTCCTTTCACTTGTGATGCTCCACTCTAAAATAACTACTATTAAACTTGACCATGTGGCTACAGATTTCAGGATAGAGACATAAACATGTAGTAGCCAAACAGTTTTAATACTTTTGCTCAGCTATCACACATTAGAATCTGGAAAACGGTTAATAATGTGATGCACCATAACATGGGTTATAACAGAATAACAAATGACTAATCACTTTGACATGACTGGACATGTGGAAAAACCCAAGAAATTTTTTACACTCAAATAGATCTAGTAACTCAGTTCTCAAAATAACCCTTAAAACATAACATTTAGTAATACATAGAATAATATTTCAGGATGTACGATTAAACATAGTAGGATTACGTTACTCTGTGATTAGAAATGTGCTGAAGGCTCAAATTCATTGCTGTTGAATGTACTTTCAAAACAAATGATAACAAGGGGTTCTGCATGAGCTGAAGGCTCTTAACGCAAGTAACAAATTGAATAAGAATGTACTACTTGGCCTGCATTGTGTTGAAGACACAATGTGCACTGTGGTGGCTGCAAATTATCTGATTGGAAAACAACATTTAGCTTATTTGCACAACCACTTTTCATGGTTGCAATTATGGTCACTGAATACTTGTTGCACTATTATCACTCACTGTTTTAATTTCGAAGTTAACTGCAAAACCACCACGCCAATTCTAAATGGAATAAGTTGTGACACAATACTTGTAGTCTTCTATCTGCTGCAATAATCTCCACTCGAAGATGGTCTCGAGGACAAAGCAAAAATCCGAAACTCAGAAGTTGTGTACACGTCGTATTTGGCATATATTGCTACTTGTTATAGCATCCAGTGACATAGAAACCACTACAAATTGATTGTGGTTTCGTACATCATTTCGTACATGGATGCTGTATTGAGTTACTTCATCCAAATGAGAACACACAGCGTTAATTCAACTTTTAGAACGTAATTATTATTCAGTAATCTATGTAACATGTAAACTGAATGAAACTTGGCAGCACAATTTTAAGAAATACTAGCATACAAAATACTGCACAAAATGGCGTCTTATTAGCGTCTGTTACTGGAAAAGTCAAATATGCAAAGAATACTTTAATCTGTTTCTATAATAGTGAGCATTGCCATGCATCTCACTCCAGATTGCTGCATTCTTCCCAAGCTGTAATACTGTTTGAGTCCACATGTATTACTTGCTGTAATAACAATCAGTTGACCCTCCTCCAATAGCAAAGCTTCCAAAGAACCATGCATTGTCCAAGTTGTGCAGTAGAATGAAAACCACACCATTGGTTGAATATGACCCAACATTACTTATCGTTGAGACACACCTTTCCTGGGTTGTAACCCATTACCAGTAGCAATGATAAACACATTGCCTGAGGACAGCAGTTTTAGTTCACAAAAGTTCACTTGTTAACAACATGGACTCGTAACAACGTGTCCCTGTTGTATATCTGATAAACTCCCATTACTGTCTGATACT
This sequence comes from Schistocerca americana, assembly GCF_021461395.2. Taxonomy (NCBI): domain Eukaryota; kingdom Metazoa; phylum Arthropoda; class Insecta; order Orthoptera; family Acrididae; genus Schistocerca; species Schistocerca americana. The sequence continues at coordinate 283,157,082 of NC_060123.1, read as the reverse complement.
TCGTTCCAGAATATTGCGTGCTATCGCCTCAAGTTCTCTCATGATAGGGTTCCCCATATAATACACTATCTTTACTTTAAGCCAAGTACTCTAGACACCTTTAATGATACTGTTAATATAACAATAATTACTGATACTCTTCCCACATATTACAAGTATCCTTTTACACACAATTAACATGTGAAATAATTTATTTGTTTCAATATTTAGCTTCTAGTTGCCATAACTCATCAGGCACTTTGCTTCTCTATGGTTTTGTATGCCGAGCTGCCGCCAGATGCTGGTAGCTTACTCTAGTGTGACCTATATTTGACACAGGTAGATATCAGGAGCATACATATCTCCCCTCCTTGCATCCATAGCTCAGAGCGAGTAGCCGCTACACAATATTTTACTTCCTCTTTCTTGTGACAATTACTCTAATATGAAATTGTAATGTTATACACTCTCTCGATTTGATTGACTAATTAATTCAATGAAATAATCAATTAACCCTTTCTCCTCTAGTAAGTAGCCTCCCTCCCTCTGCCACCTGGATATTGGCGGGAAAAAGTCTCAGCTGACTGGCTATTTGGCGGGAAATCCTTTGCAGTGCATGGAATACTGTTTAAATAATTTCTGGTAGACAATTCATTGTGTGGAACATTGTTTCTTTAAACACTCTATTGATACAAGGCAGTGTTTCAGATATAGTTTATTTAATTACTTAAAATATTTGTTGGAAAATTGACTGCAGTGTATGGAATACTGTTTATTTAAACATTTTGTGGGTGACAAGGCAATAGGAATTATTTAACCAATTTCTGCGCTTTTTTATTCCGATCTCACTAGGAAATTTCATCACACATAATTACACAGTTAAAAATCTTCCAGCTGCATCTTCACATCAACTGCAAGACAGACGTCTGGCCATGACATTGTGTGCCAGCCATTTCGCCAGCTGCACCAAGCGGTGGTGTACGAGAGACCACACTATGCCTGCTCAGGCCCCGCAACTGCTGTTGGCCGCCACACCCCACCAGCCATTTGGTAGAATTAGCCACCCCAAGTGGCTACATCCTGTCGTATGCCACTGCTTGGGGGAGTTCCAACCAATAGACCACAGTGTCTCAGACCAATGCACTAATTTTTTTGTGACTGTCTGGCAGCCAGTTCACCCATTTGTTTACGGCAGTGTCCTCGCCCCGTCAAGTGGCTACTTCTGGTTGCAGCACCCGCACAATCTGCTCTTAAACACTGGCAAAGTAAGCTGGTAGAAGCAACCCCCCACGCCTCCTCCCTCGAATTCTCTCCTGTCTTTCCCCTCACCCCTCTGGTTACTTCCAGTTGGATATAGCATTATGTGGCATCAACTCTCTGAAACAGGTGATGGAAACTCTTTGATACCGATACCTGGGAAATTCCTCTCGAAACATATGCTCTCTTTCTCTTTCTTTCTCTCTCTCTCTCTCTTTCTCTGTCTGTCTGTCTGTCTGTCTGTGTGTCTCTCAAGTGGTTGCTTCCTGCCCAACGAGCATATGTCATGTGCCACACTAACTGCTACTTTGTCGTAATCAAAGTAGTGGAGACCTGGTAAATCTCCACCTGTAGATGTCTTGGAATATTCCCTCACTCTGTCAGATTTTCTGACTGATTAATTAATTTAATTGATAACTTTTATGTGGATACTGGGACTGGTGCGTATGGTGCAATTCGATGCCGCAACTGCCCATTTTCCAAACCCGTTGGAAGCTTTTTCCTCTTTCCTCCTGTTGGCAGATAATGGCACACTTATGTCATTTGGCAGGAGGCCCATTACCTTGGAGGTAGCTGAGAATTTCTAATTTCAGCTCAGTTGCTCGCAGAGGGGTTGGACTGATGTGGGTGCTCTCAGTACCACCAGTGGAAACGATAAATTGATTTTTTTTTAAATTTGTGGTAAGGTCTTATGGGACCAAACTGTTGAGGCCATCGGTCCCTTAGCCTAAACACTACTTAATCTAACTTAAACTAACTTACGCTATGGACAACACACGCACCCATGCCCAAGGGAGGACTCGAATTTGCGATGAGGGGAGTCACATGGACTGTGACAAGGCGCCTCAGACCGTGTAGCTATCCCGCGTGGCGATAAACTGACCAGTTGGGGATTAGAATCTCAACTGGAAGCGATGCTGCATAAAACGAGTCAGAATTTCAAATTTCGGCTTGAATTTATATAATCATGGTTGTGGAATTCCTGACCAGTACTGGTCTGCTAAGTGCATTTTATAAAGCTTTATAGAATTCCTAAGTTTATTCTCTCAGCTACAAGAGGACGAAGAAGGAGGAGGAAAGGGTCAACTGCATAGGACAGTAACAACAAAAATACAACTACAAGACAGAATGCACTGCAGTGTATTGGGAAGTACTAAAGCACAACCTAGTAGTTGTCACGGATAGATGCCCGAGATCTCTGGAAATATTCAACCCACAGATGTACACACACAGTGCGCCCATATTCCCATATGTCACCAGTGCCAACACTTGGAGGTTAGAGAAAACTGCCGCCATGACCACGACCGCGATCATGAATTTAGATGTGTGCCAGAGTACACAAACCAGGCCATGGAAGGCATCTGGCTTGGAAGTCAGATGTTATCAGAACGTCCAGTGCCAACACTTGGTAGTGATCGACATTAAATCGCTCAATTTCCCACAGAGAATAAATGCAAGACACATCATTGGGGAGACAGCCCAACAGATGCTGAGTATTAATTCACTATCTGGCTACCCAGAAATCTCTGCAAAGGCCGCTGCTGGGATTTGTCCCCTCAGCTACAGACAAGAACTGATTAGCCAGTTAGTTGGAAGTTTTCTTTGTGCCCATCGCGCACGACAGCCTTAAGCTGTAAATGTCAATTTGTTCCAGCCACCAGCTACCTCCGCCGCGCACCTTGCATACCAAATGGTGTAGTCCTAGGAAACCACTCACATATTTATTACTCTAATTACAGTTAATTACATCGATTGCAACCCCAATCTGGTGACATTTGACAGTGAATGAAGTATCGGAAATACTTCCTCCTGACAGATGTGGCTCTGGAAATATCAGCATCTACATCCTTCTTATGACTGTATATAACTTTCAATATAACGTCTTTCTCCCTCTTATGGCAACTGATGTACAGAAATGGCGATTTTCCACATCAAATCCAAAGCTCCCTTATGACTGGACATGGTCATTTTCCTCATGCATGTCGTAATGCTGACCACAGAAACTTTACACTCCCCCCCACCTTATAAGCCGGTTGATCAAAGCGAATCTATCACACGCTGCCTACAAAGTACAATACTTCACCAAATAACTGAATGCTGCTGGCACCAAACAATTTTGAGCAGAAAGTGTGCAATGAATGGACATTTTCCACTTGTTTTTCTTGTGAGTGGTACCTGTGTGTCACAGGAAGAGAGACGTAATCGTCTTATAAGCGGCCATCTTACTGTCACCCTGCATAAAAATAGACCTTGGTTCTACAAGCACACAAAAGTGTTGCTAACGATATCCATGTTAAAAACTATACATGCTTTATAAATCAATGTACGGTATTGCTTATGAATGAAGTGGCCTTCTACACAAATAACGCGACATTGATTATAGATGGTGATCGCTGGGGTGTGTCTCAACTGACTGAAAGTGCAGGTGCACGTTGCCAGCTGTGTAAGCTCATAACAAAATCAGCCACCTCACTGAATTTAGATAGTGATTTGGCTAAGGTGTGTGTTATTAAGCCGATATTTGCAACTCTCTCATGCCACTGCTCGATATTTCCCACGATAACAAATAGTATCTCCAATGCACTCTATCCTGATACCATGTAGACAGTGTAACAGAGGTTCTGTGATACATCCACTGGGTTATAGGCAAGGGAGGATGATGATTGATTGAGAATGATCACATACGGTAGATGGTGTGCTATGTGACGAATTACTTTAAAAAATGTAATGCTAGATTGAAGTTGAAAGAAATGTACAAAATCCTATGACAAGTATGCTGGCTTTCCAACTCAATAGTGTTACACTTTATGATAGAAATGCTATCTGCAATTTGCACTCAAGCCTCCCCATTCAACCACATACTTGCATTGGATCCTATGGAGACGTCTGTCAACAGCGCCACTGGTTGATCATATTCTTGGCATTCTCATATCTCAAAACGAGTCACCTTTTTCGAACTTATCTGCTAAGAACCCCATATGCCAAAACTGTGGCATGGTTTTAGGCAGTCTGTCTGCATCTTGCAACTGTTCCTCAGCCTCTAACTTGCTCTCCCTGCAGCTCATGTGATCGTTCCAGTTTAAGCCAGAACTGTGTGGATGTCCAAGAGCACTATATCTACCACCTTCTGCATCCTGTGGAAAAGCAGGATGCACTGAGTTAATGCGACAGGGCTGTGTTTTTACCAATTAGTGAAAATGGGAACATGTTGTTGTATCTCCGACAGCCATGTACATTGCGTAAGAACAGCGCTAAACGAAGCTTTCTCGTGCAACATGAGGTAGTAGAAAAGACAGTAAATGTAGTTATGGTAGTTTTCTTTATCAGGAAAATTAGGAAAACTTCACATCATACAGGAACTGACTAAAAACTACGTACAGATACTGCAGACCAGAGGAGATCTGCATCTCTCAGAGTGCATTCATGTCTATCACCCAAACATTCTCTCCCTCCTCGTTATTTTGTACCATAGATAGAGAAAAACTATGAACTACAAAGACTTCACTAACATCACTTTGTACAGAAGTCGATAAGATATTACCTCATCCCTCTCTTCTGATATATCGAAAACAAACACCGTCTGCGTGCTGACATCGAGCATATGTAGTGATCCTATTAAATATACCGGTATTGGTCCATCAGCTATCCAGTGAGGTAGCTTGCACACACCTGTGTAAAGTTTAATCGCCTGTACTGTAGTAGGACCATATGCCAAAGATTATCCATCGCAAGACAGGGTCTCTGTGTTGTTTTTCACAAGCAATATGATACATTGTTTTTTTGCTGTAACATTTCTAAGCGGTGTATGTCTGTAGCTTTGTACACCACCATATATTTTGCTTTTCCACCATGACTTCGAGGTCTGTGTCAGATGCTAAGCTCACATTAACATGTTTCGATCCGTTGGCACTCACAGAAGGCTGGACATCACATGGTGTAAACAATGTTACTCCCACAACACATAGGATGATTGAAATAAAAGATAGAGGCGACGATTCTTATTGCAAAAGTATGGAAGACATCACAACAAATGGAAATTGGAAGAGTCTGGAGCATCATGCAGCCTTTCGAAACAGCTGTCAGAAGATGATGATCTTTACATTTAATTTCATCTTCCACAGTGAAGGGGTAGCAGATGTCTAGTTGTCCTGTTTCGAAGAGACCAAGAGAATTGGTTCCTCTTCATATTGCAGCCATGTATGTGATCACTGTTTTGATGCTGGCCATCCCCAGGAGGTATTGCTCCCACCAAGACTCTCTCCATCTCAAACAAGTGGTGTCAGTCTATCATTATGTGGTAACCAACAGTGTCCCAGAGGACGGAAGCATGAAAAAGACACCATTGGTATGGGATGGTGCAATTTAGTAAGTACCACAGTTGATAGTGTGATCAGTTTCAGCAATTTTACAGGTTTTTTCGTTATTTCAATGCTGGCTGATGACATGGCAGCATGCTTCTCAATTTCTGTATCATCATTAAACTACCCCCCCCCCCTCTCCCCCACTACTTTGCATTACCATATACGACATTGCATGTGTAGATACATGATTGTGCAGTACGTCCATTCATGGTTAATCCTCAGACACAGACACCAAAGTACACGGGACAATGTCCTATACCAATACAGTTAGGTTAACTACATATTTCTAGTACTTTGATCGTTGTACAGAATTTACAGCTGTGATTGAACGTCTTTACCTGTGTGGATAGGAATCAGAGTATTCTCGCATTCATATGATAAAGTTGGAGATTGGAAGATCTCCCTGCATTTTCTTTGACCAACCCTCCCTGCAACGCTGTCGCTGATTTAATTCGCACCTGACAAGAAGTAGGAGGGTACTACACCTGCTACATTCCACTTCTCGTGAAGGAACAGAGCAAGCTGAGTCCATAACTGTTGTTCAGTGAAGACCATTCCACACCAATGTTCCTCACAACATCCATCCAAGTGCGTGAGATCTCTCCAGATACAAGCATATTGAGGAAGTTAGCACTCCTTATAGGTGTATAGTAGATATGACGGTGTTGTGGAGATACAACAGATGGTTAAGCAGAAGTGTGTGGTTTATGGATTATCGAGGACCAAATGGACAGAGCTTGAAGTATTTTATGTAAATCAACTGTGCTATCAATTCTAAAGTATTGTGCTAGTGTCTGGAATCAATACCAAGTAGGTATTGGCAAGAGAGTAATGATCACACAACATAAACACACACACACTCCTATGGCTAAACAGTTGAGCACTTAAATACGCTATAGTTTTGAAGCCATTTGGGTTCTGAAATATTAGCCATGTGGAGTGCAATGCTCTTAATACTCAAATGCAGGGCATGTGTGTATGCCACTCACTCTGGTGACAAACTATAAGATGACAAAACTACTTCTTTCTACACCAGAAAAAACATCGATTATATTTGATATATGCACAATATAGCTTTCCGGTGGTGTATAGCGCCCACTGTTTCCTTCTGATTACGGTTCAGAAATGCTATGCTCTCATCAATCCTATAAAATGGTCATCAGCAAAGGCTAAAGCATCTTGCAAGGAAAGCAACGTTGTTTGATATGTGAAATTACATGCCACGTTGCACTAATTCTGTAAACAGGACAACTGCCAAGCAAATGTATACACAGGGTTCGCAGTACCCCACAAACCCCTATTACTAACTTAGATAATCACTGCAGATATGAAACTGAAGACTCGATTTATGTCCAAGATATGTCAGAGATATGGAGTAGTTTGCGTATGTCTTCGTTCACCTAGAGGAAGGTGTTGAATAGGCTTTCCATCAATGGAGATAATTCATCAGACATGCAATGGAAGTTCTCTGCTGACTGTGGTATGAAGACGTTTGCTGTTAAAGATTGCAGATAGACAGCGCTGTAACTCATGCATAGAACATGCAACTGTATGCGAGGTGAATGCAAGTTATATCACACAACTGATGTACCCTGAGAAAATAATGGGAAAAGATGGTTAATATCGCAACATCTCCTTCTCTCTAGAATGCGTCATCAGTCTACCGTTAAATCATACCTCGCTACAACTCCTGTCAACCGATCACTCCATATACTTTTTATCTTCCTTTAACGCAGATCCATATCAATTTAGAGGCGGAAGACTCTCTTTTCCTGGAAAACATCAAACACAGCAGTCAACTTGCATGTATTCCTATTACCTCAATAGACATACAGCAGAATGTTGTTAAAAACCATGCAGCAACTGTTCTGTAAGGTATTTGTTAGCACATACTGCATGACTGCAGTTGGTAGAGAGTACAGAGAAGCACAGTGTAAGTAGTGTTTGTTAGGGCTTAAAACACCTAAGCAGTCTTGTACAGCATCAAATACATGATCCATTTTGTACTTGTATATTGAATTCCCCCTGCTGGTAATACAACGCTCTTTATTTAAAGACTTATAGCTAAGAACACTTTATAAAAACCTGTAATGTGGTTGCCAACAACTTTGGGCTCACACCTGGCTTGTGATCTGGCATGTATTAATTTATTATTCTACATTTGGTGGTCAGCCACGTTAAGCAATCTGTTCCAGACATCTTACCGACGTCCACCAAAAATAATAGTTTCCCTGGTTCCCGGTGTTTCCATGTCAACTTTCTTCTTGCATTCCTCTTGCTATCACGTACACCTTCTCTTGTACAAGAATTTTCCTGCACCAAGCAGAAGACATCCAAGTACTCCCTCATTCCCTCTCAATTCCCCCACGTTTTGACGTATTTTCCTCTCAATTTATATGTATTTTCCGTCAATTTTCGTAATTTTATCGATTTCATGTCACTTCTACCCTTGTGAGCATGACATAACTCCTCGCCACGTACTCTTAAATTGCTTATAAATGGAGTACAGTTGTCAATGCATAGCGCCAATGCACTTTTTTTCTGTATGTGTGTGTGTCTGTATCGATTTCACGTAGAGGTCCTCTCCCCCCCCCCCCTCACCATACTCAGAACCAACCAGCAGAGAATCCACCTTCAAGCACAGCCATGCACTTACAGTAAGTGGAACCATTTCCTTGTCGTCATGCATGGTAGATCCACCTCTGAACCCTATCCACAGTCGTGGAAGATAGTGGATCCACCACCTGGATCTACGAATCTACATATACATAGACACTTCACGTGCCACAGTACGGTGCGTGGTGGAGGGACCCTGTACCATTACTAGTCAATTCCTTCCCTTTACCACTCGCAAATAAAAGGGATGGGGGGGGGGGGGGACGCTGTCTATGTGCCTCCTATTCAGCCCTAAATTCTCATATCTTATCTTCATATCCTTATACACAGTGTATGTTGGCAGCAGTGGAATCGTTTGACAGTCAGCTTCAAATGCTGGTTCTCTAAATTTTCTCAGTCGTGTTTCTCGAAAAGAACGTCGCCTTCCCACCAGGGATTCCCATTTGAGTTCCTGAAGCATCTCCTTAACATTTACATGTTGTTCGAACCTACCACTAATAAATCTAGCAGCTCTCCTCTGAATTGCTGTCTTCCTTCAGTCCAACCTAGTACAGATGCCAAACACTCGAACAGTACTCAAGAATAGCTCGCACGTCAGAATTGTATTAGAAGTCTTCCTTTAGACCGACTTGGTATTGATCCCAAACACTCGAGCAATACTCAAACATAGGTCGTACAAGCCTCCTATAGGCGGTATCCCTTACAGGTATACCAAACTTTACTAAAATTCAACCAATAAACCAAAGTCGACCATTCTCCTTCCCTACCACAGTTCTCACATGCTCATTCCATTTCATATTGCTTTGAAACATTGCACCCTGATATTTAAACGACTTTACCATGTCAATCAGGACATTAGTAATATTGTATGTGAATTAGAGGTTTGCTCCTCATTAACTTATATTTTTCCACATTTGGAGCCAGCTGCCATTCATCACACCAACTGGAAATTTTGTCTAAGTAGTCTTGTTTCTTCCTAAAATCGCTCAACTTCAATGTCTTACCACACACCACTGCAGACTGCTGTCCACCAAATAGCGTTCCTATCACACTTCTCTGGGACACTCCTGACAATGCCCTATTTCTGATGAACGCTCACCATCGAGGACAACATACTGAGTTCTATTATTTAAGAAGTCTTTGAGCCACCCACGTATCCGACTTGTGAATACTTATTCCATATGCTCATTCCTTCTTTAACAGCCTGCAACGGGTCACCATGCCAATTGCTTTCCAGAAGTCTATAAATATTGAATTTGCCTGTTACTTGTCATCCATTTTTTGCAGTATATCATCTGAGGAAAAGGCAAGCTGAGTTTCACAGGAGTGATGCTTTCTGAAACCATGCTGATTCGTTGACATAAGCTTCTGAGTCTCAAGAAAGTTTGTTATATTCAAACTGAGAATATGATCAAGAATTCTGCAGCAAACTGAAGTTAGGGATATTGGTCTGTAATTTTGCAGATCTGTTCTCTAAAGTTTCTCATATACTGGGGACACCTGCATCCTTTTACAGCTCTATGTGGTTTTTTACTGGACGAGAGATTCATGATGAATGTACCAAAGTCGTAGAGCACTCCTTCTAACATCGAACTCTATCCTGACCATAACACGTATTCCAAAGTATAAATTTACGTTGAACTTTGAAATTCCAATTATTATTTCATACAGCATCACCGCTTACAACTGAAATGCCAAATGCTGGATTCGTCAGTTTATTGTTTCGATTAGTGGTTCTGATGCACACATATCAATCCAACCCCTCCACAGATTTTTATGGATCTAGCATGCTACTGAGCTGAAAACTGAAACGTAATGGACCTATTGCCAAATGACCTACCTGTGTTATTATCCACCAACAGGAGGCAAGGGGGGAAATATCTGGAAGAATCTGGAAAGCGAGCAGTTGTGGGATCGAATCCCACCACATATACCAGTCCTTAGTATCCACCAATTTGATACAAGGAAAATCCACCCACGCACAAAGGTTCTCGATTTAATTAATTTATTAGTCAGTCAATCTGACAGAGTGAAAGAATATTTGCAAGGCACCCACAGTTAGGAGGAGGAGGAGGAGATTAGTGTTTAACGTCCCGTCGACAACGAGGTCATTAGAGACGGAGCACAAGCTCGGATTAGGGAAGGATGGGGAAGGAAATCGGCCGTGCCCTTTCTAAGGAACCATCCCGGCATTTGCCTGAAGCGATTTAGGGAAATCACGGAAAACCTAAATCAGGATGGCCGGACCCGGGATTGAACCGTCGTCCTCCCGAATGCGAGTCCAGTGCCACAGTTAGGTATTTATCAGGTATCCACTACTTCATTTAGGACAAACTAGTGGTTAGTGTGGCACATGACAGATGCTCACTGGGTAGGAACGAGAGACCTGAGAGAGAAAGAGAGAGAGGAATATCCCAGGTGTTAATATCGCCTGTATCATAGAGATGCTGCCACCAGATGTTTTGTCCAACTGAAATTAACTGGAGGGGTGAGGGGAAAGAGAGGAGGGAATTGGAGGGAGGAAGGGTGGAACGTTACTTCTGCCACCATCCTTGGCCAGTGGTATTGTGAACTGACTCATTCAGTATTGGGCACAGCAGGGCGGGCACATAGTGTACCTACTTCCATTCACCTGGTGTGGAAGGTGTATGTTTGGGAGCAGATTGTGCAGATGCCGCAACTGGAAGCAGCCACTTGAGGTGGCCAAAGACACTGTCATGAGCAAAGGGGACAGCTGTTGTGCAGGTGACATGGCTGCTTGATGGTCACAAAAAAATGAGTACAGTATTCTGAGTCGCTGTGCTCAGCTGGTTTGGACAGGTTGGTCAGATGTCTCCCAAGCAGCAGCATGCAACAGGATGCAGCTACTTGGAGTGTGCTAACACAGAGAGATGGCTGGTGGTGTGGTGGCTGACAGTTGTTGTGGTGCCCGAGTGGGCATAGTGGGGCTTCTCAGACTCTTGCACATGGTGCAACCCAGTGAAGCAGCTGGCATGTCGATGAGCAATGTCCTGGCTGACATGTGCGCCCTGAGGTTGGTGCAAATATGCAGCCAGAAGATTTTTGATGGAGTAATTATATGTGATGAGTGTTTCATGATGGTATTCCTTGGATGACTAGAATAAAAAGCGCCACTATTGTTTAAATATTCCATACTTCATTGTCACACACAAAATGTATAAATAAACAGTATTCCATATGCTGCAGTAAATTTACTGACAAATTCTTTTAATAAATAAATAAATTATATTCAAAACACCGCCTTGTATCCCATAAATTATTTAAATAAACAATATTTAGCACGTTGCTTTCTCTACCAGAAATAGTTTAAACAATAGTCTATACACTGCAATCGATTTACCACCTAATAGCCAGTCAGCTAAGTCTTTTCCCCACCAATATCCAGGTGGTGGAGTGGAATGGGGCTGGGGGATTAACCTGACAGGGAGGGGTTTGTTAATTTATTGATTTAATTAATTAGTCAATCAAATAGATAGAGTGAGAGGGAGCTATTCGAATAACTTAGGACTGAAAATGTGTTTGCATCAGCGAGGGGGAGGGGGAAGGTTGGGGGTTTCCACAGGAGTGCAGGAGGTGAAATGGGATGGGTATGGGTGAGGGGCTAACTTGGAAGGACCAATCATCCCCAGAGAGTTATAAATCAAACTTCAGGGAGTCATAAACGACTTAGTAGGACAATACATGAAGGGTAAAGGGAGGGGGAGATGTTACATGGAAAACCACTTAACAGAACAATAGGTTACAGTCATAAATCAATCGGCTGTCACAATTTAATTAATTTTCATATCAATCTGATATCAAAATGGCACCCGAACATACACTACCCTACTACCACTGTTTGTTATACCACAACACTTTTATACAAATAATAATGGAAATAATTACTCATGTATACACCAAATTTTAGGTGAAATTCTTCCAGAAGTTGCTGAGTCAAGCTTTTATGTCTCCTTCTTTACACCCCCATCCCTATGGTAGTAGGTGGTATGCCTAAACAGCGACCTTGGCAGGTGTATGCACAACAACTCAGCAAAGTTTCATGATAATCAGATGAGTTGTGTAAGAATTTATAGAATATATATGAACTAAGAAACAAATATTCACTTGTATTCAATACTAAACTTTTGCCTTCAGCTTCACCTGTGCGTGCATGTGCTGCAGATAATTCATGTACATGTATATTTGATTTACATTTAATATACACTGATGGGAAAAAATTATGACCCCAAAAAATAATTAATGTAGAGTAATGAAGTGAGTAACATTGCAAGATCACAGGTTTAGTAAGTGTGGCATAATCCACTGCAAATGTGAAACACTGGTACCTTAATAACCAATGTAATCACCAGAAAGTTGAACAAAAGCAAGCACAAGTGGAAGTATTGTGGTGCACCGGTGCCGGATTGCAGTTTGTGGGATATAGTTCCATGCCTGTAGCACTTGGTCAGTCAATATAGGGATGGTTAATGCTGATTGTGGATGACACTGGAGTTGTTGTCTGATGATGTCCCACATGTGCTCGATTGGAGATGGATCTGGTGATAGATCAGGCTAAGGCCACATGTGGAAGCATTATCCAATTGGACAACGCCTTGTGGAATGCTGTTTGTGAATGGCAGCACAACACGTCAAATCATCAGACTGATGTACAAATTTGCGTACAGAGTGCCTGAGATAACCACGAGAGTGCTTCTGCTGTCATACAAAATCGTACTCCAGACCATAATTCCAGGTGTAGGTCCTTTGTGTCTAGCACATAGATGGGTTGGTTGCAGGCCTTTAGATGGCTTCATCCTAACCAGCACACAGCCATCACTGGCACCGAGAAAGAACCAGCTTTCACCAGAAAACACAACACACCTCTACCCTGCCCGCCAATGAGCTCTTGCTTGACACCACTGAAGTCGGAAACGTTGGTGGTTCTGTTTCAGTGGAATCCACACTACAGGGCTTCTGGCTCGATTTTAAACCGTTCGTTGTTTCACTGTGGTACCAGCTGTTGCTCAGACCTCTTCTGCAGATGCAATACGATGTGCCAGAGCCATATGCTGAATACGATGGTCTCTCTCTCTCAGTAGGTCGACATAGTTGTCCAGAGCCCAGTCTTCTTACGACCATACATTCTCGTGACCACCTCTGTCAGCAGTCATCTACAGTGGCTACATTCCTGTGAAGTCTTTGTGCAGTATGAAACGTTACTTATTTCAGAGATAAAGTTAATATTGGGGTTTGTACTCATCGTTATCTGTCGCAGCCATGGTCCTGGATTCTTAGATAACATCTGTAAAATAGACTAAGAAGTCCAATGAATATTTAATCAAGTATTAAGTTTCAGAATATTGTTTATGGTAATCTCGAAAAATCCTACCTTCCTTTACAAAAATTCAAATAATTTTTTAACATACTATAATGAAATGAATCTTGCTTAACAAGCTACATGCTTTCTGTCCAACATCACACAAAGTACTGCCCCCCCCCCCCACCCCCTATGCCAACATGGCTGCCCCTTTATATATAAATCCGAACAATCCTCAGTATTGTTATAAAAGGTAATTTAATAAAATTACAGTTAAAACTGTTGTCTTAACTTAAATGACAAATATCATCAGTTGCAGTAGCACTTATAGAACGAATACATTTATCGAACTTTAACTATTTTACATTTTATAAATGTGAGAATACTCAAAAATGAAATTTTAACAATGCTTTAACTATTTTTATAAAATGTAAAAGTTACATGGATTGGGAAATGTTCCTACCAATATATATGTTTCCGAGTCACCTATTGAGTGTGACTATATAGGTATTTCACTTATTATTGACAAAATACTTAAAGAACTACCTATGTTTACACGCTACTCATAACATTTTCGCTAATTACATTTTAATTTTCTAATCAATTCTGATTCTCTCAGTTGCTTTTTATTTAAATACAACCGACTTTAATTTAGTTTATGCTTTAACACAAATCCATCTCAGTTCCAAAGAAATGATTTTGACAATGTCACCTAATATGCTCTTACCTATTACAGGACTTATATACTTCAAATGGTTTTCAATGGACTGTTGCGTCTCAAGTATCGCAGAAGGAACATCCAATTCTCATAGTCCTATTACACAACCTCGTTCAAACTCGTGGAGGAGTTGACAATGACGTCTTTGTCGCCTTAAAGGCATTCCTGACTGACGTTAACTCACCGCGTCTAATCTCAAAGGTAACAAACGCTCATGACCACTACAGCGTGTATTTAAAACAAACGTGATTTTTATCCTCATACTGGCGCTAGTAGTGCCACTCTTATACGACTGGTGCGAAATTTTAATAGATATCAACTTTCAGATGTAGGAACCCGCCTACGAACTTTCCCTTACGTCGCAAGACTCCTTCTTGGTGTTGCCACTGGTATGTCACTGTCTTTGCATTGCCCCTCTCCTTCCCCTTTCATTTGGAGTGAGACGACATCAGGACTCACGAATGAGCGTAACTACCGTGAAAACTATGGCTTCGATATTAATATGGGTCGTTAACCAATGTTTCTACATGTCATGGCTTTCCAATGCCAGCCCCACCACTAGAGGTAACAGAGGTATGTTACACCCACAGTATTTATACTCAAATAAATGTGTCAAGTAGGCCTACATACAAAATTCGATTGAAATTGTTCTAGGTGTGATTTGAATTATGCTCCTATGTTACCACTTTTTCTTTTTCAACGCCCCCCCCCCCCACTCCTCCCCCCTCCCCTCCGCTCTATGGCAGATACGATGGGACGTCAAATATTCATCGGACTTGTTTCTGTAAAATTATCTCATTCAACCAAAACAAAAATACATCCAGCTCTTTTTTTTACATAGTCTCCTGTTTTTGAAATACTTTTCTCCCATCGACCTGTCAACGTTGTGTTGTCATTCTCGAAGGAAGAAAAGAGACGTGTGCACAGCCATTTGCGGACAAACTCCTGCTTTATCAAACCAATGCTCTCCAACTTTCTTTCAGTGGTTCGAGCATGTGGTAGTCGCAGGGTGATCAATCCGTTCTTGTAAAGCGGATTTACGGAGATGCCTAATGAATTGACTCCGGTTTTTCCCTCGTTACCCATTTGAGTACCGTTGGTTTCCGCATGAAACCACCATTTTTTAAGTACCAGTGCCTTTAGCAAGAAATCGCCGATGCTGTTGCGAGACAGAGGCATCTAGTGGTGTACTGAAGTACTTCTACGAATGTAGTGCATTGTAGCAGTCACTTACAGCTTTGAAAGAAACAATCTGCACGGAGATTGCGCTTTGTGATAGTAGGGAAGTTTGACATGCGGTTTTTTTTTGTAGTTGCTATACTAAGGAGATCATTGACAGTGAAAGGAAGTGCATCTAATCGCAATATAACATAAATTTTAGACTACTGCCTTTTTGAGTGGCTTCGAAATGAAATCACTGTGACAGTATGCATTTTTGAAACAAAATTTAACATTTTAGGCCTTTTTTTTGCTAGTTATTCAGAACTATAATATGTTTTAGGCATTACGAGTTCAAGTAAATATCAGGATGTGAGATTGTGACAGGAAAAATGTTAATTTCCTTTCATATACGTTACATGAAATAATGGAAGGTTGAAAACTACATGTCCTAGTGATTCGAAAGTTAAACAATCCCTCTGAAACAACAGACTGTTTGCGTTTTGCGATTTCTCCTTGTATTTGTTAATTAGTGTGATAATAAAAGTTAATTTTGTGAAAAATTTTAAAATAAATTCCCAAGCGAAACCACATCCTTAATGCAATTCAGTGTTCACTTCTTGCCAATTTGTTCGTGTTTTGTTGCTTACTATGGTAAAAAAGGGTAATTTGGAAAATTTTTGAAACTGTATTTCTTTATATTGTTGGGAATCGAAGGGTTAATGTATCAGAGTGTAGCCTCGCATTGTCTGCAGAAGACTCATCGTCAGTGACGATGGCTTGAGCACTTCTATAGCTTACTCCGACAGCCGACGAAATTTCAGAAAGATTTATGTGCCGGTCTTCTGCAATAAGGCCATGTATGGAGCGAATGTCGCTGGTGTGACGATTGTCCGTGGTTGTCTGTGGTGGATATAAGTTTTCCACAGCTACCTGTTCTGTCACGAATGTTTTATGGCAGTCACGCACTTGGGTCTCCGAAAGGCTTTCTTCCACAAATTGTGCACGTAGCCTCCTCAAAAATCAGCAGGTTTGGTGCCTTCTTTCGCGAAAAACTGCGCAACTGACTTGCGTACGTCTTCCCCTCACATGGTGCCGTGACTCGAGCCGTTGCGTCACGCTGCAGCATCACGATACTATTCCAGACGTCCCCAGCCAACATGCTTTCAAGGTCGCGCTCATTTCCGCCCACTACCACAGCCACCTGATTCCATTCCCGATTCATATTTGCGGAGCACTGTTTCATATCGTATGAAGTGCACAGATCACAATTTTATAGAAAGCGGAAAAAAGTTTTGCTTCCTTAACAAATGAAATACGTCAAAATTCTCGACGGCACGGCATAGTCACGACTGAAATCATTTCCCATTGAATGAAGGCACCATCTTAATTTCTAAAAGTGCTCGTAATACGTTTTGAACCAATTCACTCTATATAACACATTTTGATGCGATCATGATTTAATATCATATGATTTGAAACCATAATTTAAATTTGTTATTGGTTTTCTTGCTGGACACTATCATGTCAGAGTTATTAACAAAAAGAGTCTCTGTTACAATGCAGTGAATCCACGTAAAAACCAGAGGCTCTGCGTTCTACTGCATGATGCTTCTCAGTTATTCGCAGTTTTGGATATGTAACTTCCATCAGATAACTCAGTCTGTGATTACGCTGTTAACTATATTTTTCCTTTCACCAGGCAGAATACTGGGAAGCGTCCACAGTTGAATCTCACTTGTGATTACAAGGTAGCTCAAAATTACTTAATTCTGTATCACAGATGAAGTACCTAAAACGAAATGCGTCTCCTCACGCCATAACTGCAGGTAGCAGAGCTCAATCAAAGTATAAAACCATGCAGCTACATAATCTTTCAAAAAAACGGTTCAAATGGCTCTGAGCAGTATGGGACTTAACTTCTGAGGTCATCGGTCCCCTAGAACTTAGAACTACTTAAACCTAACTAACCTAAGGATAGCACACACATCCATGCCCGAGGCAGGATTCGAACCTGCGACCGTAGCGGTCGCGCGGTTCCAGACTGTAGCGCCTAGAACCGCTCGGGCACTCCGGCCGGCCATAATCTTTCCCACACGAATAATACATCAGTGCACTGGTATTACAAATTTCACTGAAAATGATCATTTGTAAAATACGCCAGGTACTATTATTTTCCGAGCTGCCTTTGCACGCTGTATTTTACTTTTCGCAGCTCTAATTCTCATTCTACTTCCTTTCGACCGCTCTGCCACGAGTACATAGCCCTCCATGATGGTCGAAAGGGCGCAGTCATGCAGTCAACTACACACTGTGAACTGCATGATGGAAACAGCAGGACCAGCCTACAAAAGAGGGGGTTAATAACGAAGGCTGGTTAATACGTCCTGGACATAGTTTTGAACAGTCGGCTGCGGTGTGCATAATACGATTTGATCCGATTCTTCTCAGCACTAATTTACTATGGGGAAGAAAACAATATGACCCTATCTCATTCAACAGCGTTAAAGAGCATACCACGATTGGGTGAAACCGTATCAAACTGTATTTTGACCTACGCTGCATTTAATACGGTTTGAAAAGGTAATTGATGCGGTTCTTTCCAAAAGTACCAGGTTTCGTCGAAATAGATCCAGCGGTTAAGGATATGGTGTGGAACAGACATGCATTGATTTTTATAAATATGTACCGATTTCCCACGTGAGTGATAGGGTCAGGACGTTTGCATCACATAAGAAACGTAGCCTACAACAGGCCTGTCTTCGAACCGGTCCCTGCACAGTCTCAACGGTGCACACATCACAGCAGAGCTCGCCTGAGTGATTCACTCGGGAGTACCAGGAAGAATGCGCCATTGTGTGCCAGTCGATCGCGTCCCGCAAGCCGCGAGGTGGCGTCCCACGGTGGGAGACGAGGCAGAAACAAAGAGGCTGCGCTGGTGGCGCTGGTGTGCGGTGTGCGGTACTTGCTGCATCAGGCGGGCCCGTGGGAGCGGCTGCGCTGAGTCACGCCGGCGGGGCGCAGTCGGAATAGCAAGCAGCGGCCCGCCTGGGGACATGGGGACAAGGCCGCCGCGCCGCGCAGTGCCGCACCAACATACAGTCCATGGGCGACCGCCTGCGTGGGCGCTATGTTATCGGTATGCGTGTGTCAGCATACGTACCCAATGTGTACCAAAATGCCAGTGGTCATACCTCGAGTTCTATTGCTGCTAAAAGGGTAGGTCCAAGTGTTTTGAATAGCCCATGAGCTAGGATCATTTGTACACCCTACAGAAGGATCGTCAGTGTCACGATCCCACAGTACAGGGTCCAAGTATGAATAGCACAAACTTCCTCCTGCTTAAGCTGATGGAGGAAATCGGTTGGTTCTTTTTGCTTTTCATGTGGTCTACGATGGGCTCGATGGGACTTATGGAGGCACCATTATTTTATGGGCGGTTCCTCGGGAAACCTCAAGAACTGGTTTCTTACTATATTTTCGCCATCATCAGCGGACCAAAACTCACCCGCGGATTCCAAAACGACTATGCACAGCAAAAGTCGGAAATTTTTACAATACATTTCGATCCCGAACAACGCTGAAAAATTTCTCGATTCCTTTATGCGTTCCCAAGATGCAGAGTTTCAAAGTTACACTACTTCCACGTGTACAATCCTGTGTGAGGTGAAATCTAAATAATAAATAAATAAATCTAATAAATAAATAAAATAAATCTAAATAATAAATAGGTCAAATTTTAACGGTATATTGTGTATGCAGCTATCTAGAAGAGCCATCTCCCGATTTTCAAAAATCTTCATCCGTTATCGAGAAATAGCACAAAAACTTTTATTTTTGTACCAGCTGCGAAACCTGAGACGGTATACACAGCAAATGGCTGTAATTTTTAAGACGTACTCCTAAGATGCCGCTCTCGAACAATCTCGAAAATTTTCTTCATATCTTTAACAGTTTCCGAGATACAGTGGTTCAAAGTTACCGTACTTCCACACGTAAAATACGAACGTAAAATTCGTTAAGAGGCGAAAACTAGTTAATAAAGTGATGTAATATAGGAGAAATATACTGTAAAGTGTCTCTTTATCATCTGGGAACCTAATGGTTTATAAAATTACGTAATACGGAGAAATATGCTATAAAGTGTCTCCGTCATCATCAGGGAACCCCATGTTGAAGTACTGAAGCACATGCAAAATATGTTTGCTCGTAAAATCCGGTCTGAGATGTAAAATCTAAAACTATCTGAATTTTATTGACCAATGCATTTCTTTCCATATGAGTTACACGCCCTGCTGTAGGAGAGAAAAGAAGGAAACCAGCGGAAAAATGGTCCTATCGAGGCACAAAAAATGCTGTTATTTTCCTGTTTATTTAAAGGACTCTGACTGAAAAGTCAGCACCTTTAAAATTTTTCCCAAAAATTTTGGCATGCTAACATATTTGCACCTTTGTATGCTGAAAGGGAAGAAGACAGTGGCAGTTACAAAGAGTCGAAAAAGCAGCAAATACTTGAAGATAGTACACAGTGGTTATGTTATAGCAAGATCGAAGGAGACAATGGCAGCGTGAGAAAGAGAGGGACAAGTGGCAGTCGAACACAGTTGACAGTGACAGAACAGAGCTAGGAGAATAGTGAAGGAGACAGAACCAGGGGGGAGTGACTGACAGCCAGTGATAATGCGAGACAGACTATAGGACAATGACAACAAGGATGAGAGGGATAATGACAGTGAGACGAGACAGCATCAGTAGTAAAGAAGGAATGAGATATTAGCAGAAAGAGGCAGCAAGAGGGAGACAGTGACGGAGAAAGGAGGCAGTAGTAGTGGTACGACAGAACGAAGGGAACTGTGGCTGTGAAAATGGGAACAGTGGCATTTTGAAAGACACGTAGAGTAACGGCAATGAATTGGGCTGAATGAGTGAATGACTTGGGGTAACTGGGAATGGATAAGTATGAGCGACTTTCAGCGATGGACTAGTGAGTGTGAGTTACAGTTAAGAGGGGCTGGTGGGAGTTTGAGGTGAGCTGCACCTTAAAAAACTGCGAACTGTTCGCATGCCAAAATTTTTGGAAGCATTTTTAAAAGTGCTGTGAAAGGCAGAATTAGGCAGCTGGAATCCCTCCTTTCAGTCAGTCTTTTAAATAAACAAGAACATATTCGCATTTTTCCGTTGATGAATTTGTGACACTTCTAGCGAGTGATAAATCCGTGTCTTTATTGAAGGGACGCCATTCAGCTACCATTCGGGTGGCTACACCGAAGCTGTACCTGGTAACACCCACTCACTCGTAGCCATGGCACTAGAAGTTAATAGTCGCCTTAACTTTGTGACGCCACATTCCTTCCCCCATCACCAATCAACTTCATTCGACTACCATCTGAATTTCGAAGCACCACCACTGTATTCTGGTCTTCGTATTTAGAAAACACGTGGCCAGTGAATATAAGAAAGTAAGTATATCTACATTTACAGATACTTTAATTACAGACCAATGTTCCTAACTTCTGTTTGCTGCAGAATCCTTGAACATATTCTCAGTTTGAATATAACGAACTTTCTTGAGAGTGAGACGCTCATCTGCACGAATCAGCTTGGTTTTAGAAAGCATCGCTTGTGCTTGTGCAGAATCATTCTGCAGTCAGCCGCAAATGCCCGTTCAAATCTTCTCAATACTATTCCCCGAAAGAACATCGTCTTCTGTGCATGGATTTCCATTTGAGTTAACAGAGCACCACCGTAATACTCGCGTGTTGATCGAACTTGCCCGTAATAAATCTGTCTGTACGCCTGTAAGGTGCTTCGATGTCTTCCTCCTTTAACTCGCCCTTGCGGGGATCTTAAAACATGGGAGCAATTCAAGAATGGGTGGCTGTCGTGTTCTGTACGCGGTCTACTTTAGAAGTGAGCTATGCTTTTCCAGAATTCTCTTAATTAAATGAAATGGACCATTTGCCTTCCGGTACTACCGATCTTACATGTTCGTTCCGTATCATATAGCTTTGCAAAGTTATCCCTAGAATGACTGTGTCAAGCAGCACACCACTAATACTGTATTCAAACATCACAGGATTCTTTATCCTGCTCATCTTCAGTAACTTACATTTTTTCTACACTTACAGCCAGCTGCCACTCATCATACCAAACAGAAATTCTACCTAAATTATCCCGTATCCTCCTACAGTCGCCCGCATCTCGTGGTCGTGCGGTAGCATTCTCGCTTCCCACGCCCGGGTTCCCGGGTTCGATTCCCGGCGGGGTCAGGGATTTTCTCTGCCTCGTGATGGCTGAGTGTTGTGTGCTGTCCTTAGGTTAGTTAGGTTTAAGTAGTTCTAAGATCTAGGGGACTGATGACCATAGATGTTAAGTCCCATAGTGCTAAGAGCCCTTAGCCCTCCTACAGTCACACAACAACGACACTTTCGCCTATGCTACAGCACCATCAGCAAAGAGT
This sequence comes from Schistocerca americana, assembly GCF_021461395.2. Lineage (NCBI taxonomy): Eukaryota > Metazoa > Arthropoda > Insecta > Orthoptera > Acrididae > Schistocerca > Schistocerca americana. Next base: position 283,135,216 of record NC_060123.1, on the reverse strand, counting down.
ATGCGATTACTGCTCACTGAATTCGTTAGATCTTTTGTGTTAGTATAAAAGCGGTCCTATCGCACTGCCCTGGGACACTCCTTGGGTATCCTTGTCTACGATGAACACTCGCCGTGCATGGCAACCTATTGGTTTCTATTATTTATTTAAGGAGTCTTCGAGCACACCCATAACTACGCATCTGTTCTGTATCGTCAGACGTTTTCTGAAAACGTAGGAATTTCGAAGCATCATTACTGTATTTTCATTTTGGAGTTAGTTAATCACTTTTCCCTGAATCTGTCACCACGAAAACAACCAAAAGCTGCTGTAGTATTCATTTATTTATCAACAACTAGTTAAAATTACGAATATCATTTTATCAATATAGAGGAAGGTTCTTTGCCATCAAATACGTAATGATCATCAGCTCCAGAACTTGACGCCAAGGAACTTTTCTATAATCTGATGTGATGGTATTCGAGACCTGAAGATGGTCACTTGACTGAAACTGGCTGTCGAGAAATAAATGCACGTTACAGCAGCATTTCCTGATGCATTTCATTAAGTACACAGGAGATATGCAGCACAGTTCACAAAAAATATTTTGAGGTAACAAGCTTGCTACTGACAGTACAGTTTCAGCTTGACTGTGCGTTTTGGTAAAGGAACACAAGTGTCCAACTGATATTACAGTATCCTTCAGTGAACTTGCACAAAACGTAATTCCAAAATTTGGTGCAGAATAACTTAATACACCTCCGAAAAAAATGCATCACCATCAAGGTGTTCAGCGACACCTGTGTATATAATACGAGGGCTTTTCGGAAAGTAAGGTCCGATCGATCGGGAAATCGAAACCACTGTGAAAATCAAAAACGTTTTATTTTTAACAGTTAGGTATGGGGGAAATACTTTGAGGAAGTTTGCAATGAGGAGTTTCCACATACTCCAGTTCCAGTGTTATCTTCAGTAGTGGGACCCATTGCACCAGTCACCAAGGATGAGGTTGCCGAAGCATTATGGAAATTGAAAAATGGAAAGGCAACGGGGTCAGATGATCTTCGTGCAGATCTGTGGAAATCAAAACACTGGGATTCATTTGAATGGTTGACGGATTACTTTAATGAGAACATTGAGAAGGGAAAATTCCAGCTGACTGGACATGTAGCACAACAGTTCCAATTTGGAAGCAGAAGGAAAGTCCAGCTGAATTTAACAACTACCTCCCAATACGCCTCCTGCCACACTCCATCAAAGTATTCGAGCGCATCATCGATAAAATAATCCGACAATTATCACTCTCTCCATCAGTCAATGTGGATTCGTGAAGGGCTGTGGGACGACAAATACTATCCATGCGGCTCGCCTGCTTGTCGAGAAGCACCGTGAGAAGCCAAAATATCTACACTTTGCCTTTCTCGACCTCGAAAAGGCCTTTGACCGAGTGCCACACGAGATAATTTGGCTTGGCATTTGTTACCATGGAGCACCTGAAGAGCTCCTTAGGTGGGTCAGACTGCTTTACCAGAACCCGAAGAGCCGGATACAGTCAGCTGCCGGACTACCTGACGACTTCCCTATTTCCATGGGAGTTCATCAGGGATCTGCTCTCTCACCGCTCCTGTTTATCGCTGTCATGGATACCGTCACAAGAAACCTTCATAAAACCTCACCCTGGACGCTACTGTATGCTGAAGATCTGCTACTGGCCAGTGAAGATAAGAATGATCTACAACTTCAAGTCCAAGCCTGGAATGACCGTCTTGCAGAAGTAGGAGTACGGCTCAATGTGTTGAAAACATATTACCTTCCCACAGATTTAAATGACTCTGTAACCATCCAAATCAATGGTGTTCCTCCCATCAGCGAGGGCTTCTAATACCTGGACTCGACAGTTGCTGCCGGTGGAAATCTCAGTGCAGAAATCTCCAACCGCCTTAGCAGCGCGTGGCTCAAATGGCGTTCCGTTACTGGAGTACTATGCGACAAGGAAATTCCAAACAGGCTCAGATCAAAAGTATATCGATCGGTAATCCGTCCAGTTGCACTGTATGGGGCTGAAAGCTGGCCTTCAACAGAGGAAGTAGAGCAAAGACTTGTTGTTATGGAGACTAAAAAGCTTAGGTGGACTTCGAGATTAACATTGCATGACCACGTCACAAATAATGAAATTCGCAGGCTATACGGTGTCGCACCAATAGCAGACAAAATGAGGGAAAGCCGCCTACTTTGGTATGGGCATGTCCTTAGAGCAGACGAGACAGGATTGGCAAAGACTAATATCAACCTAAATATAAATGGAAAACAGTCAGCAGGACGACCAAGGCAGCGATGGCTTGACACCCTGCATGAAGACCTCAAGATCTCAGATCTTCACCATGGTCAGGCACAGGATCAAATGGTTCAAATGGCTCTGAGCACTATGCGACTTAACTTCTGAGGTCATCAGTCACCTAGAACTTAGAACTAATTAAACCTAACTAACCTAGGGACATCACACACATCCATGCCCGAGGCAGGATTCGAGCCTGCGACCGTAGCGGCCGCTCGGTTCCAGACTGCAGCGCCTAGAACCGCAGGGCCACCGGCACAGGATCGCAGGAAGTGGCGACAAGAAGCCAAAACAGCGGACCCCGCCAGCACGCAGTATAAACAAGGAAGAAGAAGAAAAAGAGGTTAGCTACACCCTCCAGCTACTTCTCTACACAGTCCCCGCTCCGACTTAGATATTTGCCTTGGCGTTCTAGGAACTTTCCATCACCATCTCTACGCTGGTCTTCAGTTCGTTGTCTGTGCCAAAATGTTGTCTCCATGGCCAGAAGTTCACGTGAGCAGAGATGAAACTCAGGAGGGACCAATTACAGAGCCGGTCGGTATGGCCGAGCGGTTCTAGGTGCTTCAGTCTGGAACCGCGCGATCACTACGGTCGCAGGTTCAAATCCCGCCTCGGGCATAGATGTGTGTGATGTCCTTAGGTTAGTTAGGTTTACGTAGTTCTAAGTTCTCTGGGACTGATGACCTCAAAACTTAAGACTCATCGTGCTCAGAGCCATTTGAACTATTCTGAACCAGTTACAGGCTGTATTGTGGATGATCAAACACTTCCCATCGAAATCGCTGCAGGAGCGTCTTCATCGCCGCTGCAGAGTGCAGCCAAGAACTGTCATGAAAAAGCAAACACATGGTAGTTACAATATGTTGGTTGTGTGACATCAGGCGGAATCTCTCACCAGGCCCTCATACTTGGCGGGAGGCTCTATTTTTTAGTTATCTTTACCCACTCACCGTGCGCTTAAAGCTGAAAAGAGTGAAACGATGCGATCGACGGGCATACTAGAAACACTGCCCAATACATGTGTGCAAAGTTTCATCGGACTGTCACTGTGGTTTCCATTATGCACCTGATAGGACCTTACTTTCTGAACAGCCCTCGTATGTGCATACTGAGGTTCAAATGGCTCTGAGCACTATGGGACTCAACTGCTGAGGTCATTAGTCCCCTAGAACCTAGAACTAGTTAAACCTAACTAACCTAAGGAGATCACACACATCCATGCCCGAGGCAGGATTCGAACCTGCGACCGTAGCGGTCTCGCGGTTCCAGACTGCAGCGCCAGAACCGCGCGGCCACTTCGGCCGGCTGCATACTGAGGGACCGTGGTTCATTTGTCACGGACATCAGCAACCAGATGGTCTTCAGGAGGCCTGTCTGTGCACCATTTGTTTTTACTCTGCAGCCAGTAACTGTGCTGAGTTTAGGGGTGAAAAGTATTTGCAATATTCATGAGCCGTGCATGGCTCTTGTTCCTGCTATCTCTTATTTAACATCTTGTTTTTTTTACCGTACTGCCACCTCGTTATGTTAATTTTCAGCTACTGGTGTCACAGAGTAGCTGCCTTGCCAGTCCGTGAGCGGCACCAGCAGCGCTTATCTACATAGGCCCTACCGCATTATCTTTGCTGGACTGCTATTACTTCCCGGTCGTCATGTGTTGTGAGTTAGTTCAGATCTGGCAGTGTTTGAGTTGGCATGGGCGTGGCAGCAGTGAGGTCCGGCCCGCATGACTAGCTCAATGGTTGCCGATACACATGATCTGAGTAGGGACGACTTTGGTTGGTCGTCGGTCGGTCGTCTTGTCGGATGACGTGTATTTGGCCGGCGATCGGTTATGGGTTGGCTGTGTGTGCCGACTCGTGATTCGTCCTTGCTATTGTACAGTCACTGCCATTAGCATTGTCTAGTTCTTCGGGCAAGTTTTCGTGAAACTGTGTGTAGTCTGTGTGATTTTGATTGACAAGTTATTTAAATGTTGTCGGCGTACTGGCTCTCAGTCGGTCGGTTGGCGTGGAGCAGCGAGGAATTCTCGGCAGGGCGTTGTTTAGCCGGGCTCACTGGCTGTCTCTACGCAGTGCCGGAGTGTGTGGCACTGTTCCCATTGCTACAAGGTCCGTGGCTCACCCACCCTGGACACGAAAGTTGAGTTTTGATTTAACCTACCAGCAAGTCAAGACTGTTCACATTGTGTCATTTGAAGTTTGTGGCCGGCTGTTGGGATATTCCCGCGAGTAACAACGTGGCTTTCAAGTTGTAAAATTCTAGCCACCCTCCACTGGAATTTGACTGTATTTCGTTATTTGAATTGAAGTGCACCAGCGGAATCTTCTGCCTTGTGGCCGTTAACGTTCCGGTTACCTGCAGTGGCCATTGACGAACATTTCAGGCACTGTAGTTTCCTCATCATGTTGTTGCTGTCCAGCACGGTGTGTAGTTTGACAGCTCCATGTATGATTGGTTGTAGGCGCCAATATCTTCTACGTTGTACTGTTGAACTCCCTGTTGTGTCATGGTCAGGTGAAGTGGAAGTTATGTTGTCGGTGGGTCCATTGACTGTCAATCGGTTGGGTTGCCATCTGATCGTGAATGGTTGGCCCGACTGCCTGTCTCACCTAAGCGAGCGTTAGTGTTTGAATTCCAGGCCGACCCTCGAACATGTGAGAGCCGTTAATTATATTGCCATATTTTTTTTTAATTTGTTTTTGTTGTTTGTACTTGTATGGCTTCTAGCCGATATTTTTTTTAATTAGAGTTTTTTTTTGCTCTTAAGGCCTTCAGCCTAGTTTAAAGTACTGTTTCAGTAAGCCCTTTGGCATTTTAAAATTTTAATGTTGTTGAATTTTTAAGTCTTGAGCCTTCAGCCGATTTCGAATTTGAGTTGTTGTGCTCTTAAGGCTTTCAGCCTAGTTTAAAGTACTGTTTCACGTAAGTCCTTGGGCATTTTAAAAATTTTAATGTTGAATTTTAAGTCTTGGGCCTTCAGCCGATTTTGAGTTTGAGTTGTTTGCTCTTAAGGCCTTCAGCCTAAATTAAGGAACGGTTTCACGTAAGGCCTTTGATATTTAAAAAAATCAATGTTATGCAGTTTTAAGTGTTTGGCCTTCAGCCGATTTGAATTTAACTTGTTTACTTCAGCCTAACTAAAGAACTGTTTTGAGATAAGGCTTGCCTTTTAAATTTCTGATTATGCTTGCGTTTTAAGTTATTGGCCTTCAGCCGTTTTTAAATTAAAGTCCCAAAGATTAAAACTGTGTGTTTAAAAAACTGGGCTCTTGTAATGTTTGACCAAATAATAAAGTTTAACTGACAGTCCCTTATTTTGGCCGCTTTCCCCAATTTATACTATCTGTCCTGTCCTGCGGGATTAGTAGGGCGTCTCAATTCATTCTAGGGCACTACCATGCCCCACCAACGAGTACGTACTCCTGTTGAACAGCTTCAGCTATTTGAAGGGGGTCGCACTGAGGGCCTGCGGGAAGCTGGATGGTCGTACTAACGGACTGCAGCGCATGTAGAGGACAATGTGCCGCTAATATATCGCTGCTTTCAACAGTGGTCTGTGGAACATTCCCACAACTGTAGGTCAGGTTCTGGACGTCCACGTAGTGCAGACTCACGTCAAGAGCGACGCATTGTGCGAGCAGCGGTAGCTGACCAACTAAATCCGGGCAAATGTTGCACCAGCTGTGTTATCATGGATCATTGAGAACTGTCTGCTTGCAGAGGGATTAAGATCACCTGTGTTCCTGGCCAGGCTACCCTGGCGTCGTGAAAGAGTTGACTGTATATGGGAGTGGCGCACAGTTGTCTTCAGTCCTGAGAGTTGGTTATCTCTCTGTCTTGTAATGGACGTACACGTTATGGCGTGTACTGGTGAGCAGCCTATTCGCCCACAACAAACAGATCCCATCCCAGGCTTCATGGTGTGTGTGTGTGTGTGTGTGTGTGTGTGTGTGTGTGTGTGTGTGCGTGGTGAGGGGAGGAGATAACAGTTACAACTCGCAGTAACATTTTAACATTTGTTGTGTCTGCAGGGTAAAGTAACCAGTGCTTGCTCCTGCTACTTCTTCGAGAGGTACGTGATGCACTTTTTCATCATTTGGATTTGCAGCTCTTTGTGTTTGAGGTGTTTGCAGTTAAAATTGTTGGATCTAAGGTCCGCCAGTTATGCAAAACATCGTTTTTTAAGTTCCCAAACATTTTTCAGAAGCTCTGTGCCATCATTAATAGGTATCAGTTTTATTTAATCTTTAATGTGAATATTTTTACCAAATGATTACAAAACTGCGGGGAATACTTAGTTCAAACAAGAATTTGATTCTTTTAGTTAATACCTTTATACGCGGTTTGCATGGTTTTTCAGGACCACTTGTGTATTATTTACTACAGATGGTAGCTTGTCACCTCAACTAAACAAAGTTGATGAGAATTTTTGTTGGGAGGTAACATATCATTTTATGTTTTAAATGTAATATAGTTTGTTGCGATATTTCGCGTCTATATAATATAGTTTGTCGCGATATTTCGCGTCTATATTCGTTTTTACTTACGTTTCTGTATGGCAAGCCATTTTTTCTCAGCGTCCTGATGAGGTGTTGTGAAGCGCACGTAAATATAGTACGTATTTTCACAAATATGATCGTAAAACCACTTTGCACTTCACTAGAACACAATGTAATCGTGTTTGTTGTGTGTCCCAGCCCAGTCAGTGTTTACACACAACAACCATGATTACAGTGTGTTTTGGTGAAGTGCAAAGTACTTTTAGGACCATATTTGTGAAAATACGTGTTACATTTACGTGCGCTTCACAACACCTCATCAGGATACTGAGAAAAAAGGGTTTGCCACACAAAAACGTAAGTAGAAACGAATTTAAACGCGAAATATCTCGAGAAACTATATTACATTTACAACATAAAATGATAGGTTACCTTCCAACAAAATTTCTCATCAACATTGTTTGGTTGCAGATAACAAGCTACCATCTGTAATAAATAATACACAAGTGGTCCTGAAAAACCATGAAAACTGAGTGTAAAGGTATTAACTAAAACAAAGAAATTGCTGTTTGAACTAAATATTCCCGTAATTTTGTAATCATTTAGTAAAAATGTTCACCTTACAGATTAAATAAAACAGAAACCCACTGATGCCACAGAGGTGCTGAAACATGTTCGTGAACTTGGAAAAAACAGTGTTCTACATAACTGGCGGACCTTACATCCAACAATTTTGTACTTTTTCGGCTGGACAGTGCTCGCTAATATACGGGTCGTGCGAACGTGCGCTTCGTGGTGCACAAACCCGCGCTAGTCAGCAAGATCCTCGCCAACTGAACACGTAAGGGACATGATAAAGTGATAACTTATTCGTTCCTGAGAGCCTGCCTAATTGCAACAAACGGAGCAAAATGCTTGGGACTATCTATCGAAAGGTACCATTTGGCTTCTTTATGATCGTCCGCATGTGAGAATACACACTTGCGTTGTCACCAGAGGGGGGGATACACTTTATCAGTGTGACTGCATGGGAACCCTTTAGTTTGACATGTGTGCTTCATTTGGCCCGAATTTGCTATCATGTACTTCTACAATGATGAACTGTCTCCTCACTTGTCAATAAAATGAGCTTGTCCTTGAAGGTGTTGCACTTTTTTTGCGGCAAGTGTATTTACAGTACCTATGTAGTCGAAATATTATCATTCCAGCGATTCTTCAGGGCACCGTAAATAACATTCAACATATCACACAAGAAGTCTGAAATTGTAACCTTCGGGACGAGGTATTGACTATTATAGGTACAAACGAAAGGGGCAAGCAGAGGACGAAGAGATAAGCAAATAACCCTAACAAACATAGGCCCGAAAACTATTCGACGTATTGCGACTGAGTGCGACAGATTGCCCTAGGTTCCAAAATACTGATATGCACTTTAGAACAAACTAATTGTAGAAAGTTTTCCACGTGGCCGGCGTTCATGTGCAGAGAGGTCTTACCACATTTCCTAATAAATTCCTGCACGAGTTCAAAAATCCCGTCGTCTTCTAAATGCAATGACAACCATCTTCAGTGCGTCCCGGAGTTCATGGACAATATCAACAGAGCTGGAATGCAGCAGCGCTTTTAAATATTCTCATACAAAAGATCCAACTGGTTCAAGTCGAAGGAATTCGGAATTCACTGTATTGGCGGGTCATAACCGATACACTTTTTGTCGAAGATTCGTGCAACGTATTCCCAGCATCCACATGAAAGTGTGCTGGTGTGTCATCATGCATATACCTCATACGTAGCCTTTCATCATAAGGAACATCACCCAAATAGTCGATTAGCTTGTGTTTCAGGAAAGGAAGGTACACACGACTAGTAAGTCGACCAGGTAGGAAATGTGACCCTATCATCCGATCAGTAACGGCATCTGCCAAAACGCTAACTGAAAATCTCCACTGATGTGCCAAATGTAGCATTTGGATTCTTAAAGGCCTAAACCTGTATGTTGTAAATGTTCATAGTACTATCTATTGTAAAATATTTGTACATGATGAGGGTATAATTGTTTTCCATATAATAGGCGCCATATGATGTAGGGCGAAACACGTTCCGCTTTACCAATACCTCCGGCACTTGTGCCTAACACTACGTCCACTTGTTACAATAGGCGTTCCTCCATCTATGGTGCAGGCATCCTTCTTAGTCTACCTGAATATTCCTTGTTGGATTTAAATGAACCCATCTCGTGCAGGCGTTGACGGTAAATAGTGAACACTCTTGCTATCTGGCAGTCTTCTCTGAGGATATGTTCCGTGTTACTGTCGTTCTACCTCGCGTTCATTGACATTAGCACATTCGTACACGAAGTGGGTGTCACCCATTCCTTAATTTTAAAGTGTGTGAGGAGCCATGACGACCGTTTCGAATGCTATAGGTGCACACTGCGTTTGCTGTTCGCTGTGGAATTTGGTCTCTACAAGATATGGCCGTGTTTCTGATGCAGCCTTCGATAATGTCACCTGCACGTCACGAAATTTGAGCTGTGATACATTGCTTCCGGGTCATTCTTCGCTTCACATCAGTAAAAGTAAAGTACTCAGTCAACTTTACAACGATGTGCCAGCAGAGAAGCTGCAGGATAAATGTAGACTTAAACATAACAATGTTACAATACTGGTGTGACTGCACTTGTGCGTACATCGTATCGGAGAAACCGTTCTTTTCCGGACTTCCGTTTATTAGAATTATTTGCTTACATCATTGTCCTCTATTCACCACTATCGTTTGTACTTACAGTATTCAAACATCCTGTATACAGGAAAGATTACAGCTACGTACACTGCTGCGTCACTGTATCTGTCATGATTTCTTTCTTTTTTTTTAAGTTTTATGCCGTTACTTATTTCTCAAATTACCTCTAGTTTGAAAGCGTATACTGGCATCAGATTTCTTGAAGCAGAATGCAATGCTTTCCGAATACCGATTACTAAATGTTAAAACTGCATACTGTTTATTATTAAAAGGTAAAATATATTTATAGAAGTACACTTATCCTAAACTTGACAAAAAGTCTTTTCGGGTGGTCAAGATAAATCGGACATACTCCACACCAGGGACACAACATAGAAGCTAGTATATATCTTGAACGGGTTTATATATAACTCTTGAGGTAGCAATAAGTTTTAATATAGCTTTAATTTATTAAAAAGTACGCAAACGACAAGTGGGAGATTGTATCCAGGATTTTCCAGCTAATTTCAGTGAAACTGAGATATTTTAACTTGCCAGAGCAATCAGCGCCCTAGCACGAGTTGTGTGGTGTATTTAGATGCATAGTTTGAGCAGTAATAACTACAATGAATGCATTTTCATGACTTTTCCAAAGACACATTGACAGATGTATAAGGTGTACGTCCACATTTTGGCTGTGGCAGTATACTTGATCGCTATAAACGCCTGGACCTGTAACAGTCATGTGCGGTCAGATGATCGTTTCTCTGAATGCGTTCGAAAATTTTTGCTCGGCTTTACAGAAATTTCCTGCAATGTAGTGTTTAAGACTTACAAAATCCCAGCACGAGTTCTCGGACTCGTAATATTTTCCGCTGCGCATTAACGGACTTGTGATTATTTCATGAAACACCAGGAGTGACTACAATTTTAAATTATTTTTCATGGAACACCAAGAGTGATTACAACTTTAAATTACTTTTCAAGTAATCGCAACTATAACTCGACTACTGAAAAGTTGATAACAAGGAAAAACCTTTCAATCATGCACTCCAAGTTCATATGAACGTGTGAAGCACTAATTTTTTTTGTAAATATTCAGGACACTTAATTTTCGCCAGTCGTATGCTGCCTGTCTGCAATCTAATGGTACAACAACGGTCTATGTGGAGTGGAAGGATATCGTGGATCGACGTGCGATTGTTGATTCTTACAATTAAGACAAGCAAGCTGAATTTATTATAACACCGGCAAATGCATTAATAGTACATGCATTACGAGAAACCAACCTACAGTATTCACTTTAAGACGAATCCACTTGCTATTGTAACAAACAAATTTAAGGACCCACTCCCCCCTATGATTTAAGGAAGGCCAACTAGCTTTGAGCTATAAGAATTAATTAAAACGAATCCTGTTTTTATAATATAAACACTTGCTTTCATGGTAAAGTGAAATAAGGTCCCAGAATTAGTAGCAATTATTGAAAGTCGTAATGCTGTTATAGTACTAGGAACAAAAAGATGGTTGAAACACTTATCAGAACCAAAATACATTAATATAGGGGTTCCGCAAGGCATATTAGGACCAACACTATTCCTGATATACTTCAGTGACTTTCCCAGTAGTGTTACTCGTGGCGAAAAAATCCTCTTTGCTGATGACAGCAAACTATAAAGTCATTGAGAAAACAAGAGAACTCCTTGCCGAGAAAGCAAATGAAACTCTCAAGGAAGTTTGTGATTGGTCAATAAGTAATAAAGTGACATTGAACATTAAGAAAACTAATGCCAGAATTTCAGTTGAAAGAGGAAAAATGACAACTTTAAATTAAATGTAGATGGCACTTCTATAGACTGTGTAACAAATGCAGAATTTCTAGGAACGAATATTGATTCTCAGTTGAAGCGGTGTGAACACACAAAGGTACTTGCAAACAGAATGTCATCATCATGTTATGCCCATAGAATCCTATCATCAGTTTGTAACATGCAGTGTCTTTTAGCTAAGTATTATTCATGTGTACACTCAATTCTTAGCTATGGCATTCTTTTTTGGGTAACAAATGAACAAAATATGAACACAATTTTCAAACTCCAGAAAAGAACCATAAAAATAATAACCAAAAATACTAGTCGAGCTCATTGTAAAGATCTGTTTAGAACACTTGGGATTTTAACTGATCCATGTGAATAAATTTACCAGTCATTTGTACACATCGAAAATAACATTGTTAATTACTGCACAAACAGTTCTGTCCATGATCATGCAACAAGAGATAGACTCAACTTACATTTACCAAGAAAATAAACATAAAACTAAAAACAGCACTTTCTACCAAGGAATAAAACTATACAATTAATTACCAAAAGAGATTAAAGAAATTGCAAAAATTCACTTATTTAAAAAGGTAGCTAAAAAGTACCTGTTATGCAACACATTTTATACATTGAAGGATTACTTAACTAAAACAGAGTAGTGGTTTGATAAAAAATGTTAAACAAATAAATAATAATAATAACGATTGTAAAATATCCAACATTACACATAACACCTTCACTTTATGTTTTTCTCCTTTTTTTTCCTTTCTAGAAATACTTAACCCCAAGGTATGCATAGCACCATACTAACATCTCTTCCTCTTTCTGAGCTCAACATGTCACTCATTATGGAGGGATGATGACTCAGCTTTCCAGGATAGCAAATGGGAAGTTGCGGTACAGAAAAGGCCCAGAGATCACCAATGTGTGTGTATGTGTGTGTGTGTGTGTGTGTGTGTGTGTGTGTGTGTGTAGTAAGTGAAGTATTATGAACAATGTGTATAGTGTGTGCAGCGACTGATAGTGAGATATGAGTGAACAATGTGGCATTACATTATTTAATAAGTTACTTGTAAAAAAAGTATTGTATACTATACCAGGAGTAAATCTAATGATTGTCTCTAACTAGAAGTCTGTAAATATGTGTATACGAATTAGCTTATTTTAAATTGATCTAAATTTGTAAATACTTTGGCATGTCCTATATCCTTTTAAAAAGAGATCTACGGATGAATAAAGCTATTACTACTACTTCTACTACTACTACTACTACTACTAACAGTAAGTCAACAGCATTCAGATTGGAACATTCGTCTTTAGGACAGGTTAGCCGCCAGTTGTAGCGGCGTATATATTTCAGTAAAGAACACGACAGTATCCAGCGATGACATCACTGATTATAAATGTGAATTAACTGCATGAAGTTTAGCACCAAAGGTGGCTCATAAACGGTAATTGGATGCTATTACACACTACCTGCATCAGGGACCGTAGTGATAAACCTGTTCAAAGAGAACGGGCTGAATATCGTGAATGAGATTCCTGGCCATACTGTTGTAATAAACATGCCGTTTATAGATTTGGAGAGACGTGCTATCGTTTTGGTGCCAGAGACACGGATTCGTGTGACATGGTTCTGAAAGTCTTGTCCGAAAATAACTTTGAGCAGATAGTTAGAACCCAACTCGTGTAGGTAACGTCTTAGACCTCCTAGCAACAAACAGACCTGAACTTCTCGAATCAATTAATGCACAGGAGCGTATTTGTGATCATAAGGCTGTGACTAAATCTATGACTACGGGTATTATAAGGAATGTCAAGGAGGACAGCAAAGTATTTTTGTTAGAAAGAGTGACAGGATACAAATTGCAGAGTACCTGAACAGTCGACATTAAATATTCAGTGGTGGGGACGAATATTTGGAGCACAAATGGAAAACATTCAGAAGCATCGTTCAATATGCCTTTGAAAAATATGTTCCAAGTAAGATCCTAAGGTATGCGAAAGACCTACCGTGGTTTAACAGCAGTGTCAGGAAACTGCTAGGAAAATAAAGACAGTTTTATCAAAATTTGATGAGAAGTTAAAAAATCGACTGACAAACAAAAGCTGAACGAAGCGTAAATAAACGTATGGAGAGCAATGAGAGAAGCGTTCAATACCTTTTAAAGTAAAATTTTGTAAAGCGATCTGAGTAAAAACCCTCAGAGGTTTTGGTTTTATGTAAAATCAGTAAGGGGTTTGTAAACTTCTGTTCATTCACTCAGTGAGCATACTGACTCTGAAATGAAAAATAACAATGACAAGACCGAAATACTGGGTTTTGTCTTCCGAAATTGTTTCACTGCGTAAGACCATAACATGGTCTCTCATTTCAGTCGTCGTATAAACTTGGAAAGGACAGATATTGAGATAACTGACCGCGCAATAGAAAAACAACTACACTCGCTTTTTAGTGGAGAGGCATCAGGACCGTATGAAATATTTGTAAGATTCTACAGAGAGAACGCGAAAGGACTTTCTCCCCTTCTAGCAGCAGTTTATCGTAGATCGCTGCAGCAACAGAGGGTACCTAGCTTCTGGAAAAAAAGCGCAGGTCATTCTCGTTTGGAAAAGGCTCATGAGGCACATAATCATAGTCCTACCCCGTTGACGTCAATCTTTTGTAGAGTTATGGAACATGTTTTACGTTCAAGAATTACGACGTTATTTGAGAATGAAAATCTCTTCTTTAAGAACCAACATGGATTCTGCAAACAGAGATCTTGTGGAACTCAGCTCGGTGTGTTCCTTGATAAGGCCCACAGCCCTGTAGACGTCGGCGCTCGTGTTGATGTCGTGTTCCTCGAACTTAGGAAGGCATATGACACTGTCTCGCTCTGCCGTTTAGTGAAAAAAAATTTAGCATAGCGAGTATGGTATCCGATTTGAGACTGGATTCAAGACTTCCTTGTAGAAAGAACTCAACATGTCGCCCTTAATGGAGCAAAATCGACAGACGCAAAGGCGTTTTCGGAGGTACCCCAAGGAAGTGTGATCGACTGTTACTGTTGACATTGTATATAAATGATCTAGTAGAGTGCGTCGGAAGCTCTTTAAGGGTGTTCGCAGATGATGCCGTTGCCTGTAAGAAGGTATCAATGCCAGAAGACAGTAGCGATTTACAGAAGTTCCTAAGGAGGATAGTCGAATGATGCAGGCTCTGGCAATTTACCCTAAACACAAGTAGATATATTGCGCATACGTAGGAAAAGAAATCCACTACTGTAGAACTACTCTACTGATGAAAAATTGCTGGAGCGACATTAAGTGGAATGACCACATAAAACAAATAGTGGGAAAAGCAGATGCGAAATGAGATTCGTAACAATCTTACGGAAATGTAATTCATTCAGTAAAGAAGTGGCTTAGAAGACGCTTGTTCGACCAGTTCTTGAGTATTTTTCATTCAGTCTGGGGCCCTTACCAGAGCCGACTAACAGAAGAGATAGAGAAGATCCAACAGAGAGCGGTGCGTTTCGTCCAGGGATCGTTTAGTCCGTGTGATAGCGCTACAGAGATGGTCAACAAACTCCTGTGGTTGACGCTCTAAGAGAGGCGTTATGAATCACGGAGAGGCTCATTATTGAAATTTCGAGAGAGTAGTTTCCGGGAATCGGACAACGTATTACTTCATCCCACGTATGTCTCGCGAAATGACCACAAACTCGATAAATTATAGCTAATACAATCCATTACCGATGATCATTCTTCCCTGGCCCCATTCGCAAATGCAACAGGTAAGGGGACATCAGTTAGATATACCAGAAGGGCCCTACGCCATACGCCGTCAGGTGGTTTGCGGCGTATTGATTAAGAAGCTGATGTAGAAGTAGATTTTTACTAAAGCTAAACCGGAACCTGTTTGTCTGCTGGCTACGTATTATAAACTGAAGCGCCAGAGATATGTAAACAGGCAGAATACGGCGCTGCGGTCGGCAACGCCTGTATAAGACAACAAATGTCTGGTGCAGCTGTTAGATCAGTTACTGCTGCTACAACGGCAAGTTATCAAGATTTAAGTGAGTTACAGCTGTCGTACGAGCTATGGGACAGCATCTCCGAGGTAGCGATGAATTAGGGATTTTGCCGTACTACCACTTCACGGGTTTACCGTGAATATCAGGAATCCGGTAAGACATCAAATCTCCGACTTCGCTGCGGCCGGAAAAAGATCCTGCAAGAACGGGACCAACGACGACTGAAGAGAATCGTTCAACGTGACAGAAGTGCAATCCTTCCGCAAATTACTGCAGATTTCAATTCTGGGCCATCAACAAGTATCAGCGTGCGAAACATTCAACGAAACAACACCTGTTACGTCTAGATACGACTCTGACAAGTGACACGTACATAAGCATCCTGTCTGATCACCTGCATCCATTCATGTCCATTGTGCATTCCGACGGACTTGGGCAATTCCAGCAGGACAATGCGACACTCCACACATCCAGAATTGCTACAGAGTGGCTCCAGGAACACTCTTATGAGTTTAAAAACTTCCGATGGCCACCAAACTCCCCAGACATGAACATTATTGAGCATATCTGGGATGCCTTGCAACGTGCTGTTCATAAGAGATCTCCACCCCCTCGTCCGCTTTCGGATTTATGGACAGTCCCACAGGATTCATGGTGTCAATTCTCTCCAGCACTACTTCAGACATTAGTCGAGTCCATGCCACGTCGTACTACGTGCTACATTATATTAGGCTGGTGTACCAGTTTCTTTGGCTCTTCAGTGTATCACTCAAATGCTAAAAATTAAATAAAAACTCAGTTAAAAGTTATGTTGTAGAGCCATCTCAGTTCACAACAATACCACCATTAGCTCAGTCTTAGATCACTCGATTTCCGTAATGTAACAGTATTGAGATCAATCGGTGATCCCACTTGTCATTAGTCCGAGCAGAGGCGCAACTAACCATCAGCGCAGTCACTAACAAGAGGCAACACGTGTACAGCTTGACCTGCCGCATGTCTGCGCGTGCTCTTCTGCATTCGACGAAACACTCTGGTGCAATCTCACCGCAAGCACCCCAGCCCATCGAAGCCCAGTTAACGGATTCCACACAGCAAACCGTGCGGACCAGCGTGTTGTCGCTCGCCCCTGATGTAACACTAGCACTCTAACAGCACGATAGCGCGGGTTGTCGCCTCGCTGCGTAGTGGTACACCGTTCACACACGACTGCGCTGCAGTCTATTCAGTGTACACACAACACCAAAATATAACACGTGCAAGGCCCATATTGCGGCACGGATGCAGTGAGCGGCAGCAGCACTCCTAGTGCCTGGCAGTGAGCTTTCGATGCCACAAAATAGTGACGCGAAAATCGATGATTTTAACAACAAATACGCGATTTAGATTACAATATTTCTCATTTATACTCGATGGATGAGCCTCGTACTCTAGTAGCAAACTGTATGCTTGAAAACCAAAACGCTTTTGTGACCTCGAAAAAAACATATCCGAGAAATCTCAATTAAATATTAACTTTTTGCAACTGAGGTTCAGAGTCGTGCAGTTTTGTGAGAGACGTGTGGTTGCCTTTTGACTATATCATTATTTGTTTGTAAAACCCAATATTGCAATTTTGACTGAGTGAGCATTATCAAGTGGAAATAATTGCACACAAAAAATCATCTGGTATAACATGACAATGAAAGCTGGTTTCGCCTCATTCTGTTCCTGATTGCTATTTTGTGCATTGCATTCTTTGAACAGCATTATTAATATGGTGTTCCCACTGTGCTTTAATTTTACGTGCGTCCATAATATTCTACGGAGTAAATGATTCCATATTAGTTTTCGTTTCACATGAAACAATAAGTAGTTTTGTCGCACAGTGTTCTGTGGGCTCATGAACATTTATTCCTGCTTACGAATCCGTGTGTGAACTATTGATTTAAATGTGTTTAAGAATATTGTTCGTATTCAATTTTAGTTCACATTCATTTTTCGTACTTTCTTGCGTTTAATGGAGAGCTTCACGTTAGCAGCTTTCGACAGAATTAGTATTCAACTTTATTACATTTTGTCACGTAATGAGTCTGTACATCTGCTTTGAATGCGTGTTACCCCTGAGTATGATTTGTAATCTTAATGACTAATACATTCTCCATTGAAAATGCTAAAACTACAATAGTCGTTACTCACATGTGTTCACACATTATTAACAGGTACTACAAAAAATATATTTTAGCAGAAATCAAAGTACTACAACTATCCTCCCACTCCAATGAAAATTTGAAAACAAATAATACACACTATCATGTTTTCATCACTGGATCTACTTGTAAATTTTGTTCGACTGAAGTTTACCAAGTACAGTAGCATTCAGTACGGCGGAAGTACGTCCACGCTACACCACAAATCACATGTACAAATAAGCACTTAGATGTAGAATATCTTTGCTACAGAACAGAACCTGTTACGATATATGCGTACTCTGACACTAACGCTATAAAGTGCACTGCGTGGCAAGAAGCTGCACCATTCAAAGCAATAATACATCCCAATTCCGTGACAGGATGTAGTAAATCTGAATACCAACTCTGTCAAAAGTGGCTAGCATGGAGTCCTTCATCAAATGCGATAAATTGGTCTGACAAAATTAAGGCAGAATGTGAACAATATAGTTACAACACATTTATATCGAGCAATTCACAGAGGGATTAATAGGCAGGTCAAACATCCATAGATCACTATGCGATTAAACCAGCTTCCGTGTTATATGAATCAAAAACAAATATGGAATCATTAATTCTACCCCAATGTTACGGATGTGAGCAAAAAATCAAGCACTATAAGTATCACACTTACAATTTAATCTAAAGAGTGGACTAGACACGCGAGGTTGTAACCAGGAACACAATGCTATGAAACCAGTTCCTGTTTTGAACGAAACCACAACAAATTTGGAAAGCTTAAAAACACTCGATAAGAAAACAAGATGATGGGCTGATATACTTACAGCGCTGCTGGTGGCCTCGCAGCGAACCAAGATCGTGTTACCGATAGTTCCCATATGAGTTTCACCCTCACTGGAATTCTACACCATGCCTTACTCTAACGCACAGGTGGCACGAACTCTAGGCAATACCATCACATATTTACTAAAACTAATTAGGCCGCCCACTGGTGATAGTGCAGAGCTCCAATACTGAAGCCGCCATTTGTAAGGCAACGATGTCTTTTCACTCAGTAAATTAGGTCAAATTTCCGATAAAACGTTGCACACACAACAACTTAACAGGTGCAAGTAACGTTCATAACAACTCTGTATATCTGTAAGAAAAAAGTGTCAAAATGAACTGACTAGTTCAAGTTATATTGGAAACTACCTGATATTGTCCAAGTATTAATTTTACCAAGAGTCGATTACAAATGAAAACAAAAAAATGAACTGTGTTTGTAAAGTATCGAAAAAATTTCATTTACATATATTCATGAAGAACACCTTTGAAATTATGAAATAGTCGTGCAAAGAAATATGCGTAGTGTACAAAAGTATAAGTACAGAATCCAAATTAGAAAAACATGATCCCAGAGCAGTTTCTGTGTGCTGGACGCAGTTGCTTCTCGCGTCTACAACATGATTTTGTAAATGTCTTTATGGCAACGCCTTTTCATAGCTTTATAGACGGCTACTGTTTTCCCCTACAGCTTTTTGCGCTTTGTAGTTGGAAAGCTGCCAAAAACGCTGCCGGGTATCAGGGATTCCCTTAATCTGACTCGACTGTACAAGTGCTTCAATAGCAAAAAATAAGTACTTTAAAACTTCATGGATGATCGGGTGATTTTTCGCGTATCTCAGTGTTTATGACACTGCGTACATTGTTCACGCGCCTGTCTGCAAAGAATAATTACTGTCCAACTGAGTATATGGAATGAAATTCACGATGTCTGTATACCCTGGTATCGACCTGTCCCCTGTTTTCTGTCCTTGTCAGATGAGCTGTGAGATTGCGTTGCAGCATCACACATTAATCCATCGGCCGCCAAAGTCCAAATTTTTAATTTCATCGAGCCTGTATGAATAACAATTTGTGATCAATTTCCATAACTCCTTCATTGTGGGCCGTTTTCTAATCTTAGAATGTATTTATGTTAGAAGCTGTTTCTCATTTTAATAGCTGCTATATTTCTGAGAGTTCCCAATGTCTGCAGTAACATTAACGAAGCACTTCAAGAATTTTATTAAAGTATGTATAAGGAAGATAACGTCAATATCGTATGATTAATGAAACGTAAAATATATGTGAAACGTGTTAGATATATTAACCGATAAAATCTGCTGTATAATTTACTACCTTAGCGCTCGTTGCTTCGCTATAGTTTGAGTACTAAATACATCAAAAGTAATTTTATAAACTTATATTAGGCCTGTTGAAAAATTAGTGTATTAATGAGCCGTTTCTTTTCCTCTGCAACTCTGACAATCAATATGTCGTGGTGATTTTTAAATAGGTTCTTTGATGTAGTTCACAAATTGCAACACCTTCTAAATTTTCATGCAAATTAAGGCTTTTCAAGTATAGGCTTTTCCGAATGTACTTCTGACCAAAAAGCGATTCTGGTAATTCGAGTTCAAGTTTTTTTTTTTTTTTTGTTTTTTTTTTTTTGTTTTTTTTTGTTTTTTTTTTTTTTTTTTTTTTTTTTTTTTTTTTTTTTTTTTTTTTGTCGTACCTTTTGCGTTCTTGTGGCGATACTTCCACAGAAAATTCATCACCTGACACAGATTTTTTTTATATACAACCAAGAAATAAAACACGAAATTTAATGGATTTAGATTTTTTCTAATATAACGAAATATTTTCTCAAAAATTTTCATCCAAAAATAGTGAAACACGTTTTTTTTTTATTTCTCACAGAGATGCGAAATAAAAATTTTCGTAGATTTAGCGTTGTAAAGGTTTTCATAGTAAATGATTTTCACAAAACTTTTCATCCCCTATTTCACTCCCTTAGAGGGTTGAATTTCCTAAAACATTGAGAGACGTATTTTTTAATTTGTAACCGAGAAGTCAAATACCAATTTTCATAGACGTGGTTTTAAAAATGCTATAGTAGTTTTGTGGTAGTAGTTTACTTGCAAAATTGCTCAAACACATATCTTTTTGACTGAGAAACCAGATACTACTTTTCGTAGTCCTAACTTCAAAACTGTCTTAATGGCGGCATGTTTTCAAAAAGACTTTCATCTCTTGTTTCACCGCCTTAGGAGTGGAATTTCGAACAGTTAGTTCTTAAATGATGTCTACAGAATAAGGTCAACACTCTCTCCAAATTTCAAGTTTCTATCCTTAGCGGTGTGGGCTTGGCAATTTGAGTCAACGAATCAGTCTGGGCCTATTCCACCCCCTTAGGGATTGAATTTCCAAAAACAGTGAAACACTTACTTTTTTCGTTTCCAACAGAGAAGACAAATACCAATTTTTTTTCTAAGATTTAATTTTAAAAATGCTCTCACATTGAAACTTTTCCATAAAATATTTCACCCGCTATTTCACACCTTTAGGAATTGGATTTTCAAATACCATGAAATTTTTTTTTATTTCTAACAGAGAAGGCAAATACAAATTTCCATGGTTTTAGCTTTAAAAATACTTAAATGATGAAATATTTCCACAAAAACTTTCATCCTCTATTTCACCGCCATAAGGGTTGAATTTCCAAAAACAGTGAAACATACTTTTTACCTTCTAATCGAGAAGCCAAAGTCAAATTTTAACAGCTTTAGCTTCAAAATACTTTGATAATGAAATATTTTCATAAAACTTCATCCTTTTATTTCATCCCCTTAGGCGTTAAATTCCCAAAAACGTTGAAATATGTTTTTTTTTTTTTTTTTTTTTAATATCGAAGTGAGAAGTCAAATACCAATTTTCATACATCTACTCTTTAAGAATACTATAGTAGTTCGTTAACAATGATTTACTGGCAAAAAGAAACTTTCGCGTAATTAACACCCTAGGGGATAAATTTCCGATGATTATGAAACACGTATTTCTTATTTCTAACCTATAAATCAAATGCCAGTTTTCATAGACGTAGCTTTAAAAGTACTCCAGTAGTTTTTTAATAAAGATTTATTAAACAAAATGCCAATTTTCGTAGGTCTATCTTCAAAATTGTTTTAATAGCGACATACTTTCAAAAAACTTTTCACCTCCTGTTTAACCCCCTTAGGGGTGGAATTTCAAAAAAATCCGTTTTTAAATAACGCCTGCAGTATACGATCGAAACGATCTGAAAAATTCCAAGTTTCTGTCCTTAGTGGTTTGTGCTGAGCAATTATGAGCCAGTGAGTGAGTGAGTCCGTCAGTCAGTTGGAATATTGGCTTTTACATATGTGGATTAGAGGGCAGTTAGCATGGTCACGAGAAAACAACTTTTATGTATTGGGTTGTTGGATTAAAAATCTCTAAAATATCAGCCACACTTCAGCCCTATAATTATATTTACCACGAGAACGTAAATAAACGTAATGATAAGAACTTTCGTATGGTTTTAATGTTAATCAGTATAAAATATTCATACATGCACTTGTTAACTTTCAAGAAAATTTCTTGGGCTATTCCCTTTTGATAAAAATGAATACAAAACTTCTGCCTACTCACTCCGTTCCCTCCTGATGGAAGAACATAATGAACGTACGAGCCCACTGTTGGACCTTTGAATGTTTCGGCAATTTTCTACGAATCATATTTCTCTTTCTTCTTTGCTGTTGATTTCTTGGATCCCACAAGTATCTACGATATCTATATTCGATCACCAACTCTGATTTCTCACCAGATCGCTCATGCAGCTCATGTCAATTTTTCAACAACAGAAGTAGTTTCCACACAAAACAGCAGACGAGTACTCTCTCTGGTGTTCGCGCCGAAGCGAAGAGAACTGGAACTTCTTTTTATGGTTCGCTGAAAGACCGGTAACAAGCGGAACACAAGCGAGTACCAGCGAATGCGAACCGAACATAGCCGAATGCAGTTCACTCGCGCTCGTCTACCGTTTACACCAGAGAGAATCTTACTCGCTTGTATTCGCTTCGGTCTAAGGACGATCTAACGAACAGGCCCTGTACTCAGTGCAGGACGTCGAACTAAGATACCGGAAGCAGAAGGGGCGGACGTAAAAGAGCAGCGTTTTTTAGAATTGACCGACGCATCCAATGCATCCCAGACGAGGCAGCCATGGCAATAAACAACTGCGAAGTCCATTCAGTAAGCAGCTGTTCGGAATGGTGGAAGACAGATGCGTATTGCAACAGTGGAAATTTGGTATTTTGAACGTTCTCCTCAATCACCACGATGGAGTAAGAAATAGAAAGTCAGCTTGCAAGTCTGTAGTGAGTGAAGGATAACCTGGGAGTCCACAGAAGACAGAGGAAAGGGCAAAAATTGAATAAGCATGATATTCAATTCTGCTCTGCGTCAACTAAGTTTTACTGTCGATAATCTTAAAGCATGTTTGAAAAAGTACGTAGGTTGGAACTTAAATAGTGGCAACACTGCTGTGGAGACACTATGCAATGGAGTCTACTATTGTCGCTGATAGCACACGTCGTTGACATACCTACCTTACCTCCGAGCAAATGAACTCCCCTGTCCCACGTCACCGGCGTGCGCACAATCGAGGGAAACACAGTCACTTGTGAGTGAGCGGTCTAACCTAACGGTGTCACTATGTTTTCGAAACAGGAACAACGGAGCTGGATCAAGATTGAATGTGCCAGACGTCGTACAGCACGACAGTGTCATCAAGGTCTTCAAGAGACGTGCGGGGAATCGGCATTGCCGTACAGAACAGTGGCACGTTGGGTCGGCAAACTGTGACAGACATGCATCGGGCAGGTCGTCCTAGCGTCTCTGAAGAAGTAGTGCATGCTGTTGCAGTGATAGACGCCTTGCGATTCCTGAGCTCACCCACGAAACCGGATTAGCGCATGCGACTGTGTTTCACATCCTGAAGGAACGCCTGGGCCTGCAAAAAATTGCATCACGATGGGTTCCGCATGACTTGACGGAAATTCAGAAACCGATGCGTTACAACGCTGCTCCGACGCACTTGGAGCGCTATGAGCGCGAAGGAGAGGCTTTCTTACTCCGTATCGTAACACTGGATGAGACATGCGCCAGAGCGGACGACCCAAAACTGAAACTCCAATCCAACGAATGACGTCATTATAGGTCGCTGCGAAAGTCGAAAGTGCGTTAGTGCCCCAGTATGGTGAAAGTTATGGTGATTCTCGTGTACGACTGTGATGGTGTTATCCTAACGCATTACATTCCCCCACGGCAGACCGTAAATGCACAGTATTATTGTACGTTTTTGGAGCATCACCTGCGACCAGCTTTGCGAAAGAAGCGGTGACACTTTCTGAGCAACCCACCCATCATTTTGCACGACCATGCGCGGGAGCATACAGCGCAAGCTGTGGCTGCTCTGTTCGGTCGATGGGACTGGGAAGTACTGTACCAGCCACCATACTCCCCAGACGTAAGCCCTTGTGACTTTGATTTGATTCCGAAGATGAAGGAACCACTTCGTGGCATTCGCTTCAGAACTGTTCCAGAGATTCGAAGGCAAGTAGACCCCTCCATTCGCACCATCAACAGAACAGGTTCTGCTAACGCTATACTACGCCTTCCACATCGCTGGCAACGGGTTCTACACAACGCTGGTGACTATTTCAAAGGACAGTAACAGGTGCAAACATGTAACTTTTCTATCGGTTTTGAATAAATAATTGCCACTATTTAAGTTCCAACCCTCGTATTTGGGTAACATGATGGTAATTTGGAAACCAGTTTGGAACATTCACTGGGGACTCCGAAAACTGAGTTGGCTCTCAAAATTGGGAGTACAGAGAATAAAATGAGAGACATAAACATTCATTTTGGGGACGCAGAGCGGGAACAGCTGTCTAGGAACAAAACAGTCGAAGCTGAATTGCGGAGAAAGACTGATCGTCACAGACAGAAATGTGATGCGAAGGATTTGGAGAGAAAGCAGCTTACCATCAGTTTCTGCACACCACACTAACCAAGCTGCTGGACCCTGAACTGCTTACCCTGCCAACCCTGGTTCCACCATTATGGAGTCCCACTACATTGCAGTGTTGACGTGCAAGCTCAGCAGACCGTCCACTCTAGAGAATGCTGGATAGACGAACGGGAGCAACTGTGTGGCCTGTGCTGCAGCCTGATTTAACGCCCTCTGATCTTGTTTCCTTTTGGGACATATTAAGAATGTGGAGTGGCTTCAAATGGCTCTGAGCACTATGGGACTCAACTGCTGTGGTCATAAGTCCCCTAGAACTTAGAACTACTTAAACCTAACTAACCTAAGGACAGTACACAACACCCAGCCATCACGAGGCAGAGAAAATCCCTGACCCCACCGGGAATCGAACCCGAGAACCCGGGCGTGGGAAGCGAGAACGCTACCGCACGACCACGAGATGCGGGCAAGAATGTGGAGTACGTTTTTTTAATTTGGTACCTGAGCTGAGCTTATTACCCGGATCAACGATGCGTTTCGTTACAGGAGAGAGAATCCTGTCACGCTCAAGTTAAGTTTGATGGTCACTGCTGCGAAGCATTCAAGCATTATGAGGCTCAGTCCAGACTGGTTGAAACTTGCGGTAAATTCTTTTAATAAAATGCTATTTGTACACAACTTTCGTTGTTCAGTATCAAAATTATGCACACGTCTCATCAGCATATCTCATTACCGAAGCGTTGAAAAAACTTTCCATAAAGAAAAAGAATTGTCTATGCCTGATACATGGCTCCTCCAAGGTTGCTGATGGGATCTAAACACCCTCTCAGTATATATGTGCAGAGGAAATGTTTCTCCTTAGAGCAATCCATCGGCTGTGTCTAACCCATCCTTCGATGAATCCTTTCTCCCAATAGTGCTAGTCCAGCTAGAAATGTAAGAGAATTACTGTATTTTGAAGAAATGCGAGGAATGTAGGTGGCCTGATACTACAGGTTGGGCCGTGAATTGTGGCTGAATAGCTCATGAGATAAAATAATTGCTGCTGAAACGCAATCGTTCAAAATTGGGTTACGTACGCAGTTTTCATTTGCTACGCAAGTTTCAAATACACAGGATGAATCAGTCAGTCTGTGTTATTAAAAGGTCTCCAGAACTATAGAACCGAGTATTCCGTAAGATACAGTAAAGACAATGAATGTCAGGAATCTACAAGACGGAACCTTTATTTGCAACTGCATATTCGTATTGTATGAGAAACACGAAGATTTACTAAAGAATTTTTCACGTCGTATTTTCATCAAACAGAAACTAATTTCTTACAGGAGCTGGAACAATTCACCAAGTAGCAATTACCCTAGTACATGTGCTAAGTGATGACCTGCTACCTCGAAGCGTTTATTAGTCCTTCTCTGTAACAGTTTGCAGTACGTCAAATTACATTTACTCGAGCTGTTAGTATCTCTAGGAACTCTTTCTTTCCTAATAAGTTGTAGAGAAGGTCTCTCACAGATGTGAGATCTTCTGATCTAGATCGCCAATTTATTGCACAACCTCCTCCGACCTATCGGCCGTTGTAATTGTTATTCCAAACGTAACGTACTTTTTGTGGGTAACGTGCTGGGTAAAAATCGTGCCAGAACAACATAGTTCGACATTTTGAGAAGTAGTTGGCGTGTCGCAAAAGCGGTCAAGCGCCGACGCCACACGGCAACACACCGCCGTCGGGTTGGTTGCCAGCTCAGCCCCTGCGACTACACGATGCTCCGACTTCACCATTTGTAGCGCGACGTGCAGAGAGCCTTCGCGTACATCGAACCAAAGCTCAGAAGGTTCGTAAATCAGCAAGAGATGTCGCTCCTGCCACGAACCTTTTGCTACATACGCCAAAGTCACAGACAGCCAATAAGGAGGAAGTGTACCTTACGCCCTTCGGGTATACAAGAACGCGTCCAGCCAAGTGAAAAATCCTGCTCCTGATTAGAGTCTCCAACTGCACGCCACCGTCGACGCCAAGGGGCCTCAGGACCTGCTCGCAGGCATGTTGGTATTCTGTCACACTAACCTGACAAGACTGTAGAAACTGTGAAGTCGTTCGGACCGTAATTTAAATGTTAGTCTGTCCCATTGTGGTCCTCTCAAGGAGAGCGAGGACTTAAACATTTGATAGTCAAACTAGTAGAGAACGAACTCTGTCTATAAAAGTCTTCCTTTTCTTGTCCCCTCAACAGGACTGGTACTACAAGTACTTGCGTTTAGTTGTGAACTTATTTCCCTGTTAGGAAATAGTTACAGAGTGGGTTACTTGTTTTTGACGATCAACGAAGACCATTTGTGTTGGATTCATTGTGCTCTTAAATATAAAGGATGAACTTCATGCTCGTGTTTCTTGTAGAAGTGTTCAAAATTCAGTATACTTCACTAGTATTTTTGGACAATAATCGTATTTCGTTCTTCAGAAAATTTCTGTGCTTGTCTCCATCTAATCAACATTAACAAGTCTACCAATATCACTAAACTCAAGAACAAAATTTCTGAGGACT
Organism: Schistocerca americana; assembly: GCF_021461395.2. Classification (NCBI taxonomy): domain Eukaryota; kingdom Metazoa; phylum Arthropoda; class Insecta; order Orthoptera; family Acrididae; genus Schistocerca; species Schistocerca americana. The sequence continues at coordinate 283,108,267 of NC_060123.1, read as the reverse complement.
TTAGAATGGAGTCATGGACTGTGGGGAAAACTGGAAAGAAATCGCATCGAAACGATTGAGATATGAGGTTACGGAAGGATGTTGAAACTTAAATGGAATGTTAAGAGATGAAAAGGATTTCCACAGAATAGGTGAGAAAAGGAATGTATCGAAACCGTTAGCTATAAAAAGAGGTAGACGCGTAGTCTACATATCAGGGCCTGGGAAACCAGTTCTTATGCTTGACGTGTAGGCTGCCCTACCAAGCAGGCTGATATGGCAGGCTGATACTATTCTCACACAAGCTAGAAAAAACGCGATTTTCACCATATTTACGTTCTTATTGGAGAGAGGTTATAAATCCCAAAGTGCTGGTACTCATGAGACCTGGTATTTCTGTGCCACATTTCGCTGAAATCAGTTCAGGAGTAGGAGTTTGGAGGAGATCCTCGATACACAAACACAACGGTAAATATGGGACAAAAGCTCGAGCTTGCCCTTTTTTCATTTTCTCTATTTCACTCACAGGGTTCAGACCCATATAGGGCGGAAACACGATCATGGTTGCTGCCCCTCTGGGCACAGCATGTTTATCAGTGCTTCATCAAAGAGTTTTTTGTTTTGTGATAAACAGAAAATGGGTACATCGCATTGTATTCCTGATTATAACTTCTTGTGCGTGTTCCACTCTTTGAAATATTTCCATATTTGTTCTTGTTTCATATAAAGCAGAACCTGGTTTCGTTGCATGGTGTTCTGCTTATGAAACCATATGCGAACTACTTTAGTTAAATGTGTTGTAGGTGTATTTTCGTTCATATACGTTTCTTGTACTTTCCCACGTTTAATGGAGAACTCCATGTCGGTAGCTTTTGACAGAATTGGTATTCAGCTTTATTTCATATTGTCTCGCAATGAGTATGTAATATTGCTTCGAATGGTGTTGCTTCTTACCACTGAGTATTCTTTGTGGTATTGGTTACTGGAGCATTCTTCCTTCGAAATGTTAAAAACGTAACATTAGTTATGAAATTGTGTTGACACATTTTCAATAGGTATTGCAAAGAATACATTTTAGTAAAAATTAATGTACCAGAGTCATGCTCCTACTCCTTTGAAAGTTTCAAAGCAAATAATACACATTCTCATGGTTTCATCACTGGATTTACTAGTGAATTCTGTATAACTAGTTTACTAAATGCAGTAGTGTTCAGTGCAGTGGAAGTACGTTCACAATATACCATACAGTTCCACGTACAATTATGCATTTTGATGTAGAATATTTACGCTGTGTAAAAGAACCTGGCACAATAATATCGTATTTTGTCACTAAGACTGCAAAGCATACTCAGTGGCAAGTAGCAACATTCAAAGCAGAAATACGTACTCATTCTGTGACTAGAGATAACAAATTTGAATACCAGCTCTGTCTAAAGTTACTAACATGGAGTTCTTCAATAAATGCCAAATAGTACAACAAATACGAACAAAAATAAAGTCACATAGTTACGACACTATAAAACAAAGCAGTTCACACATGGACAAGAACGGAAAAATAAACGTGAGTCTACAAAACATCATTCAACGAAACCAGCTTCTGTCATTTGTAAAATTTTAAATCACTATGAACCCCTGCTAGGAGAAGCTTACATTAGTTTTTGATTGAGGTTTCTCGTATTTATTACCTTTCAAGGTCGCAAAAGAGTTTCTAGTCACGCAGTTCACGTTAAGTCTCAGGACCACCCATAAATTATAAATGAAAAATATTGTTTTCTAGTACTTGTATTTATAAATTCAAGAATACGGAGTTTCGCGCCTTATTCTCCCGTACTGGACAGGCCACTAGATGTGCTGCTGTGGTTTGCTCCTTGCGTATCTTAACTTGGGCAATGCACAGCTTATATTTTGATATTCTGAGATGTCGCTTTTATAAGGAGAAGACAAATTACTTCAGCCGTTTTTCACTTATTTTAAGACGAGTGAAAATGAGGCGGCGGCAGAGATAAAATTGCCCAGGTGAGCGCCTAATCGCTAGTAGGGAATACTTCAGGCGAAAAAATGAGACGAAAACGACATCTAAAGCCACGAAGTTAAACAAAGAATATTACAATGTGGGCAGGGAGTTATACGATATACCAGCTTTGTGTAAGTTCAGTATCCCCTTTAATTTCTATTTGGTACATGTCCTAAACATTTGAGCAATATTCTGGAATGACTCACACAAATTGTTTGTAAAGGATGTTTCTAGACTAACTGCATTTTCCTAGTATCCCATGAATGAGCCATCTGCTTTACTTATGACTGAGCCTGTGCGACTGTTCTATTTCGTAACTCATAACTGTGATGCTCGCGTATTTGTGTGAGTTGACTAATCCAAAGGTGACTCTTCGATACTGCAGTCACAGTATACAACGTTTTTGCATTTTTTGAAGTACACAGTTTTACATATGTGAATATTCACAGCAATTTGCTGATCTTTGCACAACTTTGAAATCTTACCAAGACCTGATTGAATATTTGTGCAGCCTTCTTCAGGTAGTACTCCATCAACTGCCAAAATGTCCGAAGTTACTATTACATTGTGTGCCAGGTCATTTATATACAAGACGAGCAGAAAGTACCCCAACGTTCTTCCCTATGGCACGTCTAAAGTCACTTCTACATCTACTGATGAATCTCCATCCAAGACAACATACAGCGTCTTTCCTACCAATAAATTCTTAACCCAGCCCCAAATAGCTTTTTTCTACCGCTCTTGTTTGTAGTTTCGTTAACGAACGTTGGTGTTTTTCTGTAGTTCAGAAGTATTGCATTGACCTGATTGCTTCGATCCATGGCTTTCAGCGTATTATGAGAGAAAAAGTGCGCGCTTAGTTTCGCATGAATAACGTTTTCGAAGGAGGTTATTATGTCCGAGATATCTCACTATTTTGCAGCTCAGAATCTGCAAGTATGCTACTAAACGGCTACAACGATTACCCACTCGCAGTTGCAGGTTGTCTGTCTAACGGCTTCCAAGGAAAGCAAAAATTTGATTTTCGGTATGTCATATAACTGACCAAATTTTAAAAATTGAGTTGCTGTCATCATCCACTCATTAAGAGGTATGATCTTATGTTCAAGATTTAACACTAATTCAAGTATTACAGTTAGGAACTTTGTATATGCCTTGAGGCTGAGCAACGTATTGTGTTCATCTAGTATTTGACAATGAGAGCGCTTAGCGACTTCCCACGAACTTTACACATAATTTCAAACCTTTTATAAACTTTTGCATACTGACACCAGCCACGGCATAATGAACGGAAAGTAGTTCATCGCCTACTACATTTACGCTATTCACGTAATAAAACTTTAGCACCAGGCATGACGTTTCAGTTTGTTTCTTTTTTACTATTAAATCTCTTCCCAACATATTTTGCGTACAGTACCCACACATACCACTGAATGTACCTGCAAAATTATATCATAGTACGACACGTACTTCAGGAGTAAGACAACATAAACATTGACATTCGACAATAACCAGCCTACCATATTAACTAATTTGCAAAGTAAACTAGATTTTCTTAAAACAGAGCAGTTTTATACATGTGAGTTTCATTTTTAAAGAATTGGGGGGAGAGGGGACGGGTTATTGGTAGGTTGTAAGACGGGTGTGACCCAACTACTAGTTACCATTTTTTGCTCAAGGGGTTTATGGTATATTACCGTTAAAAACAGAGGAAAACTTACTCGAAAATTCTGATGTGAAAGAGATTCCATCAGACGTTTAGGCCTTGTTCAGTTTTAGAATTTAATCTCTCTGTCAACGCCATTTTTATTAATAACTGTTTCACCCATCTTCCAGTGGCGCAAGAATAAAACTGGGGCAGTACAGCCGTATCATTTGAAAGTTTATGAATGAACAACCTTTGTATGCAATGTTATTGCTTATTACATCCGAATACTGAAAAGTTGAGAGCGAAATAGTCATAAAACAACTCAAAGCAAACTTAGCTATCTTAGAGGTAATTGACACTGCTCTCCCTTGTCGCTAAGCAGATTTGTAACCAACCTAGATAAGAAAGTGCAATGTTCATTATCTTAAATGAATAATAAGAGAATCTAGGTTGAGCTTGGCCATTGTGCACAACTATGCTTCGTCACAGCGAGAACAACAAGCTTAGGCGTGCACCACGTTACATTTTTATTAATGGGTCCCCTAAACACGGAAAAGTGCAGAATAATTTAAAACACCTTGAAATATAAGACAAAACTGAGATTAGCAGGTGTTTATTTGCTCTAGTGACTCACAAAAGTCACAATAAAATTAACGGAGCACGAAGTTCTCTAAAACTCAAATCAAATTACACTGTGGGTAGGAACCAAAACGTGTGGAGGACTATTTGGAGAAATCCCAACAAGATCTGATCGTATGGACAGCTCACGCAATCAAAATGAATGATACAACAAGAAGCCACAAATAATAACCGAACTAGCAACACAATTCGCATGGCAAAGAAAGCAAGTGATGGGTTGCTCAGAATATGGCTCGCACTACCGCAGATTGCAACACTTACATTTTCCCAACAGCAGCTAACGTTCACCTATGAGCACCAGACAATGGGCTGCAGAGGAAACGCCTAGCGTGGTGGCCCAGGACAGGATAGCCCAGAATCTTAATTCTCAGCCATCTGCTGCCTAACTTTCGAAAATATAGAGGGATCGATCGAGTGCTTACTGCCAGTATCAGTTATTTCATAAAAAAAAGAAAAACGGGGGAGCGAAGCACAAACGTCCCACTCTTGGCGTACAAAATGCCCATTAACAGACACACAGTTGGTACTGAGCTAGAGCAGTGTCTCCTCGAATGGTAGGCTTCTTCGCACCAAGCACAGTAGCAAGGCTGCTCGATTCGATTGGATGACCAAACTTTTGGAGCAAAAGCAACTGTTTTTCTCACGGTAACCAGGTAGCACAGCGGCGTCCCGACCTTTGATGTTCGTGGAGGAAAGGAAACAATGTCAAATTCGATTAATCTCTGTGGACGGTAGTGGCGCCTCCCCCTCCCTCCCCCACGACCAGGTCACAGCTTTTCTCCCAAAAGCTGGGAGCAGACCAAAACCTCATTTCCACGAAAACCACCCCTCTCCCTGGTGAGGTTCACCTCTCGTAATGAGATTCACTGACAGACTTCTGGTGAGAGCAGGATCCTGATACGATGCCAGGAGTGCACTTTACCAGCTCGAGAAAGTTTCCTCCCAAGCCCACATGTCCAGTATTCTTAGTAAAGTAACCACCAAATAGCGGCAGAAAACTTATTAATACCACTTAACGATATGTGACAGCAATGTCAAGCTTTCTTTCTAGAGGAATATTTGAAATCGGTGCTTTTGCTTTAGTATGTTCAGTTTCAGTTCCCGTTTCACACAAAATTGCTTGGACACTAACTCTGGTGCCACTGACAGCCTTTGTCTATAGCTAGCGTTTCCTTGGGATTTGTGAGAGGCCTTTCGAAAATATTCCTCTTCAGTAGTCGTTGTATCGTTCTGACTAAGCTCATGACTTTTTCTTTATTTAAGACATCCTGGATAGAGTGAGGTACCAAGATCAAATGTTTACAATTATACTCCATATGTGCATCTCAGCCACACAGTATTCTTCGGTGCCAATAGAACATCACATCTCTGACCAATGTACAAGTGTCTTTCAATAAACGTAGTTATTCTGAAGTGTTAAAATTTAGTGATAATATAAATCATCATCACTTTTACGTGCACTAATTTTCTGTATAGCCCCCCATCACGTTCTACGGGTTTATGCCAATGTTGTGTTAGAGCATCTACATCTACATACACATACATACGTACATACATACTCCATACGATGCGTGACAGAGGATGCGTTTTACCACAACTAGTCCTTCCCTTACCCGTTCCACTTGCAGATAGAGCGAGGGAAAAACGACTATTTAAATGCTTCCGTGTGAACCCTAATTTCTCGTATCTTATCTCCGTAGTCCCTACGCGAAATGCATATTGATGTCAGTAGGAGCGTTTTGCAGTCAGTTTCAAACGCCGGTTCTCTAAACTTTCTCGGTAGTAGCCTTCGAAATGAATGTCTTCTTCTCTGCAGGGATTCCCACCTGAGCTACCGTTGCATCTCCGTAGCACTTGCATGCAGATCCAACCTACCGGTAACAAATCTAGCAGCTTTCCTCTGAACTGCTTCAATGTTGTCTTTCAATCCGAGCTGGTGAGGATCTCAAACACTCGAACAGTACTCAAGAACATGTTGCACTAGCGTCCTACATGCGTTCTCCTTTACAGAGGAACCATGCTTTCCTAAAATTTTCCCAATAAATCGAAGTCGACCATTTGCCTTCCGTACCACAGACCTCTCATGTTCGTTCCATTTCATATCGCTCCGCAACGTTACGCCCAGATACTTAAACGACGTTACTGAGTCAAGCAGGAACTACTAATACTGAATCCGAACATTACGGGTTTATTTTTCCTATTCGTTCGCATTAACTTAAATTTTCCTACATTAAGAGCCAGCTGCCATTGATCACACAAACTATAAATTTTGTCTAGGTCATCTTGTATCGGCCTACAGTCTCTCTTCTTCGACACCTTCCTATATACCACAGCATCATCAGCATGTATTCCATGTTGGTAAAAGCTCATGTCATCTGCTTGTAGATATTTTTTCAGTGTATCCGCGACAGAAAGTTCCCCCAACTGGTCTCAAATTGCTCCATCGCTCGGATAAAATAATTTATCTTGGAAACTTGTGGTTTGATGTAATCATTCTTACGGCCCATCTTGAGCACATCTTTTAATATCGAAGAGTCTCAGTCATTGCACACGCACTTCGAACGCTCCTCGATAACTGTAGAACCAATTGTCGAGTTGTGACGCTCCGGTATGTACGAATAAAAGATCCGTGTGTTTCAACATGCCGGGAGCAACGGCTGTGTGAGCACGTGTCGCATTTGGCCGATCACAGAGCTCAGTTTCTACTCTGATGGACACTTAAAATTTTCTTACCCATCCCCCAACAGTACTCCTATCAATTACGTCATTACGATACACATCAAACAAATGTTACGCATTTTTATCGCGCCTTCTTTTTCGGCAACCGAGAATTCAGTTGCCGGCCCTTGTGACCGAGCGGTTCTGGGCGCTTCAGTCCGGAACCACGCGGCTGCTACTGTCGCAGGTTCGAATCCTGCCTCGGGCATGGATGTGTGTGATGTCCTTAGGTTAGTTAGGTTTAAGTAGTTCTAAGTTTAGGGGACTGATGACCTCAGATGTTAAGTCCCATAGTGCTCAGAGCCATTTGAGAATTCAGTTACATCACGTTGCTTGCAACGAGTGTCTTACGTAGACGACACTTTGATGGTTCACTAAGGCTGAGTTGTTGGAATTATTAGAAACTTCACGTGCTTGCACAAGGAACATCAAATTTGCGGCACTTACACAAGCGTTTTCCTATGGAAATGTCTCTAAAAAAGGGGGGGGCGAGGAAAATTTTATTAAAAGACCCTGGTATCACCTGTCAGTACTCACGGTGCACACCTGGCAAGGGCACGTTGGGAGATCAGCCAGATGTTGCTCCTTATTAGGGGACAGGTCTGCAATCAGCAGCGGCTGTCCAGCGCGCTATACAAGGCTCCAGCCAGGGGGCCCCGGATCGAGCCTTGTACGGGAAGCGGGCGCTGCCGCTGGTTTTTGCGCATCGCCCTGCCAGCAATGCACGCCTTTTGTACATCCTACTGAGCTTGTCTGCCGACACGTCAGTGCTTCGAAGCCGTACTAGAAAGCTAGCAGCCCGTGCAATAGGCACTCCTTATCACAAAAAAGCAGCATCACCCCTAAATGTCAACATCTGTACGAGCGCGTTGCACGTTAGACTTCTAGATTTGGTGGACGTACTTACGGCAAACATACTCAATTCTCTTCACCCGAAGCCGTTGAAAATATCACCTGCAGTGCTTATTGTTCAACTGAGTAAAAGTAGCCGTAGTATAATACACTACTGACCATTAAAATTGTTGCACCAAGAAGAAATGTAGATGATAAACGGGTATTCATTGGACAAATATATTAAACTAGAAATGACATGTGATTACATTTTCACGCAATTTGGGTACATAGATCCTGAGAAATCAGTCCCCAGAACAACCACCTCTGGCCGTAATAACGGCCTTGATACGCCTGGGCGTTGAGTCAAACAGAGCTTGGATGGCGTGTACAGGTACAGCTGCCCATGCAGCTTCAACACCATAACACAGTTCATCAAGAGTAGTGACTGGCGTATTGTGACGAGTCAGTTGCTCGGCCACCACTGTCCAGACGTTTTCAGTTGGTGAGAGATCTGGAGAATGTGCTGGCCAGAGAAGCAGTCGAACATTTTCTGCATCCAGAAAGGCCCGTACAGGACCTGCACCACGTGGTCGTGCATTATCCTGCTGCAATGTAGGATTTCGCAGAGATCGAATGAAGGGTAGAGCCACGGGTTGTAACACATCTGAAATGTAACGTCCACTGTTCAAAGTGCCGTCAATGCGAACAAGAGGTGACCGAGACGTGTAACCAATGGCACCCCATACCATCACGCTGGGTGATACGCCAGTAAGGTGATGACGAATACACGCTTCCAATGTGCGTTCACCGCGATGTCGCCAAACACGGATGAGACCATCATGATGCTGTAAACAGAACCTGGATTCATCCGAAAAAGTGACGTTTTGCCATTCGTGCACCCAGGTTCGTCGTTGAGTACACCATCGCCGGCGCTCCTATCTGTGATGCTGCGTCAAGGATAACCGCAGCCATGGTCTCCGAGCTGATAATCCATGTTGCTGCAAACGTTGTCGAACTGTTCGTGCAGTTGGTTGTTGTCTTGCAAACGTCCCCATCTGTTGACTCACGGGTCGAGACGTGGCTGCACGATCCGTTACAGCCATGCGGATAAGATGCCTGTCATCTCGACTGCTAGTGATACGAGGCCGTTGGGATCCAGCACGGCGTATTACCCTCCTGAACCCACCGATTCCATATCCTGCTAACAGTCATTGGATCTCGACCAACGCGAGCAGCAATGTCACGATACGATAAACCGCAATCGCGATAGGCTACAATCCGACCTTTATCAAAGTCGGAAACGTGATGGTACGCATTTCTCCTCCTTACACGAGGCATCAAAACGACGTTTCAACAGGCAACACTGGTCAACTGCTGTTTGTGTATGAGAAATCGGTTGGAAACTTTCCTCACGTTAGCACGTTGTAGGTGTCGCCACCCGGCGCCAACCTTGTGTGAATGCTCTGAAAAGCTAATCATTTGCATATCACATCTTATTCTTTCTGTCGGTTAAATTCCGCGTCTGTAGCACGTCATCTTCGTGGTGTAGCACTTTTAACTGCCAGTAGTGTAATTTTATCTTCAGTCGTCTGGCGTGGTGTCAGCGGTAGAAAGTGTCTTCTTGAATTCCATGTATCTTAAGTTTGATGTGTATAGTGTCATAGTTCTTTCCTTTTTCTGGGAGTTCTCGTGAATAGTTTCAACTGTGGACTAAGAAAAACGCTTAATAGTCGCGATCTCAAACATAATAACACCGCTGAGCCTTCTGTCTGCTGCAGCACAGGCTCTTCCTTGTTTGCCGAGGCCTGTGTCATGAACGATACATGATGTTGATGTTCACTTATGGAGGTTACATGATACTAGTTTTTTGTGTGGAACAGGCATCTCGTTCTACAGAGGCCATAACAGTAACTGTTTCTGGCTTTACTTCAGAATAACATAATGTGTAAAATTTGACCGCAGTGTCGACATACATAAACTGATTCAGTCAGTATGCATTACATATGACTACTAATTATTCTGGGATAGTTTATATCATTTTCCCATTGTACTGTATAACTAACTTTCCTGTTCATACAGATTGCGACGATGAGTCCTGCCATTTGCCATTTGTATGCTAATCAGTGTATTCTGTCATGATCTGAAAATGGTTCGTAATCAAATAAAATTATAATCAAAATATCCACGGGTATGCTGCCGGTCTATAGTGTCCAACGGGCACAATATTTCGGCGATCAAACATCTCGCCATCATCAGGTGAACTGACGGACTGAGCTCCTGTGAACGTGCCGGCACGGAGATCCGTACGCTATGGCTGCTCAGAGGAAACTGGGTTCGGTCGCGGCGGCGGCCGATTTAAATACCCTCCGTTTCAGTCTCCATAGTGAATTTGATGTTGGGGTGTATGGAGTTTAGATGTGTAAGGAAGTCAAGGAGTTTATCCATACCATGTGGCCAGATTACCTTTCCTTGACGTCTTGGTCAAGAGAAGGGCTGACGGCACCCTAGGTCATGGGGTGTATCGGAAGGCTACGCACACTGATCTGTATTTGCATGCAGACAGCTGCCACCACCCTTCACAGAGGAATGGGGTACTTAAAACTCTAGTACATAGGGCGCGCACTATCTCTGACGCAGAGAGTCTACCCCAGGAATTGGAACATCTGAGAACTGTATTTCGAAAAAATGGGTACTCAGAGTGGCAGATTCAACGTGCTCTCCGCCCAACCACTGCAGCACAACCTGTTGAGATGGATGAAGTCACGAGGGAGGAGGTAGGCACTGCATTTATTCCATACACAGGCGCACTCTCGGGGAAAATCGCCCGCATTCTGAAGAAACACCGGGTCGGAACTGTGTTTTGTCCTCCAAATAAAACTCGTGCACTGGTGGGGAGCGCCAAAGATGACCTCGGTTTGAGGAAGGCCGGCGTGTACCAGATTCCGTGTCAATGTGGCAAGTCGTATATTGGTCAGACGATGCGTACCGTCGATGCCGTGAACACCAGAGGCACGCTCGACTGATGTATCCGAGCAAGTCGGCGGTCGCTGAACATTGTTTGTCGGAAAATCACGCCATGGAGTATGACCGCACGAGGATTCTGGTACAGACGTCGAGATACTGGGACAGCGTTGTTAGAGAGGCCATCGAAATTCGCACCAATGACGACCTCATAAACCGTGACTGTGGCTATAATCTTAGCAAGGCTTGGGAACCAGCGATCGGGTTAATCAAGAGTAAATCGAGCAGACGTATAGTTGTGACGACCACGGCGGACAGAGCCATCACACCGACGTCATCTCAGACGCCGTCGCAATCTGTTCCACCGCGCGACCGTGGCGCTGGGCGCGGACGGCGGAGGGAGCGCGCCGCGGGCGGAGGGTATTTAAATCGGCCGCCGCCGCGACCGAACCCAGTTCCCTCTGAGAAGCCATAGCGTACGGATCTCCGTGCTGGCACGTTCACAGGAGCTCAGTCCGTCAGTTCACCTGATGATGGCGACATGTTTGATCGCCGAAATATTGTGCCCGTTGGACACTATAGACCGGCAGCATACCCGTGGATATTTTGATTATCAAATACGCCGGGAGAAACTCAAGAATCACAAATAAAATTATATTTACGATATTGACTATTAAGGATTGTTCTTAATCCACAGCTTTAATGACAGATCGCTTATCTCCCAGTTTGACCATCTCAAATAATAAGGTAGTGAGATTCTCTGACAATGCTTCATGTACATGGAACAAAACCGCACCGTGCTTGGGATTCCTTGTTAAACTAAAGGTCCTATTTGGCTTTCTAGAACGTTCTCCTATTAGTAGGAAACCATGGACACGCCACCATCGATAGTAATGTGTACAGTAATGTGTCGTAGAACACCAACCATCGGATTGTAGATACTTTTAAACTATACTCAAGAATTTTCTTTTACGTGAGATGAACACAACGCTATAAAGCTATGGTTTAACCACTCGTCGACGACAAAGTCGTTTGAAGGGGAAATACTAGGACGAAAATCGGCAGAGTCATTTTAAAGGGACTATTGTGGAATTTGCCTCTGCAATTTAGGGAAACTGTCTGGTCAGAAATATATGGACATCATATTAGTAGACGTTAACATGGAGTGTGTCCACCCATACCCTTTATGACGGCTTGAACTTTGCTCATACTTTCAATGAGGTGTCTGAATGTCTGTGGAGAAATGACAGCCCGTTCTTCGTCAAGAGCCGAAATCAGAGTGAAGTCGATGCTCTAACTCATCCCAAAGGTGTTCCATTTGATTCGCATCGGGACTATGGACAGGCCACTCCATTTCAGGAATGTTATTGGCTACAAAAAACTGCATCACGGATGCTGCTTTATCACACGGGGAATTGTCAAGCTGATACACTTATCGCCACGTTATTCCGCCGACGCCACAGCGGATCAAGCTCCAGCACTCTGCCAACAGGCGAATCGGATAGCGACCATCAACACCAACATCAGTTAACGGGTGAAAATCCACCTTATGCCGGAGATGTTCTGGTGCTGATACTGATTTCGGACTCTTTCAGGAAACACATGGCTAGTTGCCCGCATGTTAACGGCTTTATCGCCTACACTTCCGCAGGTAACCCCATAGGCTGTAGGGTGCCCATCTACGTCTGCGAAGGATTCCTGTCAACAACGCCATCTCCTTCCATCAGCTAACTACTTCCCGTCGGGTACTGCCCAATCACACAAAAGGGCCGATTTTATTCCGACAACATAGCCCCCCCCCCCCCCCACCGCCCCACCCCGTTTTTGGTGCATTAAGAACACTGCCCTGCCTGCTAGGATGTGATTTTAACTGCGGTATGAACCCAGAATACGCACAGTATAATTGGAACAAAAATATGGAGCTCACTGTAAACTTTTGGTATTCCCAAAATAATAATTGCTTTTGTCAAATGCATGTATGAAAACTACACATCAAAGTCTGAATTCAGACCCAGCAGCGGTGAAAACAGGAGTTATGAAAGGCTGCATGCTCTCACTGATACTTTTTAACATAATACTGAATCTCGTAATGACGCAAGCAATGGATAAAGTGAGAGGAATAAAACGGAACAAGAACCTAGTTCTTGCAGATGACCTATACCCTCAATCCCACAGATTCAACGACATGAAATAGAAACTAGAACATCTGAAGTCTGCAGCGAAGAAAGTCTGTTTGAAAATTAATGCCCAAAAAAATAAGATGTGCGGGCAATTGATAACAACACCGCAGGACATAAGCTTGGGAGCCAGGTAATCGAAAGAGTGCAATAGAGCACATGAACAGCCGCATCAGCAAGGCGAAAGGCGCTTATACAATTCTCCGTTCGATCTGGAGATCAAAGAAAATAACACTGAGGACCACATCGTGGATACTTGAAAGTAAAGCAAAATCTATGCTTCTACCCTGAAGAGCCAAGAAAACTGGTACACCTGCCTCATTTCGTGTAGGGCCTCCGCGAGCACGCAGAAGTGCCGCAGCACGAAGTGATATGGACTAGACTAATGTCTGAAGTAGTGCTGGAGGGAACTGACACCGTGAATCCAGCCGGACTGTCCATAAATCTGTAATAATACCAGAGGATGGAGATCTCTTCCGAACAGCACGTTGCAAGGCACCCCTGATATGCTCAATAATGTTCATGTCTGGAGATTTTGGTGGCCAGTGAAAGTGTTTAAACTCAGAAGACTGTTCCTGGAGCCATTCTGTAGCAAATCTGGGGGCGTGGGGTATCGCATTCTCCTGCCGGACCTGCCCAAGTCCTTCGCAATGCACAATGGACATGAATGGATGCAGGTGATCAGACAGGATGCTTACGTACGTGTCACCCGTCAGAGTCTTTTCTAGATGTATCAGGTATCCCATACCACTCAAACTGCACGCGCCCCACACCATTACAGAGTGTCCACCAGCTTGAACAGTCCACTGCTGACATGCAGGGTACATGGATTCATGAGGTTGTCTTCATACCTGCACACGTCCATCCGCTTCACAAAATCTGAAACAAGACTCGTCCGACCAGCAACATGTTTCCAGTCCAGAACAGTCCAATGTCGGTGTTGACCGGCCCAGGCGAGGCGTTAATCTTTGTGTCGTGCAGTCATCAAGGGTGCACGAGTAGGCCATCGGCTCCGAAAGCCCATATCGATGATGTTTCCTTGAATGGTTCTCACGCTGACACTTCTTGAAGGCCCGGCATTAAAATCTGCAGCAACTTGCGGAAGGGTTGCACTTCTGTTACTTTGAGCGAGTCCCTTCAGTTGTCGTTGGTGCCGTTATTGCAGGATGTTTTTCCGGCCGCAGCGATGTCGGTGATTTTTATGTTTTACCGGATTCCTGGTATTCACGGTACACTCGTAAAATTGTCGTACGAGAAAATCCCCACTTTATCGCTGCCTCGGAGATGCTGTGTCCCATCGCTCGTGCACCGACTGTAATTCCACGTTCAAACTCACTTAAATCTTGATAACCTGACATTGTAGCAGCAGTACGCGATCTAACAACAGCACCATACACTTGTTGTTTTATATAGACGTTGCCAACCGAAGCACCGTAATCTGCCTGTTTACATATCTCTTTATTTGAATACGCATGCCTATACGTTTCTTTGGCGCTTCAGTGTATATGGATGTGAAGCATGGAAAGTGACAAAGCAGCCAATGTGTAAGCTGCAGACATTCAACAACAGACGTCTGCCAAATGTTATCCCTAACGAAACACTCTGGGAAGGATCTAACCAGAAGCCAGTTGAGCTGCAAATAAGAAGCAGGAAGTGGCGATGGTTGGGACATAGGAGATCAAATTAACATATTGCGAAGGAAGCGCTTTATTGGATCCCACCCGGGACGACGGAGACGAGGAAGTCCTAGAATGACGTGGAGACGATCAGTCAAAGCAGAAGGTCAACAGCAAGGAATAGAATGGGAAGACGTGAAAATATTAGCAGAAGACAGAACAATATGGCGGTCCTTTGTTGGAGCCCTATGCTCCACAGAAGGAGTTGAAGGAATTAATAATAAATAAATATTGCATCCTTACTATATTATGTGCCAGAAACAACGTTCAGTGGAGCGGAACCTCCTCTTCCACGATGCCTGGAAAGTCAAACGTGGTGACTGTTCTGGTTATTCATACATAATCTACAACGGATTCGGCAAGTCGCCTGGACAAGATATATGTATCACAGGATCTTACATCTGCGATACGGGACGCCAAACGCTGACCACTGATCTTTTCAGATCACTGTGCTGACATCTGCAGGGTCCTCTTTCCGCCCCAATCTGTATGAAGCACCGACCACCTTTTAAACTGAATACTTTTCATCTGCACGATCCGGTTTGTCGCCCCTGCGAGTGACACTTTCCAAGATATCGCTTGACGTGACGTGCTGGATGGATTGCGCCAAACTGGCGATCCAGAAGAGGATACGGAAAGTAGTTGGTCGAATGGCAAAGCAACACCGTCGACTTCTACAATGCGATCCTCCGAGATCTGGATGCCCTTCCACCAAACCCAATCAGACGGAACGTCACGGAACTAAGGCGAGGATAACTGCGCTGACACGCCGCAAATTGATGTGGGTGGTGATAAGGACACGACGCCACGAACAGGCGGGATCGGAAATTCTCTACATGCGTCACATAGTGTCCGACAGACGTAGGCACCGTCAACGGCTCATCAACATTCTGGTCACGCTATATGATCTGCGGGTGGCCAATCAGAAAGACATCGTCGAACATTACCGATTTACTTAGAGGGAAGAGGATGCCGACCCCGGTGCACACGACGCCATCTTGCAATACGTCAGGTGCACACTCACCCACACAGAGGTGGATAGTTTAACGATGGTAGTCACATAGTATGAAGTCGACAACACATTCAATAAAGCTGGTGTCAACAGACTGCCCGGCATCGACGGTTTACTGATTGAGTTTTACCGAGTCTTCCGGGGTCTCATGGCGCCACGGTGGATGACTATGTTCCAGGAACTGATGACACCTGATCAAGCAGTCACGCTCACATTTATTGAGGGCATCACCATTCCGGTCCACAAACCATCACACGGTTCGACGTTCACACACTTTCGATCGCTCACCCTGCCCAGCGCATGTTACAAGATCGTCGTTCGCTTACTGGCATCGCGTCTCCGTACGATATTCCCTCGCGTCCTTTCCCGGGAGCAAACGGCGCCTGGGGGACAGGTTAACATACAAACTGCCACAGGCGCCTCCTTTCATCGGCGTCCTCCGGTGACTTTCAGTGGTGCGTAACGTTTCTAACGTGTTTATATTACTTGTATTTAACGCTACTTTATATATTTTCTCACATATTATTGATTTCTTGTTATGATCTGTTTGAAATTTTATTATGCTTAGGCCTTTCAGAAAACCATGGACACGCTACGGTCGCAGGTTCGAATCCTGCCTCGGGCATGGATGTTTGTGATGTCCTTAGGTTAGTTAGGTTTAACTAGTTCTAAGTTCTAGGGGACTAATGACCTCAGAAGTTGAGTCCCATAGTGCTCAGAGCCAAAACCATGGACAAGAATTACTCCATGTCCATACATACAGTTGCTGTAATATTAACAGTCAACGAGCCATTTGCTTTATCTAAACTAGTAAATGAACCTGTCTGGATTTTCTTGAAGATATTAATGAATCGCCTCACGAGGAAAAATGGGAGTTGTTCATAGATAAGTCTACTTTAATGATTTGAAAAAAAAGATCTGTGATGGAGTTGGCATTAAAAACGCGAATGGAGTATCAGTTACATGAGAAATTAGAAATTTTGTTATGTCACTGCAACTACAAAAATGAGTGATTTTTTTCACCAGACGCGTTTCGCTTTATTGAGGTAAAGCATCATCAGTGGTCTGTAATTAAGTTATTTACATTTTGATTTGCTTTTAGATCAAAAAACGGCTCGTTAACAATAAACTGATTTGTACTTAGAGTGATTTTCGCTTTATTTCTCGCTTACATCGGGAAATGGCGTCTGCTAGCACATCGTTGTTTTTCTGCGTTAGACACTGATAATTTAGGTCTAATTTTTAGATGTTCTGCAGCAGTACGCGTTTCTTATGTTTTTTGCAACACACTTTTATGCACACCATTGTATTCTACTTGTTTTTGTACTTCAAGTATGTGTTGTGGTTTGTGTTTTGTAGAAAAAAAATGGCTCTGAGCACTATGGGACATAACTTCTGAGGTCATCAGTCCCCTAGAACTTAGGAGTACTTAAACCTAATTAACCTAAGGACATAACACACATCCATGCCCGAGGCATAATTCGAACCTGCGACCGTAGCGGTAGCGCGGTTGCAGACTCTAGCGCCTAGAACCGCTTGGCCACTTCGGCCGGCGTGTTTTGTAGAGTAGCCAATTTAACCTTTCCACTACTTTGTCTTTGACCTACAAATATTTTTATTTATTTACATTATTGTATGTGTGTAATTCTGTTTAATTATGTTTCTGTGTATTTATGTACTGTGTAAGAGTGGGGAAGGAATAACGATGAAGGATTCTTTTGTAGGGGAGGAGTAAACCATTATGAGTGGACGTAAATATATAGCAGTGTGATGGAATGTGAGTTAGAGGAGAAGGTGACGAGTGAGAAGTGAAAGGAAACTGTGAGTGGGGAGGAAAGTTGTTGGAGTGTGGGAGGGGGTGAAGGATAGAAAAGGCCCTTTTCTTTTTTATGTAATTTCATCATTCTATATATAATCTGCTTTCCAATATTTATTTGGTCATTGAGACTGTTTATCATTTACTTGTAGCACGTAATGATATAATTGGGAAACATTTGACTCTGTCTGTAAAAATTTGTCAATGAAAAGGAGGAAGATGTTGCGAGAAGAAATGTTGTAGTCAAGTTTACGGTTGTTCAAGAATTGAAAGAAATTGTAATATTTAAGTTTATGGAAAAACGAGAATTACTTTATGCCTTATTCAGCGTTTCTGTTGTGAAGTCAGTGGGTGGCGGGTTATGAAGTACAGATTTCACGTTGATAGAAGTTGTGTAGTATTGCTGAAGTTTATGGTGTGCCATTTCTCTGGCGCGTTGCGTATCCGGCACTATCGATAGCGACTTGTATTTCTGTTTCCGTCTGGTTCGGTCTGCGCAGGCGCTGAGGCGGCTGCTGCCCTCTGGAGCGTTTTTCGCGGGGAGCCGCGCGGGCTCGGCTCGGCAGTTGGATTCGCACCGAGCTGGTGTTATTTTGCCTTTCGCCCCGGCACGGAGGTGTGGTCTCGTTGTTGGCGGGCCTCGTTGATTTGGCCATTGGGCGGTGTGGCGTGTTGGTGATGTGCTGTGGTGGACAACTGATGGATCCCCGCACCCGATCGCTCGAGGTTCTCAGCCTCTGAAAAGGATGCCACGATATCGCTTGGGTTTCCGCACCCAGGAGTTGTAAGGACTGCAGGGCAGGCTTTCTGTGCGTTTGCTCTGTCCGGTCTGTGTGGCGGGGTTCGTTTCACCTTACTTCAGCTGTTGTTTATATTGTCTGCGTGATTACGTTTTGGCCGGAGTCTAGGTGTCGAGTTTTCTGCTGGTGTGTACCCGGTCGTCGCCCCCGTTTTCCCGCCCGGGGGGCAGCCGTATCTGTTGGTGGGAATTATTTGGCAGTGTGTGTTTTGCGTGGACCCGGTGTGCTCACGCGCCCTGATTCTGAGTTGAAATTACTGTGGTCAGGCTGGCTCGGTTGCTGGAGTGTGTGTTATTGGTTTCCTGGCTTGCTGGGACTGCGCACGAACCTGTTCCGTTTTGTGATGTGGCAGCAGTCTGATACTTTTATGTGTGCTTGTTAAGTTGCTAGCAATTGCTTTTAGCCTTGTGCTTACTTATTTTTATTTAAATTGCTGGGCATTGTCATTTGTCTGTTCTTTTACCTTTATTTCTTTGTAACGTCAATTAAGCGTAAGACTATGTCCAAGGTGCTAGCAATTGATTTTAGCCTCGTGTGTACTTAATCTTATTTAAATTCTTGGACATTGCCATTTGCTTGTTCTTTTACTCTTATTTATTTGTTGAGCCAGTTAGTCCTAAGATGATGTCAGACCTTGGTATCTGGCAACCTTATTTTGGCTACTAGCGCTCAGGTGCAATATTGCCGGGCCTATCCCGGATTTTGTCATTAATTGAGATCCTTTTATACTGTATTTTTGGTAGTAGGTTTGGCAAGTGCACTTGCGTATGGTATTTATAATGTTCCCCCCCCCCCCCCTCTTCCTCCTTCGTGTAAACTGATTTTGGTAAGATTGCTAGGTGGCCTGTGTTCTTTTATTACCTATGTAAGTTTGCCCGCTGCCGCAGTCGTAACATGTTTTGACCGGCAAGCGGCCCATGTTGGCTAGAGTTTGAATGTGGTCTGCGCTGTTGAAATCAGCAAACTTTCTGTGAGGAAGCAAATGTTGGGCTTTGCCGTACATATATTTATTATTTGAGCTAGTCATGTACGTGTTGTTGTGTTAAAGGTTTTAGGGCATTTTTAATTGAGATACCTTTTGGAAATTTTATCACTCTTTTAATGAAGGTATAGGAAAGAGTAACTTTGACTGAAAATTTAATTGTAAATTATACATTTGTGCTTCACATTATAATATTTAACTGTCTTAGGTGAAAGTATGTAGTTTAATGCACAATGATTATTTGTTAATGTTTCAAATTGTAAACAGTTTTGTTTGTCAGTGATTCAAACGACACAAATAAGTTTCTCTGTTCACCTGTGCCATATAACATGTTTATTACCTCATATTGTAAGCAGCTTGATTTGTTTGTGTCACTGTAATTTGTAAGCCACAGTGTAATTTATTACAATTCAAATGGCTCTGAGTACTATGGGACTTGACCTCTGAGGTCATCAGTCCCCTAGAACTTAGAACTACTTAAACCTAACTAACCTAAGGACATCACACACATCCATGCCCAAGGCAGGATTCGAACCTGCGACCGTAGCGGTCACGCGGTTCCAGACTGAAGCGCCTAGAACCGCACGGCCACACCGGCCGGCTTATTACAATTAATTAATTGTTTTGGAGAAATAAATCTTGAATTGCATGTCCCCTTTTCATTAACCGAATCCCTTCCAAATCGTCCGCTCATATGGTAATGATGTATTGATGTTGCCTCGCTTCAATGATGATGACGATCAGGATGATGTAATGATGATAATGAATCAAGGAGAGATATAATGAAGAATAGTGAAAAGGGAATCTTTACGTTTTGTGGAGGAATAGTAACGATGCAAGTAAATGAAAGTTGTGGTGGAATGTAGAGCTAAGTCCATGACAAGAACGTAACGTAGTAGCAATAATAGCGTCTGTAGGTTTATACTGGGAACTTAAATTACAAAATACTGAACACAAAAATAGTTCTGGATCTCATCTGTCAGTTACAGAGACAACTAGTTACAAATGATAAAGTGAAAATGAGTTGTAGACAGCATGGTCATCGGTCCCATCGGATTAGGGAAGGATGGGAAAGGAAGTCGGCCGTGCCCTTTCAGAGGAACCATCCCGGCATTTGCTGGGGTGATTTAGGGAAATCACGGAAAACCTAAATCAGGATGGCCGGTCGCGGGGTTGAACCGTCGTCCTCCCGAATGCGAGTCCAGTGTCTAACCACTGCGCCACCTCGCTCGAAAATGAGTTGTACACTGCCTCCTAAATACTATGTGACGTGTTTATGTGTATATATTTTCCCAGACAAATAAATGATGTTCTGAAATGTATGAATGACACTTCTCCTATTCTTTTAATATTCAGTAGTGTGGACTATTTACTATACGACCCTTCTCAAGAACATCCACCATGAATTTTGCTTTTATCATTAACTCTCTTGTCATTGCTAATTCCTTAATCTTAATGCCTTCGCTATATTCCGATTCTTTTTTTTTTTTTTTTGACAGTATCTTATAACCTCAATTTCAATACACGGGTGCGAAACTACACGGCAGACAGCACTCAAAACACACGCAATATTGGTGCTAACATGTAGACAAGTAATAATAATGCCAGCGGCACTGCAGTAGACTCACTTGCCACAAGTAGTCATTTGAGAAAAGGAAGTCACAAAGCGCGGATCCTAGAAGAGAATCTTAGGAGTAACGACCCGCCTTCCGCCCTCCCTTCCAAAAAAAGTAGATTTTATATTGCTACATACAGTAATTTCCAAATTACACAGTTAAGTTACAGAGATTAAAGTGGCTTGAAATATAAAAGTGTCGAAAATGGCAAGTAATTCTAGATATTACAATCTGCTTTTAACACAGGGAATTTTCCAGTTGCTTGCATAAGGGTCTGCCCAGGTGGACGGGCTTGTAGTCTGGGCCGGCTGCGGAGAACACTGCGCCAGGAACAGGTTGACCGTACCTGCGGTTAACAAAAACTCCAGCAAGATTCGTCAGTCCTGAGGCTGATACGGCAGCCAACAGGAAGTCGTTTAAAGGAAGACAGAAAAAGGAAAAGTAAAAAATTACAGATATACTGACTTCCCGAACGTAGACAGAAATGATTGTAAAAAGTTGGGTACTGCTCAGTACACGTTCGCATAGCCATAGTCTGCAGATTAGTGTCCAGAAACGTAGTGTTAAGTGAAATTCTTATAAAGTTGAGTACAAATCTCGACTTTACATTGTGTAAATTAAGACATTATCAAAGTTGAGAGTTTGCTGATATTGTAGTTCTTAAATTAATTGTATGACACATGTACTTCTCAAATTTTCAGCTGAAGAATGCTCTCCAAATTGCAGTTTCTTAGATATTATGCCAAAGCGATGCACATTGGTGTGCATGATGTGCCAATAATATGAAATTTAGATCATACACAAAGAGAACTCGACAGTATAGTATAGAAAGTAACAGAAGTAAGTGTGTAGTTCCCCGCGGTCACACATTGTCGTTCATAAAAAGAAAGTGAGGTTCGTGAAAAGACGCTCATGGGAAAGGAGTACAGTGCAACAACAATGTTGACTGGTGAGTGTACCGTGTTCAAAGACTCGAAGGTCAGTACGTCCCTGCAACACTATGCCTCCGTACACCATAATGCCTGGACGACAGAAACGATCGTGTTTGACAATCTTCCTGGGTGCATTACATGTTCCCACCTCTTGCCACATGAGGGTACGTCCAGCACTGCCAAACATGGTAGTTTTGATGGTGCAGGTGCAATGGTGTGGGGAGGCATAATGTTGGATAGGCGTACTAACCTCCAGATATATGAACACAGAACACTCATCTGTCATCGTTATTGCGACACTGTACTCCTTCCCTATGCACGTCTTGTCAGGGGTGCATTCGACTCAGGCTTCATTTTTGCGGATGCCGGTGGACGACCGCATCGAACTGCGCAGGCGGAGGAACCCTTGGGACGAGAGAAATACGGTAAATGGGTTGGTCTGCCTCTTCCCCCCGACTTCGATTACATCAGGCACATGTGGGATGTGGTAGGGGGATGTATTGCAGCGCGTCAACATGCACCAACAAAAAGTCAGAAGTATTCAACCGCGCTGAAAGAGGAATAGAACACCCTACCACAAGAACTCCTTACCAAACTTGTGACTGGCAACGGAGCCCATTGTAGAGCACGCGGTGCCGTCCTTGGTGATCACACACCACTTTGTGAACCATATTCTGCCTTTTGCAATGTCCAGGGGACCATTATAAATCGCGGCGACTTCAATGCAATTATTGTCTTTGAATAAAAGTACCATTTCTGTTCTCCTCGTTGCGTATTTCTCTCAGTTATTCACTGTACCATATTGCAGCAGTTCTTTCGTTGTGTGATCGAAGTTTCATTGAGCTATCTTATAGGGCAGTGAACACGTGCAAAGGTTACTTTCATCCTTAAATTTTGCACTCCGCTGTAGTAAAAAAATTTTCAAATGTGTGTGAAATCTTATGGGACTTAACTGCTAAGGTCATCAGTCCCTAAGCTTACACACTACTAAACCTAAATTATCCTAAGGACAAACACACACACCCATGCCCGAGGGAGGACTCGAACCTCCGCCGGGACCAGACGCACAGTCTATGACTGCAATGCCTAAGACCGCTCGGCTAATCCCGTGCGGCTCCGGTGTAGTAGGAACAGCTGTAAACAACTGTTTTACTATTAGATTAAATGTTTTATTAGTTGTTGTCGTTGTTGTTGTTGTTAAGGTCTTTCGTTCGAAAACTTGACTGTTGCAGCTCCCCACGCTAGTCTATACTGTGCAAGACTTTTCATCTCTGCATAACTACACTCATGCTCATAAATTAAGGATAATACTGATACATGGTGAAACAACGCTCTGGTGGGAGGATTTCGGGTTTAAATTACCTCGGGGTATGACCATGCGGTGCATTTGACCTGCGGTCGTCGCACGGCGGAGCTGGCAGCAGTCCACATACGCAGAGGTGTGTTGGTGCATGTCAGAGTACGGCGCAACGAGTGAGTGTGAAGACGTTTTCAGACGTGCTAAAGGCGACTGTGTGTTTAAAATGGCTCAAAGAACACATATGGATGACGTTATGAGGGGTAGAATACTAGGACGACTGGAGGCTGGTCAAACACAGCAGATCGTAGCACGGGCCCTCCGTGTGCCACGAAGTGTGCTCTCAAGATTATGGCAACGATTTCAGCAGACAGGAAACGTGCCCAGGCTCTACAGTACGAACGTCCACAGTGTTTAACACCACAAGAAGGCCGATATCTCACCATCAGTGCCCGCAGAGGGCCACGGAGTACTGCAGGTAGCCTTGCTCGGGACCTTACCGCAGCCACTGGAACAGTTGTCTCCAGACACACAGTCTACAGACGACTGAACATATATGGTTTATTCGCCCGGAGACCTCCAAGGTGCTTTCCACTGACCCCTGGTTACAGGAGAGCCTATAAAGCCTGGAGTCAAGAACACTGTACATGGTCATTTTGGAACAGTGGTCCCAGGTTATGTTCACGGACGAGTCCAAGTATAGTCTGAACAGTGATTCTCACCGGGTTTTTATCTGGCGTGAATCAGGAACCAGATACCAGTCCCCTTAATGTCCTTGAAAGGGACCTGTATGGAGACCGTTGTTTGATGGTGTGGGGTGGGATTATGATTAGTGCACGTACACCCCTGCATGTCTTTGACAGAGGAACTGAACAAGTCAGGTGTATCGGGACGTCATTTTGTACCAGAATGTCCGCCTTTTCAGGGGTGCAGTAGGTCCCATCTTCCTCCTGTTGGCTGTTAACGCACGACCCCACCGAGCTGCCATCGTCGAGGAGTACCTTGAAACAGAAGATATCAGGCGAATGGAGTGGCGTGCCTGTTCTCCAGACCTAAACGCCATCGAGCACCTCTGGGATGTTCTCAGTCTACGCATCGCTGCACGTCTTCAAACCCCTAGGACACTTCATGAGCTCCGACAGGCACTGGTGCAAGAATGGGAGGCTATACCCCAGCAGCTGCTCGATCACCTGATCCAGAGAATGCCATCCCGTCTTTCGGCCTGTGCACATGTGCATGGCGATCATATTCCATATTGAAGTCGGGGTACATGCGCAGGAAACAGTGGCGTTTTGTAGCACATGTGTTTCGGTACAGTTTTCTCAACTTATCACCAATACCGTGGACTTACAGATCTGTGTCGTGTGTGTTCCCTATGTTCCTATACTACTAGACCCAATTTTATGTAGTGCCACGTTGTGTGCACCACATTCTGCAATTATCCTTAATTTATGAGCGTGAGTGTATAAGGGCCGATCAAAAATTCCGTTTGAGGGCGTTGCTGCAACGTATATGTAATGTAGGCGCTACTCCGATGCAGGTATATAAGCACCGATATGTAGGCAAGGGACTAGTGGACCCTTCGTGTCTTTCCGACGTGGGTGCGGTAAATGCGGAAGCGTGAGTTTTGGCGGCGTTATTACCAGATGAATCCCAACAAAACCAATGTGTTGCGATTCTTTTCTTGTCTGCCGAAGGACGAACACGGAAGGCATCCATCGGAGAATGAAGAATGTATATGGGGCAGCATGGCTGTCGAAAACCAGCTGCGACAAGTGTGCTGCTGCTTCGTGATAACCCACATCTCCACATCGAGCATGTGTCATTACGCAGAAGCTGCGCCAACTCAAATGAGAAACATACTCCCCCCACAGTCCTGATCTTTCCCCATTCGACTATCAGTCAGAGGCTCCTCAAAGAAGGTCTCGAAGAGTCATCGATTCCTGTCGGACGAGGATGTGCAGCAGGCAGGTGCGGACTTCTTCACGCAGCAGGACACGGTGTTTTAGCAAACGGGTATCTTCAACGTGGTGCATCGGTGGGATGGTTGCCTCAGAGCTCTAGGCGATTGTGCCCGATTGGTGTACCAATTGTGGATTGTGCGGCCTTCGAACGGAAACTTTTTGATCGCTCCTCATGTTGAAAACTATATTCGTTTTAACTTGCTTACTGTAATAAGGTTTGGCCTCCCCTATAACTTCCACTCTCCGCACTTCCCTCCATTAGAGAACGATGACTCCTTGAGGACTCAGTATGTGTCCTATCAACCCGTATCTTTCTTTAGTTGCGTTTTTAATTGATGGCCGGTCGGGGTGGCCGAGCGGTTCTAGGCGCTACAATCTGGATCCGCGCGACCGCTACAGTCGCAAGTTCGATTCCTGCCTCGGGCATGGATGTATGTGATGTCCTTAGGTTGGTTAGGTTTAAGTATTTCTAAGTTCTAGGGGACCTCAGAAGTTTAAGTCCCTCAGAAGTTAAGTCCCAAAGTGCTCAGAGCCATTTGAACCCTTTTTTTTAATTGATGACAACACTCTCCTGGTAAATCTCCACCCGGAAAACCGAATGGGGGGGGACTTTCTTCCTGCAGCATCTTTTACTCAAGGGGATACTATCATCATTAAGCCATGCAGTGGAGTTCCATTCCTTTGGAACATGCAACATGCTACAGTTTCACTTGCTTTCAGCAGTGTCAACCCAGCATGGTCATGTTGGCTCTAACGTTAAAGGGCCAGATAAGTCAGCCATGAAGACCGTTACCCCGCAGCTACTGAAAAGGCTGCTGCCCTTTTGAGAAACGACAGGTTAGGTTGGTTTCTCCACACATAACAACCAGTTGTGGCTGTCCTACGGTAAGGGCATCTGCAGCGTTGAGGTACCCTAACTATGGCACCTCGGCAAGGTGCATGGTCTGTGGGGAGTTCTGTGATTACGAAGGGCGTTCAATAAATAGTGTAACACATTCTTTTCCGAAAGCAGGTTGATCTTACTCTGGATTCCAATACATTACATATTCCCCACTCTTTTGGCTACAAAAGCCTAGTTTTAACATAATCTCCTTACATCACTTTACTTGGAGGTCCTGTATGCCCACGTGGTAGCACTCTGCTGGTCAACATCGTAGCCAACGTCTTGCAGCATCAATAACCTCACCATCTGCCACGCACTGCTTCTCGTGAAGTACATCCTACGTTGGGCCATACAGATGGAAGTCGGAAGTTGCGAGATACTGGCTGTTTAGTGGATGACGAAGAACAGTCCAGCGAAGTTTTGTGAGCTCTTCTCGGGTGCACAGACTTGTGTGAAACTTTGCGTTGTAATGGTGCAATAGAGGTTAGATGCATTTTTGTGGCGATGAACACGCTGAAGACATTTCCAAAATTTCATGAAGGTTGAACAATACACAGAGCTGATTGTTGCCGCGTGGGATTAGCCGAGCGGTCTGAGGCACTGCAGTCACGGACTGTGCGGCTGGTCCCAGCGGAGGTTCGAGTCCTCCCTCGGGCATGGGTGTGTGTGTGTTTGTCCTTAGGATACTTCAGGTTAAGTAGTGTGTAAGCTTAGGGACTGATGACCTTAGCAGTTAAGTCCCATAAGATTTCACACACATCTGAACATTTTGAGAGTTGATCGTTGCGCATTGAGGTAGGACATCGAACAGGATAACCCCTTCAGAGTCCCAAAAGGCCGTCGCCATAACTTTACCGGCTGAGATTGCGGTGTAACTTTTCCTTCGGGGGAAAATATTGCAGGAGTCACAGCTGGGCGCAGCCGGCCGCAACACGGGAGGTCGGACACGTTTGCGCGACTGTGTTGCAAATGGCAGACGACTCGCCGTGCTTTTGTTCATGCCAGGTCTCCGTAGACACTCTGAAAGGTTTATGACTATCTGCGACGTTCTGGTTTTCTTCCAAAACAAACTCAATGTAGCTCTCTGCTTCGAACACACCTCCGTTACAGACTTCATTTTGAAGGCTACGTGTAGCGCCGCTACCTATCGGAACTTCATGAAACTATAGCGGCTGAAGCGGGAAGCCGAGAAAGAAAATGTGTGCATTACTTATTGAAGGCTAGTCGTGTTATTAAAATTGAAGGAATCTGTGGCACGGTGAAAGTTGAGGGACGGCAAATTATGTTCAGGGATGTCACAGTAACGTAGTTTGACCCCCCTCCCTCCCTAGAACGGAACACTGAGTCGTCGCCAGAAAGTCGCTCCTGTAAAAGGATCATTAGGAAAACTTGCGGAAGGTGCAGGGGTAAAATGTCAGGCAATGCGCCGGGTGCCGACACATTTCCAGCGCGCTCCGTAACCGAACCAGGTCTGGGGCAGCCGGTACTGGGAAGGAGCGGCACACGCACAGCTGGAGAGGAGAGCAGGCGGACTGGCGTCGCCGGCTTCTTGCAGCGCACGTAGCCCGCTCGTCACTGCGTGCTTTATGAGGAGGCCGCAGCCGGACAATCGCGGACGCCGCAAGAAGCGAGGCAGGCGGCCGGCGGGGTTCTGGGAACCTGCAGTGCGGCGCCGTGCCGTACAGGCAGCTCTGACTCTGTCCTGCCAGTCACCGGCCGACCGACCGACCGACCGACCGACCGAGCAACCTGCGTTTGCGACACAATAGGTCTCATTTCTTTTCTCTGAGCCGGGGGCCGAGCTTTGACTGCATCGCGAGTATTATGTTTTGTGTTTTTGTAGGATTCAGGGATTAATTATAAAGAAATTGAACTGGCGATTAAAAACAGGTGCGGCGGGGTGGGGCAGGGGGGTGTTACCTGTGGTTTGAATAAGATGATGGGATGAAGATTAGGTTGTTGTTGCTATGTGCGTTTAGGGTACTCAACTCGAAGTTATCAGCATCCGTATCTACATTTACCATTACACCCATCCTTCACAAGCCATCCTGTGGTGTGCAGCGGAAGATACTATGTGAACCACTGTCCCTCCCGGCTCTTCCCACCCCCCACCCCCTCGCCCCCTCCTCCTTTTATGTTCCAGTCGAGAACGGGGTGCGGGAAGAAAGACTGTAAGCCGCCGCCTGAGCTCTAATCTAACTTTACCTTCATGATTTTTTGGCAAGATGTACAGAGTAATTCCATGATGAAATTAAAAACTTTCAGGGATATGGAGAAGGGTAAATGCGTCAATTTAACGTAAGCGATACAAGTCCGAATACGACCAAGTCAGAATTTAAAAGCAAGAACTGTTCTGATACTCAAAAATGTTTAAATGTGTGTGAAATCTTATGGGACTTAACTGCTATGGTCATCAGTTCCTAAGCTTACACACTACTTAACCTAAATTATCCTAAGGACAAACACACACACCCATGCCCGAGGGAGGACTCGAACCTCCGCCGGGACCAGCCGCACAATCCATGACTGCAGCGCCTGAGACCGCTCGGCTAATCACGCGCGGCCGTTCTGATACTACTTTTCTATATTTTTGGAGAAGATAGTACGGACCAAAATAAGAAAAAATGTCCAGTAGACATGG
Organism: Schistocerca americana; assembly: GCF_021461395.2. Taxonomy (NCBI): domain Eukaryota; kingdom Metazoa; phylum Arthropoda; class Insecta; order Orthoptera; family Acrididae; genus Schistocerca; species Schistocerca americana. The sequence goes on along the minus strand of NC_060123.1, from coordinate 283,079,678 downwards.
CATCTGAACTGCATACCTTAAGAGCTATGACCACTTGTTCATCTTTACTACCGTGAAACGTCTCTTCTATCGAATAAGTGGTCACAGCTTTAAGGAATGCCTTTCACAGCCAATGTTTGTCATGCAAAGTTATTTCTTTGGTCCATACTACGTCCTCCCAAAATGTGGGAAGCAAAGGATTTCCAACAGAAAAAGTTGTAACACCCCTTCACCAAAAATTAATTTTTATGTGTAAAATTTCGTGTGTTTGCACAAAGGAACATGTTATCGATATTTCGATTGAGGATCGAAGAGTCCATATGCCAATATTTGTACTATCTTTACAAATAAATGAGAGCGCGACCTTCAGTTTTTTCGAGGGCAGCTAGGAGATGCCTGGCTGTTCGCTGTTGTCTTGTAATATATTGAATATCCCTTGCTACTGTAGTGTTCTCTTGAAGCTGTGAGAAAGGAGGACAGGTGTTCCAAGGCGCGGAAGCAGAGACGATGCTGAGGGCAGATGAAAGTAGGAGAGATATTGTTACATGAAGTAAACAGTAAGGGCAGAGCCTTGCGAAAATGCAAACGCCCCCAGACGCGGTCCCACGGCGTTAATTACTCTTCAAGGAATTAACATGTAACTTCATATGTCGTCTAGACTCTGTAGTAGGTCGTCACCGTAGAACTTTGTAACCAACAGGCACGTACTAGTGTATAAAGCCAGCTTGATACCAGCCCTGAGAACAGCAACATCAGTAGACTCACAGGGGTTAGAAAGAGGGCGAAAACGCCAAAAACTGTTGACCCAGCAGTCCCTACTCCGGGGAGCCTGAGGGGCGGGGCTAAATGACGTATAACGATAATGTTGCAAGCCTTATTTAGCAGAGCAGTTACGTTTAGCTTTCAGCTGAACAGTGTTGATACCAAATACAGACTTAGTTAGTGCAACTGCATTAACATCCCCGCCTTAGGAGCAGTAGATGGTACCTAACTAAACCATGATTGGCAGGCACCTGCAAGAGACCTACGGGATTGGCTGGATGGCTTTAAGTGGGAAAAACAGTGCCCCCATGCGACTCTTTAAAACCCCTAGATTCCGCATTTTGGCGGAGTTCTCAGTCAGACGATCTGGGCGCCCAATCCGCGTCCGGCGACTCCAGCTTCGGTCCAGCTCCGCGTAAGTCTGCTCTCTCTCACTTGGAGTGCTTCAGAGAACAGTGTCACATTCAGTATGTTTTGTTTTGCAACTAAGTTGTTGCCTTAAGATGCTGCTAGTGTTTGCTACTGTGGTTAGCATCAACTCCTGGGACTTCTGCACTGGCTTCTGTTGTAACAGCGTTATTCATGCTTTTTCTAACCCTATAACTAGCCTCCAGAGTATTACTTAGTCCCGTATGGAATAAACAACTATTTCAAAACCCCGTTTGTCCATGAGTCTCCACAACGAGTTCCCTACCGAGTCTCAGCACCTGCATTTCTAGTAAATGCCTGTACTAGTGTTGGCTCAGATAGAAGAAAACAATTAAATGCCTTCACTGCGAATTGTCCTGCCTTCTGCTCTGTACCGCTCCGGAGCGCAGACTGACCGGCAACCCCTTTTTCTCTCTCCCACCTATGTCAGGACACGACAGTCTTTTACCAACCTTACCTTGTCATGTAAGTATCGTTCTCTCTAGCTCTGAATAATTCCTAACATAGTAAACTAACTTTTATTCAAAATGTGTTCAAATACCTTATAGCAATATTAGTCGACGTATTGATGGTAATAACCATTATACTGCTAGTTCCATTTTTTATCTTTTTGTGAGAGAGGCGTAGCATTTCGACGTGGCAGCGATCCTCCATTGGTGTGATTTTGTTATTAATTTTGAGTATCTTCCTTTTCTACTCGTACGATTTTAATTAATTACACAGCATAAAGAGATTATCAGATCGTGATACGCAAATTAAATTTTCAAAAATTCCTTCTGTCCACATTTTTATTTGCGCCGCTGCCAACACCAATTTGGGGAAATTACAACGCGCATTACTTCACTCTTTCGGTTCTTATTTAGTGAGTGGAGGTGAAAGCCAACTCACGAGGCCCACTGTCCGAGGTGTCAGAATGATTGTCGCTTTTAGCTGTCGACTCGGTCTTTTCCTTACCTCTGTTTGACACATTTAGCCTTCTCAGCTACCCTTGAAAGTTTGTAACGTCATCACGGAATCACCCCTTATGTAGAAGGACACTAATACATTAGTTTACTGTTCTAGGAACGTATGCTTTAGCAATTTTTACAGTAAACCAGACCGTGATGTTTAACTACTCTCTTTTAGAGTCTGTCACTGGAGTTGGGCGAACATCTCCGAGATAACTTTCCGTTTCTTCAACGAATCTTCTTTATTCCTCTATCATATTGACGCCCGATTCTCCAGTGTCGGTCGAATTACGATAATGTAAGCTACCTCTTCGTGGGTGGACGACACTTCCTGAGGAGTCTCCACATTAGTCTCAGTGTGGTACGTGTCCTACTTGCGATTAGTTTTGGTTGCGCTTTAAATCGCTCCGTAGGCATACTCTCGGATATTTGATGGATGTGACTGCTTTCAGTGGTTGTACGGAAATTGTGGAATCATACAACAGCGTGTCTTTCCGCCTTTTTGTACGCAGCATGTTACATTTGTTTATATTGAGGATCAACTGCCAATCCGCGCACCAAGAGTCGAGTCTCTTCAGAGCTTCCTCTATTTCGATAGAATTTTCTAGAGTTCCGACTTCTCCCTCTGTAACAGCTTCACCCGAGAGAAGGCTCATGGACTTTGCTGCGTTATCCACTACGACCTTTATACTTATTGTGAACAGTAATGGCCGTACAACGTATCCTTGGGGTATGCCAGAAGATACTTCTACGTCTGAACATTTCACTCCGTTAAGAATGTCACGCTGTGTTCTGTTCACACAAAACTCTTCAGTTCAGTCGCACAACTGGTCTGGTATTCTCGTATATTGTTCATTATGTGGCAGTGTCGAACTGCATCGAACGCCTTCCGGAACACCTTCAAGGATCATAGCACCAACCTGGGCGCCAGTATGTGCTGCCGTCTGCGTCTCACATACAAACAGAGTGAGCTGGATTCCATACGATCGTTGATTCCGGAATCGATGTTGATTCCTGCGAAATAAATTTTTATTTTATTTAGTTATAAAATATAAGTGTATCTTAACGTGTCTACCTGGCAAGTGAATGGCCAATCATTATCAGTTAAAACACTGAATCAGTTTGACAAACACACACACACACACACACACACACACACACACACACACACAGGACTAATACCTGAATTAGTCAAATTTTGTAAATTATACTTAAATACAGAACATTCCACGTAGAGTGAAATTGAATATGCAGACGTGTGCCTTGTCCTGCGTAGGCTGTTTTCATATTTGAAGTATACACATTATTTCTTGTTTTCCGCTACTAGCTAATTTCACCTCCTTGGACATCTTCAAACTACTTGGAAGTCAAACAAATTAAAAAAGTTACATAAACTTTAAGAATAGAAAATAAAGTCATTACCATACGTTGAAACTTTTTCAACACGCTCGTCTCAATGAATAACTGTGTTTATATATCTTACCTTCCACGGGGGGATTCCGTGAGTATAATGATAAAACGCAACCCTTATGCTGGTCTTTGAGCTGTGCCATTGTAAACTACATTAAAATCCGTTTTTTCACAATTCAAATAAAACGGCACGTGATATGATTAACTTCTGATAATCAAATGACACGCACGTCAGCAAATTTAACTGCACGACTGTGTTGTCAGAGATATCAAAAAGAGCTTCAACAAATGAAATAAATATTTGATCAAAGGTATTACTAATTAAGCCGAATCTAAAAAAGACAAGCAGAAAACTTCGTAACTGAAATATGTTTGTGTTAGAGACATTTAAAGCTTCAAGACAAAAATTTCGAATTGTGGATGCAGGTATGGACACAGTATAAAGAAATAAAACTGTCTCAGATATCTGGGAACAGTACATTACTTGCGGTAGGAAGGTCCATTATAAACAAAAAGTTATATCTTATGGATAGGAAAATCCATTCAAGCAAAAGAGACAAGCAACATAAAATTAAACTGTTTTAAAGTTATGTAAAAATTGTTGGAAAACCTTCTATGTTCAGCTTCGTCTGTTCCTTTGAAATCTTTTCTGGGTATTTATTAAAATGATTGTAAATTCCTACCCCTTCTACGATACTGAAGAGACATCCTTTATCTACTTCGTGTAATGTATGTGCAGAGCATAGTCAATATCTTCAATGACATGGCTCTTACGATGCAGGAGAGACTTAAATGGTGAGGTGGTGCTACCGCTAGGAAGAATCTGTTAATGTGTTCCCTGAATCTCATGTTACATGATTTTCCCGTCTGCTCAATGTAGCAATTGCCACATGTGCCACAGTTGATTTTAGAAGTTCCCGACTGGGTAAATGGGTTACGTTTTAGTGTCATGTGACTGATTATCTTGCCTAAAGAGTTACAAAACAGCTTTCGGCGTAGCAACAAGGGCCACAGTTGATTTTGTAAATCTCCGAATGGGTAAATTGGTTACGTTTCGGTATGGCTTGCCGGATTATGTTGCCTAGCTAGTTGCACTTGGGTTTTCGATCCACCAACTCTGCTGCAGCAATCGTGCAGCTAAATTCGCTGATATGTATCCCATTTCATTTTGAGACGTTGACTATGTGAACAAGCGGATTTTAATGTAATTTACGCAGGCACAGTGAAAACGACCAGCGTAAGGATTGCATTTTATCATTCTACACATGGAATTCAGATGTGTGGAAGTAACTTGCAACGTTGTTTGACGTTTAACTCTGTTCATAAGAAATCTTTGTTAGAGGTAACATTAGATAAAGCTTCCGTCCACAGCAATGTGTGGAAGGCAATATGTGTAACTACGGTTTTACACTGTGTCGGATTTGTGAAGAGTTTTTATATACGTTTCCGACGCTTTCGTCATTTGTTTGACTTCCAGGAAGCTTGAAAATGTTCAAGTGGACAAAATTAGCTACTAGCTCAAAAGCATGAAATAGTGTTTGTTTCAAAAATGAAAACAGCCTGAGCAGGACAAAGATTTCCTTCAAGAAATGTGCAGTGGCTACGAACCCATATATAGAAAAGACTACTGATGCAGATGTACACTATGTGATCAAAAGTATGCGGACACTCCAAAACACATACGTTTTTCATATTAGATGCAGTTTTCTGCCACCTATTGCCAGATACTCCGTATCAGTGACCTCAGTAATCATTAGACATCGTGAGAGAGCAGAATGGGGCGCTCCGCGAAACTCACGGACTTCGAACGAGGTCAGGCTATTGGGTGTCACTTGTGTCATACGTCTGTACGCGAGATTTCCACACTCCTAAACATCCATAGATCCACTGTTGTGATACTGGAGTGAAACTGAAGGGACACGTGCAGCACAAAAGCGTACAGGCCGACCTCGTCTGTTGACTGACAGAACTGGCGACAGTTGAAGCGGGTCATAATGCGTAATAGGCAGACATCTAGCCAGACCATCACACAGGAATTCCAACTGCATCAGGATCCACTGCAAGTACTACGAAAGTTAGGCGGGAGGTGAGAAAACTTAGATTCGTGGTCGAGCGGCTGCTCATAAGTCACTCATCACGCCGGTAAATGCCAAACGACGCCTCGCTTGGTGTAAGGAGCATAAACATTGGACGACTGAACAGTGCAAAAATGTTGTATGAAGTGACAAATCACGGTACACAATGTGGCGATGGCAGGGTGTGAGTGTGGCGAATGCCCGGTGAACGTCATCTGCCAGTGTGTGTAGTGCCAACAGTAAAATTCGGAGGCGGTGGTGTTACGGTGTGGTCGTGTTTTTCATGGAGGGGGCTTGCACCCCTTGTTGTTTTACGTAGCACTGTCACAGCACAGGCCTACAATGATGTTTTAAGCACCTTCTTGGATCCCACTGTTGAAGAGCAATTCGGGGATGGCGATTGCATCTTTCAACACGATCGAGCACCTGTTCACAATGCACGGCCTGTGGCGGAGCGGTTACACGACAATAACATCCCTGTAATGGACTGGCCTGCACATAGTCCTGACCTGAATCCTATTGAACACCTCTGGGATTTTTTGGAACGCCGACTTCGTGCCAGGCCTCAACGACCGATATTGATACCTCTCCTCAGCGCAGCAGTCCGTGAAGAATTGGCTTCCAGTCCCCAAGAAACCTTCCAGCACCTGATTACACCTGTTGAACCTGCGGGACTGGAAGCTGTTATCAAGGCTAATGATGAGCCAACACTGTACTGAATTCCAGCGCTACCGATGGAGGGTGCCACGAACTTTTAAGTCATTTTCAGCCAGGCGTCCGGATGCTTTTGATCACACAGTGTATGTGGCTGTTTGACCAACGTATGTAGGATACGCCAGTCACTCTGTGACTTAATAAAAATCTCTGACCTGCTAGTTTAGGGAGAAGTACTCACAGTTAATAAAATTTTAAAATATCATCTACCTGCTGCTCACCATTGCTTAAAAATGAAGGCAAACCATTATTTAAACCATTAGCAACCCCTTTCTCAGTGAACAAAATACATTCAGTTAAAAAATGTTTCACTGGAAAGAATAGGCTACAAGCACTACAAACAGGTAGCTTTTCGCGCTGGAGAAGGAAGCCATACGTTATACGAATATGGCCAATACACAAGCGTGGAAGAAGAAGTTTTTCGTGGATAGATGAAGGTAGTCTATGTCTTGCTGCTGGTTTAACAAGTAGCAGCTTGTTGACACTTACTTCGCCGCGAGGGGTAGCCGCGCGATCTGAGGCGCCTTGTCACGGCCCGTACGACTCCCCTCGTCGAAGGTTGGAGTCCTCCCTCGGGCATGGTGTGTGTGTGTGTGTGTGTGTGTGTGTGTGTGTGTGTGTGTGTGTTGTCCTTAGCGTAAGTTAGTTATGTTAGGTTGAGTAGTGTGTAGGCTTAGGGACCGATGACCTCAGCAGTTTAATCCCATAAGACCTTACCACAAACTTCCAAAATTTGACACTCACTTTCAGCCAGTCGTTTTCGTAATGACACAACACTTTATGACATGGTGTTGGACGATTTCCGGTATTTCAGGCATCTGAAGTTCTGTCTACGTGAAGCAAAAGAATTGGCGAATCACTTTTTTTGAGACCCCGTAATTTTCCCTCATTGCGATACAGAAGTGCAAAATTTCGCACAACCTTCCTCTATAATGGTGCAAAAGCGTGGCACCCGGCGACTTTACCCTCGTGCTATGCGACACTTCAAACGCCACCGTCGAGTTTTCACATGAGAGGAAAGCCGTGACACTCCCTCTTATTCACATGTCACCCCTTCTTGTGTCGCCTCTGCGACGGAGTCCAGAACCGCGACGCCCCGCCTTAGAACCCAAACGATTTTCTTATTGTTGGCCGAGAGAAACACTTCAGGTACACTGCCACTCAGAACTGACACGAGAAGGTCTCAGGAGGTGCCATAAAGGATGTCAATGAAACCACTCGTTTCCTTGGGGTGCTAATTAATACATAGTCCGCGGTCAAAAACAGCATTAGCATTCCGATGTGCAACAGAACAACGTTCTTGACAACCTTTTGAGACTCTTAGACGATTCATCCAGTCTCTCTGGGATCCCACTGAACCCATGAAGTGTAGTGACCGCAATTTTTGCTCTGGTATGCAGGATGGAACCATTAGTGACCGCTCAAAACCATTCGAGGAAATTTGAAAGGGAATCGAAGCATCAAATGGTGTTTATGATTTTCCAACCCTCCTGCTTCACGCACACTACTGTGGCGTGCACAGGGGGCGCTGAACATTGACACAGGCATGAATAAAACGGCAAAAAATCCCTCCAAGACCACCCACCTTCAGAAATACCCTCAGTTGCACCTGCGCACCTTTGTTGAGCATTTTAAAAATGTGCCTGTACAGAGACACCCCTGACCGATTCCTAGACGCCTAGAAGCAAGCAACCCTTCGACACTCTACAACTGTGTGGCGGTACACTGCTGCTCTATCGCCCGCTTGCGGGCATGCAGAATCTGAAATGAGTCGAAGTGGTAGCCTTCCCGCAGGCACCTAGGAATCGGTGAAGTATTGTCTCTGTCTCGATAAATCTTGAAAGTGCTCAACCAGGATGCACGAATGGCATCGAGGGTGTTGTCGAACTGGGGTTGTTGTCGCCCCCTAGTAATCACATCAAAGGAGGATGCAAAACAGCGGGGCTGATAAAGCATGAATACCCTTTGCTCCTTCGAATCACTTTCAAATTTCGCCGAATTGTTTTGAAGGGTCCTAGTGCTTTCACCCTGTATAACAGAGCAAATATTGCGGTCGCACTACATCCAAAGAGGTCAGATCATGGGTTCAGTGGGGTTGCAGGTTCATGATGTCCTTAGAGAAGGGGTGAATCGTCTGGGCATTTTCAGCAATGTCAAAGGTTGTCAAGAACGTCGTTCATTTCTGACGATGAATTGTGTATGAATGAACACCTCAAAGGGAGGGCTGGTTTCATTGACATCCTTTTGAAGTCTTGAAGTCTTGTCATGTCGATTCTCAGTCACAGTGGGCCTGAAATGTTTTCCTGGGCCAACCATAAGAAAACCACGTGATTTCATTGCTGGGCATCACCATTCTGATCTCCATTGCAGAGGCATCGAGAGAAGGGGTGATATATTCTTAAGTGAGGCTGTGACGACGTTCCCACCGTGTGACACGCCCACGGTGACGTTGGGCAGAACTGTGGTGAAATTTGGTGCTGAAGTGAGCTCACTGACCCATCTTACACCACTTCTCTGCTCTGACCTCTTTTCGCATGTCGATAACTTGTTGCCTGAAGCGGCAACGAGCCCGAGGATGACGTTCACGGTGCCACGCTTTTGCATCATTACAGAGGAAGGTTGTAGGCATCTTTGAGCCAAATTTCAAATTTCTGCGCCGCAATGGGAGGAAATGACGGGGTTTCAAAAAAATCCGCCATTAATTCCTTTCCACAGCAAAGATAACTGGGAACATCTGTTGGCAGTTGTCCTGTTACCATTTGTCACTCCGGCCGAATTCCAGAAGAGATAGTGTTAGGAGTTCCAGTGTCACTCGGGCATGAATGTGGATTAATGTTGGCACGCCAGGAACAGAGAACTGAGGTATTTTCGATTCTACAGTGCTACAGATTATTGAAACCTGGTATTCGAATACTAAATGGGAGAATTTGATCTCCTGTTAACGATTCCTGAGGTATGTAGTATTAACAGTACTATTTATTTCCTTACTGCTCTTCAAATAAATATTGGCTCCATAATGAACTGTGTAATAAAGGTCCTAATATTAGCACCCTGATATTTAGGATCACGAATGTTCTTTAGCTTGTTCTGTTCTCACTGAGCGCCCCAACAAGATTCACAACAAGTACTGCACACTGCACTATAAGGTAGGCCCACCGATTAAAACTTTTCACTTTTGAGCGCGTGTCCTTTGCTGAACGAAGGTCCAATTTCGTTTTGGAATCTTGTTTTCACATACTATATTCAGATATTAATCGAATCATTACACCATTTTATTCTACGACTACTAAGTACCTCGGTACACAACTAACTCCCCACCGTACCCCCCTCAGAATTAGTTGTAAAGAGGCCCATTCGATAGGCCGTCAAAAACTGAAGGCAGATCAAGCATGGAAACGGAAAGAAGGTGTACTGAACTGTGAAAAAAGAAGCAAATTACGAACAGTGAGCAGTCCAAGCTCAATATATGCAACAGCGAGCGAATTTGGGCTGCACAGCGGGAGATCCGTGTTCGAATCTCCCTCGTACCCCATTTTTCGCAAATTTATGAACTTTCCATCTGGTCACTGACGTGTGTGTATGAATGCAGAGTCTCGTGGCGATAACATTGAATAAAATGTTCTCGGGTTGCCAACCGCGTCAATTGCTTAAAACTACACGAGCTTTCGGCCAAGCACTCCTTGGCCATTGTCAAGTGGTATGACTGTCAGTGGACCGTTGGTGCGAAACATTACACGAGTCTGTTACCTTTCTGTAGTCCTGGCAACTGTCATATTATACGTTAGTTACAGAATATGAGTCACTGCTAAGAATATGATACTGGGGCAAGTAAACCTGATGAACAGTGATAGCTGGCGTGATGCCGCATAGACTTCTCACCGAAATGAAAACAACGAATAAACGGATGTGAACTACAGGTATGTTTCAGCAAAGGAATTCAAGAGTCAAACTTTCCAAAATGGAACACAAGAGTCATAACGTGTGGTACTTGTGTAGAACAAATAGTAGGTACGTACGTCTGGAGGTCCCTTCCTTACACCTCGCTGCTGCAAACGCACGTTACACCAAGACACAGACACACATTTCAATACAGCAAACAGTCACACAAATGACCGGACGGGCAGTCCATAATTTTGTGAAAAAAAAAAAGAAATATGAGGCAAGAGGGAGATCTGAACACGAATCTCCTCCCCCTTCGCAGTCCAACACCGTGACCACAGAACAACGACGCCATAGGTGTTCCAGTTCGATCGATGTTGCACATCTTAAGTTTGCACCGTTCATTGTTTCGATTTTGCTTCTTTTTTCACAGTTTAGTACACCTCCTTCCTGTTTTCGTGCTCGATCTGTGTTCAGTTCTTCACGGGCTATCCATTGGGCCATCTTACCACTAAATATGGAGAGAGTGTGGTAGGGAGTTTCCCATGAACGTACTACGAACGCGGATAAGTCTAACACTGCCCCTCTATAGCACCCGCTGCTGGTAAACGATTTACGAGTGCGTGCTGAAAAGTAATACCTCCGAATTTTATATGTGAAAACTTTTAAAGCGTTTTACATAAAACAGACTTTATTAAATGTCTATATCTTCATTTTTCGTATCTACACATTTATTTGTAAACGTACTCACCCTAGCGACGCACACGTTTCTCCCAACGAGAGACCAATTTGCTGATACCGTCACTGTACAATGTTTGACTTCGTTGACGGAACCTTAATCCCAGCTCTGCTTGCACCGCTTCACCTCTGTTAAAGTGAAGTCCTGGAAGGTGTTCCTTAAGTTTTGAAAATAGATGAAAATCGGATGGGGACAAGTCGAGACTGTGTGGAGGATGATCGATGACATTGAACCCAAAGTGTCGGATTGTTGCATATGTCGCGATGTTCGTGAGGTCTTGCATTGTCATTCTGATGGAGAGGGTGCTCCACGTATGGACGAACTCTTCCAGTTCGTGAAACTCGATTACAGTATCCTATTTCACACCCACACAGTTGCGTTACACACCGCCATGTTCCACAGTACAATTCGGAGTCCTCTAACGGTAGACGGTTGAAACCAGCGTCAGAGAAGCGGGGAAGGAAAGTCGGTTGCCCAGGAAGCCAACTGTGCTCCTTACCCGAATTTTCAACAGCTGTCTTCTGCAGGGATATTTTCCTACGGCATGGAAGACGGCTCGAATAGTTCCACTACCAAAGCCAGGTAAAGACCTAGCAGAACCCAACAGTTACCGGCCAATTAGCCTCTTGCCGACCCTTGGCAAGGTGCTCGAGAGAGTGCTGTTGAAGAGGCTCCATGACACGCTTGCAGCGCATGATGTTATACAATTCGGTTTCAAGGACAAGTTATCTGCCGAACTTCAACTTCTACGGGTCACCGAACGGATAAAAGAAGGATACAACAAGCAGCACTTCACGATTGGTGTAATCCTTGACATCGAAAACGCTTACCATAAGGTGTGGCGGCCCAACCTTATCGTCAAACTGCGTCGCACTACCCCTATTGCGGATTGTTACATTGGACTCATTGACAGCTTTCTGCAGGACAGTAAACTGTATGTCCGAGTCGACGATAAAAACTCCGAAATGAAACTGATCTTCGCAGGAATTCCGCAGGGCTCTGTCACTTCGCCTCTGCTTTTCAACTTATATATAAATGACGTTCCAACAGTCCCCCCTTGTTACGGCGAGTTTTTATGCGGATGATACCGCCTCTCTGACAACTGGACGACACTTGGACCATCTAATCGCTAGGATGCAACGGCAACTTGCTGTAATGGAACGCTGGGCGCTGCAAAATAAGATAACGATCAACCCGACGAAGACGGCAGCCGTTATGTTCACACGGAGGAAACCAGTTCTGAACGACAGACACTAAATAGCTGATCAATTTATGCCATGGTCGCCGGGAGCGAAGTACCTCGGTGTCTACCTCGACAAAAAATTACTCTTTACGCAGCATATTGACGACAAGAAGACGTCAGCCCAGAAGATGGCCAGGTCATTGATTCCGTTCCTGAAGAGTAAAGACCTCAACCCTAAGACTCCAGTTGTATGAGGCAACGGTGGAACCCACAGTGTTATATGGCTCCACCTCGCGGGGAACTACGTGCGTCTCCAACTACAACGAACTCCAAACGCTGCAAAAAATTTGCTATCGATGGATCACAGGAGCTCCATGGTGGACAAGAAACGTCGACATCCGCACCGCACTCCACGAGTCCACTATACAAGAGAAGGTCCATGACAAGGCTCTACGAGTTTTTGACAAAATCGATGCCCTTAGGGACGAAGTTCGACAATTAGAACCGGTAGGAACGGTAAAGCCTGCAAGATGGCACAAGTATCGAGTACCGAAGTCAATAACGTTTCACCCCCCCCCCCCATAGGCAATCTATCATAACACGAGGAAGCAGTCACACATAACAGCCTAGAGATATCTCACCCTCCACAGCAGATAGACATCACCAAAGACAGCAGGCTAAAGGACCCATTGAGTGCCCAAGCCTAACTGAATGTGTAATAAATAAAGTGTTTTCCTTTTATCCTTACATCCCATCCTAGAAGAATAAGTCATCAAGGATGATCTCTTCAGCCCACACTACACACGCAAAAACGAAAAAGAAAAAAAAAAAAAAGGGAAGTCGGCCGAATAATACGCATGACATGTACTAGCTCAACCGATATTGAGAACAGAATAAAATATCGGAGCCATTACTTTTCAGCACGCCGTCGTTCTTCTTTTATTCTTTCTTTATTTGACGTGTTGTTGCGTACTTACAATCGACAGCTACACAGACTCCACATTAGTGAGTAATAACGCACATACACATTATCACTTAGTAATATTATATGTGAGACTATATGACCATTACACCATTCATCACTCATTGCGTTTCATAAATACAATCAAGAAGGAGACTTTTCAGTGATGTGGAAAGAGTCAAGATAAACGTTAAAAAGAACAATCATATCAGTGATACTTTATATGTACAATGTATTAACAAAACAAAAACGATAACTTCACTGTTTAAATATCATTATTTTTAGGCCCACTAAATTAAAACTAGTACATCAGAAATAAATTTGATGTTGTGAAAAAAGCTGCTGGTTCCTCAGTTTTATTAAATAGCTGTTGTTCATATTCTTATCAGTATGTGACTTTTTCGTTATTTGGACCACATTTTACTTTTGCTAATTTTAACGTTATGTTGGCATGCTGCAGTTGCGTAACTTGCTTTCTTAAGCGAAGTCTATAGCGACGTGTGAGGAGCGGTACCCACGTCACACATTTTCTTTACTACATATTAATTACTATACCCGGTATGGACCAAAACTAGCACGGGCAGAAGAGGCTCGCTCAGCCGCGGTGAAGGCAACCCTCCTAGGGGTAGAGTTCCCCAAAATAAAGACTCCTGGTCCTCCAGGTTCGGGGATGTGCAGAGGGCTACCAACCCACTCATGACAAAAAGAAAAAAAGTGCCAGCCTCGAAAGCAGGACAGGATTTACTGGAACAAAAACTGGCAAAGCTACAAGGATTTCTCTTTCGTATCATGGAATATTAGAAGCCTGTATCGTCCTGGAACTGCCCAAATACTAGCAAACGAATTAAGAAAATATAGAGTCCAACTGGTAGCTCTCCAAGAAGTAAGATGGCAGGGAACAGGTTCACTGAAAATAGCAGACGGGACAGTAATGTATGGAAACTGCGGCCAGCGCCATGAATTTGGAACCGGTTTCTACATTCATAAATCAATAGATGACTCAGTAAGGGAGTTCAAACATATTAATAACCGTATATCATACATAACTATTCAGACGCAGTGGTTAGACATTACATTTCTAAATGAACACGCACCCACAGCAGATAAGGATGGCAACACGAAAGAACAGCCAACTGGATCAAACGTACAACTTATTAAGTAGGCAAAATGTGAAAATAGTGTTAGGAGATTTTAACGCCAAAGTAGGAAAGGAAGAAATCTACAAGCCAACCATCGGAAATTTTAGCTTACACGAGGAAAGTTCAGAGAATGGGGTTCGACTTATAAACTTTGCAATAACAAATGGCCTAACGATAAGCAGCACAAAATTTCAACATAAACGCATTCATTTAGGAACATGGGTATCACTAGATGGAAAGGTAGTCATTCAAATAGATGATGTAGCTATCCAGAAACGATTCCAAAACAGCATTAAAGATGTGAGAACCTTTAGGGGAGCGGATTGTGACACAGACCACATGTTAATAATATCAAAAATGAAAGTGAAACTCAAAAGGAAAGTAAATAGAAATAGAGAAGAAATTACAAGATATAACATAGGAAACTTGGCGAAAGTAGATATACAAGAAAATTTTACAAAAGAAATTAAAAGCAACCTAACAAAACCGAGACTGACCAATGCAGAAATACAGGATGTCGAAAGCAGATGGAGACACCTGAAGGGCTGTATTCAAGAAGCAGCTTCCAAAATCATAGGTGAAAGAAAACGACCTAATAAAATTTGGTTTAACACAAACTGTCAAGAAAAAGTACTGGAAAGAAGAAATGCCAGGGAGGCATGGATTAAAGAAAGGGACAATATGACATTGAAGGAAAAATACTATAAACTCCGCCAAGAAACGCAAAGAACCCTAAGACAAGAGAAAAGGGAATACTATAACGATATGATCAGAGAAGCAGAGGATGAATTCCAACATCACAGGACAAGGCAGATGTATCAAAATTTTAAAAAAAATCCTTTGGTAAATTCAATAAAATGGAACAGTTTATAAAGGATCAGTATGGGAAAATATTGACCAACAAAAGTGACATACGAAACAGATGGAAGACATACTTTTCACAACTTCTCAACTGCAATGAACCACATTCTTACTTTAAATTGGAAGAACCTGATACAACTGATACAGCTTATACAGTTACCACCCCATCAGTAAATGAAATACTGGAGCCGGCCTCGGTGGCCGTGCGGTTCTAGGCGCTTCAGTCTGGAACCTCGCGACTGCTACGGTCGCAGGTTCGAATCCTGCCTCGGGCATGGATGTGTGTGATGTCCTTAGGTTAGTTTGGTTTAAGTAGTTTTAAGTTCTAGGGGACTGCTGACCTCAGATGTTAAGCCCCATAATACTCAGAACCATTTGAACCCACAACTCGAATTAGAAATACAGGCGTTAATAGAAACAATTTGGGAGACGGAAATCATTCCCGCAGATTGGAAAACTGCAATTGTGTGCCCCATATTTTAGAAGAATGATCCAATAGCTTGTGATAACTACAGAGGAATTGCCTTACTGGATGTCACCTACAATATCTTATCAAGCTGCCTATTAAACAGGATGATACCAATAACAGAAGAACTGATTGGGGACTACCAGTGCGGTTTCCGCAGAAACAGATCCACATTAGATCACTTATTCACCCTAAGACAAGTAACTGAGAAGGCGTGGGAATTCAATGTAGATGTCCACATATTATTCGTAGATTTTAAAAAAGCCTATGATAGCATACACCGACAGACACTCCTAAATATAATGAAGGAATTTAAAATACCATCAAAATTAATCAGATTAGTTAAAATGTGTATCGATGAAACTTTATGCCGCATAAAGATTGATAGAGAATTTTCTAAAACCAGTCCACAAGGGATCCAGCTTCAGGATGTGAACATTACAACACTTGCCTATGCAGATGATGTAGCACTAATAAGTAGTTCCAAAAGAGAATTAATCAGAATGATGCAAAATTACTACAAAATTGCTGAGTAAACAGGATTACATGTTAATGAAGAAAAGACAGAATACCTGCCCATAAGTAAGAAAACCAGGAAAGATGCACCTATGACTGTAGATGGATTCAATTTCAAGACTGTTGACCACTTCAGGTACCTAAGAAGTATATTTAGTAATAACAACAAAACAGATATAGAAATAGATGCCCGTTTATCAACAGCAAACATGACACTTTTTAGTTTCACCAAAATTCTAAGAAAAAGATCATTTAGCAGTAACTTCAAAATCCACTTATATCAATCGACCATTATACCTGTGATGTTATATGGACGTGAAACATTGATATTTAGAAAGGAATATGAAGAAAAACTGCTAATATTCGAAAAAAAAGTACTAAGAAAAATTTTTGGTCCTGTATACGACGAAAATAACAAGGAATGGAGAATAAGAAGAAATGAAGAATTAAGAGGGCTGTACAAACACCGTAACATCGTCGAAGTGCTCAAGAGGAGAAGGTTGAATTGGGGAGGCCATATAACAAGAATGACAGAGAATAGGCTAGCTAGAATGGCATTCAGCAGAACAATAGAAGGAACGAGAAGAAGAGGGAGACCCAGAATCAGATGGCGGGATAACATTCGGGAGGACACAATGAGGCCGGCCGCGGTGGTCTAGCTGTTCTAGGTGCTCAGTCCGGAACCGCGCGACTGCTACGGTCGCAGGTTCGAGTCCTACCTCGGGCATGGATGTGTATGATGTCCTTAGGTTAGTTAGGTTTAAGTAGTTCTAAGTTCTAGGGGACTGATGACCACAGATGTTAAGTCCCATAGTGCTCAGAGCCATTTGAACCATTTGACACAATGAGGATGAACAGCAGCAGCAACTGGACAAACAGCGCATTGGACAGGCAGAAGTGGAAGAGGCTCATAGAGCAGGCGTATGGTCGATAAGGCCCTTGCCACATGTAAAGTATAAGTGAGGCCACCTTGAGCATATTAAAGTCTGGGGAGACCCTAAGTGTCATGAAAGCTCTGATACTACCGTGTCATTATGCAGTAAACTATTTATATTAGCTAAAAGATGAAAATAATAATGCTTTCGGCAATGTACGAACAGTTCCGAAATTACACTGATGAGCCAGAACATCATGACCAGCTTTGACAGGAATAATAGCGGCGATGCGTCGTGGCATGGAAGCAGTGAGGCCTTGGCAGGTCGCTGGAGGGAGTTGGCACCACATCTGCACACACAACTCACATTATTTCCGTAAATTCCGGGGAGGGAAGCGATGAGCTCTGACGCCACGTTCAATCACATCCAGACGTGTTCGATAGGATACAGATCTGGCGAATGGGGGAGGAGGGGGGGGGGCAGAACATCAATGGAACTCGCGACTGTGTTCCTCCAACCACTCCATCACACACCTGGCCACATGAATGGCGCATTACCTTGTTGAAAAATGCCACTGCCTTCGGGAAACATGATCGTCATGAAGGGATGTTCGTGGTCTGCAACCAGTGTACGATACTCCTTGGCCGTCATGGTGCCTTGCACGAGCTCCTCTTGACCCACGTGATGTTCACCAGAGTATAATGGAGCCGCCACCAGCTTCTCTCCGTCCCGCAGTGCACATGTTAAAGAGCTGTTCCCCTGGAAGACGACGGATTCGCGCCCTCCAATCAGCATGGTGAAGAAGGTATCGGTGTTCATCAGCCTATACAACGCTCTGTCACTGCGCCAGTGCCGATGGTCACGTGCCCATTTCAGTCGTAGTTATCGATATCGTGGTGTTAACACTGGCACGTGCATGGGTAATCGGCTGCGGAGGCCCATGGTTAACAGTGTTCGGTGCACTGTGTGTTCAGACACACTTGTACTCTGCCCAGCATTAAAATCTGGCTTTAGTTTCGCCACAGTTCTCCAACCTGTACTGTTTTATCAGTCTTCTCGGTTCACGACGTCCAACATCTGTACGGCCGCCGGACCCCACTACGTCTGGATGTGGTTTCACCTGGACTTCCCCTCGTGTTGACGACACTCACCACATCACTCTTCGAACATTCGACAAGTCGTACAGTTTCCGAAATGCTCGTGCCGAGCCTCCGGGCCATCACAATCTGCCCTCGACCAAACTCAGATCATGCGCCATCCCCATCCTACACACGGACGGCTCGCTTGCTGACATTACATGCATCGTGCGTGTATTTGAGTAGCAGTCATTCCTCGTCACGTGACGCTGCTATCACCTGGACAGGTTTACATCGATAGTAGTAGGTCGGTGGTCATAATGTTCTGGCTGATCAGAGAATAACAAGTGGAACAAATATACTCTCGTCACTCGGCGTTAGGATGCAATTCAGACCCGATCTCTGTGCAAGCAGTGCTCTCGGATTTAAGCAATTTGAAGTTTATATGTGTTTAACAGTGTTTTTGTTAACTGTTTGTCTGTGATTGCTAATAAATGCACCGTAATTGCATTCTAGATTTTTTTTAAAGTATATTAGCCACCGGCACTTGCACTTACAGGCACATTAAGTAGACCGTTTACATCTCCGCGACAATCCAAAAGCGATACAAAAACTGCAACTGACTATATGAGAGTGGGAACGGCACAGAAACTAGTAGGAAAGAACTCTAATCGTCGATTCACAAAGTTAATCCAGGAAAGGATTCACTTAACTTGGCAGTCTCCAATGGGAAGAAACAACCAGTTCCACTGTACGTCGCCCATACTATTTTGTGCGACTCATGGCTAAACTGGGAAACTTTTGTGGAAGTTTGGTTCCAGGGAGGGATGTTGCGAGTAGTTTGCTGTTTACTTTATTTAGGTACCTTATTTTCCAAATAAAGTAATTACGCACAGCTATAAATACGGAATCCTGTTTACAACACATTAGTACTTGTCATGCAGCTTCACAGTGCACAGCGGATGCATGGTCGTAGGGGAGCGTCAATATTGTTTTTGCCGTGTGGCTAAATACCTGGGGCGTAACTAGGCTGATGCGACTGGGACAATACCCCAGGGCCCCAGAGGACAAGGTGCCCTGGCACCCACCAGAAAGAAATGAAGGCAACAACAAGCAGAAAATAAAATGGAAAGGAAAAGATGGAACAATTACACTACTGGCCATTAAAATTCCTATACCACGAAGATGACGTGCTACAGACGCGGAGATTTAACCGACAGGAAGAAGATGCTGTGATATGCAAACGATTAGCTTTTCAGAGCACTCATACAAGATTGGTGCCGGTGCCGACACCTACAACGTACTAACATGAGGAAAATTTCCAACCGATTTCTCATACACAAACAGCAGTTGATGGCGTTGCCTGGTGAAACGTTGTTGTGATGCCTCGTGTAAGGAGGAGAAATGCATACCATCACTTATCCGACTTTGATAAAGGTCGCATTGTAGCCTATCGCGATTGCGGTTTATCGTAACATTGCTGCTCGCGTTGGTCGAGATCCAGTGACTGTTAGCAGAATATGGAATCGGTGGGTTCAGGAGGGTAATACGCCGTGCTGGATCCCAACGGCCTCGTATCACTAGCAGTCGAGATGACAGGCATCTTATCCGCATGCCTGTAACGGATCGTGCACCCACGTCTCGATCCCTGAGTCCGCAGATGGGGACGTTTGCAAGACGACAACCATCTGCACCAACAGTTCGACGACGTTTGCAGCAGCATGAACTATCAGCTCGGAGACTATGGCTGCGGTTACCCTTGACGCTGCATCACAGACATGAGCCCCTGCGATGGTGTACTCAATGACGAACCTGAGTGCACGAATGGCAAAACGTCATTTTTTCGGATGAATCCAGGTCCTGTTTACAGCATCATGATGGTCACATCCGTGTTTGGTGACGTCGCGGTGAACGCACATTGGAAGCGTATATTCATCATCGCCATACTGGCGTATCACCCGGTCCGATGGTATGGAGTGCCATTGGTTACACGTCTCGATCACCTCTTTTTCTCATTGACGGCACTCTGAACAGTGGACGTTACATTTCAGATGTGTTACAACACGTGGCTCTACCCTTCATTCGATCCCTGCGAAACCCTACATTTCAGCAGGATACTGCACGACAGCATGTTGCATGTCCTGTACGGGCCTTTCTGAATACAGAAAATGTTCGACTGCTGCCCTGGCCAGTACATTCTCCAGATCTCTCACCAATTGAAAACGTCTGGTCAATGGTGGCCGAGCAACTGGCTCGTCACAATACACCAGTCACTACTCTTGAGGAACTGAGGTACCGTGACGAAGCTGCATGGGCAGCTGTACCTGTACACGGCATCCAAGCTCTGACTCAATGCCCAGGCGTATCAAGGCCGTTGTTACGGCCAGAGGTGGTTGTTATGGGTACTGATTTCTTAGGATCTGTTGTGAATTGGCAGGAGCCAATTCACGGGGTTTGGAGGAAGCCGAAAGGCACGCGTTTAAGCTCACGCAGGCTGGCGTGAGGTCTGGAACTTAGAAAAACGGACGCAGTTGTTGTAATACTTAACTTTAATCCATAATTGTAGAACATCTCTCTTGACTGTACATGCTTCAAGATAAATATCAAATGCTATGGCGCCTTGCTAGGTCGTAGCAAATGACGTAGCTGAAGGCTATGCTAACTATCGTCTCGGCAAATGAGAGCGTATTTGTCAGTGTAGCATCGCTAGCAAAGTCGGCTGTACAACTGGGGCGAGTGCTAATACGTCTCTCTAGACCTGCCGTGTGGCGGCGCTCGGTCTGCAATCACTGACAGTGGCGACACGCGGGTCCGGCGTATACTAATGGACCGCGGCCGATTTAAAGGCTACCACCTAGCAAGTGTGGTGTCTGGCGGTGACACCACAGGGTCTATGCACCCAAATTTGCGTGAAAATGTAATCACATGTCAGTTCTAGTATAATATATTTGTCCAATGAATACCTGTTTATCATCTGCATTTCTTCTTGGTGTAGCAATTTTAATGGCCAGTAGTGTATGTAAAATTGCAAAGTTAAGTGAGATCTTTCCCTTTGTTAAAAAAATCAAAATTGACTTTGGAAATTCTTCTCAGGTATATGCGAATAATTTGCCTCCTTTACCCATTTCAGTGATCAACCTACATTGCAACTCAAACATTTATTGGTTGAATCTGAAGAATGAAAAAGACTAAACATGAGCAAAACTGTGCTTAAGGCTATGATGGAATTGAGGACCCAAAAGAGGTATCTACGAAGGAAAGATCTACACAACACATTGAGTGTGAATGAAAAATATACCCCCCTGTTTCTGTCACCTCCTCCCCCCTGTCTCTGTCCATCTCCTCCTCCCCCCTTTCTGTTTCTCTGTGCATCTCCTCCAGTTTCCTCACCATCTTCTCCTCCCCAGTCTCCCTTCCACCTCCTCCTCTGCCCTCTCTTTGTCCATATCCTTGTCCACCCCTCTTTAGCAATCTCCTCCTCCCAGTTCTCTGTTTTTCACAACCTCCTCGATAGGATTTTGGTGGTTCTTACCCCACAATATTTCTTTACTGGTAGTAAGTACTATGAGTACCAAACTTGGTAGAAATCGATCTTCAGGTTTAGGAGGAAGTGAGACATATATTTAACGTATTTCACCAGTATCTCTAGTGAATATCACCCTACAGTTTCGTTTTCCCGCAGTTGAATCTTCATAACGTCATATCTCCTGAACTGTATGTCGTACAACGTTATATACTTGTTTGTATGAGGGCTGTTCGGAAATTAAGGTCCGATTGGTCCCAAAGTCAAAACCACAGTGCAAATCAAAAAGATTTTATTAGTCGTGGCGTTGTACAAACTTTCCAATACGCTCGTAACAGAAAGCAACCGCCTGTGCTTTCCGCCAATTCTCTACGCTGGTCTGCCTTTCGTTGTCTGTCCCAAAATGTTGTCTTCTTAGCCAGAAGTTCATGTAAGCAGAGATAAACAACGGAGAGAGCCAATTAAGGGCTGTATTGGGTGATCAAACACTTCCCATCGAAACGCTGCAGGGGCGTCTTCATTGCCCCTGGAGAATGCGGCTGAAAATTGTCTTGAAGAAAAAAACTCATGACATTTATATTATATGGGCTGCATAGCTTCAGGCGAGATCCACATACTTGGCGGGAGACACTGTTGTTTTAGGCATTTCTACGTGATCACTTTGCGCTTTGAATTGATAAGAATGGCGTGAAGCGATCGACATGCACATTAAAGACACCACCCAACACATCTGTGCAAAGTACCATCGAATTTTCACAGTGGTTTCCATTTCGCGCCTAATACACCTCGTACATTCAATGATGTATGTGAATACTGCCTGCAAAATTTGTTGCGAATAGAATTTTAATAAAGATGTAATAAATTGAAACATGCTTTATGCAGCAGTTCTTCACGAATCTCAGTGTTTATGTTGTCATATCTCCTGAGCTACATGTCGTACAATGGTATAATTTTGCAAGTGCATTCTGTGTTATATGTAAATACCGCCTGCAAAATGTCTCACGAGAATAATCAATAATAAAGAAGTAATAAATGGAAAAGTCATTCCTGATGCAGCAGTTTTACCGCATGAACAGAAGAAATGTAGCAAGTGATAAACTTTTTTCCTTTCGTCATTTTGTAGGAGGTGTCACCGAGAAAGAGGTTCGTAACGGTTTGAAATTATTTGTAAAGTTAGTTACAAGTCGCTAAGTGCTTCCATTCCCACATACTGGATGAATAAATCTTCGGTGATTACAGGGCAAATCACATTACAGACTGAATTGTAGATTCTTAGCAAAATCATCATACAATCAAAATGCATATATTTCCAAAGGAGGAGGGTTATGGTTTAACGGACGTTAACGAGGAGATTATGGAAGACGGAGCACACAGGCTCGGATTGAGGAAGGATAGGGAAGGAAAGCGGCTGTGCCCCTTGAAGAAGTCATTTCGGCATTCACATTAAGCAATTTAGGAAAATCTCAAGAAACCTGTAAGAGTTGGAAAAAACTGGAAACATCAAGAACACCCACATCACATTACCATGCGTAATATGGATTAGGAAATCCTTTGGCATTCAAAACAGTTTCCAGTCTTCTCGGAATAGGCAAGAACAGGACATGTATAGTTTTCAAAGGAATCTTGTACCATTCTTCCTGTAAAACAGAGATAAGTTCAGGTAACGACGATGGAGACGGATAGCGATCGAGCATCCTTTCTCCAAAGTAAAAAAACAAAGGCTCAGTAATAACTGAGATCTGGTGACTGTGGTGGCCATGGAGATTCATCTCCTTTTTTTACAAAAGCAGTCCTGGACGATGCGAACAATATTGACAGGGGCCATGTTGTCTTGGAACTCAGCATCACCATTGGGGAACAAACACTGTACTGTGGGAGGGACCTGATCAGCCAAAATGCTCACATACGAGAACTTCTTAGCAGTAATGCGATCTTGCAAAGAAACCCTGGGCTCCATGGATTATCACGACATGGCTGCCAAAATCATCACACGAACCCCCGCCATGTTTCATGTCAGAGGTTGGAAACGGCGTGACACGAGACTCATCCGACCAAATGACTTTCCTCCATTGCTCCAGATTTTATGGATTGGGCATAACGTTTTCCTATTACTAGCATTTGCATCACCGTTGTGTGGTTTGGAAATTCCAGCTCCACTACCATTCCTTGCTTTATGGGGCTCTCTCCGTGTTGTTTTGTGCTGAGAGGGTTCACGAGTGCGACATTCAGTTCTCCAGTGACTTTTGCAGTTGTCGTCCTCTTATTTTCGTCACAATCCTTTTCAATGATCGTTCATCACTATCACTCAGCAGACGCTTTCGCCCGCGTTGTGACTTAGGGGATGACGTTTATCCTCTTTCCGTGTATGCGGTATAAATCTGTGATATAGTGCCTCTTAAATGACCAACATTTCGGCTCCCTTGGTTACAGGAGCATGACAACCATAAGAGTACAAACAATTTGCCGACGTCCGAGTTCACTTATCTCTGACATAATGCAGTCACAACTACACAGAACACTGTTCTGACAACGACTGACGCTTGCAACGCATTGAGAACATTGCGCAGGTGCCGTTCCTGGTCAAATACAACATCGCAACCGGCAGGCTTGGTTAGCCTCTGCGTTTATGTTAAAAGCATCGGCATGCTCCAGATTAAAAGTCAGATCATGTCACACACAATAGCGTAAGAGGTAAACTACAAATATGCTTGAAACTCCCTGGACCGATACTCGAACTCGGGACCTTTGCCCTTCGAGGAAAGTGCTCTACCAACTATTTTTTTTTTTTTCTTAGGGCCTCCCTTCTCCCCTCACAGCCCTTGTATATGCCTTCTTCGGCTAGGTTCTACGTTTTAGTCTTTTATTATTATTAAGAGAGTCCATCGCTGTACCATTTCTTGTTTTTTCTTTCGTATTTTTTGTATTTTGTATTTTTTGTATTTTGTACTTTTTATTTTTTAAGCCGATCCTCATTTTTCTTCCTTTTTTCCTTTTTTTCTTGCCACTTTTTTCTGTTCGGCTTCCTACTTTTTAGTAAGTCAGACGCCTCAACCACTTTTGTTAACATGGAAATGAAGTCCCATGCTTCTTTGCTTCTTGACAAGGCCTTACCAGACGAAGTCCTAATGGAGTTGGTTTGCCGTTGCCTTCCTCCGACCGTGATGGGGATGAATGATGATGATAAAGACGACACAACAACACCCAGTCATCTCGGGGCCACATGTACAGTAAATTAAAATGAAAGTGAAGTCTCTCATCTTCATAGCAAAACATAAAATCTTGTATTTCTTGAAGTTAAAACGTTTTTTAGAACGTAAAACTTCTCTTCTTATCACATAATGTGATTAAAAACTAAAATAAAAGAAATTTTTGTCTAATTTGTTCATGAGGATTTAGTCATGTGCTTCTTGGTTCAAATGGCTCTGAGCACTATGGGACTTAACATCTATGGTCATCAGTCCCCTAGAACTTAGAACTACTTAAACCTACCTAACCTAAAGACATCACACAACACCCAGTCATCACGAGACAGAGAAAATCCCTGACCCCGCGGGGAATCGAACCCGGGAACCCGGGCGCGGGAAGCGAGAACGCTACCGCACGACCACGAGCTGCGGACTATGTGCTTCTTGCCACTGACTTCATTTCTTTTCTGAAATGTCTCGTGAAAGGAACTATTCTTGTTCCAGTTATCTGTAATCGTGCAAGACTATCATCTCAGAAGTTCGTACCGATCGTTATCTATTATTGTTCTCTGTAGCATTTTATTCCATGATTCTATTTGAGAAGCATGAGAATTTTTTTTTTTTGTAGTCTTTTGTCCGCATGAGATGATGGTGCTGAGTCGTTAAGTACACCCAGTAATCTTCTTTGTTTTTATCTTCTGCCTTCAGGATATAATGCTGCGTGTGCCCTTTTAGCCAGTTAACAGCGTTTCTTTTCGTATTAGGATATGGCACTGCGACTGGAGTCAGAAAATCTGCGGCGGTGAAGGTGGTTGGAGAGGTTCTGTTGAGGGTCGCTAACTTCTGCTTAACTACATGCCAACTTTCTCTGACTTTATCACGCACAAATCGGTGTTCTTCAGTATCAAGAAGGTTGCATGACGCGCACATGGGCGAATTTGTGAGATGTATAGCATGGAGTTTGGAATTAGTTGATATTTTCCTGTTGACTGCATTACACCAAGTTGCTTTCACATTGGAGGGTAAGCTCCGATCGTGGATGTTTTTCCAAATTTCAGACCAGTCGTTGTTAGGGTATTTTCTTTCAATGATATCTCTTTCCTTAGCTTTCATCAAATATGCATAGATGTCCTTCACGTTCGTCAATTGCTGTTTTGAGATCATCGATGAGATGTAACCGTATTCAACGAGAAGGGTTTTTAGGTGACAAAGACCAGCTGGTATATGCTGCACATCTATTGGCGGCTGCATGCTTGCAGGAGCAATTTCATTCAGCAGGTCGTTAAGCTTCCTGCAGCTGTTTCCATTGCTTGTACATTCGACACACATAGAACGCTCGTGACTTGTAACTGACATCAAAGAGATTTAAGCCTCCTTTCCTTGTGGGGAGTGTTAGTGTATCGAACTTACTTTGAAAATGTTGCCTTGGCTCACAAAGCTTCCTATCGCGGATATAATTCTTCTGGCTGTTTCTAATGGCATCGGCAAAGTTTGTGCAAGTAGTTAAGTTTGGATGTTATATGCACATTTACCAGAGTGGTTTTCTGTATCTCGCCCAGTTGCCTCATACTGATCCCTTGTATAGATGCTCGTATGCTTGGAAGTATTCTTTTTGGAATCGATGGCAATGGTGGTGTTGGACGTTGCTCCTAAATTCAATACCCAAACATTTCAGTTTGGATACTTCCGTCAAATGTCCCTGATGTTGCATACGTACTCCTCTGCCTATGTTCATGATGCCTGACTTTCTTTTATTTAGTTTGGCGCCAGAAGCAAGTTCATATATTTGCACAATCTGAAGAGTTTTCGCCACTTCATCTTCATTTATAACCAGGACGTCCACATCATCTGCGTAGGCGTTGCACACTATTTTCTTGCCGTGTATATGCAATCCTTGTAGGTGATGTGTGAATGTCGCGGGAGAGGTTCTATTGCTATTGGGAAAAGGGCCATTGACATTGGGCAACCTTGTCGTACGGATCCAGACATCTCAATCTCTTTGCTTAGTTATCCGTTTATCAGTATTCGTGCTATACTGTTTTTTTAATATTTTTTGAATAATCCTCACTAATGGTGGTGGGAATCCCATGATTACGAGGAAATACTAATGACCTACTCTGTCAAACGCCTTCTCGAAGTCTAATGACACTAATGCACATTTTATTCGGCAGACATTTGCGGTTGATATTAAATCCCTATATTCGCATATATTCGGATAGATATTTCTGTCTTTGCCTACACATGTTTGGTATGGGCCAGTTATAGAGTTAATAACCATTTTCATTCTTCTTGCTAATACGAGGCCCATAATTTTGTAATCACTGTTGAGTAATGTTACTGGGCGAAGATTTTCTACTCCTTTGCTAAGTGAGTTTTTAGGAATTAGAACTATGGTCCCTTCAGGAAATTTTTTGGGAACATCAACATTTCCGTTCATGAGTTCGTTGAACATGGATAGCAACTTACTTTCTATTTGTGGCCAGAACACTTGGTAGAACTCCACGGGGATACCATCAGGCCCTGAAGATTTATCTTTAGGACACTGTGCTATTACATCTTTCAGTTCTTCCTCCTCTATTTCAGCCGTGAGATTTCATACTTGCTCTGTCCAAATTCTGCCTGATACCTTGCTAGCAAGGTCTGCCGCGCCTCGTCGTCGGTGGGTTTGTTGGACATCATATCTGAAATATATTTATGGACCGCGTTTTGAATTTCACTCTTTTGTGAGACTGGTCCCATCAGGTAACTTCTGTAGGTATTTTTCTATTTCCTATCTTATCCTCACGCATTACATGGTACATACCTGTTTCCTCCTCTTATACAATGTTTTGTATCCTTGGTCTGATTTTAAAACCTTCTGACTGTCGCCGCTTCAGTGGTAAGAGTTTTACTTTAATTTTCTGAATCCGTGTGTAGTTCTCCAATAACCGTGCGACCAGGATGTTCAGGTCTCTAAGGCAGCTAAAAAAAACTCAGTCGTCTGTTTAACCCAGAAGCTTTTCTGTCTTGAGTAGTCGATCAGCATTCTTCTTATTTTAGGCTTAGCACATTGTAGGCACCAAGCTATGGTAGACTTGTATCGCAGGAATCGTTTTTCTCATTCCTTCCATACATTAGTAAATGCCACGTGACATTCCTCATCGCCGGCGGCTTCAGTCTGGAACCGCGCGACCGCTACGGTCGCAGGTTCGAATCCTGCCTCGGGCATGGACGTGTGTCATGTGCTTAGGTTAGTTAGGTTTAAGTAGTTCTAAGTTCTAGGGGACTGATGACCTCAGATGTTAAGTCCCATAGCGCTCACAGCCATTTGAACGATTGTTGAACATTCCTCATCTTGGAGATGTGTAACGTTCAGTTTCCATAAGCCTCTCGCTCGGTAAGTCTCATGTTTTTCTAAATTTATTGTGGTGATGAACGCGGCGTGGTCAGAAAACATAGTGGGCCAGACTTCAGACTGGAGTACATGGTTCTTTATATTGGACGATACGTAAATCCTGTCCTGCCTGCTTGCTGAGTAGCTGATAAAATATGTAAAACCAGGCTGTGCGCCATGGGTATGTTCCCAGGTGTCGGTTAACTGCAATTGGTGGACTATTCTTTCCAGTTCTAAGGACTTGTTGAAATTCGGTGTCTGGTCTTTCGCACTAATGACAGAATTAAAATCGCCGGCTAGTTTATATAATCTTGAAGTGTACCGAATAGAGGAACGATTTCACTTTTAAAAAAAATCCGCCCTAGCACGCCTGCTATTGTTGCCAGACGGTGAGTAAATGTTGATGATGCGGAAGTTATTAACAGTCAACGCAGTTCCTCTACTGCCTACAAGTTTTGCTGTTTGTGTGACACGAATGTCTTCTTTCGTGACAATGGCAGTTCCCAGCTCTGCACCGATACCAGTGTTGGTTATGGCGTTGTAACCGCGTATCTTTTCTAATTTAATATCTGTTACTTCCTGTAGCAGTAGTAAATCAACGTCAGCTGCATGTAGGAAATCTTGCTTATGTAAATGCAAGGAGGAGCGTATCTTATTAATGTTCAACATGGCGATTTTGTAGGCTTGTGCTGCGTTCATATTGCCTTATTCATTCTCTTAGTCAATATCCATGATAAGAAGTGCTGTCGGACATATATCCTTATTCACATGTATGTTCCTGCACGGATGTACCCATTGTTTTCGGTTTATCTTGTTGGGCAGGGATCTGTCCCGTTCCTCCAGTTTCATTCATTTCTTCATCTTGGTTCATTTCGTCCGATTCGTCAGCCCAGTTTGTGTGTTGATTATCTCTCGATGTGTCTTTTTCTGCATTTCTAGTCTCAGGGAGAACCTTCTCTGTATCACATTTTGCTATCTGCTTCAATCTTTCGTGTGACAAATGGTCCGGTGACATGGGGCATGGTGTACTTGATTTGGCTTGCAATGGGTCAGATGCTTGCATACTCAGAACTGGATTACTATGTGGTTCTTCATGTACTTTGTTGCTAATCTACTTTTCTTTTTCCCGCAAGGGCGGTGCCAGTTGTTCAGCACACTTGTGAGCCAGTCTCCTGTTTTCATGCTTCCTTGCAGGACTGCCTCTTGGGGATATTTCAGCGTCTTCCATTGCGTCGTGTGTTTCTTGCGCTCGGCCCCGTTCGCTGGCAAGTGATGGCTCGGTTTCCTTGTTGTTTTCTGGAGTCTGCTCCTTCTGAAGGACTATGGTCGGTTTCGGGGTTTGTTCTATTTCAACAGTGATATTAGGTTACTTTTCATGGCTCTTTGGTTGTGCTGCTCACTGTCGCGTTGCTAACTTCCATTTTCAATTCATTGTAGTGAGCAGTGTCATCTTGGATAGCGTCAGGAGCGTGCCGCGTATGGAGTTGTCCGGCCGCTGCCGCTACGTAAAGCCGTCGGCACACGGACCGTGCATCCGAACGTTGAGCGTTGAGCGTGCCGAGTTTCTGACGTCATAGCGTGGAATAGCACGTTCGGGAGTCTTTCCGAACGTGCAGAGCAGTATTTGGCATGTCAGATATTCTGAGCGTGCGTCTGAGCGTTGACCAATGAGATGGCACAACGCCACCTACGTCACACGCACGCCGTCTCCCTTCAATATAGAGTTGTGAGGCGCCATATTGGCACTCATTTCAAGCCTATTTGTATATATGCCGTTTCTGAGCACTAGCAAATTGAGAATCACTGGAAAACCCGTTGTTAACTGTGTGATTCGTTCCAATAAAATAATGAGAAACATCATAATCGTGGCAAAAGAATTATTGTAACTTGCGTATTATGAGAGTAGGCTATTTGAAGGCAGCGACACACTGAAGATCCACCCAAAACGCATTGTTCTTGGTACAATTTGTTATAATTAAATTTCAATTAGTAACATATCTACGATTAAGGTTTTCAGCATGTGTAACATAATATAATAACAGGTAAGAGACGTGTTGGTGGTTTAGCATAATGAGTAGCATCACTGTCCGGTGATGAGTTGTTTATTGGGTCGGTGGTTCGCATCTTGACGCCTCCAATTTTTTCCCCTAACATCCGCGTTTTTATTAGGTTCTGATACTTTATTATTTGTTTAATATAAGTATATACTATAATATTTGATCTCATGTAAATATAAGTACACCTTTTTTTGAGGGGTGACTTTGTTCGATTGGCTTAAACTACAGGAGAGCTTGCGCTACTTGTATACAGATATTTTCTCCTTTTTCTTTTACGCTTCGTAACTGACATGTTGCAAAGATTCTGCTACTGGGTAGGAACAGTGATCAAGTAAGACTGACCTTTGGATTTTACTAAAATGTGGAAATGATGAAATACTGTTGATCTTATGCGGAGAAGTATTCCAAATTTGTACCGCACTGTTTGTAATGGATCTTTTATAAGCCTGTACCCTTATTGATTGGACATGGTACTTTCATTTTCGTGGACGATAGAGGAAAAGTGCGTTGTAATAGAGCTAACGTGGGAATTTTACGCGCGCCCGTTTAGTAAACAGTGTGATTTACGAACTTGAAACATCCCTCAACTGCCGCTGGAGTGCGTTGCGATCGCGTATACCACGTTGGGGCCCACGTACCGTGTGCACCAGTCGCATCGTTCCTGAGCGTTCAGCAACACGTTGAACTTGGCACGCTCAACGTTTGCGTTCGACAGTACGGTCCGTGTGCTGACGGCTTTAGTTACAGGCTACGTTGACATTGCAAGGGGTCTCACAGCTTCGCCTGCGGGTAGCTGGGATACTTGGCGTTGTACACACTGCGAGCGGACATTGCCTGTACCGCCGCACTACACGCAGCTTCTTGGCTGCCCATCATATATTACTACAGCACGATAACCACAAACATTTGTATACGAGGGTATGTGCTTGTGTAAATCAACTCGCAATTGCCTAATACCACTCAAGACGGTGATCTTGTGAGCAGCAGACCACTTTTCTGCAAAATTACTGACTATTCTCCCATAAGGAGCTATCACTGAATTGATCTGCTCAGCGGTGATTTCAAATGGCAGTTCAAAGATACGGACAGTCCTTAATCCAACTCCAACGTGCGTAGCACAAACTTCGCTAATATTGCCATCACTATGTTTATACTTAATGTTCCGCCACTACATTCTACAATTTTCTCACAAAATTCTGTGTTTTTAAGCTTTACATACATGATGCTGCTCACAATTGAAAGATGAATACCTACGATCTCCTCAAACGAAATTTTCACAACTTCCTCTAGCCATATCTCAATTTCGAATGAATTCGGCCTCTTAACTTTCTGATCAGACGCTGATTCATCTCTCCTTCTAACATTAATCCATCAAGAGTCTCAAATAACGTAGCTGACTACTGCAACAGGCGCTTGACTTACCGAGCGGAGCGCAGCACACAGCACAAGCCGGAGGTCCGCTCACCATGGCCACCAAAAGCCGACTGCCAACTGAGCTACCCAAGCACGACTCAGTTGGCACAGCACTTGCCCGCGAAAGACAAAGGTTCCGAGATCGAGTCTCGGACTGGCATACAGTTTCAATCTGCCGGGAAGTTTCATATCAGCGCACACTCCACTGCAGAGTGCAAATTTCATTCTGGATACAAATGATACTTATTGGTGTAAATAACTTGCCGCCAAAATAAGACACAGCAATATACACTCCTGGAAATTGAAATAAGAACACCGTGAATTCATTGTCCCAGGAAGGGGAAAGTTTATTGACACATTCCTGGGGTCAGATACATCACATGATCACACTGACAGAACCACAGGCACATAGACACAGGCAACAGATCATGCACAATGTCGGCACTAGTACAGTGTATATCCACCTTTCGCAGCAATGCAGGCTGCTATTCTCCCATGGAGACGATCGTAGAGATGCTGGATGTAGTCCTGTGGAACGGCTTGCCATGCCATTTCCACCTGGCGCCTCAGTTGGACCAGCGTTCGTGCTGGACGTGCAGACCGCGTGAGACGACGCTTCATCCAGTCCCAAACATGCTCAATGGGGGACAGATCCGGAGATCTTGCTGGCCAGGGTAGTTGACTTACACCTTCTAGAGCACGTTGGGTGGCACGGGATACATGCGGACGTGCTTTGTCCTGTTGGAACAGCAAGTTCCCTTGCCGGTCTAGGAATGGTAGAACGATGGGTTCGATGACGGTTTGGATGTACCGTGCACTGTTCAGTGTCCCCTCGACGATCACCAGTGGTGTACGGCCAGTGTAGGAGATCGCTCCCCACACCATGATGCCGGGTGTTGGCCCTGTGTGCCTCGGTCGTATGCAGTCCTGATTGTGGCGCTCACCTGCACGGCGCCAAACACGCATACGACCATCATTGGCACCAAGGCAGAAGCGACTCTCATCGCTGAAGACGACACGTCTCCATTCGTCCCTCCATTCACGCCTGTCGCGACACCACTGGAGGCGGGCTGCACGATGTTGGGGCGTGAGCGGAAGACGGCCTAACGGTGTGCGGGACCGTAGCCCAGCTTCATGGAGACGGTTGCGAATGGTCCTCGCCGATACCCCAGGAGCAACAGTGTCCCTAATTTGCTGGGAAGTGGCGGTGCGGTCCCCTACGGCACTGCGTAGGATCCTACGGTCTTGGCGTGCATCCGTGCGTCGCTGCGGTCCGGTCCCAGGTCGACGGGCACGTGCACCTTCCGCCGACCACTGGCGACAACATCGATGTACTGTGGAGACCTCACGCCCCACGTGTTGAGCAATTCGGCGGTACGTCCACCCGGCCTCCCGCATGCCCACTATACGCCCTCGCTCAAAGTCCGTCAACTGCACATACGGTTCACGTCCACGCTGTCGCGGCATGCTACCAGTGTTAATGACTGCGATGGAGCTCCGTATGCCACGGCAAACTGGCTGACACTGACGGCGGCGGTGCACAAATGCTGCGCAGCTAGCGCCATTCGACGGCCAACACCGCGGTTCCTGGTGTGTCCGCTGTGCCGTGCGTGTGATCATTGCTTGTACAGCCCTCTCGCAGTGTCCGGAGCAAGTATGGTGGGTCTGACACACCGGTGTCAATGTGTTCTTTTTTCCATTTCCAGGAGTGTATAAACAGTGAAAAACGAGCGGAGTGTGTGACATCGATGACGTCATCAATCTGGATTTCATCACTGACAGAGGCCAAAAATGTATGAAACTATATGGTTCCAGAGACCTTTCCATGCCTCAGATATCTGTGAAGTTTGTATATGCAGACTGAAGCGACGAATGAAAATTTGTACTAGTGCTGTTCGAGTTGGGGGAATACCAAGTGGACTGAGGCCTGAATGGGGATTTGGGTTGAGAAGGGAGGCATGCTAGGGTAGTCCATGCAGTTGCGTAAAGTCAATGTGCCAGGGTGGCATATTGATTAGTGCATCTGCCTAATAAGCAGAAGACACGGGTTCGAATCCCGGCATTCGTACAAATTTTCATTCGTTAGTTCAGTATGACAATTTACCTACGTACAGAAAGGCAGGAAATTCAAATATTTTTATGGGTATTCAAAACTGGCCAGAAATTCATAAATGGCTGGGAATTCAAAAAAATAGCTTAGTTGCGTTATTGTCCCCCATCCCCACCCCCAGTCTTCTGGAAGCGCATATGTTGTCTTAAGTGAAATTGGCGGAAGATTCAAAAATCCAACATGGCGACCAGGGCATACAGGCGCAGTTCTACGACGTCAGAATCCGAGACCCTAGGACAAAGGAAAATAACTTGCCTATAGGTCTAGTCTATGTGAATAATTACGCACTTTTTGTAGTTAAAACAACCCACCTCTGCCGTCACCATTTAAACAGCCAACACATACATCATACAGCATTTGTTATTTCAATTGTATTTCCTCCACGACGCCTTGTGCTACCCTTAAATTGAACAGCCAACCTGTATGTTTGTCATTATCATGTTTAGTAGGAACAATCGAGTCTTTATTTAACACTATGCCAGGAGGGAAAGACCTCTCTGCCCCCTCACCACCCCACAGTAATTGACCGACATCGCTCCAGGGCCTGGGCCGCTGTAGAGCAACAGGTAACGCCACCACCGGCGGGCCGCAGGTGCCACAGCCGGCAGCCGCCGCCATCAGACCTCAGACTGCCAACACACCGCAACTTTCTCTGCAGAACTAGTGCTAAATCCACTGCTCTCTCTTTAGGTGTTTAGGTACAGGTGTTCATATTACTGTTTTTGCACGCGTCCTTACAGAAAGAGCATGTGCTATTCAGTCATCAATCTTCTAACTGGTTTGATACGGCACGCCATGAATTCCTCTTTTGTGCCAAGCTCTTCATCTCAAAGTACGACTTACAATACACCTCCTCAATTATTTGATGGATGTATTCCAATCTCTGTCTTCCTTTACAGTTTTTACCCTCTACAGCTCTCTCCATGGAAGCCATTCCTTGATGTTTTAACAGATGTTCTATCATCCTGTCCCTTCTTCTTGACAGTGTTTTCCATGTATTCCTTTCCTCGTCGATTTTGTGGAGAACCTCCTCACGCCAGTGCCACCACATAATGTGGTGTCATTGGAATTTACCCTCTCCCTCCATTTCATTTCACATTCACCTACAACAACACATAAAAGGCAAAGCCACCATCAATCCAAAGGCTGGTTGGAACACCACAGTGCTGTATTACACACAGTCCTGTGGGAAATAGTATGCCCTTGCTTTTCTGACATTTGAGCTGGCTTGCCCTTGAACAGTTTAACTTCGACTTCGAACCATGTTGTAACTTGTCATTTTTCACATTAACAAATCAGTATCAGAGTGAAAGGATATAGAAAAAAATATCCAAGGATCAAATCTCAGACCATTGGATTTGTTGTTTGGCCCCTACCCAGTGACCCACTGAGCAACACAACACCACATACCAATCATAAAAATGCTCATCAATCACCTACATGGCTCAGATGCAAATAGATACTACACAGTAAGTCAGAGGAAAGAATCAGAAAACTTCTTCCACTATAACTTCGTCCACGACAGTACAGGTTATGTGCACTGTTTCCAGTACTTCCTACCTGGGTACAGAATTTACTTTGTTAAATCTGTGCTAGGCAAAAGTTCTTTAAATATGTAACAGATAGCACCTAGGTGGTACATTTTTAAAATATTATACATCTGAGAACTTGTCCAAATTTCTCTTTTAAAACTGTAGTGCAAAAACTTTATTCCCAGAAAAAATAGCCTGTTTTGTATATGATTCCAAATTTAGATTTACTGTGATTTACCTTAATCACTTAAAATGAATTCCAGGATTGTTCCTTCAAAAAGGACTTCTACAATCATTTCCTACATATGAAATGCTCAGTAGAGGATACTTCGCAATGTACCACATACCAGGGTTTCTTCCCATTCACTCATGTACGAAGTATGGGAAGGATGACTGATTAAATGCCTCTGTGTATGCTTTAATTAATCTTAATCTTATCTCCACAGTCCCTTCGAGAGTGACAGATAGATGGCTGTAGTATATTCCTAAACGTCTCACTTAAAACTGATTTTTGATGGTAACTGGGCTGTCATAGTATAGTTGATGTCAACCTTCTGACACCTACCTGTTAGGTTTTCCAGCATTTCCCTGAGACTCTCCCATGGGTGAAACAAACCTGTGACCACTTATGCAGCACTTCTATCTGCACATGCAACATGTTAGTCCTGCTTGTGGTCTGAGGCCCACACACTTCGACAATATTCTAGGATGAGTCACGCAAGTGTGTTGTAAGCAATCTCCTTTATAGACTAATTGTATTTTCCTACTGTCCTACAAATGAACTGAAACCTGCCAGCTGTTTTATCTATTACTGACTATGTGTGATCATTTCATCTCATATCACCAGAAATTGTTATGTCCAGGTATTCGGATGAGTTGACTGACTCCAGTTGTGACTCACTGAAATTGAGTCTCTTGTGAAGTGCACCATTTTACATTTCTGAACACTTAAAGGAAGTTGCCAAACTTTGCACCTCACTGAACTTTTTTCAGGATCTGACTGGTTATTTATGCAACTTTTCTCAGATAGTACCTTAGCATGATGACACATTGCACAAGGGTTGGGATTTAAGCAATGACAGAAGTACAAGGCTGCTCAGGAAACAGACAACAAAATATCTGATTATGTCAACTTTTTTAATCATTATGAACAATTAACATTAATTTCTTGTTGCCTTCCATGATCAGCACTGCATTTATGATTCTGGCTTTGTCGTCTTCATAGGCAAAACAGAAAGAACAGGAGAACTATAAATAAAACACAACTAATGCTACACACACTACTTCTAGAAACAGATAAGTGGTGAGTATTCAACAGATAAGTGGTGTGTATTCAAAGTATGCAAAGTAAGAAATAATTATGTTCAAGAATTAGGCGTCTATAGGTAAATAATTTTTTCTTACCTTTCTCATCATATAACTGTTTTACATTCCTCTCCGTCAATGCCATCAATGAACTCACTCCACAATAAAAATGAGCAATTTTGAATATAAGTAAGTTGTTGTAAAAAATGTAATGAATGAATGAATGAAAAGAGCACTGCAGATGGGAACACAATAAAACTGTAAACTGATACAAGCTGCAAAGTAGTAACTTTACTAAGTAATGTACTAAGTTACAAGTGTACTATGTTTTACAATGATGTACGCCTCTCCTATCTTATCTTCATTGTATTGTAACAAACAGCACAAACAGTTCACTAGTCTGAACCTTGCCACTGATCAGTCTTTACAGAGTGCATTTCTAGTGTAATATTGTGTAACTTTAAATTGTTTATTGTATACCAATCTTTAACACCTGTCCAGCAAAATCACACATATAGTTACATTTTATTTTACATGTAATTACATGAGGACACATCCTGTATTAACTATACAATCTGGTACACCACACATGGGAAGAAAAAAATCAGTTACATGAGGAGTATTCAAAAAGAAATGACTGCTTACTTGCATTTAAATGTAGCCAGCTTAGAAAAAAATTGTACAAATAAAGTACCATATATTGATTGCTTACGAAGCCACAAAAGTCATTATTTTGATTCATAAATCGTTTCACTCTGGGTTAAAGCAAATTGTGAAAGTTACAAAGTGTGTACTGTAATTAAATTTTTGTGTGCAACAGCCTTACATCTGCTAAAATTCATCAGGAGTTCTGCCTACTTCATGGGCACACTGTAATGAGTGATAGAAAGGTTAGACAATGGTGTAAAGGTTTTAAAAGGGAAAACACAAATGTGCATGATGAAGAGTGGTATGGCATTGTCGATATCTGTTTTGTTTGTCAGTTTGACATTCTTTGCTCTTTGTGTTAGCCAGTAAGCATTTGTGGTCTACAACTTGTACACTAAAAATGTGACCTGATTGAAAACTGGCTCTCTGGCTTATAAATTTCTCCATTTTGGATGCACATTTTTGAATGATTGTCATGGAATAGTTAGGATATTGCTAACTGTGTACAAGGTGTTATACTGCTTTTGTACCATATCCCAAGAGAAAACCAGGTGACTGTATACCACTCTGAAACAGTAGATGAAAAACATTTTCTGTTACTATTTCAATTGCCATTTCCATTTAAAAACAAAAAAGTATGTGTAACAACAGAGCATCCTCCAACAGGACCACAGCAGGTTTTGTAACTGCAGCAAAGATGATGAGAGAGCTTTTCTCCCCCAGAAAGACTAACCTTGGCAAAAATGAACAGTTTAAGAAGTATTTCACCACATACAAAAGAATATTTAGAAATGTGGTGGATGCTGCAAAAAACTACACAGTAACACTCTTCTGGAATCTTCATATAATATGAACAAATGTTTGTGGCAAATCATTAATGCAAAAAAAGGTCAGAATAGGAACAGTATTAGTAACATTAAACTCAAAGTAAATGCAACATTGATTACTGATCAAGAGGAAGTAGCTCAGAAATTTAGCTCCTTCTTTATTGAAACAGTAGAAACACAAACAGAACCTCTAAAAAGTAATTGTCCCCCTTAGTCAGTCCTCAATACCAACAACAACACAATTTTTTATCACCAACATTGGGAACAGATAGAGAAGATAACTCATAGTAAAATGAAGAACAACTCATCAACAGGAGAAGACATTGTGCTGCTTACAACAACAACAATGCATCAACTTGACAGTGGAATAAGTGTTACACCAATAGGTCATGTGTTAAAACACTGACAGCGTGTGCTCCATATGCTACATACGTACCTTTCTATTCTTCAAGAACTGCATACTTTAAGGTTATGTTTTTTATTGCTCATAGATGTTCAACAGTAAACTATTGTAGCAGTATGCGTATGTTTGCCTGCAACCTATTGATGAGGCTTTTCGAAAGTTAAACAATAGAGCACTGGCCATATAAATATGTATACGGGAGTTGTTAAAAGTGAAAGTAAAAGACAGTGAAACGCAATTGTGCACCTGTCAGCTACATTATTTACAGTAGTCAGTGTCAGAATCCATAACCCATTTTTCAGCCAGTGTAGCAATGCTGAACGTTGACACCAAGGACAACAAACGAAGAAAATAAAGCAGGCAGAACCACTACATGTGGTACCCTGGTGGCTGAGGATTATTGTACATAGCCGCAATAAAACAAGGTCTCACAAACTTTGAAAAGTGAAATCAACAGCTGTTTACAGGGATGATATGCTACAGCCAATCAGCGCTGGGTTTTCATGGCCACAGTAGGACAGGAGCCGATCAGTGAGCAGGTTCTATGGAAGCAGCCATTGAACACAGGAGCAGCCAATCAGCACGCAAGTGGACACATTTGACTGCAAGTAAACAAGATGCTTTGCCAAGAGACTTACAACTCGCTACAGCTGTGCAGATGATGAATTGAACAACAGTAGCAGAAGAAGACGAAGAATGAATAAGAATAAGATAATATCATAGCAAAATCTGTTTTGTATAAAGTGGTAAATAATGAGTGGCCTTAACGAACAAGACAGTGTGACTGAGAACAAAGCTGTAGTGGTTAAGTTTTTAAATGAACAGAAGGACGTAAGTGATTATACATCAAACATTAATGTAACTTTGAAAGATGGGGATGGAAGTCCTATTGTAGATGAAATGATAAAAGTGTCATCTACATTGTGTGGTGATGTGAGCGAAATGGAGAAAAACAGTATTGAACTTGGTGAGAGTGTTAAGGTTAAGGAGGAGGAACCTGGTAGCGGAAGTCAGCAAGGGAAAAATTTTATGGCAGATGAAAGATTCGAAGTGATGTTAACGCAAATTATGAGGTGTTTCAGTAATATGAGTACAAAAAAAGACATTATTAGTAAGGTGGAAAATAACATTAGCGCAGTGGAAAAGAAAACTGATAGCATTAGAACTGACATAGTTAACTTAAAGGATGAACTGAAGAAAGAAATTAAGATGGAAATTACGATAGTTAGCGCTAATCTTTCAGAATTAAATAAGACGTTTGATGTGGTAGTTAAAGATTTTGATAATACTAATGTGATATTAATGTTGAGTAGTAAATGTGTAGAAGAGAGAGAAAAAGTTTTTGATGACAATAGTAGGAAGGTGGAGGTTTTTGAAAAACAAACTGCTGAAAGTAGAGTTAAACTTGAGAACCAAATTGGTAACATTAAAAATGATTTTGAAAGGCATGTAAAAACCAAGTGCGCAGTAGTGGTAGAGCAGAAACTGGAAAATAACATGAAAATATAGATTCAAAATTGACTAGAATAGAGAAAAAGGTGGGAGAGGCACTAAATCTAAACCAGAGCATAAGTGAAATTGTGTCTGATTCTGACTGTAGTTGTTATGATGATAGCAATGACGAATCCAGTAGTGATGAGAATGGGATATTTGAATTTATAATTAATAATAAGGACATACATATATAACTGTGTATTATTGGAGGGTTGTGCAAAATGAAAGTAAACTACAGTGAAACGCAAATGTATACCTGTCAGCTACATTATTTACAGTAGTCAGTGTCCAAATTAAAAAACCACATTTTTCAGCCAATGTAGCAACGCAGTATGTCGACACAAAGGGCAACAAACGAAGAATTAAAAAGCATTCGCAACTGCTACAACATGATGACATCCTGCTTCCTTCTCCTTAGACACAGCAAAGCAACTGTCCCTTGTAACAAATGCTCCATTTTCATATGCAACATTCCCAAGAAAACTTAAAACAGCAAAAGTCATATCCATACACAAAAACGGTCAAAATAAGATACCAGCAACTACTGCCAAGTTGCAGTGCTGTCTGTATTCAGTAAGATATATGAATATGTAGTGGCTGCCAGACTAAAATTGTTTCTCAGAAAAAATAACGTTCTTTCTTCTGCTCAGTATGGTTTCTAAAAAAAAAAAACCACTGCTGAGGCAATATATGAATTTTTTTATACTACTCCTCATCTTGTTGACAAGAAATGCCCAGCTATAGGTGTCTTTCTTGACCTCACAAAGGCTTTTGGCATGGTAAATCACAACATACTTTTGCAAAAGTTGGATTCTTATGGGATACGGAGAACTGTCCATGGCTGGCTTAGCAATCACCTCAAAGACTGAGCACAGTACATTCAAACAAATGACGTAAGCCAATCATGAATTATGCCCCAGGGCTCAGTTTGAGGTCCTTTTTTTTAATTTTTACATTATATAAATGACCTCCTCTCCGCCCAATCCAGTAGTAAAGCTTTTCTCTTCCATGATGATACTAATGTCCTTATCTCAAATACAGACAAACTTCTCCAGTCAGCAGTTAACAGAAATAGAGCCCACCTAGACTCATGGCTTGCATCACACAGACTAATCCTCAGTGCAAAGAGGCAGTATGCCTAATCTTCCATGCCATTCAGAACAGAACTCCTCTGGTTCCAACAGTAACACTAAGTGGAAGCAATATAAAATTTGTCAATGAGACAAAATTCTTAGGGATTCACATCACTGACACATTCATATGGAAAAACCACATCGATCTAATTAGTTCCAGGATAAGCAAAGTTTGTTTTACACTCCACTCAGTGAAGAATTTGACTTTGTAGAGAAATATTCACTGAACATGTGGT
The DNA here is from genome assembly GCF_021461395.2 of Schistocerca americana. Taxonomy (NCBI): domain Eukaryota; kingdom Metazoa; phylum Arthropoda; class Insecta; order Orthoptera; family Acrididae; genus Schistocerca; species Schistocerca americana. The sequence continues at coordinate 283,038,428 of NC_060123.1, read as the reverse complement.
CCAAATTTCAGAGCAATATGTTTAATATTTTTAGAAAAAATGTTCCTTCTATTTGCTAAAATTAACATGTAGGAGATGGATTGTTCCAGCCCCCTAAAGTATTATTAGCCCAACTTTCCAACAATTCACCCACAACCAGAATATTTCCTTCTGTCTTGCAGACAGTAAAACTCAAGCCACTGTTCAAAAAGCGTAAGAAAGAAGACATAGACAATATAGACCTATTGCTTTGCTACCTGTATTGTCAAAAATACTAGAAACTGTTTTTGTAAAAGGTTATAAGATTTTCTAGAAAAGTGCAACTGACGACATCCATACATCCATGTAATATATATTGTTCCACGGATGAATAAATAAATAAATAAATCCACAGTCCAACATGGCTTCCAGAAAGGCTGATCAACAGAAACAGCAATACTAGAATTTCTGAATGAAGTACTTCAAAAATTTGATAGTGGAGAAAAAGTAACTGGCATATCCCTTGATAGACCATATCCTATAGCTGTAGAAACTTGATGGTGTTGTCAGAGGTACACCTAACAACTGGCTTAGATCGTATCTTACTAGCCACAAGCAAGCAGTAGAAATACTATCTGAAGAAGATAGTAAATCAACCAGAAACTATTCTGATTACAAAGAAGTGGTGTATGGTGTACCACAGGTCCCAGTACTAGATCCAATCCTTTTTTTTGATATATGCAAATGACCTAGCAATAACCAAACAGTGTCACAGCACTATCCAGTTTGCAGATGCCACAAGATATTTTAGTCAGTGAAAAGACACCAGAAATGTTACAGACAACACTATATGAGACATTAATTAGCGTCTTGAACTGACTGAGACAAAACAAACCCATAATAAATAAAAATAAAACAGTAGCATTAAATTTTCTTAATGTCAATAGAAAAAGTAAAGAAAATATAAAAATGCAGATATCAGACACAGATATTGCAAGTGTAGCAAATACAAAATTTTTGGGTATCTGGCTTCATGATACCATTAGAGGAGATACCGTATTTACTCGAATCTAAGCCGCACTTTTTTCCGGTTTTTGTAATCCAAAAAACCGCCTGCGGCTTAGAATCGAGTGCAAAGCAAGCGGAAGTTCTGAAAAATGTTGGTAGGTGCCGCCACAACTAACTTCTGCCGTCGAATATATGTAGTGCTACACAGGCATGCTCTGTAGGCACAAAGATAAATACTGGCACCAAAACCTCTGCATCAGTAAATAAATTTTTAAAAAAGGTGGAAGACTACCTTTTTTTCTCCACCCCGAGTTTCGACCATTGCATTTTCATACATTATTCAACGAAGTAAATACAAATTTCGTATTGTTCATCTTCGAATGTAGCAGAATTTCAATGTACTACGAAAATCCGACTGGCAAGACTGTTTGGGATGTTTGTCAATATGGCCAACTCTACGTTCTGATTTTTTTTTCCTACCTCTGAGAAGAGATGGTTGCTAATAGGAACCTGATGAAATGTGAATCACATGCAGTATTCTCTTCACCATAAGAATAATACGAATATCAACATTTTGCCATGTATTCTTTCGTGTTTGCTGCTATCTCATTTAAATCCTGCCTGCCTAATAAACCACGAAACTACAGTGAGACAACAGCGAACGCGGAAGAATATACTTATCGAGTCATGTTTATATTCGTATTATTCTTATGCCTAATAGTGATACTGTCAGAAATGAAGCACGGCAACTGACCAGATTTTTAAATCTAAGATGACTCTAATTTCTGTGCAGAATTTGATGTACTAAAGAAGCGGCCGCAAAGATTTTCAAACGGAGAAAAATTTTCGCCTAACTCTCGTTCAGAACATGTTCTATCATATGCAGTCTATTATTTGGTTCTTGTTGATCATTATCAAAGAAAGCAGCAGTGTAAGTAACAACAAATAGCAGTCTCTTGCCATTGTTTCACTAATGAGACGATTCCTCTCTCTCTCTTCTTTTTTAATTCTAAGCGGCGGTAGCGCGCACAAAAGCAAGCCATGCCGCGAGCGGCGACAGGCCGTAAAAAGCACTATCAGAATGCGACGAACAATGCATGACACAGTACAGTTTCAGCTTAAAGTGACGTAAACACCTATAACAAAGAAAACAGCACTTATCAGATCGAAGCAAAATAACCAATCGATTCAAACCAGACGAAGCACGCGAAAAAGGAAGGGTACCCGTATAAATACGGACGGATCGCCTGACGCATAGCAATGGCTACCTGGTAAATCTTAACTGCTAAGCTTACGACTCGAATCAAACTACTGTAGCTGTATCATCATTCATTCGACCTAAATTGTGCCTCATATTACAATGGACCAACTTTGTTTCGACTTGGTGGTGCGACCTAAAACTTTACTCCCCCCTTGAATTTCGAGTCTCAAATTTCAGGTGCAGCTTAGATTCGGGAATTTTTTTTTTCCCTTTATTTCGAGTCTCATTTTTCTGGTGCGGCTTAGATTCGAGTGCGGCTTAGATTGGAGTAAATACGGTATTCACGTTGATGGCATATGTAAGAGACTAAGAACCAATCGCTATTTAATGAGAGTGCTTGAAAACCACTGTCATGAGGACTGTCTAATGATCGTTTATTATGCTAATATACACTCTATTTTGAAATATGGGATATTTTTCTGGGGTAACTCACCACCCTGCCTAAAACTCTTCAAGATGCAAAAATGGATAGAGAGAATCATGGCTGGAGCAAAAAAGAACAAACCTTGCAGATCACTATTTAAAAGATGTGGATTCTACCTCTTCCAAGTATTTCCATCTTTGAAAGTTCACTGTTTATTAATAAATATGCAATGACAAATCCTACAATCCTCCTCAAATATGGAAATCTGCATCAACATAACACAAGATGGAATATTGACTTTCACATGCTTCAAACAAAAGCCAGTTTGTTCCAAAAAGGAATATTACACCATGGTAAAATTATTTACAATAAGTAATAAATTAACTAAAAAATTTAAAGCAATATTAAAAAAATATCTATCACTGTAGTGGAAGAGTTCCTCCAAAATCTTTGATAAGCTAAGAAAGTTAATGTTACATGGTTTATTGGTTGGTTGATCTGGAGTATGGGTCCAATTAGCCAGGTCATCAGTCCTATTAGATTAGGGAAGGATGGGGAGGAAGTCAGTCACACCCTTTTGAAGGAACCATCCCCACATCAATTTAGAGAAATTACGTTAAACTTAAATCAGGATGGCCACACGTGGGTTTGAACCATCATCCTCCTGAATGTGAGGCCAGTGTTCTAACCAACGTGCCACCTCACTTGGTAATGTTGCATGCATAAGCCAATTCCTTTATCATTTACAAAAATATTGTGTAAATATGACTATCTACTTGTAACAAATAAAACTATAATTATTAATATAAGTTTATTTACATTTTCACTTGACATCTTCTAGCTAAAGTGGTTTAGTTCAAAGTCACAGCTGAAAAAAATGTATTCATTATAGTGAACATGACGATGTATTTGCATTGACCTGTACAATGTCTGAAATTCTGTATTGCACATGTAAAATTCACTGGACCAAATAAATACAATAAAATACAATACAATATTTGTTCCCATATCATCTGTTTGACTTGGCCCATATCATGTTTTAAATGGTTGTGCATTGAATGATTGAGTGTACCAATAAAGATACACTACAATACAATACCAAAAAAAAGAACAGGTCTTGAAGACCCAATGGCACAGACCAGCCAGTGTCATCCTCAGACCTTAGGCATCACTGGATGCAGATACAGAAGGGCATGTGGTCGACACACTGCTCTCTTGGCCATTGTCATTTTTCCTGACTGGTACAATACAGAAAAATACAATACTAACACAAGAATGTCAAACAGACAAGTGTTTTGGGCTACTATCAACAAGACAGGTGATTTCTTTTTCTCACAACATTACAGATGACAAAATGTGGATATCCTACACCACATAGTGCCAAAACAATAGTTAACAAAGTGGCAACATTCAGCTTCACAAAAACTGAAAAATATTCAAGTCGTCTCCTTACTCATTTTAAAAACTGATGGCTACCATTTTTTGGGAGAAAAATGGCATTCTTTTGGTTAAATAAATATCAAAATTTTCTGCTGGTGTGTACTGCAAAACACTCACCAAACTAAGATCAGCCATTGAAAAATAACATTTCAGAAGCTGTCTTCCGAAAAAGTACTTCTCCATGACAATGGATGTCCACACACAGTGGGCAAAAACAGGGATAAGAAGCAGCATTTCTTCAATTGTCAGGCATAGAACTTCTATTATGCTGAAGGTTTCATGAAGCCAGTGCAACATTATGAAAAATACTTTGAAGTGAAAAGTAATGGTTTCATAGGTATAGTAGGTTAGTAGGAAATTAAAGCTGCCAGTAAAGCTTTTCCTAACATATATGCTGTTTTATGATCAAACAGCCCCTACATTTCAAATACATTTGATATAAATTGACTAGCCTGATTGCACCATGTTCCAGTTATTCTCATAGAAATTAGTTTTTTTAAAACATAAAATAAACAAATAACAAATTATGATATTTCAAAATTATAAGTGGACATATTATCATCAATTTGAAAATAACTTTATCAAATTATCACTTTTTTATTAGCTACAAATAAAACACTTTGTTACAAAATTTTATTTTAAGTGTGAAACATTTGATTTACAGTTGAAATAAATGCCACCTTCACACAGTCAACTAGGGCTCTTTGGTTCAAAAATTGTAATCCTAATTCTAGTATGAACGGACACATGTCATTATGGGCTTTACACAACATGTTACTTTATTGTATCCACATTTTTCACTGCTTTAGCTACAGATCATTTACAGTTACAGTGGAATGATGACTATGTAGAAATTATGATAGTTATTTTATTTGGGGTGGAGAAAAAGTAAGCACAGTATCTTATTTTACTGATCTCTTCACTACTGGTCTGGAAGGTAAGACCATACTCCTTGTATCAGCTAAGTCTGTGTGATATTATTCTGACCAGATACACATTTGCTCCTGGCTGATTTGACAACTTGCGGCTGCCCAGTATGAGCTGGTGTGGTTAGTATATAAGTATCTGAGTCAAGTTTCAGTGTCGGATGCTCTTGTTTGGCTACATTTTCAGCTTGGGGTTTTGTATTCAATAATATCAAATGATTTCCCACTGCAAAAGAAACACACATTTCAGTGATGTTACAGAAAAGTTTATCTTTGCCAGTCACACACAGATTTGCTTTTATAACCTATACGTAAATAAATATGTGAAAATCAGATAGAAAGGTAATGGGTAATTCTGCAGATAAAAAACCATTCCTTCATCACAAACAATCTCTGTTCATAGCAACAAAAATGTTATAATAAAAATAAATGTTCTTCATAATAGAAAATTAAATCTACAAATTTTATTTATTTTTTTTATTTATTTATTTATTTATTCTTTGCCCATGGACTCCAGCTGAAAATCCAGCTGAGAGTATTGGGTGTGTCATACAATAGCCTATTAACATCAAACTTGATTTCAATATATATATAAATGAAACAAATGATTAAACAGAAATAGTCCATAATCATACAAAGGTTTTACATGTTTCACATTATACGTACACACAAATCAAAAAAACATACAGAAATGATAATTTTTACAGGTACATTTCAGTAATGATATATTTAAACACCATCTTAGTATTCACTCAAACTGTATATACATTTCTCTGTGAGATATAGTTTCAAATGATTTCTAAAACATTTTAGATCTGTTTCTTTTCTAATGATTTTGGGGAGTTTATTAAAAAACCTTTTGCCTGCTTCTTCTGCGGCAGTCATAGACAGTTATAGATTTCTGTTTATCATGTAGTAATTTTCATTTCCTCTTGTACCGTGTTTGTGTACATCTTTATTTAGGAGGTGTTTATCACTTAACCTTACCACCATTATGCTTTGGTATATGTACAGTGAATATACTGTCATAATATTATAGTGTACAAAAGCTTGCCTACAGGTCTGTCTTGGTGGTATTTATGCGATGCATCTCACTGCCCTTTTCTGAATTGTGAATATTCTTTTTAGGTAGCCAGCTTGTGCACTTCCCCATATATGAACTGAATAAGACAAATGTGGGAAGACAAGTCCATAATTCATTGATCTGAGGACTTTATCATCCACAGTCTTAGCTGTTTTATGCATGATGAAGATCTGCTTGTTTATCTTTTTACACAGTGCATCTATGTGCTCCCCCCATGCCAAATGTTTGTCTATTATACACTCCTGGAAATGGAAAAAAGAACACATTGACACCGGTGTGTCAGACCCACCATACTTGCTCCGGACACTGCGAGAGGGCTGTACAAGCAATGATCACGCGCACGGCACAGCAGACACACCAGGAACCGCAGTGTTGGTCGTCAAATGGCGCTAGCTGCGCAGCATTTGTGCACCGCCGCCGTCAGTGTCAGCCAGTTTGCCGTGGCATACGGAGCTCCATCGCAGTCTTTAACACTGGTAGCATGCCGCGACAGCGTGGACGTGAACCGTATATGCAGTTGACGGACTTTGAGCGAGGGCGTAAAGTGGGCCGGGTGGACGTACCGCCGAATTGCTCAACACGTGGGGCGTGAGGTCTCCACAGTACATCGATGTTGTCGCCAGTGGTCGGCGGAAGGTGCACGTGCCCATCGACCTGGGACCGGACCGCAGCGACGCACGGATGCACGCCAAGACCGTAGGATCCTACGCAGTGCCGTAGGGGACCACACCGCCACTTCCCAGCAAATTAGGGACACTGTTGCTCCTGGGGTATCGGCGAGGACTATTCGCAACCATCTCCATGAAGCTGGGCTACGGTCCCGCACACCGTTAGGCCGTCTTCCGCTCACGCCCCAACATCGTGCAGCCCGCCTCCAGTGGTGTCGCAACAGGCGTGAATGGAGGGACGAATGGAGACATGTCGTCTTCAGCGATGAGTCGCTTCTGCCTTGGTGCCAATGATGGTCGTATGCGTGTTTGGCGCCGTGCAGGTGAGCGCCCCAATCAGGACTGCATACGACCGAGGCACACAGGGCCAACACCCGGCATCATGGTGTGGGGAGCGATCTCCTACACTGGCCGTACACCACTGGTGATTGTCGAGGGGACACTGAATAGTGCACGGTACATCCAAACCGTCATCGAACCCATCATTCTACCATTCCTAGACTGGCAAGGGAACTTGCTGTTCCAACAGGACAATGCATGTCCGCATGTATCCCGTGCCACCCAATGTGCTCTAGAAGGTGTAAGTCAACTACCCTGGCCAGCAAGATCTTCAGATCTGTCCCCCATTGAGCATGTTTGGGACTGGATGAAGCGTCGTCTCACGCGGTCTGCACGTCCAGCACGAATGCTGGTCCAACTGAGGCGCCAGGTGGAAATGGCATGGAAAGCCGTTCCACAGGACTACATCCAGCATCTCTACGATCGTCTCCATGGGAGAATAGCAGCCTGCATTGCTGCGAAAGGTGGATGTACACTGTACTAGTGCCGACATTGTGCATGCCTTGTTGCCTGTGTCTATGTGCCTGTGGTTCTGTCAGTGTGATCATGTGATGTATCTGACCCCAGGAATGTGTCAATAAAGTTTCCCCTTCCTGGGACAATGAATTCACGGTGTTCTTATTTCAATTTCCAGGAGTGTAGTTCCTAGAAAATTTGTGCTGGTTACTTCTTTAATAGTCTTTCCATTTATATTAACATTTATATTATAATTTTCACTATGCTTGGTCTGAAATACTACATTCATTGTTTTAGACTGATTCATAAACAGGTTGTTTTGTGTTAAATATTTATTTGCATTTTCAATAGTCAGGAGTGCTTCCTTCTCAAGCTCCTCCTTTGTGTCAGCTGTGCAAATGATTGTTGTGTCATCAGCATACATTATAAGTTTCTGATTTATATAGCTAGGGAAGTCATTTACGTAGAGTATAAATAGTATTGGCCCAAGCACAGATCCTTACGGCACACCGTGTTTAACTGTTTGTAATTCTGATATGTAGTTTGTTATATTTCCCCCACTAGTATGTCTGATTTCTGTGCATTGTTTCCTATTTGTAATGTATGATTTAAGTATGTCATAGCATTTTCCTCTAATTCCATACTGATATAATTTCATCATTAATTTTGAGTGGTTCACACAATCAAATGCCTTAGATAGGTCCATAAAAATCCCACAAGTCTTTTGCTGTCTGTCAAGTAAATTAAGAATGTGCTCAATTATATCTGTTGATGCTGTTTTTGTTGACTTCCCTTCTCTGAAACCATGTTGTGATGAATGCAGTATACTGTACTTTGTTATAAAACTTACAATTCTATTCTTTATTATCATTTCATAGATTTTAGCAAATGTTGAGATCAATGATATTGGCCTGTAATTTCCTAATTCATCCCTGTCCCCTTTCTTAAATATTGGCTTCACTTTACTTGCTTTCAGTGAATCTGGAAATATACCTTCTTCTATCGCAGCATTCAGCATGTGTGTCAATGGTTTTAATATACATTCTCTGCATTCCTTTATGAGATGTGATGTAACACCATCCAAGCCAGAAGAGTGTTTAATTTTAAGTTGTTTTATTAGGTTTGACACTTCTGCATCTGTTGTAGGTATGAAAACCATAGTATGATTTGTATGTGGGGGGTTTAACAATTTACTTACTGCATTTGTTTTATTTTGACTTATTAATTCGTCTGCTACAGTAATATAATATCTGTTAAAAGTATTGGCTACTTCTAGAGGGTTTGCGTTGCTTTTCGCACTCATCAGTGGGCAGATCTCCTCTGCCCGATTTGTTACTTTTCCTCTCTCTCCATTAATGAACGACCATAAACCTTTTGAGTAGTTCTTTCCCTTATCTATAGACATCCTGCTGAATGATGCTTTAGTTTCTCTGATAAAACTACAGTACTCTTTCTTTTTTATTTTATACAGTGTGTTGTAGGCCTCATTATTTTTTTGTTTGGAGAGGTCATAATACACTCTCAGATTATTTCTGGCATGGATTACTTCTCCGGTCACCCAGCTTTTCTTTTTTTGTTGCTGTTTGACAAGCCTTTTACTAACAGGACATGTAACATCATAATAATAATTGAATAAAGAATAAAACTGGTTCCATTTGGTATTTGCATCTTTAGCTGCATATATTGTTTCCCAGTTTTCTGCCTCTAACATCTTTTTTAGCAGATTTATGTTATGTGGGTAGTTCTGTCTTCTCATCTCCCATATCTTCTGCACTGAATCACTAGTCTTTATATTTATGTCTATCATGATTGCAAAATGGTCTGCTAATGTGGAGTTTATTACCTGTGTGTCACAATAGCATGTAGGAATATTTGTTATTACATGATCAATAATAGTTTCACTATGCTTTGTTACTCTGGTTGGTTTATCTATTTTTATTTTTAGATTGTATATGCACAATAAGTCCAGTAGGGTCTTAGTACTGTCTGTATTTTTACTCATGTCTATGTTCAGATCTCCTATAATGATCAAATAAGCATATGTTTTTGAGAGGTGTTGGATTATATCTTCCAGCTGTTCAAAGAAGGTTTTAATTATACCATTTGGTGATCGATAAAAACCTAATACACAACATAAATTTCCAGCAATTTTAGTTTCCAGTGCTGTAGTTTCAAAGCTCAATTTTATAGCATATTTTGTTATATTTATGGCTTTAGTTGATTTATACTTAGAAAAAATGGCAACCCCACCACCTTTATAGGAAGTTCTGCAAAAACTGGCTACTTTCACGTAATTCTTCAAGTTGTAAATTCCTATGTGATTTTCTTTTAGCCCATGTTCTGTAACTACTAGAATGTTTGGCCTATACTCCTGTAATATAACCTCTAATTCCTCTGTTTTATTGTTTATGTATTAAACATTTTGGTGAAGTATTCTAACAGTTGGCTGTAAATGTAATAGTTCCCCTTCCTGTAATATATTAAGCACTTCACTTGCTCCCTTTGCTTCTGGTACTATGCAGTGATTTTTTTCAGGTCAAATAGTTCCTCAAATATCAATTAAAACTAATCTCAGAAAGGAAGAAATACTAAAGAGAACTTCTAATACTTACATTAATTTTGGAAAATTCTTTTTTAACAGAGAAATAAACAACAAAGCACACACACTGAATCCTGTTTTCACACAGTAAGAATTAAATTTAACATATTACTGTTACATCTAGTATTTTTCAAATGTCCTCTTCCAATAACTTTCATATATTAGTGTGTGTATGTACAAAGGATGAAGAAATAGCCTTCATGAAGATGTTTGCTGCTCTGTTGCACCGTTTTGTACGCCAATTTTTTCCACTCTTTGGTACTTGTTAGGTTAGCAGTAGGTTGACCAAAGAAAGTATGTACTGTATGAAACACAAAGTTTATAAATTATGTGCTGATAATGCTTGAAGTGTTAAGAGCTCACCATCCACTGTTCTCATTGTAGTGTTAAGAGTTCGTATGATTTAGTTTTTTACCATGAGTGTGCTATGTTCATATCCATAAAATATCAACTGGTAGTGCACCATACATGAACACAAGTGCAAGAAACTTCTTATAATAATGGTAACAAAATTTTTAAACAAGATGTTTGAAAGTGTATGCCAATATACAATACTAATGCATGATCTGATTCTTTTTGGAAAGTAGATATAGAAGAATTCATGCTAGTAACTCTCATGATGACATGTCATTTGAACATTGCATGTTTAGTTACCTGAATACCTGAACATTTACTAGGATGGAGCCCCTCTTCCTTCCTCAGCATACTGTGTCAACAGCATGTGCATTTCATGTGAAGCAGCCTGATGAGAGAGTGTGCAGTGGGTTGTGGTGACTCTGTGGCATTTACTTATCAATTCAGAAATGAAAAGAAGGAAGAGGGTGAAACAGTGCCAGCACAAAAAATATTTCATAGACTCATCTCAGATGCTGTCAAGGAGTGTCAAGCTACTTCATCTGATGGGACAGATGCCCTGAATTCAAGAGGCATCATCCAGTGGACAGTGTAGCATAGGCTAGTGATTAAGAACTGTACACTACAACCCTTCCTTGTCTTACATTTCACTGTTAATGATAAAAATTTATTTCAACTTTCTGATGTTCAAGTTTATTAGTAAACCTAACCACACAGGCAACTTCAAGCATTCTGGGCTATTATACTGACACACAGTGTTTCAATAGAATAGCACTGCCTGGTTAAATGATGTACATGAGAACTGCTTGCATCACCTGCCATATAAATAAATAATAACTGAAATGCAATGAAGTGATTATATCTTTCTGGTAATTTTCAATGCATCCGCTATTGCAACAGGAAATAGAGGAAAGGAAGTTCACTCACGAATGTGGCATTAATGCAGACTATAAAATATGCTCACTAATAAAGTGTACAGTACATTCACATTTCAACACAGTGTCACTGTCATCCAGATACAACACACACCTCAAATGTTCAAACACCATTCTGGTTCTGTTCATATGAGAAAAAACACCTTGTTTTCTCTGTTGTGACACGAAAACAATCTGCGCACCAAATCTGCTAGATAAGTCAACCACTGATTTCTAAAAATGACTGGATTAATGTCAAACCTACTATATAAGGCAACAATTTAGGAAGTGTTTCAAATCTGCATATTTTGGTTTAAAAAGCTATAACAATTTTGGAGTCTGTGGACAACTCGTTTTTGATTTATGACAGTATTTATAAAAAAAATTGCAGTGAGTCTATTGTGAGTTAAAAGGACCAAGAAGATCCTTTCACTAGGCAGTGCTCATGATAGGGAAATACACAGCATTCAAGGAAGGGAAATAGCAGAACAGAATCATAACTTTTCAGTGCAAGTATTTTGAGGCCTAGTACAGGGCTCACTGATGTCAGCTGTGCTTTAATGCTTTAAACTAGTATGGGAAGGATAAATATAAAGACTATATGATAACAGTTAAGCATGATCTCAGGCATTTTGCTGAGGATGTTCCTCTCAACAGTGTAGAGATTGTGTTATTATTTCATTAGTATGACTATTTATAGACAAAGCATTCTATGGAAAGCATAAATTCACAACCTGAAGATTCAGCCACAATAGGACACTTTTCACTTAGTTGCATCATATGTGGCTTCTGCTACAATCAATATGTTATGAGACTACTGATCCTGACATTTTAAATACTTTGAAAATATTAGCAAAAGTGCAATATTTCTCCTCTATGTGTAAAACTCTAAAGTCATAACATTCAGAAACCTACTCAATTAAGAAAATGTACTGTTAGTACCAAAATTATTAAGATAACATACTATAATATTTGTAAAACTGTTCAGTTTTCACTTCTCATTACTGCAAAAATGTATTCATAAAGGGATCCTTAAAACTGTGCCTATCGTAACATAGCACTTGACTTGTCCTGGTGAACCTACGCACATAAATAAGACGAAAGAGAGAAAAAAAATGACTACACTATTTGCTCAATTAATTACCGGGGGGGGGGGGGGGGGGGGGGGGGGTATGCAAGCAGAGAAATGACTGTTCGATCCAAGTGATAAGGATCAACCTTTTCTACGTGTTTTCTCATGCATTCATTGGCTATACTAATAACAAAGTTCCATATTTGACTACCATGTCTCTTTGGACAAGCATTACAGTTCCATCCAGATTTTGGCTTTTGCTGTAATCTTAATCTTACTGGGAAATTTAACATTTCATTATTAAATACTAAAATCTTGTCCATATCTAGACATAATGAAGAAACCATTTTTGGAAACAGTGACGTTGATATGATTAAAAGTTTCTACACACAGGAAGAAATACTACCAAATCAAATGTCACAGCTGATTGAAGATCACTACAGCAAATTATAAGAAGCCTCTTAAATCAGTAAGTTACAGCTTTCACTGTCACTATGAGAAAGTAGTAAGTCAAATTGTACTGCTGCATGTGTATTACACTGATCGAAACATCACTTGCATGTTACAGATGGCGTGTCTGTGTATGTTGAGATGTGTACGTACATCCGTATTGACTACACAATAACAAACAATGGAAAATCCAGGATGCAATGTAACAACATTATGAGAAGGAAAGTTGCTACTCACCATATAGCGTAGATGCCGAGTCGCAATAGGCACAACAGAAAGACACTCACAATTACAGCTTTCGGCAGTTAAGGCCCTCATAAACAATAAATAGACACACACACACACACACACACACACACACGTAACCACAATAACCATGTATATACATAATTAGAGGAGCTTCAGGCTATTAGCTGGGTGATTACAGTTTCACAGAGGTGTGATAAATTTTTTCTATTGAACTTGATAGTGATGCACATTCATTAAAATGATGTTCAAGAAGCATCAACTCTTGTTAGCACAGCCAATGAAATATGCAATAAAGCATGAGAGAAAGCTATGGCTATCATTTATATTAGAGCCCTATGTTCTCAGGTTGTTTATGCTAATTTACTTCATTCTATGTGGTACTTAAATGCAATACAATGAGCAAAGCTCTAATGGAAATGAAGTTATTATGGTAACAAAACAATACTGACCATTCTCCAACTGTGGGCATTTACAGCCAAGTTCCATCAAAAGTATGATAGTCTTCCTTATGCGCTGTGGTGGTTTTCCAGGACTCATATCCAACACCAAACGAACACTTCCATGTCTTCTTATTATGAGTTTATATACTAAAGAAGAGTTGCAATATACAGAAGTGATATTCAGAAGTTGATTAGTGCAAATTGGGCAGGAGGCAATATCTGAAACAAAAAGGAAATTGTTACAAAAATTGAAATACCACATTATAAAACACAAAATGAAGAAAGTAAACCACTTACATGCAGTTAACCAGTGGGCAGCATGTAGACAAAGGTAACAAATGATGGAAACTGCACCATCACTTTTCAAGGTTTTGCTCTGTTTCTAGTCTAAATCCACATGACTTCTCTTACTAGTGAGAGAGAGAGAGAGAACGTGGACAAGAAATGGGTGAAGACTTCAAAGCTAATTTTTTGGACTGCTACTTGCATTTATGAGCCACTGACCGAAACAGTAAATTACTTTTTCAAACAAGTGTAAAATTCTCATGCACTGTGGATCATATTAACTACATTTCTAATGTTCAAACAATGGAAAGTCCAGGATGGAATATTTCTATTATTCTTTTAATGAGAAGTTCTAACACAGCAGACCTAAAGATAAAACTACATAATGAAAAGTGGCCAGAAATGTACTTATCTAATAGTGTTAATGATAAATATAACAGTTTCCTAGATATCTATTTAAAAATCATTGAAGAGTGTTTGCCAACCAAAACTAAACCAATAAAGAAAAAGCGATGAAATCTGCCATGGCTAACAAAAGGTCTATTAGTATCCTGTAAAAAGTTGAAACTTCTTCATGCAATTTGGAAGGCTCCAGATAGGCCTGTTCATTTTGTTGAATATTATACAGCCTATAAAAAGATTTACAATAAAACTTTAATAGCTGCAAAAAAACTGTATAATGGAAATGTTATTACTTAAGTCCAAACAAAGTCAGAAGCACTTGGAAGATAATAAACAGAGAAACAGGAAAGTCATCAGGAAATAACAATAAAAGCTTAAGACCAGTGACAGACTAAATGGCTACTGTGTGAAAAATACAGTTTTTTTTCCTTTCTATTTAGATTTTTAAAAAACATTAAAACTTTAGCAATGATAAGTGATATCCACGGCAGATGGTAGATGATCAGCTGATCATTTGGCAGACGTCAATAGGGTTCATGCACTGGCCACCAGGAGCAATGTGAAATGCCTCCTCCTTGCTGCAGAATAGAGTTCCATGATCTTCATTTTGTAGGTGCTTTTTGCTTTGCCTTGTTTATTCATTCACTTAGTTATTGAGCAAAACTTGTGATTGTATATTCTTCCTATTAGTGAGTACATCACATTTTCTTGTTATGTTGAATGTGAAGGTATACGATTTATCAGTGTAAAGTGTTACTCCAAACCACACATCCATTTGTGTCTGGTTCTTGCTATAACTGGAACACAGTATTGAGTTCACAAGCCTAGCAACCCACAGACTTACAACATTGGTGATTGCGAGCGACTAATGCATGGAGCATACAGACATATAACAGAAACACCAGTTTTTGAGCTTTTGTTCTTTTTCAAATAAAAATATGCAAATTCACACAGACAACCAAATATATGCTCCTATGGCCATGGTGGCACTGTGGCCAGGGCAGTATATATGATCTTTCACAAAACCGAAAGAAATTATGGTCTTATGTAAAGGCTGTTAGTGGCACCAAAATTAGTGTCTGATCCAACAATGGAAAGTCCAGGTTGGAATATCAACAATTATGGAAAGAATATATTGCTACTCACCATAGAGATGACATTTTTAGTTGCAGACAGGCACTATGGAAAGACTATTGGACATACCCTTTCAGCCAAAGCATTCGTCAGGAAAGAAAAACCACACACACACTTTCACATAAGCAAGAGATGTGCTTGGATGTGTGTTTTTCTTTTCTGATGAAGGCTTAGGCCAAATGCTAATGTTTAACAGTATTTTTGTTGTACCTGTCTGAAACTTTATGTGTCATCCTTACAGTGAGCAGCGGTCTATCCATCCCATAATGGTTGACATCCCATCCTGGACTTTCCATTGTTTGATTTTGCTTACTGGCTTTTCTTCCATTTCACAACCCTGTGACTTTTCCTTTGTACTACTCTCTAAAGTATTACTATCCTCGGTGCCAAATCTTACTCTTCTTTCCTTCATCTTTTGATCACCTTTCAAACTGCATACGGTCTAACTTCCAAGCCACACACACTGTATCAATGGTCTTGTCTTTGCACAACACATGGCTACATGATTCTGCAGACTGTTGGTGCAGTTCGTCATGCCCTACATTCTTCCCACCAATATTTTTATTATTCCTATTGATTGCATTTCCCTCCTCTTCTTTGCATAGTTTCAGATCTGTTTTCTGCATCTATCTATGCCAATAAAATTGTGAATCTCAGCCTAACCAATTCCTCCTCTATTTTCCCTTATACCAGCACATGTGTATTCCCATAACTCATTCATTCTGTCATTTTTTTCTGCACTCTTGAACATTTTATTTAGTTTTTTGTGCTTATTTTTACATATTTGCATATTTATTTATGTATTTGCGCATTTTTTTGTATATCTGTATGTGTTTTTATGCATCTTTTTCTGGTAAAGCAGCTCCGCTCACAGTCAGCTAATGCCTTTATTTGTCCATTTCCTATGTCATTTTCTGTTTCCCCAATGCCATACTCCACAATGGACCCATGCTCCATCCTTCTGTACAATTTCAGGAAAGTATCCCTTTCCCTGTCTAAAAACCAAAACCCAGTCCCACATCCTGTTCCTTAAACCCTAACTAAGCTAGTAAATCCCCCCCGCCAATAGGCTGGCCTGAGCAGCATGTATGTGAGATGTACTTGCTTGTGTGAACACCTGTATGTATTTTTTTTCTGTTGAAGGCTATGGCAAAAACTTAATACATAATAGTATTTTCATTGTGCCTACCTGCAACTTAACATGTCATCTTAGATGTCCAGTGACATGTGAGTGAGACAGGAGCTGAAATTTAGTGAAGCAAAGCAAAACCTGAAATGCTTAACTTCATTTTCAGATCTTCCTTTACAAAGGAAAACCCAGGAGAATTGCCCCAATGTAATCCTCATACCACTAAGAAGATTAGTGAAATAAGTGTTGGTGTTAGTGACGTTGAGAAACAGCTGAAAACATTAAAACTGAACAAAGCTCCAGGGTCCGATGGAATCCATATCAGATTCAGTACCCAATTTGCAGCTGTGTTAACCCCCCTTCTAACTATAATTTGTCACAGACCTTCCAGTATAAAACTGTTCCCAGTAGTTGTAAGAACACAGAAGTCACACTTGTCTACAAGAATGATGGCAGAAGTGATCCACAAAACTACCATACAATATTCTTGACATTCCATTTGTTGCAGAATCTTAGACCATACTCTGACTTAAACATAATGAGGTATCTCAGACCAAATGACCTACTCTGTCCAACCAGCATGGACTCTGAAAACACAGACTGTATGAAAAGCAACTTGTAATTTTCTCACATGATATCCTGAAAGCTGTGGATCAAGGCAATGATGTAGATGCAGTATTTCTTCATTTCTGGGAAGCATTTAACTCAGTACCACCTCTATACTTACTGTGAAAACTATGGCAATATTGTGTATTAAGTGAAATTTCTGAGTGGGTTGAGGATTTTTTGGTAAGGAGGATGCAGCAGGTTATCATGGATTGAGAGTCATTGTCATGTGTAGACATGCAGCGGAGTGTGCGCTGATATGAAACTTCCTGGCAGATTAAAGCTGTGTGCCAGACCGAGACTTGAACTCAAGACCTTTGCCTTTTGTGGGCAAGTGCTCTACCAACTGAGATACCCAAACACGACTCACGCCCAGTCCTCACAGCTTTACTTCTGCCAGTACCTCGTCTCCTACCTTCCAAACTTTGCAGAAGCTTTCCTGCGCAGGTACTGGCAGAAGTAAAGCTGTGAGGATGGGGCGTGAGTCATGCTTAGGTAGCTCAGTTGGTAGAGCACATGACCGCGAAAGCCAAAGGTCCCGAGTTCGAGTCTCGGTCCGGCACACAGTTTTAATCTGCCAGGAAGTTTCATACCAGCACACACTCTTCTGCAGAGTGAAAATTTCATTCTGGAAACATCCCCCAGGCTGTGGCTAAGCCATGTCTCCGCAATATCCTTTCTTTCAGGAGTGCTAGTTCTGCAAGGCTCGCAGGAGAGTTTCTGCAAAGTTTGGAAGGTAGGAGATGAGGTACTGGCAGAAGTAAAGCTGTGAGGACGGGGCGTGAGTCGTGCTTGGGTAGCTCAGTTGGTAGAGCACTTGCTCGCGAAAGGCATAGGTCCCGACTTCGAGTCTCAGTCTGGCACACAGTTTTAATCTGCCAGGAAGTTTCATAACTTTGGGTGTGCGCCAAGGAAGTACAATGGGACCCTTGATGTTCATTTGTATATTAATGACCCTGTGGAAAATATTAATAATAAATTCATTTTTTTTCAGAAGATTCAGTTATCTATAATGAAGTACTATCCAAAAGAAGCTGCATAAATATTGAGTCAGCTTTTAATAAGACTTAGAAGTGGCACAAAGATCAGCAAATTACTATAAATGTTCAGAAATGTATAACAGTACGCTTCACAAAATGAACAAATTTAGTATCCTATGACTATAATACCAATGGAATCAGCCAATTCATACAAATACTTGGACATAACACATTGCAAGGACATGAAATGGAGCCATCACAAAGGCTCAGTCATGGGTAAAGCAGGTGGTAGTTTTCGGTTGTTAGTAGAATACTATAGGGAATTTTAAACATATACAGAGAAGGGCAGCACAGGCAGCACAAATTGTCACATGTTTGTTTGAACCATGGGAGAGTGTCCTGGCAGACTCTTGAAGATAAACGTAAGCAATGCCAAGAAAACCTACTTACGAAGTTTCAGAAACCAGTTTCAGTGACAACTCTGCGAATATACTACAGCCTGTATTTCTCACACAGGTGACATAAAAACAAGATTACATTAATTACAGCATGCACAGAAGCATTTAAACAATCATTTTCCCCATACTTAATATGTGAATGGAATGGGAAGAAACCCTAATAACTGGTATAATGGGACATTTCCTTTGCCATAAAGTTCACAGTGGTTTGCAGAGTACAGATATAGATGTTGATGTAGATGCAGATTTATAAAATTTAAGTACGCCAACTTTGCTAAATTTGGTCTTCAAATATGAATTACACTCAATCTCAATTACCTCCATTTGCATTTGAGTAGGTATTGTTACTTATTTTATATAAATTGAAGAGAATGAAGAAAACTTGTTTTCCACTAATTTAAAATCTGCAACTCTTGATTAAAACTCATTTCTGAGCTCAATTTATTTGTCTATGCCTTGTGTGATGTTGCTTCACCCCAAACAGATTTTTCATTTTGCTTGTTGGAAAAAGCTTTACAACTTTATTTTTCAACTGCTTTTCCCATAAAACTAGCTTATATTTGAATGCTTTAACTTGATTCCACACGTTTGTTAAGAGTCAATCTTTCCTTTGAAGTTTCAGATTGAAATAATATAAGCATTTTGTTATATCAGCCAAGAAGGATAAATATGGTAACTACATTTTGTCAAAAATGGTGGTGTATCTCGATTTTTACTTGGTAAGAATTGGCTTATTTCCTCTTTCAATTTCCAGAAATGTACAAGAACAGTGGCACACAATTGCCAAAGTGCCTCAGTGGAAAACTTCCTGGTATATTGAAACTGTGTGCTGGGCCAAGACTTGAACTCAGGTTCTTTGCTTTTCAACGGGCAAGTGCTCTACTGACTGAGCTACCCAAGCACAACTCACGAACCATCCTCACAGCTTTACTTCCGCCAGTACCTCATCTTCTAACTTCCAAACTTAACACAAATTCTCCTGCAAACCTAGTCTTGAAAGGCAAAGATCCCAAGATTGAGTCTCTACCCAGGACACAGTTTTAATCTGCCAGGAAGTTTCATACCAATGCACACTCTACTGCAGAATGAAAATTTCATTCTGGAAACATACCCAGGCTGTGGCTAAGACATGTATACACAGTATCCTTCCTTCTAGGGGTGCTAGTCTTGTAAGGTTTGCAGGAGAACTTCTGTGAAGTCTGGAAGGTAGGAGACGAGGTAATGGTGGAAATAAAGCTGTGAGGACAGGTTGTGGATTATGTTTGGGTAGCTCAGTCAGTAGAGCACTTCCTCACAAAAGGAAAAGAACACGAGTTTGAGTATCAGTCTGGCACACAGTTTCATTCTGTCAGGAACCAGTGCACATTCCCCTGGAGAGTGAAAATTTCTTTCTACCTCCATATAGTGTGACAAAACTGAATGCTTGGTGCTTAGTTCATGAAAGAAAGCAGAGAACTGTGGCTGATTTGAACCTTGAGATTTAATAGTATTGATGATTTTTTAGCTATAAACTCTGTCTAGAGCAGGGGTGATCAACCCGCAGCCAGCAGGCTGTCTGCGGTCTGTATGGCGCTAAGTTTTGGCCCATGGAGCTGTTTCATGTGAAAGAAGAATTCAATGTTTATTTCATGAAAAAACCCCAAAAGAGCATTCCATCAAGCATCTTTTGTACCATATCTAATTACAATACGAATATCTCAGTTCAGTTCATTGGTTTCTGTCTGTATTCCTGTTTGAAAAAAATCACTGTCTTGGATATATTTTGGAAGGCCTGTCTCAGAGAAAATGTAGTTCGCCTTGGCCATGTGCAACCAACAATCAGCAGTAGTATGTACTGCTCAAAGTAGGACGTTTGTTGCGCTATGTGAGTGAGAGGGGTGCCAGATGTAGTCAATAAATTCGGTATTTATTTTTACTGCAAACTCACAACACTGTCTGCCATAAAGTTATGGCTGTTCATGTGTATACATGGTGCACATGTCATCATGACAGTTGTATCATAACTTCACGTAAGTAAAGCCAGCTTTATCTTTTTACAATCAATCTGTGGCAATTGTCCATAATTTTAGTAGGTTTGCATTTATTCTATGTATTCAGTTATGGTGAGCAGGTACACCAGTCCACATTAGCAATGATTTCTTGACTCAGTACTTTTTTTAAAATTTTGGTAGTACAAAATAAATAAATACTTAATTGTTATAAAACATTTTTAGTGATGATGTTTAAGATTCCGCATTACAAAGGCAGAAAAGGTAGCCTCCTTGTGCAACTTCATTTACTCTCCTTCTCTCTTATTTACAGCAACTAATAATGTTATTGACTAGAAATGTATAACTTACTATGAAGTTTCCCAAGTGCATATAATACTCAAATGACAGACTGATAACTCTACAAACATAGTAACTCTGTGGTATGAGGCTATCCTTCCTTGTAGAGGGCCAAGGTTTGATTCCAAACTGAACTGTATTTTTAAACATTTGTGCATAGTAGATATACACTTTTAAATATAGTTGCATGCTCTACAAGCATTTCCATTAAGCATAAAATACATAAAGACTGAAAAAAACTGCACTTGAGACTAGCAGTTGCTAAATTGTTGGTTTGAGTCTAGTTTTGGTCTAGTACTTTCCCGTTCAGTTTGAATATCTACAGCATATAAATGTATACTAATTAGCACATATTCAATCGTTATTTTTATGAAAAATCCTCATCTTCTAATTTCTAATTACACATTGCATGCAAAAATCCAGTTTTCATTGTGATATAAATCTCTAATCACTGATCCTTTATATATAAGGTTGTATAAAAAAAGGAAAAACATTTCAAATAATTAAATTTTTTTTTTCCGACTTTCATGCGCCCTATGCTTCACAGAAATGCCCATGGGTCATGAGCCTTTGTTTGAAAATTTACCACAACTCAGAACTGAAAGCCACCCATGTTGCAGTTGGGTGTCCTACCACAAACCCACACAGCCTATCAAAACAGTCAACTTACTTTATGGTGTTACACAACTTACGGGAAGTTTAAAGTAGATTTTGAAGGGAATTTTGGAGAGTTGCATAGCACTACTTTAGGTAACTCATATTTGATAACTTCACAAACTACATATATTAAAAAAATTACAAAATTCTGATTACCATGCGGTCTCTTTGTCAATTTCCAACTTACGGTAAAAAATTTTCTGTTTCAGTTCAATATGTAAACTCGGAATGGCATCACCTTGTAAACACATAGGACCTAAGAAGAGGAAAGTTACAGAGGAGTTGAGAACTTTTCAAGACAAGTGGACTGTAAACTACCTATTATTATTATTATTTTTATTTCCTTCACTTTCTCAGACGTTAAGTCCGGTTAAAAATGAAGTGACGCAGACCTTGATCAAGTGTCACTTCCTTTTAACTGTACGGTATGTGTTATATTGCATTTAGGAACTTTCGGGTAATTGAACATGTATCAATAATTACGGATTTCTGTAGTTGTATATATACGTTTGGATGTAGCTGTATTGCATTGATGTACTGGTGGATATTGTGTGGTATGACTCCTGTAGTTGATAGTATAATTGGTATGATGTCAACTTTATCCTGATGCCACATGTCTTTGACTTCCTCAGCCAGTTGGATGTATTTTTCGATTTTTTCTGCTGTTTTCTTTTGTATATTTGTTGTATTGGGTATGGATATTTCGATTAGTTGTGTTAATTTCTTCTTTTTATTGGTGAGTATGATGTCAGGTTTGTTATGTGGCTTTGTTTTATCTGTTATAATGGTTCTGTTCCAGTATAATTTGTATTCATCATTCTCCAGTACATTTTGTGGTGTATACTTGTATGTAGGAACGTGTTGTTTTAAAAGTTTATGTTGTAAGGCAAGCTGTTGATGTATTATTTTTGCGACATTGTCATGTCTTCTGGGGTATTCTGTATTTGCTAGTATTGTACATCCGCTTGTGATGTGATCTACTGTTTCTATTTGTTGTTTACAAAGTCTGCATTTATCCGTTGTGGTATTGGGATCTTTAATAATATGCTTGCTGTAATACCTGGTGTTTATTGTTTGATCCTGTATTACAATCATGAATCCTTCTGTCTCACTGTATATATTGCCTTTTCTTAGCCATGTGTTGGATGCGTCTTGATTGATGTGTGGCTGTGTTAGATGATACGGGTGCTTGCCATGAAGTGTTTTCTTTTTCCAATTTACTTTCTTCGTATCTGTTGATGTTATGTGATCTAAAGGGTTGTAGAAGTGGTTATGAAATTGCAGTGGTGTAGCCGATGTATTTATATGAGTGATTGCCTTGTGTATTTTGCTAGTTTCTGCTCGTTCTAGAAAGAATTTTCTTAAATTGTCTACCTGTCCATAATGTAGGTATTTTATGTCGATAAATCCCCTTCCTCCTTCCTTTCTGCTTAATGTGAATCTTTCTGTTGCTGAATGTATGTGATGTATTCTATATTTGTGGCATTGTGATCGTGTAAGTGTATCGAGTGCTTCTAGGTCTGTGTTACTCCATTTCGCTACTCCAAATGAGTAGGTCAATATTGGTATGGCATAAGTATTTATAGCTTTTGTCTTGTTTCTTGCTGTCAATTCTGTTTTCAGTATTTTTGTTAGTCTTTGTCTATATTTTTCTTTTAGTTCTTCTTTAATATTTGTATTATCTATTCCTATTTTTTGTCTGTATCCTAGATATTTATAGGCATCCGTTTTTTCCATCGCTTCTATGCAGTCGCTGTGGTTATCCAATATGTAATCTTCTTGTTTAGTGTGTTTTCCCTTGACTATGCTATTTTTCTTACATTTGTCTGTTCCAAAAGCCATACTTATATCATTGCTGAATCCTTCTGTTATCTTTAGTAATTGGTTGAGTTGTTGATTTGTTGCTGCCAGTAGTTTTAGATCATCCATGTATAGCAAATGTGTGATTTTGTATGGGTATGTTCCAGTAATATTGTATCCATAATTTGTATTATTTAGCTTGTTGGATAGTGGGTTCAGAGCAAGGCAGAACCAGAAAGGACTTAATGAGTCTCCTTGGTATATTCCACGCTTAATCTGTATTGGCTGTGACGTGATATTATTTGAATTTGTTTGGATATTAAGTGTGGTTTTCCAATTTTTCATTACTATGTTTAGGAACTGTATCAATTTAGGATCTACTTTGTATATTTCCAATATTTGTAGTAACCATGAGCGGGGTACACTATCAAAAGCTTTTTGGTAATCAATGTATGCGTAGTGTAGCGACCTTTGTTTAGTTTTAGCTCGATATGTCACCTCTGCATCTATTAAAAGTTGCTCTTTACATCCTCGTGCTCCTTTGCAACAGCCTTTTTGTTCTTCATTTATAATTTTGTTCTGTGTTGTATGTGTCATTAATTTCTGTTTAATGACTGAAGTTAATATTTTGTATATTGTTGGTAGGCATGTTATGGGGCGATATTTAGCTGGGTTCGCTGTGTCTGCTTGATCTTTAGGTTTCAGATATGTTATTCCGTGTGTAAGTGTATCAGGGAATGTGTATGGGTCTGCAATGTAACTGTTAAATAATTTAGTTAGATGTGAATGTGTTGAGGTGAACTTCTTTAACCAGAAATTTGCTATTTTATCATTTCCAGGGGCTTTCCAATAATGAGTAGAATTAATTGCTTGGGTGACTTCATGTTGCAAAATTATCACTTCAGGCATTTGTGGTATCATCTTGTATGTGTCTGTTTCTGCTTGTATCCATTGCGCATGCCTGTTATGTTGTACCAGGTTTGACCATATGTTGCTCCACAAGTGTTCCATGTCTGTTATGTTTGGTGGAGTGTTTATTTTAATGTGTGTGTTATCTATTGTCTGGTAAAATTTCTTTTGGTTTGTGTTGAATGTTTGGTTTTGTTTCCTTCTATTTTCACTTTTTTTGTATCTTCTGAGTTGTTTGGCTAATGCTTGTAATTTCTGCTTCTTTTCGTCTAATTGCTCTGTCGCTTCTTGTTGTGAGATTTTACCTAACCTTTTTCGTTTTTTTTCCGAGATTTAATTTCTTATAAATTGTGTTAGCTGTCCGATGTCTTTTCTCAGTTTTTCTATTTTGATCTGTAGCCTGTGTTGCCATGCTGGTTTTGTGGGTTTCTTCTGTGTGTTGGTTGGTTCTGATCTCTGCCTAGTGTGTATATTTAGTGTAGTAAGTGCTCCTATATAAACCAGTAGTTGTAACTCTTCCATAGTTGTGTTTTCATTTATTTTGTTGTGTATGATTGTGTTGATAGTTTTTATTGTTGTTTCGACTTGTGGGTTATTTGGTGGTCTATGCAAGAATGGTCTAATGTCTGTATTTGTGTCTTTGTATTCTATATATGTTAGCTGAAATTTTTCTTCTATATCTAACATCTGTGTCACTTCGTGTTCTATTTGTGCTTGTTCTGGTGGCTGTCTTAAGATTTCGTTTTCCTCTGATTGTTCAATTGGTGCGTGTTGTTCTTTGTTTGTTTGCTCTGGGATGTTTGAGTCCATTACTGTATTTTCTTCTTCTTCTGATTGCACATTATTTTGTTCCAGTATTTGTTGTACTTGTTGTTTGATGTTTTCTAATTCTGACTGGGGTATCCTGTTATTTTTTATTATTACACGGATCTGATCAGCTAGTTGTTGCTCTGTTAAAAATTTTAATTCTGGGTATCTGGTAATAAATGTTGTGTGTACTTGTGATCTGTATCCAGTTGTGTTGGTTCCTAGGTTTGTTGCTTGGTAATAACAGAACATGAGGTGTCGATTAACTTCATCTGACCATCTCATCCTCTGTCTTTGTTTTCCTTCTAGGGTGGTTGCAGGAAGCATATCCTGCAAAACACCTCTATTTGGATTTAAATCATTTTCCAGTTGGCTAGCAGTGTCGTTACCATTGTGGGCGGGCTTAGGGTTCAAGCGTCGTCCCCGACCATGACGGCACTTGTCCAAGGCTTCTTTAGTTCTGTCCTGAACCAACTAATCACACTAAAAGGGGGGTTAGCCCTATTAGTGGTTTGTTCTTTTCGTCGCCTTTTACGACTGGCAAAACATACCGGAGGCCTATTCTTTTCCCGGGCCTCCACGGGGATTATTTTTATTATTATTATTATTATTATTATTATTATTATTATTATTATTATTAAACCCATATGTCTGACAGGCAATGAATATGTCTCGTTTCCAAAAGAATATAACATCAGATGGCATTAGACAATTTCGACAAGACCAGGTAAATGGCTTCAAAACGGAACTTTCTGATCAACAGCAGATATTTACAAGGACAAATTCAGAGTCAACAAGCTAGTGAAAGCAACTTATGCAGTAGCTGATACTGGCAAAAAAGAATGGTGAAATGGTTAAGAAATGCTGGGAGACCATCAAAATTGTGTTTCCAGAAAAGAAAAAGGATTTCTCAAAAAAATAAATCTGTCTGGTCAAATTACTGCCAGATGTGTGGATGACATTGGAAGACAAAATGGAGATAATTTAAAAAATCGTGCATCTGAGTTTTATTCTCTAGTTTTAGATGAATGTACAAATGTGGTGGATGGCAGATACCACCCAAGTGGCGCTTTATGTTACGAGGTGTTGATACCCATTTTAATGAAACAGAAGAATTAATGGCATATTATATACTTAAGGACAGCACTAGGTCACGAGGTGTCTTGGAAGCAGTTATATTGACATGAAGTCACTTTTTGTTAAAACTTAACAACCTATTGGGGCTAACGACAGACAGTGCTCCAGCAATGGCTGGGAAACACAGTGGTTTAGTTCAGTTGATTGAAAATGAGGCCCACAAAGTTGGCAATACTTCAATGCTAAACTTTCATTGCATTATCCATCAAGAGAATTTACGTGCCAAGTCCCTCAAAATGGACAATGTCATGAAGGTAGTTGTCAAAACACTGAACTTTATTAAGTCAAAAGGATTGAACCACCGTCAGTTCCAAGAATTTCTGAAGTCCTTGGATTCAGAACATGATAACATTTCATATTATATGGAAGGAAGATGACTAACCCATGTGAAAATGTTGAAAAGAGTGTTCGATTTGAAGCAAGAAATACAACCACTCTTTGAAAGCAACTCAAAGAGACTCCTAGAGTTCAAAGATAAATTATGGCTTTCAGATTTTGAATTCTTCATCAATACAATTAGCCACCTAAATGATGTTAATACTCGACTCCAAGGAAAAGATCAGCTGATTAATGTCATGCATCACCTTATTTCCTCATTCCAAATGAAACTTGGGCTTTGGCAAAAACAGTTACGAACAAAAAAACTTCAGACATTTTCCTATGCTGTCAAAGCAATTGGACATCATTTAGGTGGCAGCTACTAAATACACTTCTTTGGCATCTGACTTGAAATACGAATTCGAAAACTGATTTCAACATTTTAAGAAACATCGTCTGCTTTTGTCTGTATTTGCTGTTGCCATTCTCCATAGACATGAGTTCACTACAAGGACATTTACAAATGGAATTTGACAAATCCAATGTGATACACAATTAAAAGAGAAATTATCAGGTTAGTTTGGAAGAATTCTATAAAACATATTTGGACAAGATGAAACATCCCTCATTGTATAGACAAGCTATAAAAATGATTTTATCATTTGGAAACACTTACATGGGTGCACACCTTTTTAGTAAGATGAATCGCATCAAATCCCAAATTAGAACATGAATTACTGATATTCATCTGAAAAACTCTTTGTGTGTAGCAACAACTTCAGTTAACATCAACACTGACTAACTTAATCCAACACTGACTCACTTAGTCCAACCAAACAAAGCCAGATATCACACTAACATTTTATTTCATTGAATTGTACAATAAATGTTCTTTCCACAGATTTGTTTTATTTTCTGTAAAAAATAGGTTACTCTTTCTTGCTTGTTTTGGTTCACAAAATAAAAATTGATAATGTGGCCTGCAGAGAAATCCTCCCTTGAAGATTTGGCCCCCTATCGGAAAGGTTGGTCACTCCTGGTCTAGAGGTAACTTGCATACACCATCAGTCCACTTTCCTATGTTATGGGTTTAAATATTAACTGTTGTTTCTTCAGTCCCAACAGACCTCTTTCAAATTTTCTTGTCTCATTAATCCTTTATTATAGTTATTTGTTGACTTGTGCTGATCACTATGATGACTAATGTTGTATAATTTTGGTACACTAATAGCATGACTGTGTGTCCAGAAGAGGGTTTTTTTATTAATTACTACACAGCAAATGTATTTCAATTCCCACTTCTCTTTGAAATTTTTATGTTTGTCTAAAATTCTTACTGTATTTTCACTTACACTTGATAATATAATGTTTCAACAGAGACTGATATATTTCTTGAACATAAACTGATAACTGTTTTCTGAAAGTGAAATATATATATATATCCCTTTTCACTCCGGCCTCCCTGACAAATCTATTCACACAAGACTAAAATCTGTCAATGTAGCTGTGTTGTATGAACTATAGTGACCAGGAAGTAAATCTTGGCTGCTTTGGGGTATAGAAAAGTGAGAGTGGTAGATCTCAGAAACAGAGTGATTACAAGTCTAATGTTGGGGTTGCATACATCATAAATCAAAGTGCTGCTGTAATGTCAGTGCTGCACTGGTTTTCTTCCTTCCTTCCTTCCTACTACAGCTCCATGAATAGATGAGTCTGAGAGAAGTGGCACTAGAGTCACTTCCTACTCACTGACTTGTTCCCTATTACTGCATTGTGCAGGAGAGTGAGGCTGGTCATGCCTTAACACAGAAGCTGGGCATAATTTTGCTGTTGTTAAGTATCACTGACAGGGAAAAAACGATTGACTGTCAGAACAAAAT
Organism: Schistocerca americana; assembly: GCF_021461395.2. Lineage (NCBI taxonomy): Eukaryota > Metazoa > Arthropoda > Insecta > Orthoptera > Acrididae > Schistocerca > Schistocerca americana. Next base: position 283,010,017 of record NC_060123.1, on the reverse strand, counting down.
GACCTCTAACAAAACTATGTTTTGTGAGACAGTAGAGGGTGTAAGATGAAAATTAAGTGATTCAGTGTACACAATTGCAAATGTGATCCATAAGAGAAGAGTGATTTCGGAAAAAAGTTGAATACTATAGTCTATGCTTCAGACAAATAATATATGAAGTTCATCTAATGCAAACAAAATGGTTTTATTCTTCTGTATTCCACCTCCACTGTGAGTTGAAGTATGTGTTTCACCAGAAGAAAACAGGACACAGAGCAATGTCACTGTTATATCCTTGAGGGGGGGAAAAAAAAAAAAAAAAAAAAAAAAAAAAAAAAAAAAAAAAAAAAAAAAAAAAAAAAATGCTATTTGTGTTTTGTTTTGATCATGGCAATAGCAGTTTTAAATTTTGAAGTGTATTTTATTGTTTTAATGTTTGTAGATAGCTTATTGTATAGTCTGTTTCATGTTTGCAGTGGTCCATTCTGTTTTAGTGTTGTGTGTGCATGTTGAAGATGTATGTCCTGCTTTGTCCTTGTGTTATACAGTGGATACTCTGGTTAGTTGACACAAGACAGTTGCTATTTTCTAAGATTTTCTTTACAAATATGATTACTTGTAAAATTTATAGACATTGTAGTGGAAGGATATGTAGTTTCTTGATTAAGGGCTTGCATGAGTTTCTTGATGCAGCATTTTCTATGGTTATTACAAGTCTCTTCTAGCATATAAAACAATTTTTGCTAACAGATGCGTTTCCCCAAAATATTATGCGATATCACAGTAAGAATTCTGCCTTTGCGAAGTATACATCTTTTAGTGTCTCTTCCGATGTGCAATCGGAAAGAATTTTGATAATCTAGCAAATGGTATTTAATTTATTTGTAATGTATTTTTATGTTGGACCCATCTTAGATCTTCTTGGATCCATAACCCAAGAAATTTTGTAGAGCTTACACTTTTGAGGGTTCTAGTAAACAAATCTATGTCTGGTGCTAGTGAACATTTATTTTGCACTGTGTGTATATGCATTGTAACTGTTTTTCTGTGATTATTACTAAATTGTTTCCAGAAAACCAGTCTGTAATTTGGATGGGCAATTTTTAATCTCTTGTAGTAATTCTTCTATGGTACTTCCTTTTATTATCACATTTGTGTCATCCACAAATTTTATGTAATTATGGCATGGGCTAGTCGATTCCAAGTCATTTACAAAGAGCAGAAACAGAAATGGTCCTAGAATGGAGCCTTGTGGTACATCATACTTGATGCTCTGCTTTTCTGAGCAGTAGGACTTCATCTTGTTCCCTTCTTGGTTAGTAAGCTCAACTAATTGCTCTCTGTTTTGGAGATATGATTTTATCCATTCATAGGCCAGGCCCCTAATACCTACAGATTCAAATTTCTGAAGCAAGATGTTGTGACTGATGACATTGAAAGCTTTAGAGAGGTCTAGAAATATGGCTGAGAACAGTGAGTAAACAGAATCCTTATTATTTTCTATGCTGCTGCCTGATAGAACACTCAATAAATCAAAGAAACGACTGGTACAATACCAGAGAGTGGAATCTGTCATAAATCCTCAGAATGTTCTTCTCTAGAAGATAGGAAAACAAAGTGTGAATGTAGAAAAAATATTCAGATGGTCAGTTGATACCTTTCTGATCTCTATGAGGTGCAACACAGTACAAAATGGATTTTCCTCTCATCTAGAACAAGAAATGACATTTCATCTTTAGAATGCTGCATTTGGATCTACAGATAAAGCATTGGTGAACGCACTTAAATATTGTCCATCAATATGAGAAATTATTATTAATATTATTGATTCCAACTGAGATGAACGCAATTAAAGATAAAGAGGTGTACTCTGGCTATGCTGCTGAAATATGTTTACCTTTTAGATATAAAAGTAATGTACTTTCAAAAGAATGTTGAGGTGAAAGTAATAAATTCTTTGATACACAACTCATTTTGTGTAATTGATGTCAAATTTAATTTTTTGGATACAACATGTCCTGGTATTCACAGAATAAGTTATCTCAAATACAGCAATTTTAGAATCTTGCTCCTCCTGAATACATTTCTGTTGAAACCCATGCACATGCAGACTACATAAACAGAAAACTGAGCAAAACATGTTCCCTAACATGATTACTAAGAAACTGTTTATCATACAATAATTTCATAACAATATATTTTGCTATGGTCACTCAGTATCAAATAATGGTGTAGCATTTTGGGAAAATTGTGGAGCAAGTTTGGAAATAATTTAGACTGCTGACTTGACAAAAAATTTTAGAAAATTTTGGTCTTATATTAAGCCAGTAAATAGATTGAAGTCATCTGGTCAGATGCTCTGTGATCATAGCGGCATTGAAACACAGGATGACAAAAATATTTCTGCTGTTTGTCAAACATTTTATTTCCAAGCACAAACTTACAACAAACTTCATCTGTGAGCAAGTGGACGGTGAGGTTGTGGTCAGTATTTCCATTGCCTACACAGATGCTGGCAATGCATACTTTTTTTAAATCCACACATAATCCTTATAACTGTGCTTTCTTTCATGTGATGAATTTTTTTTATCCTATGTGATGTGTTACTATAGATTATTATCCCATTTGACATTAGTGAATGGAAATATGATATATGTGTTAACTTACTGATGACCATATTCCCAAGGTTAACAAATCTTCTTAAGGTAAAGATTTTAGTACGTCTCCAAAAATGCTTTGCTTGAAATACTGATATTAGATACAAAAACAGCTGTTAATTGGTATAAGAGGAGGAACAGTGGCGTTTTTCAAAGTAGCTGTTCTTCTCCTACTATCTGTATGCATATGTAAAATAATTTAGATGTCATTTCCATAATTATTCATGTAAGTAGTTAAGCAGTTTACATAATTTGTGCTCATATCTTTTATACAAGTAACCTGCAGTGACTGCTTCTGTCTGTTTATTGTATCCCTCAACTTACTCAACATCCTTGAAGCTGGCCCTCCATGATAGGACTTACGGAACATAATGAATGAATGAACAAATATATGAGTGAGTGAGTGGATGAACATATTATAAGACTTCAAGCTTTCCATGCCTTACTGGATATATCAATAATTTCTTACAACATTTACTTACACATCCAAGCATCTGCCTGGGGAAGAGTGTATACTGGTTGCGGACCTTCATTTCCAGTTGGGAAGTCTAATTCATGTTCAACATTTACAAACTGTGGATTCAAACCTTTAAGTTCATTTCTTATTGTACTCGTTTCTGTGGTAATATTTGTATCTGCTGAAATTTGTTGTCCCTCTGTTCCTGTGAATAACAGAAAGTACCCTTCACTAATGCAAGTAAAAAGATCTACCACAAATAGTTAAAATAATAAAAAATTAAGGAGCTAAATTTATCAATTTTTACTTTAAGTTACAGAGATGATAACACTTTTTCTGAAAATGTCACAAGTATAAAAATAAGTGATCTCATTAAAGGGATCAAATGGAAGAGTATCAACAAGCACTGTAACACAAAAATGTAGAACAAAATTCACTGGACTGATGTACTTAAACTCTACATTAAGATTTATTGTACTTCGTATTAATCAAGAGACATCATCTAGTTATTTGTTGCATCAAGAATTTCAAACCTTTAAGATGGACAATGGGAGCTATCAATATGGAACAGCTGCAAACCATATATCTACTTGATCACTCTAAACCAATTAGAACAATGTCTTCCTTGGAGGATAAAGTCAACTTTATAAAAGTTATAAAGGTGTATGACAAGGCTGCTACTTATTGTCAAGGTTGTTTAATCTTTTTGCTAAAAAAGTTACAAAGGTCTTCAAAGCAAAAATGTCTGGCATTAAGGAGAATTCCCTTTCACTTACCAAAATTTGCAGATGGTATTGCCCTAAAAGTTGATAGTGAAAAACATATGCAAAATATACCTTCTAAATTTGAACCAATTCTGAGTTATAATAGTAAGCAAATCAATGTTGAGGGCACTTGACATCACATTTGAATAACAGTAGCTTTTTAGACACCTGAATTAGAAAAGACAACTGATGTTGCATGAAGATCATAAAAAGAACTGTGACAGCAAACATGCTTTCAATGAAAGAAGACAACTATTGGTGAACGAATAAAGTAGTATAGAAACTGTAAAATAATTTCTCATTGTATTCATCTTTAGTGTGCTTGTAGAAGCTGGACACTTCTGGAGAGAAAGACTTACAAGTGATGGAAATATGACTTTAGAGTAGGATATTGAGGAGCAGATGAACAAAAAGAATATCCAATAAAGATATGGGGTGAACATTAATAAAACAAACAAACTGCTGGGATGGTTTTATGACTGAAAATGAAGGAAAATAGATCCAATGAACATATGTCTGGAAATGCATCGTTTCCATGGTAGATGATGCTGATGAATGAAAGTTCCTCTGACCACATGCCATGGATTCCTTGTGTGTCACAGGCTGGGTGATTGATGCAGCATACTCTAAGCAGGAGAATGGTTCCATATTCCTGTAGGGAACAAGCCAAGATGGTGTTTATGTATGGCCAAGCAGATGGAAACAATCAAGAGGCAGCACGGTTATAGCAAAGAAAATACCCTTACTGCCTGTCTGAAAAGACCCATCATCACACAAACGCCCAAAAAGGGCTTGAAATGTTGTGTGATGTGGTTGGTGTCTGTGAAGGTACATGTTTTGGTATAGCTGTACTGCCTCTCTACTGTTTCTATCCTCTTGGCCATACACCATCTCAGATTGTTCCCAACGTGAATACTGGGCCATTCTGCTGCTTACAGGATGCTGCATCAATCACACAGCCTGCAGCACACAAGGAACACATGGCACATGGTCAGAGGAACTTTCATTTGACAGTGCCATCTACTGTAACAATTATGTATTTCTGGTCACCTGTCCATAGAGCAATTTTTCCTTGATTTCCAGTCAGCAATCCATCCCCACAGCTTGTCAGTTTTATTAATGTTCACCCTGTATACTGATAGAAAACAATAAGTAAGGAAACCTCATAGTAACTATTCAAAACAGTAAAAGAAAACTTTTTGGACTTTTATTTTGATGCAATAAAATTAAAAATTATACTTTAGGGAAACTGGGGGGGGGGGGGGGGGGGGGAGTAAGCAAAGAAAATAGTAGAAACTATCAAAATTATCAACAGAGGAAGAGAATAGCACAAAATAGAGAACAGTAGTTGCTGTGACAATGAATAACCTTAGAAGTTATTCATGAACAAAAATTCTGGATCCAAAATATTTAATGACTATGAGGGCAGACTACAATACTCAGAATGTCAAAGTCTTATGTGTTAGATATACATGTTAATAAAGGGATGAGATGTAATAACTATGAGAGGCATTCAATTAAGTAGTGCGATACTTTTTTTCTGAAAGCAGGTTGGTTTTATTCATGATTCCAATACAGCATATTATTCTCCACTATTTTGGCTACTAGGCCCTATTTTTCAATATAAACTCCCCAAGTTAGTGTGATAACTACCCTGTATATCCCTGGAAATTCTGAATTTTCACTTACTTTAGACGAAAATCCTGGGTCCCATATTTTTCAAGATACATCCCGTATTTTCAGAATTCCCATCATTTATTCTTCTAAATTAGATGATGTCCACTCCGATGTTCTTTGCCACTTCCTTTCCTTTGTTTTCCTCCACCATTCTATTAATGGATTTAGGTTTCCCAATAAAGCTTCTGTTCAGTGTTGCATCAGCCCAATACATCTCAATGCGTGACAACGTATTCCTCTTTCAATATCACACAATCATTGTAGTTGTGTTCTGAGAGGACAACGTGTACCAGTTAGGCATTCAAGGACTGTATTTTGTAAAGAGTTAAAAATGAGTGACACTGGTGAAGAAAACTCACCAAGCAAGAAAATTAAAAAGTTGTGTGTGTACTGCACTAATAGGGAGGAAACATACTCAGTGATTGTACTTTTAAAGAATAATTGTCATAAAGCATATAGTTCTTTCTGCATGGAGGATTTTAGTATTGCACATGGTGACAACATACACTGTCTTCAGCAATCAAAAACAAATTATAGGCTTGTAATCATTATATATTTTTATGTAATTCATTTAGTACTCTAGGAAAGGTGACTGGTTAGTTATTTTGATGTCTTAAAGTAGGTCACAAACAGAGGGAAAGGTAAGTCAAGTGGGCAAAAAAGATATCTAACTTCTTTAGTGGAACCTCAGAAAAATAATTATGCAATGCAATTGCAGGAGAACTGGCACTTTTTATCACAAAGTAAAACATAACCTGAGTTACAACAGCATGGATTGTAACATGAACCTAGTTAAGGAAGTGTTCAGTGATTCATACATTTCAAAAAGCAAGCAGTGTAGCCACACAAAAGCTGAAAAAACATTTTGGCCCCCCAAAAGTTTGTCCGATTTTACTGACCCATCTCAGTCAAGCTTATTTTTCTCTATTTGAATTGATGTGTATAACCACAAAAAGGAAAATTTTACCAGTAGTCTTATGGTATTTTGATCCAAATGTTGGAATATAGAACAACATGATCAAATGGCAATAGGCATTACAACTTGTTGAAAACTTCTCTTGTGTCTCATGGTTTAGATGTTTCCTACTGTAGAACTGTAGTCCGTACTGTGCAGATAATGGAAATATAACTTTGGGAAGAACAATTCAGTTATGAAACTACTGAACGATTATAACAGAAATATTGTGATGGCTTGCTGTTCGAATTAAGTTTTACATAACACTGCAAAATGTGCATGTGATACTTTAAATATCGATACAGAAAATGTAATTTTAAAATTGTAAGACCGGTTTTGCATTTCTCATGAGAGAAAAGATTCTCTTAAATCAATTTTTGAATATGCAGAAGTGGAATGGAGTGAAATTCTCAATCATCTTCCTATCAGATGGTTAACACTAACCTATGCTGTTGAAAGGATAATTAAAAACTGGGAACCCATTTTAAGTTATTTTGGAAAAATATTTCAGTGGCTGTATGACTCAGGAAAAGAATAAACATCATAGTCATATTTACTGGTTTTTTTTTCTCATATTGGTAACATAATAATGGAATACTCAAAGAAACTAGAATGTGCCAACATAAGTATACTGGAGTCTTTTGTAATTAGTAAAATCGGTCAAAGAATGGCAGGCCATTTTTGGTAATTCTACAATCAAAATGTTAAATAAATTGTATTGTTCCAGGGCTATTATTGAGATAGACTTAATAAATATCCATTCCATTTTGCTTGAATATCTAAAACCAGTATTCCAAATTTGAATGAAACTTGTTCAATAGAATCTTGGATACCATTTGCTTTAGCTTCTGGACTTGAATTTAAGCACATTCAGAAACTTCTTGAATTTATTTGGACCAAAGTTGATGAAGATGCTTTGTATGAGGAATCTACCAACTTGTACGATGTTTCAAAAAATGCTATCTCTTATGAAGGAAATGCTCATAAAAATGGGCTATGTTTTTACTTTTTGAAAAAATAGGAATGTGAATTTGCCTAATCCTTTAAAGGTAGTTGTATTTGTCTTCAGTGTGCCTGGATCAAATGCCTGGTTTAGAAAGAATTTTTTCGTTAATGAACAGTAAATGGAGTGATGCATGAAACGAGAGCAGTGTAGATAAAAAGGTGGAGGTACATGTTATTGAAAATTTTGAATATTGTTATAAGGCACTCATCTTCGATAGAAAGTGATACACTTTTACAAAAAGAGGCACTATCTATTGCCAAGTACCAGAAAGCCATCAACAATTAAAAGATAAGGTTTTAAATCACTGTAATTGTAATCTGTCAAGTGTTGAACCTCTTTTCTCATGTTTATTCCATTTCTTTCTTTTTTGCATTTGCAGGAATGTGTGTCATTTGTGTTGTTGATGTAGGGATATAATTTTTTATAAAAAATTAATAATATAGTATCATTATTTACCATTTGTTATTCTATATGAGTACTCAATGTTAGATCCCTTATTTTTTTTACATTTATCCCTTATTTTCACTTTTGTTAGACACTATTGATCCTATTTCCATATTAAAGAGTCAGTAACACTAATTCCATTCAATGTGATGGCCTTATGTCACCTTACTGGGAGGGCCTTCATGTCTGCATGCTACCACTCTACTGGTCAAGATCAGAAACAATATCTTCCTGCATCAATAACCTCCTCTCACCTATGTACTGCTGAACATGGAAAGAATCCTTCATTGGGCCAAATAGGTGTAACTCTAGGGTGTAACATCCAGGCTAAAACACAGATGAAGAAGAACAGTTCAATGATGTTTTGTGAGCTTCTGTTAGGTGCACAGACTTGTGTGAAGGCTTGTGTTGTCATGGACAAGGAGAAGTTAGTTTGCATTTTTGTGGCAATGAAAGCGATGAAGTCATTTCTTCAATTTCCTGAGAGTAGCACAATACACTTCAGAGCTGACTGTTGCACCATGAGGAGGACATCAAACAGAACAACCCCTTCAGAGTCACAGAGGACTGTTGCTATGACTTTACAAGCTGAGGCTGCAGATTTGAACTTTTACTTCAGGGGAGAGGTGGTGTGCGGCGCTCTATGGGTTGCCATTTTGTTTCCAGTTCAAAGCGATCAATTCTGTGTGTCATCACCTGTGACAATGTTCAACAAAAAATTATCATGATTAGCCTTGCAATGTGCAAGTATTTCCTCACAGATGGTCATTCATTGCTCTTTATGGTCTTCTGCTAGGTGGTAGGGAAAAAAGCAGGCATATGCGTTCAAGTAACCCAACTAGCAGACGTGTTTGTCAGCATTACCAACAGATGTCCATTTGAGCAGAAAGGTGTTTGATTGTGATCCACTGATCACCTTGAATGAGCAAGTTCACTCATTCCAACACTATATAGTCTCAGCTGTGTGTGGCCAGCTGGCATGCAGGAGATCCGACAGGTTTGCACAACCTTGTTGTCATGATGACAAACATCTCATCCAATGACTCACCATGCTTTTGTTCACTGCCAGATCTCTGTAGACATTCTGCAAGTGCCTACGAATATCTGCAATGCTCTAGTTTTCTACCAAAATAAACTCAATGACAGCTCTCTGCTAGGAACATACCTCTGTTACAGACGCCATTTCAAAGGCTATGTATAGCACCACCATCTATCGGAACTTCATGAAACTATAGGGGCTGAAACGGAAATATTCGACGATGCCCCACAGCAACTTCTGCATTTTATTCAGTTGAAATTGGTTGAGAAGAAACAGGGTTGCATTAATTATTGGCCGGCCACAGTGGCCGAGCGGTTCTAGGTGCTTCAGTCTGGAACCGTGTGACTGCTACGGTCACAGTTTCGAATCCTGCCTTGGGCATGGATGTGTGTGATGTCCTTAGGTTAGATAGGTTTGAGTAGTTCTAAGTTCTAGGGGACTGATGACCTCAGATGTTAAGTCCCATAGTGCTCAGAGCCATTTGCATCATTACTTATTGAATGCCCTTTGCACAATACTAATAATATTACAATAATAATACTAAGAAGAAGAACAAGAAGAATTAATTCCACTATTTCTGGCCCCAACACTGGGGTCCCATCTCACAAGGGAAGGAGGAGTGGGAGGAGTAACGACACCGTGAAAAGACATGGGTCGATCTGGCTCCAGATAATGGCATCCAGTAATAGCCCCTGCTTAGAGTTACAGTTGAAATCTGGCCAACGATCTCAAAGGTGGTGGAGGAACTCTAATCTACGATGGTGGAGAGAATGGAAGAGCCTAGTGGAGTGAAGCATGAACAAAAAGTGATATTTTGGACTAAAAATCTTATCTTACTTGAAATTTAATTTCTAACTTTGTATTTGATACAATTTCAACTGCAATATGGCAAATCTGTTAAATGAATACAGTACCTCATGTGCTAAACCAAAAAAAAAAAAAAAAAAAAAAAAAAAAAAAAAAAAAAAAATCCTGCACTGCGTCATGCCACGTAAGGGGGTAAAAGATCATCGGAAGTTCCAACAGTTGCAGTCGAAGATATGAGCTAGAGTAATCTTTCAAAAATAAAATTTAAGAGGAAATTCATTTTTGGCATGTTAAATGTAAATTATTTACTCCAAACTGGTAAACAAAAACAACTAGAAATTCTAACAGTTCAAGAAACTAGGTTCCCAGGAGAAAATATAACGGATATTTGTAGCTACAAAATATTTAAAGGCTATCGGAATTATGAAAACGATACATTAGTCAGTACAGCCTTGTATGTTCATAAAAGTGTAATAGGAAGTGTAAGAGAACTTAAATTTGCCTCAGAAAGATACTCACTTGCTATTTTCCATGCTCTGATAACTGAAGACAACAGGAAGAATTCAGAAGACGGGGAGGGGGGAGGGGAAATACCAGAAGAATTTTGGGATATCTTAGAAACTGAGATATCCAAAATAGTGGAGACAGACACCATATTGCTTTTGGGGGACTCCAGTGCTCAAATAGGTAGAGAAAAGAAATTTAGAAATGTAGTAGGGCATTACCCAGTCCACATAATACAAATGATATGAGACTGCTCGGTCTATGTCAAAGCTCTCACCCGAAACTAATGTCAGCCTTCTTCAGGAAGCTCCCAAGAAAAGCCAAAACACGGTATCTCCAAATGAATGGTGAATTTTATTCTGATCACTACCTCTTTAAAATTAAGGTGTTATTCCTGCCTAATACAACACAAAGAATATAGATACAAAAAAAATGAAATACAAGTAAAATAACAAAAACTAGTAAAATACTATAAAGACTAACTTACTATAACAAAAGAATCAGCTTAAAAATATCAAAATGAAATTAAAGTAGCTAAATATGGCAAAGACAAGAATTATCTGAAGAAATTAATAATGCTACATGGAAAACATTTGGATTTACTAAAAATGGAAATAAAATATAGTGGAATGAAATGTGTTTAGAAGCTTTAAGAGAGGGAGCCAAAAAAGTGGAAACGTATAAGGAAAACTGAACATTTTGAGCAGTTTAAACAGCAAAGAAAGGGACAGCAAGTACAATTAAAAGAATTAAAATAGACTTTGACAACAGGAAACTTACAGAGATTGGGAAAATCTTTTAAAAAAAACTGCCATGATATTTATTAGACACTTAAGGTTAGAATGAAGCATCAGCTTCTTATTTCTGCAGAATCAAACAAAAACTCATAAAAATCAAGAATGGGATTTATCTCTGACTATCGGAGAAATTGATTAAGTACTTTAAACCTTAAAGTAAGCACAGAAGACTCGATTAAAGTGGAACTTTTGAAATGGTGTCTACTAAAAATAAGAAAATGAACTAAAATTAATCTGTGAAGAAATTTGAGAAACAAAAAAAATCTAAGGAGAGTGGAAGGTAGCCATGGTACATCCACTTCTCTTATGCAAGTTGCGTAAAGATATCTTTCAAGATTCTACTAAACATTGTAGAAACAAGACTGGACAGTCATTTACATGAATATCAAAGTGATTTTAGGAAGGGCAAATTATGTTCTGAACAAATATTTAATCCAAAGTCAATCATTTACCACAGATCACTGAACTCAAAAGAAGTTATAGTAATATTGGTGGATTTAAAAATGTCTTTAGATTATGTTGACATAGAAACTACACATAAAATAATCCAAGAATTTGGTGTGAAGTCTAAATTAGCAAATCCAATTCATGAAACACTTACAGACACACTATCTAAATTGAAATTTATGGGAGAAATATCTAAGCTCTTTGATATAAACAGAGGTTTATGGCAAGCAGCTGGCCTTTCTCCAGTTCTTTTTAACAGGGAAAACAGTGAGTATTTGGATGGAAAAACTAAATAAATATAAGATTTCACCAACAAAGTTGTGAAGATTAAATAAAAATACTGAAATAAAGTGACTTACATTTGCAAATGACTGCTATACTTCCTCAAAATGTGGCATCTACTGTAATACAAACTAATCTTTTAGAAGACATACCAGAAGGACCAGCTCAAGAACTTCTGCAGGGGGAAAAACGAAATTTCTGAAAACAGTTATTGGAGAAACAGAGAAGGTTAAAAACTTCAAATACCTTGAGTATCTAGCCAACAAAATGGTTTGGAAAAAGCTGTCATAAAGAAAAGGATGTGTGAAATAGGAAAGGCATATGACATAACCAATGACCTTTACTATAGAAAATGCCTGGCCAAAATAAGGCATTACAATGCATTAGTGAAGCCAGGATGTCAATATGCAAGCAGATGTTACACATTAAATTAAATCAGAAATACGAGAAGGGCGAATACAGGGTTATTACAAATGATTGAAGCGATTTCACAGCTCTACAATAACTTTATTATTTGAGATATTTTCACAATGCTTTGCACACACATACAAAAACTCAAAAAGTTTTTTTAGGCATTCACAAATGTTCGATATGTGCCCCTTTAGTGATTCGGCAGACATCAAGCCGATAATCAAGTTCCTCCCACACTCGGCGCAGCATGTCCCCATCAATGAGATCAAAAGCACTGTTGATGCGAGCTCGCAGTTCTGGCACGTTTCTTGGTAGAGGAGGTTTAAATACTGAATCTGTCATATAACCCTACAGCAAGAAATCGCATGGGGTTAAGTCGGGAGAGCGTGGAGGCCATGACATGAATTGCTGATCATGATCTCCACCATGACCCATCCATTGGTTTTCCAATCTCCTGTTTAAGAAATGCCAAACATCATGATGGAAGTGCAGTGGAGCACCATCCTGTTGAAAGATGAAGTCAGTGCTGTCGGTCTCCAGTTGTGGCATGAGCCAATTTTCCAGCATGTCCAGATACACGTGTTCTGTAATGTTTTTTTCGCAGAAGAAAAGGGGGCCGTAAACTTTAAACCGTGTGATTGCACAAAACACGTTAACTTTTGGTGAATTGCAAATTTGCTGCACGAATGCGTGAGGATTCTCTACCGCCCAGATTCGTACATTGTGTCTGTTCACTTCACCATTAAGAAAAAATGTTGCTTCATCACTGAAAACAAGTTTCGCACTGAACACATCCTCTTCCATGAGCTGTTGCAACCGCGCCGAAAATTCAAAGCGTTTGACTTTGTCATCGTGTGTCAGGGCTTGTAGCAATTGTAAACGGTAAGGCTTCTGCTTTAGCCTTTTCCATAAGATTTTCCAAACCGTCGGCTGTGGTACGTTTAGCTCCCTGCTTGCTTTATTCGTCGACTTCTGCGGGCTACGCGTGAAACTTGCCCGCACGCTTTCAACCGTTTCTTCGCTCACTGCAGGCCGACCTGTTGATTTCCCCTTACAGAGGCATCCAGAAGCTTTAAACTGCGCATACTATCGCCGAATGGAGTTAGCAGTTGGTGGATCTTTGTTGAACTTCATCCTGAAGCGTCGTTGCACTGTTATGACTGACTGATGTGAGTGCATTTCAAGCACGACATACGCTTCCTCGGCTCCTGTCGCCATTTCATCTCACTGCACTCTCGAGCGCTCTGGGGCAGAAACCTGAAGTGCGGCTTCAGCCGAACAAAACTTTATGAGTTTTTCTACGTATCTGTAGTGTGTCGTGACCATATGTCAATGAATGGAGCTACAGTGAATTTATGAAGTCGCTTCAATCATTTGTAATAGCCCTGTATTTAGGAAAATATTAAGCCCATGAAAAACTATGGGTGGTTGAAAGTTACAAACGAAATGTATCACTACATAGAAAACAAATCAGAAATAATGAGGAAAAGAAGACTCATATTTTTGGGTATTTATATCAAACGCAGAACAGTAGATTAACCAAAGAGGTTTCCAAATACTTGTGGGGTAAAAAGTCAATAATTTGGATATATGAAGTAAAAAAGGATTTAGAAAAAATAACATAAAAGCCGAACAAACAACTGACAGAATTGTGTGGGAAAAAAGTATTGAATATGTAAGGATTCTGAGGTAGGACAGTGGAAAAGAACTTATATCCAAGGTTCTCGGGTGTCCAGCGGGATCCGATTGTTGAAGTTCCACAATATTTCAGTGAATAACCGTTCCACCATCATCAGGTGGTGCTGATGAAATGATCTGTCTGTGCTGTGTCCATGGTATTTATGTCCGCAGGGTCCCGAGTCGTAACCTGGCACGGATCACTGGCGGAGCACTGCGTGGTAGCAGGGGTGGGGGTAGCTGCAGGTACTGAGCATTCCATTAAGCTGGTCTGATAGCTCACTGGGTCACAGAGTGTACCACAAGCTTAAACACACTGACCTGTACCTACATGCCTCCAGCTGCCACCATCCGGCGCAGCTTAATGGAATGCTCAACACCTTAGTACATAGAGCACACTCGATCTCTGATGAACAGCACTTGCCAACGGAACTCAAACACCTGGAGACCATGTTCCACAAGAATGGGTATGCCCCAACTGGCAAATCAAAAGGGCCTTCCAACAACAGAAGTGCAGCAAGAACCGAGATGAAGAACAATCTGAAGAAGAGAAGCACGCTCTGGCCTTTCTGCTGTTTGCTGGCAACGTGTCATCAAAAATAGGGAGACTGTTAAGCCGACACAAGATTGACACAGTCTTCCGACCACCAGCAAAGATTCATGACCTACTAGGAATGGCAAAAGATGATGTAGGCCTTAAGAAAGCGGGCGTATACAAAATCCCGTGCAGCTGTGGCAAATCCTACATCGGCCAAACAGTTCACACAGTCAAGGACAGATGCAAGGAACATGGACATCACACCCGCTTACGCCAACCCAGCCATTTTGCCCTAGCAGAAAACTGCACTGAAACCGGACACACAGCGAAATTCGAAGAGACAAAAATCCTGATGGCCACAAGTGCCTACTGGGACAGTATCTACAAGGAGCCCATAGAAATCCACGTAACAGATAACCTCATCAACAGGGACACCAGGTTTCAACTTAGCAAGGCCTGGAAACCATTATTAAACACCATCAAAGAGCAACGGCGCAAGCGGACACGAGATCCTTCCACCATGGCGGACGGAGATGAACTGCGCCTACCACAGTATCTACAAGGAGCCCATAGAAATCCACGTAACAGATAACCTCATCAACAGGGACACCAGGTTTCAACTTAGCAAGACCTGGAAACCATTATTAAACACCATCAAAGAGCAACAGTGCAAACGGACACGAGATCCTTCCACCACGGCGGACGGAGATGAACTGCGCCTACCACAGGGCATGGTTGCAGTTACCCCCACCCCTCCCACCACGCGGTGCCCCGCCGGCCGTCCACGCCGTGGTACGACTCGGGACCCCGCGGACATAAATACCACGGACACAGCACAGACAGATCATTCCATGAGCACCACCTGATGATAGCGGAACGGTTATTTGCTGAAATATCGTGGAACTTCAACGGTCGGATCCGGCTGGACACCCGAGAACCTTGGATACAGAACATTCGCTGTGAAAGCCTCAGATCACAGAAAAGAACGTAGTACGCAGGTGATAGACTACTGGAAGCAAAGGGAAGAACAACAAATAAGGATCTGAAATTGGCATGAGTTGGCCCATCCAAGTAGAAAAAATAATAATAATAATAATAATAATTCCCCTTTCATTATGTTAACTAGTATTCAATACATAGTTCTTTCTAAATGCTTCCACCCAGATTATCCACATGTCTTGTAGAAATGTAACTGTTTCAGTCTCCTCGGGCCATTAATATTTTTGCTGGACTGCAGCAAGTACTATGAGACAGTCCATCACAAAATAACACTGGAATTACTAATACGCTTCAGGTATGTAAGCTGTAAATGATCATGTGGTATTGCAAAAAGTTATATAGGATGTCTTCAGCGGAACATTCCAGTGTTCTTTGCTTTTTTAAGTACTAACTCCCTTGGAGCCTGTACTTCGTGTGAGGTAAGGTTACTTAGTTGAGGTCTTCTTTATTTGCCTTTTGGGCAACACTGGGCACAATATTTGGTACATGAGGCTTACATACTTCAATTATGTCAAGATCAGTTTACTACATTATTACTGCAAGTATACCACTGTGCTGGTTCAACTAAGCCTACCTTCTATAGTTGTGCTGTGGTATGAGCAAATTGATTTTGTCAGTCAGTTTCCTAGTGTGGTCATTGAACTGCTGCTCTACCATTTTCAATTCAAATTCATCATGGACCAGCACAGAGCTTGTCCATCAAGGTGCATTTAGTACTAGCTTTAAATACCTATTTTGTGAGCATTGGAGAAGTTAGATATTGGTTTTGCATGCCAGCCCCAGATGAAGCATGTATAAATGATCATGGGCTGTATAATGGCCTAGTACATCCTAAACTTCAAACGCTGATGGATGTCTTTTCCTGGCTGAATTGTTTTCCATGTCCTAATCTTCTTATCTTAGATGGGGGTTTCCTGTGTCGGCTTCCTGTTAAGGGTGATGCCATCTGTTCATTTGATTTCACTTTCACTAATGGTTATTTTTTCACTGGGTATGGGTGGTCTTCTTGTGAGTACTATGGCTTTGTTTCTATCTGTATTTATATTAATTTTGTTCTTCTTGGCCCAAGCCTCTATTTTATCTGTTTGCTCCTGTAATCTTCTAATTGAAATGATGATTCCTCTGTTATTGCTAAGTATAGCTGTGTCATCTGCAAATTGGGATAGCAGTGCATGTCTTGTGGTTGGCAGATCTTTAACGTAGACTGTGAATAGTGTTGGAAAGATTACTGAGCCTTGTGGTATTCCTTCCACCAGGGTCTCATAAGTGGTGGCATACAATTCTGCTTCCCTTAGGACATCAAAAATGAGATCATTATTCCAGCCAGGCTGTTTTATGTTGCATAGGACTTCATAGTTGCTTGATGAACCTCCAGTCTTCTCATGACCTCAGCTGGACAGAGTTCATCTTGTCCTCCCATATCTCTGCACTCCACCCTTTTGCCCTTTTTCTTAGCACTCAGGAGAGTCTCTTCCTCTCACACCTGTCCTGGTGGTTTCTGAATTTTCGACATCTTTTATGCTTTTTTTTTTGGGTACTTCATTTGTTGCAGCACTGGTGGTAATTCATTTTATTTTGATTTTGTTGGTAAGGGTGTTGATGGCTCTTTGATCATCTCCACTGTGCTTGGCTATATGGTGGGCCTCACATTATTGTTGAGCCATGACTTTTTGTTGAGCCGCCCCTCATAATGAGTCTGATCAATTACCATTTTGCTAGTGTCTCTTGGAGGTTTCATTGTGTTGCAGATGCCTCCTGAGACATGATAGTGACCCAAAGTGAATTCATTAATGCTCCTTATTTTCACTCCTGGGTCAATGTTTTTGATGATGGCAACATCCACAACTGGCAAATAGGTGGATTCTTCTGGCCCTACTAGCTTACAGCATTCCTCCTGATCATAACATCTGTGCCCATGTTGGTTGGTTTGCCCGGAATTCAACATTGTGTGTTTAGCATTTAAGCCAACATGCAACAGGACTTTTTATGATTGTAGAAAATCTATATGAGATCCCTTTCATCAAAACCCAATCTTGGTCTCCCATAGGCTGCCACACATACATTCTAACCAAGACTCTGATGGCTTCTAAGGATCCTAGCAGCAGTTTCACTTCTGAATGATAGACAACCTTTGATCATAAGAACAGAGCCATTCCTCCACCCTGTCTATTGATCCTGTCATTCCTGTGGCAGTTCATATTCTCAAGTTTAAACATTTGACACGCTCATATGTGAGCTCCTGAGGTAAATGACATATTTAATCCATGTTTTAAAATAAATTCACTGACCTCTTCTTTCATGTTTTATATTCCATTAGCATTAAAAATGTAAAATTTGAGGTTTGTTTTCTTTGGAAGCGTATCTTCCATCTCCTGTGGCGAAAAATTATATTACTCTTCCAATCAAACAATGGAAAATCCAGGATGGAATGTAACAATATTATGAGAAGGAAAGTTGAAAAGTGTGAAAGTCTTTTTGTTATGCCTATCTGCGACAATGCATCTCCGTTATATGGTGGGTAGCAACTATCCTTCTCATAATATTATTACTCTTGCAATGATAGCCAGTAACACTGAAATTATGTCGGGGGCTTTGTTGAATTTTCTGACCACATTTATCACAATGGTAATAAGATTTTTCATTTGGAATATCACCAGCAGTGACTCAAACCTGCTTCATGCCTTAAAGATTTCCAACAATCCACTGTTCTGCTGGCTGGCGTGGACAGATATTTGTTCTCTATGTTTTCTGACAAGTATATCACTGTATTGTCCAGTTTGTATCCTGTTGCACTGTCCCATTAGTCTTGCTTGCAATGAGGTAAAAAACAGGTGGTGTCTTCTTGTTCTTTGTGTTGCTGTTGATAGTTTTGCTCCTGAGTGGTTGAATGGTATGCTTGGATGTCCTTCTGAAGTGCCTCACAAACTCTGAAAGAGGTAGGGTGCTCCTCTTTGCCATAGTTTACACATTTTGGAAGTTTGTCTCTGGGGGAGGAGGGTGGAGGTGTTTATGGTACTTTGCTGTATGGTTGTCATCACACCTCACACACCTGGCGGGCATTGGCCAGTACTTCAGAGTGTATGGCAGAACATCCTCACTTTCATAGGTTTCCACTGTCACTTTAGGGTCAAACATCTATTTGATGTCACAGACATCCCAACTAATTTGTCTTTCTGCAGAGTGATGCAAAAGATTCCCACTGGATATAGTTTTTGTGTGTCATTATATCATTTCTAGTATTAGCAGCCTGCTGTGGGTTTGACGTTGTGCTCTCCTAAAGATTCTTTGACTTTCTCTCCTGTTACTTCCTCAGGTATGCCCTTTGTTACTACTTTGAGTTGTCTGTCATAGTTTTCCTGGTGTGTATAGCTGTTGATCTGATAATGATGAAATAATTTCAATGCTGTTTGCTCAGCTCTAAGGCTTTCAGTTTGGTATTTGATGATCTTTCCTTTGTAAATGGCTACTATACTGAATTGATATTAATAGTACTCCAGTTTTCCTTGATGTTGTCTGTGGTCGGTTTCCTGACAAAGGACCTGGTTAAGGTTCTGCCAAACTTTTGACACCTAAGTCCATTTTTCTTGTTGACTCTTGAGGGCTTCAAATCTGTGTGGTGTCTGAATTTGGAATTGCTCAACATTATTTTCATCTGTAACGTTTGATAACTTGCATTTCCTTATTCTTCTTGGTGATGGAGTTTCAAATTTGACACTATCATGATCCATTCCATTTTCCAACACCTGGCCTGATGTGTTGTACTGATAGACTCCTTCAGTTTATTGTCTGTTGTCTTCTTCCATTCAGATTTCTTCTGTTAATAATCCTATCTGGCAATGAGTTCTTCAGCTCTTCTGTCACATTCAGTTGATAATTAAGTTACTTTTGCTGGATGGTGATGGCAAATATGTCTTCAGCATTTGTCAACTGGATGTTCTCATTGTGCTCACATCTGCTCACGTTTTTTACCTGTGCTCTGAATTTTTGCCTTACTCTAGAAAAACTTCGGCCTGCCAGCCACAGATGGGCCCCTGTCTCCTTGTTATCTCCTCTGCAATCCATCCTAAGTCCAGCTAACCTGAACTCTTTTTCTGTATCCTGTCATACCCTAAAAGACATGGCAATTTTGCTTAAGCACATTATGGGACTCTACCCTGTTCTTGTTTAAAATTACCTGTTGCTATCACTTAATTGTTGATTTCCTTCTTATGCTGTCTATTTATGCCTCTTTCTTGACCCTGTGTTACACTATTTTACGAAATTGCACCCCTGCTCTGGCAGTGTTGCTCTATCTCCTGCTCTGGCAGTGTTGCTCTATCTAATATGGTACTCTACCTGTAGATACTTCAACAGCCATTCATTTTCATGATGTTTTTTCAAATGCAGGTAGCATGCCATAGTTACATATGCATGAATCCACAAGAAAGAGTTACTGAACTTAGTGATCTAAGAATAAATATGGCGTCGAGTGAGATCCGCGAGTGTGTAAAGTCCGGAAAAAAGTGTAAAAATAACGAGGAAAAGTGTTTATCGTGCAGTATAGTCAGTGTGTATTGTGAAAACTTGTGCATGCCATGCTACATAATAAAGAAAGTGACAGAAAAAAACTGTGGAACCACAAGAAGTAATAAGGAGAATTACACATGTGGAGCATCTACATTGTCTTTCGGGGAAACAAGTGTAATATTAAGTTCGGATCCCTGCCACTGCAAGAAACGTGCGGTTAAAGGTGTAATGTGCACGATATGTAAAACTGTGTCTCATTATTCATGTGTTAACGTAAATCCTAAACATAAGATTTGGTTCTGCGCAAAATGTAGCAGAGAACATCCTGTGCAAAAACTTAATAAGGTGGATTACACAAACAATATCATTGCAGTGCTAGTGGAAGAAATACGCATTTTACAACATGAGTGCAACAAATCCCCGCAGCTGAACACAACGGGAGTAAATAAACCGCACAGTGAACTCCACTCAGGAACCATTAACTATAGTAGCAAAAATATAAGTCATAACTTGTGTAAAAAGTACGGGAGAGTAGGCAGTAATGGCGTATGCGAAACAAAGTTCCGTTCTTGGTGTGTAAAAGTTGATACGTCGCCGAAAACACACGAAAATTCATCGTCAGAAAGGAAATATGATACCAATGTCTACAGGGCCAGACTAAACCCACCTATTCAATTACGAAACAGATATGAAGTGCTAAGCGAAATAAGTGATCATAGTGCTTCAGAAAATATTTTTGAAAATACGCAGGTACATGTTTCAGCCATTGCTGCTCTCCTGAATAGGCCTACACGCAATTCGTGTCAACATATGCCTAGGTCACAGCAAAAAGTACATAATCACATGGGAAAACTGCACATTCTAGCTGATAGCCACGGGCGCGGAATAGCCTCTCTTGTTAATGAGGCATCAGTTGTGAAATCTACGAGTTATGTCAAGCCTGGGGCTTCCCTTTCGGAGGTAATTAAGAATAGTTACACTGATGAAATTATCAAGTTGACTTCAAAATACTTTGTAGCTTTATTTGGTGGCTCTAACAATGTATATAAAAATGAAACCTCTAAAGCCTGCTCAGAATTGAAAAAGCATCTGGCTCTTTTGTCTCATACAAACGTTCTCTTTGTCAACATTCCACATCGCTATGATCTGCCACGCTGGTCTTGTGTGAACAAAGAGATTAGTGCTGCTAATGAGAGTTTTTCCAGTATATGCAGTCAATTCGAAAATGTTTGTGTTTTTGATATTAGTGGCATTGGTCGGAGGTTCCACACTTCTCATGGCCTCCACTTGAATGGCCTAGGGAAGAAAATTGTAGCACAAAAAGTATTGGATGAAATAAAAAGGCACCAGCAAACACCTGCAGCACCATCAATGACAGTAACAGTAACATCACAAAAATCAATAACAGCAGGTTCATCACAAGTAGCAACAACAACAGAAGCAACAGGAACAACAAAATGATCACCATTAGCAGCAGTAAAATTACCACAAATGGTCAAACCACAATCAGTAACTGCAACTAAACCTTCGGCGGAAACAACAGCAAAACCAACAGATACTACAACAACAGATCCACCATCAGCAGAAATAGTGTCAATAAAAGAATCAAAGGCAGCAACAGCACGAAGAATCCTGTCAGCACCACCACCACAACCACTACCACCACCACCACCTCCGGCCACAGAAACAGCAGCAGCAACTGAACCAACAACAACAGTGGCAGCAGCAACAAAACCATCAACAAATGTTGCAGCAACACAACACTGCCTAAGGAGGAGTCAAAAACAAGGTACATCTACATCATTAAATAAGGCTTTTTTATGGCTTCAGACAAAGAAAAGGAAAAGATTGTGACAAATCAGCAAGAAAATTTGCAGATAAGTCACAACTACAATGGAAAAAGCAGCACATTACCAGGTAATGGCAAAAGAAAAAGTACTTGCAAAACAGTCAGGATAATGTGTCAGAATATTCAATGCCTCAGAAACAAAGTACTAGATCTAGAAGTAGCTTTAAATAATCTTGCTGATGTCTCTTGCATTTGTTTATCTGAACACTGGTGCAAGGCTAGTGAATTAAGTCTCATAAATATAAGCAAGTTTAATTTAGCATCACATTATTGCCGAAGTGTTTTTAAAAATGGTGGGGTATGCATTTACTCTAGAATAGGACTACAGTTCAAAGTGAAAACAGAATTGGACCATCTAAATACAGAAAAACATTTTGAGTCATGTGCCATAGAGTTAAAAACTGAGGAGAAGAGTGAAAAACTAGTTGTCATTACAATATATAGATCTCCACTGGGTGACAAAAACATATTCTTCAAAAAAATAGAAGCAGCATTAAACACTTTTTATAGTAATGAAGTGAAATTATTTTTATGTGGAGATTTTAATATTAACCTGTTAATTGAAAGTGATGAAAAAAGACAGCTTTTGAGTATACTCAGCAGCTTCCACATGAAACCACTCTTTACACATGCCACCAGAATAACAGAACTGTCATCTTCTCTTTTAGACAATATTTTCACAAATATGGAGAATGGTATCACTGAGCCACTAAACGTAAACTTAGGTCTTTCGGATCACAATACACTATTAACATACATAAATTACTCTATCCCCAAGGCAGTAAAATATAAGTGGGGATACAAAAGGCACTTCTATACAGAAAAAGTGAATACTTTCATCCAGTTGTTAGCTACATCTACATCTACATCTACATTTATACTCCGCAAGCCACCCAACGGTGTGTGGCGGAGGGCACTTTACGTGCCATTGTCATTACCTCCCTTTCCTGTTCCAGTCGCGTATGGTTCGCGGGAAGAACGACTGTCTGAAAGCCTCCGTGCGCGCTCTAATCTCTCTAATTTTACATTCGTGATCTCCTCGGGAGGTATAAGTAGGGGGAAGCAATATATTCGATACCTCATCCAGAAACGCACCCTCTCGAAACCTGGCGAGCAAGCTACACCGCGATGCAGAGCGCCTCTCTTGCAGAGTCTGCCACTTGAGTCTATTAAACATCTCCGTAACACTATCACGGTTACCAAATAACCCTGTGACGAAACGCGCCGCTCTTCTTTGGATCTTCTCTATCTCCTCCGTCAGACCGATCTGGTACGGATCCCACACTGATGAGCAATACTCAAGTATAGGTCGAACGAGTGTTTTGTAAGCCACCTCCTTTGTTGATGGACTACATTTTCTAAGCACTCTCCCAATGAATCTCAACCTGGTACCCGCCTTACCAACAATTAATTTTATGTGATCATTCCACTTCAAATCGTTCTGCACACATACTCCCAGATATTTTACAGAAGTAACTGCTACCAGTGTTTGTTCCGCTACCTGGGAAGATGTCTTTGCACAAACAACAACCGAGGAATCTTTCAATGCTTTTGCTAGTACATTCATGTCCCTATTTGAGAAGTGTTTCCCAAAAAAGCTCACAAAGATCAATGTCATGCCTAGGAACACAAGCCAGTGGATAACACCTGCTATTAGAGTATCTAGTCAAACACTAAAACATATCAGTCAGCTCAAAAAAGATAACAAAGATGTACACTTCACAGATTATGTTAAGACATACAAGAAAATTTACAGGAAGGTGATCAAAAAAGCCAAGACAATGCACAATGACAGTGTAATTGCTGGGTCAGCAAACAAATCGAAAGCTATATGGAATGTAATAAAAAAAGAAATAGGCCCAAGCAAAAATGTTAGAAATCCGGATGACTTTGTTTTAAAAGATGATCAAGGTGTGCTAGTCAGAAATCTTACTTTAGCAAATTTCAATAATGACTACTTCATAAATAGTCCAATCAATCTGAGTAAAAATTGTTCTAAGATTAGTAGAACATCAATCCCAGAAGAACAAAGTGTTAATTCATTATTGCTACCTCCCACGAACAAATTGGAAGTTAATCGAATAATAAAAACAATGAAGAATAAAATGTCCTCAGGGATTGACGAGATACCTTGCTCAGTCATGATGAGATGTGGTAGTGTCATATCAGCCCCACTCTCACACATCATAAACATATCATTTTCAGAAGGTGTCTTTCCACAACGATTAAAAATTGCAAAAGTAAAACCATTGTATAAAAAGGGCAATACACATGAAGTGGGAAACTATAGACCAATAGCTTTATTATCGGTATTTTCAAAAGTAATAGAGACAGTCATGAAAAACAGAATTACAAATTACCTCGAGAAATTCAATCTATTGTCTGTAAACCAACACGGCTTTCGCAAAGGAATGAGTACAGAGTCAGCCATCACCCAATTCATTGAAAATATTGTAACGGGGCTAGATAAGAACAACAGTACAATAGGAATAAATTTGGACCTCTCAAAGGCATTTGATACAGTCCAACATGATACCTGCTAGACAAATTAGAATATGTCGGTATACGAGGAGTAGCTAAAAAGTGGTTTCAGTCATATCTCCAAAATAGGAAACAGGTAGTAGAAATTGCAACAACAAACAGTAAAAACCAAAGTATTGTTTACAGATCAGATATTCAGACTGCACCAATTGGGATACCGCAGGGGAGTGTTCTAGGACCTCTCCTATTTCTTCTTTACATAAATGATATCAAGATTCCAGTAAATGGTACTCATATAACCCTGTTTGCGGATGACACAAATATTGTAGTAACTGACATAAACCGGGTATTGCCAACATCTGCAACCAGAGTTATAGAATATTTGCAAAATTGGTTTGAAGTGAACAAATTAACCATAAATATCTCTAAAACTAATTATATCCATTACAGGAAAGCAAAGTCACACTCTGATCTAGATCTCAGAATAAAAAATAAAGAAATTGTGAGAGATGCTACCACAAATTCTTAGGTGTACATATAGACGAAAATTTAGACTGGAAATCCCATATCCTGTATCTCTCGCATAAGTTAAGCTCTGCTTGCTTTGCTTTACGTGTTATTAGCTTTGTATGTAGTAGGGAATGTAGCAGAGCTGTTTACTTTGCTTATATACATTCTGCTATTACCTATGGCCTCACCTTCTGGGGTCATAGTAAGAAAAATCTCAAAACCATCTTCACTCTACAAAAACGAGCTGTTAGAATAATTACCAACAGTTCAAGGCTAACTCCTTCAAAGCAATTATTTATACAGCTGAATATTCTACCCCTACCGTGCCTCTATATACAGAAAAGTGTAATTAATGTAAAAAGAAATATTAACAATTTCCAATCCAACTCGGATCTACATACTTACAACACAAGAAAGTGCAATGACATTCATATAAAAAGAGTTAACAAGGCTTTGGCGCAGAAACAAACAAACATACAAGGAAGCAGATTGTATAACAAACTACCGGTAAAGATAAAAGAAATAAAAAAATTGTCTTCATTTAAAGAACCAGTATTCAAATTTTTAATGACCAACTGCTATTATAGTGTAAAAGAATACCTGGAATAGCTTCATACTAAACAATTATATTTATGTACTCTGTGCCTATAGTAATTTCTATCTGTCTGTTGCTATAATCTAAATAAATAATATGTACAAAAGTGCTAGAATTGTATGTGTTATATCTACAGGGTGTTTCAAAAATGACCAGTATATTTGAAACGGCAATAAAAACTAAATGAGCAGCGATAGAAATACACCGTTTGTTGCGATATGCTTGGGACAACAGTACATTTTCAGGCAGACAAACTTTCGAAATTACAGTAGTTACAATTTTCAACAACGGATGGCGCTGCGGTCTGGGAAACTCTATAGTACGATATTTTCCACATATCCACCATGCGTAGCAATAATATGGCGTAGTCTCTGAATGAAATTACCTGAAACCTTTGACAACGTGTCTGGTGGAATGGCTTCACATGCAGATGAGATGTACTGCTTCAGCTGTTCTATTGTTTCTGGATTCTGGCGGTACACCTGGTCTTTCAAGTGTCCCCACAGAAAGAAGTCACAGGGGTTCATGTCTGGTGAATAGGGAGGCCAATCCACGCCGCCTCCTGTATGTTTTGGATAGCCCAAAGCAATCACACGATCATCGAAATATTCATTCAGGAAATTAAAGACGTCAGCCGTGCGATGTGGCCGGGCACCATCTTGCATAAACCACGAGGTGTTCGCAGTGTCGTCTAAGGCAGTTTGTACCACCACAAATTCATGAAGAATGTCCAGATAGCGTGATGCAGTAATCGTTTCGGATCTGAAAAATGGGTCAATGATTCCTTTGGAAGAAATGGCGGCCCAGACCAGTACTTTTTGAGGATGTAGGGACGATGGGACTGCAACATGGGGCTTTTCGGTTCCCCATATGCGCCAGTTCTGTTTATTGACGAAGCCGTCCAGGTAAAAATAAGCTTCGTCAGTAAACCAAATGCTGCCCACATGCATATCGCCGTCATCAATCCTGTGCACTATATCGTTAGCGAATGTCTCTTGTGCAGCAATGGTAGCAGCACTGAGGGGTTGCCGCGTTTGAATTTTGTATGGATAGAGGTGTAAACTCTGGCGCATGAGACGATACGTGGACGTTGGCGTCATTTGGACCGTAGCTGCAACACGGCGAACGGAAACCCGAGGCCGCTGTTGGATCACCTGCTGCACTAGCTGCGCATTGCCCTCTGTGGTTGCCATACGCGGTCGCCCTACCTTTCCAGCACGTTCATCTGTCACGTTCCCAGTCCGTTGAAATTTTTCAAATAGATCCTTTATTGTATTGCTTTTCGGTCCTTTGGTTACATTAAACCTCCGTTGAAAACTTCGTCTTGTTGCAACAACACTGTGTTCTAGGCGGTGGAATTCCAACACCAGAAAAATCCTCTGTTCTAAGGAATAAACCATGTTGTCTACAGCACACTTGCACGTTGTGAACAGCACACACTTACAGCAGAAAGACGATGTACAGAATGGCGCACCCACAGACTGCGTTGTCTTCTATATCTTTCACATCACTTGCAGCGCCATCTGTTGTTGAAAATTGTAACTACTGTAATTTCGAAATGTTTGTCCGCCTGAAAATTTACTGTTGTCCCAAGCATATTGCAACAAACGGTGTATTTCTATCACTGCTCGTTTAGTTTTTATTGCCGTTTCAAATATACCGGTCATTTTTGAAACACCCTGTAAATATCAACTGTGTATTCCATGTAAAAAGTCTTTCTCATACATCAATGTAAATAATCAAAGTTGTACATGCTATTTCAATGTGGTCTGATGTTATGTAGTCTACTATGCACATCTGTATTTTGTATAGTATTGTTAACCCTATATGTGTGTATATATATACTATGTATTTTTGGACGAAATCCATGCAATGTACATTGTCTCTGGATGAATAAACTACTACTACTACTACTACTACTACTACTACTATTGATGTTTGGGCACTGATCTACAAAGTAAGTGCGAATAAAATCAAAGAGATCAAGTCATAAGACTCCCTCATCTTTCCTGATATGTGGTTATTGATGACTCAGCACTTCAGCTATTCAGTGAGTTCATTTACAAAGAACATATATATATATATATATTTTTTTTTTTTTTTTTTTTTTTTTTAACCATACATCAGAGAACTTTCATAGTTTGAGATCTAATAGGTTATGATCTATGAACTTGCAATATCAATTATATAGATGTTAACTATGAATATTAGTTCTGTAGCTCTTGGGGAGCCAATGCAAACACACTCAGAATAACAGTACTGACTTTAGTTCCTTCATCTGTAAAGTAAGGCCATATCATCAGCTGAGTTAGGCCATGCACATTATCCACTTGCATTTTCAGTGGCTTGCTTGTGCTAAGCAACATTACTATAACTCGAGCAAGAAGAGAGAAAGCTCTTACTTGATTATGGATAATACAGAAGAATCAATATCTCCTCATACACAATATCATTCAGCAGAGTTCCACAACCTGGCTGAAATGTTCTCAACAAGCCTGGAGAATAACTATACTTTCAATCCTGTGGCTGCCTGCAAATTGAAGTGTTCACTTTCACCCCAGGAAGACTTCTTGTGACTCAAGAATTTAAACTATCAAACTCCAGCACTTCATTTTCCCTTGTGCCACCTGATGCAAACTGAATCAAATCAGCTGTGGGGTAGGGAAATAGCTGGAGTGGTCAGAATCCCCAAGATGTGACTGTTGTGAGTTGGTATAGGTGGTGCCACAAGTCGTTCAGGCCAGTCTCTCATGTTTTCACCAGATCCCTGGAAGAACTACATCAATCTGCCCCTAAAGCAGTTGAGTGGTTGCAAAACCTGAACAATAACCTTTGATTATTTTTCCTTTACCTTATTCAGCTGGTTGTTTATAATTTTTGTTTTTGCATTTTTTAAAGCACCAGTACCTGTATTTCTCTAGACACATCAAACATTAAACAAGAGCGAGAGATGGTGAGGCAGGGACCCCTTGCTGTTGAGTGTCATACATTCTGTTTCACTGGAGACACTCTGTTCTTGCACTGCATCAGATTTGCCACTCATATAATCAAAGAGCGCCAGTGTTGATCCTACCACAGCCAACAATGAGACTAGTCACTGTGACTCTACAGTGATACAGTGGATGAGCAACCTGGATACTCTAAATTAAATCTGCAGGAATGATTTCAACAAGTTACAGTGCAGCATGTACCTATAACTACATGTATTTGAAACAACCACATAGATGCATATATTATTCATTGCTACTAAAATTTGAGGGACTTTGGAAATTGGATGTATTTGTGCTGGATTGCTCGAAAGGTAATATAATGAGCAATGAATTTTTCTATCAGACTTCAATACTCTGTTGACGTGTAAGTGGCTAGATATGAAATGCAAATGGCTTACCAGTGTTTTCCACAGTGGCTGTTGACTCTGCCTGTTCATCCATAAGAATGTTTCTGCTACCAATTTCAGGCTGTGGAAGTGGCAGTCTCTCATTTCGACACCCTGCATCAGTAGAATATCTCTGCACAGAAAGACACACATCTGTAAAACACATTCACAATGAAACTGCAGTGTCTTAAAAATGTGAGAATTCTTTTAAAAAGTTCACTCAGGTGAAACAAAATACTGTTTTTTACTAACTGTAAAACAAGACACCTTTTTCAAAATTGTGTCATTCAAATACATAGCATCATCTTACATTAGCAGACTAAGCTTTGGTTGTGGAGGACAAGGTTTATACATTGTGTAATGGCTTAACATAGGAGTTATCTTACATTTACAGAAACAGCTGTGATAGTGGAGTTCACTAAGAGAATTCAACCTGCAGCTCTTGCTTTTTATGAATATCTACCAAACTTAAACTGTAGTTCACCTGAATCCAAATCCTATCAGAACTGAACTGTCATTACATATGAAGAGCTATTCAAGAGTAGTACACATTTTTACAGGGAACAAATTGATTCTAACATAAATATGTTCCCATCAAATACTTAAAAAAATGACACTAATGCTGCTAATACTACATAGCAGTGTTGATTTTCAAGACACAACAAATAATGAACCAAGTAAACTGTTAGTCCAGAGTATTCCAATTTCTGCACTACGGAGCTGAGAGGATGAAATGTTACTGACATTCAGTTCACTTGGATTGTCAATGTTGTAACAACAGTAAATTGTAGCAATTGATAATGGATGCAAATAATAGCTGCGGTTCTATGTGTTTTTTGGTTCACAATCATTTCATGCAGGCAATAAAATGCTAATTTTCAAGTGGTTTATGAAACATGAATAGTTTTAAACTATTTCAACAAAACATCATCTGTGACTACAGTAAATAAGCTCATTTGTGTCACAGAGATTAAATGGGGAATAATGCTTTTGTAGTACTGCTGGTGTCTTTTGAATTCTTGTGTTAGAACATATAGTAACTAGGAGGTATTTTTATATGCTCTATCTGAAGCCATAGTTAAGAGAAGTCTTACAATACTGAATTATGCACTGCCCACAAAATTGTGCTACAGTGTAAAACAATTATTTATTTTAATAAAAACAATGATTCAAATAAATCAACCTGCAATTATGACTTGCTTTTTTTTTCAAATTAAACACATATGCACTGAGTTTTAAGGATTTTGGGGAGTCTGAAATAAGAGAACTAGGGAGGAAAAGAAGAAACATACTGCATATGAGGCCATAAACAACTGCACAAAGGGCAATTTTTCCAACTGCATGTGGCCTGAAATTCAAAGAGTACTGGATGGTGCATGAAGTTGATGATGAGGGTGAGGTTTAGAGTAAAGAACAATTCAAGTTCAACAACTTCCCACAATATCTGAACAAAAGTTATATGTGGTTTAGCAACATGTAATAAGCATAAGGAAACAACATGACTATTTCTTAGGTCATAAGTGTAATCTGAACACAAGCCTGTTCATTCTGATATCAACAAGAAGGTTGGTAATGGTGTTCCTACATAAAGTTCTGCCCAGAACAATAGTTTTGCTACATACTCTGGTGGATGGAAAGAAGCTGCCACCATTTTGAATTCTTGAGAGGAAAACCATACTGAAAGAGAAACTGTATTCAGGAGCTATCTTTGGACATCAAGAAAAGGGATATGTAACTAATGACCCTATACTAGTCAACTTTACAGCAGGAGAACGTTGGTGCTGGATCTTTTCGGGGATCACCACATTCAGAAAGTTAAAGACCTAGTATCAAAGAACAACATACACATACAGTACAGTCAATGAGACAAGGTACCCAACATCTGCAGTGAGGATGGGATGGCTGCTTCACATGTCTGCCTCAAACAATCACATAATACAACTGCACTATAGTACTTTCAACTTGAAGGGATTGATGCTGTTGTGATTAGATCTTTCATGACTCACCTCCAACAGCTTTACAGTGAGTGTCGCTCCCTCCCCCAAGGAGACCATGCTGGTACACCAGGTGGGAGACAGGAAATCCTCAATAGCCATGACAAGGCAGTGGTTGCCTACTAGGTGCAACAGAATCTCAAGTGAATCTACAATGAAAGGATTCAAAAAGTGCTGTGTATATATGCCATGGCATGGAAGGCTCAAAAGAGGATGTAGTAAGGGCGCATGCCAGGAAGAAAAAATTGCTAGTATGCTTACAAATGAACATCAAGAGTGGTGATGATTATACTGATGGTGATGAATAAAAAATACCAACACTACAGACAGTTAGCTTAGATAGTAAGCACAGAATAGGGTCTGAAGATAAGCCATTTCATTTTGTTTATTTTATTTCTTTTTGTATTGTGACAATGTTTACAATCAATAAACAGTGTAAGTTGACAATACGTATTGTTAACTTTTTCAGCAGATCTTAAGATTTGTATCAGTAAAACAGTTTGTAATTTTGAAAGCCAAGTACAGATGTTTACTAATTAACAGTTCACTCTTGTAGGATATAGAAAGAAAAGGGATGTTAAATGTGTTACTTTAGTTTTGCTGTTTGCATTTTTTATGGATCGTAACTGTAATATCATATTATGATGTGGAACAAGTCTGTTTTGAAATTTTAGTTCACACACACACAAATACACACAGTATGCAATACGTCCAATGCTTGAACATGCTGTGAGTATCCTTTTGTCATTTTCTAAGTTCTTCAAGTAAAGTATGCTCTATTCTGCGAATGAAATGGTGTATACAGTTGAAGCTTACATCATCGCTGGTTTGTTTAAGAAGAGTCATGAATTTTTTATGAGCAATTTCTGAATCCAAGTGTTCCCACAAAACACAGTGTTCTGAAGTTGATAACAAAATTGTGGTTCAGTGGTAGTGTGTCTAATTCTGAGCATAATCATAAGCTTTCTGTTTGAATTCTAGAAGCAGATGCAAACATTTTGCTAGAATACCACTGCTAGCCTGAAAAAAGGTGTCACACAGCTTTGGCTACAGACAGATATTAAATATCCATCTTGTGTCTCTGTAGTTATGTGCCTAGAGCTGTAACCTTGCTGTGTTTAATCCATTCAGGCATGACTTCCAGTTGATAAAGGAAAGCGGGTTAAGTACTGCAAATGGCAGCTTAAGAGTACAGTGGACTTTGAACTTGAGCCAACACTATATTTTTGAGTGATGAAGTCTTGTTTCACCTCTGTAGCCATGTGAATAGCCAAACTGCTACTGGACTACTAAAAGTCCTCAGATAGTGCATCAAGTTCCCTTCCACAGTGACAAAAACTTAAGTTTAGTGCACGGATTCTAGTAGTTAAATTGTCAGTCCCATGTGTTTTGAAACCACTGCCAATAAAGACATTTATCCTCAAATTTTTGAAAATTTCCACTCTAAGATAAATGAACACAAAAGGCTGTAGTACTTTTCCAGAAAGATGGAGCTACTTGCCACATGTCTCATCAATAGCTGTCTCATATTCAAGAAGCCTTTGCAGAAGAATATGCAGTAAGTAAAGGTTTGTGAGTGCTTCAATTGCTGGAGTTGTCTGCATGTGACATTTATCTATGGGGGTATTTAAGAAAAAGTTTATGAAAATCATCCTAAAATGGTAGTCAACTAAAAGAAAACATATTCTAAGTTATTCACATGAAGCATGCCATATTCTGTGAATGAAATGATGTATACAGTTGAGGCTTGCATCAATACTGGTTTGTTTAAGAAGACTCATGAGTTTTTTATGAGCAATTTTTTAATTCAAGTGCCCTGGCAAGAACAGTTCAGTAGAAAAAAATCAATGTTTCATTTCTCTATGAGTGATTTTGAATGTGATGTCACAAACACAAAAATGCATGGAGGTGCAGGACAACCATTTTCCATACAGATTGAAAATTTTTTATTCTTGCAATTTTTAAAAGTATTTTGTGATTTCAAATAAAATGAAGTTTTCCTGTAACAAACTGGGACCACTTCTATGTTGAATGTGATGTATTGTTACACATTCAGAAATTATGCAATAGAGTAAAAGATTTTCTGTAGCACACTAAGTCTGGGTGAAGTAATTTCTTCTTCTAGCAGTACATTTGTAAATCTTATTGTCGTTTTTCGATTGCGATAGAGTGTTGGCAACAAATTTCATATGGGAGTTCTGTGAGATTGTTGTCAGTTGCCAACTGTTTAAGAAGCTGCCCACAAGAAGTTTGAGCATGTACATCACACATTATCCTCATTACACATTCTAATCAACAGTTACTTTGTTTCTTAATATGTTGCCCCAGAATACTTTCCCTTAAAATAGTAGTGAATGAAAACAAGAAAAGCAAGACAACTTTTTGACTTTCCCTCTGCAAAGTCTGCTGTTATATGTGATGCAAAAATTGCAGAGATTAGACTGCTAAGACTGTCTAAAACATGTGACTTCCAGTTCATGTTATTATCAGTATAAATACCTATTTTGAGTTTCTCTCATGAATAATTTCTAGATGTAGGTCAGCAATTGTGCAGTATAGAATTTTATATATTGTCTTTTATCTAATTTCAGTCACAGTCCATTTGCAAAGAGGCAGTTATTAATTTTGAAGAAAATTTTATTTACATTTTCAAGTGCTGAATTTTCTCCACTGGGGCTGATTATGATATTTGTACTTGTGTCATCACCAAAAAGGTCTGTTTCTGCTTGTTGGATCCATCATGGCAAATCATGTACACACAGGCTGAGGTGCTTAAGACAGACCATCTTAAATATATCCAGTGGTACACCTGTAGTGATTATTCCCCACTCTGAGGGCACTGTTTCATTGTGTACACTCTCTGGGTCTCCTAATGCAGTATTACGCATCCTTTTGGTCAGAAAATTCCATTTCCCAGCATGTTGACATTTAAATTTTGTACAGCCTATTGCCTCAAACTGAAAAATAGTAGAAGGATGATTTGAAAAGTTCTCGAAACGGAATAGAGAAAAAGTACTTACATCACTCAAACTTTTTTATTTTTCAATGTAGTCTCTTTGTATATTAATGTACTTTGTCCAACAATGTTCCAGTGCCTTGATCCCATCTCAAGCATGAGTTTAGTCTGGGCCTTCAAAATAGTTGTCAACTCCGGCTATAAACTCTTTGTTTGAAGTGGATCTTCGTCCACCAAGAAAAAATTTCAGTTTTTGGAACAGATGGCAGCCTGATGAAGCTATATCAGGTGAATAAGGTGGGTGTGGTAACAATTCATATCTTAGTTCATGTAATTTTGCATGGCGACGGCACATGTGGGGGTGTTGCAGTGTCTTGTTGCGGCACCCATCTTGCAAATAATTTTTTCATTTCTGATTCTTCAGTTAAAATGCGATATACCCTTTCATATGGTATCTGACGAGAGTGAGCAATTTCATGCACTACCAATTGGTGGTCCTCCATGACCATTTTGTGCACTTTTGCATTTCTGGAGTAGTGGTATGCCTTGGCAGACCACTGCGCAGATCATCTCCCGACCAAGTTTAAATTCATTTGTCCACTTGGCAACAGTTGAATATTAAGCAGCAGAGTTCTCCAGTGTATTCTGTAAATTGGCATGAATGTCCTTTGCTTTCATACCTTTTTTTATGAAGTACATAATCACTGCTCGAATATCGATTTTTCTACATCTTCACAAGTCACTACGCAGGAACAACAACAGAGCCATGTCACTACCACAGCTCTCTTTCAAGAGAATGTGTTTACAGGCAACAGCCCAATGAATATCACATGAACAACTCGTGCTAGCGCTGGCGCTGGCCTCTCATTGTGATTCCGAGAACTTTTCAAACCACCATCGTATGTTCTTGTGTTTTTCTCAAGAGCACATACCCATAAATATATAAACATAGCTGCACTGTCTCAGCACTGTGACCCAGCTGGACTTCAAATATGATGCCTGTAACCAAAGCACTTGTCAAAAAACACTTAATTCAATACACAACTTGTGAGGAGTCATAAGCATTATAGAAACACTGTTTACGTCCATGTCCATATCCTGAGAAACCTTTGGCAAACAACATATGGAGATGCACATGGAGACGATGTGGCCTGTCTTCTGGCAAGCATTACAAGTAGCCCAGTGCTTAGGCATTCATGCTTGACAATTCAGAAAGGATAAGAGGGAAACAGAGAACACTGATGCTGGCCTTGTGGCACTCGCATCTGCTTGGACTGACCTTGGTCTGCTCAGTGCTTGGCCTGCATGTTTACCACTGCCACTGCCACTTCCTTGTGCAAGCCATCGGTTGTCCTAGTGGGCACATTTTGTGCCATTACAGCCACATTACACCACACTTCAATTTGGTCACCCACTGTCCAAGAAACTTCAAAAGACTGTGCTATTTGCAGAACTTCTGCCAATGGGGGTTTTCACAAAGTAAAACCTTCTGGTGTACTTCCTTGTCTGAAGCTTATCAGACAATCTTGTCACACACCACAGAGTCTGCATAAGAGTCATTATGGACATCGGTGGTGAACTGACACTTTTGTTGAAGACCATGAAGTTCAGCTGCCCAGGCCCTGTATGACTGATTTGGTTTCTTGCAGCGTTGGTAGAATCAATCTGTGCCCCTATGAAATGTACTCATTTGCGATGGTAAATGTGTTCATTAGTGAGGATAGTTGGAGAATACACTGCACATGTGATCGAAAGTAAGATCTGCTCTCTTGTAAAGGAGCAAGCTGACACAGTAATTGATACATTTTGGGTGGAATCCATGAGAGGAAGAAGGCTTTGCACAAATTCAAGTCTGTCACACCAAAAGGTAAAAAATGTTGTCTGAGTCATTTTTATAAGCTTCCTGATCTTTGGCTGTATCATCATATGGGAGAAAATTGGGTAGATGCACCAGTGGAATGACACCCTGTCTGTTAATGGAAGCCAACAAAGTGGTCACTTCCGAAGTAAGCTGCTGAATGAGGGCCAGTGGCGTGGCATCCATTATGACTATCTTGACAAGAGGGCACTTAAGGCCAGGCCAAAACTGTTCCAAACTTGTCACCAATCATGTAGTAACCAAGTAACACACAAAACTGATCCAATTAACACATATATGGCTTTATTCATAAACTGCTGAACTATTAACAGAAATAAGCCTCACAGAAGTCCATACACTACAAGACACAGAACTACTGGTGTGAGTGGCACAACTTGATGAATACAGAGATCATCATTCAGCACTGCTCTGCATATACATATGTGAGAATCACTGGCACTAGAGACCACACTATGTGCTCACCCCCCACAGGCAGCCTCCAGTGGCCACTGATATATTTGATGGCTGATTCAAACACACATGCATGGTGACACCACAATCGAAACACACACATGCACTAGTAGCAGGATACAGCAGAAATAATGTCAGAATTATGTCTAGCAGTCATTAAGATAGATTAATCAGGCTGTAAAATTAATGTGAATATCATATTCAACACATATTCAACAAAACTATGTATGGTGAATGAGATGGAACAAGAGAAAGAAAGAAAGGAAAGATAATAAATGGACAGAGAATGAGTGAGAGAAAAATGAAAAATATGGAGACAGCAACGAAGGATGAGCACCTCAAGGTTACATGGTACAAGGGAGCCACATGTAGCTTAGCTTATGAACCTGAGTCATTTTGTATAAGACACACACACACAAACACACCTGAAATTATTATAATGCCAGTGATCAAGTGTCAAATTATTTGAAAAACAGTATCAAAGTTTGAAGCACTCCTAAAAGGCAGTGGAGCTCATTCAGTATTGGTTACTGAAGTCCATATCAAAAGGGCATGGCTAATGAGTGACGGAGATTAAATATTCGTTGCATGGACAAGACACTCAGCACCATCAGAATTTGAATGTATGATTTGTTCCTACTATCGAACACAAGACCCACCCCTGACATAATAGAAAACTTTAATGAAAATCTCACAAAGGAGTTAGCGCAAGTTGTGATCACAAATGCAGCTGAGTTGTGGTTTGTATGAATATGTTTGAGGTGCTGATTACAAAAATGTATGAACTAAGTGTCATTACCAATTATGCTGCAAGCTATGAAGATTCAATTGCCAATTACCCTGTTAGCTACAAAGATATGAAATCCACTAACAGTGGACCATACCTAACATGATATCACGAGTTTAGTAACTGTAGTCTTGTAAACAGTGTCCCTCTAGCTAATTCAGTTATTTGCAGTGTATGCTATGGTTGACACACACTGTGCCATATAAAAGGTCACCTGACAAAGTGTCCAGGGCAATGTCTAGGTGAACTAGACAGACATTACACAAAAGAGCAATGAAATCAGTGTAACAGTGACCCCTGTCTGCATTGCAACAACCTCGGCAGTTAATCTGTCTGGTGTGACTTTACTGAATTCACAGTGTGTGACATTACTCTCACTGTGAACATAATCATGTGATAAGGAATCCTCTGTTCATAGTCAGTGTGATAGGGGAAACAGTGGCAACCAGTGGTAATGATGTACATCACAAAAATACAATAGGCTATATTGAAGAATATGAATACACTGAAGACTTGTCTGATTGTGAGAAACTTATGGATGATACAGAATCTGATAGTGGTGAAGAGTTGTTACAAAGTGATGGAGGCCAGTTGTCTGCCAAGTTCTCCAAAGGAAAACAAGTGGAAGGATATATATTTTAAAGGAATTAACCGAATTCCAGGATTCTGTGGAAACTAAAAGATTAAGCTTCTATACAGTGCAGAAACAAATTCATATGGTGCAAAACATACATTGTCTATGATATTTACATCTTGTAATATAATAGAGGGAAACATTCCACGCGGGAAAAATATATTTAAAAACAAAGATGATGTGACTTACCATACGAAAGCGCTGGCAGGTCGATAGACACACAAACAAACATATACATACACACAAAATTCTAGCTTTCGCAACCAATGGTTGCTTCGTCAGGAAAGAGGGAAGGAGAGGGAAAGACAAAAGGATGTGGGTTTTAAGGGAGAGGGTAAGGAGTCATTCCAATCCCGGGAGCGGAAAGACTTATCTTAGGGGGAAAAAAGGACAGGTATACACTCGCGCATACACACATATCCATCCGCACATACACAGACACAAGCTGACATTTGTAAAGGCAAAGAGTTTGGGCAGAGATGTCAGTCGGGGCGGAAGTACAGAGGCAAAGATGTTGTTGAAAGACAGGTGAGGTATGAGCAGCGGCAACTTGAAATTAGCGGAGGTTGAGGCCTGGCGGATAACGAGAAGAGAGGATATACTGAAGGGCAAGTTCCCATCTCCGGAGTTCTGACAGGTTGGTGTTAGTGGGAAGTATCCAGATAACCCGGACGGTGTAACAATGTGCCAAGATGTGCTGGCCGTGCACCAAGGCATGTTTAGCCACAGGGTGATCCTCATTACCAACAAATACTGTCTGCCTGTGTCCATTCATGTGAATGGACAGTTTGTTGCTGGTCATTCCCACATAGAAAGCTTCACAGTGTAGGCAGGTCAGTTGGTAAATCACGGTGGGTGCATTCACACGTGGCTCTGCCTTTGATCGTGTACACCTTCCAGGTTACAGGACTGGATTAGGTGGTGGTGGGAGGGTGCATTGGACAGGTTTTACACTGGGGGCGGTTACAAGGGTAGGAGCCAGAGGGTAAGGAAGGTGGTTTGGGGATTTCATAGGGATGAACTAAGAGGTTACGAAGGTTAGGTGGACGGCAGAAAGACACTCTTGGTGGCGTGGGGAGGATTTCATGAAGGATGGATCTCATTTCAGGGCAGGATTTGAGGAAGTCGTATCCCTGCTGCAGAGCCACATTCAGAGTCTGATCCAGTCCCGGAAAGTATCCTGTCACAAGTGGGGCACTTTTGTGGTTCTTCTGTGGGAGGTTCTGGGTTTGAAGGGACGAGGAAGTGGCTCTGGTTATTTGCTTCTGTACCAGGTTGGGAGGGTAGTTCCGGGATGTGAAAGCTGTTTTCAGGTTGTTGGTGTAATGGTTTAGGGATTCCGGGCTGGAGCAGATTCATTTGCCACGAAGACCTAGGCTATAGGGAAGGGACCGTTTGATGTGGAATGGGTGGCAGCTGTCATAATTGAGGTACTGTTGCTTGTTGGTGGGTTTGATGTGGATGGACGTGTGAAGCTGGCCATTGGACAGATGGAGGTCAACGTCAAGGAAAGTGGCATGGGATTTGGAGTAGGACCAGGTGAATCTGATGGAACCAAAGGAGTTGAGGTTGGAGAGGAAATTCTGGAGTTCTTCTTCACTGTGAGTCCAGATCATGAAGATGTCATCAATAAATCTGTACCAAACTTTGGGTTGGCAGGCCTGGGTAACCAAGAAGGCTTCCTCTAAGTGACCCATGAATAGGTTGGTGTACGAGGGGGCCATCCTGGTACCCATGGCTGTTCCCTTTAATTGTTGGTATGTCTGGCCTTCAAAAAATTATCCAATCTCCTGGTTTCCCACCTCCGGAAAGGCAACTCACTCACCCTTCACAACCTTTCCAGCAAACCTCAACCTCCTCTCATTGCACACAAACCCAGTCTCTCCCATCTACTCAATCTCCCACTTCCAGCTCCACTCCCTCCAAAACCTCAAAATTCCAATCAACGCAATCTGGAACCACAACACCCCAATTCAGTAGTTAACATTTCCTCCAAACCTCTCTCCCAAAAACCTCTGTCCTATCCAAAGGCCTCACCATCAGCCCCACTCCCAGATTCAACCAAACAGCCCTCGTCAAAGATTTACTGTCCTACACTCGTACTCTCTGCTGGAAATATCACTTTGCCATGAAGAAAAATGATCCTAATCCTACTCCTAATGATCCAACTCCCCAAGACACTATCCAAATTGAACCCTGCCTGGAACAGTTCTGTCCTCCGTCACAGCGGGACCCACCTCCTCTTCCTCAAAATCACCCTCTCCAAACCTTTCAGGAATTTCTGACTTCCAGCCTTGCTTCTCAATCCTTCTTAACCCTTTTAGTGCCAAATACGATCTGATCATGATCCAGATTTTCGGCGAAAAATGCCAGTAACGATCTGATCGTGATGCCTTTCTCATTCATTTCTTCCGCACTTGAAGGCAAAGTTGTTAGTATTTCCTAGCGAATGAGAAAGGCATCACGATCAGATCGTTACTGGCATTTTTCGCCGAAAATCTGGATCACGACAGATCGTATTTGGCACTAAAAGGGTTAAAAAACCTTAATCCTCCCCCCAACATCACCACTGCTGAAGCCCAAGCTATCCATGATCTGAAGGCTGACCGATCCATCGTCATTCTTCCGGCGGAAAAGGGTTCCACGACCGTGGTACTTGATCGTCGGGAGTATGTGGCTGAGGGACTGCGTCAGCTTTCAGACAACACCACATACAAAGTTTGCCAAGGTAATCCCATTCCTGAGGTCCAGGCAGAGCTTCAAGGAATCCTCAGAACCTTAGGCCCCCTACAAAACCCTTCACCTGACTCCATCAACCTCCTGACCCCACCGACACCCCGCACCCCTACCTTCTACCTTCTTCCTAAAATTCACAAACCCAATCATCCCGGCTGCCCCATTGTAGCTGGTTACCAAGCCCCCACAGAACGTATCTCTGTCTACGTAGATCAACACCTTCAACCCATTACATGCAGTCTCCCATCCTTCATCAAAGACACCAACCACTTTCTCGAACGCCTGGAATCCTTACCCAATCTATTACCCCCAGAAACCATCCTTGTAACCATTGATGCCACTTCCTTATACACAAATATTCCGCACGTCCAGGGCCTCACTGCGATGGAGCACTTAATTTCACGCCGAATACCTGCCACCCTACCTAAAACCTCTTTCCTCATTACCTTAGCCAGCTTCATCCTGACCCACAACTTCTTGACTTTTGAAGGCCAGACATACCAACAATTAAAGGGAACAGCCATGGGTACCAGGATGGCCCCCTCGTACACCAACCTATTCATGGGTCGCTTAGAGGAAGCCTTCTTGGTTACCCAGGCCTGCCAACCCAAAGTTTGGTACAGATTTATTGATGACATCTTCATGATCTGGACTCACAGTGAAGAAGAACTCCAGAATTTCCTCTCCAACCTCAACTCCTTTGGTTCCATCAGATTCACCTGGTCCTACTCCAAATCCCATGCCACTTTCCTTGACGTTGACCTCCATCTGTCCAATGGCCAGCTTCACACGTCCATCCACATCAAACCCACCAACAAGCAACAGTACCTCAATTATGACAGCTGCCACCCATTCCACATCAAACGGTCCTTTCCCTACAGCCTAGGTCTTCGTGGCAAACAAATCTGCTCCAGCCCGGAATCCCTAAACCATTACACCAACAACCTGAAAACAGCTTTCACATCCCGCAACTACCCTCCCGACCTGGTACAGAAGCAAATAACCAGAGCCACTTCCTCGTCCCTTCAAACCCAGAACCTCCCACAGAAGAACCACAAAAGTGCCCCACTTGTGACAGGATACTTTCCAGGACTGGATCAGACTCTGAATGTGGCTCTCCAGCAGGGATACGACTTCCTCAAATCCTGCCCTGAAATGAGATCCATCCTTCATGAAATCCTCCCCACGCCACCAAGAGTGTCTTTCCGCCGTCCACCTAACCTTCGTAACCTCTTAGTTCATCCCTATGAAATCCCCAAACCACCTTCCTTACCCTCTGGCTCCTACCCTTGTAACCGGCCCCGGTGTAAAACCTGTCCAATGCACCCTCCCACCACCACCTACTCCAGTCCTGTAACCCGGAAGGTGTACACGATCAAAGGCAGAGCCACGTGTGAAAGCACCCACGTGATTTACCAACTGACCTGCCTACACTGTGAAGCTTTCTATGTGGGAATGACCAGCAACAAACTGTCCATTCACATGAATGGACACAGGCAGACAGTGTTTGTTGGTAATGAGGATCACCCTGTGGCTAAACATGCCTTGGCGCACGGCCAGCACATCTTGGCACAGTGTTATACCGTCCGGGTTATCTGGATACTTCCCACTAACACCAACCTGTCAGAACTCCGGAGATGGGAACTTGCCCTTCAGTATATCCTCTCTTCTCGTTATCCGCCAGGCCTCAACCTCCGCTAATTTCAAGTTGCCGCTGCTCATACCTCACCTGTCTTTCAACAACATCTTTGCCTCTGTACTTCCGCCCCGACTGACATCTCTGCCCAAACTCTTTGCCTTTACAAATGTCTGCTTGTGTCTGTGTATGTGCGGATGGATATGTGTGTGTGTGCGAGTGTATACCTGTCCTTTTTTCCCCCTAAGGTAAGTTTTTCCGCTCCCGGGATTGGAATGACTCCTTACCCTCTCCCTTAAAACCCACATCCTTTCGTCTTTCCCTCTCCTTCACTCTTTCCT
The DNA here is from genome assembly GCF_021461395.2 of Schistocerca americana. Classification (NCBI taxonomy): domain Eukaryota; kingdom Metazoa; phylum Arthropoda; class Insecta; order Orthoptera; family Acrididae; genus Schistocerca; species Schistocerca americana. The sequence goes on along the minus strand of NC_060123.1, from coordinate 282,967,847 downwards.
GACGAAGCAACCATTGGTTGCGAAAGCTAGAATTTTGTGTGTATGTATGTGTTTGTTTGGGTGTCTATCGACGTGCCAGTGCTTTCGTTTGGTAAGTCACATCATCTTTGTTTTTAGATATATTTACATCTTGTGGTAGGGAAAGGGGAGGAAGGCCAGCAGTCAAAATTTCACATGTTAGATGACTATGTAACTGAACAATTCTGGTTGGTGAGAACTGGTCTAGGTGCTAATGTTGATGACAGGGAGGTTTGTGCTTGGGTTTGTAAATGGCCCAAGAAATAGGAGTGACTCAATTTAGTGGATCTATCCTTGGCTGGGTTGCAGTGTCTGCATAGAGACATCATCTTGAGTCATGGGCAACAACAAATGTGTAATCAGTAAAGCCTGGAATATATGATTATATGAACAAAAGATGTGATCAGGGGGTAATGTCTTTAATTAGCACCATAGAATGTATACAGATTTGTAATACCGATCAAAGTGGTATACAGAAAGAACTTCACTCGTCGCAAACTCTGCACTTCAAGGGAGGCAAGTCAGTAAAAGCTCAGTACAGAATTAACATGCAACAATTCATTCTTACACCATCCAACTCCTTATGTTGGCAAGTGGATACATGTTTCCAATGATGCTGATAATTTAACAGGAAGCTAGAGGTCAGTTTCGAGTGTGAGTAGTATAACACATGTTGAAACTGCACAATCTGATTCAAGTTGACTCACAGTCCTGCATAACCATGAAACAAATCCTGACACAATTCATTCACTATGTCTGCTTCCCATACTCAGTGAAGTTGTCTCTTCTTCTGGTTGATTTGCTTGGGACATATTGTGACAGGATTCAGATGGATGTTATTCAGCTGCAAAACATGGTGTATACAGTCAAGACCATCCCTTCCGGATGCACACCTTACATTCAGCCATTTGAAGTACTATTCTTTTGAGAGTTCAAGGTGGTGTTGAAGTGGACTGAATATCATAGCGTTCTACCAGTTCACACCATCATCAAGGGGTTCAGTTTTGTGGATGGTATGTACTGCACACAATCAGTTTTGTTCTCCAGTCTTCACAGACTTTGCTCAGTACTCCTGGACTGTAGCTCAATATGATAACTTCAGACCAGAGTTTTCAAACACTGACAAAACATAATTTTGATGTTCAAATTCAGTGTGACTCAGGAGACTGCTTCATGCAGGCATTCATGAAGTGCTCTACTGGGATAAGCAATTCTGTTTCAGGCACTTTATATTCTGTGGTTGTGTTCATCCTCATAATCTTTTGCTAAGAGCTACCAAACCCGATTTTTTTAACTCGGTGACTGAACATTAGCATGACCGTCATATGCAGTGTAATTATCTACAGCAAATATTGTTCACATATTTTTAATGTACATGTAAAACTCTTTACATGCAAACCAAAATTTTGTTTCTATTTCTATAGTTACTTGCACTATCTCCCTTATCAGGTAACTAGTACAAATGTTCCTAATTAAACTGTCATATTACAGGAGACACTAAAACTAACCATAAATTGGGAATATCACAGTTTTGCAAGTGGAAGATGCATGAAGATATCCTGTGGAACAATACTACATGCTTTCTCTGGATACTAGTTAGAAAAGATGGCTCTGAAACGCACTTAAATATATTGGCTCTAATGGCAGCAAATAAGCCTGACCTCTCTGATGATGTCCATGCTGAATTGATATCAGAGACCAGGAGGCAGTTGCAGCAACAAAATATAAAGGTGACAAAAGCAAGAAGAAAAATGTACATGTTTAGTAAAGCATGATAAAGAGATAAGAACATGTAGAAGAACTTTGGCTCAAGCTTTCAACAATAGTTGACAAAGGATTGGATAGATTTGTGCCTAGTAGAGCAGTTGATGATGGAAGGGTCCCTCCAAGGTACATATTCTCAGTAAAGGAATCTCGAAAGAAATAGCAATTACTGCACAATATGCTTAAAACAAAGTATAGCATTGGAGACAGAGATGTGCTAAATGAAACATACTTGGCTGCCAAAACAGCAGTGGATGATTCATTCAATGATTACTTTAATAGAATCTTACCAAAAGACCTCCCACAAAAACCAAAGAAACTTTATTCATATGTCAACACTGTCAATAGCACTGCAGTTAGTGTCCTTACGTCTGCGGGTGATGTAGAAACTCAAACTTAGGGTATCAAAGCAAAACTAGAAATACTAAACTCTGTTTTCAAATGTTCCTTTACAGAGGAGAATCCAGGAGTACTGCACCAGTTTGATTCTTGCATGACTGAAAAGATGTGTTGGTGGCATTGAGAAACAAATGAAATGACTAAACAAGGGCTTAGGACTTGATAGAATCTCTATTATACTGTATAAAGAACTTGTGCTGAATTATCTCCACTTTTAACCATAATGTACTGTACATGAACAAAAACTTGTGCCCAATAGTTAGAAGAAAGCACAGGTCACACCAGTCCACAAAACAATCATCTAGTATCTTTGACATTCATTTGTTGTAAAATCACAATCTGAGCTCAAGTGTAATCAGACATCTCTAATAAAATGATCTCCTGCATACAAACAAGCATGGATTCTGGAAACATCAGTTTTCAATTGACCCCTTCTCTGTAGTTTGATGCTACACTCAGTTTTGATGAATCTTGAAGTCTCAAATCTTGCTGTAAAGATAAGATATCCCGGAAATTGATGTTGTGAAGGATAGTGTCCAATGATGTAGACCAAACAAGAAATGAATTTTAAAAGTGGTTCACACCACTTTATTTGCACTACACCATAATTGATGACCAGTTCCAGTTTTACAATCCACAGATTACACAGGTAATATATGGAAGAAAACTCATTCTGTCATTAAACACAAACATTGTATTTATTCAATTTGACAGTTGCATAATATAAAGTGACACTGATGTGAAAGTACCAGTGTACACAAAATTATCTGTAGTAAGATCAGTATGATTAATAACACTGGCCAATAAATAATGGTGGTGGAGTATCAGCACTTTGAAGTTACGTGTTCACTATATCACATGAGACGTTATGTAGCAAAGTTATTTCATGTCTGCATACACTCTACATTAAATGACATGTTTGTTGCGAGCATGAGCATCAGTGACAGAGTCTTTTTGTGGAGATTAGAGATTATACTTATGTCATCATCAACGTAATGCATAATCTGACACACCGATATTGCCTAGTTACTTGCCAGTCAAAGACACTGACGTAATCCAACTAGAGAGATGTTGTTATCCGTGTACTGTTTGGTTGCAGACTGGCAATTTTGGGGAGGGGTCGATATTTAAAGATAAGTATAAGAATATCAAGTGCCTTCTGAAATTACATAATGATTGGCAATTCGGATAGGCTAGATTTTACTATTTTTCATGGATTTTAAAACTTTACTATTGTTTGGTCTATGAAATATGTTATAGGTTAGTAATTCACAAAAGTACGGGAAATATTATTATTATGCATCTTCCAAAATGCCAATTTACAAGTATGGTATCCATCTTGAAGTAAATATTTTATGTTTCTAAAGTATTCAAAATCTTATTTATTGACTGAATTAATTACTGAGAGGTGTTGTCTGATACAGAAAAAATACAACAATGAAATTATACCGTCAAAGTTCAGAATCTTTCAATTTTGAAAGAAAAATAGGCGATTGAAATTTTGAGGGTCTAAATCTTTAATGTCAATTATTTTGTAAGTTAATTATTTCAGATAATTCCAAAAATGTTCTCAGAAAGTCAGGAATGTCTTTTTTCAAGTGACTGATAACATTACCTCCTCTGCTGCTTATTAGCTCACAATGCCTTATGTTATACAGTGTTGTATTAACTTCAGTTAGCTGTAACTTTTAATTATTTCAACTTTTGGTACAACCAACTGCATCATTGTAATCATGAATATAAATAAAACAACTGAAATATAAGTGTAACTGTGATTTTGCATGAATAACAATTTTGCATATTCCTGTACAGATTACCTATTAATGTGCAACTGCATTATACACAGACTGGAAAAAAAGTTATTTTTGGGAGCATAAAACATGAGAGATGGATCAGATTTCAACTTGCTGCATTTCAAATTATGCAAAACCCAACTTGTACTTTTCTCACATGACAGATGAAAGTCATGGACCAATGTAATCACATAGATAAAGTATTTCTTGACGTCTGAAAAGTGTTTGACTCAGTACCATATCGATGCTTATTAACAAGAGTACAGTCTATAGATTATCAAACAAAGTTTGTGACTGGATTGAGGATTTCTTGGTATAAGATGGAGCATGTAATTTTTCACAAAGAATCACCAAAGGAGGAGGAGGAGATTAGTGTTTAACGTTCCGTCGACAACGAGGTCATTAGAGACGGAGCACAAGCTCTGATTAGGGAAGGATGGGGAAGGAAATCGGCCGTGCCCTTTCGAAGGAACCATCCTGGCATTTGCCTGAAGTGATCTAGGGAAATCACGGAAAACCTAAATCAGGATGGCCAGATGCGGGATTGAACCGTCGTCCTCCCGAATGCGAGTCCAGTGTGCTAACCACTGCGCCACCTCACTCGGTCAAGAATCACCAAAGCTCAGACAATACTAATAACTAACTTTAGGCTTTTTGCAGACAACACAGTTATCTATAATGGAAAAGCTGCACTGCACATATGAGTACATTCAGTAAAATCTTAATAAGATTTCAAAGTGGTGCAAGGCCTAGTAACTTCAGAAATGTGGACTGTGCACTTCACAGAAAAATCATAATATTCTATGACTACAATATCAAGAAGTTACAATGGAAATCAATCAACTCATTCAAGTTCTTGGATTAATGACTTGTGGGTATCTGAAATGGGAAGATTGTGGAGGCTGAGTCGTAAATAAAATAGGTGGTATATTTCAGTTCATTGGTGGGATACTGGGAAAATGCAATTAGTCTGAAAAGGAGGTAACTAACAAAACACTTGTATGTCCCTTCCTAGTATACTGTTTAAATGTGTGGGATCCACAGACACTGATTTCCAAGATGGTGGCGAGTGTAAAAGTAATTCGTGTATCCCCGCGAGAAAAAGTAAATTTCGGTAGTAAAAATAATACGTGTGTAAATTGTAAGGACGAGATCTCGAAGCTAAACGAACGAATATCCAGTTTACAAATGATAATCGGTTCTTTAAAGCTGGACATACAGAAACTTCTTGCAGAAAAACGTGAGTCACTGAAGAAGCAAGAAGACTCGACCTCTGCACACAAGTGGCAAACAATGACGGGAGAAAACTGCACTCGGAAAGTACAAACCCAAAATAGCAGTGAAACTTCAGTATGTATAAACAGTGAAACTTTAATGCATAAAAACTGCACTCAGAAAGTACAATCTCAAAGCAGCAGTGAAACTTCAATGTGTATAAACAGTGAAACTTTAATGCATAAAAACTGTCAAACTAGAACGTGTAACGACCTTGTGAGAGTATTCACTACTGAAGATTCAATGAACACGCCAGCCGAAGTCGAAAAGTTACGAAATGAACCACAAAAAGTAAACAAACCGTTGCACGGTGAACTTCCGACTGCTAACATTGTAAAATACGGAAAAATATGTGTGTTGGGCGATAGCCACGGCCATGGAATTGCCGCAGTGCTAACGGAAAAATACAATTACAGGGCAAACGGTTTCGTGAAGCCTGGGGCTCCATTAAGTGAACTGAAAAACCTTACAAAATTACTTGAAGTAACTAGTTTGTGTAAGGATGACTTTATTGTATTGCTGGGAGGATCAAATGACATATATAGAAATGAGTCGTTCAAGGCTAGCACAGAATTGAGAAAATGCCTCTCAATAATTTATCTCACACGAATGTACTCATTGTAAATATCCCGCATCGTCATGATTTACCGAGGTGGTCATGTGTAAACAGTGAAATTCATGCCGCAAACAAGAGTTTCAGTGAAATATGTACTCACTTTGTAAATATAGATGTTACTGACATAAACAGTTTGGAGCGAAGGCTCCATACAGTTCACGGTCTTCATTTGAATGCATTAGGAAAGGAGGTACTTACGGAAAAAATTTTTACTCGTATTTCGCGGTGCAACAAAGTACCCAGGACAAGTGGAAATCGATCGCAAGTAACAAAGCGTTCTTTTCATGCAGCGAACAATATAGCCATCAATATAGCCATCAATATAGCCATCAACAGGCCAGAAAGTAACATTCAAGCTGGGAAACAAACTCAAATTACGAAATGGTTCAAGCCAAAAAGAAATGAAGCACAAATTTTGCAAGCTCCAAAAATACCAGAAGACAAACAAGCTGCTGTACGTGTGTCTTCCAGAACGGAAAGCTCCAGAGCGGAACAGTGATTTTTTATGGCTGGCACCAGGGAAATCACTTCAGCACCATCCAGACCCAGTGCCATCAATAATGTAACTATGGTTGTAAGTACACAATATCAAAGTGACAAAGAAATGTACAAGCCAAGTGAGCAAGGTGATGGGCTGCTACAGAAGAATCCAGACCTACCCTTTTGTGAGGATGGCTCATTATTAAATATTAGGTCTTTAAAAAATAAAATTGATGATCTTAGTAGTAACTATATAATGCATTGTAATATAAATGGTTTAAGTGCTGAATACTCATGTGACAGAAGCTCTAAGTTAGATGAGCTACAATTTTTTTTATCTGAATTTCTAACTGTTAAAGTAATTTGTTTAAATGAACACTGGCTTAGTAGTGATACCATAAAAATCTTAAATAAAATTGAAAACTTCAAGGTAGCTACCAGCTTTTGTAGGATAAATAAGTCACAGGGAGGTTCATGCATACTCATTCATTCTGATTTAGATTACCATGTAAGATGTGACTTCAATTGTTTTAATGAAGAGTGTATTTTTGAAAGTTGCTGTGTTGAGTTAAAGGACTTAAATGTTGTTATAATACCAATTTATAGAATCCCAGGGAAGCTGACAACTGAGCATTTCCTACATAAATTTCAGAGTTTGTTAGAATGCCTCAGTAAAGAAAAGAGGAAAAAAATTGTGGTTGCTGCTGATTTCAACATCAATGTGTTGAATGCAACATGTGAGGTATCAAAATTTACAGACTTAATAAAAAAAAAATATGGCTTCAAATTAATTTTTTCTGAATCTACAATAGAAAATGTTCAGTCAGCTACATGCATTGACAATATTTTAACGAATTACGTATTTGAAGATGGATATAAATTTTGTCTAGATCTAGGAATTTCTGATCATTCAGCATTATTCATTGAGCTACCCAGAGCAGGTAGAGAAGTCCCATGTAAAAAAGCTTATGTAAAAAGGATCTTCCACCAAGAAACTTTGACTCTATTCCATGATAAGCTTAAGGAGACAGAATGGCACTTTGATAAAAATATTTCATGCACGGCAAATTTTGAAGAATTTCTAAGGGATTTTCTAAGTGTTTTCATTGAAATGTTTCCACAAAAAACTTATTTTAATAAAATGACAAAATTAAAATGGATCACTAAAGGTACAAAAATCTCCAGTGCTAAGAAAAGGCAGCTACATAAGGAACTAAGACATAATAAAAAAAATTGAATATGTTAAATGATACAAAAGTACATTTAAGAAAGTTGTCAAAGCAGCAAAGCAAATGACAAATAATAAATTAATCTTAAAACATGAGAATAAATCAAAGGCAGTGTGGTCACTTGTAAAACACGAATTAGGTATCAAAGCCTCTAGACATGGAATTAGTACAATTAAGCTTGAAGACGAGATCATTGTAAATCCGGCTCAAATTTCAGAATGCTTCAATGAGTTCTTCATTAATGTAGTGAAACCAGAGGTTAATGTTGCAGATTCTGAGAAAAATGTATGTCCCTTTGGACTAAATCATAATTCTGAATGCCTCACAAAATTCAAAACAGTTTCAACAATAGATGTAGAAAAAATTATATTAAAACTAAAAACCAAAATTCTGCAGGTTGGAATGGAATACAAGCAAAAGTCCTTAAATTTGTGTGTAAAATAATAGGATACCCACTGTCTAAAATAATGAACCAATCCTTTGAGCAAAGAAGCTTCCCAGAGGTGCTGAAGTATGCGGAAGTAAAACCGTTGCTCAAAAAAGGGTCAAGAGAGGATATGGGGAATTATCGTCCCATCTCCCTCCTTCCAGTCCTATCAAAAATCTTTGAAAATGCTGCTGCTATGCAGATTCGAAATTTTATGGAGAAATATGATATTATTACGGAAAACCAATTTGGTTTCCAGTGTGGCAAAAGTACTACTGATGCAATTAACAAGTTTATTGACAAGATCAGCACATCATTAGACAACCATAATAAAGTTGCAGGAATCTTTTGTGATCTCACAAAAGCCTTTGACCCTGTAAATCATGCACTGCTTATCTATAAGCTTGACAAGTATGGGATCAAGGGTAATGTTCTAAATTGGCTTACTTCATACTTATCAAATAGGAAACAACGAGTGATTGTCTCATCAAATGCAGCAAATTACTATTCAAAATGGAAAACAGTAGCCCAAGGTGTCCCTCAAGGCTCGATTCTAGGACCTATTTTGTTCTTGTTCTATGTTAATGATTTACCGAACAATATAAATGCTCCATCGATTTTATTTGCAGATGACACATCTGTATTAATTGAAAACCAGGAGCCAGAAAACATCCCTCTCTACATAATAAACACAATGAACAAACTAGAAACATAGTTCCAACTGAATGGATTAAAATTGAACATCCCCAAAACCCACATGGTCCAGTTCGGAACAGAACAGTCAAAGCCCCAAGAAATTAAAATAACTCATAACAATCAGGATGTAGAAGATGTAGATTCTGTGAAGCTTTTAGGTTTAAACCTAGATAAAAATTTAAATTGGAATAAACATGTTGACTACCTGTTAAACAAATTATGTAGCTTTGCATTTGCTATGCAAATATTAGCTGATGCAACAGACATGAATACAAGGAAAATTGCGTACCACAGCTACTTTTGATAAGTTGTAAGGTATGGTATTATTTTTTGGGGAAATTCAAGCAATATATTGCGCATACTAAAGTTACAGAAAAGAATAATAAGGAACATGTGTACTGCCCATCCAAGGACATCATGTCGCCCACTATTTGAAAAACAACAGTTATTAACAGTTCCTTCCTTATACATCTATGATATTATCATCTTTCTACATAGCAATTTAGAGTTATTCAAGAAAAACTGTTTCAATCACGCATATAACATGAGAAACAAAGACAATTTTATGCTTCCCACTCATCGCTTAAACCTATATGCGCAGTCTCCTCAGTATATGGCAATGAAAATTCATAACAAGCTAAAAGGAAAGAATGTTCTGAGTATGAACCTAGAGACACTGAAAACAAAGCTATATGATATACTTGTCAAGCGCTGCTACTACACTGTTGTGGAGTTCTTGAAGGATGAACTGAACATTTGAGCAGGATAAATTTACATATAGTCTTGTGTGTAAATTTAGCTGTCCTTCACAAAAGGGAGGAAAGAAAAGTGTTATCCATTTTTTGACGTGTCTCCTGTACACTAATCATATGATTAGAAATTGTATGTTATGAGACGAATAAAACACTATTCACTATACTTAATATGACTAACAGTGAATAATGAATTTATCAAAAGAACGGCAGTGAGGAAATCACAGATTCATTTGACCCATGGGAGAGCAGTGCCAAAATCCTGAGAAGCTTCAACTGACAGATGCTACAACACAGTGAACTATCCTGCAAAAGCCCACTTTCCAAGTTTCAGGTACCAGCATTTAAGCAGTCATTTTTCTCTCACTCCATTCGTGAATACAGGTATTTTTGTAGATTTATTGTATTTTTAAATGAACAGTATCCACCATTTTTACAGAGGGAAATAAAGTAGTGACCATAAGTAAAGATTTTAAAAAGCTATGGATCATGTATGAATAAAAGGGAAATATATGAGAAATACACATAAATCATGGAACACAGTTTTGGAGACATTAGGACACTCAACTTAACCCTTTGTTGCCTGACGGTACTTAAAAGTACCAGTAAGTTTTGACTCTCATTATTTTCTCGTGGTGCAGTTTCGTGATCTGAGAGCCTGTCGGTACGTAACAGTAACTCTGCTCTACTGTTTCATAGATGTTATTGTGCAATACATAGACCTCTCTGGCGGTCAGAGCTTGAAATTGTTTTTCGCACGCTGCTGTGAAAACAGAAGATTGTATGTGCTTGTTTCCATGGAGTTGCCTGAATTTGTGCGCAATTTATTGAAACTTCCGTTGAGTTTTCCATTGTACGTACTTACCTTCTTTGTTTTTTTATAATAGATTGAACCATTACGTTACAAGTGAATGACATAAAGTGGAAAATATAAGGCGGACTTATTAGTACCGTCAGGTTGTGCGAACACTTTATTGTAGCAACAATGCGTTACTTCTCACTAGTTGTTCTGTCCACTTTTTCTCACACAGAAATCGGTAAATACATTTGCCTGTGGAACAATTAGAACAAACAGGAAAGGTTTGCCAAGGAATTTACCTAAAGAAAAATGTCTAAATCCAATCACAGAGAGTCATCTTTAGACCTAACAGTATTTCAATGGAAGGAAAATAAAGTAGAGTATTTTGCGTCAAACTTTCATGGCACTGAACAGAGCGTAGTGACAAGAAAACAGAAAGATGGAACTAGTATGACTATACCATGTCCAGTTATTGTATGTGATTACAACAAAAACATGGGTGGTGTGGACCATGCAGACAGATTACGTTCAACTTCTGGTCTTGACAAGCGATCAAAGAAATGGTGGCACCGTCTCTTCTGGGGAGCAATAGAAACTGCTTTTGTCAATGCTTACGCCATTTTCAGTGACTTACATGGGGCACTGCCACTGCTGGAATTCAGGCGTGTTGTGGCACTAGGGCTAATGAATGAACAGCAAGTGCCAAATCTCAAGAAGAGAAACTCTTGTAAAGATGAAATAACTCTCCCAAAGAGAAGGAAGGGTAACTTTGCTCTTCTGAAGGATGTACGTCTTGGCAACCGAGGAAACCATTTTGTAGTGTTCGGTTGTAAAAGAGGACGATGCGAAATGTGTGCGAAAAATAAAATTCAGCCGAGACCACATTCACAATGTAGTACATGTAAAGTGTATTTGTGCTGCAATGAGAAAAAGAACTGTTTCCTACAATTTCATGAGGTATCACTAAATATGTGATATGTACATACTGTCAAAAATGTATAGCTAAGTTACTATGTATTGTGAAGTTGCTCTAGAATAAATTTATGCGAAATTTTAAAAAAAATTCAGAAATATCATATTTCTGTAAATTAATTTTCTAATGTAAAAGTATTTAATATTTATGTGGAATAAAGTACAAGTTACAAAAATTTGAGCATTTTTCTGTGAATGTTGTGATTCTGTCCATGGAGTCTGACGGTACTTCTGAGTACCAGGTGAGAAAAAAGTTGTGAAAAATAAAATAAAATTTTACAAAAAATCCTACCGTCATTTGAGGCCACAATAGCATAAATTCTGCAAAGAAAATGTTAAAAAGTAAATTTTTTCTTATGTCAGGAAACAAAGGGTTAAGTTTACTTGAAGTTGGTAACATTTTTCTGGATGCTGTGGTCTTTTTGGAACACATTGCAATATTACATGATGCATCTTCATCAAACCCCACATACAACACTCTGATGAACTCCAAATGGAATTTTATAACTGGCATTTCAGTTCCAATTGGTTCTTTTGTAGCTCACATTTCACCTAGAACACTTCGCAATGATCAATACGAAAACCATGTGGTGGACTGACTGTACTAACTAAAAACTAAAGGTGTATTCTATCCTCTAGTCTACATCTTCTCTCTATAGGAGTTATCAGTAAGTGTAATGCTTAGATTGAGGGCATTTGAGGACTGAACCATTAGCTACAAATGGGCTAATGTGTTAGAGGCTGGATGCTAAACTTTTGACCACAACAACTTAACGTGTTAAACTTCAGTGAAAAGGCTAACACTTTTAGTTGCAATGTTATTATGACAGAAGATGTGCTACTATCTAAAAAAAAAGCTTAATTACCTACAAATAAAAATATATTGTAGAACATACACACCAGAAAAGGGAGAGTCAGAGTAATATTTGCAATTTTTCAACATGTTCCTACAGTCAAGTCAATTCAAAAGGTGTGAAATTTATTTACTCACTTGGAAATAAAACTGTTACTTGATACACTGTTCATAAATACTTACTTTAGATATAGTCATTTCTGGGTGATAATAATCATAGAGTTTCACATTGGCTGGAGAGGGGTTTTCTATTTCCATTTCTTGCATTACCATAAAACTAATACACTGTCTTTTGTTGGAAACCTCTTCAAAGTAAAAATTCACTTTATTTATTTCTTCTTCCCACCTCTTCAAGGCTGGAAAAATATGATAAATAAGGAAATGAAAACAAATACTGTAAGTATTACACCATTAAAAATAGTTGTAATGTACCAACAAACACAGAAAGGTGGAACTATCCACTTGTTCTTGTACCATTCCTGAAAGCTATATATTTTTTTTCTTTCAGTTGATCATGGTTTGTAGAGAATTCATACAAGACTTTTGCACAAAATTAAGAAAACTGCAATGGTTGTTGAACTAATTATTCATTGTTGACAACTAGTTTTGGAGAATTATAATTTCATCTAATGGTTGTAAACAATAAAATATTATTATATCTAAAAACAAAGATGATGAGACTTACCAAACAAAAGCGCTGGCAGGTCAATAGACAAACAAACAAACACAAACATACACACAAAATTCAAGCTTTCACAACAAACGGTTGCTTCATCAGGAAAGAGGGAAGGAGACGGAAAGACGAAAGGATGTGGGTTTTAAGGGAGAGGGTAAGGAGTCATTCCAATCCCGGGAGCGGAAAGACTTACCTTAGGGGGGAAAAAGGACAGGTATACACTCGCACACACACACACACACACACATATCCATCTGCACATACACAGACACAAGCAAAATGTCTGCTTGTGTCTGCGTATGTGCGGATGGATATGTGTGTGTGTGCGCGAGTGTATACCTGTCCTTTTTCCCCCTAAGGTAAGTCTTTCCGCTCCCGGGATTGGAATGACTCGTTACCCTCTCCCTTAAAACCCACATCCTTTCATCTGTCCCTCCCCTTCCCTCTTTCCTGATGAAGCAACCATTTGTTGCGAAAGCTTGAATTTTGTGTGTATGTTTGTGTTTGTTTGTGTGTCTATCGACCTGCCAGCACTTTTGTTTGTTAAGTCTCATCATCTTTGTTTTTAGATGTATTTTTCCCACGTGGAATGTTTCCCTCTATTATATGCATATCAAAAAATATTATTAGTGTTATATGCTGTGGGTTTTTACATTTTGTGAAAATGGACATGTACAGCTGCAGTTACCCTACAAAAAGAAATCATATATGACAATTACACAAAACAGTTAATTTCTTATTCAGGACTTATTTAATCAGTATTAATTGTTCAAGATATAATATCTCAATCACTAACCATAACCCTTAGTTAAATTACCTGGAAAGAATAAGCAAAAAGAGATTTATGTAATTTCAAGGTGCTTCACGAACACACAGAGATGGAATTTGCAGTGAAATAATAGATTGTTCTGACTAAAATGATATACCTTAGTTAAAAGCCCTCATCCCTCTCTTCCTAGTAAATATTTGCTTTTCTCCTACAACTTAACGTTTAAAAAATTATCAGTAATTGTAATTTTTTTGTTTTCCAGAATGTTCCATTCTTAACAGCTGATTATTTCCAAAATTCAGTCCCATAGTTTTGTAACCCTGACATTTCTAATTACTAAAATGCTCACTTTCACTAGGAAAACTTGTTAGTTGACTAATTATTTGTACCAGAAAATTTCATTTTTTAGCCAGTTTTGACAGGTTCTTTGAATCTCCTTTGGAGTGTACATAATATTCACAACACAGCTTCCCAATATCCAACAATTAGTTAAACAGACCTTTGCTCATCATAATTTCCTTTCCACTGACGTTGAACCCTTTTAGGTTAATATCAATAACACAATTACAGGTTTTGAAGTTTTATTAATAAGCAAATCTATATCAAAAATATTATGAAAAGTATAGATTGCTACTCACCATAAAGATTCAGACAGGAACAATAAAAAGACTGTTACTCATTTAGTTTTTGGCCAGTCTTTTTGTTGCGCCTGCCTGCAACTCGGTGTATCTTTACAGTGAGTAGCAATCTATACTTTTAATAATGTTGTTGATTTTTCTACCTGGACATTGTTTTAAGCACATCTATAAATAGCTGTGCTGGATGATGCCTTAGTCAGTCCATGTTAAGCAGTCCACATGTTAACATCTCACAACTGCTAGCAATCAAAATGTACTGCTAATTAGTGAGGCAGTCAGAGTCTAATAGTCAAACTGAAAAGTACTATGATTCACAGTGACATAAAATTAGGCTAAAGGTATCAGATGTTATGTGAACATTATGTAACTATGAACCAATGTGTGTAAGTAGTATCTACACCAAAGACCCAAAGAAACTGGTACACCTGCCTAATATCATGTAGGGCCCCACCAGCAAGCAGTAGTGCTGCAACAGAGTGTGACATGGACTTAACTAATGTCTGAAGCAGTGCTGTAAGGAACTATTACCATGAATCCTGCACGGCTGTCCATAAATCCGTAAGAGTACGTGCAGGTGGAGATCTCTTCTGAACATCATGTTGCAAGGCATCCCAGATATGCTCAATAATGTTCATATCTGGGGAGTTCGGTGGTCAGCAGAAGTGTTTAAACTCAGAAGTGTGTTCCTGAAGCCACTCTGTAGCAATTTTGTATGTGTGGGGTGCCATATTGTCCGGGTGGAATTTCCCAAGTCCATCATAATGCACAATGGACATTAATGGATGCAGGTGATCAGATGGAAAGCTTACTTGTGCATCACATGTCAGAGTCATATCTAGACATACCAGGGGGTCTCATATCATTCCAACTGCACATGCCCAGCACCATTACAGAGCCTCCACCAGCTTGAACAATACCCTGCTGACATGCATGGTCCATGGATTCATGCAGTTGTCTCCATACCCGTATAGGTCCATCCAGCTCAATACAATTTGAAACAAGACTTGTCTGACCAGTCATCAACAGTCCAATGTCAGTGTTGATGGGCCCAGGCAAGGCGTAAAGCTTTGTGTCATGGAGTCATCAAGGGTGCACAAGCGGGCCTTCAGCTCTGAAAGCCCATATCAATTATGTTTCGGTGAATGCCTCAGCATTGAAATCTGAAGCAGCTTGTGGAAGGGCTATATTTTTGTCACGTTGAATGATTCTCTTCAGTCATCACTGGTCTCATTTTTGCAGGATCTTTTTCTGGCCACAGCAATGTCAGAGATTTGATGTTTTACTGGATTCCTGGTATTCATGGTACACTTGTGAGATGGTCATACGGGAAAATCCCCACTTCATCACTACTTTGGAGATGTTGTGTTCCATCACTCATGCACCAACTATAACACCACATTCGGATCACTTAAATCTTGATAACCTGCCATTGTAGCAGCAGTAACTGATCTAACAACTACGCCAGACAATTATTGTCTTATATTGGCATTGCCAACCACAGCACTGCATTCTGCCTGTTTACATATCTCTGTAATTGAATATGCATGCCTATGCCAGTTTCTTTGGAGCTTCAGTGTATATGCACCACATCCATGTAACTATGCTCTAAACTGCCACAAATGAAATCTGAAATTGTTTGCTGATGTATGAAGATTCATGATCTGGTACAAATATTGAGACTCCTGACTGTTAAATACCTTATCATTATAAAATCAGGACTGTTTTTCAATAAATGTGAAGAAATTGAAAGAGCTTTTGTGCTGCAGTTGTAGTGTTGCAGGATATTTGTAAACATCCCATCACACCATTGGAAAGCCACTGACAAGAGATGCTTGTGAGTAAATTCAATAAGGATTAATGTAGTAGGAAAGGGAAACTGTGTGTTTTCCTTTCTTGTATGCAGTGAGTGTGGGGCAGTGATGGAGCCGGAGAGAAGGGGACCAGTAAAAATGGTATTAAAACCACTAGTTGTCTGGGAGTGATTTGTGCCATGGTGCAAGAAGTGCCTGAAGCTGAGAGCCATGGAGTAAATGACATACCAACAAGGGTGTAATTAACAATTGGAGAGTGGTAGTTATTTTTCTGGTTTTTCTTTCAGGTCCTATAGTATGCATATACAGACATTTTAATGTACTGAAGAGAGTGGTATTACATTAGCAATTGTTAGTTGTGTTATGAAAAGTAATAGTGAAAATGTTGGGCAAAATATACCACTGTTTGTGAGAAGTGTGGCTATTTATTTAGCAGAACAGTAGAGAGAACTTGTGGAAGCATTTCAGGAATCTTCACTGCCGGTGGATTGACAGGGAAGTGGCACAGAAGGATCAGGACCACCAAAAAATTACTCTCTGAGAAGAGGGGATAAAGGTACTACTACTTTCACCTGATGGTGTATTGGAGTCGGCAAAATATTGCCATGTTACATTGGCCAGGATACAACTACCCACTAGTGCCGGTATAAGATCCACCACAAATCTCACAAAGAAGGAAAAATACACCCCACAGTGTAGTGTATGTTCTTTAACAAATGTCAATTTGACCCATAAATAGCAGGACCATGATACAAAAAATTGATGTGATATGAGACCACAAAAAGCAGACAACCAGATCAACAAGTTACAGCTTTCCACATAGAAGGTGGTATAAATTTTTATTACATGGTTGTTGAACAAAGAAGAATGCACAAAGCACAATTTGTTGCAAGACTAGTGGATGAAAGCACTAAGAGGAATAGTTGCATCAAACAGTCTTCCAGTGCTGTAATTCAACTACATGATCATAATTAAGAGGCCTAGTGAAGCGTATACATAGAATGTGGCAATTATAACAAAGATGTGAGATGTCTTGTCAATGATAAAACACTCGGCTTGTATGAGGGAGAGTCATTGTGTAAATCACCATCTGTCCATCAAGATGTAGAATTTGCCTGTTTCCCTAAATCACTTAAAGCAAATGTTGCAATGGTTTCCTTGAAAGGGCATGGCCACTTCCCTTTACGATCCTTCCTCAATCTGAGCTTATGCTCCACTTCTTTTGTACCTTCCTTCCTAGTCAAAAATACCATTTTCAAAGAGTGCTCCAATGTTCCAGATAGATCATTTACATAGATCAAAAACAGGTGTGAATCAAGCGCTGAACCATGTGGGACAGATTTTCTACATTTCTTCACTTTGAAGTTATTTTTATTCCTGTTGTATCATTTGTTAATGTGGCCCTCTTTTTCCTACTGTTACCACATGATTCTATCACTCAAAGAAAAGCATTTAGTTTCTCTAGTAGAATTTTATGACCTACACAGTCAAAGGGCTTGGCAAGATTACAGAAAATGCCAACAGGGTAACTTATCTTACTTATCTCTACCATGGCTGAGTTTGTGATATCATGAATTACTTTCTTGGTAGAAAAGCCATTTTATAAAACTTTCTAGAAAAGAAAGGAGATGGAGGTAGGTCTAAAACTACAGATTATTTGCATAGCTCCATTTTTATAAATGAGTATTACTACTGTGTTCTTCAGCCTTTCTAAACATCCATCCTCCCTCACAGAATTGTTACAAACGTAACTCCAGAGGGGACACTACCAAGTCAGCAAAATATTTTAGTGCTTTGGTTGCACAATAGTAATTACAGTATTTTAGTGACTTAATGAGTTTTTTTTATATCTCTGTAGCATATTATTTGTCAAATCTGATGTCTGGTGGTGAATTATGTTAAAGTATGTCTAATGCATCAGCTTTCAATGGTCTTTATTGTGTCACACTGTGTCCAGCTACATTTAGGAAGAATTCATTGGCTGTAGAAGCCAATGATTTGAATTTATTATCAGCTCCCTCACTACTAGTGTCCTCAAGGAATTGAGTATCATTTGCCTTATTAAGTTTATTCTTTTTATGCCAAATAATACTCCAAATGGCATTAAGTTTGTTCTTAAAATTTTAAATATTCCCTGAACAATACATGATTTTGTCTTTTCAGCATCACAGGAAAGGTTTTTGGGACACTGCTTGCAATGCTTCTTTAATTATTGATTACAGCTAGCTGTCTGGATAAAATGAAGTTCTCTCTTCCTGATACAAGATATTCTGATTCCAGATGTGAGCCATCCTTTTCCTCAGTTTCCACTGTAATTATTTCTGACTCTTTTTGAAGGAAAACTGCATTTATGGCACTGCAGGGGTATTTTTAGCAAAGAAATAAATTTCTCATCTACTCTGTGACCTAGGAAAATTTCTTCCCTTTGTTCACACTGTTACTTATCACTGAACAATGTAATAAGCCAGCCTGTTGATTTAGATGTACATGCATTAATGATTGTGTGTAATGCGGTGTAACATAGGATTCTACAGAATATCATGTTGCACTTTTATCCTCTTAGGCCAATGAAAGATGATCCTGGAAACTGAAAACATAGTTTATGTAATTGTTAAGTATGGAACATCCCACTACGAGCATTTTGGTTTCCGTATGTGCAGATCAAGAGCAAAAGCCACCAGCTCCAGAAATCGACAAAGCACAATGGCAATTGCACATCTCCACTGCTGGGGAGGCTTGCTTGTGGTTTGGCACCATGCCTGAAGGTGCCTTGGAAGTCTCAGAAAAAATGGTGGGCTAGCAAGAAAGTAAAAGACCAAACAGTTGAAGATCATAATTGAGAACAGTCATTCTGTCTCTTCACTATCGAATGCCAAAGCAGAACATATGGACATCATGACCTATTGTGAGCCAAAAATTATGATTGCTCCAGTTCACCCACCAATTTAAAAGAAATTTTACAGTGGAAATGCTGCTATTACAATACAGAAGAGTTAACACCAATCTGATTATATCATTACAGTAGCTTAAATAGATCAGGATTTTAAATAGATCAGGATTCTCTTTCAGCACTCAGCCCAGCTGCAGCAGAGAAGAAGCCGCACAGATTGGTTTAGTGGCACTACATAGCAGACCCGCTACAGCAGTTAGTCTCAAGAAAGGCAACCAAAAATTATTTGGAAGGTACTGCTGACACACATGTATGCAGGTGACAGATCGATTATGGAGAGTATCACACCATAGCCAATCACAAGGTTACACATCAGTAATAGTATGTTTCCCTTCTTATTTAAACCTGATTTTTGGAGCATCTTTATTGCTTCCATATGACTCACCTGGTCAGATAAATCATTTGCTATGGGCATCACATCTACTTCATGAAATACAGTTGGATTTTTAAACAAATTATCAACTGCTGTTGTACTGCATTCCTCTATTTTCACCGGAAATTTTACTGTGGAGAGCAATCCAACTGGACACCAGCTACTCTATGTACACTTAATCAGAGCCATCTGAGATAAAATCATTACTAAAATCTCCACACATTTCCCAGTTACTTCTACTGTGTTTATTATTTCCTCCCTAATTGCATAGTGAAGATTAAAACATTTGTTGTTGGAGACCTGAACACCGCCAGAATCAGTGCTTTCTGTGGTCTGGGGCTTTATCCTAATCTTTGTGTCTGTAACCATCCCCTCTTACCTAATAATACATTCACAGTAATGATGCGCCAACTTTTATCTCTACAGGTGTATCTTTTCAGTTTCTGTGGCTTTCTATGATTTTCTGTCCTTTGGAACACATCTGTAGAAATCCCTTTAGATTTTCCAGTTTTGTTTGGTGACATAGCATGCTCATCACATGCTTTTATGTTCTAATGGAAAAGTCCATATTTATTATGATTTTTGCCTTCTGTACAACCAAAGCTACCATTTTTTCTTTCTAAAATCAGTATTTCAATTGTCTATAGTTATTCAGCAGGTTTGTTTTTCAGGAGAAACACTTGTGTCATTTATAAATGTTGCAAGAGTTAGCTAAATGTCAGGTCACTAAATATTTTTAACGAAAGATGGCATTTCATGTTTCTGATTTAGCTGGCATTCAGGCACAGATTGGGATTGGGTCAAGTTTTGTTTGCTTAAAAAATGTAAATTCAATAAACATTTTAGTAAAATATGGTACTATAATTAGTTATATTTTATTCACTGCCTCCCTTGTCTAGTGATTAGCAATGCTCACTACTAACAAGGAGCTCCTAGGTTTGATTCTGGTGACCACCTCTTTTTTTTTTCAATTCTGGGAAGGCCAGGACATGGGTCCACTCAGTTTCATGAGAGCAAGAGAAAAGCTGATTGATAAGATAAGGGTCAAAACTGCCACACACAATGAAGAGTGGAGAAAAACAGAAAGGCTTGCATCAAGATAGTGACCACATGACTACATATTCCACATAGATGAAAACCTTGTAACTGCTCTTTATAAAATATTAACTTTTTTTTACTACAATACTAGAGCACTTAGTTTTGTTGTTTTAAAAGACACATATTAACAATATCTGACATTTAATTGCTGTAAATGCATGTGTTCTGAGACTTATACAGCTGCCAAAATACCGAAACTAATCTTCTAATTAACTATTACTTCCACAGCAGCAGTTAATCATTAAAATATCAAACTTTGTTGTGCTTACAATTTCCAATTATCCTTTCAATATTGTTCCTGCCAAATATAGTTTCAATTTAGTTCATGCCATTCTACTACTCTTCCCCTAGAACTACTATATTCTATTTCTACTTCATTTCCAGGAACAATTCAAACTTGTTTACCTGAAAATGTTAATGTGGCCTAGTTGCCCTCAATTTTCACTTCCAGTTCTTTAACCCATGAATATTCAAAATTTCTAGAATAGTAGGAGTGGCATAAATCTCTGTCGCCTTCATCTCTGGCACTGTCTACAATTCCACTTGCCAGCTTCAAAGATTTCTCTAATTATTTTTTCCCTAAACCACAATCTGGCATACCCAGATTGACTAATCTACTATAACATCCACATGCAACCATGAACTAGTACCAGCAAGGACTGAGGTAAAGGCAAGGGACGACAGGCATGAAATGCTAAGACTGAAACAAAACACTATTAATCTCATAAAATTTGAAAATGAAGGAAACTTCCACCAAGAGCTCAAGTTAAAATTTCAAGATTCAGCAGAAGAAGGTCTGGCAAAAACAATTTTTCAAGTGTAGAAGAAGTTGGTGGCTCAAATAAGAGTAATGGTCCATTTAGAAAGTTTTGTGATAAAACTAGAAATTTCCTCAAACTGAGAGGGAAAGTTAATATTCAATCTGATAATATGCATGAGGCCATACTAAGATCTACTTTAGAGAACAACAAAAGTTTAAATAAAGCTGAACAGAAGTTCGTGACTGACCAGAAGTAGGTTATTGCAGTAGATGGAGACAATGGTAGACTTACTGATAAGAAAAGAATTTATCTGGACATATTTCATTGGCAAGTCAAATATGCTATTGATAACTTGAAAAAGGGCATTGCTCCTAATTATGATGCATTGTCTGTTCATATTTTGAGGTACTCTGCTGAGGATATTTACAAGCACTTGCTAAAAATCTTTACTTCCATCTGCTGACTGTGCATCAATTGCAGCCTCATGGAAGAGAGCAATGATAACAGTGCCCCACAACCCAAAGAAAGAAACATTAACAACATAAATACTATTGTCCCATAGGCCACATCCATACGTTGTACAGAGTTTTTACAATAATACTGTTAAATCATATCAATCCCATCCTTGACACAGCTCAACCCTTTGAGCAGGCTGGATTTTGCAGCAGCTTCAATGTGCTAGATCAAATTTTTATTCTCTGGGAAGTGATTATCAGAGCAAACAAATACCAGATGCCTCTATGCACAGTGTTTTATGGACTCTAATATGCACCTTCATTTTTAATGACATTTTTACCATTTTGATTATTAGACTGCAAAGCTAGAAAAAAACGAATCTTAATTTATAAAACTGAACTGAACTTTAAAATCCCTGAGAATTGTCATCTTCTATTTTTGGCAATTTTGCATTCAATCCTCTCTTTCTTTCATTCTTTCTTTCTTTGTACTAGCCCACCAATTGTGAATGGTTTTTTCTGTTTGTGATTTGATTTGATTTATTTCGTGTTCCATAGGTCCAACTGTGTTGGATACAAAGGACGTGGAACGAGTCAGTTTTTTACAAATACAATCTGATAATCTTATAGCATATACAGAAATTTGAGTAAATAATTATATAAAAATTTGTACAGTAAATTCTTTGGGCAGCAATACAGAAAAAGAAAATACATATTTTCTTAGAATCATCAAAACACTACAGAAAACAGATACGGAGCACACACAGACACAGAGCTCAGGCTAAATAAAATTCTTAGTGGCATTATGTCAACTTGTATTATATAATATTAAAATATTACAATTTATTTAGTTAAAAATTCATCTAGACTGTAAAAAGCTTTTTCTAGCAGAAACATTTTTAGTGCTTTCTTAAACTCACTCTTGTTATGAATCTTTGTCTTTATTTCGGGAGGAAGAGCGTTGAAGAGTTTTGCTCCAGTGTAGTGGACACCCTTTTGTGCCAAGCTCAAATTTCTAAGTTCACTGTGTATGTCATTCTTCCTCTGTGTGTTATGCTCATGATAATTACTGTTTGGTTGAAATATATCTATATTTTTACGAACAAAACACATGCGGGAAAAAATATATTGGCATGTAGTTGTGTATATTTTAAGATTACGAAAACTATTTCTACAAGAGTCTCTTGGGCGCAATCCACATATAATTCTTAAGGCTCGCTTCTGTGCTGTGCAATGAACACTTTCCTTGCTAATGGCTGGTTGCCCCAAAAAATAATTCCGTACTCAATGAGACAATGAAAATAGCCATAATATGCCACTTTTGCAGTGTTAGGTTCAACACATGTAGTGACAACCCGTAAAGCATAGGTAGCAGAGCTAAGCCTCTTACAGAGATCAATAATATGTGAAGACCAGTTCATTTTCTTGTCAATGTGCACTCCAAGAAATTTTGTTGTTTCCGTTCTAACTATTGGTTGATTGCCACATGTCACACTTATCTCTCTCTCTTTTTCTGTTTTTGTACAGAATTGAATAAAGCTGGTCTTACTGGAATTTAATGAGAGACCATTCACCTTGAACCAATTAACCATATCTGAGAGTATGTCATTAATGAGTTCCTCAAGATTGTTGTCTGTTCTACTGCTCATAAAAATTGTGGTATCATCAGCAAATAATGTAAATTTACACGGCAGGCTTGTACATGATGGTAGATCATTTATAAAAATCAGGAATAATAGTGGCCCAAGAGTTGAGCCTTGGGGCACTCCACATGTAATGGAACTCCATTCAGAATCTGAGGAAGTGTCATATACTCCACCCGAGCTATTCAACACAACTTTTTGTTTTCTGTCTTGGAGGTACGACTGTAGCCAATTGCCTGCAACACCACTTATTCCTGCTAATTTTGCTTTTTGCAAGAGAATCTGGTGATCAACACAGTCAAATGCTTTGGATAAATCACAGAAGACACCAAGTGCTAGCATTTTTTCATTAAGGGTTTCTAGGACTTCATTTGCAAGTGCGTAGACTGCGTCTTCTGTTGAACAGCCCTTTTGAAAGCCAAATTGGCTCTTGCTGAGAACTCCATTCTTCATGAGATGATCAGTAATTCTTACATGTATTAGCTTTTCTAGAATTTTGGAGAAAGCTGTCAGCAAAGAGATAGGTCGATAGTTAGTTAGTTCAGCTTTATCGCCCTTTTTGTACAGGGGCTTCACAATGGCACACTTAAGTCTACTGGTAACAACACCTTTCTGAAGGGAAGCATTGAAAATATGAGAGAGTATGTCTCTTATCCACACACAAGAATATTTCAATAACTTACTAGATATATTATCAACCCCTGCAGAATTCGTACTTTTTAGAGACATGATGATTTTTTGAATTTCTTCTACAGTGACAGGATTAAGGTGCATTTCTGAAATTGTGTTTGAATATACGGCTTGACAAAGAGTTACAGCTTCATCAACATCGGGCTTGCAACCAATCTGTTGAGTTACTGATAGGAAGTGTTTATTAAAAATCTCAGCCACTGTTTTGGGGTTATCTACTAGGATACCTTCATATCTGATATTATTTATATCTTCTTTACTTGTTGTATCTCTTCCTGTTTCTTTTTTTACAATGCTCCAAATTGCTTTTATTTTATTATTAGAATTATCTATTTTCTTCTCATAATAAAGGGCTTTTGATTTCTGTATTAGTTTCTTCAAAATTTTACAGTATATTCTATAGTGTTCCCATTTTTCTACATCTTTACAGAATCTTATTGCAGTATAAGTTTCCCTTTTGGTTTTACATGACTGTTTTATACCTTTTGTAACCCAAGGCTTGCTTACAGAATTGGAAGCACTGTTTCTGACCCATTTCTTGGGAAATATTTCTTCAAAAAGAGCACAGAATTCATTTATAAAACAGTTAAATTTAGTATCAACATCATCATGGCTATATACTACGACCAATCCATTTGCTGCAACCTGTGGTTGAAAGTTCCTTTCGCCTCTTCATTAATTACTCTTATGAATTTCCACCGAGGAAATTCTTTTTTGAACAGAATAACGTCATAAATAGTGAGAATTTGTCCATCATGATCTGAAAGCCCACTTATAACCTGCCTGACAATATAATTCTGATGTCTATTTACATCTAAAAAATGTTGTCTATCATAGTTTGGCACTCGGATGTAATTCTTGTTGGGAAGTTTATTACTGATGTCAGATTGTGTAAGGTCATCACAATCTCAAAGTCTATTTTATTCTTATTTTCTGTCAAAAAGTTTATATTGAAATCACCTAATACTGCAATATCCTTCGCTTTTGAAAGTAACCATGACAGAAGGAGTTCCATCGAATGCAGAAAAGTTTTTACGTCACCTGAAGGAGCCCTGTAGACAGCCAACATTATTATTGAGTAGAATTTAGTTGTTATTTCTGTGGCACATGCCTCAAATTGTTGTTCCACACAATATTTCTTAATATCTATAGCTTTGTATGCTACACTATCCTTAACATAAATTGCTACTCCACCTTTATCTTTACTTTCCCTACAGTAGTATGTTACTAAAGTATAACTTACTATAGATGGCAAGGCACATTTATCAGTAACATGGTGCTCAGTTAAACACAAAATCTGGGCATTATTTATACTGTCCTTTTCACTAATGTTAATAAGGAGTTGATCTGTTTTGTTTAAGAGGCCCCTTATATTTTGATGAAAGAAAGAGATGCCTTCCTCTTGCTTTTTCATTCTATTAGTGCTGTTACCTGACTGAGAATCCATTGGAGTCTGCCTTGAGGCAGGAGAGAGGAGACACCTGACACTACCTGCTGTTGTCCCTTCTTTTTCTTCAGGCCCACACATAAAAAATCGTTGAGATGAGAAGGAGGCTCAGCATTTCTTCTGTCCAACAGCCTTCTATTTGTTGTTGTTGATGGTGGTGCTGTTTCTGACACTTCAAATGTTGGTTCTATCACTACTGCTGTGTTTCCTTGTGAACTTGGAGTCTTCTCGTTTTTGTTATTTTCGTCTAAAATAATACTTGGCTGATGAGGAACAGTAGTTCTTTTGTTGTTGAAATCGTTTCCATTGTTCTTTCTGTTAAAATTTGGTCTTTTTTTACATGTTTTGCTGCTGCTGATGAAGTTTCTAACGAATTTTTTTGAAGCATTTTCGTTAAGGAGTCAGACGATGGCAATGCAATTATCGTTTTGGTTTTGAATTTATTTTGGTGGTTTTTTATTGCCCTGGTTATCAGGCTTGTCAGATATTCTTTCCCCAAGCCATTCAGGTGAAGTCCGTGTTGCGTGTGGAATCTACGTCCAATACTGCTTACATCAATGCATTTCACGTTTTTAAAATGTCTACAGATTTTTGCAAACTGACTTTTGGCACTTTCTATTTCCCTGTTAACACATGACCATCTTACAAGATCATAGCGATGCGGAATATTGACAAGTATTACGTTAGTGTGAGTGAGGTTCCTCAGACACTGTTTAAGATTGCGCGTTGAACTCGCTGTTTCATTTTTGTAGACATCGTTTGCGCCTCCCATAAGTACAATGAAGTCTTTATCATGCAGATTTTTTGCCTCTGTGGATTCGATCATTTTTTTTAATTTCGCTAAGTGGGGCTCCCAGTTTCACTATACCACACGCAAATGTTTTAGTTGTTTCTTTTTAGTTTACTTGGAAGTCCACGACCATGGCTGTCTGAAAACACAAACAGTTTCCTGTTATTGGAGTTCACAATTTGCGAATCGTTTTGTATTGTTTTACTACACACTTCGACACAATTTTTGGTCGGCACATTTATATTGACCTCCTTCACAGTTGTTTGCGTCAGTAACTTTTCTTCTCTTACCTTATTCCCCAAAGTGCCTTTTTGCTTTTCCCATCGTTCATGCGAACTGTAGGTAAGTTGCATTTTCACTATCGGTGATCGAAAGTACTTGAAATGTGTTTTCGTGCACAAAGCTTGCGTAACTTTCGCAGGTTTTCCGAATTTGCACTTTGGATTTGCTGTTTTTGCACTTTACATTTGACCACTTTTCCGTAACGGACGAACTATCTCGCGCAAGTTTTAGCGTGTTCAGTTCACTATTTTCTAGTTGTATTTTCGAAATGTCCGTTTTCAAACTACCGATTATGAACTGTAAGCTCGTTATGCGTTCATTCAGTTTCTTGATTTCGTCTTTACAATTTTCACACGATTTCTTTTTTACGGCAAAATTTAAATTGTTCTGGAAGGACACTTAATGTGGGTTGAAATACCACTTAGTTGCTCTGTTTCCATATTCTTGTGCATATGCTAATACTTTCAATTTATAGCCTGCATTATATCCATTCACTGACACCATAGACTTCAATGATGCATCACAGGCTAGATAGTGCTCTGGATATGTGATGGCAGGTGGGAGGGAAACAATGTTACAGAGCTTGTGAATCCCAGAAACTCATGTTTGTTGCATTGGTGCACTGCTGCTGCCAATTATGCCCAATGTTGCCATATAGACATATGTTTCCAACAGCATCAAATATATGGCCATTTTTAAGACTGGCAGTAATTTTAAATCAAACACTGGACATTTTTATATTAAGTTCAAATATAAGACACATCTTGATTTTGGATGCAATTTTTCGAAGAAAAAAGTGCATCTCATAGTCCATAAAATATGGTAAGGATTTCATAGCTCTTGAAAAAGCCTTTGTTTCAGTTAGCCATTGTGCTGTCATGCAAGTCTTAGCTAAGCAAAGGGCGGAGGTGACCTATATTAAAATTCTGTACCACACATACAAAACTTCTACAGCTTTTTTTAGTGTCAGGGAATCAACATGGCTGTTTTCAGTTTACAGAGAAGTGAAACAAGGTGATCCCATCTCTTGCAAGGTGTTCTCTGCCATCCTGGAAATGGCAATATCAAAATTTAACTGAGAAGGAAAATGAATTAGAATCAGTGGGAAGAGACTTTACTACCTGAGATTTGCAGATGATATTGTACTATTGGCAAATGATTGAATAACTACAGACATTGGTGTCAGATCTCACCTCAGAATGCCAGGTATCTTTTCATTGAAAGTACCAACTAACAATAGAAAAGTTTCGTCTAATAAATAAATCACTGAAAAAAAACTTACAACTCAAGAACACACTACTGGAAATTGTCGTAGAATATATCTATCTTGGGAATCTTGTAAATATGGGAGACATAAGATCAGATGCCTTTTGATGCCTCAAGCTAGGCTGACAAACATTTGGTAGACATTCAATCATATCAAACCTGGCAGTAAAACTAGGGGGAAAAATTGGTTTTCAAATGATTCATTCTCCCACTTTTGACTGATGGATGTGATTCCTAGAGACTTCAAGAATATACAAGCAGAAGCGTAGAACGGTACAGCAAGGCATGGAAAAGTCTAAGCTAGGATTTACTGTGAAAGAAGAAAAAAGACAGAAGGCACCATATCAATTACCAATGTCAAGGACATCCTGGAGAATGAAAAAGGCAGTGCTGGAATGGAGTCCAAGGGAAACTGAGAGAGACTGTGAGGAAGGTCACCAGATTGATGTGAAATGAGAGCCATGGAAGATGACTGGAGTAAACTGGCCCATGGAAGAAGTAGTTACAGACATACCTGAGATTAGTACTTGGGGAGGCAACATTGTTGAATGATAGAAATGGCTCATGATGATGATGTCTCTTCTGAATATTTAGGCTAAATTTTAATTTTCCAGGATTAGCTATTTCACTTTGAACTTGCAATGTTCACAAATCTGAGAATTTAGTGATGTGTTTAATATCAAATTCTACATCACTGCTTTCAGTCACTTAACTGAGAAATTATATTAATATTAAAAAAAACCTGCTATATTAGGCCTATGCCTTGGTTAAAATCACAGTTTCACTGAAAGTACCAACTACTGAAGAATTCTCAGTTAAATAAATGGTTTCTGTTTGATGCCCATTCTTGTATGGTCATCTTTTACAGAGTTACAACTATGCTGAAACTAACTTACAAGGGAACCTCCCCATCGCACCCCCCTCAGATTTAGTTATAAGTTGGCAAAGTGAATAGGCCTTGAAAAACTGGACACAGATCAATCGAGAAAACAGGAAGAAGTTGTGTGGAACTAGGAAAAAAATAAGCAAAATATACGAACTGAGTAGTCCATGCGCAACATTAGCAACATTAAGGATACTGTGAGCTCAGGAGCTCCGTGGTCCCATGGTTAGCGTGAGCAGCTCTGGAGGGAGAGGTCCTTGGTTCAAGTCTTCCATCGGGTGAAAATTTTACTTTCTTTATTCTCGCAAAGTTATGATCCGTCCGTTTGTTCATTGACGTCTCTGTTCACTGTAATAAGTTTAGTGTCTGTGTTTTGCCACCGCACCGCAAAACCGTGCGATTAGTAGACGAAATGACGTGCCTCTCCAGTGGGCACCAAAAACATTTGCTCGCAAGGTCATAAGTCAACCGATTCCTCCACAGGACAACACGTCTGATATATTCTATACGACACTGGTGACGGCATGTGCGTCACCTGACAGGAATATGTTGTCGACCTATCTAACTTGTACACTTGGCGAATGGGTAAAAAGATTCTTCTACCTTGCCGATTTAGGTTTTCTTGTGGATGTGATAATCACTCCCAAAAAAGTGATGAAAACATAAGAGTTTGTCACATGAACTGCAACAAATGACTGCAACAGTTTCACAGTCGCACAGTTTTCCCTGTGCTCTGTCAAAACATATTTTTCTAACGTTTTCAAATTTTTCCGTGTGTAGACCGTCCAATCCTGCATGTGTCCAAGCAAATCTGAACATGTCCTGGAATTTTGGAGAGCGAAGTTGATTATGTTTGAGTGCCTTAACTTTGATAATAGTCTGAAAATAAAAAAAATTTCGCACGAGGGAGGCTTGAACCAAAGCCCTTTCGTTTCACAGCTGATCACGCTAACCACGGGACCACAGTGCTTCGGAGCTCCAGTTCCCTTGATGCTGCCTATCTTGCGCATGGACTACTCAGTTTGTATGTTTTGCTTATTTTTTTTAATAGTTCCACACAACTTCTTCCAGTTTTCTCGATTGATCTGTGTTCAGTTTTTCAAGGCCTATCCACTGTGCCAACTTGTAATTAAATCTGAAGGGGGTGCGATGGGGAGGTTCCCTTGTTAGAAATTACTTTAATACTTTCATACCCCATTTTTATTTATTATATTGAAGTTAATGTTTTACATATGGAGAATTATATCAATCTGTAATCAAAATAATTGCTTTATGAGATCAGTGTGACTACGAGCTAAACTTAATATGATAATTTAATGTTGTCACACATACTTGTACTTTTCTCATTTGATAATCTTTGTAGTGAAGCTCTATTTGGAGCATATCCTGTGACCATGGAAACTTCCACAACTGCCATATTCGATGTCTGATGTGTCAACTTGTATCGAAGACATACTTCAAGTCTTTGTACTGTACACAAGTCTACAGATGCAACAGGTCCTGTTTCCACATCAAGCTCAAATACATCACTGCCAGATGGTGTTTTCACATTGTACTGAAGTGAGGCCTGTAAAAGATGGCACAGCAGCATTGTAAGGTAGTAAAATAACGAGTACCTCAAATACACAGTATATACCTTCCATTTTATCTGTAATTTACTATGAGATATTCAATTTCCTCAATATGAAATTATTCAAAGGAGACTATTCCAAACTGCAAATGAAGTTGTAGATATAGCTTAGCTATGTTGTTACCTGCACTAATGCACACCCATGACCGTATGCTTCAATAACAACTCCTGTTGGCAGGACTGGTATGTATTGTTGTTTCTGTAACATTCGGTCCTGTTTGCTGATATGAAATCTATGATCCATTTCAGTTGCCATCACCCTTAGTGTAACATCTGTAGCACTTGCTGGCATTGACATAGCAAATTTTGCAAGAGCTTCAAGTGCAACAATTGTATCCTGAAACATAATTATTTGAACATAACACAGGGTAGAGAAAAATCTAATATCATATAAAAATAATCAAAATCTTTCATTCAATGTTTTGGATAAATGTGTGGGAATGGGTCAAAAACACAAGAAGAGAGAAGCAACATTTCTTAGCTGAAAAATGTTTTGGGAAACAGATAATGAAGCTGTAAACAGTGAACAACGAGGGAAATTTATATATTATATAGTGAGAATAACACAAGGATCCAGAAAGTTGAAAGGGTGTTTGTCAAATATATAACTCAAAATAACAGAACAGTGATCAGAAAATTTAGTAGCTGAAGTTATGGGATATGATGAATTGGTCAGACATAAGAAGTTTCAGAAATATTGCATATGCCAAAGTAAAGAAAATTATGTCAGAACACTTTTTTTGTCCAGTTAAAATATAAAAAGTATACATGACACAGCAATGCCAGATAAAAATCAGAAGAACATCGAAGACCCCACTTATTTAAAAGAGAACTAAAACTGAATTAATAACCAACAATTAATGTAGCACTGACAACTAGCTGGTTTATTTTCACTAAGTTAGGAGTGTTGTCTCTGTTTTCATTTACAAACACATACATTTAAGGCACTCCTGTAAGTATACCAGCAGAATGAACATTTAATGACTGTCATTCACATCATTTCTCCAAAAAAACTGTTCACACAAGAGATTCGTCTCATTTGTTCTTTTGCCTGTAATATTCCATTATTGAACTTCCACAATAATGATTAGTCCATGGGTCAGTTGGATGGAATTAAAGTCACTCTTACTGTGATTGTATGCTGTGCCACTAGCATTCTCCGTGCATGCATGGTTTTTCACAATTCGGGTCACACACAGGGACTGTACTAAGATTTTACACAGGAACTTATGTCCAGAAATAGATAATTTCCACATAACAATAAAAGCAAAATACGTCCACATTTTTACATGACAATCATCCACCTTTGCCTTTCAATAAAAAAAAGTATAATATGACAACTCACGCCAGCTGATGCACCCGCAGATCGCTATGCCATATCATCGGTCTGCTCACAAAGATGAAACATCAGCACAGCTTTTCCAAAATTCAAGCTAGCAACAAAAGACTGATGAATGAACATTCAAAATGTTCACCCATGCTTTTAAGTATTTTTAGGAATTGATAGCCAGTGAAAACACTTCTTTTCCTGCATCAGCAGGATCATAAGTACACCAAGTACTTAAAATATAGTGGAGCTGTTGATTCACATACAGGAACAACAAAAATACAAGTAAGCTTTCAGCCAAAAGGCCTTCTTCTGAATTAGAAAACATGTAAACACACATACACACAAATGCAACTAACAACATATAACCACTGTCTCTGGTTGCCGAAGCCAGAGGCGGTGGTCATGTGAGTGTGTGTTGCTTTTGCATGAATGTGTGTGTGTGTGTGTGTGTGTGTGTGTGTGTGTGTGTGTGTGTGTGTGTGTGTATGTCTGTGTGTGTGTGTGTGTGTGTGTGTGTGTGTGTGTGTGTGAGAGAGAGAGAGAGAGAGAGAGAGAGAGAGAGAGAGAGAGAGAGAGAATTTTTTAATTCAGAAGAAGGCCTTTTGGGCAAATGCTTAGCAGACTTTTTGTTGTGCCTGTCTGTGAGTCGACATCTCCACTACATGGTGAGTAGTGATCTATCCTTCTCATAATATTGTCATTATACAATCCTGTACTTTCCACTGTTTGGTTTTGCCAAATATTTAAAAAATTGTTTCCCATTGAGGTATTACACCAGGCTGTTCTAACACTGCACCCCATGGGACAAGGGTATCCTCAGCTCATCCAAGGGACAAGAGCACCAACAGGCATCGCCAACTCACTCACTGAGCAGGCACAAGTGGGGGTAGGCTACACCTGCCAGGTGATCCAACTGCACCATATTCACACCTTATTCTGTCAGTATGTGTATGTGAGCTGTTTGCCCACTCCTGACCACAGGTACTTGGTTGAGTCATACAAATGCATAGGTTACAGCCCAGTTTACTGACTGCCCACCCGGGGCCCACCTTTGTCCACAGGCATCGGCAGGCACTCAAGCTGGATTAACATGCATTCGGCTATTGGATGGTCCTTGGTTAAAGGCAAAACTTCCTCAGTACTTTGACTAAGAAATTTCTGTAGCAGCTGTGCAACATACTTTCCTGCAGACTTGGAAAGGCACTCGGGCTTACATTTAGTGTGTGGCCAAGTTATACAGCTGCAGCATAAAATGCAATTTTGTTAGTTCACCATCACCGATGTGCTAATTGGAGACACAATCATTCAATGTGCTCCTGTTGAAGCAGTGCAATGAGAGGCACTAATGCTGTCAAATCTGTAGCAGGATGAAGTATCAGCAAACACTCAGACCTCTGAAGCTACTTCTAAAACAAAAGGTGAAATGTCTAACTCATGAAAACTGCTCACATTCAGTCTCTGTGACAGAAGAAAATCTCACCAGATCTGTCTCAGCAGATCTCACATTTCTAATAATGAGAAAATCACATACTTCTGTAGCAGGTATGTGAGTACAGAAGGATAAGTAAGACTGCCAGAACACAGGGAAACAATAGCCTCACCACCAGTTCACAGATTTGTTAACATCAGTTCGTGATAAAAAAACTAAAGATGGTGCAATTCTCTTGTGGTCAGAGACTGACAACTGCTCGGTAACTATTTCTGAAACAATGAAGGACAAATAATCCAAGTGCTGTATCACAGACACTGAGTGTAGTCTAAATCTAGCATCTGACATGTTGCTACTATCACTCGTCAGTAACAAACAGTGTCCAATGTGCTCAGCACACCAAGGAGTCCCACTGCTTCAACTGCAACATTTCTAATCTTACACCACTTTGGACCTAATTCACGATTACACATGACTGTTCCTAGGCTCAGTATGGCTTGTTTTTGTGAATGTGTATTCAAATTTTCTACATTTAGTACCCATTTGATGATGTTTGGTTTATGGGGCTCTCAATTGCAAGGTCATCAGCGCCCGCACAAAGTCCCATGTTTTACACAGTCCAGTTTTTGTTAAACAGTCCAGTCGTGACACTGTCACGAATGATGACAATGAGGATGATGATGATGAGGAGGAGGAGGAGGAGGAGGAGGAGGAGGAGGATGAAATGATGAGGACAACACAAACACCCAGTCTCTGGGCCGAGAAAATCCCCAACCTGGCCGGGAATCGAACCCGGGGCTCCCAGATCCAAAGGCAGCAATGCTAGCCACTAGACCATGAACTGCGGACTAGTCCCCATATCCTCCACATTTTCAGTTCTATCACACCTAATAACTGTATTCTGGTACTACTGTAATAAGGTAGCCATTTGAACAACTTATATCAATTTTTTGCATTTGACATTAAAGCAAACAAATTAAGTCACATAAAAATACAACATACGGAACTAACCTGTGTAGATATAAAACCTCCATTTACATTTCTATGTAGTGACAGCCACCTTATGGCTTTCAGGGCATTTATGTAGTTATCTTCTCCACCAATCTTGAGCAAAGATAATACAGCATATGATGTTATCTCAACACTGAGACTTAGTGCTGAACTGCCTGTTTTAACAAAGAATCTTGATTACAGACAAAAATCAAACATTGGAAAACCTAGGATGGAATGTAACAATATTATGAAAAGGCTTATTATTGTGTCTATCTACAACTCAGCATCTCCACTATATGGTGAGTGGCAACTTTCCTTCTCATAATACTGACTACAGTCAAATTATTTGTAAGCAGTAAACAGAGATAATCAATACAAACGCATCTTCAATATCTTTCGAAAGAACAATTTCAACTTGGTTAAGAGCAGTATATCCTTCAATGATTCTTTGTAGTATGTCTATGACAATATATGCATATATTTTCTGAACTTATTTAAGATTAATAATTCATTTTTGTATGAGATTAAAAGAGTTTCCTGCTGATTCATCTAGGAGAAGGGGGGAAATCTTAACCCATAAATATGTGGAATGACTAACCCTACTCATATCATGAAATTTTAGTATGGGTACCCACCCCGACATGATCATTGTGATCATCATCATTAAAGCATCAGTTTTATACGTCATCCATACATAACTTCTTGTGATCATATCATAAGAGAGAACCTAACAGGATGTGTTTCAAGACATGACATACTTCAATGCAGAGATGTTCTTGTAATAACCCGATCCTGAAGGCTAAATTTAAAAAAAAACTATCATAAATGACAGGCTTATGTTATTCATAAAGAGACCTGCTATACCTTATTTACACTGGTCACCATACAAATATAGCACCAAAGCCACTATTTCGAAAATGCCTTATCCTTCCAGTTTCCCATCACTCCCCAAAGTCCCACCATCCGGCCACAGAGGAGCATTCCACTCATAACTCAGTACCACTCAGGACTGGAGCAACTAAATTACACTCTCCACCAGGGTTACAATTACCTCTTGTTGTGCCCTGAAATGAGAAATGTCCTGCCCACTGTCCTTCCCAGCCCTCCCACAGTGGTATTCTGCCATCCACCAATTCTACACAATATACTCGTCCATCCTTACATAACCCCTGCCCCCAGTCCCTTACTTCATGGGTCACACCACTGTAATAGAACTAGATGCAATACCTGTCCCATACATCCTCCCACCACCACCCACTCCAGTACGATCACTAACATCACTTATCCCATCAAAGGCAGGGCTACCTGTGAAACCAGTCATATAATCTACAAGCTAAGCTGTAACCACTGTGCTGCATTCTATGTAGGCATGACAACCAATAAGCTGTCTGTCCACATGAATGGCCACTGATAAACTGTGGCCAAGAAACAAGTTGACCACCCTGTTGCTGAACATGTTGCCAAACATGACATCCTTCATTTCAGTGACTGCTTCACAGTCTGTGCCATATGGCTCCTTCCCACCAACACCAGCTTTTCTGAATTGCGCAGGTGGGTACTTTCCCTGCAATACATCCCATGTTCCCATAACACTCCTGGCCTCAACCTTTGTTAGTCACTGTACTCACCCTTCCAGCCTCTTCCCTGTTCCCAATCCAGCACTGCACAGCTGTCATTCCACCATCACACCCAGTCTTTTTATTTCTCTCCTTTTCCACTACTTCCCCTCCCCCACCTCTCCCCTGCCCCCATCTAACATGTAACACTTCACTGTCTGCCACCCCACCATACTATCCCTCCCCCTCCCCACCCCAGCCTCCTACTTACCCCCACCCAGTCACCACTCCCATCATGCACTGGTGCTGCTGCTTGCAGTGTGGTTTCAGTTGCATGCGACTGCAGTTGAGCATCTTCGCTAGATGGTGAGTAGCAACTTTCCTTTTCATAATATTCTTATTTTGCAGCTTGCCTGACTATGTCTGTGGACAAAATACTTCTTTTTCCTCAGCACAGGGACACAGCGCTCAAATTAAAATTATTTTAAAATCTTGTTTATGACTGTGAAAGATAAAGGTTCTACAACAAGGTCAGATTCAACATCATATTGCTTTACTAGGCATGGTCCTGTTGGAGATGGTATGACCTAGCCTTCCTTAGACTTTCAAACTGATTCAGTCGCAAGTGGGCCAACAGTTTAACCATTCCCACATGCAAATGAAAGAGAAGTGACAGAAAAAGTCATTAGACTAACTGAAGACTGAGCCTAGACATTAAAATCCATCACCCTGACACTTAACTACATCATATATGTCATAGCTGGACATAAACTGACTTACTATTTGCCATGAACAATGCTCAAAACTAATTGTAGGGGCCTGTCAAGTAAAGAAGTTGTTATGTGCTTGGGAAGATCTCCTCAAGCTGTACAGTGATCTGCTCAGTATAATATTTATCACAGAAGATTGTCCCAAAACATAGCAGAGAGTCAAAATATGATTCATGTGCAAGAATTTTGGTCTGAATAAAAGACAGTGAGAAATACTTTCAGGTGCAAAGGCTGTAGGATATTTCGATCACAGTATCAATGTGTTCATTTGACTTCAATCCGTTGTCTGTTTGGACACAAAGAAACTTTGCAGAGGAGTTTACACCTAGTAAATAATTAATCAATAGTATCTATTTACACAACTTGTAAATCAGTCAGTGTTATTAGTTTGGGTGCTAAGTCACTTATTGTGAAACAATGTGCCCTTTGAGACATTACCCTGCACATGTCTGCTATGTCTGAGTTTGAGACATTAATAGGTATACTTGTGTTAAGGTAAACATTGCAGTGTCTGAAAGGCCTTTAATTAGTTTTTAAGTTCATTTACACAGATTATAAAAAAGAATAAAGTGGCATATTTTATGTTTCTCTACACTGAGAGTTCTATTTTAGCTCTGAGGTGTGGCCCATTAATGTGAGTCTCTCTAATATCTTTTGGAGCAAAGCCTCTGGTCATGTAAGTGGGGTACACCATTAATACAATAATCGCTTAGTGGCCAGAGTAAAATTTTGTGACCCACATAATCAAAAGCATTTGCTAGGTCACAAAAAACCCTAGCTGGATAATACCTGCTATGCACTCCATCAAAATAACTTCAGTGAGATAAAATATTATTTTAAGTATAGAGAAGTTTAAATTTTTTGTATGCAAGTCATATTTAGAGTTCATGATGCTAAGTTATTTCTGTACAATTTGTCAGATTTTGCACAAAATACAAAATTAAAATTAGTTGCTTCACTTTGAAGAAATTGATGAAATGTATGATGAGATAAAAGAAATTATTCAGGTAGTGAAGGGAGACGAAAATTTGATAGTCATGGGTGACTGGAATTCTTTAGTAGGAAAAGGGAGAGAAGGAAACATAGTAGGTGAATATGGATTGGAGCTAAGAAATGAAAGAGGAAGCCGTCTCGTAGAATTTTGCGCAGAGCATAACTTAATCATAGCTAACACTTGGTTCAAGAATCATGAATGAAGGTTGTATACATGGAAGAAACCTGGAGATACTAAAAGGTATCAGATAGATTATATAATGGTAAGACAGAGACTTACGAACCAGGTTCTAAATTGTAAGACATTTCCAGGGGCAGATGTGGACTCTGATCACAATCTATTGGTTATGAGCTGTAGATTAAAACTGAAGAAACTGCAAAAAGGTGGCCATTTAAGGAGATGGGACTTGGATAAACTGACTAAACCAGAGGTTGTACAGAGTTTCAGGGAAAGCATAAGGGAACAATTGACAGGAATGGGGGACAGAAATACAGTAGAAGAAGAATGGGTAACTTTGAGGGATGAAATAGTGAAGGCAGCAGAGGATCAACTAGGTAAAAAGACGAGGGGTAACAGAAGAAATATTGAATTTAATTGATGAAAGGAGAAAATATAAAAGTGCAGTAAATGAAGCAGGCAAAAAGGAATACAAACGTCTCAAAACTGAGATCGACAGGATGTGCAAAATGGCTAAGCAGGGATGGCTAGAGGACAAATGTAAGGATGTAGAGGAGTATCTCACTAGGGGTAAAATAGATACTGCTTACAGGAAAATTAAAGAGACCTTTGGAGAAAGGAGAACCACTTGCATGAATATCAAGAGCTCAGATGGAAACCCAGTTCTAAGCAAAGAAGGGAAAGCAGAAAGGTGGAAGGAGTATATAGAGGGTCTATACAAGGGCGACATACTTGAGGACAATTTTATGGAAATGGAAGAGGATGTAGATGAAGATGAAATGGGAGATACGATACTGCACAAAGAGTTTGACAGAGCACTGAAAGACCTGAGTCGAAACAAGGCCCCTGGAGTAGACAACATTCCATTAGAACTACTGATAGCCTTGGGAGAGCCAGTCCTGACAAAACTCTACCATCTGGTGAGCAAGACAGGCGAAATACCCTCAGACTTCAAGAAGAATACAATAATTCCAATCCCAAAGAAAGCAGGTGTTGACAGATGTGAAAATTACCGAACGATCAGTTTAATAAGTCACAGCTGCAAAATACTAACGCGAATTCTTTACAGATGAATGGAAAAACTGATAGAAGCCGACCTCGGGGAAGATCAGATTGAATTCCATAGAAATACTGGAACACGTGAGGCAATACTGACACTACGACTTATCTTTAGAAGCTAGATTAAGGAAAGGCAAACCTACGTTTCTAACATTTGTAGACTTAGAGAAAGCTTTTGACAATGTTGATTGGAATACTCTCTTTCAAATTCTGAAGGTGGCAGGGGTAAAATACAGGGAGCGAAATGCTATTTACAATTTGTACAGAAAGCAGATGGCAGTTATAAGAGTCGAGGGGTATGAAAGGGAAGCAGTGGTTGGGAAGGGAGTGAGACAGGGTTGTAGCCTATCCCCGATGTTGTTCAGTCTGTATATTGAGCAAGCAATAAAGGAAACAAAAGAAAAGTTCGGAGTAGGTATTAAAATCCATGGAGAAGAAATAAAAACTTTAAGGTTCGCCGATGACATTGTAATTCTGTCAGAGATAGCAAAGGACTAGGAAGAGCAGTTGAATGGAATGGACAGTGTCTTAAAAGGAGGATATAAGATGAACTTCAACAAAAGCAAAATGAGGATAATGGGATGTAGTCGAATTAAGTCGGGTGATGCTGAGGGAATTAGATTAGGAAATGAGACACTTCAAGTAGTAAAGGAGTTTTGCTATTTGGGGAGCAAAATAACTGTCGATGGTTGAAGTGGAGAGGATATAAAATGTAGACTGGCAATGGCAAGGAAAGCGTTTCTGAAGAAGAGAAATTTGTTAACATCGAGTATAGATTTAAATGTCAGGAAGTCGTTTCTGAAAGTATTTGTATGGTGTGTAGCCATGTATGGAAGTGAAACATGGATGATAAATAGTTTAGACAAGAAGAGAATAGAAGCTTTCGAAATGTGGTGCTAGAGAAGAATGCTGAAGATTAGATGGGTATATCACATAACTAATGAGGAGGTATTGAATAGAATTGGGGAGACGAGGAGCTTGTGGCACAACTTGACTAGAAGATGGGATCACTTGGTAGGACATGTTCTGAGACATCGAGGTATCACCAATTTAGTATTGGAGGGCAGCGTGGAGGGTAAAAATCGTAGAGGGAGAGCAAAAGATGAATACACTAAGCAGATTCAGAAGGATGCAGGCTGGGAGATGAAGAAGCTTGCACAGGATAGAGTAGCATGGAGAGCTGCATCAAACCAGTCTCAGGACTGAAGACCACAACAACAACAACTGCTTCACTTAGCAATCTGCAGAATCCTAGTGCACATTTGAACAGTTGTATTGGAAATAGCAAAAAAAATTAACAGTTAACATATAGACATTTCTTTTCTCACACACAATTTATATAATATGCAAGCTGTAACAAAATAAGTACAGCCAGGCTTTCAGAACATATTCCACACATAATGAAGAAGAATGTACATATATGTGTAGAAAAAGGACTGCAAATGCTCTACTGCCATATTAGGAATCATCCTCAGCAAGTCTTCATAGTCCACTAACCATGAGACATACACAAGAACAGAACATTTCAGTATATCACAAGAAACTATTCCTTATATGAAATGTTCAAACTGCCCTCTGTTAGCATAGATTCATGCATCAGCCCATTGTCATAATGGATCCTGGATTGGCTGATGTATCCCTGGAGGAATGTTTATGGATTCACAATCTTCCACAATATGGGTATGAAGACTATGCATCTTCATCTGAGATTTGAGGCATAAGAGCTTTTATGTGATCGCAAAAATAAAATTTTAGTGGGTGAAGTCTGAAGAATGTGGAGCAGGAAATTGGTCAACCTCCCACTTTCCATGCTGAACACTAATAAACAGTTATGTTTTCACCATGTTCATAATTATCACTTAAACAAT
Source organism: Schistocerca americana (assembly GCF_021461395.2). Classification (NCBI taxonomy): domain Eukaryota; kingdom Metazoa; phylum Arthropoda; class Insecta; order Orthoptera; family Acrididae; genus Schistocerca; species Schistocerca americana. The sequence goes on along the minus strand of NC_060123.1, from coordinate 282,927,436 downwards.
TGACTCTACATGTAAGTAAGGCAGTGGAGTAAATCACATGTCAACATGAAAAGGAACACAAAACATTCATGGTGAATCTAATAATTACATTTTAATCATATATAACCAAGAACAGTTAATATAAGAAAGAGTTTTGTGTAGTATGCTGCTATGTTCTTTTCCTATGTGTTTCTCATGTTAATGTACTACAAATAGTTGTCGAAAATCATTTATAACACAAAAATAAAGTGTTTTTGGGCCCATGTCCATGCAACATATTTTCTTCTTCTATGTGAGAGGATTTTGTACTGAAAGTTTTGCTATTTCTTTTTGTTGCACACTGTATATTAATCAGTATATCTGTATATATACAGAATATAACTATATGTCACAACCCACTCACAGAGCTGAGTATGTCAACACACTACTTCCGGGATTCAGGGAGGTGAGCCTGCCTGAGATTGAACCCACCTCACTGATTAATTATGAGGGCTGGTGAGTCAGCTAGCCTGGACATGGTATTTAGAGAATTTCTCACATCCAACTAGGTAAATACTGGTCTCATACTCAAATCCTATCTCAGATACATGATATGCAAACATCTAGAAAATGTTCTCACATTTTAACATATGACTTACTCTAGAGGCAGACAGATGGTGTACACAAAGTTCGTCCTGTGGGAAAGCGGTGGCATCAAGACGCTAATTTTTATTAACAATGCTAAAATCCATATAACAGTGCTGATGGTGTAGAGAAACAGGAAATGGCAAAGAACAATAATACGAAGAAGATAATTACATATCACTATACAGGCCACCATACACCACACTACGTTATCACAATCACTGTTACTTGCTCGGAATTCTCTATCTGTTTTCAGTTCTGGTGCAGGTACTGGCATTATAAATTATGTATAATTAAATGAGTCAGTGCCATCAATAACAGGACACTAAACTCAGAAACACAGAATAGGATTAATAAGGATCTTGTAAAGTGTTATAAAAGCATTGGGTTTTGAAATATACTTAACATTCATAGATAAATAGTGCACAGAAAATTCCAAGGAGAGACATTTTTACTTAATGCTGAATATCCACGCAATTGTTAGTTCTGTAGTGATGGTATGCTGTGGTTATATACTTTATTCGTGACTGAATCCATACAACTGATATAATCATTTAATCTTTTGAGACAAACCACTGTATAAAATTAAATTAATGTAACAAATTTTTTTGAAATAAGAGTATCCTATGAATCTCTCTAGAAAAATTATACTTTTTTGTGGTCTCATAATAATGAATATGGTTGTTTAAGTTTGGTGATCAGCATGTGACTTTAGGGAGCAGGTGTATACATTATGAGGGCTGACACGAAATGTCAGTAATGTGTCAGAATGGTGGATCTATTTTCTACCAAAGGCTAATTGCTCACAGGCCTATGAAACAGTGAAAGTAGTAAAATGAGTTAGAAGTTATTTTCATTTTTATAAATGAATGCTAATACTGAATATTTCAGTTTCCATTACAAACATTCAAAACTTCTACACAGCATGTCCCAGTTCCCTAGGGACTGTGGCTATAAAAAATAGAAGTCCTGGATTATGATCAGAAAACCATTGAATCAATACACAGGTGAAACTTTTTTAAAAGTGTTTTAAAACAGACATTGTAGTCCTTTTTTCAGAATTGCATTTAGTACTGCAATACAATTTTCTTGGATGTCTTTAATTTCATCATAACAGTGTCCTTTCACCACCAACTTCAACTTGGGGCACAACCAGAAGTCAACTGGGGCCAGAAATGGTGAATACATTGGGTGATCCAGCACTGTGATCCATTTTCTGTCCAAAAGCTCATGCACAATCTTCACTTTATGGACTGGAGGGTTATAGAGAAGGAGCCATCAGGAACCTATCTCTCAGTATTCAGGCCAAATCTGATGAATTTCCATTGTCCACAAACACAGAACCTAACACTAAACTTGATGTTGCCTCACAGCTCCACTGTCATTTTTTTATGAATGTCAAGACACATAGTGTTAAATTTGTGGTCAGTATTCCTGCAGTAGTGCTGCTAGTGCTCAGATCTTCTAGATAGCTGCTGTTGAAACTTCAAGGATCATAACACCACAACCTGCCACGAGATAACATTTCGGTTTGGAATTTCACACAAGCAGTCCTAGCAGAGCTGTGATGAACTGTGTATGGTAGCGAGCCCACAAGACCAATTACAAACATTTATTTCTTGTAGTATGCTAAAGAAATAAAGAGACAGATGGCATTGTTGGCTGGGAGATCCTACAGGTTAGTTTAAGCCAACTGCATGGAAAGGCATTTCTTCCTCTGCGCACAATGGCCCCTTTCCTTGCAGTGCATGAAGTTGTGTTTAAGTATATCTTTTCTGTGTAGGTGACTGTAATGGATGTGTGCTTGTGGTGTGGTGATATGTTTTTGTACAATGATGGGAAAAGGGAGAAGTTGGATCCTAGTGCCTGCAACTGGCCGACTCCTCCTGAATAGCATCAAGATTACTTACTTGATTATAGATATTTTTCACTGGTCATACCATAAGTTTATAGTCTAAAAAAGCCTGTGTGGATGTTCTAACTATGTTCTATAATTATGAACGCAACACCAACACTTTTACCTATTGACACATTTGTTTTTATCATGAGTGATGATCAGTTCTTAATATAGTAACTGAAACAATTATTAGTTTGTATCTTATCACTGAATCAGTCAAGAAAGTAAACCTAATTATTGATATCAGGAAACAGTAAAATAACTCAATGGGAGTTATAGCACAAGTTCATAACTAGTATTTCCCAACACGTCACTTTCACACATCGCTGATTATGTGCGTATGGAATTTTTATTTTTTAGTTATTGAGATTTTCCCCTTTACAAAGGTTTTTCCACAATATAACAAATACCTGGAAATTATTACATATGTTAAGTAAGATCTTAATTTATCTCCTCAGGATGTCCCTCAAGGCATTTCAATCTTATATATCTTCTTCCTCTGCACTAAGTTTTCTCATTGTTAATCACACATTTTGGAACCAGGTGGTCATAGGGCAACCTCTTCTCTTCTTTCTCTCCAGTTCCAAATCCAGTATCATTTTTTATATACTCGCTTCCTCCACTCTTCTTACATGCTCGAATCATTGTAACTTCCTTCTATCTATTGTGACATGCATTCTTTCTCTTTCTTCCATTCTCTCTATTATTTCATTGTTTCTTAGTTTCTCCTTTCTAGAAATTCTTGCTGATCTTCTCCATAAGACCATTTCTACTGCTTGCAGTTTTTTTACCTGTTTCAAATTAGTAGTCCTAGTCTCCACACCATACATAACTATGACTTCTAATATTTCTCCACTCCATACATAACTATGCTCTCTAATATCAATATATATATGATGCTTTTGGATCGATTTATCACATTTTTGCTCCACAAGACTGACTTGAGCACCCCAATAACCTTCGTCCCACTGCCAATTCTTTTATTAGTTTCTCTCTCTGATGATTCCACATAACAGAAAGTAGTGACCTTCTTAAGTTTCTTTCCCTCTATGTGTAAGCCATCTGGATTGTTAGTAAGGTACTCTGTTTTCTGATAATTAATCTTTAATCCCCAGTTTCTGTATACCATTGCTAACTGGTTACAAATATAATTTGCATCCTGCCCATCTTGTGCTCTAACTACTTGATCAGCAGCAAAAGTAGGTGATGTAAATAAATTCCATCTTTAATTTATAGCCCCAGTCCATTGCATTTACGAGACCATGTCTTAAGACTTACATCTATATAGATTGTAAATAATGTTGGTGACATGGGGCAGCCTTGTAATAGACCCTTGCTTGTTCTAAATTTCTGTATGAGTGTACTACCAATTTTCACTTGACATACGTTATCTTTATATATTTCTTTTATTATTTTAATTAAATGACCCCTTATGTTCGCCCTATGTAATGCTCTCCAAAGTAGTTTTCTAGGGACACTATCATATGCTTTTTCTAAATCCATGAAAATTAATCCTATGTTTTTTTTTTAAATTTTTCCCTATGTTTCTCTAAGATCTGTCATAATGTGAAAATATGGTCTACACATGATCTACCGGCTGTGAAGTCACATTGTTCTTCTTGGGTTTCAAAATTTATTTCCCATTTATTCTTAATTATTTTTCCAAAAATTCTGTTTAATGTGTTTATAAAACATATTCGTTGATAGTTTGAGCAGATTTTGTGACCCCCTTTCTTAAATATAGTATTAATATAGTGCGGCTTCATTTTCTTGGGAAGTGAATTTTCATGTAATATTTTATTGAATAACCATGTTATTAGTTTCACAATTTTGTCACCACCATATTTTAAGAACTCCAGATTGGTCTGACTGGTCCACGTGATTTACCGTTATTTCCTGTTCTTAACACCTTACTCACCTCACTTTCTAAAATTAGGATCTCCTTCCCTTCCTGTTTCTTTTCTTTCCTGTTCCTTTTTCTTCCACTGTTCTCTAACCTCATTTAATAATTTCTAGAAATATTCTTCCCATTCTTTTGGTGATGCCAGCTGAAGATTGGTTTTGGCTTTCAGCTCTTGTCAAAGTCCTTTTAACACTGATCACACTCCTTTCACTCTCCCAAATCCTAGTTTGTTATTGGGACTTATGGAATTCACAAACAAAAATGTTTGTCTCATTACCGATTCATCAAATTTTATGGGCATGGCTGTTTCTCAATTACAAGTTCACATGAAAGTTAAAACAACATAGGCGAGTCCTACACACATATCTGTCCATCAGACACAAATAATCCAGCACTTTTAGTACATGCTAGTGAAGACAATATGAGGACATGAGCAGTAGGCTAGGTAGTCACAAATTTTGTTAGAAATATTAATCAAGTTAATGAAACTCACAGACTTTTGCTACATAGATGTTATCATTGTCATTTCCAAGCAGTAAATGTTCTTATAGTTGTTAATTGTGTGCTTGCTCAATGTGGACTCTCACAAAGAAATTAACAAAAAGTGATTCGCTACATAATGTTATTGTGATGACTGCCCAGCCCAAAATTAAGATTTTTAGGTTGAGTGGAGTGTATAAGGACTGGTGGAATATATTTTATGATTTCAGTGATTGCATATTAGTTTATAAAATTGCAAGGGGAAGGGTCAGGCACGTTGTACCATTTATTGCTTCCAACAATAAACTAGTTTAAGTAGATTACAACTGGTAAGGAAAGTATTAAATCTCAAGATGAATACTGTATGGCTCCACAGCAGATTCCCTACTTTTATGTAAAATTGACATGTTCAAAATTTTGTTAATTGATTCAAAGTCTTAATTAGTGCTAGATAAACAAAGGCACTACCCAAAGCAGAAAAATTGGGGCAACAGAAATATGAAATCAAACCTGGGACTTAACAATCTGAGGAGCTCAAATGATGCAAGTACTTTTGTATATGGGCATACTTTAACAACAAATATCATCAAAGTTAATTATGCTTTGGAAAAATTAAATTAGTCACTGGAAAGAGCGAAATTAGGGCTATGAAAGAGTGAAATTAGGGCTATCTAATTAGCCATGTCCATTCTCTTAAAACCTGGAGGCAAAGCAGGATGGCAGTGAAGTCACATATGTGGAAATGCCAAAAACAACATTAGGAAATAGGCAGTATTTAACAAATAGGATAGTAGAACTTGTAGAAGACAATGTAAATGAATTGATAGAAAAAATTTACAGACAATAAAGTTAAGCAAACAAAACTGAATATAAAGTTGGGAGAAAAGAAAGAAATCTAGAAGTGTGATGAACAGATCTGAAATCAACTAAACCCATTAAGAGATAGTATGGAAGAGCAAAGTATAAGCCATAAGAAAATGTTCATAATGTGAAAACAGAAGCAGCTGTGGAATGGGAAGAAATAATGAGTTGGAAAATGCAAAATGGTAACACTAAGGACTTAAATAGGAATAATAGGAGCATGTGCAAGTAGTACAGAAGTTATAAACAACAACAAATTAGCTGAAGAATGTGAGAAAATGGAGGAGAAAAGCATATAATTTTTGGCAAAGAAAGGAAAGACAGAAATGATAAGAAAATAAAAGAAATATTTGCAATTTTGTGTTAGTAAAGAACCATAAAAGATTGAAGGAAACTAACTCAAGAAGTTCAAAATTTGTCAAGATATTCAGAGTAACATTTGAGGTGGAACACAAGCCACATCCAAATGTCTTTTATGCATTACATGCTCAGTTAAAGTGCAAAACCAGATATACGAATATTGTGGATCTCCAACCTTATAAAATAAGAAGAAATCATAACAAAATTGGGACTGTTATGAGGGCTATGCAGAAAGTAACAGATGGTTTGTTCTATCAGTGTAGTGGGCTGCAGTACATCAGCCATCTTGGTGCCATAACATTCTACACTCAGTATGCAACTTCGGGGGGGGGGGGGGGGGGGGGGGGGAGCAGGGGGGGGGGAGCAGGGGGGGGGAGGGGGGGGGGTAGTGTGTGGTCTGTGTCTCTGCTACTTTGTTTTCTGTGACATGTTGAAATGTGCGCTGCAATAGAAAACCTGCCACTTGTGTGATCTGAAAATAGGCTTTTGTTGACAAAAAACTGCAAACCACTTGAAATTTATCATGATCTTTGTGGTGTGTATGGAAAATGTATAAAGAGTGAAGGCCGAGTATGGTGATGGTGCATTGATTTTAAAAATGGCCATGCCAATGTTAAAGATGAAGACCACAGGGGTAGGCCTAGCCTCGTGAATGATGAACTATGGGTGAAAGTCAACAATAAAATTCGTGAAAATCAGTGTTTTTAAATCACAAAAACTTCACAACATTTCCTCCAAATTTCACGGAGTTCATTTCTACATGGGTTCTCAAAATCCTAACTAAAGACCGCAGAAACAGATTCTGGCTGCAGCACTAACCTTCCCTTGAGATTACAAGAAAAATGGTAAAAAAATTATCAATCTTATGGTGTCTGTGGATGACACTTGAGTGATGCATGTCAATTGTGAAGCAAAAAGCCAATTGATGGAATGGGACACACAAATTCTTCCAAGAAACCGAGGAAGTGTTTACAAATGCTGTCAGCAAGAAAGATCATGACTATTGTGTTTTGAGATTCTAGGGGAGAGATTCTCATTTATTTCCTTGAATGTAGCACAAGAATTAACTCAGACAGTTATTGTCAAACACTGACAAAGTTAAGGTGGGCAATTCAAAACAAGTATCAGGGAAAATTTAGTACAAATGCTTTGTTTTTTCACAATAAAGCGCATCCACATATGGCCAATCATACCCAAAAGCTCCTACATGGTTTTGGGTGGGACATGTTTGATCATCCACTAAAAGCCCGGATTTGGTGCTGAGCAATTACCATCTCTTCCCAGTAATGAAGACATGGTTTGCTGCACAACACTTTGATATTGACATTGAACTACATGCAGTTACCAGTGGTTGCAATCGTAGGCAACAGATTTCTACTGAGATGGTATTGAGAAACTTGTGCCAGGTACGATAATTGCCTCAATTCGAATGGTGATTATGTAGAAAAATAGATTAAAATGTGTATAATAAAATTTGGTTTTTCCATATTAATATTTTTTATTTCAAAACTTCTGTTACTTACTGGATAGTCCTCATATAAAAGTGCAGAACAATGAAAATTTAATGTGGGATCCTGCAAAATAAAAATAAAACTTGAACTGTTTGGCCACATGAAAATGTGAAAATACAAAGTATGACACAGAACTGATGATCAACAGAAGAAAGTGACAGAAACACTAGAGATTAAATGATTGTAGATTTAGAACAATGGGGAAGTTTTTTATGTTTTGTGTGTACATTGACCCATTATTTTTACAAACAGCTTAATAAAGTATAGTTTTCTTCTGTATATTCTGAACAGTGTTTTGGATTGAGTTATTCAACAAGCAGTAGTTAGCTAAAATATGGCAGCATCAGAAAACAGAGTAACATTTGAGTAGGAGCGCAGCAAAGCACATGCAATAACTCACATCTAGGACAGCATGTATTAGCAGCTGTGCACTGTATTTGGCTGGACTTACAACATGCATGATATGTCATTTTTTTTTACATGTTAATAGCTGAAAAATGGAGTGAGTGAATCAACAGGGGCTGCCACAGTAGCACAGCAGCAGGATGAAGCAGTAAGAGCAGGAACTGACACTGTGCAGAGCATCTGAAACTAATCAGTGGAGTGGAGGCATGTAAGACTTGGTTTCAACTAGTACCAGCTGGTAACCTCCCTCCCCAAAACACTGAGCAAAGTGGCTGGAGGGTGGGCCAGAGCTAGCTCACATAGATACTGCTTACAGTAGATATGGCATTGTACTCTTTAAGTGAAAGTGTGGATGGTACCCACTGCAAGTCACATTACACCCCAGTGTTTCAAATAGTATCTTATTTAAAATGTGTGTGACAATTATGTGTAGTCAATTGATTTCTTTTACAGCAGACAGATGTTGCTTTGCTCTTTTGGTGTTCCTTACACATTCCTCAGATGTACTAAATACACACTAAATATAGGTTTCTCTTAAATAAATACACTGAGTTCCTAGACATCTTTAAGAACTATACTATGTGAAGGGTATGTTATTTCTCTGGAAAATTGTTAGCAACAGTGATTAACTTTAGTATAGGTGCATTTTTGTCTCAACTATAAAGATTAATGCTGATTTCTCTATGTTAAAAATACCTGCTTCTTGATTTAAGAATTTGAGAACATGTTAATTTTTGAGTATCTTTTCTAATTGCTTGTGATGCACAGTATTTTTATGAATCTTAAATGCATTCTGTATAACTGATGAATATTGATATTTTCACATTTGAAATGTTGAAAGTTTTGATATGCAGAGCATTTGAAAATGGAAAATGAATAGTTTTTGGAATGTCGAATTAATGTTAATTTTGAATTTGTGCAATCTTATGATAATCTTAGTGCTACAAAAACTTTGTAAAAACTACTGTAAAATCTTTACATGTAGGTACACATGGGTACTGTGTTGTTCATAGTAAATTCTCAGTGCATGATTAACAGAGGAGGGCACCATTTCTTGGAGTTTTTCTTACATTTTTGACTCTGTGGAGTCTTTTTAGTTTAACTTTTGAATTTCTTATGGTTACCAGACAAATTTTGCTGTTCTATATTTAATTTTTATTTCCAAGAAATTGTTTCTCAAGGTACAGATATCAATACTAGTACTACCTCAAATCTTACCCTTTCTCTATGGACCAAAGCTCACAGTTGATGTAGAAATACCTTGTTAGTTAGGAAGGGGATGACCTTTTGACATCTGCAAGAAATGCATGCAAGCAGAGTGAGGTCATACAGTATATATGTAAAAGTCTGGATGTGACCCCACTGGAAAGCACAGTATTGCAAAGTAGTTAGTCTTAAGTACAATTATGCCTTAAGAACCAGTATTTTCTTTATGGTAACTGGGCAGAAGCAATAGCTAACTTTCATGACAAAGTGAACAGTGATTGCGTTCATGTAGCTAAGTGAGTTGTTAGACGAATGTAGAGATCATATTCATGAACTGAAGATATAATAATCTAACTGTCAACTAAAAATTTTTTCATTCAACAATCCTTACCCATCACAGTATATTTGCTGGGAAAGATTATCGAAGAGAGGAAGCCTTTCATTTAAGAGGACACACGTCACAGCATCACTTAAGCATATAGTCAGGACATTATTATAATGTATTACATGTGCCTCAGGCATAAGTTTGTTTGCACATATTGTTCTTACTAAAGATCAATATTAATGGCTCCCTTTCAGTGGCTCTGATATTGCTGATGTCCTAAATGGTTCAGAAATTACAGTTAAATGCTGTTGGTTGAGGAACCCACATAGACTGTACATGCTTTCAAAACACTGGAACAAGCCAGTTGGTGGTTAGCATTTAAGGGTGACAGTTAAGCTGTATCCTAGAAGTGCAGACAAAAGGTAATTTTGAAGTATAATGAATTCAGAAGCAATAAGGGAAAGTAACTCAGCTGTGTTTGTGATTAAATATTCACGTGAAGTATTTTGAAACAAAAGTATGTACAATAATGAGTTTTGAGGAGGTCAAAGATGGGTATGGGAAGCCATTAGCAGCATAGGCAAATTAATTTTTTACATTTCTATGTACAAAGGTTAAACACTGGAATAAGTCTTGAACTGTTCCGGGTGAAGTAACTAAGGAAGTGAAAGAAACTAACTTATATGGCTAAGCAAGATGAATTATGTTGGGTTGAGGCAGGATGACATGGGACCATAAACCTGCTACTAGTGAACAAATAAACTGTCTTAATCTGAGTGAATGTTATGATTTCAGAACAATTGTTAAATATAGTTCTCTAAGCATACAGCATGCACTGCACATGTTGGTTTAGGCATGCAGTTCAATTAAATAGTCATCGACTTACCTGATGTAACACACCTCTTTCACTTGCCCAATTTCTATAAATTTCAGCGAACACTTTACTGTAATTATTTAAAAAGCACAGACTGGGGGGGATTACAAGCCATGCTAGCACAATGATTTTACCTTAATATTATCATTTTTCTTCTCAAATCTCTGAGAAATAACTGTCTGCCATTGTTTGCAGTGCTTTTCAACTTTACTAGTATACATTACTTTCAGAGTTACAATCTCCACACACATGAAGTTCAAGATTATAAGTATCATCATATAAATCACACTTACTTATAAGTCTATATTTCATTGAAAGTCATACCTTGTTTCTCCCACCACAACAGATCCTGTTGAGTTAAAGCATTTCCCATTAAGTGGCGCAGTGACTCTGTTGCCAATACTCTTTCCTCCAGCAAAGAAAATGCATAGGTTGTAAGAGCCAATGAATAGACATCCAGCTCTTGGTCACCTCTTAGACAATAGAGAGCATTTGAAGTAACAGAAGGTGATAGGGGGAGGCCGGCCTCCAGTAAGGAAACAAGCACATATGCAGTTAACGCTGATGATGAACTTTCTTCTGATAAGCCTCCCTGCAGTTGAATTTAAGAGATTAAATAAATAAGAACAACAGGAAATAGATATTATTAATACTTTGATATCATTAAATTACCTTAATATCTTTTTGAAATACTTGCCCCACTAAGGGGAAACAACCATTCTCTAACTGCTTCTTAACTATCCAGTCTATGCTGACTTTTAAATCATTTTCATCTATAAATATATATTTTCTGGCTTGAGCAAATGATTTAACAACAAAAGCTGTCAGCCACATGGACCCACTTGGATCTGAGTCTCCAAACGCTGAGTAAGACCCATCTGTTCGACGATAATTGAGCTCACGCTGGTATCCTGCATGTGAAAAGTTCATCATTATTCTGCAGCTGTTAATGAAACATGACATTACAAAAAGTGCAGAAAATGTAACTTGATTATTCAGAGACAACTATGATGTCTTAGTGTCCAGAACTAGTTTCATGTTCTAGTCACATGAAAACAACAATCTACATAAAAACTTATTTAGAACTTTAAAGCTAAATATAAAATGTTTTTAAAATAAAATGAGTTTTTTGTTTTCATACATGTGGAATATATGCAAATGTGTTCTGATCACTTAAGCAAAAATGGATCTGATTAATTCCTACTGCATTGTGTCATTATATTTGTGTTGTTATGAATGCCAATTAGAAAGAGGATAAAACCCAAAGCCACCACAAGGCAAACTCCTCTCCAAGAGCACCAAGCTGACTAAGGGGTACAAATTTTTATAATACTATTATCTAGCTACCAATCGGCAAGGAAAACTCATTCAACCATGAAGGGGATATTAAAATAGTAGGCTCTATATTTTGAAATGGAAATGAGCGTACGGCATTGTGGGCAGGGAGTCCCCCATTTGGGGAAGTTCAGCTGCCGAGGGCAAGTACTTGTTGCATTCGAAGCCACACTGGGTGACTTGCGCGTCAGAGATGGGGATGAAATGATGATGAGAACAACACAACACCCAGTCCATGAATGGAGAAAATCTCCTGCCCCAGCCAGGAATCGAACCCGGGCCTGTTGGCATGGCATTTCGCCACACTGACCACTCAGCTAATGGGGGCGGACATCTATATTTTAATTAACATTAAACAGGCCAATTTATTGTAACAACATACATGCAATTGTGTGTGTGTGTGTGTGTGTGTGTGTGTGTGTGTGTGTGTGTGAAATAAGCCAAGTAAAATGCAATCAAATAACAACATACAAAGCAACATATTTTATTAATATGTATCTTCTTCAGATAATTTTAATCTGAACACTTCATGAAGATTGTAGGTGCCAACTGAGTCAGCATTTATCATTATTAGATGTAAATCTGCATACAAAAACCCAGAATTTGATCAAATCATACCTTTTCTCAGATTTTTCACAGCACTTTGTTTTAGGGCCAGATTCATCTGATTAGTTGCAGACATGTAGTTGATTATGAGCAAGTTTGGCACAAAAAGAATCATGTTTTGTTCACCACAACCCATTGGCATTCGAACCAGGTGCTCTAAATTCTAGAAGGAAAATAATAGAATGTCATCATTAGTATAATGTGATATAATAAAAACAGAATGCTGAACTATGACCAACATGTACTGACATGCAATGTTGGAGCAAGCAGGTCACCAACAACTTTGATCTCAGCTCTGGCTGAATCCTCAACAATGTCTTGTGGTATTTCTAGATTCCACCTCACTACAGATTTTTGGGTAGTATCTGAAACCAATACTTACAACAATTACACATTTTGGTGAATCTTATCTTTAAGGCTAAAAATTGTTCAACTCCTGATCAATATAGCCATTATTGTGCATGAGAAAAATATTAATGCACATAAAATCTGTGTGAATTAGGCTGGCTAATTCACAGAATTACAACACTTATTTCATTAATTTTTAGGGGTAGAATAAAAATCTTACTTATCAGTTTTTTACATAATTGTACATAATGACACACTTTAAAATAGTTAGATCCATGTTATATTAAGATTTTCATAATGAATCTTTCACTCTTCATTGGAGAGTGCATTTTATAAAATGTCCTGGCATATTAAAACTGTGTGGTACATCAGGACTCAAAACTGGACTCTCGAATTTAGCAGGCAGTGCTTATTGATCTAGCTACAAAAGCACACAGTTCCTGTTCAGCACATAGTTTTAATCTCAACTCAACTAAGCACCTTCATATCAGTGGAGTGATTATACACTACCCCTCCACTTAGTGCACTAAGGTGGCCCACTGGCTTGCTGAAAATTTAGGTCACTTGTGAGGAGCCTGTGATAGGACTGTAAGCTCTTGCACTGCTCACTGGTGAAAGACTATGGCAGAGGTATAGAAGCCCCATGACAACACGTATAAAATTCTCACACGTAAGAAGTCCTCCATCACTGGCCTGAATTGTGCCCTGTCAGCAACCAAGATGCATCTCCTCATGCAGTTTCCAGTGAACTAGTTCTTGCATCAATACTGTCCTCTATGATGCACAGTGAGCAGAGATAAATGTGTAGTGGATTCCACACACTATTGTGAGGACGTGGTTCTGCATGGCACAGCTGTTCACTAGATGTTATTGTTGGTGCATTGAATTGGCAAGTGATTTACTACACCTCTGCACTTCCTTCTGTTGTTAATACTCATAACAGGTCAGCTATGACTCCAATCAGTAACATGTTGTTGTTTGTGACAGATGAATATACAATTATGGCTTTTCCCAAATGAAGGTATTCATGAATGGTTTCAACATGTAGGCTTGTCACAAGTTCAGTGCCTACACAATATTGAAAACTGAGCGCTAAACACCTCAGAAGCTCACAAGGTAAATGGCTCAAATGTGCCATTATCATGTATCATACATTAGGATGGTTAATGCATGTGTAACATCATCTTAATCATCTGACACACTGAAGTATTACATTTCTCATCATAAAAATATATCATCACTTATTATTAAGGTAAAGTTATGAGACTCAGTGCCCAAACTGATCTTCCCTGAGGTCAGTTTCTGCCAGTTTTTCCACTCATCTGTAAAGAATTCATGTTAGTATATTGCAGCCATGACTTATTAAACTGATATTTCAGTAATTTTCACACCTGTCAACACCTGGTTTCTTTGAGATTGGAATTATTATATTCTTCTTGAAGTCTGAAGGTATATTGCCTGTCTCATACATCTTGCTCACCAGATGGAACAGTTTCGCCATGGCTGGCTCTCCCAATGTTATCCGTAGCTCTACAGAATGTTGTCTACTCCCAGGGCCTTGTTTCGACTTAGGCCTTTCAGTGCTCTGTCAAACTCTTCACGCAGTATCATATCTCCCATTTCATCTTCATCTACATCCTCTTCCATATCTATAACATTGCACTCAAGTACATCGCCCTTGTATAGACCCTCTATATACTCCTTCCACCTTTCTGCTTTCCCTTCTTTGCTTAGAACTGGTTTTCCATCTGAGCTCTTGATATTCATACAGGTGAGTCTCTTTTCTCCAAAGGTCTCTTTAATTTCCTGTAGGCAGTGATACATGCGTCTACATCCTTACATTTGTCCTCTAGCCATCCCTGCTTAGCCATTTTGCACTTCCTCCCAATGTCATTTCTGAGATGTCTGTACTCCCTTTTGCCTGTTTCATTTACTGCATTTTTATATTTTCTCCTTTCATCAATTAAATTCATTTGTAAGGCAGCGTGGAGGGTACAAATCATACAGGGAGACCAAGAGATGAATACGCTAAGCAGATTGAGAAGGATGTAGGTTGCGTAGGTACTTGGAGGTGAAGAGGCTTGCACAAGATAGAGTAGCATGGAGAGCTGCATCAAACCAGTCTCTGGACTGAAGACCACAACAACAACAACAACAACAACAACAACAACACGAGACTCAGTCAGCCATTTATATTCCTGCTAAACACTGTAAAACGTTATCAACCACACACATTACTGCAGCTGTAGTATGATGTGTGAATCATAGTCAATGCTAAAAAAGTGGGAAGTGGGAGTACTGAGGAAACTAGGAATAGCAAAAGTTCATCAGAGTGAGGGTCAGTGAAGAATGAGAAAAATACTATGAAAATTCCTAGTCATGAATAAATGGAGGAGAATGATGCTAAATAATAATAATAATGTAACAGAAAGAAAAAAGCAGTGTTGCAAGACTGCAGCATGTCCCTAACAGTCCCCAACCTTTGAAATTTAGTCCAACTCTTGTTTCGCTAGATAATTCCAATGGCAATGGATGTTGAAACAGCTAATAAAATTGAATTTTCCAGGTAGATTAAAACTATGGCCCAGATGGGGATCTGAGCTTTATCTTTGGTATTTGGGGATAATTTTGTACCATTGGTGCTATTTGAGCAGTCCTCACAGACTGATTCAAAGCTTCAACCTGCAGAAAGGTATAGTAACAGCTTAGGGATTAATTACAGTTTGCAATTATGAATTTTTACAAAACCACTGTGAGCAGAACTTACCCTGCAAAGAAAATATACTAAAATATCTTGCCTGGTAGAGAAGTCCAAAGGTAACTTTGGTGATGGTGAAAAGGATGGATGGTACACTTTATATAGAAAGTAGTTACATACTTTTCATTAAGGATGCTGGGAAAGGAAGTACTGACATAAAATTAATTGGTAACAGCCCTCTTACCATATAATACTCTTCCAAATCACATTAAATAGTAACTTTTTTTAGTTTTGAATAACAAAATCTTATTTTCTAATACAAAAAATCATTTAAACAGTAATTAGCTCCATGTATTACCTCTGTTTCCTAAAAATGCTGATGCATTTTTATGTTATGCTGGCTGCCCAGCAAAAGTAGCGTTTCTTGGAGGCAGAGATTGCTTCTAGTGTGTCCACACCAAGTGTCAAGTATGCATAATCAAACAATGGAATGTCCAAAATAAACTAACAACAATATGGAAAGTTTAGATTGTTACTTATCATGTACATGAGGCATTGTGTCACAGACAGGCACAATGAAAAAGAATGCCAGAATTGTTCAGCTTATGGACTATGTCCTTCATCATAAGTAGAAAACACACACATTCACAAAAGCACAACTCACACACATAAGATCACTGTCATCTCCGGGCAGTAAAGTTCTGACAGCACCTGTTATGAGATGAGTAGCAACAAGCATTTTGCAGCTCACCTCAAATACAGTAAAGCTGTGTGTGTGTGTGTGTGTGTGTGTGTGTGTGTGTGTGTGTGTGTGTGTGTGTGTGTGTGTGTGTGTGTGTGTGTGCGCGCGCTTGCACATGTGCGTGTGTGTGCGCGCACATGTGTGTGTGAGCATGCGAGTGTGTGTGTACGAGCGCGTTTCTTGAAGGGTCTGTAAGCTCAATCATTCTAGCTTCCTTTTTTAGTGTGACTCCCTGTGACTCAATGCCTTCTCCATGTAGTGAGTAGCAACCAATCTTTCTCAATACTGTTGTTGGGCACTGTATGTATAATAGGACAGAGGGATGAAGATTTTATTTAATCCAAGAATAATTGAAAACACTTACTTTCAGAACAGATAAATGATGATTTAGTAATTTCCACTGGAAATCCTTCAGGCTCAATCAGAATAGGTTTCACAACAGTATCCCTGTGAACAGAAATGCATGCAAACTTCCTAAAACATGTTATATCACAGAATGTTAGGAAAACCAAACTCAGATTTAGTGTTTATTTAATCATTTCTTTACTTAAAATTAGTAAACTCCACAAAATATATTTAATTCTTAATCTTGATCAAAGAAAATAACATTTGATCTCCAATTTATAGGTTGAGGCATTTGGGTTTGACCAGGAACATTGTTTTCAAGTTGTGGCCCAATTTGAAGGATTGTTGCCTATGACCAGTTGGGACAATATACGATGATAATCAGGTTTTACAGCTTTACCTTTTGGAAGAAATTAATTTTATCATTCCTTTCGGGCCTAAACCAGCCTCCATTCTGCCACATTGTATGAGGTTAATTGAAAACATTTTTGTGAGTCACAATCAATTTGTACAGCATTCTACTCTGACCTGATTATTATTATCTGATGGTTCATGTGGCACAAAAAACGTACATTTTCTCTTTGCCAAAGCCATATATTGACATTTGAAGTGCAGTCTGCCTGATGCAAGTATTTTCTCTATTGTCCACCATTGCTTTGCAGATTTTGTTTCCTCTTTTCATGCTGATGGAACCTCTGTATTCTCCCTGCCCTTACGCACACCTTATGTACACCCACACCCACAACACTATAGTCACTACTGCGCACAGTTTTCACCACATAACATATTTTTATCCGTTTTGGATAATGGAAAGCACAATTTGATATTGTGTCTCTCTCTTTAAGTGCATCTTCAGGCAAATATTAAAATAGCACAGTTTCATTCAAGGTTAGAACAGAATCATCTACTTCTGCATCTACACCTATACGCCACAAGCCACCTTATGGTGTGTGTCGTGGGTATTATGTGTACTACTGTCACTTCTTCCTTTTCCTATTCCAGCTGCATATGGGTTACAGGAAGAACGATTGGTGGTAAGTCTCTGTGTGGACTTGAATATATCTAATTTTATGTTGTTGATCTTTTTTTGAGCTACATCTAAGAGGAAGCAGTATGTTGCTTGACTCTTTTTAGAATGAACACTCTCAGAACTTTAACAGTAGCCATACCATGATGCAGAAGCATCTACATCTACACTTACATCAATACTCTACAAACTACCAGTTATTAAGGTTTTTGCTGTTCCATTCATGTACGGAACTTAGGATAAATGATTATCTGAATGCCTCTGTGCATACTGTAATTATTGTTATCTTTTCCTCATGAACCCTATTTAACTGATATGTAAGAGGTTATAGTATATTCCTAGAGCCCTCACTTAAAGTCGGTTGTTGAAACTTTGTTAGTAGCATATCTTCAAGGGTCTGCCACTTTTTCTTCAACATATCTGTGACACTTGCCCAGGGGACATACAAATATGTGACAATACTTACTGTCCTCTGTATATGTTCTATATCCCCTGTGAGTCCTATGTGGTATGGGTCTCACAACCTGAGCAATATTCTAGAATGAATCACATGAGTGATTTGTACACAATCTCCTTTGTTGACTGATTGCACTTCCCTGGTATTCTACCAACAAACCGAAGTCTACACTTACTGTACCCACAACTGAGCCAATGTGATCATTTCATTTCATATCCCTTGGAAGTGTTACACCTAGCTATTTAAATGAGTGGGTCAATCAATGATGATTCATTGATATTATATTCATAGGCAACTATGTTTCTTCTTCTTCTTCTTCTTTTTTAAAAAAATCAAGATCTGACTGAATATTCATGCAGCTTCTTTCAGACAGTACTTCATTATACGTAACTGGATCATCTGCAAAAGGTCTAAGGTTACTATTAATATTTTCCATAAGATCATTAATATATAACATGAACAGTAAGGGTCCCAACACACTTCTCTGGGGCACACGCAATGTTACTTCTACATCTGACTGTGGCTCTCAACAGAAGATAAGATGCTGCATCTTCCCTACCAAAAGGTCCTCAATCCAGTCACAAATTCTGCTAGATATCCCATACAATCATACTTTTGACAATAAGCATAAGTGTGGTTCTGAGTCAAATGCTTTTCGGAAATCGAGAAATACTGCTTCTACCTGACTGCCTTGATCCAAAGCTTTTAGTACATAATCTACATCTATATCTACATCTACATGGACATTCTGTAAATCACTTATGTGACTGTCAGAGGTTTCATTAAACCACATTCACAATAATTCTCTGTTATTCCAATCTCAAAGAGTGCACTTAAAAAATGAACACCTATATCTTTCCAAGCAAGCTCTGATTTCCCTTATTTTATTTCGATGATCAGTTCTCACTATGCAGAAATCAACAAAATATTTTTGTATTTGGAGGAGAAAGTTTGGAATCAAAATTCCATGAGAAGATTCCACCACAACACACACATTTGTTTTAATGTTGTTCACCCCAAATCCGTATCGTGCCAGACACACGCTCTCCCCTATTTCGCAACAATACAAAACGTTCTGCTCTTCTTTCAACTTTCTTGATGCAATCTGTTAATCCCATCTAGTAAGGATCCCACACTGCACAGCAGTATTCCAAAAGAGCACAGACAAGCATAGTGCAGGCAGTCTCTTTAGAAGACCTCTTACATTTTCTAAGTGTTCTGCTAATAAAATGCAGTCTTTGGTTTGCCTTCCCCACATTTTCTGTGTGTTCTTTCGAGATTAAGTTGTTCATAATAGTAATTCCTAGGTATTTAGTTGAATTTACAGCATTTAGATTTGATTAACTTATTGTGTAACTGAAGTATAATGGATTCCTTCCAGCACTCATGCGGATGACATCACACTTTTCATTATTTGGTGACAATTGCCAATTTTCACACCATGCAGATATCTTTTCTAAATCGTTTTGCAATTTGTTTTGAGCTTCTGATGATTTTACAAGATGATAAATGACAGCATCATCCACAAACAACCTAAGACGGCTTCTCAGAGGTCTCCTAAATTGTTTATTTAGAGAAGGAACAGCAGAGGACCTATAACACTACCTAGCGGAAGCCAGAAATCACTTCTGTTTTACTCGATAACTTTCTGTCAGGTGCCATAAACTGTGATGTCTCTGACAGGAAATCACAATTCCACTCACATAACTGAGATGATATTCTATAGGCATGCGATTTGACTGTAAGTCACTTGTGTGGTACAATGCCAAGAGCCTTCTGGAAATGTAGAAATACGGAATCAATTTTAAATCCCTTGTCAATAGCACTCAACACTTTGTCTGTGAAGAGCTAGTCGTGTCTCACAAGAATGATGTTTTCTAAAACTGTGTTGACTGTGTGTCAATAGCTCATTCTCTTTGAGGTAATGCCATTCTCTTTGAGGTAATTCATAATGTTCCAACACAATATATACTCCAAAATCCTGCTGCATATCAACGTTAATGATATGGGCCCATAATTTAGTGGATTACTACTGCTGCCTTTCTTGAATATTAGTGTGACCTGTGCAACTTTCCAGTTTTTGGGTATGGATCTTTCATCAAGCAAGCAGTTGTATATAATTTTTGTGTATGGAGCTATTGCACCAGCATACTCTGAAAGGAATCTACCAGTAATTGCTATATAGTCTGGACCAGAATACTTGCTTTTATTAAGTGATTTAAGCTGCTTCACTACTCTGAGGATATCTATTTTTAAGTTACCCATGTTAGCAGTTGTTCTTGATTCAAATTCTGGAATATTTACTTCGTCTTCTGTAGTGAAGTGATTTCAGTTTGTCGTTGATAGTATTTCCACTGCTATCATGCATTCATTGTGTCT
Organism: Schistocerca americana; assembly: GCF_021461395.2. Taxonomy (NCBI): domain Eukaryota; kingdom Metazoa; phylum Arthropoda; class Insecta; order Orthoptera; family Acrididae; genus Schistocerca; species Schistocerca americana. The sequence continues at coordinate 282,907,074 of NC_060123.1, read as the reverse complement.
TTCTGCTAGCATACTTTACGTATGACCAGAATCTTTCTGGATTTTCTGTCAAGCTTCACGACCAAGTTTTGTTATAGAAAAGCATCTTGCATTGAAGGCCATGTTAAATTTTGGGCTTCTGCAAAAGTTAACCAATCATGGAGATTTCTCATTCATCTAAATTTGGCATACTTTTTTCATTGTTTCTGCAACAGTGTTTTATTGTGTACCAAGGGGGGTCAGCTCCATCATTTCTCAATTTATTTGGTGTAAATCTCTCAATTAGTGTCAATACTATTTCTTTGAACTGAATTCACATTTGATCTACACTTAAATTGTTATCTTGGAAAGTGAGGAGATTGTCTTTTAGGAAGGCATCAAGTGAATGTGAGAGAAGTACAAGTTGGGTTTCAAGTGTTCAGTGTTTTTGGAACCCATGCTGATTGGCTTGGATGTTGTCATTCTGTTCAAGATACCTTATTATGTTTGAGCTCAGAACACGTTCTAAGATTCTACAACAAATCTATATCAAGGACATTGGACGGTAGTTCTGTGGATTACTTCTCTACCCTTCTTGTAGACAGGTGTGACCTGTGATTTTTTCCAAGAGCTGGGCATGGATTTTTTGTTTTAGGGATCTATGATAGATTATAGTTAGAAGAGGGAGTTGCTCAGCCAAAAATTCAACACAGAATCTGATAGGGATTCATTTGGGCCCTGGAGCTTTATTCAGTTTTAATGACTTCACAGTTTCTTAACTCCACTGACACTAATTCTGATTTTACTCATCTATTCAAAGGCATGAGGATTAAATTGGGCAATTCTCCTCAATTTTCCCTCATACAGGAACTCTGAAAATGGAATTAAGCATTTCAGCTTTTGCTCTGCTACCCTCAATTTCAGTTCCTGTCTCATTCGCCGGGGCCGGACACTAACTTTGGTGCCACTAAAAGCCTTTACATACAACCAGAATTTCTTTGGGTTTTGCCAAAGATCATTTGACAATATTCTACTATGATAGTCACTGAAGGCTTCACGCTGTACTCTCTTGACATCCAAATGCATTTCATTCAGTTTCCCTTTATCTATAACCATATGCTTTGTTTTACACCTATTATGCAGTACTGCATTTACTCGAATCTAAGCCGCACTTTTTTTCCGGTTTTTGTAATCCAAAAAGCCGCCTGGGGCTTAGAATCGAGTGCAAAGCAAGTGGAAGTTCTGAAAAATGTTGGTAGGTGCCGCCACAACTAACTTCTGCCGTCGAATATATGTAGCGCTACACAGGCATGCTCTGTAGGCACAAAGATAAATACTGGTGCCAAAACCTCCACGTCAGTAAATAAATTTATAAAAAGGTGGAAGACGAGCATTTTTTCTCCGCCCCAAGTTTCGACCACTGCATTTTCATACATTATCCAACGAAGTAAATACAAATTCCGTATTGTTCATCTTCGAATGTAGCAGAATTTCAATGCACTACAAAAATCTGACATGCAAGACTGTTTGGGATGTTTGTCAATATGGCCAACTCTACTTTCTGAATTTTTTACCTTCACCATAAGAATAATATGAATATCAACATTTTGCCATGTATTCTTTCGTGTTTGCTGCTATCTCATTTAAATCCTGTCTGCCTAATAAACTACGAAACTGGAGTGAGACAACAGCAAACGCGGAAGAATATACGTATCGTGTCATGTTTATATTCGCATTATTCTTATGCCTAATAGTGATACAGTCAGAAATGAAGCACGGCAACTGACTAGATTTTTAATTCTAAGATGACTCTAATTTCTGTGCAGAATTTGATGTACTAAAGAAGCGGCCGCAAAGATTTTGAAACGGAGAAAAATTTTCGCCTAACTCTCATTCAGAACATGTTCTATCATATGCAGTCTATTATTTGGTTCTTGTTGATCATTATCAAAGAAAGCAGTAGTGTAAGTAACAACAAATAGCAGTCTCTTGCCATTGTTTCGATAATGAGACGATTCCTCTCTCTCTCTTCTTTTTTAATTCTAAGCGGCGGTAGCGCGCACAAAAGCAAGCCATGCCGCGAGCGGCGACAGGCCGTAAACACGCACTATCAGAATGCGACAAACAATGCATGACACAGTACAGTTTCAGCTTAGAGTAACGTAAACACCTATAACAAAGAAAACAGCACTTATCAGATCAAAGCAAAATAAGCAATCGATTCAAACCAGACGAAGCACGTGAAAAAGGAAGGGTACCTGTATAAATACGGACGGAGCACCTGACGCATAGCAATGGCTACCTGGTAAAGCTTAACTGCTAAGCTTACGACTCAAACCAAACTACTGTAGCTCTATCGTCATTCATTCGACCTAAATTGTGTCTTATATTACAATGGACCAACTTTGTTTCGATTTGGAGGTGCGGCCTAAAACTTTACTTTCCCCTTAAATTTCGAGTCTCAAATTTCCGGTGCGGCTTAGATTCGGGAAATTTTTTTTCCTTTATTTCGAGTCTCATTTTTCAGGTGCGGCTTAGATTCGAGTGCGGCTTAGATTCGAGTAAATACGGTAGTCTCTGTTTCTTGCAAATTTTCTTCACAGTGACTATAAAATGAAAGGTCCCTCCCATTATGAGCTGTTTTCCTGCGTACATATCCATCCAGTGCATGGTCAACTATTCTTTTAAACTTGAGTCAAAGTTCCTCTACATGCTCCCGCCCTGTATTGAAAGTTTCAAATTCCTCATTTAGACATAAGAATACTGGTTTTTTATGTACTTTATTGAACATGTATATCTTTCTCCTTGTTTTAGTTGTCCTTTGTAGCCGGTTGGGGTGGCCGAGCGGTTCTAGGCGGGACAGTCTGGAACCGCGTGACCGCTACAGTCGCAGGTTCGAATCCTGCCTCGGGCATAGATGAGTGTGATGTCCTTAGGTTAGTTAGGTTTAAGTAGTTCTAGGGGACTGATGACCTCTGAAGTTAAGTCCCATAGTGCTCAGATCCATTTGAAGCATTTTTGTCCTTTGTACTTTGGTAATCACTGTTGCCGCAACTGTGTCATAGTCTCTGATACCAGTTTCGATGTGGACATGCTCAAAGAGGTCATCTCTATTCATTGCCATTAGATCTAGTACATTTCCATCATGAGTGGGTTTCTGAACTATCTGGTCTAGGTAGTTTTCAGTGAAAGCAATTTGTAATGTTAAGCAGGATGCCTCAACACATGCACCACTAACAAAATCATAATTTTTCCCAACTGACTGTTGAATGATTAAAGTCTCTCCTGATGATAACAGTATGACTGAGGAACTTACATAGAAGTGAGCTGATGTTTTCTCTAAAATTTTCGATTACATCAGGAGGTGAGTCTGGTGGGCGATAGGAGGATCCAGTTACCATGTTATGCACAACCCTAATACTGAGTACTTCCCTAAAAAATTTCACATGCAGCTTCAATTTCTATGTCAGTGGATTTGAATTTATTGTCTACTGCAACATACACACCACCTTTATTTTCTATTAACCTGTTGTTGTTGTTGTTGTTGTTGTTGTTGTTGTCTTCAGTCCTGAGACTGGTTTGATGCAGCTCTCCACGCTACTCTATCCTGTGCAAGCTTCTTTATCTCCCAGCACCTACCGCAACCTACATCCTTCTGAATCTGCTTAGTGTATTCATCTCTTGGACTCCCTCTACGATTTTTACCCTCCACACTGCCCTCTCATACTAAATTGGTGATCCCTTGATGCCTCAGAACATTACCTACCAACTGATCCGTTCTTCTAGTCAAGTTGTGCCACAAACTTCTCTTCTCCCCAATGCCATTCAGTACTTCCTCATTAGTTACATGATCTACCCATCTAGTCTTCAGCATTCTTCTGTAGCACCACATTTCAAAAGCTTCTATTCCCTTCTTGTCCAAACTATTTATCGTCCATGTTTCACTTCCATACATGGCTATACTCAATACAAATACTTTCAGAAATGACTTCCTGACACTTAAATCTATACTCGATGTTAACAAATTTCTCTTCTTCAGAAACGCTTTCCTTGCCATTGCCAGTCTACATTTTATATCCTCTCTACTTCGACCACCATCAGTTATCTTGCTCCCCAAATAGCAAAACTCCTTTACTACTTTAAGTGCCTCATTTCCTAATCTAATTCCCTCAGCATCACCCGACTTAATTCGACTACATTACATTATCCTCGTTTTGCTTTTGTTGATGTTCATCTTATATCCTCCTTTCAAGACACTATCCATTCCGTTCAACTGCTCTTCCAAGTCCTTTGCTGTCTCTGACAGAATTACAATGTCTTCGGTGAACCTCAAAGTTTTTATTTCTTCTCCATGGATTTTAATACCTACTCCGAATTTTTCTTTTGTTTCCTTCACTGCTTGCTCAATATACAGATTGAATAGCATCGGGGAGAGACTACAACCCGGTCTCACTCCCTTCCCAACCACTGCTTTCCTTTCATGTCCCTCGACTCTTATAACTGCCATCTGGTTTCTCTACAAATTATAAATAGCCTTTCGCTCCCTGTATTTTACCCCTGCCACCTTCAGAATTTGAAATTTCCAGTCAACATTGTCAAAAGCTTTCTCTAAGTCTACAAATGCTAGAAATGTAGGTTTACCCTTCCTTAATCTAGCTTCTAAGATAAGTTGTCGGGTCAGTATTGCCTCAGGTGTTCCAACATTTCTACGGAATCCAAACTGATCTACCCCGAGGTCAGCTTCTACTAGTTTTTCCATTCGTCTGTAAAGAATTCGCGTTAGTATTTTGCAGCTGTGACTTACTAAACTGATAGTTTGGACATTTTCACATCTGTCAACACATGCTTTCTTTGGGATTGGAGTTATTATATTCTCCTTGAAGTCTGAGGGTATTTCGCCTGTCTCATACACCTTGCTCACCAGATGGTAGAATTTTGTCAGGACTGGCTCTCCCAAGGCCGTCAGTAGTTCTAATGGAATGTTTTCTACTCCGGGGGCCTTGTTTCGACTCAGGTCTTTCAGTGCTCTGTCAAACTCTTCACGCAGTATTGTATCTCCCATTTCATCTTCATCTACATCCTCTCCCATTTCCATAATATTGTCCTCAAGTACATCACCCTTGTTTAGACCCTCTATATACTCCTTCCACCTTTCTGCTTTCCCTTCTTTGCTTAGAACTGGGTTTCCATCTGAGCTCTTGATGTTCATGCAAGTGGTTCTCTTATCTCCAAAGGTCTCTCTAATTTTCCTGTAGGCAGTATCTATCTTACCCCTCGTGAGATAAGCCTCTACATCCTTACATTTGTCCTCTAGCCATCCCTGCTTAGCCATTTTGCACTTCCTGTCGATCTCATTTTTGAGACGTTTGTATTCCTTCTTGCCTGCTTCATTTACTGCATTTTTATATTTTCTCCTTTCATCAATTAAATTCAATATTTCTTCTGTTACCCAAGGATTTCTATTAGCCCTCGTCTTTTTACCGACTTGATCCTCTTCTGCCTTCACTACTTCATCCCTCAAAGCTACCCATTCTTCTTCTTCTGTATTTCTTTCCCCCATTCCTGTCAATTGTTCCCTTATGCTCTCCCTGAAAGTCTGTACAACCTCTGGTTTAGTCAGTTTATCCAGGTCCCATCTCCTTAAATTCCCACCTTTTTGCAGTTTCTTCAGTTTTAATCTACAGGTCATAACCAACAGATTGTGGTCAAAGTCCACATCTGCCCCTGGAAATGTCTTACAATTTAGAACCTGCTTCCTAAATCTCTGTCTTACCATTATATAATCTATCTGAAACCGGTCAGTATCTCCAGGCTTCTTCCATGTATACAGCCTTCTTCTATTAACCTATCCTTTCAATATATGCTTAAATTTTCTGCAGTCAATTTCAGGTTTCAACCAGCTTTTTGTACCTAGTATTAAGTGAGCTTCACTACTTTTCATGGGCACTTCAAACTCTGGCACTTTGTTGTGAATAATTCGGCAGTTAACCACTAGAATTTTAATATTTTCACCTGTTGGAGGCATATCTTTCAATCTTACATTGATACTTCTGGATTTTCTACAGCTATAATAATCTGGACTGGATGGGGAGTCACCTAAGGTACAAAACTCTTGTGTGCACCCCACACACATTCATCTACCTGGGTAGCAACCTACAATGTGTGGCGCACACCTGACCTATTTAGGGGGACCCTACAGTCCTCAACCCTAAGGTGCAAATCCAGGAAGTCCCAGCTCACCTTGTCATAGAACCTTTGAAGTCTCTGTTTCAGACCTTCCATTCAACTCAGAACCAGGGAGCCACATCAGTTATGTGAACAACTCTGCAAATTATGAGCTTTGTTGAAACTCCATGAGCAAGGTTGTTTTTGTCAGCCTTCTCTGCCAGTTGCCAGAATGATCCAAGTATGACCTTGGAGCCTAGATGGCAGGCATCATTTGTTCGAACATGTGACACAATCTACAGTTGGTTGCATCCCGTTCCTTTAATGGCTGCTGGTATCGCCTTTTCAAAATTTTGAATGATGCATACTGAGTGCATCTGGTGTCCTTTCCTGTCCCTTGCTACCATGTTCCCAGGGGGTACCATCATTTGCCACTCATTTGAACTGCCAATGACTAACAGGTCCACACCCTTTTCTGTTTACCTCCTCTTGACACTGCAGAAAAAAGGTTTCAGCAAAACAGGTGAAGTGAGTGTCACTGGCTCAGTTTCAGTTTCAGTGAAAGGAACCTCCTCGAACTTGTTGGTTAGGGGGTTTGGTATAACACTCTGAGTCTCCGTGGTCCCCCTCCAACCTGTACAGGACCCTAGTTTTACAACTGAAAGGCCATTCACAGTCAAATACATGAGAAATGACAAATGCTGTACTTCCTGCAGAATAGACAGGATCCACAGGAGATGATAGTACTTCAGGTACCTTTGGTACTGGTACCAGAGGTACACAACTCTCAGGATTTCTTCCAAAAACTACTAGTAAAGTCATTTCCTTTCCTGTTCCACTTGCACATAGAATGAGGGGAAAAACCACTCCCTATATGACTCCATACAAGCCCTAATTTCTCGTATCTTATCTTCAAGGTCCTTACATGCAATGTATTTTGAAGGCAAAAGAATCGATCTGCAGTCAGCTTCAAATTCCATTTCCCTACATTTTCTCAAAAAGAACATTGTCTTCCCTCCAGGAATTCCTATTGGGTTTCTGAAGCATCTCCATAACACTTGTGTGTTGTTTGAACCTACCAGTAACAAATCTAGCTGTTCCTCTGAAATGCTCTGATGTCTTCCTTTAAAACGACCTGGTATAGATCCCAAACACTCAAACAGTACTCAAGAATAGGTCGCACTATTGTCCTACATGTGGCCTCCTCTGCAGATGAAACACGCATTCCTAGAATTCTCCCAATAAATCGAAACTGATCATTTGCCTTTCCTCCTACAATCTTCACATGCTTGTTCCATTTCATATTACTTTGCAACATCACACCCAGATATTTAAACAAAGTGACTGTGGCAAGCAGGATACTACTAACACCGTATCTGAACACTGTGGTTTGTTATTCCTACTCATCCACATTAACTTACATTTTTCTACATTTAGAGCTAGTTGCCATTCATCACACCTACTAGAAATTTTGTCTATGTCATCTTCTATCTTCCTTACGTCACTCAACTTCAACACCTTACCATACACCACAGCATCATCAGCAAACAACTGCAGATTGCTGCCCATCCTGTTGGCCTGACCATTTATGTAGATAGAGAACAAAAGCGGTCCCATCATATTTCCCTGGGTCACTCCTGAAGATACCCTTGTCCCTGCTGAACACTCACCATCAAGGACAACATACTGAATTCTATAACTTAAGAAGTCTTCAAGCCACTCACATATCTGTGAACCTATTCCATATGCTCATACCTTCTTTAACAGCCTCAATGAGGCACCATCCAAACACTTTCCGAAAATCTAGAAATGTGGAATCTGCCTGTTGCCCTTTATCCTTTAGCAGCGTACCATGTGAGAAAAGGGCAATCTGAATTTTGCACAAGCAACGCATTCTAGAACCATGATGATCTGTGGACATAAGCCTCTCAGTCTCAAGAAAACTTATTATATCTGAACTGAGAATATGTTCAAGATTCTGCAGCAAATTTATGTCAGGGATATTGGTCTGTAATTCTGCAGGTCCTTCCTTTTGCCCTTCTTATATCCAGAAGTCACCTACGCTTTTTTCCAGTCACTTGGGACTTTTGACTGGTCAAGAGATTCATGATAAATGCAAGCTAAGTAAGGGGCCAATCCGTGGACAACTCTTTGAAAAACCGAATTGGGATTCTTCCACCAAGCATTGATTTGGTGCAGGTCTTTCTGTATTTTGCCACAACTTTCCAGCATTGTGACTTCTCTGTATACAACAGCATCATCCATAAAAAGCCTCATGGAAAGTCTAATGTTTTCTACTAGATCAGTTAACAAGTAAGGGTCCTGCAACACTTCCATAGGGCACACTGAAGTTAACTTTTACATCTAACGAGAGCTCTCTGTTAAGAATGACATGCCGTGTTCTATTTGTCAGAAAGTCTTCAATCCAATCATACAGTTGGTCTGATATTCCATGCCCTCGCATTTTTTCACTGAGCAGAATTGTGGAACCATATTAAATGCCTTCTGGACATCAAGGAACACAGCATTTACTGGGTGCCAGTATCTACTGCTTTCTGGGTCTCTTACACGACCAAAGGGAGCTGTATTTCTCAAGATCATTGTTTTCAGAACCCTTGTTGATTCCTGCAGAGGAAATTTTCAGTTTCGAGAAATGCTATAATACAAGAGAATAAACTATGTTCCAAAAATCGTACAACAGATAAACATTAGAGACACTGGCGTATAGTTTTGTGCATCTATTTGACAAACAGGTACGATGTGCTTTTTCTTCAACACTAGAGAGGCTTCACTCCTCTAGAGAACTACTGTACACTGCTGATAGAAGATGGGCAAGTTCTTTTGAATACTCTGTTCAGAATCGAACAGGTACTCTTGAAGTCCAGTGGCCTTTCCTCTGTTGAACAATTTCAGTTGCCTTTCTGTCCCTTGTCCCTTATTTCGATACCTGTAACTTCATCATTTGTGTGATGATTTAAAGGAAGAACTTTGGTGTGCCCCTCCACTGTCAAACAGTTTTGGAAAAAGTATTTCTGCCTTTTTGTGTCATCCTTTGTTTCTCTACCCTTACAATCACATAGTGTCTAGACAGATGACTTCGATTCATTTATTGTTAACATAAGATCAAAACTTCTTAGGATTTCCTGGTAGGTCAGTAGATGTGTTTTACTATTGAATTCATTGACTACTTCACAGATAGTCCACCTTACATTAATTTTGGCTTCATTTAGCTTTTGTTTTGTTTTTGAGGCTTTGGCTATAGTTTTGAATTATGCAAAAACACCAGCAATTTAAATTGTATAGAGTCATAGTTGAAACTTCATTAATTAACTCTTGAAGATGCTAACAGATGACACTGTAAGGCAATATTTAAGAAAAGAAATTGTCCTAATAGAACACAGTGAATAGGATATAGTGAATACTAGGGATAATTTAATTTGAGGTATGTGCCACATTTGAAAGAGAGCAACTCTACTGACTCGAAAAACAAAATAGTTATGTGTGGCATATAACTGTGATGTTTTTTCAGACCTTATCACAGATAATTAACTGTTGATCATGATCATGCACTGAGGGAAAACAATACAGAAGTTCAGCACAGGTGATAACGAGCAGATGTACTGTGTACTTCTAAGTAATGCAAGCACTGGGATTTCCTTAAACCATTAAGTCAAACATCTATCATTAGAACCTTGACCCAAGTAAAAGCAAGCCCCCAGCATCACCTTCAATGTTTAGTATGAGTTGCTTGGTTCTTGTTGTGTCTGATGGTAGATAGAGAAAACAGAAACATATGATGTGTGATCAAAACGTAACAGGAATTTTTTAATTTTATGGGCTTTACACAACCAATTTTCAAAATTTTTTTTTTGTCTCATTACGTTTCCGATATATGTTTGCATTTTCAGACGTTTTGAATATTTATTGTGCTGTTGATAGCTGAGAAGGTTGTATGTGTCACCAAGTGCTCGGTAAATTTTTTCTTTTGATAAAGATGAATTGGAGAATATGGATTAAATTTTACTTGAAAAATGGAATAAAGTGTAGCACAGAATTTGAAATGTTGACTATGGCTTTCACCAAATCTAATATAAAACAAAAGCTTACAAGTGGTATAAATGCTTCAAAGAAAGACAAGAAGAAGAAGAAGGCAACGACTGCCCTGGATGCCCTAGCACATCAATTACTGATGAGAATGTGGAAAAAGAAAGAGAATGATCCTGGAAATCATCGAATCACCACTGGACACATTGCTGATGATGTTGACATATCATTTGGCTCATGGCAAGGAATTTTTTCAGATGTTTTGGCCATGAAACGTGTAGCAGCAAAGATTGTTCCGAAATTGTTGAATTTCAATCAAACACAACATTGGGTAGACATCTTTCAGGAACTGCTGAATGAAGTTGACAATGATCCAGAACTTCTAAGGAAAGTTATAACAGGTGACAAAACGTAACATTGAAACCGAGGTCCAATCATCCCAATAGAGACTGCTTGAAGAGCCAAGACTGAACAAAATTCAACATATTCGATCACATGTGAAGGTTCTTCTCACTGATTTCTTCAATTACACTTGGATAGTGCATCATGAGTTTCTGTCTTATGGCTGTACAGTCAATAAGGAACACTACCAGGAAGTTATGCACTGTTTGCATGAAGCAATCCAAAGAAAACGACCAGAACTGTGGATGTGGCAAAACCATTCACGAAAATTACATCCCAGCATAATTTAGCACAATTGATGAGATAAACATAATTACTGAAGGAGCTGAAGACCATAAAGAAAAACTGAGTTCCAAGTGCTTCCAAAAGTGGAAAAAGTGCTGGCACAAGTGTATTATATCTGAGGGGGACTGCTTTGAAGGGGACAAAGTTGATGTTGTTGAATAAATAAAGATTCTTTAAGAAAAACAAAAATACCTGTTACTTTCTGATCATGCCTCGTACAAAGAGGACATCACATGGCAGGGCCAGTTTCCAGCAGGCACCAAATAGTTACAACTAAGTGCAGGTAACAGGGACAAATATCCTGCTTCCACCTGCTCTCAGACCAAAACTATCATTGATATTTATGTGGCTATACCAGTTGCAGCTATGCTATCATTTTCAGCCGCCTGTGGTACGAGTCTCGGCCTGGTTGCATCCTTATACAAGGATAATGTGAACATGAAATGTTAAGTGTTAATACAAACCAATGTGCTTAAGTGATAAATGAATATTTTGTGATGTTTCAAGCAGACGTGGATGAGTTAAACATCCAAATTGAAACCACCGTAGAATAGGAATGGTTCATTTATAGACATGGGTTCCTATTCAAAATATTATGTACTTGTAGAAGTTTGTAATTGGAATTTCTGAATACTGTGTGTATCAAGTGACATACATGCAAAGCTCCTACAAGTAGATGTTGTGTGTGTCTTCTACAAGGAGACTCACATGTATGTCACTTGACATATAAGGATGCAGCCAGGCCAAGACATACCACGGGCCACTGAAAATCTTAATGACTACTACTGTATAGCCACAGAAATATTAATTTGAAATTTGACTCTGACTGTTAAAGTTACTTAGTTAGTTGCATATTCCATGGATGATTCACATGATGAGTTGTAATGATATGGAAAAAGTCATTTTACATACACATCACAATGAAATTTTAAACATGGCTATATGCTGAACATTTATAAAGGATGTTTCTTTAGCTATCAACAGATGTAAGACAGTAATTCCCAACACCACTTTTTAAACATAATAATAATAATAATAGAAATTCTTCTGCAGAATAGAAAGAGTTGCCAAGGGGATACGTTTTCAGTTTGTTTTCGAATTTCCCTTTGATATGCGTCAGACATTTTATATCCCTGGTAAGTTATCAACAATTTTTGTTCAGCATTGTGCATCCATTTTTTGCTAAAGGTAACCTTAATGTGGTGTAATGAATGTCATTTTTCCTTCTGGTATTGCAATTATGTACATCACTGTTCCTTTTGAACTGCAGTGGAGTATTTACAACAAACCTCACAAGAGGGTAAATATACTGTGAAGCAATAGTCAGAGCATCCAACTCTTTAAACGGATGGTTACAAGATGATTGTTGGTGTGAACCACATATTACTATTAAAGCAGTTTTTGAGAATGAAGACTTTCTTTTGTAAAGATGAGTTACCCCAGAAAGTTATTCCATTCAACATTATTGAATGAAAATATGCAAAACATGTCAACTTACTGATTCGTTTCTCCCCAAGATTTGCAATGATCCTAAGTACAAATGTGGTTGAACAAAGTTGTTTATGTGCTTTTTCCAGTTTAAATTTTCATCAGTATGAACACCTAAGAATTTTTAGTTTTCCACCCCATTTATTATTTCCTCACCATGTGTTACTTTATCATTGGTGTAGTGCCCCTGCAGAAATCAATATGTTGTGTCTTTTCTAAAATTGGGGTGAGACCATTTGCAAAAATCCAGTAAATGATACTTTTAAGAACAATGCTTACTATTTATTTTGTTTCTGTGTGTATACTTGGATTGAGTCATCTGTGAAAAGAGGTGATTCTGATTGTTGTATATTAGACGAAGGATCATTTACATACATGAGGAACAACAGTGAACCTAAGATTTGGTCTTGGGGAAGCCCATATGCGATTTCTCCCCAGTCAGAATAATGTCCTCAGACTACATTAGTTGAATTACCAAATACAACTTTCTGCATTCTTTTGGTTAGATATGACAGTATCCACTGGATGGCTATACCATCAGTTCTGTGGTGTCACCGCCAGACACCACACTTGCTAGGTGGTAGCTTTAAATCGGCCGCGGTCCCTTAGTACATGTCGGACCCGCGTGTCGCCACTGTGTGATCGCAGACCGAGTGCCACCACAAGGCAGGTCTCAAGATACGGACTAGCACTCGCCCCAGTCGTACGACGACTTTGCTAGCGACTACACTGACGAAGCCTTTCTCTCATTTGCTGAGAGACAGTTAGAATAGCCTTCAGCTAAGTCAATGGCTACGACCTAGCAAGGCGCCATTAGCCTTACATAGTTTGATAGTATCTTATGAAATGTCTCATCAAGAACGATGTATACAACAAGGAAAAATTAAAAGTTAAGTATTCCAGCAGCTACATACTTTTCTTTATAACATTAATAAGTATCCTGTTTCAGACCTCTATCTAGCCTACTTGAGATTACGCGTGCCTTTCGGCTACTTCAGTGTGGCGTAGCTGTCTTGTTACACCACAACAAATGACGACGAGGATTAACAGCGGATTTCGCGTTTGTATTGCTTTACTTTCTGGCAACGTACAAACCGCCTTCTTTCTCTTTGATTGATTTACTTGGGTCATGGCTTCGCCACAATCTCCTGATGTACTGTCCGAATTTTATCGCTTGCAGAATCAGCAGACGCAGGCGTTATTGGATGCCCTTGGACAGCTCGTCCAGGGTCAGCGTGCCATTCAAACCGATGTGGCAGCCGCTGCTTCACCGCTACCGCAGCCACAACATGCAGTTGCACCGCCGTTTCTCAAATTTGACCCAACCCACGAGACATGGACCGAGTGGTCACGCCAATTTGGATTTCATCTCGCCGCCTACAGAATTCAAGGTAACGAGCGGCAGCCTCATTTATTGGTGTGTGTAGGGGTGCAAATGTACCGTGTGATAGTGAAATTATTTCCCCGACGCGACGTAGCAACTCTATCCTACGAAGAAATTTTGTCGGCATTGGATGCCTATTTCAAAGAAACAGTTAATGTAGTTGCAAAAAGGTATGCTTTCTTTCGTACAAAACGTACGGCCGGTCAAACTAATAGGGAGTGGGTAGCAACATTGCAAGGCCTTACAAGGGATTGTGCTTTTGAGTGTGAATGTGGACTCCCTTATTCAGATACAATGGTACGTGATGCAATTGCACAGAACGTTTCTGATGTTCGTATACGGAAGCAAATTTTGAAACTCGTTAATCCCTCCCTTCAACAAGTGATAGACATTTTAGACAGACAAGACACGCTTGACTTTGCTCTGGAATCATTTGCAACTTCGCCAGCCGTGTGTAACATTAACCGGCCCGCCGGGCGCACTGCGCGGCCCGGTAAACTGCCCTCGCGCACGTCCGCGCAGCTGCTGCCACTCTCTAAACCAGGTGTGCCGTGCCAGCATACAGCTGCAGTGAAATCATGCCCGCGGTGTGCTACTAGACATTCGCGTGACAATTGCCCGTCACGCCAAGCTATTTGCATTTTCTGTAATAAGAAAGGACATGTTCAAAGTGTTTGCCAGAAAAAGCTCAGATCAGACAATCACAACCATTCCAGGCCCTTTGCTTCACGCCGGAATCGAACCAAGAATACTCAGGCTCGTGAACCTTCGCCCATGGACATTCATGTAGTTAATTCCACTCCGCCCAGTGGCACTCTTTCTAACAGTGACTGTGTTCGTCCCACAAATACTGTGCATCTACGTCGCCGGAAATCACGTCAATTAGCAAGTGTTGCTGTACCTGTATCAGTTCAAATTGCACAAGACAGTCGCTCTTGTCGTCAGCAGGACAATAAACATTTTGTAGATTTGGACTTTAATGGCAAGGTCATACCATTCCAGCTCGATACCGGAGCTGCAGTTTCATTGCTCAATCACGACACGTACAAACAACTGGGCAAACCTCCGTTGCGTGCCGCAACTGTTAAGCTCACTACATATTCAGGACAGCCGATCCCTGTGTTAGGACAGTGCACTCTTCTTGCAACATAAAAGGGACAAACAAAACTTGTGTCATTTTACGTTCTTTGTTCTTCTACTGCAGTGAACTTGTTTGGTTTAGATTTATTTCAGTTGTTTAACTTGTCTATAGTAAATCAGGTCCTATCAGTGAATCAGACTGTGCCTTCAGACAGTGTTTCTCGTCTATGTGAAGAATTTGCAGACATATTTGCACCGGGCCTTGGTTGCGCTAAGAACTATGAAGCACATTTGGAACTGAAAGTAAACGCGCAACCGAAATTTTTCAGAGCGCGCAATGTTCCCCACGCATTGCGTGATGAGGTCGCATGAACATTACACGATTTAGAATCACAAGGTGTGATTGAATGTGCGCAATGCCTCTATTTCAACTCTGCTTCATCGCTTACGCCGTACAGGTGTTCCGTTCGTCTGGACGACGGAATGCGAACGCGCCTTTTGCCAGTTGAAATCGGCGTTGCTTTCAAATACTTGCCTTATGCCATTCGATCCCCAGAAACCCCTTTTGTTGATGGTAGATGCATCGGATTTCGGGATCGGTGCTGTGCTTGCGCACAAAGATGGATCGCATGATCGCCCTATTGCCTTTGCGTCAAAATTGCTCTCGTCTGCGCAAAGAAATTATTCACAGATAGAGAAAGAAGCTTTGGCTCTCGTGTTTGGTGTTACTGAGTTCCATGATTTCTTGTATGGTCATCACTTTAGCATCATCACAGACCACAAACCTTTGACATCGCTTTTTCATCCGAACAAGCCTGTACCTCCGCGTACAGCGCAGAAATTCATTCGCTGGTCTATTTTCCTCTCGCAGTACCGCTACGATATCTTGTATCGGTCCACTGCTAAGCACGGAAACGCCGATGCGTTGTCCCGTTTGCCTGTTGCTGAGGATAGAGCACTCGATTCTTCCAAACTTGCTTGCATGTTCATTGATTCGGAAACCGATGAAGTGGTCAAATCGTTTCCGATTGATTTTCGTCATGTAGCTACAGCCACAGCTGCTGACCCTGTCCTTACTACCGTTTTGCATTTTGTTACTACGCAATGGCCTTTGTCAAAGTCTCGGATCGAGGATCCGTTGGTTCGCCGATTTTTTGCTCACCGGGAGAGACTTTTTGTACGACGTGGTGTTTTGTTGTTGCGTTCTGATAATCATCAGTCCCGAGTCGTGGTCCCACGTTCGTTACAGTCCTCTGTTTTACGGCTTCTTCACCAAGGACATTGGGGTTTAGTGCGAACGAAACAACTTGCTCGTCAGCACTGTACTTGGTTCGGAATCGATGCTGCGATTACGAATATGTGTTCTTCTTGCATGGCGTGTGCCAAACAACAATCCGCACCGCCGCGGAAAGTCTTTGCATGGCCAAAAGCCACTTCCCCTTGGCAACGCTTGCACATCGATTTTGCTGGTCCATTCTGGAATGCTCGATGGTTGGTTCTGGTAGATGCCTTCAGTAATTTTCCTTTTGTTGTCCGGATGTCTTCCACGACGTCCTCTGCCACCATCCAAGCGTTGTCTGCTATCTTTTGCATTGAATGTCTTCCGCAGGCTATTGTTTCCGACAATGGCCCACAATTCATGTCCGCAGAATTTAAGTCATTCTGCCAGGCCAATGGTATTCAACATCTGACATCCGCGCCATTTTCGCCTCAGTCAAACGGTGCCGCTGAACGATTGGTCCGGACTTTCAAGTCACAGATGTTGAAGGTGAAAGAGTCGCATTCTCGGGAGGACGCGTTTTTGCTCTTTTTGTCATCGTATCGCTCTCAGCCCCGAGATGGTCGCTCGCCGGCTGAATTGCTCCACGGTCGTCCCCATCGAACCTTGATGTCTTAGCTGCATCCGCCGCATCAGGTTCCAGTGCAGCGGCAGACTTCTGCTTTTGCTCCAGGCGACGTTGTATTCTATCGCAACTATCGAGGTTCACGGCGTTGGCTCGCAGGGCGCATTCTTCGCTGCCTCGTCCGCGCGATGTATTTGGTTTTGTGGGCCTCTGGTGAGGTGCGTCGGCATCTCAATCAGCTGCGCCTCTGTCGTCGCACAGGTTCTGCCGCTCCCCGTCTGCTTTCAGCGACGGTGCCGTCCGGTCAGCGCCCTGGGGACCCATCTGCTGGCTCGCCTCATCCCCAGGTGCTACCGACAATGCCTTCCATTTTGCCCCCTGGCGACGCGCCGCCGCCGCCGCCGCCACCGCCTGTTCTCCCGCCGCCGCCACCCGCATTCAACGCTTCGCTGCAGCCGCCAAGCGCCTCCCTGGGTCACGCGCCGCCGATCGCTTCCCGTGACCAGCTGTCCTCCGCCATGGAACTCTTGCCCGCTCCGGACCACATGGCGTCTTCGCGCGTCGGATACCCCGACGCAATGGAGGTCGACCCTTCGGCCCCTCCTGTCTCTTTACGGGCGCATACACCGCATGTTGACGTGCACCCTGGACTAGGTTTTAAGGCGTTTCCTAGCTCCCCTCGGACCGAATGGCCGGGTGCGGGTGGCACAGCCACGCCTGTTGTTAGGCTCCCCACCTCATCGCATACGTCAACATGGGGTCCTCCCCACGGCGGGCGGAAGCCTTATAACACGACCGTTCGCCGATTTGCGGGGGAGGAATGTGGTGTCACTGCCAGACACCACACTTGCTAGGTGGTAGCTTTCAATCGGCCGCGGTCCCTTAGTACATGTCGGACCCGCGTGTCACCACTGTGTGATCGCAGACCGAGCGCCACCACAAGGCAGGTCTCAAGATACGGACTAGCACTCGCCCCAGTTGTACGACGACTTTGCTAGTGACTACACTGACGAAGCCTTTCTCTCATTTGCCGAGAGACAGTTAGAATAGCCTTCAGCTAAGTCAATGGCTACGACCTAGCAAGGCGCCATTAGACTTACATAGTATGATAGTATCTTATGAAATGTCTCATCAAGAACGATGTATACAACAAGGAAAAATTAAAAGTTAAGTATTCCAGCAGCTACATACTTTTCTTTATAACATTAATAAGTATCCTGTTTCAGACCTCTATCTAGCCTACTTGAGATTACACGTGCCTTTCGGCTACTTCAGTGTGGCGTAGCTGTCTTGTTACGCCACAACAAGTTCCATAATACTCAATTTATCTAGGAGAGTATTATGATTCACACAGTCAAATGTTTTAGATAATGCACCAAAAATATCACTTAGTGCTATTTTATTATTTAATGGTTGTACAATTTGGTGAGTGAACATGTAAATAGCATTCTCAGTACAACAACTCTTCTGGACTCCAACCTGTGATTTTCTGAGGATGTTATTGTTGTTCAGGTGAGATACTATTCTAGATACATCACTTTCTCAAAAAATTTGTAAAATGGTATCAGTGATGAAACAGGTTAGTAGTTGTTCATATCACTCTTATTACCTTTCTTATGTTGGAATATGACAATGCCATACTTCAGTCTCTCCAGAAAAATGCCTTGAGTTAGTGATGCATTACATATTTCAGATAAGACATGACTTATAATATGGAAACAAATTTTTAGTGCTCCATTGACAACACCATCAAACCAGACGAGTTTTTATTTTTGAGAGAATGTATAATATTCTTTGTTTCAGAAGGAGAAGCTGGTGAAACATTCATTTGACTGAATTCTATGAGTGTTTCTTTTTCAACATACTGCTGTGATTGTTCTCTCGAACTATTTGTCCCAGTACTTTCTACTATACTTAAGAAATGATTATTAAATATATTTGCTACCTATGACTCATTATTTATGGCCCTTCCATTCATCTCATTAGTGATGTTATCCTGTTCTGTGGCTGATTGTGCTCTATCTCTTTTCAAATGGCTCTGAGCACTATGGGACTCAACTTCTGAGGTCATTAGTCCCCTAGAACTTAGAACTAGTTAAACCTAAGGACATCACAAACATCCATGCCCAAGGCAGGATTCGAACCTGCGACCGTAGCGGTCTTGCGGTTCCAGACTGCAGCGCCTTTAACCGCACGGCCTCTTCGGCCGGCTATCTCTTTTCACTACATTCCATACAACCTTAAGTCTGTTGTCATAATTACTGATTTCTGACATAATACATATGTTCCTTGATATTTAATAACATTTCTTAGTAATTTTGAACAGTTTTTGCAATAAGCAACGACTACAGAATCTCTACCTCTTTTTACCACAGATAAGTTTCCCTTTTCCTTTCACAAGATATTTTAATCCCTCTAGTGGCCCACAGTCTTTTATAAGAATGTTTAATGTTCTCTCTGATTAGTTTATGTGGAATGCTGTTTTCAAATAATGATATGAATTTATCATGGAAGAGACTAAATTTTATATTAGTGTGTCATTCATTGTAAATTTCATCCCTAGTCATCTATTGTAAACTGTTCTCAAAGAAATTTGTCCTGGAGTCACTAATTATTGTAACTTATTTCCACTGAGGAAGTGTGTAACCTGGTAGTAAAAGAAAAACTGCTTGTTGCTTGATTACCTTCTGTTGAACAAGAATTCTGGTCCACACATTTCTGGATATGTGGGATCTGTTTCCGCAGTGACTGTAATATTTAGATAGCCAATATTACTTGCTCGAATCCGATATTCATGTGTGAAAGTGCTACGTGCATTTATACAAGAACCAGTCACTGAACTATTGGATAATAACTCAACATCATTGGTATGAGAGACCTGCAGTTTTATCTGGAAACAAACAGATCTTATTTTAATGGTTAATGGGGAAGCAACACATTATTATTCATTTTATGCAGTACAGAACCAAATATTTTCATTAAGATTAATATTTTCATAAAAAATTGTGGTA
Source organism: Schistocerca americana (assembly GCF_021461395.2). Lineage (NCBI taxonomy): Eukaryota > Metazoa > Arthropoda > Insecta > Orthoptera > Acrididae > Schistocerca > Schistocerca americana. The sequence goes on along the minus strand of NC_060123.1, from coordinate 282,887,413 downwards.
AGATTGAATCAAATATAGAAATGTAAAGGAGCAAAGTAGTAATGTCATATGCTTCATTTGTTAATAATATTAAGAGTAAGAAATAGTAATAAAATTGAAGGACAGATGAAGAGAATTAATCAAAGTCAGAAAATTATGAAAATTTAACATTGCACATTAAACTCAAAAAATCGCAAAGAAGTTCCCAAATAGAAATCAATCATATATCCAACCCCTACAGAGACTATGGCATATAAAAGTGTTTCACCATTATGTTGCAATTACATATGTTATCCAGGGAAAGAAATAAACATAATTACAACAATAACATTAATAATAATAATAATTATTATTATTATTATTATTATTACTAAAAAATAAAAATTACAAGATTAAGAAAAGCAGAAATGGTACTGGTACTGCATGCTAAACCTTTTATGTAAATGGAACTAATAGTGCTGGATTTCTTAAGGGTATTTTGTAAAAGACACCACTGTAAGTGAAGTCATCTCCAGAATTATACTACAAGTTCAGCCATTGCAACCTGTAACACTGCTAGGCAATTCTTACAGGTCTCCACCTGATGACCACACAACTGCCACAGACTGCTATAAGCAGCTGTATCAGCATTATGCCACCCTGTTTTGGCTCCAGTAGATTGGTAAGACCATCATTCAGCAACCAGCAGTTTTACTGAAATCAAAGATGACACTTCACCAATGGAATAAGGTGATTATGTGATACCTGAAAAGTATACACAAAAAGCCCGGGTCAGGGCATGCACGATGTGCTATCCAAAATTTTCAGTACTGTTGCTGCCATCTGTTGAAAACATTACCTTTGGACTAACGGTCGCCATCACCCTCGAAGTAGTTCCCATCCACATGTACACACCGGTCCCAGCACTTCTGCCACTGGTCAAACATTTTCTGGAAGTCTTGTTCTTTGAGGGTGTTTATCATTGCCAGTGATGCTTCTTGAATCCTTTCTAGAGTGTTGAACCAACGGCCTTTCAAGTTGAGTTTCAGTTTTGGGAATAGCGCCAAGTTGCAAGGTGCCAAATCTGGGTGGGGTACACCCGCTGCATTGTTTTTTTTTCCAAAAAGGTACTGGTGACCAAGGATGTGTGACAGGGTGCATTGTTGTAATGCAGCAGCCAGTTCCCTCGACACCAAAGTTTGGGCCATTGTCGCCGCATGTTTTCATGGAGCCATCGCAAAACATCACTGTTTGGTAGGGTGGGATGAATTCTTTGTGCACAATTCCCTTGGTATGAAAGAAAATAATGATCATGCTCTTCGCTTTGGTCTTCACCTGTCTCACTTTTTTGGGTCTTGGAGAGCCACTCAAACACAAGCGTACAGCTCATGCTCTGTCCCCCAAACACTTGTTGAATCATTGCAATGGTCTCTGTAGCACATTTCCCAAGATTTGCACAGAATTTTATTCAAATGCACTGTTCTGTTTGTGGATCCATCATAAAATTACCACACACCAAACACAGAGTATTACAGAAATCACTGTGGACACGCAACACATCCTCCCAGCTGAATGCCACTCCACACACTGACTCATCAGATATGCAGCTCTTGGCACCTAGTGGTGCAAAGATCTACTACTCCTACTTTCCAGATGGCAGCACCAGTCCTCAAGATTTTGGATTCCACCTCATATGAATACCACATGCCCAGCAAGAAAAGGCCATTGAATTGGGAACCACTGAAAAGTTGGCTACTACCAACGAGCCTGAGAAACCACCATTGTTCAGTTACCATCTGCTGGGGCTGTCATCAACATCAGTCAACATCATTCAACAAGAAAGATTCCCATACAGTCGTGCATCTAGCACTGTTGGGGCCTGAGGGTCGAACTAGGAGCTTACTAGCCACTGCCCGCTTAGCAACTGCTGTCGGCTGATGCTACCAGCTTGACACTGGGGACCCTGTTTGTCCTCTGGATTATACCACCTTTACTGGCAGCCACTCCTGGGCAGGCCATCACTAACATCCACCCATTGTGTGCCATGAGATATGTCTGCATTGTCAGCATTGATTTAGTGTCAGTTGCTGGAGGGCTACTTGTCCAGCAAGAAAGCTTCACTCCAAGACATGCTGTGGTCAGAATCATAACTGCACACCACTGCCCATGACATGGGTTCAGTGTCCATCCTATCTGCTGGACATCGGCCATAAGTAATGCTGTACTCTGTACAAGATTAATAAAGGAATCTTTTTTGCCACATGAAAATTGCCTCATTTGCTTCTGCTCCCCACTAGTAAACACACACACACACACACACACACACACACACACACACACACACACACAGACACACACATTGCATAATACAGCTGACTCCATTGCAAAACATGACATTAGATAGAAGGACTCCTGGCTTTTGAAACCACAGTTTTCCTCTACAGGAAGGAGAGAGATGTTGAGGTCTTGATTGATGGAGGTTGGACAGGGCACAGGCCATGGAGAGAGGGTAGGTGTGGGGAACGGGGTGTCAGATCGCTAAGAATCCAGGCTAAGAGAGGATCACTTTGTAATAAGAAACTAGGAGGTCAAAGAGAGACTGCTTTAGTCAAAGATGGTAGATGTTTGAGAAAAAAATGAAATCTTCTTTAAACTTTTGACAAAATTAGCTGCAAATTGTTTATTTCTTGTTGATTAAATAAATTTATGACAAGTTTATTTCAGGATATGTGCCATTATCAATTGTTCATCAGATGACTGACATACATAAAGTATTGGAATTTAAGTTGTTAACACAGGTCACTTATTGCCTTTATTTAGAAATTTTGTGCTGCTTTTTGACAGCTGTAAAATGACAGATTGTTCCCATGATGTTTCATGTTTTTCATACAATCTGAAAGCAAATAACAGATCATTCTAATGATGCTTTATGTTTTTCATAAACATACAGCATTATTGGAACAATCTGTCATTTTGCAACTGTCAGAAAATAACAAAACATTTCTATAGAAAGGAAATGTGAGACCTATGTTAACAACATAGTACATAAAAAATTTATGGATCCCACTTTACCTAGACAAAGTAAACATGTGAATATGTTAACAACATAGAACATGAAAGAACTTATGTTCCAAAATTATTTGTGGACATCACTCCGTCTAGATGACCAGCTGATAATGGCACATATTCCAAAACAAGCTTGTCACAAACTTACGTAAGCAGCAAAAAATAAACAGTTTCCTACTAATTTTGTCAAAAGTATAAAGAAGATGTCATATTATGATGTTGTACAAGCTACAGACCCAGAAGATAAGTTATAAAATGAAAAGTAAAGATGGATTATTAAACAAAATCAATAACATTCATAACAAGCTATAAATATAGTCTCAAACGATGGGAATTCCAGGATGGATTGTAACAATATTATGTAAGGAATAGTTGCTACTTACCATATAGTGGAGACACCGAGTCACTGATAGGCACAAAAAAAAAAAAAAAAAGACTGTCACAAAATAAGCTAGACACACACACACACACACACACACACACACACACACACACACACAAGCACAGTCTCTGGCAGCTGAAGCCAGACTACTAGTCTGGCTGCAGCTGCCAGCGACTATGGTCATTTGTGTGTGTGTGTCTATCTGCGACTCAGCATCTCTGTCGTATAGTGAGTAGCAACTACCCTTTTCATAATATTGTCATACATATATTGTGCAAGATTTAGAATGTAGGCAAAATAAAAGAGCCAAGAGTATACTTACTGGAATGCTATATGAAAGGAAGTTGAAAAGAACGGCTTTGAGAACTACTATCTCACCACGTTTAGCAGAGTAAGGTACGATATAATCAAGAAAAAATGGCTGGAAGGTAGTAATATTTGTTGTTGGAGCAACTCCAATTCCTTTGTCAGGAGAAAGACAAACAACATTGCTGGTCCACTCAGTGATGGTATGAGGAAGTTGCCGCTTAACAGACCGAACACCATCATTCCTGCAATACGAGAATATACAAATGTAATTAAGTATTAGTTCTACATATACAAAACCAAATAACATGTATTTTCATTCAAGTACATTACTACAAAAACAACTGTTAAAAATTATTTAGATAAGAAATCATCCTAGTGGTTTTGTTTGTTGCTCATGTTCCAATTCACCCATCATGTATCTTGTTCATTCCATTCAGTTTTCTACAATTTTATCAAACTTCCTGTTTTTGTCTCTCTTTTGTATCAGAGCTTATGTCAGAACTTCTCACGTTACCTGCTTCCAAATTTGCTTTATATAACACATACAATACGTACTGTACATAACCACATAAGCAAAGTTCTGTTTTATATTTTCCATCTAACCTCAACCCTTGCAAAAGATGGCAGGAATAGGGAAACAGTCCATGCAGTGATTGGTACTTGGTAAGCATGGTGGCTGTGTGGCCACTTTATGTAACAGGCGAAATGTGGCATATTAACAGTGATCTCTAATATCAGAGATCACTGTGTGTAAGTTATCCAGCCAAAGACATTACAAGATGATGTCATCACCCAAAGTAGTATGAAACTTTGCAAAGTCATGTCTAGGCAGAAATGAACTATACACAAACATTATCCTTGAATAAAAACAATGAACATTATGGAAAAAAATAGTCGCCTGGTTCTCCAAAATAGCTGCATTTTTGGCACTTCTCATTAAAAATAGCCACAATAGTCACCTTTGCTAAAAAATAGTTGCAAATAGTGGCATTTTAGTAGCCTGTGGCAGCCCTGTGACATCTTTAATCTGGACTAAAACGTCAAAGTAATTTCTCCTAGCCCCATATAAGTTCCTAACCCTGCATAGAAAATTTTTGCTTGTGAATTTTTTTTGGCTATGACAATACTTGAACAATTTGAAATGAAAATCATGAGGCACATGCAATAGACAGTCATGTGTGCAGAGAGTTGCTTTCATTGAGAAAAATTGCACAATAGTTCATACTGATCTTTGGCCGGACATGGCTGCTTGTCCTGTTCCAGAGGTTGCCCCTCAGTCTGCAAGATCCGGGCGGTCGCAGAGGATGGGCTTACTGGTAGATGGGAGCTCCAACGTTAGGCGCGTAATGGGGCCCCTTAGTGATATGGCAGCAAGAGAGGGGAAGAAAACCAATGTGCACTCTGTGTGTATACCGGGGGGAGTCATTCCAGATGTGGAATGGGTCCTTCCGGATGCCATGAAGGGTACAGGGTGCACCCATCTGCAGGTGGTCACTCATGTCGGCACCAATGATGTGTGTCGCTATGGATCGGAGGAAATCCTCTCTGGCTTCTGGCGGCTATCTGATTTGGTGAAGACTGCCAGTCTCGCTAGTGGGATGAAAGCAGAGCTCACCGTCTGCAGCATCATTGATAGGACTGACTGCGGACCATTGGTACAGAGCCGAGTGGAGGGTCTGAATCAGAGGCTGAGACGGTTCTGCGACCGTGTGGGCTGCAGATTCCTCGACTTGCGCTATAGGGTGGTGGGGTTTCAGGTTCCGCTGGATAGGTCAGGAGTCCACTACACGCAGCAAGCAGCTACACGGGTAGCAGGGGTTGTGTGGCATGGACTGGGCGGTTTTTTAGGTTAGATGGCCTCGGGCAAGTACAGAAAGGGCAACAGCTTCAAAGGGTGCAGGGCAAAGTCAGGACATGCAGGGACCAAGCAGCAATCAGTATTGTAATTGTAAACTGTCAAAGCTGCATTGGTAAAGTACTGGAACTTCAAGTGCTGATAGAAAGCACTGAAGCTGAAATCGTTATCGGTACAGGAAGCTGGCTGAAGCCAGAGATAAATTCTGCTGAAATTTTTACAAAGGCACAGACGGTGTTTAGAAAGGATAGATTGCATGCGACTGGTGGTGGTGCGTTTGTCACTGTTAGTAGTAGTTTATCCTGTAGTGAAGTAGAAGTGGATAGTTCCTGTGAATTATTATGGGTGGAGGTTACACTCAACAACCGAGCTAGGTTAATAATTGGGTCCTTTTGCCGACCTCCCGACTCAGCAGTATTAGTGGCAGAACAACTGAGAGAAAATTTGGAATACATTTCACATAAATTTTCTCAACATGTTATAGTCTTAGGTGGAGATTTCAATTTACCAGATATAGATTGGGACACTCAGATGTTTAGGACGGGTGGTAGGGACAGAGCATCGAGTGACATTATGCTGAGTGCACTACCCGAAAATTACCTGGAGCAATTAAACAGAGAAGCGACTCATGGAAATAACATCTTGGACCTACTGATAACAAACAGACCCGAACTTTTCGACTCTGTAAGCGCAGAACAGGGAATCAGTGATGATAAGGCCATTGCAGCATCCCTGAATATGGAAGTTAATAGGAATATAAAAAAAGGGAGGAAGGTTTATCTGTTTAGCAAGTGTAATAGAAGGCAGACTTCAGACTACCTAACAGATCAAAACGAAAATTTCTGTTCCGACACTGACAATGTTGAGTGTTTATGGAAAAAGTTCAAGGCAACCGTAAAATGCGTTTTAGACAGGTACATGCCGAGTAAAACTGTGAGGGACGGGAAAAACCCACCGTGGTTCAACAACAAAGTTAGGAAACTACTGCAAAAGCAAAGAGAGCTTCACTCCAAGTTTCAACGCAGCCAAAACCTCTCAGACAAACAGAAGCTAAACGATTTCAAAGTTAACGTAAGGAGGGCTATGTGTGTAGCGTTCAGTGAATTCGAAAGTAAAATTCTATGTACCAACTTGACAGAAAATCCTAGGAAGTTCTGGTCTTACGTTAAATCAGTAAGTGGCTCAAAACAGCATGTCCTGACACTCTGGGATGATGATGGTATTGAAACAGAGGATGACACGCATAAAGCTGAAATACTAAACACCTTTTTCCAAAGCTGTTTCACAGAGGAAGACCGCACTGCAGTTCCTTCTGTAAATCCTCACACAAACGAAAAAATGGCTGACACCGAAATAAGTGTACAAGGAATAGAAAAGCAACTGGAATCACTCGACAGAGGAAAGTTCACTGGACCTGACGGGATACCAATTTGATTCTACACAGAGTACGCGAAAGAACTTGCCCCCCTTCTAACAGCTGTGTACCGCAAGTCTGTAGAAGAACAGAGGGTTCCAAATGATTGGAAAAGAGCATAGGTAGTTCCAGTCTTCAAGAAGAGTCGTCGAGCAGATGCGCAAAACTATAGACCAATATCTCTGACGTCGATCTGTTGTAGAATTTTAGAACATGTTTTTTGCTCGAATATCATGTCGTTCTTGGAAACCCAGAATGTACTCTGTAGGAATCAACATGGATTCCAGAAACAGCGATCGTGTGAGACCCAACTCACTTTATTTGTTCATGAGACCCAGAAAATATTAGATACAGGCTCCCAGGTAGATGCTATTTTCCTTGACTTCCAGAAGGCGTTCGATACAGTTCTGCACTGTCACCTAATAACCAAAGTAAGAGCCTACGGAATATCATACCAGCTGTGTGGCTGGATTGAAGAATTTTTAGCAAACAGAACACAGCATGTTTTTATCAATGGAGAGATGTCTACAGACGTTAAAGTAACCTCTGGCGTGCCACAGGGGAGTGTTATGGGACCATTGCTTTTCACAATATATATAAATGACCTAGTAGATAGTGTCGGAAGTTCCATGTGGCTTTTCGCAGATGATGCTGTAGTATACAGAGAAGTTGCAGCATTAGAAAATTGTAGCGAAATGCAGGAAGATCTGCAGCGGATAGGCACTTGGTGCAGGGAGTGGCAACTGACCCTTAACGTAGACAAATGTAATGTATTGTGAATACATAGAAAGAAGGATCCTTTATTGTATGATTATATGATAGCGGGACAAACACTGGTAGCAGTTACTTCTGTAAAATATCTGGGAGTATGCATGCGGAACGATTTGAAGTGGAATGATCATATAAAATTAATTGTTGGTAAGGTGGGTACCAGGTTGAGATTCATTGGGAGAGTCCTTAGAAAATGTAGTCCATCAACAAAGGAGGTGGCTTACAAAACACTTGCAGTCATCAGTGTGGGATCCGTACCAGATGCGGTTGACGGAGGAGATAGAGAAGATCCAAAGAAAAGCGGTGTGTTTCGTCACAGGGTTATTTGGTAGCCGTGATAGCGTTACGGAGATGTTTAGCAAACTCAAGTGGCAGACTCTGCAAGAGAGGTGCTCTGCATCTCGGTGTAGCTTGCTCGCCAGTTTTCGAGAGGGTGCATTTCTGGATAAGGTATCGAATATATTGCTTCCCCCTACTTATACCTCCTGAGGAGATCACGAATGTAAAATTAGAGAGATTCGAGCACGCACGTAGGCTTTCAGACAGTTGTTCTTCCCGCGAACCATACGCTACTGGAACAGAAAAGGGAGGTAATGACAGTGGCATGTAAAGTGCCCTCCGCCACACACCATTGGGTGGCTTGCGGAGTATAAATGTAGATGTAGATGTAGACCATTTGCAGTGCAATAAAACAGTTAGTGACTTAGGTGAACTATTCATGCATGAATTATCAGTTACATGTGCTCCACATTTGTCATTTTAAATTTTACAAGTATTGTCATAGCTATTAAAAATTCAGAAGCACATGTTTTCAGTACTATCTATATGGGGTTAGCAATCTGTATGGAGCTAGGAGAAAATACTTTTTTTTTACTTTTCAGTCCATTTGAAAAACATCTCAAAAACCTTTTTTTTTTTTTTTTTTACTTAAATAATTATTATACAAGCATTATCTCATTGGATAAATGTCCCCCAAATGATAAAAATCCAAGGCAAATGTGCACCTCATGGAGCATGTAATATCTAGAGAAACAAGGACTGTATCAAGAAGGTAGCAAAGTGGCAAGAAATACAGCATAGTTTATGTAGTTGTAGAAGTAGGGTTCAAAATATTGATAAGAAAAGAGGAGATGCAGGAAGTCATTCAGGAAATAGCAGGGAGTGTGATTGTGGTGGCTGTGTTGGCTAAGGCCATTAAGTTAACTACTCAAAAACTAGTAGAAGTACGATTGAAAATATTGATAAGAAAAGAGGAGGTGTAGGAAGTCATTCAGGAAATAGCATGGAGTGCGATTGTGATGGCTGTGTTGGCTAAGGCCACTAAGTTAACTACTCAAAAACTAAATCCACATGGTGATGTGCATCCAATTCTTTTCATAAAAGTGCTCAGAGCCTTGCAGTCAAGAAGTTTACAAGAAACTCAGTAGTTGTATGGAGTGGGAATATGTAGAGGATTTCTACAGAATAAATGGTTAAATCAGTGTGGTATAATGGAAATGTTTGTGGTTTGATGTAAGATTTTAACCATAGATGTTTCATTTGGTGACATCCTTTCATCACGCTCTTGGAAAATTGTGAAACAGGAGACAGTTGCAAGAATAACTGTTGGGTTATTAATGCTGTTTTAGATTTCTAACAATTTAAATTTTGTGTCCTGGAATTAATATATTATTTCCCATTATGTTGCAGAACAAGTGATGCAATGGCAATTGTAGAATTCATAATGTAAAGCTATCTGTTGACATGACCTGAATGGCTAGAACACACAAGTAGATTTTTTGTACAGTACATGGTGCCGATATAGGATGAATACACTGACACAGTTCAATGAAGGTACATGAGATCCATCTTGTGAGACAATGGGAATGATGAACTGGACAGGGGCCAACCGGGGTGGCCGAGCAGTTCTAGGTGCTTGAGTCTGGAACCACGTCACCGCTACGGTTGCAGGTTCGAATCCTGCCTCAGGCATGGATGTGTGTGATGTCCTTAGGTTAGTTAGGTTTGAGTAGTTCTATGTTCTAGGGGACTGATGACCTCAGAAGTTAAGTCCCATAGTCCTCAGAGCCATTTGAACCATTTTTGAACTGGACAGCCACTACACGATTATAAACACATGATGAACGTAAGCAAATACTACATCATATGTAGAGATATCAGATGAGTCGGGTGATGTTAATGATTAACTTACCCATTATGATTTTAATTATAAAGCAATTCTGAGCAAAGTACAATGGAAATGAAATGAGCATTTGGCATCATTGGCCAGGAGGCCCCTTGCGGGGCAGGTCTGGCCGGCTTGGTGCAGGTCTTATTACATTCGACACCACACTGGGTGACCTGCACGCCAGATGGGGATGAAATGATGATGAAGACAACGCAACACCCAGTCCCTGAGCGGAGAAAATCTCTGACCCAGCCGGGAATCAAACCTGGGCCCGTAGGACGGCAATCCGTCAAGCTGACCACTCAGCTATCGGGGCGGACAGCAAAGTACAATCACTTTATTTTCCTTCATTATAAGCAGGGTACAGAACAAAACTGGTCAATCACAAAGGCCTTATGAACTGACTGCCTGGTATACACATGAGTTATGTATTTGTGGACTGTATTAAGGATTACGTGTAAGATCACTTTAATTTACATCTGCATCTACATCTGCATAGATATTGTGTGTGGTGGAGCGTACCCTGTACCACTACTTGTTATTTCCTTCCTTGTACCACTCGCAGGTAGAATGAGGGAGAAACAACTGTCTATATACCTCTGTATGAGCCCTATTTTCTCATACCTTATCTTCGTGGTCCTTACGTGCAACGTGTCTTGGCAGCAGTAAAATAGTTCAGCAGTCAGCTTCAAATGCTGGTCCTCTAATTGTGGCTTTATACAATTACAGAAGAAATTCTGTGGTCATATGCTGTATTTGTGTGCATACAGATGTATGTAGAGCTAATGTAGCCCGTACAAATTTCCATTCATTTTAGCTATTTCCCAAAATCAATTTACGAGTTCATTTATTTTTGTGAAGTAGGTAAATGTATGAAATTCCCAGTCCACTTCAGAATACATTCAATAACAAGATGCTTATTGACAGTTAGAATGTTAGTATTTTGTTTCTGATTGTAGTTTATTTTCAGAAAAATATTAATACCAGTGCATTCAGATTTTTTTATAACTATTACTGCATTATATACTGAATGTGTTTTTCATTTTATTTAATTGGTTGGCAGATTCTGGGATATTATTCTGCAATTGTTGATGTTATGTAGACATTCCCTTTATTTTGCCTGAGTGATGAAAGGAAGTAATTTTGGTTCCAATTAATACAGTAAGTATAAAAACTATTGCAAAACACATCCATAGTTAAAAATTAATTGTGTCAATAACCTGTAAAATGAGTCATATCATATTATACTATGTTGTGAAAATGAAGTACAGAACACATAACCAACTTTCAACTTACCCCACATGGAATATTTCCCATAACCAAGTTTCAGGAAAAAATGATCGTACGTCCACTGCAGGCTCAACAGCATGCTCATTATATCCCACAGAGGCTTCATAGTCTCGGTTTGAAGATTTGTCAGTCATGAAAAATGCTATGGAGGCCTCTGATAGAAATCTTGGAGCTCCATCTAAAAACAGAATGAATAGTGATTACAGGGTGAAAACAGTCACAATAATACAGATGAAGCAGTCATCTATAAGAGGAATACTAGAGTGAGGTGGTGCATCGGCAATCTTTTCTGTGAGAGATAGTAACTACAATGCAAGAGATGTATGTACTTTCAGTATAGAGGGTATAATAGAACTAGTAGAAATTAACTACAGTTGAGGGAAAATAATTATTGTAGGTCTATATAAGGCCCCTGTGGTATATGCCCCACAGGATATAGTGGACGATGCTCAGTGACCAGTTTTCATCCAAAGAGCTGGGTATGTTCACTTATTTTGTCAGAAGGGGAGGCAGACAAGCGTTAGCCACCTTTTGGCCTGTTGGCAATGATAGAATCAACCTGAACGTCCTCCAATCTTTCTCAAACAATTTTGTAGAAACTATTTTTGGCTTACTTGTAGCTTTATATGTCAGGTTCATTATAATGTGCCCATCATTTCATTAATGGTCACAGTTATTGTGATACTAACATTGAAGTAAGACACCACACGAAATTCGAAAACGCTTACAATGAAAAATAGGAGTCGCTTCGATTTTAGGACTCATGCATATTACATAATATGTGCTGAGTATGAAATTAACATATTTAAGTTTTCTTTAGACTTGGTTGGTGGTCTCTATCTGTCACCAATCTCAAGAAAACTGATCTGATGCAGCACACTCATTTGTGATTGCACCATGCCAGGAATAAAGCCAGAATGAAATATTCACAACATTCCTCATATTTCATAAATGGTTTGAGATATCAACATGAGATTTTGGCAAATGATAGCACACCACAAAGAGACTATTTTTCCATACGGTAATTATGGAAAACTTCATTTCTACCATGTTATTCTACTAACTACACATGTTTTCAATGAAAGAACGTAATTTTTAAGTGCCATCAATAGCTGGTGAAATGAGAAATGCTATAGTTTTTAGAACAACATAAGTAAAGTCGGTACACATTTGTTTGGTACCAAGGATATGCTTTCTCATAAGATGGTGGCATTACTTTTTCTCAGCTCCTCACTTAATAGCATAATAAACCACTGTTTCAGAATTCTCTCGCAATTGCATCTGCACAACATGTTAGTGAGGTGAGACTGTGTAAACTCCACCTTCTTTTTTAAAAAGACTTTAAATACAGCATCAAATTACATCAGTAATACAGTATCCGATTGCATCTGGTACATTTTGAGATAAAAGATATATGTACAGTACATACTGATTATAAGATAAAATACTGATAATGACAAATGTATATAATATCAAGTCACATAGAATAAAATAATAAGTGATGTATAATTCCATAAGATGACCATGTAGTGAGCATTACTGTATTGCTCAAAGACTGATGTACAGTCCTTTCAGCCAGGCGGTAGCTTCTCCCTTAAGCAAATGAAGGTCCTGGAAGGCACCTTGGAATTTCCTTATAGGGCATTCAGTGGCAATGTACTGCAGTATCTGTTTGTTGTGCCCACAGTCGCAGTTAGGTATATCAACCATGCCCCATTTACGCCTCTAGTAGTGACAATTTCCATGCCCTGTTTGGAACCAGTTGAGTGATGTCCAGGATCTCCTTGGTAGCTCAAATCCAACAGGGCATTGGCTTGGATCTTTGATTAGATTATTTGAGTCTGGGCTGGAGAAAGACCATTCTTGGTCTCAGTGGATAGGAAGTTGACGGTTGTCTAAGCATTTTTGCCACTCTTTTTTCAGTGCTAGCTGTCTTTGTAAGTGTGGAGGATGGATGTTGGACAGAACAGGGAGCCATTGGGTTGGTGTTGGCTTGATGGTTCCTGATATCAGCCTCATAGTATTATTGAGTTGAGTATCTACTTCTCTTGTATGGGCACTATTTAACCATGTGAAGCTGCAGTAGTCTGCTGCTAAATAGACAAGAGCAAGGGCTGACATCCTGAGAATTATCACATTTGTTCCCCAGCTATTTCCTGTCAGTTTTTGTATTATGTTATTTCTAGTTTTTATTTTGCAGGCTGTCTTCTCCAGGTGGGCTCTGAAGGTCAAGCGTTACTCCCAGGTATTTTGGTTGCAGGTTTTCTATGAACATTAGGTTTCTGAAAGCGATTCTGGGTGCATATTGGGCATGTTTGTTGTTTAGGTGAAACCAGGGTAGCTCTGTCTTCAAAGTGTTGGGTTTAAATCGCCATACTTGGAAATATTCATCCACCTTTTTCAGGTCATTTTCAAGAGTAGTTTCTGATGTCTCAAAATCAACAGATTGGCTAATTAAACATATGTTGTCAGCATAAATGAACTTTTTAGAGTGGGTGTTTGGTAGTCAGATATGTATATACTGAAGAGCAGAGTTGAAAGAACTGATCCCTGGGGAAGGCCGTCATTGAGTCGGTAGTTGCGGCTTTCCTTGCCATTAAGGTGCATTTCGATATGTCTATTTGCCAACATGTTGTTAAGTAGCATGCCAGCTTTCTACAATGTATGGTGCATAGGAATTTCAGCAGCATTCCTTGTCTCCATACTGTGTCATACACAGATGACAGATCAATAAATACAGCTGTGGATTTTTTCTGTTCTTTAAAGCTCCTTTTGGTATGTGTGGTTACTGCTAGTACCTGGTCACTCCAGCTCCTTTTAGGTCTAACGTCAGCCTGTTCAGCTTGTATTTTCTCCTCAATAGTGGGTTTTATTCTGTTAAGAATGAACCTCTTGAGAAATTTATAGTAGACACTCAGGAGAGCTATGGGTCTGTAGTCTTCGAGGTGCTTTCCTGTCTTTCCCAGCTTTAGGATTGCTATGGTTTTGGTTCTCTTAAAAAGGACTGGCAACCTTCCAGTCTGTAACATGTTGTTGAAGAATTCTGTCATCCACTGTAGGGCATTGAGGCCACAATGCTTCAAAAATTCTGGGTATATGGGGTCAATGCCTGCGGCTTTCCCTGTTTTGTGTCCTTAATGGGCATGGAGATCTTGTATGTCTCAAAATTCTTTGAGGTGTCAGTTTCACGCTTTCTTCCTTTGATGCTGTTCAGTTCTGCTCTGATTTCTCTTGTTTTCTTCTTGTCTATCTCTGGCATTCTACGTGTAAGTTTCAAAATTCTGTTGGCAACATCATTGGGACTTATATCATCACTATTGTGTACTGTTTTGATTGAAGGCACATCCAGTTTTGACAGTAAGTGCCATGCCTTTGTACTGGAAAGTTTGAAACTCATTTAATTCATTAGTGTGTGCCGTTTTCCTCAGCGAGCTGAGTGGAAACATTGCAACATCAGTGACGCCTGGGTCGGCATTCTCCAGGTATTCGTTATAGAGGTCAGTGCATTCCTGGCTCTATCCAGGAGTGTATGTTTTCCAATAGCCCCTGGGGACATGCTTTCTGGCAATGGATAATAGCAGGCCCACAAATTGCCCATAATTTTCTGCTTTTGGAGGAATCCATTGAATGTTAAACTCTAGCTAAGCAGTATAGTTCTCCCAGTTAGATTTACCAAAATTCCATCGGTTCCATTCAGGAACTTGGAACACCATTTCTGTATTGGGAACTGTTCACAAAATTAAAGGAGCATTATGCTAGAGTATGGGATATTGAATTTCATGTATGACTCAATAATTACGAGTATAACCACATATACCTTACAAATGCATGGTGGACCATTACTTCAAGAAGTTCATTTTTAAATTACCATATGAATACATTTTGATATGGTGTAATTGTGAATTGAATAAATTCTACAATGAAAGTCAAGAATGTTAAACTGTCACCATTTACTAAACAACATGATATGACCTATAAATTCACTATGTGATGCAGTAAGGATCAATCTGCAATATCAATTTGGAGAAGTGGTTCATAGTTTAAAAGACAGAAATAGAATGTTTATGGGTGTTTATGTAAGGTATATGCTTTTGAACAGAAACTGAACATAAATAATACTAATTTTGTCACTTCTCAAAAAAATAAAAATAAAAAAAAATAAAAAATAAAACTTGATTATTTATCATGCAATTTATTCATTTGGAAATTTTTCTACTATCCAATTACACTTGAGGTTATTTTCATTAACACTGTTATTTAAACTTTAAAATTAATGGAAGGAAAGACTGTTGTAAAATAATTACTTTGTCAGTGTCATATTCTCTTTCCTGTACATATTATCTTTGTTCTTTTATGCTCTCTGCAGTTGGTGGGAGAGGAGTACAGAGAGCGTCAAGTCATGCATGAAGTATCAGATATGTAGGAATGAACTGAAGTTGTAATTACGCTGTGTCAGAAGGTTGTAAATAATATGATAACTCAAAGCATTGTGTGAAAGAAAAATATGTCTGCAACAATTTATTTAAAACATCATGTACATATTATAAACTAGCACCTGGAAATCATCATATAAGTAGGAAATGCAACATACCCTGAATTTACTAAGCCGATAACAGAGATTTCATGACGCATTTAATGAAGAAAACAAAGTTAAGTTAAAAAGCTACTAAACTTCTGCAATAATAATAAATTTCATGACAATTCTAACTTTCTCTCTTATTTCTTCTTGTGAATAAGGGAACACATTATTCAAACATGTTCTTCACAGAAATGACTTTTGAGAAAGCAAAATAAGACATATGTTTGAATGCCCACCTGGAGATAAACTTGGGGTGTAGCATGGTCGTGTTTCCAATGTCAGGTCACTAAGCACAACAGCACCAAACTCCTGTAACATTGAATTTTTAATGTGTTAAAAAACTTTAAATGCATCACAATTATTGAAGAAGTTGGTTCTTCCTAGTCTAACTTAAAAGGGAATTTTGTGATCCAATGACAGAATATGAATTTCTGAAGAAATTACATACAGTACAGTTAACCTACACTTTCACTTGATACTTCCTGGCCGATTAAAACTGTGTGCTGGATCAAGATTCTAGCTCGGGATTTTTGGCTTCTGTGGGCAAGTGCTCTACTGACTGAGCTACCCAACACCATTCACAACCCATCCTCACAGCTTTATTTCTACCAGTACCTCATCTCCTACCATCTACGCTTCACAGAAGCTCTCCTGCAAGCCATGCAAGACTAGCACTCCTGGAAGAAAGGATATTGTGGAGAAAACAGCTTAGCCACAGTTAGTAGAGCACTTGCCTACAAAAGTCAACAGTCCAGAGCTTGAGTCTCAGTCCAACACACAGTTCTGACTTGCTGAGAAGTTTCATAGCAGTGCACACTCATCTCATTCTGCAAACATTCCTAGGTTGTGGCTAAGCCATTTCTCTGCAATATCCTTTTTCCAGGAGTGCATCTTGCAAGATTCGCAGGAAAGCTTTGTAAAGTTTAGAAGGTAAAAGATGAGGTACTGTAGGAAGTAAAGCTGTGAAACAGATCATGTGCCACACTTGGGTAGCTCAGTCAGTAGAGCATATGCCTGCGAAAGGCAAAGGTCCCGAGTTCGAGTCTCAATCCGGAACACAGTTTTAATCGACCAGAAAGTTTCATATCAGCAAACACTTCACTGCAGAGTGAAAATTTTATTTTACACTTAAACTTGTTCAATGAATACCTGTTGCCTTCAGAATCCATGTGTAAATAATATAGGACAAGAGTTTGATTTCAGAGTTTAGTGTTAAAAATTACTATGTATATATCTACATCTACATACACGCTCTGAAAGCCACCATGTGGTACATGGCAAAGGGCAGCATGTACCACTACAAGTCATTCCCTTTCCTGTTCCACTCACAATAAGAGCGAGAGACAAATGACTGTCTATACGTCTTTATACAAGCCCTAATTTCTCTTATCTTGACTTTGCAGTCCTTACACGAAATTTATATTGGTGGCAACAGAACTGATCTTCAGTCAGCTGCAAATGCCTATTCTCTATATGTTTTCAACAGTGTTTCATGAAAAGATTGTTGTTTTTCCTCCAGGGGTTCCAAACTGAGTTCCTCTGTAATACTTGCTTGTTGACTGAAACTAATAGTAACAAATCTAGAAGCACACCTCTGAATTACTTTGATGCCTTCCATTGATCAGATCTGGTTGGTATCCCAAACACTCCAGCAGTACTCAAGAATGGGTAGAACTAGCATTCTACACATGGAGTCCCTTACAGATGAGCTACACTTCCCAAAATTCTCAAAATAAATGGACATCAACCATTGACCTTTCCTATGACTATCCTTATGTGATCATTCCACTTCACATCACCTTACAACATCATGCCTAGATCTTTGATCAACATGACTGCATCAAGCAGCACACCACTAATATAGCATACGAACTTCAAAGAACTGGTTTTCCTACATCATTTTACATTTTTTCTAAATTTAGAGCAAGCTGCCATTTATCAAACCAAATACAAATTATGTCTAAAAAAAAGTTATGCTGTATCCTTCTACAGTCACTCAACAATGGTACATTCCTGTATACTACCATGTGCTGAGCAAAGAGTCACAGATTACTGCTCTCCCTTTGTTTCAATACATTTATGTATATACAGAATAAGACTAGTCCTATTCCACTTTCCTGAGGCACTCTTGACAATAACCTTGTCTCTGATAACTCTCATCCTGGAGCTCAACATAGCAGGATCTATTACTCAATAAGTCTTCAAGCCATGCACGTATCTGAGAATCTACTCCATATACTTGGAGATTCATTAACAGTCTGCTGTAGGGTTCTGTAGCAGATGCTTTCTGGATATCTAGAAACATGGAATCTGCCTATTGCCCTTCACCCATGGTTTGCAGGATATCATGTACAAAAAGTACAAGATGAGTTTCACACAAGCGATGCTTTCTAAATCTGTGCTGACATCGGGGAAAAAGCTTTTCCATCTCAAGGAAATTTATTACATTCGAACATCAAATAAGCCCAGGAATTCTGCAGCAAACCAATGTTAAGGATATTGGTCTGTCATTTTTGGGTCAATTCTTTTACCCTCTTGTACACAGGAGTCAACTGCACTTTTTTTAATCATTTGGGAGTTCAAGTTGGGTGAGGAATTTGTGATAAATGTAAGCCAAGTACACTTACTTGCTGCAGAGTACCCTGTAAAACTAAATTGGATTTCCATCCAGACGTGGTGATTTAGTTTTCTCAGTTGTTTCTCTATGCCATGGGTGCCTACTATTCTTACATCCTTCATACATGAACCTGCATGACAGTCAAATGACAGTATGTCTGTATGAACCTCCTTCATGAACGACTTCTTCAATGTGAAATTTAAAACTTCAGCTTTCCTTTTGCTGTCTTCTGCTGCCACACCAAACTTGTCAACAGCAACTGGAGAGAAGCCATTGACCTACTTAGTGATTTTACATAGGACAAGAATTTTCCGATTTTCTGCAAGATCTTTCACTAAACTATGATGATGGAAGTAGTATGCTTTGTGCATTGATATTTTTATTGGTGCATAAATTTCTACTAACTTTTGCCTGTTGATATTTCCACTTTCCATTTTCTATCAAGAGTGCAACAATCTCTGCTTTCCCAAAATTTTCCAGATTTTGTTATTAAACCACTGCTGGTCTTTTCCATATTTAATCCAGCTACTCAGCACTTACTTCTCCTTAATGCTATTTATAATCAGTTTTAACTTTGTCCATAATTCCTGTATGCCCATTAAATTGGAACTACATCATGTCCATTCATAGTCTAAGAATGATGCTAACAACTGCTTATTGCTCCTTCCAGTATAAATACGCCCCTAACCTTCTTTGATGGTTTCATTAACTTTTTTAGTAACCTACGTCATTATGATAACACAATGATAACTAATCCCTGCTGCTATACTGACACTTACAATAAGGTCAAGCCCGTTTATAGCTACAACATCTAAAATATTTCCATTATATGTGGGTTGCCAGCCTAGCTGCTGAAGGCAGTTTTTGGGAAACATGCTCAGAACTACTCTATAAGATTCTCTGTATGTATCAGTCTATACTCAGTAGATTAAAGTTGCCTCCAACTAATATTGCATGATAGGGGTACTTCTGTGTTACTGAGTGCAAACTTTCTTTGAACAATTCTACAACAGTTACTGTGGAATCGGGTGGCTGGTAGAAACATCTGGAGGTTAACTTGAGTTCAACTAGGACTGTTACTCTTGTCCAGATAATTTCACAGCCAGAGTCAATGTTCAGTCCCCAAGCGCATTCCACTACTAACAAAGAGGTTGCTTTCTGTGCGTGGAGCACCTTTGACCTACCAAGAGGAGTCCTACAATTCTCCACCCCATAATGCATGTCAGAAACCTGCAACCATCACAGAATCTATTAAGCCTCAGGTTGACACCCTCCACATGATATGATAAATCATGGGTTCTACTTGCACCCAGTGAGTGAGACCAGCGGTCTTCACCACTTATGTCAGACAACCATATAAACTGAGTATGACCTCGAAATGTGACAGTGGTCTTTGGTGACAACACGAGCCAAAATTTGCAAATGACTGTACTCTGCATCCTTGATAGCCACCAGCAGGGTCCCCTCAACATCTCAGATGAAGCCTCTGAGCAGACATACCAATCATATATATTGGATTTCTTTCAAAGCCCTGAGCATTTCCCTAGGGGGCACCTCAGCTGCAGAAGTTGTCCGTCCATTACATTAGAGTCTTTGCTGCCCCTACACTCAAAGGCAGCAGCCTGTGGATGGCTGGCCATTGTCAATGCTGTCTTTAGCAGTTCGCAAACTGTGGTCAGCTGCTCCTATGTCCGCACACAGCTTGCACACACTCTATACATCCTTCTGATAATTTAAGAATTGAAATATAAAAGTGCACAGAAAAAGCTAAATATGGAACTTGCTACTCTCTGGTGTTTAACAAGTGAAGGCCAGCAGCTGACTGAGGCTTCTCCAATGATCCCTGTTATTTAAATCAAATGACCACTGAACTACAAACAGTGTAAATCTACACTACACCATAAATAAAATGTGAGACTGCACTTCTTAAATATACAAACAGGCAAGGAATTTAAGAATTTAACTGCAAAAGCACACAGAAAAATCTAAATATGTAACTCGCTACTCTCCTGCTGTGTCACAAACAGACGCTAGCACTTGACTTTTTTTTATAAAGCAGCAAAGGACAAAGAAAACTGTTCACAAAATTAGTACCTCAAATGCCTGGATTGCATCCACGTAAATTGTCAGACGAGGGACCATCAATTTGCTTCGACCCCAATTAGATGAACGGCGTTTCCTTCGCAAGTCCCAAAAATCTGGTTCTAATGTTGTCGATGGAGTTTGTAGTTCAATGTTACTAGCCACTGTTGCACTGTCAGGAGTTTCCTCATTCTCTGTAATAAAGTACAGCAAACAAAATTAAATTTAAATAAAAAAGGGTACAAAAGGAAATGCACCTCATTCCACACTGAAAATTAGTTTAGAACAGGAAATGAGGACAAATTTTTTTTAACATTCTGCTATACATATTCTTCAAAAAGTATCTTGAGTCATTTGTGAAGAAGCTGACCTATGACAGAAACAGATTGTAAGAAACACATCTGAACTTTTGAATCCAATGAATGTAAGAGACAAGATTTATTGACCACAAGACTATTACAGCAACACTGAATGCTATAGCTGAATGAAAAATTTGCAGTCAACAATTTGTAGTCTTTTGGATCTGCTGCATTGTATATGTCTTTTAAGGAAATTATGTAATTACAATTCCAAAAATGCTGCTAAGTCAGATAGTGTTATTCATTACTGTAGGGCTATTTTGGCAAATAGCCATTGTCAGATTATCTGTAAGTAAATTAAGAAATTCAGAAAAATATTTTAACTTCAAAAGAAGTATGACAAGAAAATGATTATAAACTTCTTTAATGGACAGCAGCAAACTTTCCACTCTGGGGAGGAAAATACAGAGACTCTCTGGCACTTGATAGATAAGTTTAGCAACTTAATATTAGATGGAAGTTTCAAGTAAATAGCATACTTGAACTTATGACAAATCAGATGGATCCTTTCCTATCTGTTATCTTTTTCTACTCCCAAAAATAATCAATTTTTTGCAAAGTTTTATAGTTTCAGTATGTTTACCTCGTAACACATAGGGCTCTTTTAAAAATCTCAAAATTCTATTTAGACTTAATTTCACATAAATTTATTACTCAGCTTCTCTTTTTGAATGTTCTGGTTACATTTTTGTAACCAGTTTTCATTAGATCACTATCAATTAAAAGTTACAGTTAATTGTTAGTTCAAAGTTACAGTTAACTGAAGTTAGACCTATAGTTTGAGATCTGGAAGACCTCATGCATTAATAAGTAAATTTGAGAGGGATGACTTCTACCAATTGAAAGCTAACCCTTGTCACTTTACAGGAAAGTATTTTAAGTTATTGAAAATTAATTATCTTCCACAATAATTAACATCAGAGTTTCTGGCTATTACCAACTTCCATCACATATCTCATCACAAGCACTGTTCAGTTCAAGATTTTGACTGCTTACTTTTGTTATCTTAATTTTGCCCATACCATCTAGCACACAGCATTACTTATTAACTCACTAATTAACAATTTCACATAATTTACTATGTTTTGCAGTACGGTACTAATTCATACAAACTGTGGCATTCACATGGGCATAAGGATAATACGTCTGTGTATTTTTCTAAATTTCTGATCAGGAAAACTTTCAATAAATCAGAATGATATTAGTTCTTGTTGTTCACCAAAAGCAGTGAATTCAACTTAGCCATTTTTCAAAGCATCATGTACTTTTCAGAGTAACAGTTTGTTCCTACACCAGTCTTTCTATGATCATCTGTCATGAAACAGTCAGTCCGTGGACTGAGAGCCAGACATGCTTTCATTGTTTGACTCACATTTTTATAGTAACAAAGAGATAGAGGGGCTGGCCAGTACTTACCTCAGCTCAGTACAGCCGATAGATACACATAAAACAGAACTGAAAATTTACATTCCTAGCTTTCGGAACTTTGTTCCTTCATCAGGGAGGAGAGAGGGGAAAAAAGGGAAGAAGGGAAAGTGGATTCAGTTACTCACAACCCAGGTTATGAAGCAACAGGGAAAGGTAAACAGGGAGGGTAGCAAGGATGGAGGCATGGTTGTCAGAGGGAAGCCAAAGATCTTTGGCTTCCCTCTGACAACCATGCCTCCATCCTTGCTACCCTCCCTGTTTACCTTTCCCTGTTGCTTCATAACCTGGGTTGTGAGTAACTGAATCCACTTTCCCTTCTTCCCTTTTTTCCCCTCTCTCCTCCCTGATGAAGGAACAAAGTTCCGAAAGCTAGGAATGTAAATTTTCAGTTCTGTTTTATGTGTATCTATCGGCTGTACTGAGCTGAGGTAAGTACTGGCCAGCCCCTCTATCTCTTTGTTAGTATTTGTTTCATATCTTATATGAGATTTTCCATTAATCATTTAGATCACATTTTTATAGTATTTGTTATGCAAGTAAGAACAAGTGCTCCAGTTACTGCATAACTAAAGAACTTTCATGTGACCGCTGTACCTCTAATAAACAAGCATTGTGTCTGAATTGCCTTGTGATCAACAAGTATTATGAATTATCATTGTCATCAGGTTGAGTTATTGTTGAAGTCAATGATTTGTCTTATGGACTGACTTACATGAATTGTTGTACTGTAACTGTCTTTGACAGGAACTGAGCAAAAGTGAGACCTTACAATAATGTAAGAAATGTGAACTGTTAATCTTGTGCCGCAACAAGACAAGTTATTTCCTACTGTGAATTGTTTGTGCTGGCCTGAATGATTGCATCAGTGATTGTTTGTAGTTTAAGAATTGGTCACTGTAATTAATAATTGGACTTCACATGGAATAAAATATGAATGTTATTGTCATCTAAAATATAGTGATATGTGCATCAATGAACAAACACCATCCCACATACAAGTAGATTTTCAGCTTTGTGGTGATTGAGACTGTTAGTACATAGAATGGATTACAAAAATCAGGTTAGTTCTGTTGCAAACTTCATCTCAGACAAAGTAGAGACTAATCATGAAAAATTCTTTAATGCAAGGTATATAAGATAAAGTACAACTATTACAAAAATACTACACTGACCAGGAAAGCTAAATCTTTGGTATGAGTTTCAGGGAATAAACAAAGCTGCAAAACAAACAAAATGGTCTTTGGGGTGTATTTGAAAAAAAAAAAAAAAAAAAAACTGAGCAGTTGCTCACATCACAGCTTGTAAATCCAGTGTGCCTATGTTGACCCAACAGAACAGTCTATGGCATACAAAGCCTTTCTAGCAGCGTGTCCCACTGGAATTTCTTGAACATTTCTGAGACACACTCAAGCTGACTAAACAATCCTTGGAAAAACCAGTAACTCTGGTTTGAATCTCCTCCATCTTTCACATTTATTTACATTGCCATAACTCCCAAAACTATAAACATTCCAGAATTGGGATTTGTGAATTACATATCCTTATGATTTTCTCAGTCTGGCATCTTCTGGCACAGGGTGGCAACTTTGTTTCATCAAAGGAATTCCTTTAAGATTTCCAGGCTGATATTCCTAATTTCCCTTATCCAGTTTTTGTTAAATGTGAGGTCAGGTTATAATTTACTAATTTTGATGGTCACAAATGAATATTTTTTAGTTGCCACATCAGTGATTATTTCAATCAAATTCAGCATGTATTTACAGTTTTATCAACAAGATATAATGTCTCTTGGAAATTCCTTACTTACCATCTTCAATTACCATTCAGTGCTATGCCATGTCAATGTGTAATATCTTCTGGTATATGAGAAATTGTAGTTGTTTGCTTTAACCTACTACAAAAGACATATAAACATAACAGCCCAATAAACTGTATTGAAAGGATACTACATGAGAGATATGAAGAAAGGACATGTTGTTGTCACAGTCATAAACTATACTGCAGTTCTGCACTAAAAAACAAACTTCCTATCACTCACTTTCACTTCTCACACTTTCAATGCATGATGAATGATATGTCGTCACAATAGCTCCCTCTCTTTTGAATATGGAATGGTGAGTGACCAGCTATGTGATACTGCCAAGAGCAGAGCACAGCTGGGCTATTTCTATGTGAAGTGGTCTTACCAGCTGTGCTACTGGCCTCTGAAAATACAGGGCAACAACTGGGCCTTTTGGTTATCACTGAATGAAGAGTCTGCTTGCAGAACCCAGGGATGCAGGGAATGGGTGGGAATTTGGGTCATACTTGCTGTCCTGCTCAAGTGAACAGAGTTCCAAAAGTTCTTATGTTTCTTCATTATGGGAGGTGGCTGCTGGGGTGGCATTGATGGTCCTGGAAGAGGTGACACTGGCAGAGGTTCTTTTGTGTCTTTCTAAATAATTTAACAGGATAGATAAAAAATCTATTCACCAAGTGGCAGCAGAACACACTCCTAAAAGAGCGTTATAATTAGGCAAGCTTTCAGAGCTCCTTTCTCATGCAGATGGGATGAAGAGGAACAAAGAAGGGTGAAGAAAAAGGACTGGAGATGTCTAGGAAAAGGGGTAGATTTTGGAAAAGTCACCCAGAACCACGTGTCAGGGGAGACCTACTGCAGGTGATGAGAAGGCCTGTGTGTTTCTGTCAGAAATATGAGTATGTCTGTGGTGGGCAAAAGAATGGGACACCTGGTATGTGTGGGTTGGCGAGTTTAATTTTTCAGTCTGCCTGAGAAATAAAACCTGTTGGAGATGGAGGTTCAGGTGTCAGTGTGTTGCATCTCACAGGTGTTGCTGATGTAACTGGATCATTGGTGTCTTTATTCAGTGAAGCTGTGGGGGTGTTGTCCTCTGAGAATTGCTTGCCCATTGGGGTTTACCTTGGGGAGCTACAAGTGGCCTCTCTGAAGGCTTTTTGACAGTGACGTATACTAGCTTCATTCTCACTATGGAGATTTTTGTGCCTTAGTCGTATTGAAGTATTCCGCAGGTATGCAAGCCACGTTGTAATATCTGATATGGCCCAACATAAGGGAGAAACAGCTACAGCTTGCAGCTTGCCTGCATCAACATGCAACCAAATGTGCAAACAGTTCTGGAGGTTCTAGTGATAATATACTTGCTTGATGCCACAAGACACTGGTACTGCATGAAGGAGTTACTGCATTGTGTGCTGAAGTGTTTGTGTGAGCTCTTGCAATAAGTGAGCTTAGGGTGTTGTCTCTTCTTTGCTCTCTATGAGGTTTGCCAGAATGTATGTTTGTTGTCTGTAGCCTAACTGACTCGGGACCAAGCCAATATCTGTTTTTACAGCCATTCTTAAACACAGTAATAGGACAGGCAATGTGTCACATGAGCTCTGCTTTGAGTGTTTTGTGCAGTTGTTTTATAATTATGTTGCTTGCAGTGTGATAATTCGTGGTTTTTAGGTGGTAGATTCCACATAGTTTAGTGAGCTTGGTAAAAAGCAAGCAGTCAAACTATCAAGTGTGATTCATGGTCGCTGTGACTGGAACTCGATTCATCACCCCTGTAATTGGAACTCCAAATCTGGTGATCCACATGTGGATGAATTCTTTAACCACCATTTCTGCCAAAACATAAGTGACTGGCATAGCCTCTGACCAATGGTTATGTTAACAAGGATTTGTGTCCATTGGGAAGAGAAGTGTGTGTACATCTTGTTGCGAGAGTAACTATATCTCTAACAGATGTGACAGTGTGTCAACTGACTTTGTTGACAATGTAAACAAGCTCTTTTCAACTGGTGGCACTATTCATCAGTCTCCAGCTATGTAATACATTGAGTCACAGCATCTGCAGAAGCACAATTGCCAGGGTAGGACAGACCTTGAACAGTTCGGAATAAATTTTCGTGTTGTGCCATGGGAGTAAATGGGCACTGTTGACCTTTGGCAGTGTCACACCATGTGATGTGCAATGCTGGAATAAAGATAGTTTTTAGTTTGTAACTGGAGCTACCACTGTGGATCTGTGCTTTAAGCGTTCATCAGGTCAGGCCATGGCACTCCAGTTATTTCACTGCAAGCCCATGAGATACAATAGGCCAATGTCTTAGAAACTGCTTATATGACAAATGTCCATAGTAAATTTTTCTACAGAGTCTAGGTGTCTTACAGAGCAAGGTGGGTTTTGCTGATCAATTTTCTGGAATGCAATGATTACAGAGTGATGATTGGTGAAGCTGGTGAAAGTCCTTGCCTCGAGCCACAGTGGAAGTATTTTACAGCTTCAGACATTGTGAGTAACTCTCACTGTATTGCTGACTAACGGGTCTGTGCCAGTGACAGTTAGCAAGAAGAAAACAATGTTAATAGCTACCAAGTTCCTGATATCTGCTGTTGCTGTACTGTGCCAATGGCTGTTTGGCTAGAACCTAGTGTCAAGGCTAATTGTGTGCTAAGGCCTGAGTAAGAGAGTATGGTAGCCAATGACAATGTGTCTCCATTTGTTAAAGGCTTCCTTCTTTATTTCTGTCCATGATATGTGTGTTTGACAGTGGTGGCATTTCTTGTTAGAATGGCATTGAGAGGGGCCTCTCTTTATGCTACTTTCAGTACGTATTGTCAATAAAAGTTTACGATACCCAAACACATCTTAAAGTTTGTCATATTACGAATTGCCTGCACACAGCAGGGGAGAGGTTTGATACTCTCTGCTGACGTATGGTATCCTAAAAAATTAACAGTCAGCTTCCCTAATGTGGACTTGTTTGCAATCTGGAGGATAAACCTTAGAACATCAAAATATCAACTGTAAGTGAACTCTTTGCTCTTTTTTATGATGAGAAAAAAACCATATACATGTGGAACAAAATCTTACACCTCTAAAACTTCATCTATTAAGTGCTGCCAACTCTGGGATACAATGCTTAAACAGTACGACATAAACTGAAACTGAAAAAACCTGAGAAGGGTAACAATGGCCTTTTTGGAAATGTTACAGATGGCCACTGGAATTTGGATATAGGCCTTGTCACAAATACACTGAAAATTGAGGCACTGTGTAATGCACCTGTAAAGTCCTGGACATTGGGAATGGAGTAAGGTCTGGGACAGTCCTAGTATTTAGGGCTCTAAAATTGCCACACAGTCAGTAAGTATCATCTTTTTTATTCACCAAATGAAGTGGTGATGACCAGAGGCTGTCTGAGCTGTGAATAACACCTGCATCCAACCACTTGTTGAAATGCTGTTTGGCTGCTGCACTCAGTTCGAGAGCTAAGCAGCAGGTCCGGCTGAAACAGGCAGTCCATGTATTGTCCAAATGTAGTGTACTGTTGAATTTCATGCTTCCTTTCAGGTTGTGGTTGCTGTGAATAACTCAGGGTAAGTTGCTGAAATGGATCTATGTCCTCAGTGGCAGTGGCAGTTGTACTTGAGCCTGACTGGATATTGGGGAGGATTTTATACTGAAGATCCAGTGTATTCAGCTGATGATTGTGTGTATCAACTAAAAGTTTATAATGATTTAAAAAATCCTCTACTAAGATGGAGTAAGAGAATGTGACAATCATGAAAATCCATTACCGCCTATTTGTAGGCTGAGTTTCACCGACAGGTAAGTTGCACCAAAGTGGGGAGAACTGCATTATTTGCTGCTTTTAATGTGCAATCTTGCTGACGACATGTTGGCTCAAGGCACTAAAGGGGAAACTGCTAATATCTGAACCACTGTTAATTAAATATTCAATTCCATTCTGCATGTCTTTTACAAAACTGCATTTCAATGAAGCACTTGACACTTTTGTCTACACATGCACTCTGAAGAACTGGACTGTGGTTCACTCACTTTTGTTTAGCATATGTGGGCACCGTAATCGTTGTTTGTGGTGTTAACATCCCCTGTCAGTCACTTTCGGCATCTGGATAACCACACGGTTGTTTGAACTTCTTAGCTCAATCTCCAAATTTAACGTGATACTAGCACCACCCAGAAGTGTGATTTTGTTGACTTCTGACTTGCTGCTGTTGAGGAGATTGAAAATCATTCCTATTTTAAAAATTGGTACTGTAGGTCACTTAAGTGAAGAAAAGTTTTTTTTTCCTAATCTGCTTCAGTGCGGGTGGCATAAATCTGAAGTGCCAGTGTGTTGCTTTCTGTAACATTGCTGTGAACCAGAGCATCTTGCACTATTTATTGTAGTGCAGTAATTTTCAGTGAGTGCCTTAAGGGACAAACAGAAAATGCACCTGTCTCCTCTGCAAAGGTAGATAAATGTAAATTTCCATGTACCACCAAAGCCATACTTATTGCTGATGGGAGGTGGTTTAGCCATATTGTATGTAATGCACCTTCTGAAAACAGGTTTGACTTGCCAAATTATGTAGATGCTATAACAATTCCAGTACACTTTGATATCCAATAGCCTCTTCATTTAGAACATATTGTTGTTGGTGATGATGATGATGATGATGAGGTAGTAGTTGAACTGCCCATTTGTGATTAAATCGTTGACAAAATCGGGAAGAGCAATTGTACTGATGTTGATCATGTTGTTGTTGTTGTTCTGGTCTTCAGTCCTGAGACTGGTTTGATGCAGCTCTCCATGCTACTTTATCCTGTGCAAGCTTCTTCATCTCCCGGTACTTACTGCAACTTACATCCCTCTGAATCTGCTTAGTGTATTCATCTCCTGGTCTCCCTCTACAATTTTTACCCTCCACACTGCCCTACAATGCTAAATTTGTGATCCCTTGATGCCTCAGAACATGTCCTACCAACCAGTCTCTTCTTCTTGTCAACTTGTGCCACAAACTCCTCTTCTCCCCAATTCTATTCAATACCTACTAATGATGTTGATCATATTGTTTGAAAATAAACTGGTGTGGTAGTTTTCGGTTTCCATTCTCATGGTGGCATGAGTTTTGCTGATTCCTGAAGAAGGAGTTATTTTCCTCCAAAGAAGAACTCAGATACAAGCATTACTTGAGAGAGATATTCAAAGCACATTGTGGTGTCACAGAGTCAGAAACCACAATGCAGTTCTCAGAACAAAACAAACTCTTGCACTATCGATGTGTTATGAATTATATGTCACCATAAAATCATTGCTGGAACTCACTTCAAACTGTTGTCACAGGCTTTGATGTCATAAACTTTGACAGCAATGAAATACATTATTATTTAAAACAAGACATGTCATAAATTTTGTGAAATACTACTTTGGACTGAAATTAGTAAAAAAGAACTAAATCCTGAAAATTTAATGCTGATCAACAAAACATTTGTGTTCATATGCAGGTATGTAACTACATTTTTGTAAAATTAGAAAAACTCACCTCTGCTTTTCTACCAAAACGCACACCACACTCCTTGAAAATAAATATCACTGAATGGATAAAAAATCTGCTCACAGAGTAGTACAGTAGAAATACATATAAATGTTAAGGAAATGTGCAAGCTTTTGGAACCAGTGGCTCCTTATTCTGGCAGATGGGCTAAAGTGGAAGGAAGAGTATTAAAGGAAAATCACTGACGAGGTTTGGGAGATGGACAGGGCAGGGTCCTTCCTCAAGAAAGAAAGAGGAGTAGGGTGAAGAAGATTAGAAAGAAGAGGCAAGGCTATCAGTTCCCAGGATGAAAAGGACCCATCTGCCACAAAAACAAAGAGCTTTGTTTCCTCTCTTGTTTGTCTAGTTTTGCCAATGACACTGACAGAAATTCACTTAAAATAAATCATGTGCACTAGTGTCACAAAAGAAACTAATTGCTTGTCTTTAAAGTATAATTTTACTTAACAAGAAAAAGGTTAATGACAACATACTTTGGCTTTTATAGCTAAGCAGAAGGCATAATTTACTGCAAGTTTGGAGAGGAAGTTTGTTCATATTTGTAGTACAGGGCTTCTCAATTGCGTAATTGTAGTCATAGGATACTACATTATCTCATTTTGTGAAGTGCACGATTTTACATTACTGAACATTTAAAGCAAGTTGCCAGTATTTTCACCACTTTAATAAAATCTTATCAAGATCTGACTGGATGTTTGTGCAGTTTATCTCAGACAGTACTTCATTATGGATAGCTGCACCATCTTTAGAAATTCTGAGGTTACTAGTAATATTGTCTGCAAGGTCATTAATATACAACATGAGCAGCAAGGGACACATTGCACTTCCCTGAGGCACAACTGATGTCACTTTCACATTTATCATTGATTCTCCATCCATGATAATGTGCTCTGCCCTCCATACCAAAAATTCCTCAATCCAATCACAAATTTCACTTGATACTTCATATGACCACACCTTTGTTAATGAGCATAGATGTGGTACTGAGTCAAATGCTTTTTCAAAATCATGGAACAATTTGGCCATGTTCAAAATAATGTACAAAAAAGATTGTTTTTAAAGTTGGGAAAGCTATATTGACACAAACAAAGAAAGGACTGGTATAAGAAAAGAGCCTTTGCTGTGTGGGAAGGGGTCATTTTGAAATTAGCTCCTGGTAGTTTTGTTTCATATAAGATGACCAAAACAATTACAACTCCGTGGGCTGCACTCAGTGGTTTCAAAGTTGCATGCGGTCCGTGGACTTTGGGTTGTCAACCATTGATTGAACCCAAGATATGGATTTCTGCCTATTCACAGAGGAGTATTCATATTACACACATTGCCCTTTCTGTTATAATAATGTAACTTTTGAATTGATGTGAACACTAAGATTTAAGAGTGTTGCACACATCCCTCAAAGTCTCAGATAAGGTGTAGCCAGTTATCAGTATTTTCTGATTGTGTGTGCCTGCATATCACTTTTAATCAATGAATTTCCACTATAGTCAACATAATTGTCTTGAGAGATTCAGCAACTGTTTAGGTAATTAACATATTTCCAATTATTTTTTCATCTCAGTTGCACATTTTCAATTTGGTTACATGTTTCAGTCACTTTGGATCATCTTCAGATCTAAGTAGTTGCATCAGCAACCCATCTCGTCTACCCAGGAACACACATTACAGTTCTCTGATATGTGGTACTGAACAGACAATACAGGTTGCTGACACAACTACTTAGATCTGAAGATGATCCAGAGTGACCAAAACATGTAATCTAGTTAAAAATGTGCAACTGAGATGGAACAATAAATGAGAATTATCTCAATGCATTTCCATTTGCATTTGTTATGACATAAAACCCTCTGCAGGCATCTTATAAGGTCCTCCATCTTCTAAGCAAATAACTAGGTTTACTCTTCAATAACAGACACCAATAACTATGCTAAGTAACACACATCAGTCACATAAATAATAAAAACATTAATTTATAGTTACCTTTTTACTGAGTAAACAACATTCTACAATTTATGAGAGCATATAAAACATCTTTTTACCTACTCTTCGAACAATATTCCCAATCATCATGTTGCCTTGGTATGCTAGAGCCATCAATATGGAACTTTGAAAGCTCTCTAAATATTCTATCAGTGTTTAGAGAATCAGACGAGGCAATGAAACTCGTTCGTTTATCTACAGCTGAAAGTGCACACAGTGACCTCGGAGCTGCATGCACTGTAAGAATGGCATCTGCTCCTGGCAGCTGCTGACTTTGAGAAAATACTGAATGAACCTGAAACAATATTTTAATAGAATTATAGAGCATCT
This sequence comes from Schistocerca americana, assembly GCF_021461395.2. Classification (NCBI taxonomy): domain Eukaryota; kingdom Metazoa; phylum Arthropoda; class Insecta; order Orthoptera; family Acrididae; genus Schistocerca; species Schistocerca americana. Next base: position 282,855,472 of record NC_060123.1, on the reverse strand, counting down.
GTACAAGCATGTTGCCTAGTCTTTTGCACTTGGCAAGAAGCTAGCAGTTATTGTAAGAACTCTGTGCCAAACTTAAGAACTCACTATTGAGTGTTGATAGTTTAAAGGATAGGATATTCACTAATACAGTCTATTGTAAATTATGACCAAGAACTTAAGAGTTCAGTTTTAATCTGAAAATTTAATCCAAGCTGTTCATGGGAGACTTGTATTTCTCATCACGTGAATGGGTAGGAGCATGTTTATGTTAATTTTAGCATTCCAAACTTGGAACCAAGGATAAAAATATTATGTTGCTGACATGGAAATGTTAACCAGATACAATTTTCAATCAATATATTGATTGTTCTGAAAGCAATAGTCATGTCCTCATACACTAATTACTGATTATCATTTGTAGCAGCAACAGTTCTTACTGTCTGCTATTGTCAATCATTCCAATATAGAGTCAGAGCTTCACAGGTTAATTTCTCTTGGTAAGTATGAAAATATAGCATTCTCAATTATCAAAAGTTATTGGTTTCATGTGGTACATGTTTTCCCAGGACACTAAAATCATTTTCATTGTGTATAATACAGTGGCAATAAGCTTACATAATGAAAAAGGAAGGAAGCCCGTGTTTCTTAACAGGAAGCTCATTAAATATGGATCATAAGCTCGGACTGGACAATGGATGGGAAACAAAATCAACTGTGGCTGATTCATAGATACCATCCTAGCATAAAACAAGTGTTTCAGAAAAATAAACAGAAAACTTAAATCTGGATGATCAGGCACATTTTTGAACCAGTGTTCTGTATAGAGTCCAGTGTGCTAATGATGCCCTACATTGCTCAGACACCAACTTAACAGATAAAATGCAGCAAAGACACAGTCAGGCACCCTCCACCCTCTCCTGCAACTTCCCCTTTTGCAAAAATGTATGTGGAATGGTGTACTAATTTTGTGAAGTAATGGCTATCTTTCTTCATTTTGTAATACATCAAACATTGCCTCACTGTGGGCTAATCCTCTTGGCTTCAGGACACCAGACCTGGTTTTCAGGATCCAGTGGAAAGGGCCTTTGTCCAGCCTGAAGATAGTGGGTTGGTCTTTCTGTAATCCAAATGGCTCATTATCAGGGCCTGATAGTCTAGCTTAAAAGCTGGTCTGGCTTAAGGCCTACTAGTCTGACTTAAGGGCTGGTCAAAGCCTGCTAAGTCTGGTTCAAGGGCTGGCTAAAGCCCTTTGACTGGAAGGACTGGTCAAAGCCCTGCTAAGTCTAGCTCAAGTGCTGGCCAAAGCCTGCTAATTGTGGCTGAAAGGGCCAGGCTGTGCTTAGTCTGGCTGGAAAGAATGGTCAAAGCACAGTTAAGTCTGGCTCAAGGACTGGCCACAGCCTTCTACATCTGTCTCAAGGGCTGGCAAGAGCCTTCTAAGTCTGGTTGAAAGGCTGGCCAGAGTCTGGTCTGTCTGAAAGTCTGGTCAAGGCCTAATAGTCTAGGTTAAGGGGTTAAGGGCTGGTCAGGGCCTAGTAGTCCGGCTTAAGGGCTGGTAAGACACTACTAGTGAGATCTGAGGGCTTATCACTTTCTCATGATAGTTGGTATTCTACAGCATCTGTTGCAAATTAATTTGTGAGGATTCCTGGCAGAAAAGCTGGCTCCTTCCACAGGAGAATGATTAACAAGCATGGGAGACATTCATTGGAAATTCATGAATTCTCTTCAAGAGGCTGATTAACTGAAAAGCCTGAATGATGAAATGTTTCTGAGTATTTCAATGAGACAACTGGCAGCCCTCCTGGGTGTAGAAGGAAAGTCTTATGCCCTCCTGACCAGAGGTCATCTTTGATAGTATCTTAACATTTCTAAAGTTGGGACCTGGTGACTGTTCATGATCCACAAAAATTATTTTTTCAATACAGAAAGCCTACAAGAATTCACAAGTGCACTCTGTGCATGTGAGTAAAATTCGGGTTAGTCATTTTCTGGTTTTTCAGTTTAGTTAGTTTGTACATGCTTGCTAGGCAGAGGCTTCCTGACAACAGGGGTGTGTAGTCATTAGCTAGAAGAAGGTAGTGTTTAATAACAGAGGTTCAGTGGGCAAGTTTTGATTGAAGCCAATAAATTTACTTACTTCTGTGGAAACGTCGAGTGTTGTGCTTTTGAGCAAATTTTTATCTATTCTTTCTATAGATAACCTGTTTTTTATTTGTGGAGATCATCAACATAATTTGTTAAAAACCAGCTGTATGCAGTGTGCTGACTCTTAGTGCGGAATGTTTTCCAGTATCACGTAGTGCTTGAATCTCAGTATTTTCCAGAAAGCAGTTAGGGCCTATAGGGAATTAATTATTTATTGTAGACACATGAAAAATGTAATTTTCTTGCAGGCCAAAGCAAGACTTATTTAGATTTGTTTTAATACTGTAGCAGTACAGAGAATTAAACTAGGTCTGCCACTAAACCTTTCCCAGTAAATCTAGTATTTCAGGTAATTTGTCTTGTGTGCCACACACCTCTAAGCATGCACAGATTCACCTGCAGGCAATAATGACACTGCACAGTGCAATGGTCGCTCAGAGGAAGAGGTGAAGGAATGTTTCAATTTGTTTATGCATTTATGCAATGCTAATGGTCAAATTCTCAGCTCTGTAACTGAGAGGCACCATGTGCAAGGGCTACCTTTTAATATTTTACAAAAACAATAAAAAATACTCTTTTTTGGTACACATTGTTTTAACATTTCTCAGATATTTGACTGAAAAATTTGTACTTTTTCAAATGTTCAAACCAACTCCAAAATCTTTTCTCCAGTCTGATGGATGCACCTCAAAACATGGTTTTGGAAGGAATCAACAGCTTCTTGTGTTGGCGAAGTCACTAGCAATAACCTATCATATAGAACAGTTTTGATTGCTTAAAAACGTTTATTCACAAGTGGTAACCAGTTTTGATGAGATGTGAATCATCTTTGGACCACACTCTGTGGTTTAGAGTAAAACAGAATGGCGGTAAAATGTGACAAACATTAAGTTAAACTTAAATTATCCAATATTACACCCTGTGATGACATTGGAGACAATGGCACAGAGTAGGAACTGGGGATGCCACCCTCTTATGTTGACTACTATGTGGTGGCGTCATGGAGTTAAATTGCAGAAGCCCCATTCCTTGCCTAGCACCCACAGTATCTGTAGCCAATAGAGTACAATGATGTGATACATGTCATATAGCATGAATTTATACCTTAATACTATGCTGGATGTCATCACAAGTTATATATAAGTAACGAGGAAGTGAGTTTAGTTTCAATGGTCAGAAATTGTAGTCATGTGTGTGTCAGTTGCATTTGTGTGAGCGTGCATGCGTATGTTGTCTATTTTCGATGAAGGCCTTGTTGGCCAAAATATCACTTTCTGACAGCCTTTTTGTTTGCCTATCTGTGACTCAGTGTCTCTGCTATACAGTGAGTAGCAACTATCATTTTCATAAAATTGCAATATTTCATCCTGGATTTTCAATTGTTTGATTTAACAATTTGTATGTTATACAGTTAAAATTGTACATTATATAATGTTAAAAAATATAACTGAACAGCCAGTGGCATAAGTTAATATGTTACTAGAGTGCACTTCATGGGATTTGGAGTATGATCATAGTATGAAAGCTTTCACGACCGGATGACATATCTTCTGGTAAACACCCCTCTGAAGATGTCCAGCGCAGCTCTGGACGAAACGTTAGGAGCCGAAGAGTTTCATGGACCATGACCTTACATCCCGGAAGGTTTACCAGAAGATTTGGAGTATGCCTAGTGATGCAGATGCCTTATCAATAGCAATCAACGAAGTTACGCCACTGCCATACTGCATTCAGTTCAGCCACATATGTTCTTCACAATTGTGTTGCTTGTAAGTCATCCTTCAGTGCTGACTGAAATCATTTTATGTAGTGCCATGTACTGCAGAAAACCCATCTAATCAGTCCAGCATCACCAGTAACACAGCCACATCCACATTACAAAGTAACCAGTGGTGTGGTACAGCCTATCTTTGACATACACCAAATCCCAAAAAGGGCAGTCTAGTAACATGTTAACTGACACCACTGGCTGGTCAATTATACTTTTTAACATTATATTATGTGAAATTTTAACTATATGATATGTACAGAAAGTGGTTACTTACATATAACTAAATACTGAGATTATACTAAGATTTATATTCATGCTGTATGACGTGTATTGCATACACTGTATCCTAGTGATTAAAGATGATATAGTGTGATAGCCAAGGGCTGGGCTTCTGCTACATATCTCCATGACACCAACACATAGTCAGCAGTCAACATCAGTATGGAGTATCCACAGTTCATGTGCCATTGCCAGATGTCTTCACTGGGTACGATATCATATAATGTATGTTTAACTTAATATTTATTACATTACAAGTTTCCCTCTACTCTGTTGTACCCTAAATTACAGAGTACGGTCTGAAGATGATCCACATCAGGTCAAAACTCGTCACCATTTACGAATAAAACTCTTTTTAAGTTCCTGTTTTTTTGCGTGATTGGTGCTCAATGGAAGGTTATCAGCACCCAAAGTGTTTTTATGTAATCAAGACGGTTCTATATAATATTTTATCACTAGGTCATTACAACTGTTGCTGTTCTCAATATGTTTACAAAGATTATGAATAAAAATAACAGTCCATGAAATTTTTTGTTTGATGCAAGGGAATAAAAAGAATGTGCTAAGTGATCAATCAAGTGAGTATGAGCAATGAGAAATTAACTCAATGTTTTCCTTAGTCAAATAACAAGTTCTTTGATATACTGTGTGACAGTTGGTGTAAAATAGAATCTGCATTATGACAGAATAGTTTCTTTTGATATCAATCAAGTGATCACCTGAGCAAATATATTTCTACTGATGATTCCTTTTCATTTGTCTTTGCTGAAAGGAGAAAAAAATAGTGATTAGTCTTATTGTCATGTTAGCAACCATAGTGGGTAGATGCAAGTCAGAATTGCACTCATGTTCTGTACCTGATTTTGCTCAACATAGCGGAGACCTGAGACCAAATTGGGTGTTGTGTACATTATTTCAAGAGCACTATTATCAGTTCTATATTTCTTTACATTTATTCTGAAAGCAGAACCAAGGTTAGCAGTGCAGATTGCTGATTCGAAAGTATTGCAGATTTGAGACTGTGACAGAATGGGAGGAAGAAATTATATATATTTTACTGGAATTTCCTCACAGCTTAAAACATTGCCAGTACTGGAAAGTGTTGCAGCAAACCATCGCACAGGGCCTAGAAGCACCATGCAAGCTGCTGCCAGCCTCGAGCTGCTGTCTGGGTTCAGACTGCTCAGGCTTTTAACCGTGATCCAACTGTCACCACTGCTTCACTCTGTGTGGGGCCAGTGTTCAATGTCAGGCTACATTTGCAGAATATAGACATTTATTTGTCTGGGGTCTTTCAGATTGGACCCTGACCCCCATGACTACTGTTTGTGCCTGAAATCTCTGAGTGAGAAGCAGCAATACTATATTGACAAACTGATGAATGGCTCCCTGGCCCTCCAGTTGGAAAGGAGCTGACAACACTACTCAAATAAAGAATCATTCTCAGGTAAGAATAAGACAGATATACTGTTATTTTTAAAGCAGATACAAATAAAGTATACTGATTGAACAGTTTAATTGCACTGAGTTTTGTTGCAAAGAATGCCTACTTTCTAGAATCTGGCTACATGAAACAACCTGGCAGATATTTCTCAGAGAATTTAATAATGAGAATCACAGATAAATAAAAGCATCAGTTAATGAGGCAACTGACAGAGATGTCATCATGTAATGATACAACAGCAGTAGAACTTTTGCTGCAAAATGAGCAGCAGCAAGAAAGATCTCATCACTCTGTGTACTATTTCCCATACAAATTTAAATAATTGCAGTCAACATCTTTAGAAGTGTTGATGCTGAGTGATGTTTTTTTAAGAGGTTGAAGGTTTTCTTTAGGCTGTACCTTGAAATGCCAGTTACCTGTATGTCTCAGAGATACATCTCTTACAGGCCTCCTGAAGGCTCTGCCTGCTTATCCTAAGGATGTCCTATCAGCCTTCACACAATTTTCACATTCCACTGCTTATATCAAAGGGGAATGAACACAGTGACTCAAACTCTGCAATTAAATCCCTGTGTTTGGATACCTCTAACATGCTTTGATGTGTCACTGATTGACATTTAGTATTAATGATTTCTGCATCTACATCTACATCCATACTCCACAAGCCACCTGACGGTGTGTGGCGGAGGGTACCCTGAGTACCTCTATCGGTTCTCCCTTCTATTCCAGTCTCGTATTGCTCGTGGAAAGAAGGATTGTCAGTATGCTTCTGTGTGGGCTCTAATCTCTCTGATTTTATCCTCATGGTCTCTTCGCGAGATATACATAGGAGGTAGCAATATACTGCTTGACTCTTCGGTGAAGGTATGTTCTCGAAACTTTAACAAAAGCCCGTACCGAGCTACTGAGCGTCTCTCCTGCAGAGTCTTCCACTGGAGTTTATCTATCATCTCTGTAATGCTTTCGCGATTACTAAATGATCCTGTAATGAAGCGCACTGCTCTCCGTTGGATCTTCTCTATCTCTTCTATCAACCCTATCTGGTATGGATCCCACACTGCTGAGCAGTATTCAAGCAGTGGGTGAACAAGCGTACTGTAACCTACTTCCTTTGTTTTTGGATTGCGTTTCCTTAGGATTCTTCCAATGAACCTCAGTCTGGCATCTGCTTTACCGCCAATCAACTTTATATGATCATTACATTTTAAATCTCTCCTAATGCGTACTCCCAGATAATTTATGGAATTAACTGCTTCCAGTTGCTGACCTGCTATTTTGTAGCTAAACGATAAGGGATCTATCTTTCTATGTATTTGCAGCACATTGCACTTGTCTACATTGAGATTCAATTGCCATTCCCTGCACCATGCGTCAATTCACTGCAGATCCTCCTGCATTTCAGTACAATTTTCCATTGATACAACCTCTCGACACACCACAGCACCATTTGCAAAAAGCCTCAGTGAACTTCCGATGTCATCCACCAGGTCATTTATGTATATTGTGAATAGTAACGGTCCTATGACACTCCCCTGCGGCACACCTGAAATCACTCTTACTTCGGAAGACTTCTCTCCATTGAGAATGACATGCTGCGTTCTATTATCAAGGAACTCCTCAATCCAATCACACAATTGGTCTGATAGTCCGTATGCTCTTACTTTGTTCATTAAACGACTGTGGGGAACTGTATCGAACGCCTTGCGGAAGTCAAGAAACACGGCATCTACCTGTGAACCCATGTCAATGGCCCTCTGAGTCTCATGGACGAATAGCGCGAGCTGGGTTTCACACGACCGTCTTTTTCGAAACCCATGCTGATTCCTACAAAGTAGATTCCTAGTCTCCAGAAAAGTCATTATACTCGAACATAATACGTGTTCCAAAATTCTACAACTGATTGACGTTAGAGATATAGGTTTATAGTTCTGCACATCTGTTCGACGTCCCTTCTTGAAAACGGGGATGACCTGTGCCCTTTTCCAATCCTTTGGAATGCTACGCTCTTCTAGAGGCCTACAGTACACTGCTGCAAGAAAGGGGGCAAGTTCCTTCGCGTACTCTGTGTAAAATCGAACTGGAACCCCTTCAGGTCCAGCGGCCTTTCCTCTTTTGAGCGATTTTAATTGTTTCTCTATCCCTCTGTCGTCTATTTCGATATCTACCATTTTACCATTTTGTCATCTGTGCGACAATCTAAAGAAGGAACTACAGTGCAGTCTTCCTCTGTGAAACAGCTTTGGAAAAAGACATTTAGTATTTCGGCCTTTAGTCTGTCATCCTCTGATTCAGTACCATTTTGGTCACAGAGTGTTTGGACATTTTGTTTTGATCCACCTACCGCTTTGACATAAGACCAAAATTTCTTAGGATTTCCTGCCAAGTCAGTGCATAGAACTTTACTTTCGAATTCATTGAACGCCTCTCGCATAGCCCTCCTCACACTACCTTTTGCTTCGCGTAATTTTTGTTTGTCTGCAAGGCTTTGGCTATATTTATGTTTGCTGTGAAGTTCCCTTTGCTTCCGCAGCAGTTTTCTAACTCGGTTGTTGAACCACGGTGGCTCTTGTCCATCTCTTACGATCTTGCTTGGCACATACTCATCTAACGCATATTGTACGATGGTTTTGAACTTTGTCCACTGATCCTCAACACTATCTGTACTTGAGACAAAACTTTTGTGTTGAGCCATCAGGTACTCTGTAATCTGCTTTTTGTCACTTTTGCTAAACAGAAAAATCTTCCTACCTTTTTTCATATTTCTATTTACGGCTGAAGTCATCGATGCTGTAACCACTTTATAATCGCTAATTCCCTGTTCTGCGTTAACTGTTTCAAATAGTTCGGGTCTGTTGGTCACCAGAAGGTCTAATATGTTATCGCCATGAGTCGGTTCTCTGTTTAACTGCTCAAGGTAGTTTTCAGATAAAGCACTTAAAAAAATTTCACTGGATTCTTTGTCCCTGCCACCCGTTATGAACGTTTGAGTCTCCCAGACTATATCCGGCAAATTAAAATCTCCACCCAGAACTATAACATGGTGGGGAAATCTACTCGAAATATTTTCCAAATTATCCTTCAGGTGCTCAGCCACAACAGCTGCTGAGCCAGGGGGCCTATAGAGACATCCAAATCATTTCACATTTCGGATCTCCGTCAATTTCCTTCGATACTATTGCACTTCTTATCGCTATAAACACACCTCCCCCTTCACTGTCCAGCCTGCCTCTGCGGTATACATTCCAATCTGAGTTTAGGATTTCATTACTGTTTACGTCTGGTTTCAGCCAACTTTCTATCCCAGATGGGCGTTGTGACCGTTTTAGTGTTTTAGATAGTTTCTTGTCTGGAATTGGCTATTCTATGTGCTCTAAGAAAAAGCTTGTAACTGCCTTGACAGAATGCACTAGAACACTACCTAACAGAAGTTTAATGAATGAATAGAGGAAATAAGTGTGTGAACATTTCCCATTGTCTCTACAGGGTGTATAAGCAGACAAGTAAAAAAAATTCTCGGATTTCCTGATTAAAAATACATTTTCTCCCAGGTTAAAATACACTTTTTCCACGTTAAGTTGCAGCATACTTACCCACAGAACTGTAAAAGCTATCAGTTGTTTGAATGGCTATGATTTTATACACTGGCATAGAATTTCTTGGCATTTTAGAAAACAAAATTCAGGGGGAAAAAAAACATGTTTTGGAAAGATCTTTAATGTGCAACAACATGCACACCACATATTTTCGTATTATGAAAGTATAAATGTGAATTCCAAGTAACACCGCTTGTTACTTTCCGAAGCATTGAAATCGAGATTGTGATGCTCTTTTGTAAGCTAGTCACAGCTCATGTCATGTGATCTCGCCAGCCGATGACAGCAGATATTCAGATATAGGATACATGATGTAGTCATCCAATAGCAACATCACTGTTAAGTAGCGTGAACACATAAACAGGCAAAGTTATCAGTTTAATATACATAGTGTTGCTACAAGAAAAGCAAAGCTTTCACAAACAATATTCATCTTGAAGATTTGTGGGGACGGAGAACAACTGGCTCACCCTCCAATGATATCGCTACCCTGCCACAGCGAGAACAACTGTATCTTTGTCATATCAGTTCTCTGTAGTGCGCGCTCTATGCTTCACATTTTGTGTATTCGCTGTGAGAATAAAAGTATTGATAGTAAGTGACAGCAGTGCGAGTGATTATTTATCATTGTAAGTACCATGGCTGCTCTCCACTATCTATAGATTATTAAGCCGCAAGAGAAGCTAAGCTTTCACATATAATGTTGAGCTCTCACTTCACACTGACTTCACTAACCCTGCCACAATCACCAGTTTAGTTATATCCCACGTTTATTCTCCTGTTAGGCATTACTATATGTTCATACAATGTGTTTTCTGCACTACTCCAAGAACTGAACTTAAGCAGCTGTACAACTGGTCCTTAGTAGTGTAGCGATCTGGCCAAACTTTTCTGTCAAAATTTCATTTTCTTGGATACACTGAGAAGATAATACATAATCTTTCTTATCAGTTATTCTTGTTTGTCCTTTATTTCCACTCTGGTAGTCTGAATCTATGGATTTCACAAGTAATTATTACAAAGCTGATCATTCACAAGCCCAGGCAACCACATAACAAACAGCGATTGGCATTCATCTGATCGGATTTATTCCGCTCAGCTCGTATAGCCCTGATTGACATTTAGTATTAATGATTTCTGCATCTACATCTACATCCATACTCCACAAGCCACCTGACGGTGTGTGGCAGAGGGTTTATTTCCAGATGCGACCAGGATTCCCCTGGAAGAGACATCACACACACTATGCACACATTCAAAAATCAACTTATGATTCATTCAGAAATCAACTTCTAATGTGTTCAAAAAGCAACAGGGATGTGTTTCAAAATCATATGAATAATCAATAGACCAATGTGCGCTGGATGCTAGATGCTTTGTGAAACAAGGGTTTTTCCTCAAGAATATGAATTTGGCTCCTCCTTCTGAAACTGCCACTCAGGGCAGATACCCTGGTTCCCCCCTCCTGACCCACAGACCTGGGACTGCTGCGCATGCATGAATTCGGCAGCTTGGCCATGCCAGTAAAATGTTTCTGGGTAGCATTTGGCTGCTTGCTGCTACTGCTTATACAGGGTGAAGCAAAATTTGCACACTTAGGCTTCACAGCGTGACTCCCCACATGCCAGCAATAAAAAAATGTCTCTCACAAAATTGCGTCCAGCAACTACATTCAGCAGAAAAAGGACGTTAAAGAGTCGCAATCTGGCAACACTGTAACCATATGCATGGCAATTACCTGTCAGTACATACCAGTTATGCTGTACAGTTCATGCAGTGGATAGAGTTTTGGGTTAGCATGCCGGAGGTTGATGGTTCGATTGTGGGTTGAGGTATATGTTTTTTATAAATGCAGTCCAGGTGGTAGAGTATCTGGCATCTTAATCCTCAACAGCGATTGCAGCGGGTCTTCTAGAAAACATTTGCACTTACATACTACAGTTGGAAAAATGGGGGATTGGCCAGCTTTGAAAGAAGCCCTTTCCACTTTCTGAGCATGAATTTATTCGCACCACTTCATCTACCAATGCAAAACCTAGTTTTCTTTGTACCCTCTTCTAATGGTCGCATGGATTAGTACCAACTATTATTCTAGCCTTGTTCAGGTCCATCACATTTCGTTAGGGCTTTGTGTTACCAATAGGACTAGCAAAGTGCTTTGTGAACAATGTCCAAACTTGATTACTATTTGTATGTCTTATCACCATGGTCCAACTAATTATGCCTTTCAACATTGAGTCTAGTAACTGCATGCTGTTTAGTACGTATCTCAAGGCATTATTATTATTATTATTATTATTATTATTATTGTTGTTGTTGTTGTTGTTGTTATTCTGATGGGATTGTGGAAACATCACATCTATTACCATCAGGGAAACAGTGTAATTTGAAAATGAACATTTCACAATTAGTGGTGTTGGGATGAATCACACAGAGCACATGTTGCCTGAGCAGTTGACAGCACGAAGGTATCATGCATTCCTCTCAAACTATCTGCCTGATGTACTGGAAGATATTCCACTACGTGTTCGGCAGAGGATATGATTCCAACATGATGGTGCACCTCCACACACTGTAATTAATGTGCGACAGTATTTGGACATAACATTTTCAGGGAAATGGCTTGGACATGAAGGTCCAGTTGTATGGCCACCGCATTCACCTGACATAAACCCCTGGATTTTTTTCCCGTGGGGACATCTGAAGGAGCACATCTACTCTACTCTGCTGATGAATGTTAAAGAATTAGTAGCACATGTTCATGCTACTCTTGTTACTGTGGATGCAGCTTTGTTGTGAAGGGTCCAGTGCTCTATGATCTGGCGGGTTGTGCAGTGTTTGGATGTACAGGGAGGTCACTTTGACCATCTGTTGTTCCAAAGACAACGTATTCTGTTATGAAGGTCATGCAGTCATTAATATGGACATTTTTATGACATGTAGTATAAATGACAAGTACTGTGCAATCATCTTCAGCATCTTGAAATTGATATTGTTTTTGTAGTTATTCTGTCCTGTAATAGGTCGTTTGTTTCAACTGTCTATTTCCTATTTGTCTAGCCATATGTTTGTAATCTTCAGCATTACAAAATGCTGTAAATTTAGGATACATGTGACCTAAGAAACAGCATGAAATGTCAAAATGAACTTAGCAATTTAAAAAAAAAATGCCACCCACCCAAGATCAAACCATCGACCTCCGGCATGCTAACCAATAACTCTATCCACTGCACCAAACGTACAGCACAACCAAATTGTCCTGATAGAGAAAATTACCCCACATATGGTTACAGTGTTGCCAGATTGCCACTCTTTAACGTCCTTTTTCTGCCGGATGTACTCGCTGGACAAAATTTTGTAACAGATATTTTTTTGTAGCTGGCGTGTGAGGATTCGCGCTGCGAAGCCCAAGAGTGCAAATTTCAATTCATCCTGTATGGCTAACAGCCACACTTCTGTAGCCAGAAGTGGGACAAGGTACTCACACGCAACTCGACTGTGCATGCACATTGAGCCCATTCGCAACTGCTTGAACGAATCTAATGTAAACAGTTGTGACGTCATACTCAATGGAGGCAATTTGTTGTTATGAAGCATTGTACAGTCTTCCTAAAGCCTTTGACACATTTTGCTGTTGGCAGACGCTTGTGTGAGCACTGTGTTTTGTTGTTATATGAGGTACATTTCCTTTGCAACGGAAGTTGTATTTTTGTTTTTTTCTCTTGTTCATGTTTTATTGCTGCAGTATTATTCTGCTGTAGCAGGACAGTAATATCCTTTGTTAGAGTATCGGTTCTTACCAGCCCAAAATACAAACATTCCACTGAAAACTAAAACAATGAAAAATTCCTGGAATTCTAAAAAATTTCAGGGTTTTTCCCAGTTTTCTCTGGAATGAAAAAATTCCCAGGTTTTTCGCAGACCTCCCTATTGTCCCGGGTCGTATACACCCTGTCTCTAGTTCTCTTTCTTGCTGATGGCATTTGTGGGATAAACTACATTATTAGCAAGTTTCTTTTTGTGCATGTATTGTGGCTGAGTTAAAGGGAATTTTACTTTCTTATGAATAATAGCAGCAAACCATGAGTCTGAAAATAAGCACAATATGAATACATAATGCAAATGTAAACTCCATCCACAGGTCCTCACGGGCCCAAGTCCTGGCAGGCTCATCAGAACTGACTGACTACTGTGTCATCTTCTGTCAATGGTGACACCTTTTGGGTTATGGAGGGGTGCGATGTCAGCACACCACTCTCCCTATAGCTGCCAGTTTTCATGACCTGAAGTCACTACCACTCAGACAAGTAGCTCCTCAACTGACATCACATGGCTGTGTGTACCCTGCTCAAGTTCTCTGAATAAAATAAAAATCCCGGCCAGTACTAGAAATCAAACTCAGGTCCTCTGTACAGCACCTAGCTGTGGTGACTATGCAGCTACGAAGGCAGAAACAATTCACTGTGCAATTTATAAGGGAAAAATGTGTAACACGAGCACTTGTTGAAAGGCACATATTGAAAGTGAAGGAACTTGATGAATCCAGACCCAATCTAAACATCATTTAAGAAGAAAAACAGTTCATATCCAAGCAAGGGTACATACGTAATTTGAACAGAGCAAAAAAAGCAATGTGGAATGCAGCTAAGAGACTGTGAAGTGAAAAATGCATCTCCCATTTACTATTTAGTTACCAACTGTAATGACTGCATCTGGACTGAGAATGGTATCACAGATTTAAAGAATTTTTACACAAACTTGAAAAAACATAATTCTAGTGAAAAATGTTTAAATGGTTTTGCTGAATTTTCCATGCTGGGGAAAGTGGACATCATGTGCCAACCAGACAGTGCTTACTGCCTTAATATAAAGACATACAATGAAACTATGTCAAGGAAGCAGTACACACAGGATGAACTGATAGACCGCATAACATTTTGTGGCAAACTCAAGTTTGCTTTAAGGGGCCATGATGAAAATGAAAATTTTACGAACCCATGAATTTTTTGAGGGCTAGTTTATCATGTGTCAGAAATGGACAGTGTCTTGATGCAGGACATTGAAAAAGTGGAAATCTGGGTTTTCTTAGGATTGCATGAAACAATTCAAAATGAAAGCCTGGAATCTATTTAAGGGGTAAGTTTCAATCTCATCAAGAATGAACTTTTAAAGACAAATTACCTCAGAGTAGAATTTGATGATGCTCCTGACTGTGCAAATTTGTCACAACTGGTCCTAATAATTTAGAATGAGGTACTGGGGAAAATAAGTGAAAGATTTACTTTCTCTGCATGACCATAACATCACATTGTGGATAGTGTACCTGTAGCTGTTGCCAGAAGCTAGGCAAAATGAAACTAAATGAGACACCTGAACAACTGATAGCACAGTTTTGTGATAATGCTCCTGTTATGAATGTCCATGAAAATGGGCACAAGTTAAAACTGAAGTAGTGTAAGAAAATGCTCACTTTATTTGCTGCTATGCACATAAGTTAAATTCAGTCATGAATGTTGTGTGACAGTCAGTAAGCAGTGCATACCTTATTCAGCAATCTGGAAGGAATTTCTACCTTTTTTCTCCAATCTCGAAAATGTGCAGTCATTGACGACGAGGTAGGGAAGAAACGTATTCCTACCCATCCTCAAACTATCTGAAGGAATTTTAAATCTCTGAGCTTAATGGCTATATACAAATGCCTAAGCAATTGCATGGAAAAAGTTATTGATGATGATACTCATGATGACGGGGATGCAAACAAAGCTGTGCTTCTGAAGGGATTTCTGTAAGACGAAGATTTCCACTCTTGATAAAAATTTTTTAATAAATGTCATGCCTCATTGTGGCATCCTGTTCTACATCTACATCTACATCCATACTCTGCAAGCCACCTGACGGAGTGTGGCGGAGGGTATCTTGAGTACCTCTATCGGTTCTCCCTTCTATTCCAGTCTCGTATTGTTTGTGGAAAGAAAGATTGTCGGTATGCCTCTGTTTGGGCTCTAATCTCTCTGATTTTATCCTCATGGTCTCTTCGCAAGGAGAGGAGCAATATACTGCTTGATTCCTTGGTGAAGGTATGTTCCTGAAACTTTAACAAAAGCCCATACCAAGCTACTGAGCGTCTCTCTTGCAGAGTCTTCCACTGAAATTTATCTATCATCTCCGTAACGCTTTCGCAGTTACTAAATGATCCTGTAACGAAGCACACTGCTCTCTGTTGGATCTTCTCTTTCTCTTCTATCAACCCTATCTGGTATGGATCCCACATCAGTGAGAAGTATTCAAGCAGTGGGCAAACAAGTGTACCGTTCAATGAACAATGAAGGAATATTGATGCAGTGAAAACTGTGGAATATGTATCTCACTTTGCAGCATCTTTCTAGTATATTAGGGCCTCACCTAATACTGACAATCAGCAAAAAGAACCAGCTGCAAAACAGGGACATTTCATGGAACTAAGAAAAGTGTATGCACAAGACATCAGAGAGGGCATCAGGACTCAGATCAGTGATCAGATATCAGACCAGTTTTAATGATCACTTTTCAGCTGACATCTGTTTAAGCCATCACTGTTTCAGAAATATCAAACTGTCTTGCCCCCCCCCCCCTCCCCCAAAAAAAAAGAAGAAGAAAAAGAAGAAAGGGGGGGGGGGAGGGATCTGAGAGTAGCTGTTAATTCATGATCAAGTGACATGAGATTTCAATAGACAGGCAAGATAAACAGATGATAGAAATATTTTCCATAATAAAAAGGTACTTTGGAGAAACTAGAAATATACTTTGAAGAAATACGAATCAGAGTAGCTAAAGCAGAAATATGAGAAGTTATATCACAGAAGATGGCCACAAAAAATGAACAAGATTGTGGGAAGGTGAAAAAACTTTTCAGCATATATAAAAGAGTAGAATATCACAACACAAACCGAACACTGCCTTCAAGCTTCCAGATATTCATACTTTGGACTGGTTACCTCCTAATATTTTTTACCTTGCTGAACCATTATCATTGAATACACTGTAACAAATGAGTGAATGAATGAATTAGACTAAATGTAAGATGTTGTTGCCTGTACAAATAAAAATGAAAATAAAAGGTGAGGTGATTACCCTGGTCTGAAGAAAGTTTGAAAGTGGATTGTCGAGTTCTGGATTATAGAATATCTTTTTTTACCTACATACTTGTAGTTAATCATTCACAGATTGGTCTTTTTTGTGGCAGATTTGTAAGAACGTATTTCATTATAGATCACTAAGAATATTCTTTTTATCATTTTCATTAGCGTATAGAAAGTTAGCACTTCTACCAAGCTGTTCTGAGTGGTATTAACATAAGTATCCAACCTGTATGGAGTGATACTGACGTAAGTAACTATCTTACAGAAAGAAAAGTGCTGCTGTTGACTTACAATGTTTGGTAGGCATTTATCAATGTGGACAACATGAGTTGCTGCAACAACTTCACCGTCTTTGCGAATATTATAAAGAATAAAGTAGCTCAATGGTGACATTTCAGGTGTTATGTGCAAGTTCAATGACAGATGTCTGATTTCTAAACCTGTTGTATTCTCATGCACAGAATTTTCTTCACTGTTATCCATAGAGCCAATCATATTCTGAAGGTGTTTGAGATAGTCCTTCCCAATCCTAATTCCCTGTTGGTTAACTGAAGATGAATAAATTATATCACCACGAGACTTCACCTGCAAACAAACATTATGCACTTTAGTTTCATTACAAATACGAAACTGCTATAGTATAAGAATAGTCAACATATGAAACATCTTGGATGTTCATGAATGAAACAGTCCATACCAGGTAATGAAATTTAGAAAATGCTGTGTTATTTTGTGCTGTAAACAATACAGAGATCTTGTGATGCGTGTTGCATCGTACAACATTCTCACTTCCATGCAGAAATGTTATATAGCTTTTGGATGGTGAATACCATGCATGAACATCAAAAAATGAAGAAGGCTGCTCCATGAAAACTCTCCATCTTTTATCTGCAGAATAATATTTTGTCTGATAAGCAACAGCTGTTGCCTGCAACAAAAGAATGGAATATTATAAGAAAGAAGTACCACCATAAAACATAAATTATGAATTGTCAATAAAAATATATTAGAATGATAAATCCCAAAACATTAGTAGGTTTTTAAATTATTTCCCTCAGTTTAAACTACTTTTTGAGATTTTCTTACAATAGGCAGATGGTATCATCCTTTGTGTAGATTGACTATTACAATATTCTGCACAACACTTCTGTAACTGACTCAACATACGGTACTGAAAACAATGGTTGTCACCATTTTGTGAAGAAAAATGGTACTGTTGACACCAGCTACACACCAGATAAACACTATTCACAGATTAAGCACTAAGGAACTAAGGTAGCAATAGAATAAAACACACGTTTTCAGTTAATTCTTCCAAACATGCTGGTTACACTATAATAAAAATGATGCATGGAATTAACAATAGAGGAATAAAGGGTTACATAGTATTACCATGATGAGCTTGTTATAACAAGTAATTCTATAAATTCTAATGAAAGTTTCATGCTTCTGTGGCAGTATACAGCTTTAGTTATACAGACGATACATATACACATGGTCACTGAAGTTCGCTTAATCACTCAGTACACACATTATCCACATTCCTCTGTTCCCACTATTCTCAGATCCAAGTATAGGTTCTTCAGTTTGTCATGCTTAAATAGCAATATAGCTTCTTCATTAGTACAGCTTCCCAACTGCCAACTGAGCTCACAATTCTGAGTGGACTCAGTTTAATGCCACTCCACTCTGAACACAACATGTCTTTTTATCTATCTGCATAATTTTTGAGTCCACGTTGTACCCAACTGCTTGATTGGAAAACAATGCTCCTTCTAATCAAACTAAGTACTTTCACATCCTTCATATCAGAAATTTTAAAATATTTGTAGTATTTTTCTGAATGGCATGGCCACTCAAGGGGACACACAATTAGGTTGTTGTTGGCATTAATGTGTATGGTTCAGCAGAAAGACGTCTAATATTTGGACAGGCCATTGTGTGAGTAGTGACAGGGTCACTGGTGTGGAGGAGGTATAGATCAATGGCACTGTACATGCCATTTTAAGCAGGCACAGTGGCTTGGCTAGGTGGGCATTGTGTGTTTGTTGTGGAGGAATATATTCATAATAGTTGTTCTGTGATTACTACTCCACAAGCATTTTGCATTTGGTTCGAACTTGGCTGACAAGACTCTGTTTCTGATAGAAAAACTTTTGAGTTGTGATATCAAAATTCAGAGCATCAGGTTCTGTACTGAAAAGAAAATCTACTGGATGAACTCTGACTGTAATGACAGTGGAAAATATGGCACATGTGAGGGTGTCCATCCAACAATCTCCAAAAAGTTAAGAACTTAAACATGCAGCTGCCCTGGGATTGTCTGATAAGATCATCTGCACAGAGATCTTCACATGCACCCCTATAAAATAATGGTTACCCAAGAATGAAGTGAGAGAGATTTTGAAACTCGCAGAGCTGCGAGTGAGGAAAGTCTTCAGAATATTCCCCTGGTGCTGTTTTCATTTGTTCTGCTGAGGTTCACTTCCGCTTGTTAGTTAATATAAACCAAAAAAATTTCCACATGTTAACAGAAGAAAACTCTCAGGCACTTCACCAGCAACCATTTCACTGACATCATGTCACATTTTGGTGCACATATGCTGAATTAGGTGTTTGGGGTTTGTATTTTATTTATTTATTTTTTGAAAGAAGGTATCTTAATAGTAACGGGTAATTCAAATTGCTACTGTTACATGACGGAGACCTAAGTTAAATCAGCTATCAGCTTGTTGTGGACCAAGCAGACAGAGCAGACATCGCCTGCCCCCCAACCCCCCCCCCCCCCCCCCCCCTGCCCCAATAAGCACATAAGGAGGTAATGACACAGGAAGTGGCCACCTTTCCTCCAGAAATGACATAAAGGACTTGTACAACTCTGGAGAAGTCTTTGTCAACAATGGAGGATGCTATTTGCCAGATATAATTTTTAAAACCAACTAAGGTTATCCACAAATCAAAGTATGTTTTCTGTATTTTTATTTGTTTGTTTGTTTGTGACTACCTTCTGAAATACCAGAGGTCTTTAAACTGGACCCTATACTTCACCATCACAAATGGTGTTGCCAATAAAAATGGCAATGACTGGATTCCACTTTTATGTCTTACATTACAAACAAAGATCATTACACTCAAATATTTACATTCTTAATTTTAAAAATCATTAAAAGTGCAGATAGTATGATAGAAATTCAGTACATTAACAGATGAATAGTGGTCAGGATTAAGCATGTGCTATTACTGTCTGCTCGAGCATGACTTTGAACACCACTCCAAGTGACATATATAAAGTGAACTATTCAGTAGAGTTCCGTGCTCGTGCAAATACACCTGCTTTGGCTTGTGATCCAGTAATGTAATGACCAGAAGAACCCCAGTGAGCACTGATGTGAAATGTACTAAAAGATTAGCACTTTTTGCTGGACTGGAAATTGGAACAAAACTATTACCTTTTTGAGGCAGTGTTCTTAGCAACTGCAATAACCACAAAAAACTCACAAACCATCATCAGAGCCTCAATTCTGCTAGTATCTCTTTTATTTCATTAGTAAGAGCTTTTCCAGTGAAAGGTGAGGTTCCATGTGTGGCTTCCAGTCCAGTTCCTAGCTTTAACGTGTTAAGAAGTGTCTCAGCTCTGTTACAGCAACATATTGATCCTACCACTGTGGTCACCTCATTTCTCACTGATATCCTTTTTTCTTGGAGTGCTATTCCATGAAGATATGAACAACTTTTGTGGTTTTGGAAAGTATAAGAGTAATACTGGCAGAATTAAAGCCTTAAGATTGGTCATGAGTCATGTCTGGGGAGCTCAATTGCCAAGAGCCTATGTTCATGACTTGATCCAGCACAGTATTAATTCTTGAGAGGGCACGCCATGTAAAGTATGCCAACCACAAGTAAAATTACCTTGTACTGTTCGATTATTGCATTGCAATGTCAAACCGATATCTATTCTTTCATTATTGTTTTACCTGACACAGCACTTAGTTGTGTTGTATGTATGTACTATACATCCAAGTGAGCAGCAATAATATAAAATAAACTGTGAGCTAGGTGAGATAAAATGTACAATCCGTGCCAGAAAATGACCCAGACTGAAACAGCGGCACTATCCCACAATGAAGCGGTTGCATACAAAATAATTAGCAATTGAATAAGGCTGGCTGTTATCGGATGTAACTCCATTGTTTAATGCTTTGAGTGTGTACCTGACATCAGAAAAATATAACAAAAATTTATTTTATTATTGTGTAATTACATTACAATGTAGCTCACATAACATAAGTTTATTTCATCATCGTTGAATTAAACTAAGAGTAAACTGTGATTCTGCTCATACATGTTTATCTTGGTAACTTAAAGACTGCTATTTTTTAGATATGTACATTGTATGCCATGTGCCCACTCATGTTACAAAAATGGCGCACCTGCTCAAGGCTTAATATGGCAACAAATTTCATAATGAAATTAATTCACTGCGATACATTACATGATTTTTATTAGAAAAGATGCTTCTTTGTCTATGAGAAGCATTAACATAATCACAATTATTGAGCTTGTAAAAGGTCATCAAATATGATTTGTCATGATTAGTACACAAATTATGTTTCCCTCTAACCATTCTCAAATGTTACGGATCTGCATATCCTCCTTCACTATTACACTAGGGTAAACTTTCATTACTCAACCATCAGGTGAGGCTAGTTAAGCTCACCTCAAATTAAACAAGGAAATTCAGAAAACTTCATGTTGTAACCCAATGCTTAACTACTATATGCTGAACTGCTCCTGATAATTCATAGTGGAGCGAGGGAGGCAGATCGGAGAAGAAGCAAGCCCCATTCAGCACACAGACTGCTGAAGGTAGAGGAGCTGCACAAGGGAGTGCAAGCTCTGTCCACCTCATGTAGTGCTGGAACTAAACATGTCTTGTGTGTCTTGTAAGATTTCAAAAATAGAAGCAACACAATGAAGTAATGACTGATTTACATATTTGTTTTTCACAATGTTACTTATTGCTGCCAATTCTGTGTCAGTTCTCAAAAGAGGCATTTGGTGATATTGCTAGTTATTTTTATTGCTTCTTCAGTCTATATTTTAACAAATCTTTTTGGATGAGTCATAGGTAGTGCCCACAACTAGGCTGGAAATACTTTCCCATTTATTTTGAAAATAGAGCCGCAAACACACAACATGACATTTAATACCTACTTTAACGGCTTCCACAAGGTTACACGGTTATGATATTGTCAGATCTGTTAATGCTGGTAGTAACCTTTTGCTAAATACTAGCAGTCCCCAATAAAGTCTTTCAATATCTACCAGTTCATAACAAAAAACCTTAGCAGTCAGGGAAAGTTCAAGAAATGGTATTGTTGTTATATAAACATAGCTGCTGGAGTACGTCATTGCCTACATGCACCATCTCTATTTTTTCATAATTTTTGTTATTTATAATGAAATGACACAAATCATAGCTGATTTCATTTCTAGGAAAATATCAAGTTTCATGTAAGCTATTAGTAAAAAACATTTTTAGAGAATATCTTCAGACATTCAATTACAGAGTGCAGCCATCACAGAAATGCACAGTATGTACCCACTGATGCACTGAACATAATTTCTGACTGTGTATTGCAAGTTGTAGTATGAATTATTACCTACAGGATTAAAAATAAACACCTACCAAAATGTCCTTCCTGAGAGACTATATCCTAGAGGATACTGCCAATTACTGCATTTTGCTTAAAAGTGCACATTGGCTGACAATAATAACCCAGACCTTCATCTTCCTTGTTCTTACATCTTACACATAATATCAAACTCCTCTTTTCATTGGTCTGAGAGAAGTCTCATAAATATGTCATTCTCATGTTGTAATATTACTGCCGCAAGCATTCCAGATTTGAAATCACTTATACTATGTAAGTTTCTTCTAGACGTCCCAGTGCAGTTTAGAAAACTATCTCAAACACATTCTTCAGCTCTACAACACAGCTAATTTTTGATAATTACATTAAATAAGTGGGCATAAAATTAGTTTCACATGACTTCTTCTGGAAGTGAACCATGAGTGTGAGTATTGATTGTTGTATCAAAGAAAAATCACCCGAGGTAACTGTCAGATTACAAGAAGACAGAATGGTTGGCCAGTACTTGTCTTCAGCTCAAACCCCAGGATGTGTGCAACCTACCTTTAGTGACGAAGAAGGAAGTGAAATATTATACTACATAGGCAAGCACTATAAAAAAAATGAATTAGAAGGAACAGAAAACAATAAACACATGATGGAAGGGGATGGAGCAAAATAGAAGAAACATAAAAAAATTATAGTATACACTATAGAGATGATGAGAAATAATGCAAAATACCAATAGATAAGGAGGAGAAATTTGCCTTTAACATGGTCTTCCAGAGGACAGTAAAAAGAAATTGTACTTGGCAAAGGACGACATGGTACTGGCTATACTTTATGAAAGAAAAAGGGAATTGTATAGGATATGATGGCCCTAAATCATGTTGCAATTTCAAGTGATGGCAAGCTCTTGAGATGCAGAGTAAAAATAGACACATAGCTAGAAAGAAACAAAAGCAAGAAAGAAAGAAACTCATGAGGCAGGAAGCTAGAAGTGTAGTTTATGAGAATTAACTAAAAAATAAGAAAGCATGCCAGCTTAAATTATGTAGTAAATTCAACATATTATAAATTGATGATTGCACACAGATGAAATGTGAAAAGTATCAATACTTCCATAAACACTAAAAAATGTTGCAGGTACAAAGAAAAAAAAGGAAGTCATCTCACAATGAACCAGTTAACTATTAATAGCAGGAAAGAATTCCATTCCATCAGTAATAGCAATGTGATTGAACAGGGTAAATTAAACATAGCTATTCATAAATGTCTTCAGTACAATAAAAATTTGGAACATCTGAAAAAAAATAATCAAAAATTTATCAAACACACAGAGAATTATGCAAGAAAATGAATATTTCTTGAATAGTTTGTACAGTTCCAGAGATGAATCAAAACACATAGATTCAATTATGAAAATAATGAAATTTCGGCAATAGTGCTAGATGATGTGTACAAAACCAACAGACGTGTGAAGAAAGCATAGGTAACAGGCAGTGATGGTGTTCACAAACCTGAATAACTAGTGCAGGCTGCTTTAAGAAGTACAGGAAGAGAGCCAGTGAGGTTCTGCAAGGTACCAACAGGGATGTGGAGCCATGCTGACTCTAGTGCTGTGGCTTGCTGTGCTAGGTTTCTCTGCTGAGGACCAATGGCAACAACAGCCTGGTCAAGGTGGGCCCACAGATTCTTGACTGGGTTCCTATTTGGGGAGTTTGGTAGCAAGGAGAGTATGGTAAACTAATCCTGGAGTTCTTTGAACCACAAGCATACACTGCAAGACGTGTGACACATTTCATTGTCCTGCTGGTAGATGCCATGATCCTGAGGAAAAATAAACTGCATGTAGCAGTAGACATGGTCCACAAGGATAGATGCATACTTGTGTTGATCCATTGTGCCTTCCAGAATGATAAGACTACCCAGGAAATGCCATGAAAACATTTTCAAGACCATAACACTCCCACCAGTGTCCTGGGACCTTCTAATGATTGTTGCAGGATATTTGCTCCAACATTTCATGCTGTACACACCAATAACCATCAGTCTGATGGAGCATAAAACATGATTCATTGTAAAGACCAACAATCACCACTCAGTTGCATTCGTTAGTATGGGTGGATGAACCAGGCACCTGGTGCAGAGTCCCATACACAAGAACATTTGCTGAATGGACGTTGGAAGACACTGTTGGTAGCCCCTTTGTTCATGTGGGCAATCAATTGCTCAGCAGTTGCACGTCTATTTGCGTGTACACACCTCTGCAGCCACTGTTCTCCTGTCATATCTGTCATCTATGGCCCATGGTGCACCACAGTTGCCTATGTTGGATAACACTATTTTGCCAAGATCAGTGCACTTTAATCACGGCGGCATTCGAAACAGTTTACAAACTCAGCCACTTCAGAAATGCTTCCACCCCTGATCCAAAAGTCAATGGTCTTGCCATTTTGGGTGTAAGATAAATTGCTCCATTTCTGTGTTATGACAATCATTGCACTGTTTCCTGCATGCTTTATACATCCTTCACTGCTTGTGCTGCCACTTGGTGTCTGAATGGTTACTGCATGTTGACATTGTTAGACTGTTATCACAGTAATGTGTCTGGATCATGTACATCACAACAAAGCATACACACAAGATATGAACTACTACAAATGTATCAGTCTCATTTCAGTTACTGGCATGTATAAATTATTCAATAAAACTGTCACAATCTGCACAAAAGGACAGATTTTATTTTAATTGAGTAAAAGAAAGAAGCTAGCTATAGACATGAATACTGCACAATGGACAACTTGTGAGTCATAAAAAAGTCCCGAATTTAGCTATGAGTAACACTTTGTCTGATAATCACCATTTTGAAAAACTTAAATTTGCTAATGAAAAATATGACACTGATGTAACTTTCATTATTATACAGAAAATAAATACATGAAAACTACAGCTTTCATTAAAGTAAAACAGGACACAGGAGTGTTACAAATTGAAAAAGGTGTCAGACAAGGAAATTCCATAGCACCAAATCTATTCTCAGCCTCCCTAGAGGAAGTTACCAAATTCTTAGATGGCAAAAATGAAAAAGGTATATGTATTAATGGAATAGGTCTGAAGAACTTAATAAAGCAAGTTTGGAAGTAGACATTGAAATCGCAATTACATTATAACTAAAATAATGTATAATCAAAACAATGAAAAGAGAACTGTACCAATCAACAAAGAAGTCATAGAATCAACTGAAGATTTTTTTAATTTAGGGCAGTTGAAGACAATGCACAGATGGCTACCGAAAGAAATAAACAGTTGTGAAAAACGAGCCAGGAGTGCACTTGGTAAACTAGAAAGAGTTCTCAGAACTAAGTTTCCAATGCTTCTTTAGCTGAAACTTCACAATCAGTGTGTAGCCAATTAGCAGTTTCAATTTACAGTAGTACGACATGACCACAACAATTCAAAAACTGAAGGCTGCTCAGTAAGGAATGTAGAGATGCATTGAGGGAACTATTATTAACCAAACTAGACCAAAAATTAGTCATCTTCCCCAGCCTTCACAATGGCCACAGTTCAGTGCGAAAGAGAGGCTGTAAGTTTCTTCAGTTATACTGTCTTCAGCTGAAGCCACTCATTGATGATTAGATCCCATAAGCTACCATCCTATAAATTTTACACAGGCTTAACACTGGGTGGTTTAGCTGGTCAGTTGAGGCATGATAGGATACCTGAGTGTTTGTCATACCAGAACTATATGTGTGGAGCCTTACAGCCTGCTGAACATAGCTGTTGCCATCTTGAAACATGGGAGTGTCGGCAGCATATGCATCATGAATTTCTAAAATGAAGGGCAACATTGTCAGCATCAATGCTGAAATAAACAACCCAGTTCATGTTTATCATAACCTGAATGAGTGGGTGCAAGTCATGGTATGTAAAACACCTTAAAAATATAGCATTAAATGCCTCAGGGGTCACCAGTACTGTCGATGCCTTTCAGCATTCAAAAAGCAGGAAACTGCAACTTGTTGGAGCACCTCAAATGCCTTCAGTCATCTACAGTCAATTTTTTGGACCACTGAACATGTGAAGTTTAACTAACACAGCTAGCAATGCCCTTTTTATAAGATACCCGACTAAAAATGTCCAGTGCAAGCAGTTTCTTCACAATGTTCACTCACAGGCTGGTTGCACTGATAACACCTGTTTCTGCTGAGTTTGCAACCAGTTGTCATTATGACAGTGTGACTCTCATGTCTGGTTGTGTTGTTTAGTATCTTTTTATAGCCATTCTTCTTATACCATGTTACATGGCTGCGAGGCTTACCTCATACACACAATGGACAACTTCATTCATGATGTGAACATGGGCACTACCAAACAGGGTAGCTCTTCCTGTCTTTATGTGCTACCTTCATGTCACTCCATCTTTCTGTACTGATACAACCAACCTGTGTGTATACACTACTTCACATCTACGACTTACATGAGGTTGGAGGGTCACATGACCACTTAATTTAAGCCTTCAGTAACTCAATTTCAGTGTTTTCCTGAAGAACTGTAGTGTCTCAGCGTAGGTATTGAACGCTTCTCTCAGTAAACCATTTTATGCCCTTTTTCCTTTATCTGTAAGAAAAATATCTGACTGCAGACTCCTTGTAGTGTAGCTTGTAGTTTGTGGGAATGGCCTAATCTCTGCCTTCACCTTCATTCATCTTATTTTTAATATCAGACTATATAATACAACCTCCAACAGCCCCATAAGTGCTAACTAATCTGGTGGATCTTTCTCAGATTTACAATGCGCTCTATTTATGCTCTTCGTGAGAGCAGTGACATTACTAATCACTCAAAATATTTCTAGGCAAATCTTTCGGGCTTTTGTTACACAGTTTCCTGTTCTGAAACCAGCTATGGCTGATATCGGTCCCATACAGACCTGCTATACTCTAGATGAGGTCTTACCAAGGAACAACATAACTCTTGTTTTACCTTCTTTGAAGAGCCGCTAGAGATTATCTTTACTTGGAAGAGGACTGTTTGCCTTGCAAATTTGAAGATACCAATGCTATTTGCTATCAAACGTTATGCCTAGATACTTAAGTATTCTTCCCACTAACTTATACTTAAATGCTATCTTGGATTTTGTGTAGCAGAAATTGACAGTCTGGCCCTTCCTTACATTGGTGTTCGTTCACTTTGTGTTTAACAACTGCTTTATCAATGTAGGGTCATCCTGGAGAACTTCATAATATGGTTGTATAGCAAAATTAGGCAATTACAATATTATTCCTTCATCAGATGAGAGACAAACTGCACATTCATACATGTGCAACTCACACATGCATGGCTAGTCAACAGATAAATTGTATAATGAGAGTTGTGCAGGAGTGAACATGTGTGTGTGTGTGTGTGTGTGTGTGTGTGTGTGTGTGTGTGTGAGAGAGAGAGAGAGAGAGAGAGAGAGAGAGAGAGAGAGAGAGAGAGAGAGAGAGATCTGATAAAGGACTTTGTCGGAGAGCTGGTATTTTCCAATAGTCTACTTTTACATGTGCCTTTCTACCCCTCAGCACCTCCTCTAGGTAGTGAGTGGCGATGTATCCAAATCATATAATTATTCCATTCCAGATTTTCCATTGTTTCAACTATAATATGATGGTGATTCACCCTAGGCACAAATTAAAGTAAAAATAAGTTACTCAAATAAATGAAAATAAAGTTAAAAGGTCTGCAAACAATTTCAGTGTTAAGATATTAATGGTAATACTAATTTTGATGTTAAACTATAACAAAAATTTTACCACAAATGAAAGAAGAACAATATTCTGGTGCTGTGGAGGAACAACAAAGTCCACAAAACCATCAGAATCTGATGTGAAATTCTTACACGCAACAAGAGCTCGGTTCCACTCTCCCGCTGCTTGTACCTTCAGGCACACTTGAATTTCTTGGCCTGAAGCTGGTAAGTCATTCGGTTGTGCCACTTTGATCTGTTTATAAAAGAAATTCCTTGTAGCAATTTTTACAAATGAATGACATTTAATTAAATGCAAAGTACACTGTAGTTTTAAAACACAATAAACTGTCTAAAGCACACAAACATTCAAAAACTATTGCTAGCATAAGCATAACAAATTAAAAAGCTTAATCTTTTTCCACAGCTTTCTGCACTTGTCTATTTCTCTGTGGCCTTCTATGATTCACAAAGACAATTACTGTTTTATTGATTAATGCATAATCCACTTCAAACCCTGTGGGTTTATTTCAGCTTCTAATGAGTAAGTGCATTCTCTTACATAGCTTTTGCTTATTTCTCTGTCTTTTATGAAAACATTCTTCTATAATTACTTTGTACATCAATTTAAAATTACTTACTTACTACAAATATTTGCAACATCACTTCCAGCATTTTTACTTGTATATCAGAAATTAACACAGAAACACCTTACTTTTCTACTATGAGTGACTCTTGCAGAAAAACGGTTATACATGTGAAAAACAACAACCTACTGGAAAGATTTTCCTCACTGCCAGTTCAGGACCATATGTCTTTAGCAGTTTTTGTGAATTGTAAATCACAGCTGTAACCATTCCTCACAGATAAACTACTGTATTACAGTACTCTAACCTATTACTAAGAACTTTACTGCCTGTGCATCTATATTCCATTAGCATTTTGTGATGTGCGGAGGAGAGTACTTCTGGTACCAATGTCATTTACCCCATTTCATATTTTGCTGATATCACTGAAGTTGGAAAACTGGAAATTTCCTGCAAAGAAATTCAAATATTTTGGTCACTACATTACTGAAGAAGGAATTTTGTCTCAAGAATGGAAATTTGAAACCATCACAAAAGTAAAATTCTACACAGACCTAACTTTACCATTCTGTATCAAAACAGGAAGCACTGACAATGAGATGGGCATGTTTTAATTACATGACCAGTAAACTGAACACAATTTTAGTCCATCAAAGCACCAACAACTCAAACACAGTGTCCAAATAATATTCAGCAGGAACCAATCATGCACACAAAGGGCTGCACCAATAACAAAAACACACACACAAAATTAAAAACAACCTGACTGTCAGAGACTACCAATGAGAGTGAATTTGAAGACAATAGAGGTGAATGTGAGAAGAAGCTTAAGTTAATGTATTTGAAGGGGATAAAATTTGATAATTAGTTAAGAAGCATCTGCAATGATACCAGAAGAAATCGAAATCATAACCGAAACTGCATACTATTAAACATATGATTGGTAAAACAGGAGAGATAAAAGGCAGAAAAATGTTATAAAGTGTATAACATGTTTAGGAGGATAAGAGTTGACAGTAACATTTGGAAGTTTTATTGGCCAGAGTGGTTTACAAATGTGTTCGTAAAATATGCAGTTTGGACAATGTGGGACACTAAAATTTATTCAGAAAAATCAAGAAAATATTTATTTCTTTAGTATTTCAAGGGGAGTAGAAAACATCTAGCAACCTGTGACAGATACCAGAGCTTGAAAGAAAGTAACCAAACATGTAGAGGGCTTACACAAAACATTTTTCCAAAAGAACAGAGGAAGTTTGTTGCTGTAAATTTAAATGTGCCACTAAATAAAGAGGATATATTGCTCTACATTTGTGATGGTTGATTTGTTTTCCAAATTTATAAAATTGTATCCACTCTACAAAGCATCTAACAGAAATATAGTTTTCAAAATCAGATGTGGGAACATGTAAAGCAATCCTTTCTGATAAAGGTACCCAATTTACCTACAACACTTGAATAGCTTTAGTTGAAGATGAAAATATCAGTCATATTCTAATATATCCCTGTCATCCAGCCAGTAATCTCGCAGGAAGCTGGTTCAGAAAAATTGGGATGTTATGCAGGATGCACTCTAACAAGCCTCACACAAAACAGATAGAACAAATTACTAGCTTTGAAAATATTTTAAACAGCCTGCAACATATTTCTACTGGTTTTTCTCCTATGGAATTTTATACAATAAAAAACATCCAACTTGGCAAATGAGTTGATTGAATTTCCAGCCTGCAAGAGCTTAACTCCACAAGAAAGAGAAGAAATTGTAGGAAAAATAGTGTGAAACAGTGGAATATCAGAAAACAAAGGCATGATAGGAAGTTGAAAGCAACCCAGTTTGAAGTAAGTAATCCAGTTCTAGTCAAAACAGATGAGTAATCTATATCCTATCTGTGAGGAGTTGAAGAAATTCTTTGTATTTATATTGGGCCCTTCAAAGTACTTCATAATCCTCATCTAAAAGCTTACAGACTCATCAATCCAAAATCGCTGTAGCATATATTTCCATTCTCATTTTCTATAAAACGTCTTTCCCCTTCTACTCTGTCTGTCAAAATTATCTCCCACTATCATCAGTATTCATTCTTCTTGAATTAGTAATTGTGAGAAACCACTTTGTCGATCACATGACTTACACCGGGCTTACAGTACAGGACTTAAAAAATGTTTGTGATTAATACACTACTCTCTTATTCATGACCTACGATGCCATATTTTTACATTTACTGACTTATGGAGCCACCTGATTTTGCTGAAACAATTATCTCTTTGTCCTATAATGAATGCATATTTTACAAATGAAAAAGTTATCCTGTGAAATATATCATTCAGCTGGCATATCCTCTTGTAATTCCACAGGTGTACGCTGTGTTTGTGTTCATATGTCATCTAATTTATACATCACCTGATCATACTGGGAAAAAGCCTTGCCACTGTCAACCATTTTATTCTATGAAACAGTTTATGCTCAATTATCTGCTTTGCCAGACAGCAATATTTCAACTCTGTCATATGACTTCTCTTACCATGGTATTTTTGCAGCACACAGTGTCACAGATATTTGACATTAGAAAATGAATGACAGTAAATGTAATATAGTGGCACATATTGTAGATATAAGGAGTAGGACAACTAGCAATGTAGAATTTGGAAAAAGAATTGTTAACCTGGCTATTTCTTTGTCAAACTTATGTTCATTAGGTCAGTTATCAATGCTCACACCAAATGTTATGAACAGGGAATTGCACATTTATAAACCTAACTGTGATGTCCTTAGCAAGCACTTGAATGTCCTATGGATGGGAGCGGGGGCTGATCAGAAATCTATGCTTTCACCAGCCTAATACCACTCGAACAAGCAACTGGCATTATAATATCAGACATAAAAGTTCCTGAGATAAAATTGAAATGTGTGTAAAGAAAAATTTGTACCATTTGACTCTTGCAGAATATATTTATGGTTTGGCATTATTAGTCTGATATAAATGTGAGGGGAAATTTGTTCTATTTACCTCCTTTTAAATATGAAAAACTCACCATACCTAGAAAGATCAGATCATTCTGCTTAGCAAACAGCAAAATATATTATGCATTCTAAATTATCAGTCTGTTATATGATGATATAAGTAAATATGTACTGACTGTCATCAAGTAGTGCCATAATGACTGTCATCAAGTAATGCCATAATGATTACTTGCTCTGTTTTCATGTTGTAACAGTAAAGCTTGGAGTAATTAGGAAGGAAAGGTGAAGAGTTTATGTAGTAATCCAGGATATTACATAATGATGTAATGAGAGTCATTATTTTTGAAAGATAATCTCAGTAAGACTGTGTTACTAATGTTATTGGCAGGTAATGTTACTCATGTTAATATGTATGTACTGGAAAAGAATGTACATTATTGTGAGGAAACAATGATGTATAATGAGAAATTGTATAATGAAGTTATGAGCAAGGATAAATAGTGAAATACGTTCATCTTCTCTTCTTGAACATGCAAGATAGCTGGCAAAATGTATATACCTATTATTGAGGCAGTAATGTTGAAAGCAACCTATAAATTCAGTTTCTCTTATGTAAATGAATAAAATAAGTGCAATAAGAGCATTATATTTATGTGACAAATTTTGCTTGTACATTCAACTGAAACAAAGATACTTAACATGGAAGTGTTTGAAATAGTTCAAGATCAACCTCTGAATGCAGGAAAGGGATAAAATAAAAACACCATAACAGAAAAAAAAACCAATAAGGGACAGAAATGTTACAAATGATAAATAAATTTCAATTATAAACTGCATGACAATAACTTGTAAATAGTAACATTAAGTTGTATTTTATGGAATAGAAAATCTCATATAAAGATGTGAAATAAATACTAACAAAGAGAAAGAGGGGCTGGCCAGTACCTACCTCAGCTCAGTACAGCCGATAGATACACAAAACAGAACAGAAAATTTACGTTCCTAGCTTTCGGAACTTTGTTCCTTTGTCAGGAAAGAGAGAGGGGAAAAAAAGGGAAGAAGGGGAAGTGGATTCAGTTACTCACAACCCTACAAACAAATCAGGGGAATGGCCATGGGAACCAGGATGGCTCTGTCCTATGCCAACCTCTTCATGGGCCGCATGGAGGGAGCTTTCCTGAAGACCCAACAGCTGCTTTTCCTGGTGTGGTATAGGTTTATAGATGACATCTTTGTGGTCTGGACTCATGGTGAAGAAACACTCCTTAATTTCCTCCATAACCTCAACTCCTTTTCGAATCTGGATTTCACCTGGTCCTTCTCCAAAACCCAAGCCACCTTCCTGGATGTTGACCTTCATCTTGTTGAAGCTCACATCCACGCTGCTGCCCACATCAAACCCACAAACAAACAACAGTACCTTTACTTTGATAGCTGCCATCCATTCCACATTAAACACTCCCTTCCCTACAGCCTAGGTATTCGTGGCAAACGTATCTGCTCCAGTGACGAATCCCTCAACAATTACTCCAACAACCTGACCAGTGCTTTCCTCTCCCGCAACTATCCTGCAGACCTTGTCCACAAACAGATCTCCCAAGCAATACATTCCTCCCCGTCCAACAACAATGTTCCTACCCCCAGACCACACAGAAGCACCCACCTTGTCACCCAATATATCCTGGCCTCGAATACATCAACAAATTACTCCACCAGGGATATGACTTTCTCAAGTCAAGTCCTGAAATGAGATCATCCCTTGACAATATTCTCCCCACACCACCGAGAGTTGCCTTTCATCGCCCCCCTAACCTCCGTAACATCCTTGTCGAACCCTACAATATTCCCAGACCACCTTCTCTACCCAGCGGTTCCTACCCCTGTAACCGTCCCCGCTGCAAAACCTGCCCGACGCATCCCCCCACAACCACCTACTCTAGCCCTGCTACTGGTAAAACATACACAATTCAAGGCAGGGCCACATGTGAAACAACACATGTCATTTATCAGCTGACATGCCTGCACTGCACAGTCTTTTACATTGGTATGACAACAACTGGACTGGCTGAGCGCATGAATGGGCACAGACCAACTTTCCGCCTAGGAGATGTCCAATACCCAGTAGCAGACCATGCCCTCCAGCATAATTCTGGGGACCTAGGAACCTGCTACACCGTACATGCCATTTGGCTTCTCCCACCCAACACCAGTCCCTCGGAACTGCAGAGATGGGAACTTGCACTCCAACACATCCTTTCATCCCGCCATCCCCCTGGACTGAACCTACGTTAACCAACCGTATTCTTCAGTCTCCTCCTTTTTCCCTTTCCTCTTTAACTGTTCACACATCTTTTCATCCTATATAGTTGTGTTTACCTTTATACTATATACCTCTTTACTTCGGTATGCATCCTCTTTGATTTGAAGCTGGCACAGTACTTACAGTAGGATATCTTTGGCTTCTCTCTGACAACCATGCCTCCATCCTTGCTACCCTCCCTGTTTACCTTTCCCTGTTGCTTCATAACCTGGGTTGTGAGTAACTGAATACACTTTCCCTTCTTCCCTTTTTTCCCCTCTCTCCTCCCTGACAAAGGAACAAAGTTCCGAAAGCTAGGAACGTAAATTTTCTGTTCTGTATTGTGTATCTATCGACTGTACTGAGCTGAGGTAAGTACTGGCCAGCCCCTGTATCTCTGTGTTAGTATTTATTTTATGGAATAGTTCAGTATTTGAGTCAAATGTCCCTCCTCCTCCCCCCCCCCCCCCCCTGCCATAACTGATACTGAGATATGAAAACACTGTCAAATCTCATGACATTTACTTATATATATCACTTTATTTCTTCTACAAGATAGCTGAATTTTTTCTGGTTTTCTGTCAAGCCCCAAAAAACCCTTATTTGTCATCTGGTGCACTCATCAAATGTCTTGTAAGTAATTATTTTGTAAATAATTTGTGTTGTTTATGCAGTCTAGGATACATGATGATTTCTCTTTTCCAGATGTTATGTGAATTTATAGCTTCATATGAAATCTATCTTTTTACTGATTTCGACAGTTGAGACAAAGATGGTGTATGTTGCTTGCAAACTCACGAGCATATCCAATGACTGGAAGAAACCACAGGTCGCTTCTGTTTTCAAGAAGGGTCATCAAACAGATGCACAAAGCTATAGGCCTCTATCTCTGACGCTGGTCAGTTGTAGAATTTTGGAATATCTTTTATGCTCATGTTGTTATGACATTTCTGGATACCAAAAATCTCCTCTGCATAATCCAACATGAGTTCCAAAAACAACGACAGTGTGAAATCCAGCTTGCTCTATTGTCCACAAGATACAGAAAGCAGTAGATACAGGAGCTCAGATAGATACCAATAAGGCATTCACTACAATTCTGTACTCTCATCTAATGAAAAAAATATGAACATGTGGAATAACAGTCCAACTGTGTGACAAGATTCAAGCGTTTCTAGCAAACAGAACACAGCCTGTAATTCTGAATAGAGAGAAGTCTTCAGATGTAAAAGTAACTATGGGTGTGCCACAAAGAGTGTTATAGAACCATTACCTTTCACAATAAATATAAATGACCTAGCAGATATCGTCAAAAAGTTCCATGAGCTTTTCCCAGATGATGCTGTTGTATACAGAGAAGTCACAATGCTAGAAACTGTGATGAAATACAGGAAGACCTGTAGAGAATTGACACTAAGTGCAAGGATTGGCAATTGGCATCAACAAATGTAACATATAGTGAGTACACAGACAGAAAGACCCTTTGTTGTACAATTACCAAACTGCAGAACATTCACTGGAAGCAGTAACTTCCACAAAGAAAAAATCTTGGGGTATGCATACAAGTGATTTGACCACATAAAATTAATCATGAATAAGGCAGATGCCAGGTAGATTCACTGGAAGAATCCTCAGGATATGTAGTACAGTAACAAAATAAGTAGCTTAAAAAACATACTGACAACCAATACTTAAGAATCGGTTGAATGATGAAAGGCATTTTGCTCAACGCAATGGTTCTGACAGCATACATTCCAAGAAAAGTCAACCAACATATTGTTCCCTCCTGCGAATATCACACAAATGATCATGAAGATAAAACTGGAGAGATTTGAACCAGTAGGCCGCGGTGGCCGAGCGGTTCTAGGTGCTTCAGTCCGGAACCGCGCGACTGCTACGGTCGCAGGTTCGAATCCTGCCTCGGGCATGGATGTATGTGATATCCTTAGGTTAGTTAGGTTTAAGTAGTTCTAAGTTCTATGGGACTGATGACCTCAGATGTTAAGTCCCATAGTGCTCAGAGCCAGATTCGAACCCACATGGAGGCTTCTTGCTGCAAACCCCAGATGACCGGAAGATGAAGAACTTTTTCTCACGTAATAAAACATTACCCTTAAATGTATCTCAGCTATGCAACTTCAACTTCATTACTGCCTCTCATTTTAACCCAATGAAAGAAATAAGAGATTAAGGAAATGTGTTATGTACTTTTAGTTTGTAATTCTATTGCCACATCATCAGGTAACTTGTACAGAATGAATCAATTTGATGACAGCTGTTTCACTGGGCCTATAAAGGACACCAAATAAAAACATCTGCTATCAATGCTTCTGCTGACATCAAAAACAAACGAAACACAAGCACAAGTAACAGTAATGACGCTGTTACCCACAGCAACACTCGAATGCTGCTGGCATTGCCTGAAAGCAGCCAGAGTCAAACACACTGGTCACCATGCCTAGAAACAAACATGTTTGATTCACTCAGCACCACTCTGCTCCACAATGCTCCACTTACAGTGCCACCATAATCACACACACACTGACCAGCACTAGTTTGTTTCACCAGCATGCTGCATTGCTCCACTATAACTCTACAATGTCCAATACAAAAGTTTTCAATGGCATAAAAACATAGTAGTATGTATAGTTGGAACAACAAGTTCATAAACTTTGGTGTAAACAAGCACTCATACTCACTTTTCTCTTGATCTCAAATTTTTATATTAAAAACTAACTTCACATTTTGCATTTGCTTTACATCAGGTAACAGAAAACTGTGTAACCCCTACGATAAAACCATACTGTATTCAAGAAAATAAAGGACTTTTTATTTCCTGTATTGTGAAACAGCTTGTAAAAAATCAAGTTTGGGTTTGAAAAACTTATATTTCATGACAAAGAAAACAATGTACTAATTTGTAAACATATCTATACCCAAATAATAAGAATAAAGTAATGAAAACTCAAAATTTATAGTTGTAAATTAACTTATTTTATTAATCCAACAATAGATCTTCATTTTTCTAATTACTGTTAACTACACTACTGGCCGTTAAAATTGCTACACCACGAAGAGAACATGCTACAGACGCGAAATTTAACCGACAGAAAGCAGATGCTGTGATATGCAAATGATTAGCTTTTCAGAGCATTCACACAAGGTTGGTGCTGGTGGCGACACCTACAACGTGCTGACATGAGGAAAGTTTCCAACCGATTTCTCATACACAAACAGCAGTTGAGCGGCGTTGCCTGGTGAAACGTTGTTGTGATGCCTCGTAAAAAGAGGAGAAATGGGTACCACCACATTTCCGACTTTGATAAAGGTCGGAGTGTAGCCTATCGCAATTGCAGTTCATCGTGTCGCGACACTGCTGCTCGCGTTGGTCGATATCCAATGACTGTTAGCAGAATATGGAATTGGTGGGTTCAGGAGGGTAATACGGAATGCCGTGCTGGATCCCAACGGCCTCGTATCACTAGCAGTTGAGATGACAGGCATCTTACCAGCATGGCTGTAATGGATCATGCAGCCACGTCTCGATCCCTGAGTCAACAGATGGGGACGTTTGTAAGACAACAACCATCTGCACGAACAGTTCGATGACGTTTGCAGCAGCATGCACTATCAGGCTGGAGACCATGGCTGCAGTTACCCTTGATGCTGCATCACAGACAGGAGTGCCTGCGATGGTGTACTCAATGACGAACCTGGGTGCACGAATGGCAAAACACCATTTTTTCAGATGAATCCAGGTTCTGTTTACAGCATCATGATGGTCGCATCCTTGTTTGGCGACATCATGGTGAAAGCACATTGGAGGCGTGTATTCGTCATCGCCATACTGGCGTATCACTCGGCGTGATGGTATGGGTTGCCATTGGTTACACGTTATGGTCACCTCTTGTTCACATTGACAGCACTTTGAACAGTGGACATTACATTTCAGATGTGTTACGACCCGTGGCTCTACCCTTCACTCGATCCCTGTGAAACCCTACATTTCAGCAGGATAATGCATGACTGCATGTTGCAGGTTCTGTACGGGCCTTTCAGGATACAGAAAATGTT
Source organism: Schistocerca americana (assembly GCF_021461395.2). NCBI lineage: Eukaryota > Metazoa > Arthropoda > Insecta > Orthoptera > Acrididae > Schistocerca > Schistocerca americana. The sequence goes on along the minus strand of NC_060123.1, from coordinate 282,817,854 downwards.
CGAATGCTGCCCTGGCCAGCACATTCTCCAGATCTCTCACCAATTGAAAACGTCTGTTCAATGGTGGCCGAGCAACTGGGTCATCACCATACGCCAGTCACTACTCTTGATGAACTGTGGTATCGTGTTGAAGCTGCATGGGCAGCTGTACCTGTACACGTAATCCAAGCTCTGTTTGACTCAATGCCCAGGTGTATCAAGGACGTTATTACGACCGGAGGTTGTTGTTCTGGGTACTGATTTCTCAGGATCTATGCACCCAAATTGTGTGAAAACATAATTACATGTCAGTTCTAGTGTAATATATTTGTCCAATGAATACCCGTTTATCATCTGCATTTCTTCTTGGTTTAGCAGTTTTAATGGCCAGTAGTGTATAAAATCCAGACCTGCAAATGTAGCCACAGTTCCACATGCATCAAAATTTAATTAGTGTCCGCATCACACGACGAAATTTTTTGACGTTCTCTAAGTTTTGACCATCTTCATTTCACTGTGTATTGTGAAAATGAAGTGCAGTCTCATGAACATCAAAAATTTACTTACAAGCCAGTGTCATCTGCATTAAGAGCCAATTTGCACACAAGATTTCTCCAGGCAGAGAACTGCAGACAGACACCCCAATCATTGTGAAGGACAACATCAAATAATTAGATGAATATTTTTGTTGCTAGGTCATATGTGAATACCACTCTAGCGACTAATTTTATGTGACACATTGTAGTAAAAAATTCTTCACTTATATTTTGTACTTTTAACTTCACTTTCATTATTTCCTTGATATTAAGCAGTTTATCATATACAGTATCAGAATTTTAACAGTAAAGCACACTGTGAGCACAATGTCTCTCTTCCAGTGTCGCAATCCCTCTCTTCCAGTGTCAGTCACTGTCGTTTGCTGCCCATCTCCGTGATGTTTTTGTTCTTGCTAAATGAGCCTGCAATGAAACACACTACTCTTTTTGTATCTTTTCTATTTCCTCTTATCAATTCCATCTGGAACAGACCTCAGATTGATAAGCACCATTCAAGTATTAGCCCAACAATGGTTTTGTTAGCTACCTCCACTGTAGGTGGACTACACTTCCTGAGGGATCTTCCAATGAATCTTAGTGTGCTTACTTAGGACCTATGGTTAGTCTTAGAGTAGGAGATATAGTGCCACTTTCCTGCATCACAACTGATGGAAGTAAGTGTTACATCAAACAAAAAATTATACAAGTTTCCTGTTTTCTCCTGGAAATAAATCATAAGATGGAATAATCCATTCAACAATGGATGAAATCAGTACATGTGTCTCAGTGTTTCACAGCACTGTATTAATGCTAATCATTCAAGTGTGTTTATTATTTTTATATCTGTTTGAGGAGATTGAAATTTCTTCTTTTACTCTTTCTATCTGTATTAATATTACATACCTTTCCACTGTATGCGAGGCCAGGCTTAAAGTACTGAGAGCTGAATGTTACAAAGTCAATTGTGAGAGCCTGGTGGTGTATTAATGAAGTATAATTGGAATGCTCTGTGACATTAGTGGAATGTTCTGTCACAGATGCTTGTAGTAATAAGCTGTTAGGAGACATTTTCCAGTCATACAGTCCCAATTCAGTGCCTGATATGTTGAAATTGAAACACCCATCAGAACTGTCAAGCTGTAACAGAGTTAAGGAAGATTGCATAAATAATTTTTAAAGTTTCTATAATCAATGTGAAACTGACAGGCAGTCTAAAAGTAGATATGAACTGAAAGTAAAAACACTTTAAAGAAACTTTATGCCCAGCATTTGTTTCAATGACATAAACTCTGTCCTCTGTGTTTTTGTATTTTAACAAAGAAGTTAACATGCACATAGGTACTCATTTGAATATTCTCTTAAATAAATTCAAACACTGGGTTCACTCACTCATCTGAAGATAAAGTGCAGCAGATCTCATCTCAATGGAGAGCTTTTAAGGTATAAGCTAACTGAGACATAGCAATCACCAACTATGCATGCTAGTTGTCTTATCAATTAACTACCTATAATGAAACTGTTATACTCTTTCTGTAATAACAAAAGCTATAATAAAACCAATAGAACAAGTGGGAATTTGCTACTTTATGGAAAACGCATATGTTCATATGTACACAACCATGCTAATGTTTATCTACTGGTGCCAACTACCATTTGCAACAGTACATTGATAGTAATCATAAGAGAACAGTTTTCAATATGATGTAACTAAGGATGTCTACATATACCAATCACTATTATATATAACACAGCTAAAAGGGGTTCTCCATTCTTGATTCTACGTGAACAGATAATATCTTTAAGATGTGACCAATGAAATATGTTTCAAAGCAACACAGTTAAGTAACTGCTGTGCACTAGACAAAAGAACAAATTCCAGATGAAAATTATTTTTGAATTTCCTGCTTTTTTTCAGGCATTCACTTAACCATTAGAGTGATCACAAGCTTATTTTGGACTTGTTCAACACTCAGTATCACTTTTACATGCTGAAAACAGAAGTTATCCTCTCACAGGAACAGCATCACTGCAACGGAATGAAGGAAGAGGGCCTTGGGTGGTTCACCCTATCACAGGACATTTTTATACATTAATGCGAATTACACAATTAAAGATTTATGTAAGAATCATTACTAACCACAATAACTGCAGTGATTTGCATCAGAAGTGAGAATTGAAAATCTAAACATGGAAATGATTACTCTTGTTTTTCTAAATACTGAAGAACTAATTTTCTATTTATTTTCTAAAATTGTTCATTTAGGTTCATTTTTCTCAAAAGCTAGGAAATTCACAGAAATATTAGAAACTGACTTAATTAAATGTACACGAAGAAGTTTACCGCACTATCTTTCTAAGTGATGTCACAGCTATTAGTACCACTAGCAAATAATATAGTCTTATCTGAAGAAGCACGCAAGTCTGAAATTTCTATACTGTTGGATTTCTTCTGTATGCATATGTCTAATGCTCAACACTGCCTGTATTCAGTGACTAGTTGTCTCTACTCAATGTATTAACTTATTAGTACTAACCTTCAACTATGGGGTCAGTTATTAATCTTGGTGGCATAGTGGTAAGACAATGGGGTTGTATTCAGGAGAAAAAATTTCAAGTTAATCTCCTGCCACCCTGATTTATCACTGTCAAAGTTACCCTAAATAATTTCACATGACAGTTGGGATGGTTCCTTCAACAAATCTAAGAAGTTTCCTTCCCCAAGCTGTTTTGGATTAAACCAATAACGTATAAATAATGACTTTTATGTCATTTAAGAAGTAAAAATTCCCTTTCCTTCCTACTTTCCCCACATTCCATAGATACTAGTTTTCTGGAGTAATAGCTAACAAAAGTTAGAACTATGTACAGGGGCTTATCACATTGTTAGATGATAATTCAGCACCTTTAAAATAAGAAATAACATTCTGTAAATATTCCAGAATGAAGTCTTTCATTACTGGTTTAATTACATAGTAAATTTTGCATTTAAAGTGTTAATGTAAAGGCGTTAACACCAGCAACAGAGATAAATTTCAGGAAATAAACCATGAATCCCTCGACTTACAGGCTTGTATTTTTCCTTCAGAAGTTCAGAGAATTAAAAAACAAAGTTGAAAGTTGCTTTTCTGCAACTAAAGCTCAAAATTTGAAACACATGGCAGCTAAAGCGTGTAGCTCAGAGTATAGCAACACACAAGATAATACTGGTATCTCAAAGTATTAACTAGGGCATACAACAAAATTTAAACAAAATTCAAAAAATCTCATTTGTGCTACAGAATGTGTTACAAAATATTGTTCCCTTAATAAACAAATTGATTAATTTGTAATTAACTTACTTCTGTCATCAGATTTACAACTGGGGGTTTTGTTTTCTGTCTCCATGCTGGAACAATTGGCACTACTTTTGCCTGTAATCGACCTTTTAATGGTCTTCCATAACTGTACCTATAAGTTAAAAGAAGTGTATTCAATTAATTATATAGACTTTCAAATGTAAAAGCTATGTGTAATGAAAGAAAAATGTCTCATAGCAGCAGTTTACTGGTAGCCTAACAGTTTTCTGCCAGAATAGTTTCATTTTTTACTCTTTTGCCTTTAACATCAATATTTCCTCTAGATCAGATGTAACTGTTAAAGAATGAATGGTGGAAATGAGGTTGGCATGCATGAAAAGTGTTCAGAATTAGTGGCATACACAATAATTGATCACAATAATGAAGAAATGGAATAATGTATGACATATGTTCACTGATCTTACAAAACAGAACAAGCTGAAATCTCTCCTCTGCTCTTATTGGAGTCCTACTTATATTTTTTTTTTTAGTTACTTTTCAAATTGCATTCATTTTTTACATAAAGTATGTGTGTTAGGTGCTCAAATATTTCCAAGCATTAACTAAGCTTTCCCCTCTTTAATTCATTATTCAAGGTATTATTCCCAAAGTGCTGATTCCAATGATGCATCTTATTTTACTGGAAATCTGGTTAATCAGAAGACGTGAATCATTAAACTTTTTACTTCTGTACAACTCTGCAGTTTTTTTGTGAGCTAATACTTAGTAATACCACTCATTAGAAAGACAGACATTATGATTTCTCAATAACATATTTCAATATCTGTCAGACTAATAAATTTACAAGATAATTAACAATTAAGTTTCTGGCCAGCTACATTTTCCATTGGAGATGTTGCCTCAGGGCTTGTTATACTCTATCCTTTGCCAATATACTTCTGTTACCCTGGATTTTATACACAAGTTGACATACTTCACTTATTGATTAAGGCATTAATTAACCAATGGGAATACCAGATCAGAATATTAACAAAATTACGAAAAGGATAGATTGCTACTCAACGTAAAGATGATCCATTGACTTGGCAGGCAGAACTAGAAGACTATTACACATTACAGCTTTGGGCCAAAGCATTCTTCAGCAAAGAAAACAAACACACACACACACACATCGACATGAGCAAGCACATCTCATGCACACATGTCCGTTTTCACTGGCAGTTCTGCTTGGAGCTGCCAGCAGTAGAGGTCATGTGCACATGAGGTGTTATTACTTTTGTGAATGTGTGTGTGTGTGTGTGTGTGTGTGTGTGTGTGTGTGTGTGTGTGTGTGTGTGTGTATGTGTGTGTGTGTGTGTGTGTGTGTGTGTGTGTGTGTGTGTGTGTTTTCTTTGCTTAAGAAAGCCTTGGCTAAAAGATGCTGAGTTTCTTTATTAGTTGTAATTAAAATGTGGGATTATATTGGTCCAGGAGGGAACTGCTTCTACAGTGTCCTTCAACAATTTGAACATGTATTGTATGCCTTCTGCACATATGTTAATAGACATGCATAATGGAACATCATCTTGAGTACAGTCTGCCCATATGTTGGCTACTGCCGACAGACAAGGTAATGGAAGCCTGAAACTATCATCATCATTTATATTGGAAAGTTGTTTAAGTCTCTCTCATGGCCTCATTTTGAAGGCAAGTAGCTGTCTCGGCTAAAAAATGACCTCCCACCCCAATCCCCAAACCATATACTTTCACTGCATTGATTTTGGTCATCTGATTTACTATGCTGTCTGAATCTAACATGACACTCTCACTCATTTAGGTGTGTTCCGATATATGTTGCACTGCTCAAAGAACAGTAAACCAGTAGTGGTTACACAGTTTATATTCTTCTAAGCTGTATCAACATGGCACAAATTTAATAGCAATGGAGAAATAAAATTTATCTCGTAACAATAAAAATATATAGAATATTTCTCCCCCATTTTCTTTGGCTATGCATTTTTAATATCATTTCTTGTTTTACTCTTAAAGAAGTGCTGTATGGAACATACATTTTCTCAATTTTTCATGTGCTGAGAATCACATTTGTTGAATGTTGTGGTAGTCTTCAGGTCACCGAATAGTTTACTGAAGATCTCCATGTTAATTAATCCCGTACAAGCCTCTTCATCTATACATAACTACCGCAACCTACCGCCTCTTGATCCTGCTTACTGTAATCAAGCCTTTGTCTTGCTCTACAATGTTTATGCCTCACCCTTCCCTCCATAACTAAATTTACTATTCCTCAGTGCTTCAGGATGTGTCCTACCAACTGTTCCCTTCTTTTAGTCAAGTTGTGCCACAATGCTCTTTCCTCTAAACTTCATAAAACCCATGCATGGTCAGTTACGGAAGAAATAATTCAATTCTTACTGTTAAACGTTTCTAAAAATTCAGTGAGTGTAAGTCATTGTGGAAACTAACTTACTGTACTTGGCATCCACAAACTGTTGCATTGTTTGGGGCCAAGTATGGTCTACTACCACTTGTTTTCCAACTTGCAAGTAGAGTCAGTCATCAATTTTCAACAATGAGCCCAACAATTGACAAAATGCAGATAACATTCTACCAACATTAAATGCAATCTGTAACTACACAGCACTAAGCATTCAGTTCCACTGTGTAGATAATTTGTAACTACCAGCCTCATGCTTACAACTTCTAATTCCATCTTCCATTCTTTCAATTCCTATGTCATTCTCTACCTGATATGTGATGTCTTCATATTCCACAGTCTCATTTATACTCATCTCAGACTTACCTGTAATTATATACCCTTTGAGTCCAATTTGTTGTTTTTTATAAATTTTTTCATTTCATTGATTTATCTTTCCCGTTTCTTCATGAACCTACATTTCCACATTGTAAATACAGTTATTAAAACTGGATTGAAAACACACAAATAAATCAAAGATGAATATGAACATTTTATTGTTGAAGTGTGGAATAATAACAACACTGGCTTATGATATAATATGTATACCTTGCACAAATCATCCAAGAGACATACGATGCATCTGCTAGAATATAATCAGGTGGTTTTATTGTGACTTGAAACCGTGGCAAAACATATTCCTGCACAGAAAATGTTGTAGAATGCACTGTCTTGGATCCATCTTGTTCTAGTTTAATTTTCCAATTGCCCTAAAATTCAAAATGGAGGGAAACAAATGAATATTTGTAAATATTGTTCAATTTTGTAGTAATACTACACAAATAAATTACACATTTCACTTTCAATAATAAACTGATAACCCAGTCTCCTGCAAACTATAGCCAAATTTACTGGAACTGCTGGGACAATGATATCATTTCCTGATACCAGGCAATATAATCTTCAAAACTATTCAATATATGGAAGAAGGATATCAGAATAATAGGTTCAAAATGCCCATTTACAAACATACATAAACACAGAATGAGAGCATATAGTTGCAGCCATCCTCCAGTGGCTCCAAAGTACTTTGTTACTGTGATTAAGAAAAAATGGTAACTACTCCACAATCGATTTGGCCTCTAGGCATCCATTACAAACAACATTTCATGATCCTCAGCATCATGCTGCATGGAGAATGAAACCTGGATGAATGCCACCAGGTTGCCTTCACTGATGAGTGCAGGATTTGTCTGACTCCTGACAACTGTCATAGAAAAGTGTAGAGGCAGTGACATAAAAATGCATATCTCAGCAATATTCAGCAGGGATGTAGGTCAGTCATGGTTGGTTGGTTGGTTTGGGGGATTAAAGGGACCAGACTGCTATGGTCATTGGTCCCTTTTTCCAAAATTTCAAACACCCACACAGAATAAAAACGAACAATGGAAAAGATGGCAGACGACAAAGGACAAGACTGAGACAGAGACCATACAAAAGGAATTAAAATCACACAAAGTGTGACAGTGGTTGGCAGACCATAGAGACAAAAAAAGAAAAGCCAACCACCAAGAAACAAATTAAAAATTCAGTCTAAAATCGTAGGCCAAAGGCCAGACTCAACACAAAAAAAGACAAACACTTAGATTAAGCGATAAAAGCCCCCTGCCCAAATAAAACGCAAAACTAAGCCTGCCATGGCAGTGTCATCTGTTCAAAGGACAGGGAGTGTATCAGGCAGCGCAAAAGTCTGCCTGAGCACAGCTAAAAGGGGACAGGCCAACAAAATGTGGACCACCATCAAAGCCGCCCTCAGCGACATTGAGGCGGGTCCTCACGACGCAGCAAATAACTGTGCGTCAGCCGGGTGTGGCCAATGCGGAGCTGACAAAGGACAACTGAATCCCTGCGAGTGGCTCGCATGGATGACCATCACACAGTCGTCGTCTCCTTGATAGGACAGAGTTCGTTTGGTGTGGTCAGGTTGTGCCATTCAGCGTCCCAAACCGAAGAAAACTTCGCGGCGTAAGAATGCTCGCAAATCAGTCTCCGGGAGGCCAATGTCCAGAGATGGTTTACTGGTGGCCTGTTTGGCCAGGCGGTCTACATGTTCATTGCCTGGTATCCCAACATGGCCTGGGGTCCACACAAAGACCACAGAGCGGCCGCAATGGGCAAGAGTATGGAGGGACTCCTGGATAGCAAGCACCAGACGAGAGCGAGGGAAACACTGGTCAATAGCTCGTAAACCGCTCAGGGAGTCACTACAGATAACAAAGGACTCACCTGCGCAGGAGCGGATATACTCTAGGGCATGAAAAATTGTGACCTGTTCAGCAGTGAAAACACTGCAGCCAGCCAGCAATGAATGTTGTTCATAATGGTCCCCTTGAGTCAGAGCATAACCGACACGACCAGCAACCATCAAATTGTAAGTGTAAACAATGCTAGAGCCCTTATACGTGGCAAGGATGGAAAGAAAGTGGCGGCGGAAGGCCTTCGGAGGGACAGAGTCCTTCCGGCCCTGTGCCAATTAGAGCTGAAGGCAAGGGCAGGCACACGCCACGGGGGCGTACGCAGAGGGACCCGGGAAGGAGGTGGAAGAGGGAAAACCCCAAGCCCGGAGAGAAGCTCTCTGACATGGACCGCGATCGTACAACCCGCCCAGGGCCAACATTCTGGGGGATGGACTACCAACTGAGGGAACAGGAGATGATAATAGGATGCCCGGGCAAGTTACAAACATGTGTAGCATAAGCGGCCAGTAAACATTGGCGCCGTAACCGCAGTGGAGGGACACCTGCCTCCACAAGTATCCTATCCACAGGGCTGGTCCGGAAAGCTCTAGTGGCAAGTCGGATCCCGCTGTGAAGGATTGGGTCCAGCACCCGCAATGCAGAAGGGGATGCTGAACCATAAGCCAGGCTCCCATAATCCAGACGGGACTGGATTAATGCCTGGTAGAGCCGTGAGAGGGCAGATCGGTCGGTGCCCCAGCTGGTGTGGCTGAAGCATCACAGAGCATTAAGATGTCGCCAACACATCTGTTTAAGCTGCCGAATATGTGGGAGCCAAGTCAACCGGGCATCAAAAACCACACCCAAAAACCAATGTGTCTCCACCACAGCAAGAAGTTCGCTGGCAAGATAAAGCCGCGGCTCAGGGTGCACTGTTCGTCACCGGCAGGAATGCATAATGCAGGTCTTGGCAGCCGAAAACCGGAAGCCATGGGCTACAGCCCAAGACTGCGCCTTGTGGATAGCACCCTGCAGCTGACGTTCAGCAGCTGCAATGCCAATGGGGCTATAGTAGAGGCAGAAGTCGTCAGCATACAAGGAAGCTGAGACAGACGTTCCCAGCACCACAGCAAGCCTGTTAATTGCAAATAAAAACAGGCAGACACATAGGACAGATCCCTGTGGTACCTTGGTCTCCTGAACTCGGGAGGAACTATGGGAGGCCGCAACTTGCATGCGGAAGGTACGATGCGACAGAAAATTTCATAGGAAAGTCGGCAGTGGACCCCGAAGACCCCAACCATGAAGTGTAGAGAGGATGTGATGGCGCCATGTCATATCGTATGCCTTCTGCATGTCAAAAAAGGCAGCAACGAGGTGCAGACGGCGGGCAAAGGCTGTACGGATGGCTGACTCCAGGCTCATTAGATTGTCGGTGGCAGAGCAGCCTTTACAGAACCCACCCTGAGATGGAGCCAGAAGGCCCTGAGACTCGAGTACCCAAATAAACCGCCGGCTCACCATGCATTCGAGCAACTTGCAAAGAATGTTGGCGAGGCTAATGGGGCGGTAGCTGTCCACCTCCAATGGGTTCCTGCCAGATTTCAAAACAGGGATAACAATGCTTTCCCGCCATTGCGACGGAAACTCACCCTCAACCCAGACACGGTTGTAAAGGTCGAGGAGGCGTTGCTGGCGGTCCACTGAGAGGTGTTTCAGCATCTGACAGTGCATGCGATCTGGCCCAGGAGCTGTATCAGGGCAAGCGGCTAGGGCACTGTGGAATTCCCACTCAGTGAATGGGACATTGTAGGGTTCAGGATTGCGGGTGTGAAATGAAAGGCTCCGACGTTCCAACTGCTCTTTAAAGGAGTGGAAGGCCAGTGGGTAACTCAAAGAAGCGGAACTGAGAGCAAAATGGTCTGCTAAGTGGTTTGCAATGATGTCGGAGTCAGGGACATGCTGCGGGACATCACCATCCGGTGGAAGATAGAGACTGCAGACAGTAACAGCCTGTGGCATCCACACCCGAACAGCGACAGCCTCTAAAGGTGTTTGTAGAGGGACAGATGCTGTGAAGAGAGTGAAGAACATAGATGCAGAAGCCACCAGATACCATATCATAAGCTGCCCAGTTCTTATAATAACCCCGATAGCCACAGAAGGCGGGGATTCACATCGCTGGAAACCAAGTTTCTTGAAGAGCAATGCAGAAGAAAGGGTGAAGGCAGAGTAGTTGTCAGAGCTCAGCAAGATGGTGGAAGAAACCGCCGCAGTTCCACTGGAGGATGACATTGTCCATGGCTGAGAAAGGCATGAAGGGACTGGGGAAGCAGAGTACACAGCTGGGTCACTTGCTGCCACTGATTCAGTAGCCGCATGAGTGACATCCATTGCGTCTGAGGGTCCAGTGAGATCCAGGTCTTCAGCAGACGCCAGAATCTCGACCTCATCCTCAGACGCTGAGCTTGTAGAAAGCGGTGGGATGGGTGCCACTGCAATTTCGAGATTCTTGGGAACCTTTTTCTTTTTCTGCTCCTCGCGCTGTGCCTTTGGTGGTTCAGGCTGGGAGGGCTTCACTGGGTCAACCTCAGGGATGGACGATGACCGTGAGGCCCTACGACCAGCGACCGGTGGTTGTTTCAGCCACTTGCAGGTGTCCACTTTTTTGCTGGTCTGAACTTGTGATGGGAGGTCCCCAAGGGACCCCTTCATGGCAAGAGGAGCTGAAGCAGTCTTACGCTTCTCCGGCTGGGAAGTGGGAACTGATGTCTCCGATGGTTGTGGGGGTGTTGCTCCTGAAGTAGATGGAGCAGGAGCAAGAGGGATTGAAGTTCCCCCCACCATCAAGTGGGCAGGTGTGGTCCTTTGACTCTGAGAGCTGACTGTAAGAGTTGCAGCTGATGGAACTGTAGCAGGAGTGACAGTGGCGGCATAAGACGACGTCATGCGCACGAGATGAAGCCGTGCAAATTTCCGCTTAGCCTCCGTGTAGGTCAGTCGGTCCAGGGTCTTGTATTCCATTTTTTTCCTTTCCTTCTGCATAATGAGTATCAGGATGGGATGGATGACCACAATCACGACACATGAGGCTGGAAGCACAGTGGGAAGACATGTGGCCGAACTTCCAAAACTTGAAGCACCGCATCGGGGGGGGGGGGGGGGGGGGGGGGTATGGCTTTACATCATGGTGGTAGACCATCACCGTGACCTTCTCAGGTAATGTGTCACCCTCGAAGGTCAAGAAGAAGGCACCAGTGGCAACTTGATGATACCTCGGACCCCGGTGGACGCCCCGGACGAAATGGACACCTCGTCGCTCTAAGTTGGCGCACAGCTCGTCATCGGACTGTAAAAGGAGATCCCTGTGGAAAATAATGCCCTGGACCAGCAACTGCTGGGTGATAAAAATCATCACATAGGCATTGTGGTTGAGGGGCAGCGCCATAAGATAGGTAAATGAAACCAGAGTAGCAGCAAAACTTATCAAAACAGAGATACCAGATCTTAAGTTCAATAAGATGAGGGATTCTGCCTTAAAATTAATAATGGCATGCTCATTTGGATGCCAATAACCATCCATGGGATCAGATGTTGAACAGAACATCTTAGACAGACCAGGAGTACTTGGGAACTGAGCATATTTGGAACACCATTGATAGTACTGCAAATAGGTAGAGTAAGGTGGTAATCACCACACAGAACGGCAGGAGAAGCTTTCCTGCATGACTCAGTATATCATACAGCACCTAGTGAGGATAAGAAGTTATTTACATAAAATATTAGGTCAAGAAGACACAGAACACTGACAAAATAACCAAGATGATTATGTGTTGCACCTTTCTCTAATTATTATTAAATAATAATGTTTTTATGACTTATAATGTACATGAAACTCTGTTATATTACCTTCTGTGGTTCATAAGACAGTTGAAACTCCATCTGAACAAGACCTTCCTTTGTCTGAACATTTATCCATTCAGCAACATGAATTCCTGATGGAGTCTCAACCCAAATTTTTGGTATCTGTAACCAATAAGAAGTGTTCATTTAATAATGAGACAGAGTGTCTCCACTTACTTATCTTTTTAATTCATCACACATCAATAACATAAGTTTACTCACTTTCTAGTATACAGTGCAGGTCAATTGATCTTTTCTTATCTCATCTTTCTGTTAAAAAACAGCATCATTCTATAGGTAATCCAGAAAAAGGTTTCACTGAGGAATACTGCCCACATTCTATGTGTCATCGGTGTTTTCAGCATGAGTTACATAAAGTTTGTTGAGACACACACACACTGATCAGCCAGAACATTATTAACACCAACCTACTATTGATATAGACCCATCTCGGTGATATCAGCACCACCAGGCAAGGAATAACTGCTAATCAGACACATGGATGATGCATGTAGTATCAATGAGTGTGCTGTCTGTGTGTTGAATGGAGATAGCATGCAATCTATCTGAGTTTGAGCGAGGGCAGATTGCGATGGCCTGGAGGCTCAGAGTGAGCATTTTGAAAATTATATGACCTGTTGGGTGTTTGAGGAGAGTTGTGGAGAATTTCTTCAACACATTGGCCAGCCAACCCTCAATACAGATGTCAGACATCGTAGGATGGGCAGATTGCTAAAACAGGACAGGCAACAAAATGTGGTGGAACTAACATCACACATTAATTCTGGGCAGAGTACAAGTGTGTCTGAACACACAGTTCATGGAACACTCCTAATGATGGGCCTCCATGACCAACAAATGATGCATATGCCAATTTAACACCACATCAGCAACTATGACTGAAATGGGCATGTGACCATGGACACTGGAGACTGACACAGTGGCATAGCATCACATGGTCTGATGAATCCAGATACCTCCATCATACCAATGGGAAGATACAAATATGTCATCTTTCAGGGAAACAGCTTCTTGACACCTGTACTGTGCTACGGAGACAAGCTGGCAGTGACCCCACGGTGCTCTGGGCATCCATTGGTCCAGTGGAGCTCATGTAAGGCACCATGATGGCCAAGGAGTATTGTACATCAGTTGCAGACCACATACACTTCTTCATGACAATCATGTTGCCTGACAGCAGTGGCATTTCTCAGCAAGATAATGTGCCAAGTCACTAGGCCAGGAGTGTGATGAAGTGGTTCAAGGAACACAGTGACAAGTTCCCACTGATGTGCTGGCCCACCCAACTCCCCATATGTGAACCCAATTGAAAACATCTGCAATGTGACTGAACATGACATTAAGAGTTCATTGCCCCCCCTCCCCACCCCCATCCCTATAATTTACGGGAATTAGGTCACTCTTGCGTGTGCAGATGTAGTGCCAACTCCCTCCAGCAACCTACCAAGGCCTCATTGTTTCCAAGCCATGATGTGTCACTGCTGCTATACATGCCAAAGGTGGGCATACCTGTGATTAGGTAGGTGGTCACAATGTTCTGGCTGATCAGTGTACATGCCATTTGGAAAAGTGAATGGGCATAGTTGCTACATATTTGGTTTTTGAAATATACATAAAAAATACAGTGCCAACAAACATTCACTGTCAAATATCTATGGTTCACAGGGATGAAAGAACAAATGAATCATTGGTCCATAGATGCAGCTGTTAGAGAGAATAAACATTTCAATAAACAAAATTTGCAATTATGTGTGCAGCAAAGAATAGAAGAATTGTTTCAGTTCTACTGTCTCCATAAAAGATGTAACATGCTAGAAAAGGTGTTCCCACAGTAGTAAATCTTAAGTAGAGTAACAAAATCCACTCATTGAATTGCCACAGAGCATGAATATCAGCAAGATTAATAATTGATAATGGATACTTGTTGAACGAAAGTGTATATGTGTCAGAGGAAAGAAGGAAGGGACAGAAAAATTACACATACAGTTCCAGAAGAACATAAGAGACAAAAATAAAAGTTATTTTCTGCTAATAAGGCGAGATTTTATGGTAAGGGTCAACAGTGAAATTAACTGGTCCACTGGAGAATATGTTCTAAATTCAAGTGGTATGCCACTTCAGGACTTTTGTCAGCTTTAACCAGATAGAACTAAGAAACTCACTCTTCAGGATAAAAAACATATTCAGAAACATTTTGTATGCAATGGCTAATGGACTAACTACTGAACATTTACAGATGTAAGAATACATTGAGGCTGTGATGGTTGGAGTACTTAAAATAATACCTTATTCATTCCTACCTTGGAGCAATAACAAATATTATCAGATAAAATACAAGACAGGTCCAGGACATACAGAAATGAAGCTGTAACACAGCAAATGGTATAATGCATGATAGAGGAATGAAAACTGGATAGACACATGTGTTGTTGTTGTTGTTGTGGTCTTCAGTCCTGAGACTGGTTTGATGCAGCTCTCCATGCTACTCTATCCTGTGCAAGCTTCTTCATCTCCCAGTACCTACTGCAACCTACATCCTTCTGAATCTGCTTAGTGTATTGATCTCTTGGTCTCCCTCTACGATTTTTACCCTCCACGCTGCCCTCCAATGCTAAATTTGTGATCCCTTGATGCCTCAAAACATGTCCTACCAACCGATCCCTTCTTCTAGTCAAGTTGTGCCACAAACTTCTCTTCTCCCCAATCCTATTCAATACCTCCTCATTAGTTACGTGATCTACCCACCTTATCTTCAACATTCTTCTGTAGCACCACATTTCGAAAGCTTCTATTCTCTTCTTGTCCAAACTGGTTATTGTCCATGTTTCACTTCCATACATGGCTACACTCCATACAAATACTTTCAGAAACGACTTCCTGACACTTAAATCTATACTCGATGTTAACAAATTTCTCTTCTTCAGAAAAGATTTCCTTGCCATTGCCAGTCTACATTTTATATCCTCTCTACTTCAACCATCATCAGTTATTTTACTCCCTAAATAGCAAAACTCCTTTACTACTTTAAGTGTCTCATTTCCTAATCTAATCCCCTCAGCATCACCCGATTTAATTTGACTACATTTCATTATCCTTGTTTTGCTTTTGTTGATGTTCATCTTATATCCTCCTTTCAAGACACTGTCCATTCCGTTCAACTGCTCTTCCAAGTCCTTTGCTGTCTCTGACAGAATTACAATGTCATCGGCGAACCTCAAAGTTTTTACTTCTTCTCCATGAATTTTAATACCTACTTCGAATTTTTCTTTTGTTTCCTTTACTGCTTGCTCAATATACAGATTGAATAACATTGGGGAGAGGCTACAACCCTGTCTCACTCCTTTCCCAACCACTGCTTCCCTCTCATGCCCCTCGACTCTTATAATTCCCATCTGGTTTCTGTACAAATTGTAAATAGCCTTTCGCTCCCTGTATTTTACCCCTGCCACCTTCAGAATTTGAAAGAGAGTATTCCAGTTAACGTTGTCAAAAGCTTTCTCTAAGTCTACAAATGCTAGAAACGTAGGTTTGCCTTTTCTTAATCTTTCTTCTAAGATAAGTCGTAAGGTTAGTATTGCCTCATGTGTTCCAACATTTCTACGGAACCCAAACTGATCTTCCCCGAGGTCCGCTTCTACCAGTTTTTCCATTCGTCTGTAAAGAATTCGCGTTAGTATTTTGCAGCTGTGACACATGGGATAGATTAAATAAGTGTGGAGATGATGAACACAGCTGTTTCTTCTAGGCTACAATGGTTATATAGATTGATAAGATGCATCTGGAATCAGAAATGTATGCTGGGGGAAAGGGAGTAATAATTTCAGTATTCAAGAAGTGAGACAGAAAAGTATGTGATAACTTTTGAGAGATCACACTCATATTGCAAGTAACAAAAATAATGGTGTAGATACTAGAAAGACAATAGAGTAAAAAAGTGGAAGGCAAGTTGTGAGAGGAGCAGTAAGGCTTTTGACATGGCAGATCAACAGTGGACCAAATCTTTAGTATGACACAGTTGATAGAAATATGTAGGGAGTGTCGGAAAGATCTGGTGATGACATTTCTTTACTTAGCAAAGTGTCTACAGAGAGAAGGTATGGGAAACCTAGGAATGAAAGGGATTAAACAACTGAAATTCTTCAAACAATGTGGACAAAAGCTTCAGCTGTGTGAAGACCCACGTTGACAGAACTGATTGGTTTAGGAATGTTATGGGATTGAGACAAGCGAGTGTGGTGGCACCATTATTATTTATAATAGTGATGGATGAAATTTTGAAATACAAAAGAAATTCCTAGGGGAAGGGAGATGAAGTTGTTGCTATTTGATGATGATATTGTGGTGTGGGGAACCAACAGTGAGGGTGTATAAGAACAAATAGGCATTTTAAATAAAAAAATCTTGACATATGGAATGAAATGCAGTGTGGAGAAAAGCATGATTATAGTGGTAATATGAGGAGACAGGGCAGGGAAGGGTTAAATTACTATTAAAGGACAGGATATTGAAATTGTGAATAACTTTAAATATGTAGGAAATGTGATAATGAAGAATGCAGTAATGGAAGCAGAAGTTAGCAAAAGGGCACAACAGACCAATGAATTTTACCAGTGTGTGACGGGCTCAGTCTGGGGAAGGAAGGTGTCAATGAAGTGTACGGAAATGCTGTACAAGATGTAATTTGAATCCATGATGACATATGTGTTGGGGACCTGGACAGTGACAAAATGAGAGGACATTAGAATTCATGGCAGTGAAATGAAATTCCTAAGAAGAATGTTAGGGAAAATGAAAAGAGACAGAGTGAGAAATGAAGATGTTAGGAACAAAATTAAAGGAGGTAAGCTGAAAGAGAGAATTGGAAAGAACGGTTTAAAATGATTTGGACATGTAAAGAGAATGGAAGATAGAAGAACACCAAAATGAATGATGGACACCAAGAATGAGGGAAAGAGTGATACCTAGAGCAAGATGGACTAACTCAATAATGGCCAGTTTAAGAACAAGATACCTATGCTGGAACAAAAAAGCTATAGAAAAAAAATGGCTCTGAGCACTATGCAACTTAACTTCTGAGGTCATCAGTCACCTAGAACTTGGAACTAATTAAACCCAACTAACCTAAGGACATCACACACATTCATGCCCGAGGCAGGACTCGAACCTGCGACCGCAGCGGTCGCTCGGTTCCAGACTGTAGCGCCCAGAACCGCACGGCCACTCTGGCAGGCCAGCTATAGCAGAAGAAGGGAGAAAAGACAGGAGAAGTGGAGATGTAAGGTAAATTTTCCAACTTGGTCTGATGCTCGTTAAAAGGAAATGAAAATGATGATGAAGAGAGAGCAGCAGGAGGAGGAGGAGGATACACAAAACAGGCCCAGTGATCAAATAAATGGAGGAATTTATGTGGAGAAGGTAAACAGTTGAATTCACAAACATTCTATCAGAACTTACTTTCTACTTTCATTTTAATTAGGATAACCATGCTGCATACGTACTCACAGGTTGGGTGACAGGCAAGAGACTATGTCGTAAAGTAAGAATGCGGAACCGTACGAGGTCTCCAGGCTTATATACAGCCCTGTCTGGCTGAACAAAAGTGAGCACCGAATCTTGTTGGATATGTATCTCTCTCACACTGTCAATTCTATAATCATATAGTTCATCAAACTCAACCATTAAGTGCAGCCGTGCTCTTGTAAGTGGAGTCTGTGGGATAACCATTTTCATGCAATTTCCTGAACCTAAAACAATGAAAGACAATGCATAATAGTTCATTATCTGTAAATATCAATCTGACATTTGAAATGTGGTATGCCTTTAAGTCAGACAGCTCCTCCCCCCCCCTCTCTCTCTCTCTCTCTCTCTCTCTCTCTCTCTCTCTCTCTCTCTCTCTCTCACACACACACACACACACACACACACACACACACACACATACACACTTGAGAAACTTATTCTCTAAAGTCTTGAAATAATTCAGAATTGTGTTGTGAACTCTATGCTCTACATGCTCCTTTTTAATTATCCCTGCAGCTCTGATAATCACTGTTAGTCAATGTTGTTTCATTTTTGTTTTTATCACCAAGCACACTTTGAATCAGTAATTCTAAATACTAGCAATGTCATACCATTTGAAATGTTATGAGAAAGTGTTGCAATCTGATTGTCAGAGTCTGGATAAAGAAGATGAATCTTGACATAAGCATTTCCAGTAATGTTGTGGAGAGTAAGGCACAGATTCTCCACACTTCCTGTTAGTAGCCGTTTGGGAGCTGTCAACACGTATCCCCTGGAAACACAAAAGTTACTGTCAGCACACAAAACTTATACATACCACCAAAGTCAGTCATTACGTAATACTTTATTCTGGTGTAATTAGTTTCTATAGTGTCGTCACATGATTATGAAGTATTTGAAATGTATCTATAAACCTGAGTAAGTATGTGAGCCTAGAGTATGCAAAGATTGTTCAGTGCACAATCCTATAATACAGTAAAATCATGATACATTACTTACCTCAAAAAAGCAAAAATTTTAGTATTGTCAATAGACATGTATAAAAGTGCACTAAACTATCCTAGCTCTAGGAATATTAGATTCTGTTTGGGAAGGAAAAAGGTACAGAATGCAAGTCACTCAGACCTCAGGATAAAAGGGTAGGCATCAGATATTGTAGGAGGTTAAAATTGTATACATGTGCGTATCAGTAGTAACTAAAAATTTTGCACCCTGAAGGTAAATCTTGGTCAATAATCCTCTCTCATAATTTTGCAGTTTCCTCAAGAGAATTTTTCTTTTTGAGATTATCACATAAAAAAGTGACCCATATCAGAAATTGAAGCATAAAACCTATTGAACATCACATGTGAATATAATTTATTGTTTCAAAATGACAGGCTCTGAGAATCCAATGTATATAAATATTCCTTCTTTGTGGGACATTCACCTAGTCATGTCAGAAGCTATTCTTATTACTCCACTGACTGTCTGATATGAAACTGTCCACTACCATATGATATTTAGTATATCCTGGCATTCTGAAGCCTATATAATCTTTCATGTGCCTCAAGGATTGCTGAATTTTTGTCTGAAGATTGAGTGGATTTTATGCCTTTTTAGGAGGCAGCTAATCTTTTTGTCACTGAACAACAATAACACAAGCTTCTTCATATCCTCCTCTGCAGCCTTCTAATTATGCATTTTCAGTAAAATGAGTTGTAAAATTTGTTAATTGTTGTGGCAGTTTTCCTTAAATAGTTTCTGTAAGTAGCATAACTCTTGTGACAGGTTTTCACTGCCTAAAATAGCTTCAGAACAATGCATCACAGTCTTCTGAAAAAATTATTTTGGTGCTGTGTCAATAGAAGATAGAGGAGAAAGAGAGACAGAGAGAAAGAGAGAGAGAGAGAGAGAGAGAGAGAGAGAGAGAGAGAGAGAGAGAGAGAGAGAGAGGTTTTGGTGCTGTGTTAATAGAAGATAGATAGAGAGAGGGGGGGGGGGTAGGGAGAGAGGGGGGGAGGCAGGGGGGGGGGGCAGGAGGGAGAGGAAAATATATAAGAGGGACATATATATAACATCCAATGAAGAGTGGCACATTTCATTAAGAAATTGTTTACTTGGTACAAGAGAGTTATGCAAATGCAGACTCCACAGGAGAGGCACTTTACATCACGGAGAGGTTTAGTGTTGAACATTTTGAGAGTTTATGTTCCAAAAAGAGTCAGGCAATATATTAATTCCACCCACATACAGCTCATCAAGTGACCACTACAAGAAGATTTAAGATTACAGAAATTAGATGTCATACAGAGCTTTACCACCAATAATTTTTCCTGTACACCAAGCAAGAGTGAAACTTGAACAGGAAAGTGGAAGGAAGATAATGGTACTACACCACACAAACATCATAAGATGACTTGCAGAGCATAGACGTAAACGTGAAAACTGTGGCTGTGACATCTATTTGACTTCCAGCAGACAAGTCATCAAGGAATAGCAAGACACCATCCATTTCTGTCTCCATTGTGAACATAATGTGGTCATGAATATCATTATGTGGTCAAAGAATTCTCCCTGCTTTCCATGCTGATGTATTGATAAAAGCAATTAGGCTTTGCAGGAGCTGTGTTCAAGGCATTTACTTCCAGGTGCTCCACACACAGGTTGGTTGTAATTGGAGCTAACAAACTTCCCATTATGGTACCATCCATCTGGTTAAAATAAAAAAAAATAAAAAAAATTAAAAAAAAATGTAAGGCCAGACTGTGCTTAAATAAATCCATAACAGCATCTTCAAATAATTGGAAGAGAAGCCTATAGTGTCTTCAGTGGTAATGCATGTCAATAATGACATCATATCACAGCTAAACATCATACCTTTTTATTCAATGTGTACATACTGAGGTGACAAAAGTCTTGGAATACCACCTAATATTGTGTAGGACCTCCTTTTCCCAGAAGTAGTGCAGCAACTCACCATGGCATAGACTCACCTTGCAGTAATAGTGAGCCATGTTGCCTTTATAGCCATCCATAATTGCGGAATTGTTGCCAGTGTAGGATTCTGAGCACAAACTGACCTCTCAATTATGCCCCATAACTGTTCGGTAGGGTTCATGCTGGGCAATATAGGTGTCCAAATCATTTGCTAAAATAGTCCTGAATGATCTTTAAACAATCACAAACAATTGTGGCCTGGTGACAGGGTGCAATGTCATCAATAACACTGCCATTGTTGTTTGGCAAGCCGAAGTCCGTGGATGGCGACAGATGGTCTCGTAGTACTCAAACATAACCATTTGCATTCAATGACCAGTTCAGTTGGACCAGAGGACCCAGTCCACTCCATGTAAACATAGCCCACACCATTATGGAGCCACCAACAGCTTGAACAGTGCTTTGTTGACAACTAGGGTCCATGGCTTCACGTGGACTGCATCACACTTGAATCCAACAATCAGCATTTACCAAGTGAAATCAGGACTCATCTCACCAGGCCCTAGTTTTCCAGTCATCTAGGGTCAAACCGATATGGTCACAACCCCAGGAGAGGTGCTGCAGGTGATATGCTGTTAGCACAGGCACACACGTCGGTCGTCTGCTATCACAGGCAATGAACGCCACATTTTGTCACACTGTCCTAATGGATACATTCATTGTATGTCACACATTGATTTCTGCTGTTATTTCATGTCATCTGTATGCCACTGCTCTCAGTTGTTAAGTGAAGCCCGTTGGCTACTACATTTTCCACAGTGAGAGGTAATGCCTGAAATTTGGTGATCTTGGCACAGAATTGAAACTGTGGATCTCAGAATATAGAATACCCTTGAACTGTAGCACAACTAATATCTCTCACTACATCTTCTGGAACGCAATTTTTGGCATGAAGGGTTTGTGCCATGTATGCTGCGAGTGCCCTTGGGGCCATTTTCCAGGGAGAGGCAGTCAGTGAAGCAGCATGGACAGTGTAGATGTGCAGGACAATGGACCAGCTGTTTGTTCTGCTGCCTATGTGACTTCCAAGCTGGTCCACCTGAGCTTCTTCCGGACACAAAGGATGTACACCAGAAATGAGAGTGGACATTATTCTTTTGCTGATTAGGTCAGGAGATGAGTGGTGGGTCTGTGTCATTCAAACATCTTCTGATGGTTCCAATTATTTTCACTGTTTGTCATCACACAGTGCCTTTGTATGCTCTGTTTCTTCAGTGCCAAGGGCATGCAGGATTTGTAAAGACCGATCTTCCTTCATTCTGTCAGCGTGAAACTGTGACTGGTTCACTTCCTGTGCATGTTTGTGCCTTGCTGTTTCTATACTGGACTCTGTTCAGCCACCTGTTGTAGTTTCCTGTTCCTATGTCTGGCCAGGTGATTTGAGGAACATGTTGCTCATCAAAACACAATAGCTTCCATTTGATAATTGTCATTGAGTTATGATTTGACTGTGTGTTTTAAATTATTAGGGTTCTGTAAATTCTTACATTCAATGTCATTAGTCATGACATCCAAATCATATTTCTTTCAAAGTACCTTGTGTACTAAATTGCTAGGTTGCTTTCTTTAGTTATTTCGAGCCTGCGAGCTTGCAGCCTCAATGGGGCTGATCATGTTGTTTTGATTTTGGTGGATTACAATTCCAAGCCAAGCTTGTGTTTACATAGATGATTTTAATCAGCCAACTATTCACGTCTTCATTACACTTATGTTTCATTCTGTCCCGTGTGACAGTTAAGTATTTACCATTTCTGCCATGTGGCATGATTTGAACCTGAATCTCAGTTGGCCACTGACCTCCTTTACTATCAGATGTAAGTGACTTTTAGTGACTTTTCACAAATGTTTTTTTTTTTTTTTTTTTTGTCTATGCTGCCAGCAGGTAATCTGATGACTTAAGTTTTACTCATTTTACTTAAAAATTACTTCTCTGTTCATCAGGCTAGCACTGTATGTTCATGCCTTGAGGGGTGTTCCCACCGGTTGCTTAGAAAAGGAGTGTAGTGAGCAGGGTATTGGGCCTAAGTAACTTTGGATCCATTGGTCCAGACCACATTGCCCAGCATGGGTGGTTTCACATCAAGCAGCGTTAATTGTTTTTGTTTCTTTAAATGAATTAATTTCTAGCTAAACCTGAGTTATTTGTTGTGTTTTAGTCAAACACATTCTAAAGATTTTGATGGCTTACCTATCTGAAGACTATTCCTAAGAATCTTTGAAGAGATTGGTGAAATATTATCTTGCTTCTCTTATTGAAATTTTCTGTAAATATTTCAACAATAGTAAACTGGGGCACAAAATATTTGTATATTTTTGGAAAGAGAATAACATCTGTAGTAAATTTGAATTTTCATATTTCGTGTTCCCATGAATGATGCCCCTCTTCCCCCCCCCCCCCTTCCCCCCCCTTTCTTTTGCCGAGAAGTGTTAATAAAAATACTGATGTGAATGATGCTCAATATTTATTTGGCCCAATCCTTCCAATCCCAGGCAATCTTACACTAACAGAGTGTACCTTTCTGGTAGCTAGGGCATAGTTGTTTCTGGAAGTTCAAGGAATGAATTAGTGAATAGCAAAATCTGGTGGTTACCAAAAGTGAAGTTGTTTCTTTGGGGCCCAGAAGTGGTGATACAGAGAATCCACAGTCCTGTTTTGCTAAATTACCTAATCCTTTTTTGAATGTGCTGCTATTGATACTCAACAAGAGTTGGTTAAGTTTTTATGGTTTACTTTTACCTTAGAAGAACAAGTAAACATTTTTAAAGTGTTGTGGGGAACTGTGTTTCAGTTGATGTATCCTTTGTGTCAAGGGTCCTTGGCCAAAATGGTCAGTGAGGTCTTAGCAAGGAAAGGCTGTTTAAGAAAACTGTGCGCCTGCATGCTACGGGAACACCTTTCTGTCAGTGTTCAGAGTGAACTCATTAATCAAATTTTTTTTTTTTTTTTTTCCACCATGATTAGGAGAAACTTGTTGAGTGTACTCATGAAGTACACATGGCAGCCATGGCCTTTGATCTGGAGTTGGCTGAGCACAAGATTAATGCCCTCATTTTGCAGGGGATTAAACTGGAGGATTGTTCTAGGGTCTTGTTTGTCAAGAGGCCAGCTAGTTATTGTGACTTGGATAACATAGTCACTCCTGTGGAGGGGATTAAACAAGGTGATTAAAGGAGACGCTCTGAGAAGTCATTATCTTTGTCTTCCACCAAACCCCCCTCAAGCACCTTTTCCACTAGCAATAAGAGGTTCTCCCAAAGCAAAGTGGTTGGCAGGGGCATTTTGCTCACCAGTGTGAGGTCATCAGAAAAAGGCATTTAGACAGCTGACGCCAGAGACAGGGATGGTGTGGCACCTTTTTCACCTTAAAGTGCATGTAATAAAGTAAAAGGGGTGACCCATAATCCTCTTTCATTTGTGTGTGCATACATCAGTCATGAGCTGCTCTGTGTACTATTAGATTCTGTGTACTATTAGATTCTGTGTACTATTAGATTCTCTTAATGAGTCACAGGTGGTACTCTTGATTCCGGAACATTTGTAAGTTTTCCAATTTAAAGCCTGTGTGTAGAACTTTTAGAACTGTTAATGGTCAAGTTCTTCCTTTGATAGGACCCATATGAATTTATTGTTGCGTTGGTGAATTTTCTTGGACCATGGAGGTGTTGGTGGCATAGGGTTTAAACACTGACCCCCTCTTGGGGTGTGATTTTGAGAGTGATATGGGATTAGTTTTGGATTATGCCCTTGGGAAATTCTATTTTGGCTTCTGGCCTGACTTGAAGTTTCCTTCGTACTGTCATTCTGGGAGGGCAGGTCTCTGTAATACTAACATTAATGGGGTGAAGCCTGACATTGTGCATTTACCTCCTGACCAGGCTGAGGTTCTCCTTCAGATGTTGTGTGGTTTCCCAGAAGTGTTGACAGATAAATTAGGTGTGACTAATTGTATTGAATACCGGTTTTTACTTTCTGACCATCTTCCAGTCAGGTAATCACCCTACCAGCTATCTCCACCTAGGATGAAGGATTGCATGAGTTGGTAGATACCATGCTCACTGAGGGAGTTACAAGGCTGTCCACCTCACCATATGCATTGCTGATACTTCTGGTGCCTGAGAATAATTGGAGGGGGTGGGGTTTGGACCCATTGAGGACTATTGTGTCCTTAATCAGAAAATAATCTTGGAGTCTGTCTCCCTCTTCCTGGTCTAGACAGGTGCTTTTCATGGTTTTCCATTTTCAATCTACACCCAGCATATTTCCAGATTTCCCTAGCCAAAAAATCCAAATCGGGCACTGCCTTTTGCACTGAGTGGAAGTTATGTGAATTCAACTAGGTGCCTTTCAGTCTTTCTATTGGTGTGTCAGTTCTTTCTAGGTTACTCAATTCCATGCTCAGAGATCTGAAGTTGAATTTTGTGTATAACTACTTGGACAATGTTGCCATTTACAATGCCACCTTCTCTGAGCATTTTAAGCAGTTGTGACTGGTTTTGGAGCATCTGAGGCAAGTAAGGCTAACTGTCAAACCATCTAAAGTTTTCTTAGCTCATTGTGAGATCTCTTTTCTCGGACACCTAGGCTTGCCCAAGGGGTTCAGGACTGATCAGTCTAAGACTCAAGCTATTTATACTTTCAGCAATCCTAAGACTAAGAAAGGGGTAGTCCATTTCATTGGAATGACTAACTTCTTCTGAAAATTCATTCTGAAGTTTGCTGAGCTAGCTGCTCTGTTAAACTTGTTGTGAAAGAAGGGTGAGCAGTTTGTCTGGACCTACAGCCTTTAAGCTGCATTTGATGCACTTACTTCAGCCAACCCTTTGTGGTCCAAATCGATGCCTTTAACTCAAGGGTTGCCACCATTTTGCTTCAGGAGCAAGGTGGTGAGTGGAGGCCCTTAGCCTATGGGCCCTTATCCTATGACTCTAGGGGCTGTCTCCAGCTGAGAAGAAATACTCTATTTATGAGTTGCAAGTGCTGGCTGTACTTTTCACGCTAGAGAAAATGGAATACTACCCCAAACACAGCAAATTCATGCAGGAGACAGAGGTGGACTGTGAGCTGGACTGCCCAAATTTCTGCCTTGTCCTTCAACATGTGCCACACCAGGAGTGCAATAATGTTATAGTGAATGCCTTGAGCAGAATTTTTTGAAGAGGAGGATGGTTTTTCTCCGAGGATGGTTTTTCTCCACACAATGCTGAGGTGGTAGAAGGTCTTGTTTATTCAGTGCTTACCAAGGTTCTGGCATTGTTTGCTGACCTTGCACAACAACAAGAGCAGGACCCCCAAGTTGAGCCCATCAGGGAGCAGTTGAGAGCCAGTCAGTAAGTTCTCAGGTACAAATTGTGGAAGGATGTTCTCTGCCACCACTGGTGCTGCAATTAAGAGCTTAAAATTTGTCTGCCTGCTGCACTTGATCCAGCTGTTTTTAAATATTATCATAATTCTGTTATGTGAGGGAGGGGGGTCACCTGGGAATATATAAAACCATTCAAAAGACCAATGAGTTCCAAACACGGCCCTTCCTGTATCATGATGTTAGAGATGTGGTTAGTCAGTGTCAGCAATGCAAGATGGCTAAGCCTAATTTTGATCAGTGTAGGGGGTTGTTTCAGTCCACTAGGTCAGAGGTCCGCATGGAGTATCTTTTTATTGATTATGTTGGTCCTCTCCTGTGGACCCAAGGCGGGCAGTGCTATACATTTGTGGTGGTTGATGGTTTCACTCAGTTCAGCTGGTTGCTCCCAAATAGAAATATCACTGTCAGACAAAGCATTAGATGTTTGAGTAAGATTTGGTCTTGGACAAGCCCTTCGAAGGTCACTGTCAGTGATAATGTGCCTTTTTATTTTTCTCAAGAGATTTTTGGAACTTCTGTTTCTTATCAGGGGTTAACACATCACCACGATACCTTATTAACCCCAACCTACATTTGCAGAACAGATTAATCTTAACTTCAAGTCCTCTCCAATCGTTTTCCACTCTGAGGCTCAAACTAAATGGGATTATTCTTCACCATGGTTGAACCTAGCCTTCAATAACGCCAGACATGAGGCACAAAGAGCTACCCCTGCTTCTCTCACGTTTGTCCATTCCCTTAATTCCCCTTTTTCAAATATCTGCCCTAGACATGATTTGTTGCCCAATGATATCAAAGGTAATGGGCTTAGATTCAGGGAAAATATTCAGAACCCCCATAAAAGGGAAGCAGCACTGTATAACCAGGGCCAATGATGGGGAACATTCAGGTTGGAGATTTAGACTATGTGATAAATTTTAGGGGTAGAGATTCTGCAAGCAAAAATCTGGAAAACTGTCACCATACTTTGTGGGTCCATATAAGGTATTGGAGGTACCCAATCTGGTCACACTTAGGCTCCGAAATGAAGAGAGTAAAATGAGTTGCGGTTGCACCTTAGCCAAATTAAGTGCAGTAGTATCAATTAAGTTTCTTTTGTGAGCCCCCTCCTGTTCCCCAGGGTTCCTGTTTTGGGCAGCAGGCCAAACCGTTGCATGATTGATAGCTCACACCACATTTCCCAGAACAAAATCCTGGCATGAAAGGGGCATGGCACACATTTGGCACAAATACCATTAAGGCCTCTTTCCAGGGAGAGGCAGACAGTGAAGAAGCAGAGACATTGCAGGTATGCAGGGCAATGATCTGTCTGTCTGTTCTAACAC
This sequence comes from Schistocerca americana, assembly GCF_021461395.2. Taxonomy (NCBI): domain Eukaryota; kingdom Metazoa; phylum Arthropoda; class Insecta; order Orthoptera; family Acrididae; genus Schistocerca; species Schistocerca americana. The sequence continues at coordinate 282,790,282 of NC_060123.1, read as the reverse complement.
CTGTGTGATTTCCAAACTGATCTGGCTGAGCATCTTCCGGACACAAGACACAAGCACCAGAAATGGGAGTGGACGTTATTCCTCTGGCTGACCGGGTCTGGAGGTGAGTGGTTGGTCATTGTCATCCACACAACTCCTGGCAACTCTAAGTTTTTCCACTGTTTGTCATCCCACAGTGGCTTTGTATGCTCAGTGAGCTGCTTAATTCATTTCTTTGGTATCAAGACCACGCATCATTCATAGACAGTTCTTACACCCCAATTGTGAGCATGATAATTGTGACCCGTTCACCCTCCAGCACGTGCTTGTGTCCTACTGCTTCTATATTGGGCCCTGTTCAGCCTCTTGTTGTTGTTGTTGTTCCCTGTTCCTGTGTCTGGCCAGGCAATTTGAGGAGTGTGTTGCTCGTATCAAAACATGGTAGCTTCCATTTGGTAACTGTCATAGAGTCATGATTTGACTGTGTGTTTTAAATTATTAGGTTTTTGCAAATGTCATTAATCATGACATCCAAAACATTTTTCTTGCTGAGTAACTTGTGTGGTGGTTTCACACCAAGCAGCTTTAATTATTTTTGTTTCCTTTTACTGAACTAATTTCTAGGTAAACCTGAATTATTTGTTGCATTTTAGTCAAACACTTTCTGAAGATTTTGGTAGTCTACATATATGAAGATTTTTTTCTTAGAACTTTTGAAGAGATTGTTATGTAACTTCAATTGGTGATTTATTTTCCTGCTTCTCTTGCTGAAATTTGCTGTAAATATTTCAATAATAGTAAACTGTGGCACACAATGTTTGTATATTTTTGGAAAGAATAAAATTTGTTATAAATTTAAATTTTCTACTACTTTTTCCCATGCATGACTTTTAAAGAGCTGAGAGCAAGTATTTGACAGTTTTGTCTTAATACATCAAGGTCCTGTGGCCTAACTGGTACAAGGTTTTTTTTCCTGGGAAGTACAGTATTAATAAAAATCTTGATACAAATTATGTTCAACCCTTATTTGGCCCAGTTCTTCCATTCCAAGGCAACCTTATGCCACTAGTAAATCCCTAAGGATTTCCAAAATAGAATGTCCCATGCACCCAGTTCCAACTACCATTCCATGTTCAAAGTCCAGTAATTCCTGCCATGCACTCATAATCACATCAGAAACCTGATTATACCGATCTGTGTAGCTGACAGTTCTCCCAATGCACTGCTCTTTTACACCTTGTGTACATAATGTGACCACCATCTGTATATGTGCATGTTGCTATCCCATAACTTGTCACCTCAGCATATGTTTAATTTATCTGAAGAATTCAGTCATTTGACAGAACATCGTGACCGCCCACCTAATAGCCAGTATGTCCACCACTGGCACAGATAACACCGGCAACACATTGTGGCACGGAACCAGTGAGGCCTTGGTCAGGTCACTGGAGGGAGTTGGCACCACATCTGCACACACAAAACACCTAATTCCCATAAATTTTAGGGAAGGGGGTGATGAGCTCTGATCCCACATTCAATCATATCCCAGATGTGCTCGATCAGGTTCAGATCTGGTGAGTTGGAGGCCAGTACATAAATTGTAACTTGACACTGGTTTCCTTGAACCACTCCAATCACACTCCAGGCCTTGTGATGTGGCACATTATCTTGATGAAAAATGCCATGGACGGGTTTACATGGTCTGCAACCAGAGTACAATACTCCTTGGCTGTCATTCTGCCTAGCATAAGCTCCTCTTGACCCATGGATGTCCAGGTGAATGTACCCCAGAGTATAATGGAGCTGCCACCAGTTTCTCCCCATCCCACAGTACAAGCATCAAGGAGAGCTGTTCCCCTGGAAGACAATGGATTTGCACCCTCCCATTGGCATGATGAAGAAGGTATTGAGATTCATTAGGCCATGCAATGCTCTGCCGCTGAACCTTTGTCCATCCGAGCCTCCGGACCATTACAATCTGCCCTCTGCCAAACTCAAATAGATCACGCGCCTTCCCCATTTTACACAGACAGCACACTCACTGATACTACATGCACCACAGAATTCCTCATCAGGTGATGCTGCAATTGCCTGGATAGGTAGTAAGTCAGTGGTCATAATGTTCTGGCTGATCAGTGTAATGAACACAGTAACCAACATGGAGCGTAGTGAGGGTGGCCACGTGTATTGTGAGTCTGTAAGTCAGTACTCCAGTGGTGTTCACTATGAGACATGGGTGTGTCTCCTTCTAATGAATTTATGGCAGGCTATGACAATGACAACAAACTCACAATCACAAACACGTATTTACTCCAGCAGGATTTTACATGATATTGACAGACATTAATTTCAAACAAGCATCAACTTTTAAGCAATGACAAGTATTGTGATGTCAAAGGTGGTAATCATAATATTTGCAGAATAGTGTTAAAATCCTGTACTGACTTGACAGTACCAAAATGAGTTATTTTTGAAATCATTCAATGACTTTAAGGCATCAACCATCTATATAAAATGAAATCAGCCAATAATCTCTAATATCAGAGCCATTTCACTTATTCCAGTCTTTTACAAAATGTTTGAGAAAGTATGTGTGAAGTGCAGTGTATGCAGTTGTTATGCTAAAAGATGGGAATGGCCAGAACATATTCATCATGAAGCGGTAGAAGAAAGGGCAAAACTTTGTCAGTGAGAATGTTGAAGTAAACAACCTGGTTCTTTTTCATGGTGTTCTGGATAAGTGGACCCAAATCATGGTAAGGGAAACACACTCAAAAGATCACAGAACCACCTCTGTTCTGAACTACACCTTCCACACACTTCAAGTTAAACACCTCAAAGGGCTATTGGTGAATTGATGGTATGGCTACTTCTACTCCAAACAAGAACAGTATTCGGCAACAGGATAGTATGATAGTGCTTGTGCTTCAGTTCTCAAGTTATTTGCATTAGATCACCAGCTAGCATCAGCCAGTTTCCTGTTGAAGGTATTTCCTAATCGTAATGGATCTGTCGAGAGTCACTCCAAAATCACACCCCAGCAAGAAAAACTTGCAATTTTGAGTTTATGAAACTGAAAAATATTTAAGGAGCACCCTAAATTGCATAAAAACTGTCACATATCCACCTCACAATTTGTCTGCTTGTGGACAGTTGTGTCAATTTTGTTGTATGTGAATTCATGATTTGTAGTGGCAAGAACAGTGTTGCTATTGGAAGGTGTGCATGAGAGAATCAAGAAGTGTGCCACATTTTGAGTTGTGACACTTTTCACATAAAAATTAAGTTGAATGTTATTTTTAATAGCATTATAATAAAAAAAAAGGGAAATGAAACTATATGGTTCCAGAGACCATTTTTTACTCTCAGACATCCACGATGTATATATGCAGACTGAAACAACAAATGAAAATTTGTACCAAGGCTGGGATTCAAACCCAGGTCTCTGTTTATTAAGCAGATTCACTAACTAATATCCCACCCTTGCACAATGGATTTGCACAATTGTGCGGACTACCCTCCAATGCCTCCCTCCTAATTCCAAATTCTCATTGACTCCTCAGCCCACTTAGTATTCCCTCTAAAATCAAACAGGCTCACACAGGCTCTCCAATCATATTGGAATAGTGCATCAGCATCAAACAAAACTGGGGAACCTGCCTGAAACTGAGGCACAGGTGCTTTAATGGAATGAATTATTTGTTTAGAGTACCTATGCCTGGATTTGAGGCAGGATCTCCTGTTTTGTTTGATGTTGAGGTGCTATTGCAAAACTGTTAGAGACCCTCGGCAATGCTGTTTGAGTTTAGAGGGAATACCAAGTGGGCTGAGGCATGAACAAAAATTTGGAATGAGGAGAGAGGCATGCTAGAGTAGTCAGTGGAGTTGTGCAAAGTCACTGTGCCGTGTTGGCCTAGAGGTTAGTACATCTGCCTAGTCAGCAGGAGACCTAGATTCAGGTCCTAGTTTTTGTGCAAATTTTCATTCAGCACTTCACTCTGCATATATACACAATTAAAAAAAGTGACACTTTTCTTATACACTGAACGTATTCTTTTTACTGTGTTATTTCAACTCGTGTCAGTTTTCCTGACAGAGTGTCAGTATACTGTGTTGGCAACAATTGTGCTTGATTTAGAAATCTGATAATAAACTAAAATTATTTTCGGAGAAGTGTGTTTTCAGAAATCTTGTTTTTACAAGATGAAATGAAATTAAATGAAATGTCCTGTGGTGAGGGCCTACTGGCAGGAGTGAAGAAAATCTCCAATGCAGCCGGGATTCAAACCCGGGCCCCCCGGAATAACAAGCCAGTGCACTGTCCACTCAGTATGTACTAATAGGAAGGATGCAAAAGTAGGAAACTGCTGGCATTAGCTGCTGCTGCAATTAAAATCGGACAAACCACAGAACAAGAAAATGGATCAAAAGAAACAGAATTGAATTACACAGTACAAGAAATTCAAGAAACAAACAGAACAACAAAACACAACAAAAGAAATAGAACTGAGTGACACAGTACCTGAAAAATCAAGGTACATGTTCTACATGGCAATGTACTGAAAACCTGTGTGTACAAATTTGAGATTCAGTGGGTTTATGGGTTTATTCAACAGCACAAAAAGAAAATCATAAGGTAAAACTCTGGACTTAGATACATATCAATGTGTGCCATAATATTTGCTTCTAGAAATATGTTATCGTCAGGACTGGAAGAAAATGAAATTTTATTATTACTAAAGAGACAGAACAGAACCAAGTTAACTCCTAGACAGATGACAAGAGAAAATGTATGAAAAGGAAACCAAATCTGGTTTAATGGTGAAAGTCTAAAGAAAAACGTCTATGAAATGAAAGGAAGTAAAATTAGAGTTTAACATCCTGTCAACAATGAGGTCATTAGATATGGAGCATAAGCTCAGACTGTTTCAAAGATGTGGAAAAAAAACTGATTGTGCCCTTTCAAAGAAATCATCCTGGCAGTTCTACAAAATACTGAAAAACCTTACACATATCAATTCATAAAACAGAAATGATTGCAACAAAGATATCCAGCATATAATGAAAAATGCAAACTAAAGTTACCATTGTTCAGTTGACTCATCTATATCCCCACTTATTATATGAGATTAATTAGGTCTGTAAGAAAAAACAGAAATGCATGTAAAGTAGCAGAATTGGGTTGCCAGGATTTTGTGTACTTGAAAACACTCTCCCGGTGAACTGATCAAAACAAATGACATAAAAATACTCAAACTGCAGAATATTGATGCAGGTTTTTTTGTGAAAAACACTTCTGAACAAAAATAATATATGCCGATCAACATCAATAACACCAGGAGAACGCAAATGAGCATCCCACAATGCAGTGTGTTGCAGTATACAAGAAGAAACTGGAAATTTCTGCTATGAATAGAGCTCATATTAAATCCCTTTTCTTGGCAAAGAGTACTGCTACATTATAAAAGTCCATCTGTTACCCTCTGTTGTCATTAACTGTGTTCTTTAAATTGTACCTTACTAATTGTTCCTTATTAAAATGTCGTAGTGATGAGCATCGTAGGCATGCATAGTTAGGGCACTGCATCTGGTGTATCCTGCCACACATCACTGCATTTTGGAAACTGTGTCACATACTGCATAATCCAGGCATAATGGCGGCACTCGTGGAGGTCAGTCTCCCTCCCACAGAAATCTTTAATGGTTCACTTGTACATACTTTAATTTTTGAGCTGTCACTCTCCTGCAGAAAGAGCACGTAGTTTCTTGTTGCCTACATCAGTGGCAATGAGTAAATAAGGAAACTCTGAGCTGATAACTGTAGTTAATGTAAATCATTAGAACTACAGAGACATAATATAGCACATCAAGTTTAAACTGGGAACTAATCAGCTGTAAATTCTATGTGGAATCTAACTTGGATTCAAGGGGGTCATACAACATTATTTAATTTTATTGGTTTCAGCTGTTTCCCAACACCTTTGGCATTAATTATTATATCTTTACGATGGCATGAGAATTAAAGTGGGGGCAAACAACAGTGATACTGGAGGTGTAATTCTGTACAATTTTGCTATATGGGACGATTTGCTACAATTTTTCTGTACCATGATGATGTATGGCGTAATTTGTTAGTCTTGCTGTAACAAGGAAGATGATCTGTTACAATTTTGCTGTGATGTGGAGGGTAATCTGTTAGAATTTCACTGTAACATGGACAACTTGTTACAATTTTGTGTAACATAATGAAGCATGGGGAAATTTGTTAGAATTTTACTGTAACACAACGGTAATTCATCACAATGTTGCTGTGGTATGGACAATTTACTAAATTTTGCTGTGACATGAATTAATTTGTTACATTTTCACTATCTACGAGCAATTTGTTACTATTTTGCTGTATGACTGTATACCGCATAGGGTCTCTCCCTTCATGAACTTTTCTACTAGATACATACTTATTCACTGCATGGTCAACTATCTATCTGATTACTCTTGGGGTCACAGTTGTTCTTCATGCTCCTCTCCATACGTCAACAATTAAAACTGTAAGCAGGCAGACTGATGGGGGCTGAAAAGCAAAATTCATGAGACTGAAATTCCACACAAGTGAGCTGGAATGTCAGTGGCATGTGGGTAGTGAGCGCAGAGACCTCTCAAATAACAGAATTGGATCTGATATTTTGGATTTCCCTCTGTTTTAAAATCAGTGCAGGTTAGCTTGGGGAAGTCTGACAGTGCTGCATGGTGAGGTATGTCATGTGAAATAAGTATCAATGTAGTCTGTAGCAACTGCAGTGTGAATGAGCTGTACCGTTGAAACGCACGTGGGTTATTTTAAATTTCCCTCCATTTTAAGCTTACACAATACGTTATTTTGGACTGCAGTCTCAAAGGTCCGTGGTAAAATCCATTAAAGTAGGTCTGGGGATGGGGAGACGATGATTATCTATTGCTTGTGTGGAGTTAAATATTACGCTTCGCGCTGTTTTCATGTAATACTTGTAGTCTTGACTGATTGGAAATATGTCCACAATGAAGTAACACCATTGTGCGGTTCAGTGCATGATGTCCGAGTTATTGTCACCTACAATGGAAATACGTCCACATTCTTCTCCTGAACCAACTCTGTTATGCACTTCAATGCATGATGTGCAAGACATTATCTACGTAGTGTAGCTCAGCCTAAATGTAAAACACATGAGGCGAGGCTTGTTTCCTTTTGTTTGAACACTGTTTAACAGCCAACAACCATTCAATAAAAGAATTCTTTCTGCATTTCGTAAATGGATTTCGTGATACTGGATTTATCATCGTGTGATATGGAGCATCATCTAAAACAATCGCAGATCTGTTTGGTAATTTTTTCGAGAACACTCCTAAATCACTCTTCGTAGTTTCTGGAATTCATTTCAGACTGATAATTTACCTCCTTTTTGTCCAATGAAACATAAGCCAGCATTTTGCACGAACCCATCTTCGGTACCAGTGTCGCACATTATAATCCTTGTTCCAGAAGCGGACGGTGTTTGTATTCCTCCTTTCCAGCGATTCCACTCTTGAACACTTCCTCTGTGATAATCGTATGCATTTTCTGATGCATAAGGCATTTTTGTTCCTGCCAACCAAACTTTCTGGAATGATTTGCACCACACCGACTCTCGTCAGTGTAATAAATAGTCCATCGGGTGTTGTGCAAGCGTCTTATTTCCTTAAAGAACTCGTCTCTTATTCCTGCTACTTGGTTATTTTCCGTCAGCACAGTTTTTGTTGATATTTTTTTTTTTATCAGAAGGCCAAGTTTCGAATAGTATGCCAAAGGTTTCTTTCACTCATATGAGGAAAATCCGGTCTTCGACTTTTTCCAACACGGCTGCCACTGTTGGAAACTGCTTTTCCACATGTAAGTTGTGGATTTTTCTTCTTATGACCACCTGTTTTTCCAAAACAAACTTTTGTTGCCTGCCAGAACTCTTTTTTCGTGATACAAGGCATGAAGTTTCCCTACATTCTCTCGAAATTCGCTTTACTGGCTGAAATATGGGACTGCTCGCGCCCTGTTCTTTATCGGCCTCAAAGTAAGCACGCGCACTGATCTCCACACTTTCACTATTCCGTAAATGATGCATGGTTTCTCACAAGTACAAGGCTACTCATTATGCTACGAGCACGAGTACAAAACAACGCCGCCCCCGTTAGGTGAGTGGTCGGCGCGGCGGAATGCCATGCCAAGGGGCCTGGGTTCGCTTCCCCGTTGAGGCAGGAGATTTTTCTCCGCTCAGGGACTGGGTGTTGTGTTGTCCTCACCTCCGACGCCCAAGTCGCCCTATGTGGCGTCTAATGCAATAACTTATTGCCCTCGGCGGCCGAACTTTCCCGAATGGGGAACTCCCGGCTCACCATGCCGTATGCTCATTTCCATTTTCCTATCTGACGGCAAGCCACGATGTAAACAATGAAGTAGAAATACTGTGCAGAAGTTCGGCAACATAGCACACGCGAGCATGCAGCCAATAGACACGCAAAATCAAATAAACTAAAGATGTGATTTACGTGCATAAAAGCATGACAGCTGTGAAAGGCAACAACAGAGCCTGCATTAACAATTTTCGTCTTGTTCATACGCATCACCATTCGCCGAACTGCAAGTCTTCGCCCACCATTATTAGGGCAAAACTAGTAATTGAAAAGCAACGACAAATCGTCTGGACGTTGAGTATGGTTGTATCTTTAAACTGTGGAAAGGAACTTTTTCTCCTAATTGCGGTCTGACTTCTATGAATCCTAAAATTTGACACTCACCAAAAAAATGGTCGAAAAAGTATGCTTTCTCTTCAATATTACCGCGTATGCCGCCCCATTTTCAACTAAAATGTAATATTCATACACCAAATAAAAGTAGACATTTCCACAATTCCGGGAAGATATAACACATCGATGTTCGCCATGCGATGTGACCGAGACGGCTACTGTTTAGGCCCACAGCTGTTGGCGGTTTCCAGTTGGAGGTTGGCAGCACTGCTGCGAGCAGTCAGGGATCATCTTACACCGTCTCGCCTATAGTGGACTTAGGCTCATTGTTGAATGAACAGAGATCGAATATTTAAACTGCGGAGAATTTGTTACAATATAGAGTCTTGTACACACCGGCTGAAATTTCGAGATTTCGTTCCAATTTATGTGACATGATGCATTCAAAATGTTTCAAATGGCTCTGAGCACTAGCCGCGCGGGATTAGCCGAGCGGTCTACGGCGCTGCAGTCATGGACTGTGCGACTGGTCCCGGAGGAGGTTCGAGTCCTCCCTCGGGCAAGGGTGTGTGTGTTTGTCCTTAGGATAATTTAGGTTAAGTAGTGTGTAAGCTTAGGGACTGATGACCTTCGCAGTTAAGTCCTATAACATTTCACACACAACATGTTCTGAGCACTATGGGACTTAACATCTGAGGTCACCAGTCCCCTAGAAATTAGAACTACTTAAACCTAACTAACCTGTGACTGTAGCGGTCGCGCGGTTCCAGACTGAAGCGCCTAGAACCGCTCGGCCACACCGGCCGGCTTCATGATGCGTTCATTACAGCCTACAACTGCTCTGGTTGCATTGCAGATTTAATCAGATTGGTTTCTTGTATCAATATGAAACCACAATTGGGAACAAATTTGTGTGTGATTTGACTAAACGAACAATCAAATATTAATTTTTTGTTTGCAGCCCGTATTATTAGTCTGTGAGATCATATTCTTAATGGTTTTTTTTAATAATCTAAATCCATTGGTTTTTTTTATTTCACTGTTCTGTCGTTGGTATATTAAAGTGCCTCATAAATGTGTCATGCCTCTGTAAGGGCTTCAAACAATAGTACACGACCAAACCCTTCTGATCAGTTGAACCATATTCAAACCTAATGTTGCATGCCAACCTTACTTAGGGCAGTATAACGGGTAAAATTTTTCAAGTCCCAGAGCGAAGCTATCTCACTACATTGCAGCAATGGCGACACGAGGCGGTCGCAACGAGAACATTCCGCCACTGAGACTGAGTCAGGGCAAAATACAATATCGGCATTTCTGGCGAACCAGGCAGCAGACTTCAGCGGAATGTAGTGGGTAAGAGTAGCCAAACAGGGTCACGTCACCTTCATTATGTGACGACAGAAAGTTTACGATATTTGTACTGCTCAAAAGAAAAAAATTAATGTTTTTCAAGCTGGTAATACTAAACTCTTTGTTCTTGAACTAGTGTCTGTTTGTATGTCGGTGAAGTACATATTCCGTGCGGCGTCGACGACCTTCACAACGTACGTAATTTCGTACACATAGACAAGTTACTCTCGTGGTGGAGAAGCAGCTGCCGACACCGACGGTTCTCTGTAAAATTATTGAATTGTAAGAGAAAGAAAACGTCTATAGTATGTTCTCGAATTGGGACGCTGCCATTCGCATTTGGTCATTCGATGGGCGAAAAAAGTACCACACGAACATGTAATAAAAATGGGGGTTCCTATTTTAAAAAACGCAGTTGATATCCGTCTGACCTATGGCAGCACCATCTATCGGGCCAACCATAACGCCATCTGGTTTCCCCCTTCAAGCTAGACAAGTTTCGTTCTTTGCAGTTTTTTCGTTTGACGCTTTTTTCGTGAGATATTTGGTCCGGTCACGATCAATGGACCACCCTGTATACATTCACTTTAAACCAATAACAGCAGAAAGGTCGTTGAACCGATTTATATCCGCTAGCATGGACCAAGGGATATTATAAAAGGCAAAGGCGAATGCAACAAACCGTACCAAGAGCTTTTACGTACCAGTTCTATACTATAACACACTCGTTAAGCAAGTGCGGCAGAAGGCAAACCGCTGATACCTCCCTACTAGCAAGTCCTATGCGATCAAGAGGAATGAAGTCGGGTAAGCATTATCCGCTACTGCGCTCCATAAATACCACAGCAGTTTAGATCTTAAGGCAGACGGTCAGACGGATCGATGGCGTACATGACGTCCGCACTCGATTCCCTGACCGCAGCAAAATGACGTCTAGCACAAGTCTGTTGCAGATTCCCTGCACGCTACGGACAACAGCCGCTACACGGGGAGATGGCTACCTCGCCATAATCACCAGTCGTGGAGTTCAACACTACAGTCTGCATCTGTCTCTGATAGGAGGACCTGGAGGTTCTTTCCTACCAGGATCAGGGCACCAACGTTCCTGACACTCTGGCGGACGAGAATAGGGCCTACCTGGACGGCAGGTCAATATCGTCGAACTTCACGGCAACAGTCACCGCGGTGTGACGGATGACGAAGAAAGGTGCCGAGTGATTGTGGACAGGGCACCTCTCACTCGGCGTGTGTAAGTTCAAATACAACCGCCGCCATCACTCACCGCCGCGGCGTCGGGGTACAGCTGGTGCGCCGGCCGAGGTGGCCGAGCGGTTCTAGGCGCTTCAGTCTGGAACCGCGCGACCGCTACGGTCGCAGGTTCGAATCCTGCCTCGGGCATGGATGTGTGTGATGTCCTTAGGTTAGTTAGGTTTCGGTAGTTCTAAGTTCTAGGGGACTGATGACCTCAGATGTGAAGTCCCATAGTGCTCAGAGCCATTTGAACCATTTGACCTGGTGCCGGGGCCCCCGTCAGTGCATCAGCCGGCTGGAACGAAGCGTGCGGTGTCATCTGCCTCGAGCGGGCTGAAGGCCGTTTACAACGCGATTCCTCAGTGGGTATTGACAGACGATGCCAACCACGTGTCCAGACGCTACCTGTATTTTTAAGGAAATAAATAACTAATTCTGACTCTACTTTCACTGTGTCTACCAGCGACTGTAGGTCACTACCACCCATCCGTGGAAAACTAGCAAGGAGCGAACTGGGAGAGTGCCTCCTGACAAAGAACCAACTCTACTTACACTATGTGATCAAAAGTATCCGGACATCAGGCTGAAAATGTCTTAAAAGTTCGTGGTACTCTCCATTGTGCTGGAATTCAATATGGCGTTGGTCCACCCTTACCCCTGATGACAGCTTCCACTCTCGCAGGCATACTTTCAGTCAGGTGCTGGAAGGTTTCTTGGGGAATGGCAGTCCACTCTTCACAGAGTGCTGCACTGAGGAGAGGAATCGATGTCGGTCGGTGAGGCCTGGCGCGAAGTCGGAGTTTCCAAACGCTGTTCTATAGGATTCAGGTCAGGACTCTGTGCAGGCCAGTCCATTACAGGGATGTTATGGTGGTGCAACCACTCCGCCACAGGTCGTGCATTATGAACAGGTGCTCGATCATGTTAAAAGATGCAATCGCCATCCCCGAATTGCTCTTCAACAGTGGGAAGCAAGATGATGCTTAAAACGTCAATGTAGGCCTGTGCTGTGGTAGTGCCACGCAAAGCAACGAGAGGTGCAAGCCCCCTCCATGAAAAACACGACCACACCATAACACCACCGCCTCCGAATGTTACTGTTGGCACTAAACACGCTGGCAGATGACGTTCACCGGGCATTCGCCATACCCACACCCCGCCATCGCATCGCCACATTGTGTACCATGATTCGTCACTCCACACAACATTGTTCCGCAGTTCAATCGTCCAATGTTTAGCTCCTTACACCAAGCGAGGCGTCGTTTGGCATTACCGGCGTGATGTGTGGCTTATGAGCAACCGCTTGACCATCAAATACAAGTTTTCTCACCTCCCACCTAACTGCCATAGTACCTGAAGTGGATCCTGACGCCGTTTGGAATTCCTGTGTGATGGTTTGGATAGATGTCTGCCTATTACACATTACGACCCTCTTCAACTGTCGGCAGTCTCTGTCAGCCAACAGACGAAATCGGCCTGTACGCTTTTGTGCTGTACACGTCCCTTCACGTTTCCACCTAGGGATGTTTAGGAGTGTGGAAACTCGCGTACAGACGTGTCACACAAGTGGCACCCAATCACCTGATCACGTTCGAAGTCCGTGAGTTCCACAGAGCACCCCATTCTGCTTTCTCACGATATCTAATGATTACTGAGGTCGCTGATATGGAGTACCTGGCAGCTGGCAGTAGGTGGCAGCACAATGCACCTAATATGAAAAAAGTATGTTTTTTGGAGTGTCACGTAGTGTACGCACTCCCAATAGTCGCCTCTTGCACTAAGGTTGTTACTCACCATCTGGAGTTTTAGGCAGCAACGAACTGATGATGACTGATGATCGATTTCCCATTATTGTTCAAAAAAATGGCTCTGAGTACTATGGGACTTAACTTCTAAGGTCGTCAGTCCCCTAGAACTTAGAACTACTTAAACGGAACTAACCTAAGGACAGCACACACATCCATGCCCGAGGCAGGATTCGAACCTGCGACCGTAGCGGTCGCGCGGTTCCAGTCTGTAGCGCCTAGAACCACTCGGCCCCCATTATTGTTGCCGAGCCTTAGTCAAGTTGCATGTTCCCATTATCTCTCGTTTAGCAATTTTCCATACTGGTTTGATTTTGTCTGATCTGTCAGTTTCAGAAAAGATGTGCGTACTAGTGGAATTTTTACACAAGTTTTCTTCTCCTGGATTTTTTCGCAACTTTGGTTATGATGTTAGGGCACTGCTTATTATATGAAAGTATTTCTAGAACATTGCTTGTACTACCTATTTTGTACAAGTCCTTTTTACATTGTGAAGAGTGTCGGACCCATAGTGATCCAATGTTTCTTTAATTACTTTACATTCTCAAATTTATTTATCTTTTTAGGAAAACGACCTTCAAAAATTGATACAAACTTATTAAGAAATATGTTGAATTTGGAGGTAATATTAGGCTCCTTGTTAACATCACCACACTCAATATAGATTAAGCGTTCTTTAAAATCTTTAGCTTTGCCATTACTCAGCCTCACTGTTTTCTTAGAGTTTTTTTCTGAACTGTACAAGAAATTATGTAATGTAACGCCACTTTGCATCGTGATCTGACAACCCATTTACTACAGGATAGACAATTTCTGCTTGCTATATTAAAACGTTATCTGTAAGGGTGTGTGTGTGTGTGTGTGTGTGTGTGTGTGTGTGTGTGTGTGTGTGTGTGTGTGGCCGTAGCTCTCAGTAGTTTCTCAGTAGTTTGCAACAGGCCACAGCAGTGCACCAACCACATCGCCACCCAACACCGAACCCAGGGTTATTGGGCGGTTCGGCCCCCAGTGGACACCTCCCCCCCCTCACCGGGAACGTCTCATACCAGGCGAGTGTAACCCCAAATGTCTGTGTGGTAGAGCAATTATGGTGTATACATATGAGGAGACAGCGTTTGTGCAGCAATCGCCGACATAGTGTAACTGAGGCGGAATAAGGGGAACCAGCCCGCATTCGCCGACGTAGATGGAAAACCGCCTTAAAAACCATCCACAGGCTGGCCGGCACACCGGACCTCGACACTAATCCGCCGGGCGTATTCCTGCCGGATACCAACATGACTTCCCGCTCGGGAAGTAGCGTGTTAGACTGCGCGGCTAGCCGGGCGGGCGTCTATAAGGGTGCTACTATCTCTGGTAGGTTAATTCATGACGATATTAAATGATAAATGACAGTGGCGTGGCGAGGGGGGCGCAAAGGGGTCTATCATGCCCCGGGCTCCACTTGGACTCCAAGGCAAATAAGATTTTCTGGAAAAAAACAGGATTTAAAAAAAATCATAACTATTATGTTATTTGAGATATGTGCGTGAACAACATACTATTGAAAAGAGTAACCTCTCGAGTCTTACATGGTTCCCGCCAGGTAGCAGCAGTGTGCGCCCACTTCAGTTCTAGTACAAATAGTTTCAAAACAACAGAAAGCGTTTTGTTTTCTACATTTCGCGCAGTGCGGGTTCAGCGTAACTTTCGTTCTAGTTATGGTGTGTATCCTCCTACAGCACAAATCATTAGACGATGGCATGAACAATTCCGAGAAACAGGTTGTTTGTGTAAAGGCAAATCGCCGGGCCGTACAGGAGTGTCTGACAGACGTCGAAGGCATCCGCCACAGTTTCACAAGGAGTCCTCAGGAATCTGTTCGCCGTGCAGCTCTACGGCTCAACATGCCCACGATGTCCGTCTGGCGTGTGTTGCGTCGACGTTTACACATGAAACTATACAAAACTAAGCTACTGCAAGCTCTTCGTGAAGGTGACAGACAACAACGTGTGGAGTTCTATAGTTTCGTTCTTGGCAAAATGGAGGATGACAGTTCACGCTTAGTGTTTAGTGAGGAGGTAACATTCCACTTAAATGGAAAAATGAACCGTCATAATGGGGTACGGAACAACCGCATGAAGTTGTAGAACATGACAGGGACTCTCCAAAATTTAACGTATTTTGTGCAGTTTCACGTGAAAAGGTGTATCGTCCATTTTTCTTTGCCGAGGAGACTGTTACAGGAAGCACACTGTCTCGATATTCTTGAGATTCTTTTCCCACAGTTGGAGACTGATTCGAACGACTTCACTTACCAACAGGTTGGGCACCGTCACTGGCATCTGGAAGTGCGGGAATTTTTAAATCGAAGGATTACTAAATGATGGATCGGTCACAATGGACCAAATGATTCAGCCTTAAGTTACTGGCCTCCAAGGTCACCGGAGCTGACCGTATGTGATTACTTCTTGTGGGGGTTTATAAAGCACTCTGTTTATGTGCCTCTGTTACCAACAGAAATGAATGAACTAAGACATTGCACAACAGCAGCTGTGGAAGATGTAACTCAAGACATGCCCACTGCAGTGTGTGAACAATTTGAATACTACATTGGCAAATGCCGTGCATCTCAAGGGGGCATATTGAACTCCTATGAAAAGGTATGAAAAAACAACTTTTTGAGTTTCCCGTTCATCAAAAAACAAGTGGATGTTTGTTAGTTTCAGAAATACGGACGTGCCACATTTGATGAATCTTTTTGATACACGCTGTGTATTATTATTATTATAGAAAATTCTGTATATTACATGAAGGGCTTATTTCAATAGTGGTACAAGTCCACTTTTCAAAAAAATGGAGTTATCCTCACGTACTTACTCACAAAAGTCGTTTTTAATTTATTTGCATAGTGTGACAGCTCCTGCTAAGCCCTTCTGCCAAAAGAGTGCCCCTCAATGCTGACGCATTAGAGAAAGCAAGCAGGAATTTATTTCAGTAGTGGTACAAGTCCGTGTGCTTTTGTGCATTGCAGCGTGTTTCTATTTCTTGCGAAGATGATAGATTCAGGAGTATTATCAAATGACCGTGACGCCATTGACGATCCAAATTTTCAAACGATTGCAGGTAAAAAGAATTTACTTACTTTTCTATCAGCATTATAGACATTTTGTTCCGCAAAAGGAATATGCGAGAATGGTTATATTGACAATAACAATGGAAAATTAGGGTGTCCATCTTAATGTTTTCAATCATCTGGTGCTGTATAAATCATAACTTGTGTTACTTTCTATATACAGATACCAATACGGATGACGACGAAACTTCCAATGAGAGTGCAAATATGACGAAACAGGAGACACTGTTACTGATGCCTGTGCGAACGGTGCAGCCGCAAATATGCAGACAAAAAGGAAGCGTACTCGAAGCAAGAAGGGAGCAAGGAAAACGGATACATATGAAAAGCAAGACAAAAAGGAATACTGGGGAGTTATACGTCACAGCAACTGGTAAAATAATTCCTCCAAAAACATTTCGCAATGTAGACTGCAGGTGTGCACGTAAATGTTTCAAAAAAATTTCAGAGGATGACGGGAAGACGTTATTTGACCATTTCTGGGCTATGAGTGATATTAATCACCAAAATAGTTATCTGAATGGTTTATGCACGTATTATTCACTTAACCGCCGACGACCAAGAGATGGCTTTGGTTCTCAGAAAAGCTCTATTTATAAATATCGATTACATGTGAACGGAAACTGTGCAATAGTATGCAAGAAGTTTTTCTGGAATACTTTTGACATTTTTAATGGATAACTCTCTAGGCTTTTAACAAAAAGTAAGGAAGACGGTGCACCTCACCTTCATGGAAAGGACAAACATCAGAACAAATTCTCTGTACCAGAAGGTCTGATCAATGATGACAAGGAACACATCAAAAGCTTTCCAGTTTCAGAGAGCCATTATTCAAGGAAGGATAATCTCCACGAAAGGTTTTTAAATCTTAAGCTGTGTGTGGCCAAAATGTACGAGTTGTAAAAAGATAAATGCATATAATCTATCGAAAAATCTTTAACAAAGACTTCAGCCTATCATTTCGACCACCACATAAAGACACTTTCTCTTTTTCTGACGAATTGAGCTTTGAAATGGACGCTGCTACCAATGCAGAAGAAAAAAAAAGTTCAAATGTGTGTGAAATCTTATGGGACTTAACTGTTAAGGTCATCAGTACCTAAGCTTACACACTACTTAACCTAAAGTATTCTAAGGACAAACACACACACCCATGCCCGAGCGAGGACTCGAACCTCCGCCGGGACCAGCCGCAGAAGAAAAAAGAAAGCTTCAAACTGAAAAGGAACTTCACCTTAGGAGGGCTGAAGCTGCAAGAACAGCAATGGCTACAGACACAGCATGTAGTAAAGAGTCAGATTCCCAGATGTTCGTGTTTATCTTTGACCTGAAAAAAGCACTTGCATTTACTGAACTGACAACATAGATATCGAACTAGAAAAGAAAGATGTATGTGTATAATTTTTGATGCCACAATTTAAGTGATGGCAAAATCCATATGTATTTTTGGGATGAAAGATCTGGATCAAGGGGTTCACAGGAAATTGGAATGTGTTTATTGAAACATATTGAAAAGTGTGTCACTTCTCAAAAACAGGTAGTTGCGTACAGTGACACGTGTGATGGGCAAAACAAGATCATAAACATTGCCCTAATGCTAATGAAAGTGACACAATCTCCTCAACTTCATGTCAACATTATTGATTTAAAATCCTGCTCCCAGGTCACTCATAACTGCCAAATGACAGGGATTTTGCCCAGACAGAAAAACAAATAAGAAAGAGTTTCTGTTTTCCCCAGATGATATTTTTGAAACAACTAGGAAAATTGGCAGAAAAAATAAATTTGTATGCACAGAAATGGAGCATTCTGACTTTTTAGCACTGAAACAGTTACAAAATGCTGTGGTAAGAAGGAAGCAAAATGAGGAGTATGTTCAATGTAAATGGGTGAAAATAAAATGGTTATGCGATTGCAGACTTTCTCGGAGTATTTCAGCTATGAAATCTTCACGGGTTATCAGGCAAGTGGCGTCGTCATCTAGTCGCAACGTTTCAATGGGCTGTGTATCCATCATCTTCAGGCGAAGTGTCGGGATGCTGCTGCTGCTCACATCTGTTACTTTCCCCTCTTTGGGGAAGTGTGTGTGGGGGAGTTTGTAGCCTTTCGGCTTTTACTCCCCTGTGAACGTGTGTGTGTGATTTTTCTACAGTTTTTTGGTGTCTGTGACTTGTGATGTTTGTTGTGAGTGAGTCTAGTACTTGCCTGAGGTAGGCGAAAAGATTGGTGTTATATGGGAAGGAACTGGATTAGGGATTGGGTATTGGGATTTTCTCTTCGACTTAATCGTCGAAGATCGTCATAGGGCGCTTATGCTTATCGCGGGACATGTCGTACCGACCTAGGGAGTGGATGAGCGCGTTTCCGGATCTGGAAGAACCCTCATAGAAGGCCCTTGCCAGATCCTGGAAACGCTCTCTCCGGAGTGGGATTTCGGCTGCGGCGTGCAAGTCGTCTGTGGGGAATCCAAGAGGTAGACGCAGTGCCCTTCTGAGGGCGCGGTTCTGCAGCCTCTGGAGTTTGTCCAGGTGCTGCTTTGCCGCGTATCCCCAGACAGGGCACGCATACTCCATTACTGGCCGGATCAGGGTCTGGTAAACATTTACTGCTACTGGGCAGGGAAGGGAGCTGTTTGTGTTCAGGATAGGGTATAGGATGGACATTCTGGCGCAGACCTTCCTGTGGACCTCATCTATGTGGGGTTTCCACGTAAGACGAGAGTCCAAGGTTACGCCAAGGTACTTGGCGGTTCTGCGCCAGGGGAGTTGGGTTCCATTTAGGTGGAGGTGGAGGGGGGGATGTTGAGGAGGTTTGCGCCTTCCGAGCCTGCGGGTAATCAGCATTGCCTGCGTCTTCTCGGAGTTGATCGTGATGCGCCAGCGACGGGCCCAAGTTTCTGTGTCATCTAAAACCTTTTGTAGCCTACGGATGACCAGGTCCTTGTTCGCATTTATCGTGTAGAAGGCTGTATCGTCAGCGTACTGTGAAGTGTGCACCAGGGGGGCCGTTGGGGTGTCCGCAGTGTACAAACTGTACAATACGGGCCCCAGGACCGATCCCTGTGGCACTCCGGCACGAATACCCCTTCTGGTGGAGGTGGCAGTTTCTACTTTGACGGAGAAAGTCCTATTCGTGAGATAGCTCTTAATGAGCTGAACTATGCTCCCGGGAAACCCTTGCGTGTACAACTTGTAGAGTAGCCCTCTATGCCATACTGAATCAAAGGCTTTGGCTACGTCTAGTAGCACTATCCCGCAGTAGCCTCTGTGGTTGAAGCCCTCAGTGGCTGCTTCAACCATTCTCATGACCTGTTGTGGGGCAGAGTGGTTCTGCCGGAACACAAATTGGAAATCCGGCAGAATTTGCTCTCTGGTAATATGTTCTTGTATGGGTCTTAGCAGGAGGCGCTCATAGATCTTGCTGAGAGTTGGCAAGAGGCTAATCGGCCTGTAGTGCTGCGGGAATAGAGGGTCTTTCCCTGTCGCACGCCTTTGTAGCCGCTGGACCGCTATCAGATTCCGGCCACCGACCAATCTGATAGCGGTCCATTGGCTACATAGGCGCGCGACAGACAGCATCCCGACACTTCGTCTGAAGATGATGGATACACAATCCATTGAAACGTTGCGACTAGAAAACGACGCCACTCGGCTGATAACCCGTGAAGATGTCATAGCTGAAATACGCCGAGAAAGTCTGCAATCGCATAACCATTTTATTTTCACCCAATTACTAAGAAAGAAAAGCTTAAAGTTCCCGAAGTAACTAAAACCTGTCATTGCGTTACGCACACACTAGTGTATAATTAATTCTCTGGACTGTGAAACTGAGCTTGATGAGTCTCGTCCAGCGATTCCATAATTTCAGAAAAACTTAAACTTAGAAAAACAAAGGCCGGCGCAATTCCGCATAATGTTTTAGGTACAGTGTCTATGCAAGAAACAACAGCGGTCCTTCAAAGTGGCATATTTTACAGTGGTGCTGCAAATGCTTCTACCACAGCACAACTAAGTATTTCCATTGCTGGTAAGTTTTATAGTCCGAAGACAAATTTAAATACAGGTGTGCTTGACTTTTAAGAAGACGCAGATGAAACTGCATTAGCCATTTCAAATTTCTTATCAGTTTTTGTGTAGACAAAGCAATTGTTAATTACGGATGCCACAATTTCGATTTTCAGATGCTGTGTAATGAAAACAACAATATTATTCATTGAAAACAATAATATTATTCCAGTGGGATTTCCAGCACTATTTTACACAAAAGCGTATAAATTGATATGGAGAATTTTATTCTTAAGCTGCATAGTCATTTTTCTTATTATGCAGAAAGAGAAAAAGCTTTAAAATGAAATACATGAGTCTGTAGTGCATACATTAAAGCCTTACGAAATATCTAAGAAATACTTTATGTCTCTAGGAGAAGACAAGTGTGCTTTTGTACTCCGGAACTTCTTTAATAGTCAGCAAATAGAACCTTATCTCGCTTTCTTCAAAAACACACTGGAAGTCCAACGTGATGATATACTGAGCCTTGAAAATGTAACACTACAGTATTTACGAAAACTGTGATATAGCGGTCGGCGTCACTAACAAATTAAAGCAAACGACTGAAAATAAATTTTTGGGTCTCACTTGCAGAAATTTAATAACAATGTTACCTACTGAAATTGCCTCAGTAATAAAAACATGTTTCTGCTCCTGGTGCAAAAATGCTGTAAGGTATATACAGGGTGTGGGGGGAGGAAAGGTCAATATTTTAAACAGTGATAGTATAAGTAACTCTGAACAAAAAATGTTATACGAACATGGGTCCGCAAATGCTTCGTTAGGGAGGTATGGGTATAGAAACGAACTTTAATCCTGTAAAACTGATGTGCACAACGTGAAAGTATACGCAATACAACCCGACCGTAACGTGATTTTCTTGCAAACAATGCACGGGTACATGCCATGTTTACGCTATGCAACCTACCATGTATTATGGTCATGTGACGCACGTAGTACGTAATACAATCAGCTTGCGCAGTTGTGCTGTGTAAGCCGCATTTTGTAGTGTGCCGGCGACGGATCGGTTAGCTGTGTAGTGTATGCTGTTAACTGTGTTCGTACAAGCGCTGCTAACAATGCCACACGTCTACAGTAATGAGGAATACGCAGATATGGTGTATGTTTATGGTTTCTGCGACGGTAGTGCTACCGCTGCAAGAGACGAATACCACAGGCGGCTTCCGACTCGACGATTACCTGATTGCAGGGTGTTTACCACAGTGTTTATCGCTTTGCGTGCAACAGGCTCTCTTCCAAGTAGACATTTTTCGCCCGAGCGTGTACGTCAAAAAAACTTTGCAAGAACAGTAAGAAATTATGACAAGTGTTGCGTGAATTCCCAGAGCGAGCATGCGAAGAATGTCCCTGCGTATGAATGTCCCACAGACACGGTTATGGGAAACATTACATGCGGAAAACCTGTATCCGTTTCATATGAAATGTGTCCTAAATCTCCTCATTGGCGACAATGCCCAACGACTTCAATTCTGTCACTGGGTAACTGAGAATAGTCAGTTGCTTCCATACATACTATTCACTGACGAAGCCCAATTTTCACGACATGGAATAAACAACACACCAAATAATCATCGATGATCACGGGAAAATATACACGCTTCAGTGAATAGCAAATTCCATTTCTCATAAACGTTTGGTGCGGCGTGATTGGTAACCTTTTGATAGTTCCATTTATTATCAATCAGCGATTGACAGGAGAGAAGTAACTGCATTTTTTGGAAAATTCATTTGTGGAACTATTGCAAGACGTTCCTTTAGTCAAGCGAACTGGAATGTACTTTCAACATGAAGGGGCCCCTCCACATGTTACCTTAGGTGTGAGGGACCATCTCAACCGCACCTACCCTAATCGCTGGACTGGCCGTGGCGGTGCTATCAACTGGCCTCCAAGATCACCTTACACCATTAGGTTTATGGGGTTGGATGAAATCAGAGATGCACAAAGTGAAGGTAATACAGGAGATGAACTGCTTCGTCGCATCATGGACGTTGCTGAATTGATTAGGAACCAACCACAGGCAAGTGAACAAACAACACAACATGTTATCGCTAGAGCGCAAAAGTGCATTGATGTTCATGATGGGATATTCGTGCCTGTTCTGTGAACTGTACGACATCTGTACGATAAGTGTTAAAGCCGTTTGTAAATGACGTGGGACGTCTTTTTCAACTGAATACATGTAACATGTATGTTGTAATGCATTACGTACTAAATGCAAAGTAAATAAACATTATATAAAAATGTGTAACATAACCGTACTTCTCTGCAACATTGTTTTCAAGAAAATTATGTTACAGTCCAGTTGTATTGCGTATAAGTTCACGTTGTGCATATCAATTTTGCAGAATTAAAGTTTCTTTCAATACCCACACTTCCCTATCGAAACATTTGCGGCCTTATGTTCATGTAACATTTTTTGTTCAGAATTTCTTATACTTACACTGTGTAAAATATTGACGAGTTTAATGACAACGAATTAAAATTGTTTCAGCCTCTTTCTCTACATGATGATCCTTTAACTTACTACGAATTGTTAATATTATTGAAAAGCATACAGGTGACAACTATTGAGCTATTCGAAATAAAATCATCATAACTTCTGATCGGTTCGCGTTAGGACGTTCAAACTGCATGGCTGGCGCCGTGGCATGATGGAATTAGCGCACGCGCAAGCGCTTTGTTGTTTTCGTCCATCTGCACGCGAAAACGTCACGGTACAGCGTGCCTGAGCGTATATCGCTTGTGGAGGTCTACTATGCGAGCAATAACAGCCCAATTCAATGAGAGTTTGCGACCGAGTTCAAACTGAAGACAACCGGCCCAAGTGTGCCAACAATCGCCGGCCGGTGTGGCCGAACGGTTGTAGGCGATTCAGTCTGGAACCGCGTGACCGCTACGGTCGCAGGTTCGACTCCTGCCTCGGGCATGGATGTGTGTGATGTCCTTAGGTTAATTAGGTTTAAGTAGTTCTAAGTTCTAGGGGACTGATGACCTCAGATGTTAAGTCCCATAGTGCTCAGAGCCATTTTTTTGTGCCAACAATCAAGAATTTGATCTGCAAGTTTGAGAGAACGGGTAGTGTTCGTGATGATGGTGTTGGCAAAGTCGGTCGTCCAAGATGGGTGAAAACGCCTGAAAACATCGCAACACACACGCTGTGTTTCAAACCAGCCACAGGAAATCGATCAGGCGAGCTGCACAACAGGTGGGAATCAACCGGGAGACTCTGCGACAGATTGTTGCTGAAGACCTGCACCACTTTCCATACAAAATTCAAACCCATCAGCCATTAAGTCTCAGGACCTTGGAACAGCGGTTGCGTTTCGGCAACACTATCGTCCACAGAGCTGACGAACAGGACTTCGATGTAATATGGTTTGATTTAGCGACGAAGCCCACTCTCATTTTTATGGGTTCGTCAATAAGCAAAATAGGCGCATTTTGGGGACTGAGACTCAGCATTTCGCAATCGAGAAGTCTCTTCACTCTCAACAAGTGACTGTGTGGTGTGCAGTGTCCAGTCACGAAATAGTCGGTGCAATATTCCTTGATGACACGGTGACTAGCGAACAGTGCGTGAAGGTTTTGGAAGATGATTTCATCCCTATTATCCAAAGTGACTCTGATTTCGAAGGAGGACAATGGTTGATGTCGTGGAGGAGCACTTTAGGGGGCCGCATTCTAGCTCTAGTCTACGCAGAGGCCGCCAGCGTGGGCCTCGATTGGTCGCATTATTCTCCGGATCTGAACATATACGACTCCTTTTTTGTGGAGCTGTATTAAAGACAAGGCGTACGGCAATAACTCCAAAACCATCGCTGAGCTGAAAACTGTTATTCAGGAGGTCATTGACACCATCGATTCTCCGACACCTCAACGGGTCACGCAGAATTTCGCTATTCGTCAGCGCCACATCGTCGCCAATGGCAGGCATATTAAACTTGTCATAACCTAGAGGATATCAAATTAAATACCTTTCGGCCGTCAATTTTCAACCTTATTTTATTTGGCAACCATTTTCAGCGTTTTGCTAAGCTATCTTCAAGCCTCTGGCCGACATGTAGGAAGAATCTACGTCGACTGTGTAAAAAACAGGGCCAGGAATACTGGTATTAGTAGATATCTACTTGCTGCTTACTACTTTGATTGTAGCAAACAGATATCTACTAATGCCAGTATTGCTGGCCCTGTTTTGAACACAGCCGCGGTAGATTCTTCCTACACGTCGGCCACGGGCCTGAAGATGGCGTAGTAAAATGCCGAAACTGGTTGCCAAATAAAATAAGGTTGAAAATTGACGGCTGAAAGGTATTTAATTTGATATGCTCTATCGAACAGCCGAGTTCCGCAACCATTTCTAAAATGATGGACATACAGAAACTTATAACCTAAATCCGAATATATGTAGTTACGTTTATATGTTGAATAAATTGTTTGCACGTCGTAGTTTGTAACTAATCTAGGTGTCTTTTCATATAGTTCAATGATTATCACCCTGTACTATTGACACACGTTTTCAAATGGACGATCTTTATAAGGAAGTTCCTGATGTAAAAGAAGTACTGAATGCCAAGAGTACAGAAGAACTTAGCAACACCACAAAAATGGCACACTTTACTTGAAAACTATAATCTTTCGAATTTGCTGAAGCCTTTTTTTCCTTTTCTTTCATGGCATTCACACCTGTTTCAAATGCAGCAACAGAAAAAACTTTTTTCTGTCTGAGAAATGAATTTGATTATCTCTTGAACACATAAAAGCAGATATACAAATAAAGGCCAACTTTAAAATGTCATGCACAAAACAAAGCGCTGCTTAAAGCTGTAAAATCTATTTCAGAATATAATTTTAATAAAAAATTATTATTCCATAACCATGCGTTGTAGATTTTAGTAAGACAAATGTAATAATACATACTGATTATAAGACGATCATTCAAATGGCTCTGAGCACTATGGGTCTCAACTGCTGAGGTCATTAGTCCCCTAGAACTTAGAACTAGTTAAACCTAACTAACCTAAGGACATCACAAACATCCATGCCCGAGGCAGGATTCGAACCTGCGACCGTAGCGGTCTTGCGGTTCCAGACTGCAGCGCCTTTAACCGCACGGCCACTTCGGCCGGCTATCATTCAAATCACTTAATTTATGAATACATATACGTATGTTGTGATTTGACATCTTAACCTTCGAGCGGGCGCGCTGTTGTAAAAAGTACAACAGATGATTTTTTTATGTTTAATCAACGCCTTAACCTTGAGCTATTGCGCCATTGATGCCATGTACTCCATCGTTGATGTTTTCTCGACAATGTTAAAGTGGCTTCATTTCATTTGGTTAGCTTTCTCAGTTTGTTTTTAGAACTATAAACAACGACATGACGAATGTTGCAAAAAGTACAATGCGCGCCTGCTGGTGTGTCAGTTGCAAGCTTTGTGCGAGCTCTCAGTCCATAGGAAAGTGTACCAAAAAGTTAACTACACTTGCTCGTTGTTTGTTTAGTTTTTAGAGACGCACATTAAACGTTACTTTGGCTACACTGACATCTGAATATATTTATTAATTTCATTTCTTTGATGTTTTTTTCCCCCAATTCAAAGGGTGTATCAGACGAAGAAATTCGCAAACTGCTCGAAGAAGGTGATGATAAAGTCTACCCAGACTTTTCAGACTTGGAGGAAAGTAAAGCAGATTTGAGTATGAAAACATTGAATGGGACCACGGCAGTGATTCTGAACTTGAAGGTGAGGTTAGTGATGATCCCGAAGAGACAGAGGATGTACGAGGATTCTTTATTGAAAAGACAAAGTTTCACGTTGGTGTAAAAGCGAGTATGCTAAAACATCAAAAACCAACAGAAAAAAACATTGTGCAAATTCCACCAGATCCGAAGAGAAAGGTGATGGGTATAAATGATGAAGTTAGTGCTTTTTTGAAAGCCATTGACCTTGACTTTATTCATGAAATGGTAAACTGTACGAATACCTATATAAATTATCAACGAGACACACATCAATTCTCACGCAAAAGAGGTAATAAAGTGACAAAATAATGGCTGTGTTAGGGAATTTTTTTCCATACTGGAACTCTGGGCAGCAGACGGAACAGGAAAGCTACTGCTTAGGACTGCAGTAAGCTACAATAGGTTTCTGTTTTTTTCTAACTGCTGTATGCTCCTGTATGACAGGAGAAAATCTGATAAGTTGGTTGCAATGAATTCACCCCTACGGAGACTGCTGTAGATGGATTCAGTAAATACCCAGCAAACCAGCTAAATATGGGACAAAAATGTTTGCGCTATGTGATGGAAAAACATTTTATTGGCGTAATCTGGAGGTTTATTGCGGCATGCAACCAAAGGACAATATCGGGTATCTGATGCTCCTAGGACATAGTGAAAAGACATGTGGTGCCTATGGAAAACTCTAACAGGAACCTTACAACTGACAATTGGTACACAAGCTAATTACAGGGTGTTTATAAATGAATATCGGGCTTTTAACTCTTTATAATATTTATTACATGAAACTTACAGTTATAAACGATATGTCAAATGAAAGAGCAACTCAAACAGTTTCACCAAGAACCTTATAAATGATCAATGTGAGCATTGCCATAGCGAAGTACGCGATTGGTTGAACTTCACTGTACCCAAACGCTGGATAGCCCGCAAGGGGCCCAATGACAGGGCTTGCTTTGCATGGCCTGCACGTTTTCCCGACCTAACGCCATGCGATTTTTTCCTTTCGGGCTTCATCAATGGTCGTGTGTACGTGCCTCCGCTACCAGCAGACCTCCCTGAATTAAGAAACCGGATTGAAGCAGCTGTTGCTACAATCACTAAAGACACACTTATCAGCGTCTAGGAAGAATTCGGCTATAGACTTGATGTGAGCTGTGTGACAAATGGTGCACAGAATGAACATTTATAAGCTTCGTGGTAAAATTGTTTGAGTTGCTTTTTCATTTGACATTTCATTTATAACTGTTAAGTTTAATACAGTAAATATTATAAAGCATTAAAACCCCGATATTCATTTATAAACACCTTGTACTTTTTGAATATATGCTTGAGAAGACTAACACTAGCATTGGTACAATGAAAAACAGACCCCAAATTCCAGAATTTTTCCCTTACAAAACAAAATAAACTGGAAGTGCAATGTTTGGATTTCACTAGGATAAGACCTCAGTTTCATTTGTTACTTGTAAAAACTGTGCTATCATACTTTTGTCTGCTGTGCATGATATGGCGACAGTGGATGAAGAAACACACAAACCTGAAATAATCATTGAGTACAACATGACAAATGGTGGAGCGGACGTCGTAGCTAAAATTGTGCCTGATACCCCATTTCAAGAATTACAAGGTGATGGACATTAGATACTTTTTCATTTTTCTGAATATTACGGGAATTAATTCGCAAAAAAGTTGTCTGTGAAAGGTGTAATGAAAGTGGACATATGTCAGAAAAAACTGGCTAAATTATTATTTAAAGAACTAAATGAGCAAAAGCTTTTGTTATAAATGTTGAAGATAGCGAATATGAACTGCATTCTTCAATAAATGGCCGGCCGGTGTGGCCGTGCGGTTCTAAGCGCTTCAGTTTAGAACCGCGTGACCGCTACGGTCGCAGGTTCGAATCCTGCCTCGGGCATGGACGTGTGTGATGTCCTTAGGTTAGTTAGGTTTAAGTAGTTCTAAGGGACTGATGACCTCAGAAGTTAAGTCTCATAGTGCTCAGAGCCATTTTCTTCAATAAATACAATAGTTTGTTTAAGAAACGTTTGTTTTTACTGACAAATGACCATGTTGTAAATTTTACAACGCGCGCCTGCTCGTGTGGCAACAGTAGGCGCGCCTGCCGGAATGTTAAAAACCATACTAGCAATGTAGAAAAAATTATGATGATTTTTTTTTACATGTTTAGTCTCTTAGGATGACATTGAGGAGCAAATCTCCAAGGACATGGAACGTGTCAGTACATGAAATTACAACATAAAAGTAATAACAGATAAAATGAAATATTTATGTACCCAATAAATAACAAGCCATAAATTAATTTAAACGAAATCAACAAAATAACACAGGAATCAGCCAAATTTTTCAAGGAAATCCTCGCCAGAGTAGAAGGAATGACCTATGAGGAAACTCTTCAGCTTCGATTTGAAAGCGCGTGGATTACATTACCCCAAAATATAATACCATCTGTCATAAGCGAATGAAAATAAGCAGAGTAGACTACTTTTCGTATCGAACTATCACTTTCTTCAGTCCCGTTCGAATAGTAAAAATGGCGCCATTAAGTCTTTGAACAAGATCCTGAACATGTACTTTCCACGACACCCTACCTGAACACCAAGAAATTTGAACTGTTTTACTAATCATATGCCCATTCCGTGAAATTAAAACGTCGGGTTTTGTTCAATTGTGTGTTAGAAAATGTTGTTGCGTTTGATGACTTATTCTTTACTTAAAAGTAAAGTGTATTTGTAAAAGTATTTAAAATTAGATAAGTAGCACTTTTGTCTTGAAAAAAGTATGTCAACTTTCATTAGTAAACATGTACTACCAGTTTTACTACCGTAATTAAATTGTCACTGGTTAATGACAAAAAGAAATACCATAGCTGCTGATTTATAACAACTATATTTATTTTAGTTCTCCCGATTTGAGAAGATAGTTCCCGATTCTCGTAACGCACTACCTAGAAAATTAATATATTCGACCTGATAACACTAGTTACAGAAAACGTTGTATATCATAGTGTAATTTATTGTAGGAATTATGAGAGCGTACGTTCCTACCAGAATCAAAGAATATATTGCTACCTCGCGAAAAGACCATGAAGGTAAAGTTAGAGAAGTTCGAGCGCACACGGAATGTTGCCAACAATCGTCCTTCCCAGGGAGTGTTCACGAATGGAACAGGAAAGAGGGAGAAATAACAGTAGCACACAAATTATCCTCCGCCACACGCCGTAAGGTGGTTTGCGAACTATAAATGTAGATGTAGATCGCGTGCATCGCAAAAAATCGTGTGCATGAGTGTATTTTGAGGATTGCATTAGCCTAACGAGAAGGATTCAGAGCCGGCCTTAGGCATGTGCAAACGGTGCAACCGTACAGCGTCCCCCACTTCTGGAGCCCCGCGGAAAACTTTCGACGGTAATTTGAAAACAGTCAGCCGTAATTTTGTTATTACAGATAATTTGAAAAAATAAAGTAAGGTGTTTCTGAAACTACTTTCAATGTAATGTAATACACTTACATATCCACTGTGACATGACTGTGGGCACTGGAGTACGTCCTTGAAATTTATGTTTGCGTAGGAGTCGAGGGAACCAGGGGCTATGATACTGATGAGCTATAGTTATCTGTCAGCATATGATTATTGCTCATGTGTAAATTAAGAGGTAAGCGATTCATTGTTTCTCAGCGCCTCTCCGTGTCCGCACCCGGCGGCTGAGATGCCGGCACGGTAGCTCAGCGTGCTCGGTCAGAGTCTGTAATAAAGAACTGAGTGGACGGATCAACGAACAACCTGAACAGATGTCATCGGACGTCCGTCACGAACAAATTCAACGAACAACATAGAACAAAATGAGATCAAGAAAAAAAAAGTGGTCAGCGCGACACACACTGTCAATCCTAAGGGCCCGGGTTCGATCTCCGGCTGGTTCGGAGATTTTCTCCGCTCAGGGACTGGGTGTTGTGTTGTTCTAATCATCATCATTTCATCCCCATCGTCGCGCCAAGTCGCCGAAGTGGCGTCGAACCAAAAGACTTGCACCCGGCGAACGGTCTACCTGACGGGAGGCCCTACTCACACGACATTTACATTTTTAGCGCCCTTTCAGCTCATTGTTGTGGCTAACAATCAAGCATTACATTCTTCCGTCAGCAGGGGTTTCCCACATAATGATTCGTTCATTGTCGTCAGTTTCAACGCACGGTACTTTTCCAGTTCACGCCGAGGGAAATGTCTCCTGAGAGAGACGGATTTATAAACGACGATTCAGGTGCTCAAAATATCAGGAAAAAGCTACAAGATGAAGTTTTTGAACCCACAAAGAGGGGCTTTCGAAAAGTTTGTTCGACCAATAACTTCAGACAATGAGACTAAAATATGGTTAAAGGACGAAAGGCATTAACAGTAGCCTCTCATTTTGTGATGCTTCAGATACAAGTGAACATAGCTCCATGATAAAATGAAATTGTACATTAAGGCCAGACTAAAATCGTAAATTTTGAGTATCATTTAAATGAGAACAGAAGAAACTTTTCAGCTCATTTCTACGTAAGATCTTTACCAAATGAAGAAAAAAGGGGTCGTAAATGGCTTCTGTATTCAAAATCTACCGACAAAGTTTTTAGTTTTTGGATCTCCTCCAAACAAGCTGTTAAGTGGTGGACTGTGTGGTGTTCATTTAAGAAATCGGCTTCAAGAGCATGAACAATCATTTAATCACATAAAAGGTACAAAAAATGGACGGAATGTCAAACAAGAAAGTGGTATCTTTGAAAAATATTCAAAATGAACTCATAAATTTGCTTGCCAACAAAGTGAAAAACAGCATTGTTAATTTTGTAAAAGAAAGTAAATATTTTTCTGTCATACTTGATTATACTCCTGATACAAGCCACAATGAACAAATAACATTGACTGATTGGTTTGCAAATTTTTCAGAAGACGCAGTGACTGTAGAAGAACACTTCCTAGATTTTCTGAAAGTCACTTCAACAACAGGAGAGAGTTTGACTGAAAGCGTTTTGTCGAAACTTGATCAACTAGGACTCGATATTCATGACTGCAGAGTCTAGTGTTACCATAATGGCGCAAATATGATTATCAAAATGGCGTTCACGTCAGAATCCTAACGTGCAATCCAAGAGCATTTTATATGCCACGTGCCAGCCACAGTCTTAATCTTGTGTTATCAAATGGGGCAAAATTTGCAGCAACAGAACTCACTTTTTTTTGGTGTAATTCAAAGAATGTACATTGTTTTAAATGCAACCACTCAGAGATGGGAAATCTTACTGAACAGAGTACCATCTTTAACAGTGAAGAAGTTTTCAGATACTCGAGGGGAAGAAGGGTGTAGAGTGTCGAAGCTATAAGGTACCAGACAAGAGGTTGCCCTTCTTGAGGTAAGCAACAGCACTGTTGAATCGAAAACAAAGAGCGAAGCACGCTCACTTGCTGTGAACGAATTAGAAAGCGTCGTTACTGTAGGCGTTGTCATATGGTATGACATCTTCGCTATTAACGCAGCAAGTAAGGCACTTCAAGCAAAAAACATGGACGTGAATGTTGTAATTAAGCCCCTCGAAAGCCTAGTGAATTTTATTGGGAACTTCCTGAAGGAGGTTTTGTTAATGGGCAGATAACAGTAGAATTCGCAAGAAGGCGAAGCAATTTGATTACGAAAGGACGACATGGTTTGCAGAGATCAACCTTCAAAGGAGAAATACAATACCGTTTTTTTCTACACTGTCGCTGACACACTGTTAAAAATTTGAAAGGTTTATCCAACTGGCTAAGTATTCCGAAATATTCGGCTTTTTGTTTTCTCCAGAACGTTTAAAATACACACAGGACGAAGAACTGAAAATGCTATGTTAAAACCTTGAGAAAGAGCTAAATGTGAACACAAATGGTGAATGTTCAAAATACACAGACAGAAATTAAAGTGTTCAGAGGAATGGTGCCCCGAGACGTGGAAACACCTATGTTCATACTGAAACACTTGAATGACATTGGAAACACATTTCCCAGTATTTTAGAGTTTGTCAAACCGTGCCAGTGTCTGTCGCCTCCGCTGAAAAGAACTTTCCACATTTGAAGCTTATCAAGAATTCTTTCAGTAGCAGAATTTCCCAAGAACGCATGTCTTCTCTTACTGAGCTGTCAGTGGAACACGACGTGGCTTCAAAACTAAATTTTGAAGATACTGTTGATGAATTTGCTCGTCAAAAAGCAAAAGATGTTTTGTGTAAAGTGCGTAAGGCAATAACCCTTAATCTTTATAAGCTACAACTCAATAATATCTTGTAAATTTAGAGCACAGTCGAATGAAGAAAGCATTTAAGTGTATATCCTGAACAATACTTGTGAACCTTATTTGATTTTGAATTCATTAAATTGGAAGAATTCCCATAGCTAAGTTAGTTTTTAATATTAACATTTTAGTAATTACCATACCTATTAAGATTCCTTCTCCGATTAATTATTTTCCTATAACAACAGCAGGTCTGCTGTAGTAAGTCTTTTGATACGTAGGTAATATTTCAATGACGAAAGTTAGAATTCTTTTGAACGTGACGAAGGTGTGTGGCCCGTGTTGGAAGATTGGAAGAGGAGGAGAGGCGAGGGGGGGGGGGGGGGGGGGGGCATGTGGGAGAGACCCGCGCGGACGTTTTGCACACATCTCCGTGCCGGCTAAGGTCGGCTCTGGAATGATTGTTACAGGGCTCTCTATATGAGACTTACTGTCGCTCAAAGTTCGCCTCTGATGTCCAGAAACACCCTGTAGTTACCTTACTCTCTTCCATCCGATGATATATTTAAAACTGTAGTTTCAGCCCTGTATTGTC
Organism: Schistocerca americana; assembly: GCF_021461395.2. Classification (NCBI taxonomy): domain Eukaryota; kingdom Metazoa; phylum Arthropoda; class Insecta; order Orthoptera; family Acrididae; genus Schistocerca; species Schistocerca americana. The sequence continues at coordinate 282,757,359 of NC_060123.1, read as the reverse complement.
TTAGTATGGCAGTCCAGTACCGCACTATTTTCGAGAACAGTTCCACTGTAAACATTGATACCTGTTGTGAAGCAGTGATAAACTGTCGAAAACGGTTTTAGAAAATCACTTCACCACGATGTCTAACGTCCCAACAAAAAAAGTAAACAATTATGTATCCTTCTACTTTTCGAAACATTAGTTATAGTCATTCTGAGCTTGTTCGCCAGCAACGCAGTTCTAAACAAGATCCGTGGCAGAGTCGTAACACTGCTGCGAAATGCAGTAGGTTACGACAAACTATTGGTGAAAAGCCTAACCGCTGAGTTACATGTTCCATAGATCATTTGAACGATTCTTTAAATGAAATGATGCGAAACGACTCAGTTTGCAGCAGTGGTTGCCAACCTGGGAGTAATTAAATTTTTGAGAGTTAGAAGGCAAAATGGTTCGATTGTGCCCGTCACGAAATAATTTTTGAAGGATAATGATAATTAGCATAAGTACTGTAAGAGACGAATGCTTATTGCATAAAACAAATATTTATTTTCTTGTCAGATATTATCACTGGAGCGCGTCTTCACGTATCAACGGTAGGTACAGTGGATCTATAACAATATATGTGGGACTCGTATCAAAAGCTAAAGATGTGAAAATTTCTTCTGCAAATTGTAGATAATTTTTGCAATGGACCAGAAATTGATTCAGTTCTCACATCAGAACAGATGAACGAACTAACTGACAGCGCAAAACAACAGTAAAAATAATGCTTACCGTAGTTATTATTAATAATTATTACTAAACATCAGGAGACAGAAATCTACCCGTTTCTGCTAGTTCAGAAGGAATCAAGTAATTTACAAAATGTAGCTTTAGTGCACGGTTTTTACACTTGGCTGACTTAAAATTGGTGTGCAAGGTGCGAGTGAAGTAATTGTTGCTATGGACAAGAGTGGTGCAAAGTCTTCCTTAACAAGAAGTTGTAGTAGCACTCACAATGTACCGAAAATTGGTTATTCATTCATTCTCTCTCTCTCTCTCTCTCTCTCTCTCACACACACACACACACACACACACACAGACAGTGCCAACACTTGGAAAAGGAACTTTATGTGTACGACAATACCGTTAACATTAATGAACATACCTTTTAGTCCTGCTCATGATGCTAGTACACTTTCACTACACTGAAAAACTTGAGTGTTTCTTTTCTACCAGTTTTTAACTAAAAAAGTCGCCCAAGATATAGGAGGAGCTGTCTAAGGGAGATGATTTCATATTAAATTTGAAATTTACTTTGCTATCTGTTAGACATTTAATGTTATTGCGCGAATAATCAAACATTTTTGTTGCTGCATACTGAAATCATTTCTGAGCTACTGGCAGCTTCAGTAATGGGTAATGAAGGCCATTTTTTCCCTCTAGTATTGTACGAATTGACATCATTATCCTTAAACTATGATGATTATTTATGACGAACGTCATTGGCGAATGTACATATTTTGATAGTGCAGTTAAAATATTGAACACTTTGCAGAGGTACTTACATTATGACTGCACCTGAACACCACATATTATTCTTACTCTCGCTTTTGTGCAATCAACACTTACAACAGAAATTTATTTCATAAGACATTATTGAGTGGAAATGTGCAAAATATGTCAGTAATTGATTCATTGGTAACTAAGGCTAGCAATTACGAGTATATGAAGAGGAAACATAGATGAGCTTAACTCTTTGAGCAGCTGAATAATATGTTCATTCCAGTTCAAGTTTTGACGAATATGTGCGCCCAAAATTTTGGAGGAATCTATCTTTTCTACCGACTCCTGTTCAGGTGCTATATCAGTTGTTAGTATGACTGTTGTACAGACTGCGTAACTGCGTATTTCTCAAAATTTAGAGATAGTCCATTTTCAGATAACCATTTAATAACTCTTTGAAAACATCGTTAACAATCTCTCCTGTTGTTTTCTGTCTACTTGGATTTATTATAATACACAAAAAACCAGTTCTGGTTGACAAAAGCTTAAGTGGAAGGTGAATTACATATAAAAGGAATAGGGTGGGCCTAAAACTGAACCCTGTGGGACACCCTTTGTGATTTCTACCCAGGCTCTAAAATTTCTCTCCTTCCGACATTGTCTGAATTATTCAGCACGAGTTTTTGCATTGTGTTTCTTAAGAATGATTCAAACCAGTTGTGTTAAAATCCACTAATTCCTTAAAACTTAATTCTTTATTAGAGTAACATATCTATACAATCAAACACCTTAGAAAGCAAACAAAAAATGTCAACTGGCGATATTTTATTATTAAAGGCATGTGACATTTAGTAAGTGACCCTTCTGGAATTCAAACTGTGATGCGCTAAGTAAATTGCTTCTACATAAATGTGAGACTACAGTACATTTGTTTTTCGAGTACTTCTGGGAAAAAAAGTCAGTAAGGAAAGTGGATGGTAATTATTAACGTCTTTCTTGTTGGTTTTCTTATAACTAAAACGAGCAAATGCGGAACAATACTCTCGTGCAGATAAGAATCTTTGCTGCTTTTTGATTAATCCTTTTAACATAAGTTAATGCAATCATTCGTTACCAAAAGATATCAGATGACAATATTACCAGGAACGGTTAAAGATGATGTGGCCGCAGGAAAATATCTCGTTCTGGGAGAATACAGAAGAGGCTAATTCTTCCACAATGCATATCAACAAAGCGTGAGACGAGTTGTTCCAAATAACATAATTCATCTAGAAGATAATCTCATCACGGTAGATTAATGGAACAGACATATACGCTACTATTCAGAAAACGTAACGGTACACTATTTACCAAGGGTGTGTACAAACACTCATCTATATCGTCCCATATCACTCCAACCGCACATTACAGATCCTCTACCAGCTTGAACTGTCCCCCGCTGACACGCAGGGTCCATGAATTCGTGAGGTTGTCTCCATACCCGTACACGTCCATCCGCCCGATACAATTTGAAACGAGACTTGTCCGACCAGGCAACATGTTTCCAGTCATCAACAGTCCAATGTCGGTGTTGACGGGCCCAGGCGAGACGTAAAGCTTTGAGTCGTGCAGTCATCAAGGGTACACGAGTGGGACTTCGACTCCGAAAGCCCATATCGATGGCGTTTCGTTGAATGGTTCGCATGCTGACACTTGTTGATGGCCAAGCACTGAAATCTGCAGCAGTTTGCAGAAGGGTTGCACTTCTGTCACGCTGAACGATTATCTTCAGTTGTCGTTAGTCCCGTTCTTGCAGGATTTTTTCCCGGCCGCAACGATGTCAGAGATTTGATGTTTTACCAGATTCCTGATATTCACGGTACACTCGTGAAATGGTCGTACGGAAAAATCCCCACTTCATCGCCATCTCGGAGATGTCCCATCGCTCTTGCGCCGACTATAACACAACGTTCAAACTCACACCTTGATAACCTGCCATTTTAGCAGCAGTAACCGATCTAACAACTGCGCCAGACACTTGTTTTATATAGATGTTACCGACTGCAACGCCGTATTCGCCTGTTTACATATCTCTGTACTTGAATACCCATCCTTATACCAGTTTCTTTGGCGCTTCAGTATATATCGCCCCACTAATTAAAGCATAAACCCTGTTAGGGACAAATTCTTGTTGCATGCGTCACACAAATGTCAAAACTATAATGGGTGTGGGTATAGTGTTGCATGTAGTCAGGGCCATACCGAGGAAATGGTGAGATAGGCGCCCTCCAAGGCCGCAGATAGAGAGAGGGCGCAGAAACTGACCCGAGAAAAAAAACTACTAAGACGATTTAAGAATCAACCGAAAGAGGTACAAGAGCTGTTCTGCCTTATGTATTCCTGTCTTCCGCCTGCGAGCCTTCCCCTCTATCTGAGACAGTAACCATGCGCTGTTGCCACCGCAGTGTTACTTCGTACAGGCTGTACCATAAACCAATGACTGCACTGGAACGGGCGTCACATGGTTATGTGCCAACGGCAGTGCTTGGTTCCTACAAATGGTTCAAATGGCTCTGAGCACTATGGGACTTAACATCTGAGGTCTATAACTTGGAACTACTTAAACATAACTAACCTAACGACATCACACACATCCGTGCCCGGGGCAGGATTCGAACCTGCGACCGTAGCGATCAGGCGGTTCCAGACTGAAGCACCTAGAACCGCTCGGTCACGGCGGCCGGCTTGGTTCCTACAGCTGCCGTCTTCAGAGGTAATAATTTTCAATAATGCTTTATTTTTATTACATCTACCTTAAAAACTCCTAAATCTGCATAGAAAAAATTGCAGAAAGGTAGTTTAGTGGGGGGGGGGGGGGGGGGGAACGCTCTGACAGGGCTCATTATCATCTTGGTATAGATCCGCTTGCAGTTGACGCATTCGTTACCAATGAGGCCGCATACATCCAAAATCGAAAATTATTTGCGGCTCAGATGTCAGGATCAAGTGAGGCTGCATTTTCAAGTTGCTTATTAGAATTAAAAAAAAAAAAAAAACCGAACGTCTCAACACATGCTGAAAATACCGACATAGCATTAAACTGTACCTGTGTTGTTCTGATCCAGGCGTAAAGACAGGCTTTCACTTCATGCAAATATTGATTAACTGCATGTTGAGCAGATTTGCTTTTCATTTTGCAAACTCCGCCAAATAAAATATTCACTCTTATGCACAATACCGACACGACTTCGTGGAAACCATGAACTGTAAAAGTCACTCTAGTTTTCGCGATGTTTCTGCTCGCGTGGAACAGTCTTCCCACCACATATTTTGATTTTGTTGAGGGACTAATCTGTAGAGCAGCCCGATGTCCAACGTCCACACCCTTTCTTTTCGCGTCATTAAGTTTTGCGATTGGTTCCGCCATTACTAATTTCTGACATAATCCATCGCGTCAACATTCGATCTATACTTAACACATTCTTCTGCAAAAAGAACCAAATTCGGAAGGTAAATTCAGATTCATGTGTACATCATGTACATATGCCATCATCAAATTATTTTTTTAGAGCCGAGTTTAGCAAAGAGAAAAAAAAATCTGTTAAATATTCAGTTAATCAATATTTGCACGAAGTCAAAATCCAACCTTTAAGCCTCGATCAGAATAACAAACTGACAGCTACAGTTCGATTAAAATTACTTGATAGTTGACACTTTACGGGCTGAGCTGGTTTCCTCCAGTCAGAGCGCTCGACCTCAGGCCTGAATCCATCGCCGTTGCCAAACTGGCACAATAGTTGGTCAGTTCACCTTGTCCGGCTTTCTCTCTTGCTGTGTTGGGATCGCCGGCCGCTGTGGCCGAGCGGTTCTAGGCGCTTCAGTCCGAAACCGCGCTACTGCTACGGTCGCAAGTTTGAATCCTGCCTCGGGCATGTCTGTGTGTGATTTCCTTAGGTTAGTTAGGTTTAAGTAGTTCTAAGTCTAGGGGCTGATGACCTCAAATGTTAAGTCCCATAGTGCCTAGAGCCATTTGAACCAATTTTTGTTTGGATCCCAAGTCCTGGATCTGTCCTTTTAATTTCATCTCACATGATTACCGCGCGCGCACACACACACACACACACACACACACACACACACACACACACACACAAACGATGCTAACGATATACACACGTTTCATACATAGCACTAACGAAACACTACCTACTCGATCCTCCCGCATTACTCGCGATTCTGCTGTGAAGGCTGCAAATTATCGTTGCTACGGAATATCAGAGTCTTAAATGTAACAGCTTATGCATTGTAGTGTCGCAGCGCAGTGGTTAGCGCATAATTGGTCGGGTAAAGAGTGATAGGTTCGAAACTCTTTACGCACAGCTGGTGTTTTTCTTTTTTTTTTTTTCAACCGCAATTTAGTCATTGGTCATTTAAAATCGGCTTTCGACAGGGCATCCCGCACTTCCGTCATACCTCACGCTTCAAAAATTGCTCCGCGTTACACATAAACTGCATTTGTGAAGTGAACGGCCCTATTTGTGTGTTACCTATAACGGAGCGATTGCCAGCAGCCTACGTGGCAACACTGTAGCGGCCGCTGGCTGACGTCAACAATCAAGTAATTTTAATCGGACTATAGCTGGGGTTTTTTTTTCCAAGACACCTACCACACTGACAACCAATCAGAGCACGAGTTTGGTCACATCTTCTGACCCGCACACAGTTATGTCGCTCTGCTACATCAGGGAGCGGTTGCCAATCTACTGTGGAGACAATTCGTCCTAGGTCAACTACATGCTACAAATAAAGTTGTAAAGCGTCCTGAAAGTTTTACTAGATTTTATTTTTAGAATTAAGTTTAAATTGTTCGATATTATTCGTGTTCCTACATAAAACATTGCTTCATGAGGTTATTTGCGTTATTCACCAGATTCTTTTAAGGAATTCTCCTAAGCTCAACAGTCCTGGAGCTATAAATATGCACCTGCTGAAAGCTAGGCACTTATTTGTATAAACTTTACAGCGTTTCTCAATTTAGTTTGCAGTTCTCGATATTTATGAAGAAAAGTGCGTTAAACATGAGGTGAATGCTGACTCCGGATTCATATTGGAATTAGAAAAGGCTGAACCAACTGCAAGGCAAGGTTCACACGTCGTCATAATGTCGTATTTTAAATACAGAGTAAATGCTCCCAACGTCGAACACAGATCTCGAGCTATACTGCAGATTAATCTGCTACCACAACCTTTGTTTGACATTCACTCACAACCGAAATGTTGCCTTCGTAACAGATAGCGCCTTTTACAGACGAGAAACCACGTAACAGCTTAAGGTCTGTGACTGAATTTAATTTTCAGTAAACCCCGACTGATGCAGAACAGTACAACAATGTTCATAGGAAGCATTTATATGACAACAGTGGAGTAACACCCACAGCGTGTAGTAGAAATTCTGTGAGCGTTATCTTTCAGGTACTATAGCGATATCTTTGAACAAGACGACCCCAGTGGAATGCGCACTAACCTTGTTCCTGAGGCCGAAGCTTGGCATAAAAACGACAGCAGGCCCAAAGACAGCAGCATAGACATGGCGCCGGCCATGTCTTTGCAGCACTGAAGTGTCGTTCTCGCGGGTCCACGGGCTACTGTGCGCCGCTTAACGCTTATCAACTGTTCCCCGCTTCGCTGCCGGCGCTGCCCTCTGCGCGTCGGAGAACCGCTACGCCTGCAGTCGCTATCGGTAACAGCCAACGGGAAATAATGCACTTCTGTTATTGTGATGACTCATGTCACCCTACTAGCATCAGTGCATTGCCTTGTAGTGGCTAAAAATAACCAAACAATCGCCGTATACTGTTGTCTCGATCGTCTACCACACCGCAAGTAAAGTTTCAGAGCGCGTACTCAAGTCTTATGTAAATAGCTAAGCCCGTGCACAAACCCAGTTGCAGGTTGCCTATCTAAAAGACTCCACGGCGACTTCAAATGGCTCAAATGGCTCTGAGCACTATGGGACTTAACATCTATGGTCATCAGTCCCCTAGAACTTAGAACTATTTAAACCTAACTAACCTAAGGACATCACACAACACCCAGTCATCACGAGGTAGAGAAACGGCGACTTCCAACAAACTTTAAACAAAATGTCAACCATTTTCTAAACGTTTTCTCGCTGTTCAAATATTGAACACAGTATCTCATTTGCAAAGTAATCAGACCTTTGAAGCTGTTATACACAGGAGTTCAATGCTTTCAAAAGAATCAGGCGTGGGTGGTTTACTGATACTAATCAGAAGACTGTAATATTGTCCCTTTCATGCCAAAACACCTAATATGCATTACACTAATTTTGAAATAAAATCAATTAAATGTTTCACACAGTAATCTAGGAAATCAGTGTGCTTCTAATTTATTACTACTACATTAAAATATGCTGGGATATGAGATTTTTAACCGTACCTCTTCCCTTGGTGGGAAGGAAGTAATTGCACGTTCATTGTTCTGACCGAGACATAATGAATTTCCTCATGCGGACTGAAAGTAAATCATGACATATCGGATGCCAATTCCAATTTTGCCGCTTCAAAATTAAGAAGATAAACTATAAACCAAAGCTTGAATGAACACCAAATGGTTAGCAAGTAATCTAGTACTCAGAAGTCTTTAAACAGAGTCAGTATACTGCCCACTAGCTTGTTCAGGCAGTGTGACACACATAGTGTCATCATCCAATAAACTGCGTAATATTCATGAAATTCATATGTAATCACCTGTTTCTCACACATTATGAGCAGGTCCTTACGTTTTGCCACTGCTATAAGAAATTTTTTCTTGTATGTGTTGGGAACAGATATATTTCTCGAAGGACGCCCCTTTCTTTTTACGGTTACTTAACTAAAGGCCCCTTCAAATTCTGTCACTGAAAGATACTTGTTTCTCTCATAGTGGAGTGGGAAAACACTGTGCTTTGGAATTTTGGGCATGTCTTTCGGGTCGTATGATGACGGTCCTTCCTGCATGTTGGAGTTTGAGATCATCCTTCAAGGTGGCACCCTGGCATATACAAATTTTTCTTCTCAGAGTTGGAAAGAATAGCATCACACTATTGTATGGTCGATTTCAAAAATGTGTGATCATTTGGTTGTAAGTTTGGACGGTTCTTCCACAGAGCGGTTCTACGATTTCACAAAAACTGGTGTTCTGCGGAAGGTGAATAACTGCTCTGGAAAAAACTACTAATAATACGGCGTTTTTTTGACGTTTTGGCGATACCACTTCTTAAAATTTTATTCTGGCTTCTTTGTTATTCGTTATGATTTAAAATAGACGTAATCACTGAATAAAACCAGTTTTTCTCAAAATTTTACTCTCAAGGTGTTCCATCAGAGGAAAAGATTGGAACCTCTGACACAGACACAGACGTAATGTTATTCTGCTGACCCCTCCTCCCGCTCCCCCACCCCCTCCCCCACCACCCGTCACATTCACACACACATAAATCTAACATCCTCACTAGCACATATGCGACGATTTCAGTCTGTTCCCTTGTACTATCACTTTAGTTCCACAATTAACAGATGCCGTCTTGATTTCCTTGCTTGTACGTGGTGAAATTATATAATGCCAGTTTTCTCGGGTAGAATATTTGGTCGCAAGGTCCCTTTGGAGTGTTCACCTGGCTTGTAGCACAAAGCTTACAGCCGCAACACTTGGGTCGCATTGTACTAGCATTTTGTCTTCATTGCGCTACTTTCGAGCAAAATATCTTCTCTACAAATATTTCTCATGGTCTTGCTTCAAAGGTCTCTCGTCCTCGGTCAGCAAATTTAAATGCGGTACATTTGCGACACTGATCTTTCTTCCGGTCCGAAGTTTCCTGAATTGTACGCGTGGAATATTTGCCAGTACTTAGGAAGAGAAGTTGGTTTACAGTTGTTCTATTCACATTTAGCATCATAGTAGTTATATGTATACTATTCAGGTTTGAGTCAAGGAACCTTTTTGAAAACTTCTGCCTACAATAGTACGATTTAGTAGTTATATGCAGTTAGTAGTTATATGTATACTATTCAGGTTTGAGTCAAGGAACCTTTCTGAAAACTTCTGCCTACAATAGTACGATTTAACGGAAGGGTAACTCAAAATGTTTCACATTTAAATGACGAAAGAAGAAACTTACGTTGAATATACTTGCGCAGGCTGTAACTATCAATGTGTTTTCTAATACCTAATGAAGGTGAAAAACGACTAAAACTTATGACTTCTCTTGTGACGATACACTACTACGCTTTTTGAATTCAACGCTCCTTCTTAGCAAGATGTTAGAATCACTTATTGTTAGTTTTCCCTAAACATCACCTGGGCGATCCTAAGAAATATTTTCGTTCTTTCACTCAAGCTATTCTGAGTTACTGCCTGCCACGAAAGAGTAGCAAATAAAACGCAGCTTTATTCCCCGATACACATTTAAAATAATTTTTTGTCCAACAATAATGCTGTGAATACTGAAGTGAGCTCTTAAATGAACTCTGAAGTGTTATCAGTCACATTGTTAGGTGTGAAGTGATATAATAATGACAAAATATATGACTGTAAGAAATCTGTAAGTATGTTTAAGCACCGTATGTAGCAACTTTTGTGTTTGCACAGAGCACTGAGAACTCTTTCACAGAGCGCCTGCACTTTTTTCCTGAACTGCTAGGGAAACTCATTCGAGATTTCACCATAACGAAGACCACTAAAAGCGATACTTGCCTATGCATAGAACTCAAAATCGCCATACTTGCACATTCTGCATAGTTGCTAGTAGTAGCTCATGCAGAAAGCTAGTTCTTGTTTCTTATTTATAAGTTCCGCCCCTGATAGCTGAGAGGTCAGCGCAACAGAATGTCGATCCTAAGGGCCCGGGTTCGATTTCCGCCTGGGTCTGAGATTTCCTCCGCTCAGGGACTGGATGTAGTGTTGTCCTAATCATCATCACTTCACCCCCATCGAGGCGCAAGTCGCCGAAATGGCGTCAAATCGAAAGACGTACCCAGCGAACGGTCTATCCGGCGGGAGGCCCTAGTCACACGACAATTAAATAACTACAAGTTTTTCCCACAATCACTGACACTGAAACACTAAAATTCAGCTACTTTGTTTAATTTAATTAAGTCAGTTAACATATTTTGCACATTTTCATCCAGTGATGCCTTATGTGATAATACTCTGCGGTAACTCCTCGCGTAGGCAAAAAACGTACATTTCAAAAAAAAGTAATTAGAACTATGTGTGGAGTTCACACACGTCGATCTTGCAGGTGTCTCTTTAAATAGCAGGGAAGATTAATCATAGCCACGCAGTACATTAATTCACTTAAGAAATTTTTTATCAATAATCCATCTAAGTTTGAGAATAACAGATAAACTCACAGTTGCAATACTAGAAGAAAATGATCTGCATTATCCTTTAATGAATCTACTTTGGCACAAAAAGGAGTGAAACATGTAGCTATAAAATCTTTTGACAATCTACCTACAGAACTAAAATGTCTGACAGTTAGAAGCCATTTCACATGTAGATTATCGAGCTTTCTCCTTAACAATTCCTTCTACACCAATGCGAAATTATTGAGTATCGATAATTAATCTTTAAAAAACTGTAAGTGATGTTCAACATGCAGCCATATGAATACTATTTTGTATTTCTTTATTTGGTTGTAAGTAGGTGTACTGTCTTTGTTCTGTTCCAGTCATAACGTTTATCGTGAATTTGTTATATGGAACAAGTAACTAACTAACTGTTATCGTCATCGTCATCATCATCATCATCATCAGACATTTCATATGCACAGCCAGTATTGGTCTCCTCTTAGTCTTCAGCTGTAGGCATCCATGTTGCTGCTATGTTTTTTTCTAATGACATCTATCACTGTAGGTTAGCCGACGTCCAGGTATTTTATGTAATGTACTATATTCGTGCATTTTACTACCCGTCAAACACTGCACAGAGGATAGGGCAGATGTGTAGGTGACTATCTTATTAAACGTTCATTTTTATCTTCTTCGTGAGCCGTGGTCACAATTTCTAATGTGGGATTCGGGTCCCACCATTCAGTCATGGACGAAGGTCGCAAACAATGGGGTATGCATTTGCCGCAGCCATTGTTTAAAACCGGTGAAATGAATGCCTTCGCGCAAGTCGCTATTTGTATGGGTGTTTGTCGTCTTTAGGACACACAAAGCTATATCTTTCCACCCGACGCTGTGACTGCACGTGTAGCTGTGGGTAGTACTATCTTTTATGCTTCTGCGCTTTGCTGTAATTTGAGCAGAATTCAGTGGGCGAACATAAGAAAATTTTGAGAAACTGTTAGATGACTATCAAGTTTGCTTTAAGATGAGGAAGGGGCCAGGGGCAGATCCGGCCCTGGGCTTGATAACGAAGACAAGGCTAGAGAAAAAGACATTTTTATAGTACTTTTTGCTGTTTCGATTGCGTCTTCGTCAACACAGGGCACGTTGCGCGCCTCTGACATCTCCGCAGAAGAGACCGTTAAACCGTCCCCGCGAGCCGCTGTTAAAGAGGGTTCGCCATACGCCGCCAGGTGGCGCTACTCTCCAACAGAGGATGCCGAATTCGCATCAACTCACTATATACAACTGTGATTGGACCAGAGGTGTACACATTCTGGTTTTAACCTGCCCCTGCTTGCCTATTAGCTACAGAGGCAAGCTGTCGCACGTTATCAGCAAGACGGACAGGGTGCTTTACTCCCATCCAAACCAAGCTATACCCAAACCAAAAGAAGAAGATCAGGGAGGCCTGCGTGCCAGCCCATCTTCCCACTGTACTAGGCTACGTAGCAGTTTATTCTGTACGCTTTCGTTGTAGCGTTATGAGAAGGTTCGGAAGTTGATGAAAATGCCCGAGTATTACAAGATGAAGCTCAATGAAAAACGTACTCATTCTGCTCCATTGCGGGCCAAGAAATGTTTTTTATATGTCTTTCTTTTCCCTTTTAGGCGTATTTCGAGATTATTTATTGATTTAGATTTGAACGGTTTTCTCCACAACGTCATCCTCTATCGACTAGAACTAAGTATTCTCAATTCGACCAATCATAGTGTCACCTGTAATACATGTTTTCTGTAGTAATGAGAACCATTTCTGAAAGTCAAGATCCTTTGCATACAAGAACCTGAAGATGTATATTACAGTACAACGTCAACTGAATTAAGGCTCTGACGTTTAGTTTCTGTAACAGCATAAAAGTCAAGCGCTGGCACACCAGTCGGGAACAATAGAGAAGAGTGGCTGTGAAGAAGACGTCAGCCGGTCACACACTGACCGACCCCTCTCCAGGGCGACAACGCGACAGCAGCTGCCCCTATACGAAGAGGGCATAAGCGCCGCGCCCGACTGGTCACGGCCCAGTTGAATAGCAGCTTCAAGACTAGCAACTTGGATAGAAGCGTCAACGCACGTTGCTTCGTTTGTACACTGTATGTAACACAGACTTGGGAATTGTTATACTGAAGAGATTGCTTATTTTGTATGTCGCCCTTTGCTTGCGACACATCTGTGTAATAGACAAAGTTAAGTATCTTTTCTTTTCATTTTGTATTAAAACTCATTAGTACGATTTGTTTGCATGTTGTCTAGTGATCCGAGTAAACAGTATTCCTAGATACCCCATATTGGACGACGAGCAAGGAGACATAATATGTTCCAGCCAAATGTGACTCAAATTATGCGAATTATAAATATTTTTACACGATGTGAATTGCGGGTTCTCTGAATTGATTCTAAGTGGTCCAAACAGTTCATTCTGGATTGCCCAAATGCATCTTAAAAGATAAGATGCTCGTTTTACTTATTAAATTAATCTAAAAAGTACATGCCTGAAACAAAACTTTTTTCTTTAATCCTGAGATTTGTTTGCAATGCGTTGCATAATACCAGAATGTGATCCTTAATATCCACCACCACCGAGCCATATTGTTTTTCCTATTTCAGTCAATGTTTGCCCTAAGTTTGGAAAGCTTATATATAGCTAAATGGCCTCATACATTTCCACACACTTGTCAGCCACTAAGTCTTTGTCATCTTTAAAAAAAGTTATGGAGTGAGGAAACAGCTGGCCAACTTTACAAACATGTCGTTACACACGCGATGTTGACGAATGAGTGTTTAATAACTTTTTACACAGCTCGTAGTGCAAGACACGTACCGATTTATACGAAGCTGCCTTACAAATCTACGACAACTTTTTCCTTATTGAACTTGTGCTCTGTTTCGTGACTGATATATATTCCTCAATCCTTGATTTCCCCTGAATCTCCCTTAAGTTTAGTTCGGTAATTTTGCTGCTCCCATCGTCATGATGAATTAGCCGCAGGGAAACTACCTACGCAAACATATACCTTGCTACTCTGTAGCCGCGTTGGATTATGGCGCGCGGAGTGGCCGCGCGGTTAGAGGCGCCATGTCACAGACTACGCAGCCCCTCCCGTCGGAGGTTCGAGTACTCCCTCTGGCATGGGTGTGTGTGTTGTTATGAGCATAAGTTAGTTTAAGTATTATGTAAGTCGAGGGACCGATGAGCTCAGCAGTTTGGTCCCTTAAGAATTCGCGCGCACACACACACACACACACACACACACACACACACACACACACACGATGGATTGACAGAGCAGCCTCTTGTCAGATGCAGCAGGCTGAACGGGTTTCGTGAAGCTTGCCAGGCTAGCGGAAACCCAAGTTGTCCGGTTTTAATCACTGTGCTACAGTAGACATGTACTCTTGTCTCTCCGTTGTGGCAGGTTGAGCTGCTTTAATGGTTGCCGCGGACGTAGGGGCCGGGAGGCTGGAAGGAGAGTTTGTACACCTCTGGACTGGACTACGCGTATTCATAAGCAGCTGTGCTCAGAGCACCGCCTCCGATTATCCATAATCACTCTCAGATCACGCAGAGCTTAGAGAAGGCAATGGAGTGAGACCTTACGAACATAGCATGACGCTATTGTTACTCTGTTAATGAATATTTGTAATGCAGCACTGTTGGAACAGAGAGATACTAGAGAGGGACTCAAGGATACAAAGTAATTTATGATTAATACTGTAGATATTATAAATAAATATATTCATATAATACATAAATGGTAATGTCTGTGTGGTTAAGAAGAATGACTTGATGTTTCTTCAGACATGCACAGTACTGCAGTATCATATTTATCCGCCAATACCGGGCAGCGGATTTCGATAAAATGTTCTCTCCTGAATGAGAATTGCATAACGCGTGTACGAATAAAGGATGTGGCGTAGGGACAACGACACGTGGAAGTTTGGGTCTAGCTATGAGTCGTGCAAGACAGCCAAAGCGTTTCAAGCGACCCCTCCCGTAAAGCGGGAAATCCGGGTTCGTGTCTAACTCCGGCGCAAATTCTCACTGTCGTCATTCTCTTAAAAGCTAATTGTTGTTCGTATTCGCAAGTAAATATTTTTATGTTGTAATCATTCTATAGCGTTCGGTGTTTTCTAGAGTGCTCTTCCACTTCGTCACCCCGACGGGAACAACAGACATTTCTTGTAACGAGTTTGTGGTTAGTGACTATATGGACTCACAGAAGAAGATTCGATATCTTTTCATACTGAACTGACCAATATTTCTTTCATTGTTAGTTTTACTAACTCAAATTTTTCTTTCCTAAAGACAGCCATTTTGAAGTGAAGAGTTTCTAGATTTCTTAACTTTTGCATTATTTTTACAGTGTTCCTAAATTTGTTACATCTATTCTTTAACGCCAACTTCTCGAGAGCAACCACTCACTGTACGTCTTCAGTTTTAGAGCCAACAAAGGCAAACTTTGCTAGAAAGCATAATCAGAGGGGTGGAATCACAGTAACCCCAGAAACAAACAACGAGCGAATCTTATAATTCCGGTGTCCCGGTGCCCCTCTCTTCTGCTCGTTTGATGAAAAACGGAGTATCGCACATATCTTGACGAATATTCTGCCACCTACAAAATCATAGGTGACTCACGATGTTCTTTCTATTGGGGGGAGGAGTGCACATTTTTCGTTTGCGTAAGAAACTGTTCCCGCAAAGTTCGACCAAAAGCTAGTCGTTCAGGAGCAAGATAAATTTTTGAAACTCAGATTTATGTAGCTGCTGCTCATTTCATTTTTTCTTCTTCGCACGTGTCGTCATAGTAATCAATCTAACAGGCAGTGGATAGCTGAACTCAAGGCCATGACTAGGAACTGTAAATTTAACTGCACTTTAGAGCTTTTTTTTCAAGACGAAATACTTCGATGCCGTTATTGTGAGTCTTGCACACAATAGAATACGGGCTGAGATTCTAAAGCATCGCAGTCCTTGTCTTAATGATGTGCGTAAAGTAATCGAAACACAGGAAGCACAAGACTTCGCGGAACTTGACCTTAAATAACCGTTGCTCTAACATTCACCGCCACTAGTTCTAAGCGCGCTCTACCCCGCATAGCTCGTGTTGACAACGGCCGCAATCCCTGGCGTAAGCAGGGTACGGGCGCCCAGCCACTGATACTGTAAATTCACGAGATGCGCTCCAGAATCGTGAGTCAAGTGTTGTGCCACGCATTATCGCAAACACTGCTTCTTCCTCCAAGCAGAATGCCAACACTCTCACAAGTCAGGATAGACATGTCAAGATTGCCTGCAAAGGAAGCTCAAACCAGATCTGTTCCTAACTCCGTTCCACTTCGATCTAGATTTGAAGAAATGGAGATTAATTTGATCACACGTCTGAATCCTCTCTCGCTCCTCCTGCCAATACTCACAGGAACCGTCGACGCAACCTTACGAATTGCTAAGCAACGCACACGGTACAAAACTTGGCTAATGCAATTCAGCTCTCCTCACAAGGGCAAACAGCAAAAGACTCTGTCTCTCGGAAAACAGATAAAAGTAGTCTTCCAAAAGACAGAAAGGACAGTCATATTCAGAGAACAAACGACAAACTAATCATACCTTACAGATTTTGCAATCTGTCTGTACCAATTTAGTTAGGTAGTGGCATTTCCGCTACATTGATTAATGAAACTACTTACAAGCAACTGGGACGTCCTCAGGCCCAAAAATTAGGTTTGCGTCTCACAGCCTACAAAGGTGGAAATATCTCTGTTCTTTGGACGATCGCTTTTCAAGCAAAATATCAACAAACGACTACATCATTGGCATTCACAGTAGCTGAATCACGTTCGAGCCCCAGTATTTTTGACTTGGGCAGATTTGATGCGTTTGCGTCAGATATTCAGGACAATGTGCTACCGATAAGCACGTTTCCTACGCCAGCATGAATCAGTTGTGTGAGAAATATGGAAATTTGTCTATGACACAATGGGACATGCAAAGAATTATCAAACACACACTACACACAAAGACGATGCTCAATGGAAGTTTTATCGTGCACGTCCGGTGCCTCCTGCGGTGAAGCTGCTTCTAAATTCACCAGATTAGAATAAATTGGTGTCTTGAAACCTAAGAGAGACCTTCGACAGGTAATGCAACACATTTTTTTAAAGCAGTTTGATTTTATTCAGGATTCCAATACACTGTATTATTCCCCCGTCGTTTACAAAAACCTATTTTTCAACATAGCCTCCGTTCAATGCTACGGCCTTACGGGACTTTACTAGGAGGGCGTGTATGCCCACTTGGTACCACACTACTGGTCGATGTCGGAACCAACATATTTCTGAATCAATAAACTCCCCATCATTCACGCACTGCTTCCCGCAAAGCGCTCCTTCGTTGGTCCAAATAGATGGAAGTCGGCAGGTGCGAGATCCGGGCTATAGGGTGGATGAGGAAGAACAGTCCGATGACAGACGCTTCGCCCAACGACTCGCCATGCTTTTGTTGACTGCCATGTTCCCGTAGATATTCTGCAAGTACTTATACATATCTACTATGCTCTGGTTTTTCGCCAACAGAAAGTCGATGAGAGCATTCTGCTTGGAACGCACTTCCGTTACAGACGCCATTTTGAAGGCTATGTGTAGCGCCGTCACCTGTAGGAACTTCATGAAAATGTAGGGGCTGAAGTAAGAACGTTCCAAGACGTCCTACAACTAATTCTTCATTTTTTTCAACCAAAAATGGCCGAGGAGAAAAGTGTGATGCATTACTTATTGAACGCCCCACTTTTACGTATCGAGGAGCTTATGGATCGCCTAGCAGGTGGAACCTCTTTTCTAAAATTAATTTAGCTGATGCTTATCTCCAACTTGCCCTGGATGAGGAAATGAAAAAAATTATGCTCGTTAATACACACGTAATCTTGTATCAGTACCAGCGTCTTTCCTCCATCATGTTCGAATTATTTGGATAACGTCATTGTGTCTGGGCAAATGCCAGAACACTATGTATTTCAAAAATTTGCAATTTCCTTTAGAAGTTTTAATGGATGCAGAGCTTAAACGTGTTTTATTGAAGTGTTCATTTTTCACTACTGAAGCTGCATATTTGGGACATCTCTTTGACAGCTACAGCGCTGCTTTCTCCACTAAGCATTCGGAGGCCATCCGGAGATTACCTTCTCCCAACTTTTTTTACGAGAACTACAGGCAGTTCCGGCCAAAATGGACAGGAGAATATGAACAATCATTTCAAAATTTAAAAATTCTTCTTCACTCTCACTTACGATAGCAATATCATCACCGAATGTTGTCACTCTGTGCAGTAATTCTCGCACTTATCTGCCCTTGCTATCTTTGGAACTTCGTGGATTATATTTTTCAGAGAGTCTGATGGTATGTCTCCACTCTCATCCATTCCATACATCAACTTGAATAGTCGTTTGGTTACCATTTTCACCAATAATATTAGAAATTCGCTAGGAATGTTATCCATGCCTTTCGCGTTATTTAATCGCAAGTGCCGTGCGGAGTGGTCGCGTGGTGTGAGATGCCATATCACAGATTGCGCGGCCACTCCCGCCAGAGGTTCGAGTCCTCCCTCGGACATGGGTATGTGTGTTGTTCTTAGCATAAGTTAGTTTAAGTGGTGTGTAAGTCTAGGGACCAAAGGCCTCAGCAGTTGGGTCCCTTAGGGATTCACACGCATCTGAACATTTTGATCGCAAGTCTTCCGAAGATCTGTGAAACGCTGGCGCTAATCCTAGATCCCCTGCGTCTTCCAAATCGACTCCCAAATCTTCTTACATCACATCTGGTAGTTCTCCTTTTCGTAATGATCTTCACTGCACTCTTTCGACCAATTCGCTCTGACTTCTGCGTTTAAATGTGGAACTCCTCTCACCCTCTAAATTTGACATATTTGATTTTAATTTCATCGTAGGTTGTTAGTACTTTTCTATATGTTGAATTAATTCTTAAAACGTCCATTTATTTTTCGAGTTCTTTACATTTTTCCTAAAGGACTTCCTGACATTTCCTTTTAATTTCATTCCTAAGAGACTTACATTGCTGAATATCTGTTGTTTTTTTTTCCTGAATAGTTTTGCTGTTCCTTCTTTCGCCGCAAAATTTAAGTAATAGGTTAGTGCATAAGTTCGTAGCGTTTTTCCATAAGTTTAGTAGACACAACAGATACACATAGCAGAGACTTTAGTAATCAATAATATAGTCTTCTTCACAATTTACAAGTCTGCCATTGCTAGGGTAACCTTTCGATTCACCGACTGTAGAAATCACGTGGTTTTGACGCGAAGAACTCGTCGACCCATGTTAGGAGAGCATTTTCATCCGGAAAAGAAATTCCTTGAAGAGAGGGGAGAAGGTGAAAATCTGAGGGCACAAGATAGGTGAATAAGGAGGGGCCGGAATTACTTGTCAACGAAACTAGTGTATAGTGTAGTTTGTCAGTTTAGCAGAATACGGGCGGGCATTATCGTGGAGCAGCATCACTTCAAGCAGTCTTCCTGGTCGTTGTTGAGAATAAATATCACCAGAGACGGTTACGCCTCGCAGAATCAATTCATAGTACACCATAATGTAGCTGTTCCTCCACTTGCATAACATCATCTTTCGTGATTGCCGCGCAGGCCTTGTACGAGGAGATTTCTGCTTTGTTTGGGCTCAAGCGTTCCTTTCTTTTCCTTATGTCAGCGTAAAAACACCATTTCTCATCACCGCTAACGATAGAGGATAGGATGGTCGGTATTGTTCCCGGCCCAATTGACTGGTGACGAGCAAGCAGAGATATTACCATTCGCAGGTTTTTGTGATTTTGGCTTAGAGCATGCGGCACCCAAAGACCCGATTTTTAAACCTTCACCATTGCATGCAGATGTCGCACGATGGTGGAATGATCACAGTTAACCGTATCTGTCAGTTCTCGAGTACATTTCACATTTGTTAGTTCTAGAGTACATTGACGTGGCTCATTGTGGATTAATACTTTTAACCGGTCTTCATCAAACCCCGAAAGTCTTCCTGAACGCGCAGAGCCTCTAATGTCAAATCGATACTGCATAAAACCAGAAAACCATCCTCTTGTCGTGCTCTGTCTAATTGCATACACAGCGCAAATGTTTCTGGTTGCCTACGCTGCTGTCACATCTCTATTGAACTCAAACGGAAGAATAGTCGGAAACGTTCCGATTTGTCCACTTGGCATTCCATTTTCTAGCGTCCACAGCTCCACTCACCATCTCAGAATAAGAAAATGACAATACGCAAACTCAAATAGCAACAATAAACTAGAAATAATAAATGACGATCGATAAATAAACCATTAGCAACAGGAATACCAACATACAAAACAAAAACGCTACGAACTATTACACCAACCCAATATTTCTCCTGATACCTAAAGGGTTCTTCGCTGTTACCTTCCTTGTGCCCGTAATAAATTTTCAGTTAATTCTGAATTGGATGCGGATATAGAGGAAGCTCACAAAAGTTTCAATTGGATGAAATCAACAGGCGGAAGGGGGAGGGGGTTAATAACACGAGTTATGTATTAAGTAGGCGCGATAACCAGTAGGACTGTCGTTCCTGTTACAAGGCGACATGCACTGCCTCATGTGCCCCGCCCGACATCTGGTGTCACGTCCGCTGAGACATCTGCAGCGTCACTCGTTCCGCGAAAAGGATGCTCTCATTGCTGGGCAGCTACGCACTTGTGAATGCCAACCTCCTCCGCCTCTGCAAAGATGCGCCGCTGCCAACGTTGCAAGACCACAACATCGCCCGTTGTTTCGCGTCATATGGGCTGAGAACGCCGACTCTGCAACTTCAAAGGTTTTGTGTGTATGTGTGTGTGTGTGTGTGTGTGTGTGTGTGTGTGTGTGGTGTTCCCCAAGTGCGACCGACTTTGTCGGTTTTTACGTGTCTGATGTGTGGTAGGATAGGGTAAAGTTTTCAAGAGTTTTATTTATTTCTCTTTCAGAAGACGCTTGGCTTCACAAGTGCGTCCTTTGTGCTTCTGTACCGTTTTTCATTCCCTTTTTCTCCAATTCTTAGGTCGTGGCCTGGTTATCGTCATCTTCAGGGCTGATGTCTAGCTTTTATAGATTCTTTTGCGTTATTGTTGACTTCGGTAACCTGAATCGATGCTATGGCTAGGGGTCGATTGCTCCTACATCTTGTAACTGCCGTGTCACATCTTTTATGTGGTCAGTCTTCCAGCAGGTATTTTCTGCGTGATGTTTGTTTTTATCGGTGATATATTTCTCTTTTAGTTGTTCATGGATTCTTCTTATGCTGGTCCATCTAGATACTGATAACCACCGTCTCAGGTTTGTACTTTGTAATATTTGCATCTATTTGATATTAGATAGGCACGTTGTGTACCCATGCTGCACAACCGTACAAAATGATGGTCTCAATTCTAGATTTGTAAAGCTGTAGTCTGGTCTTTTACATTTAATTCTCGGCTTCTGGAAAAGGGTATTAATGCATTCGCTATGCTGTATGTCGTTTTCTTTCTTTATATTATGTTTTCCAAGAATTTAAGCCCTTGCCAAGGTGGATGCCCAAATACTTATTTTTTCCCATCCATCGGAACATTTGTTCTAATACTTGTGTTGCGTGCGTAGTATGGGTTTTTCGTTATTCTTTTGGGAATGGGCATTAGCTTAGTTATTTTCCAAGTGCGAGGAAAATATTCAGTTATTTTCCATGTGCGAGGAATACATTCGGGTAATAACAGATACTTGCTATTATTGTTAGTATTACTGTTGCCTTTCGAGGCAAATGTTTGAGATGTGGACTGGAAATCCGATCGGTACGTTGCTGGTCAGTTGCAACACCGTGAAGTCGGCAAGAAACAAACGTCAAATTGACAAGAACTGCTCTATATGCTTGGAAATGCAAAGGTTTAACATTTAAGCGCAACCGTACAGAGTAGGTAGGAGTAAGGCTGTATACAGGGTGTTACAAAAAGGTACGGCCAAACTTTCAGGAAACATTCCTCACACACAAATAAAGAAAAGATGTTATGTGGACATGTGTCCGGAGACGCTTAATTGCCATGTTAGAGTTCATTTTAGTTTCGTCAGTATGTACTGTACTTCCTCGATTCACCGCCAGTTGGCCCAATTGAAGGAAGGTAATGTTGACTTCGGTGCTTGTGCTGACATGCGACTCATTGCTCTACAGTACTAGCATCAAGCACATCAGTACGTAGCATCAACAGGTTAGTGTTCATCACGAACGTGGTTTTGCAGTCAGTGCAATGTTTACAAATGCGGAGTTGGCAGATGCCCATTTGATGTATGGATTAGCACGGAGCAATAGCCGTGGCGCGGTACGTTTGTATAGAGACAGATTTCCAGATCGAAGGTGTCCCGACAGGAAGACGTTCGAAGCAATTGATCGGCGTCTTAGGGAGCACGGAACATTCCAGCCTATGACTCGCGACTGTGGAAGACCTACAACGACGAGGACACCTGCAATGGACGAGGCAATTCTTCGTGCAGTTGACGATAACCCTAATGTCAGCATCAGAGAAGTTGCTGCTGTACAAGGTAACGTTGACCACGTCACTGTATGGAGAGTGCTACGGGAGAACCAGTTGTTTCCGTACCATGTACAGCGTGTGCAGGCACTGTCAGCAGCTGATTGGCCTCCACGGGTACACTTCTGCGAATGGTTCATCCAGCAATGTGTCAATCCTCATTTCAGTGCAAATGTTTTCTTTACGGATGAGGCTTCATTCCAACGTGATCAAACTGTAAATTTTCGCAATCAACGTGTCTGGGCTGACGAGAATCCGCACGCAATTGTGCAATCACGTCATCAACACAGATTTTCTGTGAACGTTTGGGCAGGCATTGTTGGTGATGTCTTGATTAGGACCCATGTTCTTCCACCCACGCTCAGTGGAGCACGTTATCATGATTTCATACGGGATACTCTACCTGTGCTGCTAGAACATGCGCCTTTACAAGTACGACACAACATGTGGTTCATGCACGATGGAGCTCCTGCACATTTCAGACGAAGTGTTCGTACGCTTCTCAACAACAGATCCAGTGACCGATGGATTGGTAGAGGCGGACCAATTCCATGGCCTCCACGCTCTCCTAACCTCAACCCTCTTGAGTTTCATTTATGGGGGCATTTGAAAGCTCTTGTCTACGCAACACCGGTACCAAATGTAGAGACTCTTCGTGCTCGTATTGTGGACGGCTGTGATACAATACGCCACTCTCCAGGGCTGCATCACCGCATCAGGGATTCCATGCGACGGAGGGTGGATGCATGTATCCTCACTAACGGAGGACATTTTGTACGTTTCCTGTAACAAAGTGTTTGAAGTCACGCTGGTACGTTCTGTTGCTGTGTGTTTCCATTCCATGATTAATGCGATTTGAAGAGAAGTAATAAAATGAGCTCTAACATGGAAAGTAAGCGTTTCCGGACACATGTCCACATAACATATTTTCTTTCTTTGTGTGTGAAGAATGTATCCCGAATGTTTGGCCGTACCTTTTTGTAACACCCTGTATATTCCATGGGTATCTCATTCAGATATTTCATTTGATTCTTATCTGATTTTGTGTTTATCTTCTGACGATTCCACTTTGGCTCCTTTATGTTAGAACGTGGTTTTAAAACAGATCTGAAGATGGTCACTGCTCACCGAATCGGTAGTCTGAGGACCTAACAAATTTGAGATCGTAGACGGAAATAAAGAAATTTATTTCATTTGAATAATGTGTGTTTGCGAGAAGATCGTGTTAACGCCTCTTGTAAGAAGAAGAAATGTCTATCAGCAACTGTTGGAATTCGACAGCGATAGGATCGTGGCCTGTCAAGACTGTGGTTTATCATTTCGTGATATTGCTGCTCGGTCTAGTGGGCATTCCGTGATTGTCATACTAATACGGAATCGATGGATTCAGGAGTGCCATATTCGATGCAATGTAGGATCTCAGCGGCCCCACTCAACTAACCTAAAAGGACAGCGGTATTGTTCACTCGGCTGTGCTGTATCGTACGGTCGCGTCACACACTTTGGATCAGATAACGGGCTTGTTTGCAGGAAGACATGTCTGGGGCCCTATTCTGTATCGTTCATATCGATCGGTGTAGTTGGTTCGTTTCGGTAGTGACGTCATTTTCTGTTCTTTATTGAAATATCCTATTCAGTAAGCTTCTGAGACCTGTTACCGAACGGTCCTCCCACCGATTTTACGACAATTGTACCGAGAGGTTTTGGATTTCGGTGTGGCCCTGTCGATCGGTGAGCTGTGGTTTATATACACCTATAATTTGTTATTTTAAACATATTTAGCGGTTTTAGCTTTGGATTTAGTGACTGTGTTACTAAAGAATCACCAGAGGACGCATCTGGTTGGAAAGTGAGTTCATAATAGACTATTTTCTTTTGTTAGAAATATGGTTAGGTTAGGTTGTTACTATGAATGATTACATCCAAACAGAAAACGTTTTCGGTCAATATTCTCTCAAAATACGTGTTATTTTAATGCAAATAAGAGTTTAAAGATCATTAAATAGCAAGACATCGGCTCTGCTTACGTATATTACATGAGTCTGAACTGACGTTACTAGTGACTTTGTGTACTTTATCCCACAAATGGTTTAGTTAGTAACTATCGAAACGTTTTTACAAATTTCAAGTAACAATGGAAAGCAATTATGTGAAGTCTGATACCAGAAACCTTCTACACTATTACACATTTCTGACTTATGCAGCATCGTTTGGCAACAGCCTACTTTCCTCCGCAATAGTACAAGAATTCAGCCACGTCTAGTCGTTGTTTAGCGTAGCCAAGTGGACGGTAGCTCAGCGTGTTCGGTCAGTGGGTTCGCTGCCCTCTGTAATAAAAAAAACTGAGTGAATAGGTCAATAACGAACTTCAACGGGCGTCAGGGGACGTCCGCCACGAACGACTGCAACGAACAAAATGAGATAAAAAAAGTAGTTAGCGAGCGGGAGTACTAAACGTAAGGACACGGGTTCGCGCACGGATGGGTGCAAGAATTTTTTTTTCCTCTTCTAATATGCAACACGTTGTGAGTCACTGTTATTCGTGTTAGTTGTTTCTGCAATATCACTTACATGCAAGAGCGCACTTCCTCAGTAATGACTTCGTGACTTCTGTGTGTTTAAAATACGAAACATAAAATTGTTGGAGATGAAATTGCTGTGAGTGAAACAACCGACAGTGACCTTTATATTTTTTCTTGTCAGAAATAATTCACCATTTTTTCCGAATATGTAGTGATTTCCGAGTATGCACTTAGACAGGAATCTAAGAGCACAACTTAAATTACTGGGAATGTAACTAGCAGCAGTTATCTTCATAATCGTGCTTGTCACAAGTCTTTATCTGTGATCGAATCCTCAACAACAGTAGACAGAGATGAAAGATCTCCGCCGTAATATTTTTAGATTGTAGCACCATGTACGAAACATTTTCATTCATGAGATGCATGTTATAAACGTCAACGAACTGCAGGAGCTCTCGAAAACGCGTTTTTTCAGTTTTATTTTTAAGACGGAAATCGTTGACGTATCATATAGGGAAATGGGCTACTTAATCATTTGGATATCTAAGAGCAACTTATAACCACATTCTGTTTGTCTTTTTATTCTTTTAGCACTGGCTATAAATACTGGCCAAAACTGTTCAATAATGAGTTCCTCTCCATACCCAGGGTTGCTGGTTTTGTTTCAAATAAAATACCCATAAACGACAATCACAATAGCAATCCTAAACACTCTTTCAGTGTCACTGAACTGTGAACCTACTAACCTCATTTTCGTCCGACATTTCCTCTGATATTTAAGCAACACTTCGTACGGCGAAAACGCAATTTCGCTACTGTGAAGAATAGCGCGCCTGTGTCGTCTGCTATCCGCTTTGTGTTCGTGGCGCTGCAGTGCGCATCCGCGGATGTGCGTCCGCTTGCTTTTGATTGGCTCGCGCGACAACAGCGCTTCGGTTGTCTAGACCCGAACGGTGTTGCTACTGAATAATGACGTGACTCTAATTCGAGTACTAGACCATTCGGTGCTCTTGAGTACCGAAACGATCGGCACAATGACGGAAACATACAGAATAGGGCCCCTGGAGAGGTCTGGAGCACTACGGACCGTCAGCTCAGCTACCATTGTTGCGACTTCCCTTCATAATACAACACTGGACACAGGAGCGCCACCACGTCGTCTTTTCAGATGACTCCGGTTCTGCTTACTGTATAACGCTGGACATATCCGTGTGTCGACATCGTCATATGGACCGAGGACTTGGCATGATGATACCATTGGGTACATAACTCGACCACCTGCAGCCGCTTGATCGCTAATTTGCTCAGTAACCGTTACATTTCTGACGTGTTAAGACCGAAGGCTGTGTCCTGTCTTCCACGTTTCCGTGACGTAAACTTTCAACAAGATAATGCAAGACCACATGCTGCCCATGCTGTCCTAATCTGCATAAGAGAGTGTGCGATTGTCGGTCTGGCTACCACGTTCTCCAATATCTTACCCACTGAAAACATCGGGTAATGACAAGCTGAAAGACTGGTAGCCACTACTTGCCAGCGACTACGACTGATGAGCCCTGTCATATAGCTGAAGCTGCTTTGGGTAGCTTACCTTCGTCTCCAAGCTCATTTTGACTCGGTTCCCAGCCGGTTTAGAGGGTTGGTTGTTGCCAGAGGTGGCAGGCAGCTCTGTATAATAAATTTCGCATCCTGTGTACTCACACGTCACTTGCAAATTAAATTATGTATTCTTCCTACTATACTGTATACATACAATAAGTGAAGTTTGAGTATGCTGTCAGGCCCTGAGTTACAGATCTAATGACTGGCAGTTGCCTGGACATAAAGGCAGTTTGTTGATTTTCTCGAGGAGCTAAGCGTATTACAAGGGTTATCCTCGAGATGCAACAAAATAAGTTGTAGATCAAACAGCTCTGAGCACTATGGGACTTAACATCTCTGGTCATCAGTCTCCTAGAACTTAGAACTACTTAAACCTAACTAACCTAAGGACATCACACATATCCATGCCCGAGGCAGGATTCGAACCTGCGACCGTAGCAGTCGCGCGGTTCCGGACTGAGCACCTAGAACCGCGAGATCAGCGCGGCCGGCAAGTTGTAGATCATCTCAAAGTAAACATCTAACATGAGCTTTGGGGAGCCATGTAGGAATTCCCCAGTGCTGAGCTTGGGGACTGTTGCATCGGTTTACAGTTGCCTTCCCCTACTCTCTGTGAAATGACGTGTGTGAATCTGTGTCGTACGGGCAACTGTAAAGAGTGCATCTACACTTTCATGTTCAATATATTGCTGTGGATAGATTGGATGACGGATCAGTTTGGCTCTACGAAAGGTCAAATCACCTGTCACATCTCTTGTCACATTGCTATCATTGCAATCTTCTTTAAATTAAATGCGCATTGAGACTTTGTATTTTTAAATAGTTAATTTTTATGTGATTAGTTTATGCTTAAAGGGTTAAATTGATTAATTGCGCTTGGCAACAGAATAGTCATTACAAGTCCACTAAAACATGCTAAAGTGTACATACAGTTCTGAAAGAGAGATGATGGGTATATGATATGGAAATATGCAGTATAAGGCAATGAAAAATTAACGTTTACGTACGCTTCACAGAATAAAATGTGGTGGAGGGAAGTCGTTGCCAAAGTTAGGAAAAGATCCGATGCGAATGCAGCATGGTGCTTTCCCGGATTACTTTGAGAACACCAGGAAGAGAAATTATTAATTCAAATAAAACCCAAAAATGTTCCTGACTGAACTGCACATCTGCATTAAAAAGACAAAAATATTTCCTGCAAATAAAACGCGCTGTTATTCGATACAGGTCCGCTACGTAGATCGGTAACTGGGAAATGTTTGCTGTCCGCCACTATAGGCTATCTATATAAAGAGCGCCAGACTCAATTCCATGTTAAACTATAATACATTTTTTCCTTGTCGTAAGAGACACATATTATATGGAAAACATGCCTCTGTTCTGATGATGTGTGATTAATTTTCCACACTAGGTGTGACAGCTTTTAGACTTGTGGTACAAAGTATGATAAAACTGACTGATAGTCCACCCACACGCGATACTTACAATAAAAATTTTATAATAATAAATTAATTTCACTACAATTTAGCAGAAGGGCGAAGGTGATCAAAAGCTGATTATTCTTACAATAGCGGCAGCACGATCACAGAGCCAAGTGGAGGCGACAGCCGACCGCCCACCTATTTCGATGCGCTTTTAACTCTTGTAAAATGATTCGGCTCACAGGACCTTAGTTTTCGAAATAATAGATAATCATAAAGCATATCGTTTAGAATTACTGCTCAAGCAGTCTCTTCCTGAACCTCGATTTGACAGCGTATCAGGCAAAATGCCATAAAAACTATGGAAACACATACGCTGATGAGCTAAAACATTGTGGCCACCTTTTTGGTAGCGTGTTGGTTCACCTATGGAAAGCAATGCAGCAATGATTCTGCGGGGCATGCATTCGACAAGTTCTTCATAGTTTTCTGGAAGTATCTGGCACCAGATGTCTAAGCACAAGTCATGCCACTCTCATAAATTTCTGAGCGATGGTTTATGGGCGTGCAGATGTCGCCCCACAGCGTCCATGTTCTCCGTTGGATACAGATCAGACGAATATGGTGGCCAAGACTCAATGCGAGTTCCTTTCATGGTCCTGAAATGAGTTCCTATCATGGTCCTCAAATGAGTTCCTATCATGCTCCTCAAACCACTGCAGCATTATTCTGATCTTGCGACACGAATAGCTGTCCTGCTGAAAGATGCCATCGCCGTTGGGGAAGACATCACGTATGAAGAGATGCAGGTAATCCGCAATAATGTTCACGTAGTTCACAACTGTGATGGCGCTTTCTATTACTACCATGGGACCCATGGAAGCCCAGCTGAATGTCCCTCGCCGGCCGGGATGGCCGAGCGGTTCTAGGCGCTACAGTCTGGATCCGCGCGATCGCTACGGCCGCAGGTTCGAATCCTACCTCGGGTATGGATGTGTGTGGTGTCCTTAGGTCAGTGGCTCTGACCACTATGGGACTTAACTGCAGTGGTCATCAGTCCCCTAGAACTTAGAACTACTTAAACCTAACTAACCTAAGGACATCACACACATCCATGCCCGAGGCAGAATTCGAACCTGCGACTGTAGCGGTCGCGCGGCTCCAGACTGTAGCGCCTAGAACCGCTCGGCCACTCCGGCCAGCGATGACCTCAGACGTTACGTCCCATAGTGCTCAGAGCCATTTGAACCATTTTTTAAATTCCTTCATCACCTTGCATCCGTATTGGGGTATACGTTTCTAGCAGCCGTTCACCGGCGTGACGGCATACCCAGATACGAGCATCAATCTGGTGTAACAAGAAACATGATTCATCCGACCACGCTACATGTTTCCATTGATTCACGGTCCAGCCTCGATAATCCCATACCCACTGCATCGTAGTTGACTTCATCGTTGGGCCAACACGGGAACACGTAGGGGTCGTCTGATGCGAAGCCTCTTCTTCAACAATGTTCACTGAACGGAGTGCTCCAACACTTGTGCCACCAACATTTTACTTTGTCGTCAGATCTGCCACAGATCGCCACCTATACTGCTTTACAGAGCGGGCAAGTCTCCAAACTCCAAATTCCGTGTTGAAGTGCGGACGTCCGAAATCCTGTCGCCTACTCGTGATTTGTACGGTGCTTCATCGTCATTCCACGGATGCTCAAGACAGCAGCACCCCACCAGCCGACCGGCTTCGCCATATCTGAGGTGCTTGTTCCCATGCGCTAGGCAGTAACTATTTGTCGTTTATCAAAATCACTTACGTCAGTAGATTTCCCCATTTGCGGCCCATATCACATATACACTAGTGGCCACTAAAATTGCTACACCAACAAGAAATGCAGATGATAAACGGGTATTCATTGAACAAATATATTATGCTAGAACTGACATGTGATTACATTTTCACGCAATTTGGGTGCATAGATCCTGAGAAATCAGTACACAGAACAACCAAACAGAGCTGGGATGGCGTGTACAGGTACACCTGCCCATGCAGCTTCAAGAGTAGTGACTGGCGTATTGTGACGAGCCAGTTGCTCGGCCACCATTGACCAGACGCTTTCAATTGGTGAGAGATCTGGAGAATGTGCTGGCCAGGGCAGCAGTCGAACATTTTCTGTATCCAGAAAGGCCCGACCAGGACTTGTAACATGCGGTCGTGCGTTATTCTGCTGAAATGTAGGGTTTCGCAGGGATCGAATGAAGGGTAGAGCCACGAGTCGTAACACATCTGAAATGTAATGTCCACTGTTCAAAGTGCCGTCAATGCGAACAAGAGGTGACCGAAACGTGTAACCAATGCCACCCCATACCATCACGCCGGGTGATACGCCAGTATGGCAATGACGAATACACGCTTCCAATGTGCGTTCACCGCAAAGTCACCAAACACGGATGCGACCATCATGATACTGTAAACAGAACCTGGATTCATCAGAAAAAATGACGTTTTGCCATTCGTGCACCCAGGTTCATCGTCGTTGAGTACACCATCGCAGGCGCTCCTGTCTGTGATGCAGCGTCAAGGGTAACCGCAGCCATGGTCTCCGAGCTGATAGTCCATGCTGCTGCAAACGTCGTCGAACTGTTCGTGCAGGTAGTTGTCTTGCAAACGTCCCCATCTGTTGACTCAGGGATCGAGACGTGGCTGCATGATCCGTTACAGCCATGCGGATAAGATGCCTGTCAGATTGACTGCTAGTGATACGAGGCCGTTGGGATCCAGCAAGGCGTTCCATATTACCCTCCTGAACCCACCGATTCCATATTCTGCTAACAGTCATTGGATCTCGACCAACGCGAGCAGCAATGTCGCGATACGATAAACCGCAATCGCGATAGGCTACAATCCGACCTTCATCAAAGTCGGAAACGTGATGGTACGCATTTCTCCTCCTTACACGAGGCATCACAGTAACGTTTCACCAGGCAACGCCGGTCAACTGCTGTTTGTCTATGAAAAATCGGTTGGAAACTTTCCTCATATCAGCACGTTGTAGGTGTCGCCACTGGCGCCAACCTTGTGTGAATGCTCTGAAAAGCTATTCATTTGCATATCGCAGCATCTTCTTCCTGTCGGTTAAATTTCGCGTCTGTTGCACGTCATCTTCGTGGTGTACCAATTTTAATGGCCAGTAGTGTTGATTGATTTCCCGTTCGTCTCTGATCCGCTTATATACCCGTACTGTCCTTAACGTGTCACGTGCTCACAATGCCTTCAGGCGACATTCAGTCTCGCGTTGGGGAGTGATCATAACGTTTTGGCTCATCAGTGTAAATCTTCTGTATCATGCATATTGGAGCACGCACGTTTCTTATTCATAATAATCTCGTAAAAGATACTTGGCTTATATTCGTGAAAACGTGCCTATGCGTATTTAGTTTTGCGATCGCCTCGTAGCGCACGTACTGCCGGCACAAGCCCAGCCTTAAGCCGTCGGCACACGGATCGTGCGTATTTAGTTAATGGTAACTGCCTGAATGATAATACTAAATGATATGCGTTATGATTATGTAAGAAGTATTCTTTTGGCCATCGCTGTCCCAGAGACCAAATCTTGCGATGCCTCTGTCTTCGAGTGCATGCGCGAGTGCGTGCGCAATTGCTGGTTGCCTACATGCAAGGGGAATTAAGTCGCATTCCATTATAGCGGCAAGTCCCGCCCCCTTGTAAATGAGGTCATCGTCATCATCATGCGGCAAGCCATACCTCTCCTCCCCCTTTTCTCCCTCTCACTTCCCTCTCCAGAACATCCAGCGTAGTATTAAAGTGATGCAGTAAATCGAACTGCGTAAAAATGGCACCAAGTTCGAAGATAAGCAATATTTCCCAAAAAAAAAAAAATTACGTAAGCTTCAGTTGAATTGGCGTCATGTTCAATGATATTTGCCTCTTAATGGCGTAAAATGGCACAATGTTCAAATATATTTGCCTCTGAAATTTGCCTCTGAATTGCATAAATTAGCGCCAAAAAGCACACGCAAACACACACACTGTATAGTGTTCCACCTGTGTAAATACTGTAGTACCTTATCATTAAATCTCACCTCACATGTGTGCACTCAACGTCAAGAACATTTCATGCAATATTTCCGCATCTACCTCATCATAATCTCCCTCCGATATACTCACTACAGTGAATATCTTCTCATCTCTGTCTCTTTCCACGTATCGTATATGTGCGTACATCATCAAAAATTATGTAAACATTTCCACATCTACCTCATCACTCTGCAATGCTTACTTTAATGAGACAACAGAAACAACATCCGAACAGTCCTCAGAAGACCCAACGGTGCCGACCGACCTCTGTGTAAAGCTGATAGGTGTCACTGGATGATAATATGGAAGCACGTGTGGTCAGCACACCGCTCTCCTGGCCGTTGGTAGAGTTCGTGACCGAATGCTGAGGGAAAGAAAGGTGAAAAAAACACCAAGCATAAATACTTTAGACATAAATTTTATTATAAATTTAATTTACATACAGTAAATCACAGTTGTCACACACGCAGCGAAAACGTACAAATTTAATCGTCATCTTCAGCTCTTTTTAGAATATCATCTGTTGCAAACAAGCCGGCCGAAGTGGCCGTGCGGTTAAAGGCGCTGCAGTCTGGAACCGCAAGACCGCTACGGTCGCAGGTTCGAATCCTGCCTCGGGCATGGATGTTTGTGATGTCCTTAGGTTAGTTAGGTTTAACTAGTTCTAAGTTCTAGGGGACTAATGACCTCAGCAGTTGAGTCCCATAGTGCTCAGAGCCATTTGAACCATTTATTGCAAACAGTAGGTTGTTACAATCTGAGAAAATATTTCAGACAATTCGATTACACAGACAAATTTTGACTACTGTACCTGCGTTAACAGAATCGAAACGACACTGGATTGCATTTTGTCGACGAATTTTATACAATATGAATAATATATTCTTAATGTAACGATCAACCTCTTTGTTCTACTGCAACACAATCAGTTTAGAGAATTAAAAACATTCGTAAATATCACACACTTCAAAAGCAAGAAAGTGTGTAGAATGTGCAAAGCACTCTCGCTTAGGGAAGTGTATTACTTTTGCATTAACTTCTGGAAAAGCATTTAGATCAGAACCAAAACCAGTGAGCTAGTATGTGAAAACTTAACACTCTTGCAGTTTAAACATGGAACCACAACAATTTTCCTTTAGCGATCCAACGTTAATATCTCTTATACTTATGCGGTGTGGTACTCAACGAACACAATTGACATTTTATAAACATAGCTTTTCTGATAGGCATATACAAAAAAAATACTTTGGTTCGTATCATCGTTTTCTAAATGAACTATATCCATGTCGTTAACTCTTCCACGACAAATAATGTACATGCCGTCGCTATTGAGGATATCAAGTTCACTAGCACTGTTAGTCGAGAATGTTGAGAGCAGGTATGTTTAGCAGTCTTTCAGATAAACCAATTCTGTAGTCCCCTTTCATAAAAACCAGAACCGTAGTTGCAGATGTGGTGTTAACGCAGCTCGCGTTCAGTAGTGGATGGTGCTGTCCCTTCTCCAAGCCGGCACTCTTTCAGTGTGTGTTGTGCTTCCACCCACGCCAAGACGCTTCAGGTTCTGTAACATGCAAACAGAAGAAACTCTACTTTCTTGTATTACAACAAGTAACTGATAAGCAAAATACATAGATTCTATTAGTAGTAAATAGTGCATGTTATACTTACTTGCGTAAAAAAAGAAGAAAGGATTTAATGAAGGCAACGACTATTAAGATGATGATGATAACTCTGACAGTGCAGCAACAACTACAAGCTACTCAGAGTAGGTCTGCAGCTCCTCTCTGGGTGACACCACTTTGAGGAAGCACTGTCTGTGCAGGTGGAGAAGCTTGCGTATCCGCTTGATCTGAGGGCTATGCCGAAGGTAGAGGACCTACTGCCAGAAATGCAGACTAAGAGTGTCCCACAATGTTCTATATTCCTTATCCACTCCTAGTCCCTAACCAATTCCCTTTCCCAACCCAAGGTGCGATGCGATCAGTGCCGAGGGGTGCGTGGCACATGGGAAGATGTGTCGCAAACGGCGCCTTAGGGGTACTGGGCGACCTCCCTGAGTCAGTAGCCTTACACCACGTGGGGTATTCGTGGTGTGGACCGTGTAGATCCCCAAATCCCGTGGGACCAAGATGGACACGACAAAAGAAAATAAATTGAAACAAACTGAGGCGCAAACTGAGACCTCAGGCACGAAAACATTGGGGTCAGGACCGACAGAATGCATTACCACTACTGAATCAGGGTCTAGGCCTGAGCCAGAAGTGGTAACTGCAACCGAGAAGTTGGACCAGGTCAAGATTAAAGCCTTGTCTGGGGCCCAGAGGAGGAAACTCCTCAGGGAACAGAGACAAGAGGAAGGGAAAGAATGACTTCCCAAAGACAAGTGGAGGGAATTAAAAGGGCTTTAGCCTAATACCCCTAAGAAAAAACTGTTTCAGGCTGAAGGGGTAGGCAGACCCCCACAACGTCGAAGACAGGCAGCAAGAGGATAAGGGAGGAATCTAAGATTCCCTCCTCCCTGGATAAGCGAGCCCAGAAAAAACCGAGGCAACAAATGGGTAAACATACCTATAGTACTGCAGTCTCGGTTCTTAAGATGGCTATCCATTGGTAGCTATCACCTCGCAGCAGGAGGAACGTGTACAAATGGCCCTCTTTGGAAAGATTGGGGGGGGGGGGGGGAAGGGGGAGGGTGACGCTGGTCCAGGACCCTAGATATAAGACTGTAGAATCACCCCATCCGCGCATTTACATGCCAGTTATGATAAGATACCCCCCCATGAACCATGGACCTTGCCGTTGGTGGGGAGGCATGCGTGCCTCAGCGATACAGATGGCCGTACCGTAGGTGCAACCACAACGGAGGGGTATCTGTTGAGAGGCCAGACAAACATGTGGTTCCTGAAGAGGGGCAGCAGCCTTTTCAGTAGTTGCAGGGGCAACAGTCTGGATGATTGACTGATCTGGCCTTGTAGCATTAACCAAAACGGCCTTGCTGTGCTGGTACTGCGAACGGCTGAAAGCAAGAGGAAACTACAGTCGTAATTTTTCCCGAGGTCATGCAGCTTTACTGTATGATTACCCCGGGAGTAGACAACATTCCATTAGAACTACTGATGGCCTTGGGAGAGCCAGTCATGACAAAACTCTACCATCTGGTGAGCAAGATATATGAGACAGGCGAAATACCCTCAGACTTCAAGAAGAATATAATAATTCCAATCCCAAAGAAAGCAGGTGTTGACAGATGTGAAAATTACCGAACTATCAGTTTAATAAGTCACAGCTGCAAAATACTAACGCGAATTCTTTACAGACGAATGGAAAAACTGTTAGAAGTGGACCTCGGGGAAGATCAGTTTGGATTCCGTAGAAATGTTGGAACACGTGAGGCAATACTAACCTTACGACTTATCTTAGAAGAAAGATTAAGAAAAGGCAAACCTACGTTTCTAGCATTTGTAGACTTGGAGAAAGCTTTTGACAATGTTAACTGGAATACTTTCTTTCAAATTCTGAAGGTGGCAGGGGTAAAATACAGGGAGCGAAAGGCTATTTTCAATTTGTACAGAAACCAGATGACAGTTATAAGAGTCGAGGGACATGAAAGGGAAGTAGTGGTTGGGAAAGGAGTGAGACAGGGTTGTAGCCTCTCCCCGATGTTATTCAATCTGTATATTGAGCAAGCAGTAAAGGAAACAAAAGAAAACTTCGGAGTAGGTATTAAAATTCACGGAGAAGAAGTAAAAACTTTGAGGTTTGCCGATGACATTGTAACTCTGTCAGACACAGCAAAGGACTTGGAAGAGCAGTTGAACAGAATGGACAGTGTCTTGAAAGGAGGATATAAGATGAACATCAACAAAAGCAAAACGAGGATAATGGAATGTAGTCAAATTAAATCGGGTGATGCTGAGGGAATTAGATTAGGAAATGAGACACTGAAAGTAGTAAAGGAGTTTTGCTATTTAGGGAGTAAAATAACTGATGATGGTCGAAGTAGAGAGGATATAAAATGTAGACTGGCAATGGCAAGGAAATCGTTACTGAAGAAGAGAAATTTGTTAACATCGAGTATAGATTTAAGTTTCAGGAAGTCGTTTCTGAAAGTATTTGTATGGAGTGTAGCCATGTATGGAAGTGAAACATGGACGATAACTAGTTTGGACAAGAAGAGAATAGAAGCTTTCGAAATGTGGTGCTACAGAAGAATGCTGAAGATAAGGTGGTTAGATCACGTAACTAATGAGGAGGTATTAAATGGGATTGGGGAGAAGAGAAGTTTGTGGCACAACTTGACTAGAAGAAGGGATCGGTTGGTAGGACATGTTTTGAGGCATCAAGGGATCACAAATTTAGCATTGGAGGGCAGCGTGGAGGGTAAAAATCGTAGAGGGAGACCAAGTGATGATTACACTAAGCAGATTCAGAAGGATGTAGGTTGCAGTAGGTACTGGGAGAAGAAGAAGCTTGCACAGGATAGAGTAGCATGGAGAGCTGCATCAAACCAGTCTCAGGACTGAAGACCACAACAACAACAACAATGATAAGATACGTTTAAGAATAAAGTGATTGTGTATTAACTAGAGATCAAGAGGGAACTGTTTCGGATTTCGTTGGTGAAAAAACAATTATTGTCGGATTACACTTAATAAAACGCAATGGGCCTCGTATTCCGTATTCTGGTGGCATGTTGAGTCAGTTGAGAAAAAAAACGGATACGATGATGATGAAGAAGAATAAGAAGAAGAAAATGGAAAATGTCTTGACTCCTCACAATTGACCGCTAGGATACACAGTTCTATAAATACTAACATCATTCCTTACGAGTTCTAATTCGACGTTGTACTGGGTGAAGAAGAAAAGAAGAGTATGATGATTACGAGTTACATACGGAACGTGAGTGAAACGATTCTCGTCGAGGACTGGCGTCGAATATCTCCCGTACAAACCATTAGGTCAAGCAGTTTTCGCTCACAACGATCCCATATCGATTGTGATAAAAAATAAAACACTTACATACTGCGACGCGAGTGTCGTCTATATATTGAACGAAGACGTGTCGGTAAATCAGAGCAGCAGTAAGCTAATGACATTGACTTAAATAAAAATTTTGTGCACTTCCACATATTGAACGATGACTTGTCGGTAAATCAGAGCAGCAGTAAACTAATAACACTGACTTAAATAAAAATTGTGCACTTTGCTTGGTTTCGGAAATTCAGTATCGTCTGAATAACCAACTTATTGGTCAAGTGAGCAGTCCAGGAATTTCAACATGAGTGGATGTATATCTTTTACACCAAATGTCGCAATCACGTTGCAAAATATTGGCTGGGGAAAGAGAAATGAACGAATAGAATACACCAGGCAGCATCAAGTCGGCAGTCTACCCTATGAAGTGGTTTACAGATCAAAGTGAGAGTTCTCCTCTTTACTGGCCTTCTGCCCCAGAGCTGAGCCGCATTGAAAGCGTATGGGCGGAGACGAAATGGATCACGCGGGAAAGCTAGCTGGCATGATCCCCGTGCCAAGAGATGACCATTGGAACGTTGCCCTAGCTTCCTGGGATGTGGCGGAAAAAATGGGAGATTTATTAGTCGCCACATGGACTGTCGTCCTTGCAGGGTGCAGATATTCACTGAAGTGGAAGCTCTTAGGACGGGATGTTAAGTGGTACAGAGACCACCCGCTGTGTCCTTTTGAGAGTCAGAAAACTCATATTAAGAACTGTGAACTGTTCATTCTGTTAGTTTTGTATTTGCTGTAAATTAAACAAAATTAACAAATTAAAAAAAAGAGGGACTCTATCTGTTTATTAGTCTGCCCACCACACCACCGAATTACGAAGTCAATACACTACTTGGTGAGATATTCAGGTATTCTTTAATGTGGTTCAATCCTTGACTCTGCCTAATCACACAGTGCCAGTTCCACCTCTGAAATCAGGGGAGTGACACTGAGGACATTTGCCTGTGTTTTCAGTGGCTGTATACTTCATGCTGAGAAGGGAACCTCCCGATCGCACCCCCCTCAGGTTTATTTATAAGTTGGCACAGTGGGTAGGCCTTGAAAAACTGAACACAGATCAATCGAGAAAACAAGAAGAAGTTGTGTGGAACTATGAAAAAATAAGCAAAATATACAAACTGAGTAGTCCATGCAGAAGATAAGCTACATCAAGGAGACTGAGAGGTTACGGGCGCCCTGGTCCCGTGGTTAGCGTGAGCATCTGCGGGATGAGAGGTCCTGGGTTCAAGTCTTCCCTCGAGTGAAAAGTTTAATTTTTTATTTTCAGTTTATGTGACAAACTCTCATGTTTTCATCACTTTTTTGGGAGTGATTATCACGTCCACAAGAAAACCTAAATCGGGCAAGGTAGAAGAATCTTTTTACCCATTCGCCAAGTGTACAAGTTAGGTGGGTCGACAACATAATCCCGTCATGTGACGCACATGCCGTCACCAGTGTCGTATAGAATATATTAGACGTGTTTTCCTTTGGAGGAATCGGTTGACAAATGACATTGCGTCCAAATCTTTTCGGTTCCCAATGGAGAGGTAAGTCCTTTCGTCTACTAATCGCACGGTTTTGCGGTGCGGTCGCAAAACACAGACACTACAGTTATTACAGTGAACAGAGACGTCAATGAACGAACAGACTGATCATAACTTTGCGAAAATAAAGTAAGTAAAATTTTCATTCGAGGGAAGACTTGAACCAAGGGCCTCACGGTCCACACCTGCTCATGCTAACCGCGGGACCACTGTGTTCCTGCACTGATACCATCCTTGATGTTGCCTATCTTGCACATGGACTACTCAGTTTGTATATTTTGTTTATTTTTTCATAGTACCACACAACTTCTTCCTGTTTTCTTGATTGATCTGTGTTCAGTTTCTCAAGGCCTATCCACTGTGCCAACTTATAACTAAATCTGAGGGGGGTGCGATGGGGAGGTTCCCTTGTGAGTGTCAGTAAGGCGTAACTCCCTCAGTTACACTATTTACAATTGTTCTTTATGAGTAGTTCTGCACACTACGTAGTATTGTCTCTTATGTAACATGGCGGGCAATTCAAATTTCAGCCGACTGAATTTTTTATGCAGTTTCGACGTTACAGCTACAAAACTTGATTTAAGTTCTGGGTTTTCCTCAGTAATGTTCTATGAATTACATTATATATATGTATTTGAAATTTATTTATTTCAATGTTAATGTCCATCCGCTTTCTTTAATGCATGGACTAACCTAAGTAAATCCAACTGGGAACCAATGACATCTGGTGTCCTCCATGGTTACACTTAGGGCCCTTACTTTTCCTTGCGCATGTCAATGACCTTTCACCAGTAACACTACAAGATGCCAAGTTTTTTTTTTGTTTGCAAGTGATATAAATATTACGATGAATAGTAAATCAAGTATAATCTTAGAAAGGTTGGCTAAAGAAATTTTCATATTTGGTTTCTAGCCAATTCTCTGGAAAACATACTACAGGCATTTCACAACCTGTAAACGGTTTACTGACAGTATGTGCCTAAAATATGACAAGCAGACAGAAGAAGTTGACAGTGTTAAAGTCTTGGGATTACAGCTTAATAATAAATTTAACTGGAAGAAGCATACCACACAACTGCTGAAGCACCTAAACAAATCTTTGTTTGCTATGCGAATGTTGTCAGACATAGGTGATTAAAAAATAGAAAAGCTAGCGTTCTATGTTCACTTTGATTTCATAATGGCATACGAAATTATTTTCTGCAGTAACTCATCAAGCCAAGCTGATGTTTTTCGAGCCCAAAAACGTTCAATATGAATTATTTGTAGTGTGAACTCAAGAACGTCTTGCAGAGGGGTGTTGAAGGAACTGGGGATATTAATTGCTACTTACCAATTTATTTATTCCTTGATGAACTTTGTCATTAAAAATATATCTTCTTTTCAAACCAACAGCTGAGTTGATAGAATCAATACTAGAAACAAGAACAACTTTCACAAATATTTAAAGTCACTTTGGTTCAGAAAAGTGTCCACTATTCAGCAATACATATTTTCAATAACATGTCAGCAGCCATACGAAGTTTAACTAATAATAAAGTTCCGTTTGAGAAGAGTCTAAGGATTTATTGGTGGCCAACTCCTATTTCACTGATGAATTTCGTAGCAGAACCGATTGATGTGCGTATGTTATTAATAATATCATGTAATGTAAATATTGCGTACAATCTGACTTCTGTACAAATTTTAAACAGTAATGCAATCATTCTAAATAGTTACTGTAAAATGTTTTTTTTTTTTTAATTTGATGATGCCTAAGAACTACAATATACCCCTAAGTGTATTGAACATTTAATACTTGGTGGCTAGTTTTATATTCTTTTAAATCCAAATGTGCTTAAGACTTTTTTTGACCGATTCCACATCGCAAGGGCATTTTCATTTGGGACCTGTGTAAATATTTATTGTGTATTCTGACATGTTCCACGTCCCAGAGATCTCCTCACTATGGATGAACTGGAACAAAAAGTACATCTAATCAGATCATTATATTCACACAATGTATCAATGACTGCATTTCAAAACTGTCCAAACATTATACAGACACAGATTAATATCACCTTTACGCCAAAGAATATTAAAAAACTACACAGAAATATTGATACTTTCAAAGTTGTTTTCACCCTGCCACAGTTCTTCTATGAACATAACAATTTTTCTTCTGTGAATCTAAATATATTTCTGCCATATTTGCACCACTAATTTGTCAGTCTTATTTGTTTAATTTCTTTTCCTAGAGAGGAAATCTCAGTAACAAGTTATTGCATTTAGTATCTCGCACAACGTAATTTTCGTGCTCCGTTCTAGTTTATTTTTTATTTTTATTTTATTTTTACAGTGTATGTACTAAACTAAAAATACTAAATACTAAATGCTGACTGTCATACCTGTAGTTCGCAGGTATTGGCTCTTTGGAAAAGCTTACCAGGTGCAGTCTTTCACGGCGAATTTTATTGACCAAATCTTCTCGGGATATCTTGCAGCAACTTTTCAACGAATTTCCTCCTCGTCATCCTCAAGCGAAGTAATATTACAAGAAGATTTTGTCACTAAATTCGCTGAGGAAGCATGCTTTTCCACAAGGCACAGCACTGCGGAGAGGAGATATAGTGCAGGTTTAAGATGTAGCAAAACCTTTGACTTCTCCTGAAGAGAACGAGAGGCAAACATAATGAAACCTTACAGAAGACGACACTGCCTCCCGGCTGATAATCCAAGAAGATATTATCGCCAATGACGAAGCTGTCCTTTTTAATGTCTGTTCATCGACTAACTGAGGTGGCTTTCGGTCGTCCGTCTCACTGATAATTGTGGATTCACTTTTCCGTCATTAATTTGTAGTCCTGCCCTTAGTGCCACTTTTCTGAATGTATCAGTCATCTGTTGTCCTTCTCCGGTCGCAGGTTCGAATCCTGCCTCGGGCATGGATGTGTGTGATGTCCCTAGGTTAGTTAGGTTTAATTAGTTCTAAGTTCTAGGCGATTGATGACCTCAGAAGTTAAGTCGCATAGTGCTCAGAGCCATTTGAACCATCTGATGTCCTTTATTAGTACAATGTCAATTGCACCGACGAGATCGGATGGATCTACTCCCACTTTTATTCCGCTTGGTTTGCATTTTAATAACTGTCAGTATTTTCTAGTGACAGGTTAAATGGCAGTGTGAACACTACATCTCCTTGTCTGAGGCTACTTTTGACGTAGAACAGCTCTGTTTCTCCACTACTGCTAATCATACAGTATGTTTATACAAAGCACATCAAAACAAGTCGAATTATCTTGTTAGTGGGGAGTTGAAATACTCGTCAGATCTTTAGCAGTGTTTCCCTGTGTACGCTGTTCTATGCCATTCTGAAATACGTCAAGCGTAGATGATTATGAAGAATAAAAATGTAAATAAAATAAATAATTAAAAGAATTTAACCTCAGGAGATCACGTAAGCTACAGACTTCCTGTATAACGCGCATATTCACTTCGAATCCTACAGGTCTCAAATTTCGTACAGACTCCCGACGTGACTGTAATTATAAAGAAGGACGTATACTGTTCCTTAAGGGTCCAGTAGACTACTCCAAGTTCTACAGTACCACTCCTCTATACACAAACAATTATGATGCCAAGTTACAGCTGGTTATTGTGGTTCCCCACATATTTTCCCTAATACCAAAAATAAAAGAGCTAACTCCACTGAGTTGGTGATCCAGTGACAGATACACAAGCGTTTCTAAGTATTGTAATACAAAGAAGAATATAGACGAGTGATAGAAACTTTACATCACAATACATAAATTTTTTTCGATGTTGCTGTGCCGTATGTGCCGTAGCCATAAGCATTTTTTTTAAAGAATACACCACCATTCGACTGTATAGTTTTGTATATTTCCTGTTCAGGCATTAGCGAGTACTACGATCTTAAGCCATTAACATAATTTTGCTGTGTACTGTGCAGGACGACAAATACATCTATTCAGTTTACTCTACGGTTGGTTATGACCGGCAGCCATTTATTAGTGATATCAATGTGCCTCAATACATCAAAATGACAAAGTTCCAATGTTTAAGAACAAATAGCTTTTTTAAAGAATGAATTTCCTACGTAATTCGGGTAATATTCTCCAAAACAATAAATATCTTGTACTACACACTTCGTAAAGTAGCCATGTTCTTCCTCCCGGTTCAAGTAACTTCGTACCAAATTTCATCGAAATCTGTTCAGCGGTTTAGTCTTGAAAACGTTACAGACAGTGGTACATTCGCGTTTAAAATACTAGAAAAGAAGTATGGATCAGTATGGATTAAACATGTTGAGGCTTGTGTAAGCATTGTATTCTAGCTGTTATCCGCAGATGTGCATACTTATAAGTAAAATGAAATGAAATACGCAGATTTCCTCAATAGGAAAGGGGAGGTTAAACTGGCAAGGTTAGCGAAGTCCATAAGGGGGTACACTAGTACTCATGGATGTACCTCTTTTTTCGACTAATATCAGTGTCCAATGAGAAGTTCAGGCAGGCATGTGCTAAAGAGGTCCAAAACTACCAGATTCTCACAACAGTAAAGTAAATAATAATGTTACCATATTTAACCAAAATATTGGTGGATTATGAAAAAAGTAGATTCTCACAAAAGTAAAGTAAAAACTAATGTTACTATTTTTCAACAAAATATTCCGGGAGTGAAGAATAAAAGAGATGAGCTGCTGGTTTGTTTAGATGACATTGAATCTGATAACGTAATAGATATACTATGCCTGTCTGAGCATCACATTGTGTCTGATATGGAAAAGGTAAATATCAGTGGTTATAAGATAGCTGCACATATGAGTAGAGAGAATAAGGTGAGAGGAGGAATTGCCATATATGTCAAAAGTTATCACTGGGTAAAAAGCTTAGATACAAAAAAGTTTTATCTAGAGCAACATATAGAAGCATGTGCCTGTCAACTTAAACTGAAGGAGGGCTCTTTTATAATTGTAACAGTATATAGGTCCCCTTCAGGAAACTTTCATTTATTCCTGGAAAACTTGAATGCCTTGTTGTGCTATCTGTCAGATAGGGGAAAGCAAATTATTATTTGAGGGGACTTCAATGTTGATTCACTGAAAGAGGGTAATAGGAAGAACGACTTGGAAGTCTTGATCGGTTCTTTCAAGTTGACATCAGTCATTGATTTTCCTACTCGGGTAGTAAAGGACAGCAGCACATTGATAGATAACACTTTTATATATCAAGATTAGTTTAAAAACATAAATTCTTGTCCTGTTGAGAATGGCTTTTCTGATCATGGTGCTCAGCTAGTTACAGTGTATGACACAGCTGCATTCGATAATTCAAAACTACCCTCCAAAGTTGTGCATTCGATTAATGACTCAACAATTTTTCAGGGAAAATCTTCAGCAGTTAGACAGGTATGAGATGTACAAGGAACCTGACACTAATTTAAAATATAACTTATTTCATGATACACTTGTAGGAGAATTTTAAAACTGTTTCCCGAAGAAAGCAGTTAAATCTAATTATAAGAAACCATGCAAAAAAACCTTGGCTTACTG
This sequence comes from Schistocerca americana, assembly GCF_021461395.2. Taxonomy (NCBI): domain Eukaryota; kingdom Metazoa; phylum Arthropoda; class Insecta; order Orthoptera; family Acrididae; genus Schistocerca; species Schistocerca americana. The sequence goes on along the minus strand of NC_060123.1, from coordinate 282,713,214 downwards.
AAGGAATAAAAATATCTTGTAACCACAAAAGGGAACTGTATCTAACAACAAGAAAGAGTAATGACCCAGAAACAGCCAAATATTATAAAAACTACTGTGCTACATTAAGAAAGGTTATTAAAAAAGACCAGAAGCACGTGCATAATGTCTGAGATTAATAGCTCTGATAACAAAATCAAAACAATTTGGAATATTATTGCAAGGGTGACAGGGCAACCAAGAGTACAGGATGATGTCATGATCATCAAAGCGAATGGAAACTTGACAAATAACTAGCCGAAAGTCGAAAACATTTTGAATAATCATGTTTTAAATGTAGAGAAAATAGGATCTAAATGTTCATTAGAAGAAGCAAGGCAGTTAATGGAAGAGGCCTTACCCACACAATTTGATACAACTGAAATTACACCCACCTCTCCTTCAGAAATTAGGAAGGTAATAAACTCTCTCAAGAATAAAAGCTCACATGGAACTGATGGCATTTCCAGCAGGATAATAAAAGCTTGTTCCCAAGAAATAAGTGGGATTCTTAGCCACATATGTATTAGCTTTCTGAAGCAGGGTATTTTCCCAGATATACTGAAGTATGCCATTGTTAAACCACTGCATAAAAAAGGGGATACGTCTGATGTCAACAACTACCGCCCAATCTCTCTTAGGACTGCCTTATCCAAAATTCTTGAAAAAGTAATGTATTGCAGAGTAGCTTCACACCTTTGTAAAAATAAAGTTTTAACAAAATGTCAGTTTGGTTTCCAAAATGGTTTTTCAACGTAAAATGCTCTATATACTTTCACTAATGAAATATGAAGTGCTCTGAGTAACCGGAAGTCACCCGTTGGGATTTTTTGTGATCTCTCAAAGGTTTTTGATTGTGTAAATCATGTAATACTTGGAAAAGCTGAAGTACTGTGGTATGAATGGGACAGCGCTCAAATGGCTTAAATCATACCTAACTGGAAGAGTGCAGAAAGTTGAAATAAGCAGTTGACATAATATGCAAAAAACTGTTGATTTCTCAAACTGGGGGACAATCAAGAATGGGGTGCCCCAAGGTTTGGTCTTGGGTCCTCTGCTGTTCTTAATATATATTAATGATTTGCCATTCTATATTCACGAAGATGCAAAGCTGGTACTTTTTGCCGATGATACAAGTATAGCTATCACACCCAACAGACAAGAATTAACTGATGAAATTGTAAACGATGTTTTTCAGAAAATCATTAAGTGGTTCTCTGCAAATGGGCTCTCATGAAACTTTGACGAAACACAGTATATACAGTTCCACATGGTAAATGGAATGACACCATTAATAAATATAGACTGCGATCAGAAATCGGTAGGTAAGGTATAATATTCAGAATTTCTAGGTGTATGCATTGATGAGGGGTTGAAATGGAAAAAAAACACACTGAAGATCTGCTGAAACGTTTGAGTTCAGCTACTTATACTATTAGACTCATTGCAAATTTTGGCGATATACATCTGAGTAAATTAGCTTACCACACCTATTTTCATTCTCTGCTTTCGTATGGCATCATATTCTGGGGTAACTCATCACTGAGTAAAAGTGTTCATTGCACAAAAGCGTGTAATCAGAATAATTGCTGGAGCTCATTCAAGATCATCCTGCAGACACTTATTTAAAGAGCTAGGGATCTTCACTGTAGCCTCACAATATATATATATATATATATACATATATATATATATATATATATATATATATATATATATTCACTTATGAAATTTGTTATTAACAATCCGAACAAATTCAAAATTAATAGCAGTGTACATGGCTACAACACTAGGAGAAAGGATGATCTTCACTACTCACGGTTAAATCTAACTTTGGTTCAGAAGGGGGTAAATTATGCTGCCACAAAAGGCTTTGGTCACTTACCTAATAGCATCAAAAGTCTGACAGATAGCTATATAGCATTTAAAAGAAGATTAAAAGAATTTCTGAATGGCAACTCCTTCTACTCATTAGATGAGTTTTTGGATATAGTAAGTGGGTAATTTCCCCACCCCCATCAAAAAAAAATATTGTCATGTATATTTTGTGTAATGTAATATCTTATATATCTGACACGTTCCACATCATTACGAAGTGTCGTATTCATAATCTATAGAACAAGTACCAATCTAATCTCATCTAATTGTTTCACTGGCCGGGAGGCTCCGGTCAAGATGTTCGGAGGCTGGTGCAAGTCTTTTTAATTGAAACCACTTCAGCGACTTGAGCGTCGATGATGATAAAATGATGGTGAGGACAACACACACAATCAGTCGTAAGCTGAAAAAATTCGACGCGGCCGGGAATCGAACATTTCTTTTTCTTTTCCAACAACAGAATGTATAGAGAAGTGCACTGGTACAAAACTGTGGATTCTGTGATATTTGAGATGACATCTGTGGACCGATACAGTTTTGTTGCTGCCAAAGTCTTTGTGGCCATCTTACTTCGCACTTTTTTCTTCAAATTGCTTTGATTAATTTTGTATCCCTTATTTATTACCGTACAGTAATTTAAATTGCTTTTGAAAACATCTTTGGCACATCAGCATAGTAGTATGGAAGGAGAGCTGGTGAAGGTAGCGAAATAGAAATGGAAAGATGAAGTCCCGGATCCCATGCCCGAGAGTTAGTAACGCTAACCACATAACCACGAGGTGTGCACGCACAGCTGAACGCGCCTTAGAAGTTATAAAAGAAGCGTGACGCTCAGCAGCTAAAATATGACGGTCTTTCGACGGCTATTAGTATAGAAGTATTGATTAAACACGTAGATGGTTGTATAAGCGTTGTATTCATTACGTTGAATCGTATTATGCAGAACGTATCAAAAAATAACAACATTTTCAAAAATATGGTAAAGTCCAAAAGTCAAAGACTAAATAGCTTTTTCAAAGAGTAATTATTGTTTCATACTTCTCGTTATATTCTTTGAATCAAACAATGTCTCGTACTGCACACTTTCTAAAGTAATCTATGTTGCTTCCCGGTGTTCATACTCTCTCGCTCTTATTTCTCTTATTTTATCATAATGACCATTTCTCGCTATGTAGGGTGGAGCCAACAGAATGTTTTCGCACTCGGAGGAGAAAGTTCGCGATTGAAATTTCACAAGAAGATTCAGCCGCAATTAAAAATGCCTTTGGTTTAATGTCTGCCACTCTAATTCATGCATCATGTCCGCTGTAATCTCTCCCCTATTTCGCGATAGTAGAAAACGAGCTGCCCTTCTTTGAACTTTTTCGATATCCTCCTGCGGATCCCACACCGCACAGTAATTCTCCAGAAGAGGGCGGAGAAGCGTAGTCGATCTCTTGCATTTTCTAAGTGTTCTACCAATAAATCACTGTCTTTGGTTTGCTTTGACCACAACATTATCTATGTGATCGTTCCAATTGAAGTTGTTCGTAACTGTGATCCCTAAGTATTTAGTTGAATTTAGAGCCTTGAGATTTGTGTGATTTATCGTGTTACCAAAATTTAGCGTATTTCTTTTAGTACCCATGTGGATAACTTCACACTTTTCATTATTTAGAGTCAACTGCCACTTTTTGCACCCTACAGATATCTTGTCTAAATCATTTTGTAGTTGGTCTTGATCATCTGATGACTTTACAAGATGGTAAATGACGGCATCACCTTCAACCAGTCTAAGAGGGCAGCTGAGATTGTCTCCTACATCGTTTATGTAGATCAGGAACAGCAGAGGGCTATACGATTCCTTGGGGAACGCTACATATTACTTCTGTTTTACTGGATGACTTTCCGTCAATTACTATGAACTATGACCTATCTGACAGGAATTCACGAATCTAGTCGCACAACTGAGACGATATTCCATAGACACGCAATTTGATTAGAAGACGCTTATGAGGAACGGTGTCGAAAGTCTTCTGGAAATCTAAAAATACGGAACCAATTTGACAACCCCTGTCGATAGCACTCATTACTTCGTTTCAGCGGTTTAATCGTGAAAGCGTAACAGGCAGAATTAATTTCGCATTTAAAATATTAGTATGGATATGGAAGTATGCATATGGATTTTCAAGACACCGTCCATTGCGTTCAACTGCTCTTCGAAGTCCTTCGGCGTCTCTGCCAGAATTAAAGTACGATGTCAACGACGGAGATCGAAATCTTTCCTTCTTCTCCCTGGACCTTAACTCCGCTCCAAAGATCTCATTGGTTTCCTTTACTACTTGCTTAACGCACATATTAAATAACATCGGGGAGAAGCTACAATCCTTCCTCATTCCCTTCTCAACCACTCTGTCCATTTCTTGTCCTTCAATTCTTATAATAGCAGTCTGGTTTCTGTACAAGTTGCAGATAATTTTTTACTGTCTCTATTTTTTTCTGATATCTATAGCATTTCAGAAAATATAGTACAGTCAGCATTATCAAAATTTTTCCCTAAGTCTACGAAATCTATAAGCGTAGAGTTGCCGTGCTTCAACCCTTCTTCTAAGATAAGTCGTAGGGTCTGTTGCCTGGTGTATTTCGACATTCCCCTTGCTTTCAATGATCCATAGTACCGACACAGCAGGGCCATATTTATTAATGTTGAAAGGTTAAATCAGTCTATCGCGCAGACTGTTGGCCCTGCAAATACTGAAGAGGCTGTTGTTCCTCGTCGGGTACCACAGGTGAGTCTGGCCTCTAAACAGAAATGAAATGGAGTGGTAAGACAGTTATCAGCTCAGTGGATAGTAGGTCGGCCCAATAAACCCTTTGCTGGATTTCAAGAGAAAAAAAATGATAACGACCTAATGAAAGGTGGGCAGAAGGAACATTTCCGGTTAACCCCAAAAACGTTGTCTAGAAACCGTAATCAGAGTGTTATTGATTGCGATACTGGTGTCCGTGAACAAAAGTGATCAAATGAACTGCCGATGGAACTGACACTCAGGGAACAAAAGGGCCTGAGTGTTTGAGTGTGTCTGTGAGCAGGAAGTGTCGGATTTGGTTCACTATTTGGTAGTTGGGTCTGCTGATAAGTGCGCGGTGCAGCAGCCCCGTCTGGCGGCGATGCGCTGCCAGGTGAAGCACGCGGAAGCGGCTAATGACCACAAGTGGTAAAACACGCCGCTGATGGCGGGTATCCTGTGCCAGGACTCTCGCCGTATAGCAAGTAGCCAGACTGCGTCACGGCCGCAGTGTCTCCCCATAAATACGGCAAAAATATAACCGGTCCGCGAGTGCCTTCAACATTTCGTGACAACCTAACCTACATAGCGCAGATATCACCAGAAAACCATCCGAAGCGAGTCCAGACACCAGAAAACGTTGCTCAAACGCAAGATAGCCTGCAGAAACGTCCGAAACAATCACACCACTGGGTAGCTGTTCAAGTGGGAATAGATTGTCGTGTCAGAATATTATGAGAAGAGCACCATCATATATTGGCTTGGTGCATAAGTTTGTAGTGTTCCTTAGTCATCAATAATATAATTCTCCTTCACTATATACAACTGTCTGCTGGATAGCTTTCCGATTCTGCGATTGTAGAAATCACGTGGTTTTGAGGCGAAGAACTCGGCGAGCCATGTTCCGAGCTCATTTTCATCCCGAAAGCAAGTTACTTGGAGATTGTTCGATAGAGAGAGGAAACGGTGAAAATCTGAGAGCGCAGTATTAGATGAATAAGGTGCGTGCCGAATGACTTAATAACCCAACTCCGAAATATTGTTTTCTGAGGGTCTAGCAGAATGCGGACGGGCGTTGTCGTGGAACAACATCACTTCACGCCGTCTTCCTGGTCGTTGTTTTTCGATTGCGTCTGTAAGACGTCTCAGTTGCTGACAGTAAATGTCAGTAGTGATGGTTACACCTTGGGGCAGCAATTCGTAGTACACTACACTGTTTATGTTAGCATAAAGACACCATTTCTCGTCACCAGTAACGATACAAGATTGAAATGGTCGGTGTTATTCACGAGCCAATTGATGACGAGCAGAGATCCACATATGCCACACGCAGAATTCTGTGATTTTGGCTTAGAGCGTGAGGCACCCATACGCCCGACTTTTTAATCATCCCCATTGCATGCAAATGTCACACGATGGTGGAATTATCACAGTTTGGCACATTTTTCAGTTCTCGAGTACACTGACCTGTATTATTGTGGATTATTGTGTCCAAACGATCTTCATCAAACCCGAAAAGTCGTTCTCAATGTGGAGAGTCACTAACGTCAAAACGATCCTCCTTAAAACGAGAAAACAATTTCCTTGCCGTGCTCTCTGCAATGGCATTATTCCTATACCCAGCGCAAATATTCATCACTGCCTCCGCAGCTACCAATCCTCTGTCGAACTCACACAGAACAATATGTCGGAAAAATTCCGGTTTCTCCACTTGGCACTCCATTTCCTAGCGCCCACAGTTCCACTTACTATCTCCAAATGACAAAATGACAATGTGTAAACTCAAATAGCAACAGTGAACTATAAATAAAAAATGAAACTCGATAAATGAATCTATAGCAACGGAATACCAACATGCAAAACGAACTTGTGCTCCAACTTAATACGTTCTTCCGGATTATCTGTTTAGATTGAGTTAAAGCTTCTAGCGTAGTTTCAATCGCATTCCCTTCTCAGACCGTGACTCCCTGAAACATACTCATCCTATCAACTACAACCTGCCCTACCCCCATCCCCCTTCCCCTCCCTCCCCCCCATCTCAAATGAAGGCTTCATCCCACCAGTTTCTTAAACTGCCCGCATCTCCAAGCACCATAATCCCACCTGTCAGTTCTGTCCCATATACTACCTCATCAAAATTATCCGGACACACTTACGTAATATGGAAATGACCACCAGATGTAGCAGGAGGCGGACTTGCCAGTATAAAAGGAGCGGGGAATATTGCGTTAGCAGTAAGCAATAACAGCGGAATGGGTTGGTCAGGAAAGCTCAGTGACTTCGAACGTCCACCAGTTATTTGATGTCACCTGAGACCTTACGAGGTGATGGGCACAGGGACAGACGAACATTGCGCACCATGGTTGTAAAACATAGCATGAAATCAGGAGAAGGAATTTCTTGGGAGTTCCAAAGTTATACCAACGGTTCACCTAGCGCAGTGACCGTGTGCAAGGCGTTACAAAGAATGGAACACAATGGTAAAGCAGGACCTCATAAGCCACAAATGGCTCTGAGCACTATGGGACTCAACTGCTGTGGTCATCAGTCCCCTAGAACTTAGAACTACTTAAACCTAACTAACCTAAGGACATCACATACACCCATGCTCGAGGCAGGATTCGAACCTGCGACCGTAGCAACAGCAGCGGCTCCGGACTGGAGCGCCTAGAACCGCACGGCCACCGCGGCCGGCCCATAAGCCACACAATTCTGTAGTCAGCGCTAAGCGATGACACTGGACAGTGAAGGATGGAAGTGAGTGATTTGGAGTGGTGAATCACGCTAAACCTACATCTACATCTACATATTTACTCCGCTAGCGACCAAGCGGTGTGTGGCGGAGGGCACAATTCGCGCCAAAGTCATATTTCCCCCCCTTTGTTCCACTCGCGGATCGCGCGAGGGAAAAACGACTCTCTGAACGCCTCAGTACGAGCTCTTATTTCCCTTATGTTTGAATGGTGATAGCCGGCCGAAGTGGCCGTGCGGTTAAAGGCGCTGCAGTCTAGAACCGCAAGACCGCTACGGTCGCAGGTTCGAATCCTGCTTCGGGCATGGATGTGTGTGATGTCCTTAGGTTAGTTAGGTTTAACTAGTTCTAAGTTCTAGGGGACTAATGACCTCAGCAGTTGAGTCCCATAGTGCTCAGAGCCATTTGAATGGTGATCATTGCGCGATTTGAAAGTTGGTGGTAATTATATAAGCTCTACATCCTCGGTGAAGATCTGATTTTGGACTACAGCATCATCGGCAAACAGTCTCAGGCCGCTGTCAATACCATCGACCAGATCGTTTATGTAAATCGTAAAAACCAGAGGACCTATTGCGCTGCCGTGGGGCACACCTGAAGTTACTCATGTTTTTACTGAAGTCTCCCCGTTCTTGACCACATACTGCTCCCTGTCTGTTAGAAAACTTTCTATCAAACCGCATATGTCATCGGACAGACCGTAAGCGCGCACTTCTTGTAGCAAGCGACAGTGCGGAACTAAGTCGAACACCTTTCGAACGTCGAGAAATATGGCATCAACGTGGGAGCCGGTATCTAGAGCCTGTTGTACATCGTGTGCAAAGAGGGCCAGCTGTGTCTCGCATGACCGCTGTTTCCTAAAACCGTGCTGGTTTCTGCAGATGAGCTTCTCAGAGTCTAGAAATGTCATTATGTCTGAACACAAAATATGCCCCATGATTCTACAACAAATCGATGTCAGTGAAATTGGCCGGTAATTAAGTGCATCCGATTTTCTACCCTTTATATAGATTGCTATACCTGGGCCTTCTTCCAGACCCTACGGCTGTCCGATGGGCGGGTTTGGGCTTGACGGAAGCTGGACAACTTTGCCTGCCACCATGTGTTATGGAAACAGACAAGTACGGAGAAGACAGAATTTCGGTACGGGTGTGTTTTTCTTGTTAGGATGCGATCGTCCTACTGCGCTTAAGAAAACGCTAAATCCGGAACGGTATGAACACGTTTTACAGCACTGGAACGGTATGAACACGTTTTACAGCACTGGAACGGTATGAACACGTTTTACAGCACTGTGTACTCCGTGCAGTAGAGGAACAATTCGGTGACAATGGTTGTTTGTATCACCCCGTTATAAAGCAGCATGTGCGAGGAAATGGTTTGTGGACAACAACATTCCCGAAGTGGACTGGCTAGAGTTCCGAACTGAAACCAACGCAATGTTTGATATGAGTCACAAAGTCGACTTCACATCAGACTCCAGCGTCCAACATCACTATCTTCTCTATTTTCGGCTCTTGAGAAAGAATGGGCTGCCATTCCTCCACACACATTGAGAAAATTCGTTGGAAGTATTTCCAGAAGACTTCTGGCAGTCTTACAGGCGAATGGTAGACACACCTCATACTAGCATCCACCAATAGGTGTCTAGATACTTTTAATCTGATGGTTTACACATTCGTCATCCTTTTCCATATAACATCCTTTTCAACATTTCCCACATCACAAAACTACTCACATTGAGCAGGAGCCCTCATCACATCATCCTCATAATGATAAGATTGTACATCACGTCTCCACCATCCATTCAGAAACATCATCACCTACATTAAGCTCTTAAAATATTTTCTATTAAGTTTTGAAGTGATGTAATAAAAACTTTGAAGAGCGGCAAGTAGGCCGTTGCTATCTTGTTCGAGTACAGGGAGTGCGCATAGCGGCTACGTGAAAAAAAAAGTCCATTGGAGGGTCAAGGAAGACATTTCAGTGTTAAAAAGAGTCGGAGGTAATGTTGCAGATTGTCCCGACTGTTGACCAAACTGTATGCCGAAGAAGAAACAACAGAAGTGAAAGTAAATTTCAGTACAGGTATAAAAGATGACAGATACCGATGTTACGATTTGCAGACAGCGTAGTTTAGTTGTTTTGGATGTATGTATAGAAGACCTACACGACCCGTTGTAGAAATGGGTAAAATTGTAAAAACAGAATGCGGTCTGTCCAACTACGTGACGTCATAGAATGGGCGCCATAATGAAATCCTACCATTTCCTTCTCTCCAGTTCGTGTCGGGTCCACTTTCTACCTACTTATGCCTTTTAATTTTACCCCAAAATTTTCCTTTATTTTTCTAGCTGCTGATTTCGATAAGTCTGGTAATGGCAGGTCACATTTTATAAGGCTCGACATAGTCAATAATGTGGGAAAGTGATCTTAATTTTCAGTATAAGCTTTATTAATCTAGTTAGCGAGTTTGCAAAATGAGATGACCGGTTTAGATTTTGCTAGCAATCACTCAGTACTTGATTGTACAACATGTGTACTCTGTACCAATGTATTATGATATGATCTCTGTCATTTTCTCGTTACACTGTACGTTTTGCAAGTAGGAAGAACTTTTCATCAATAATATTTTTTCTGTCTAGTTTGGGTCTGAAGATGGTTGCTAGTAGAGTAGAAACCGGTCATATCATTCTGTAATCTTGCTACCTAGACTAATAAAAAGTTGTAGAAGTTCCATTTCAAATAAAAAATTATTCAGGCGTTTGAGCACTTCAGTTGTATTTGTCTATCAGCTGAATTTACTATCAATTTTTAATCCTGAGAATTTAACACTACCAACGTTTCCTGTCAGCATGTCCTTATATTTTAAATACATCTTGTGTGTTGAACTCTCGCCAGTTCTAAACTGCGTATAGAGAGGTATTTGTTACTCAGAGTTTAAAATCAGGTGATTGTCTACAAACCATTTATTCATGTACATGAAAATTTCATTTGGAGCTGTTTCCTAAATTATAACTGATTTAGATAATACACTTATTGGTCAAATGCCTGAGCGGAGCGAAAACTAAACTACCTAGAAATTGCACAATAGATTTTTGTCCAAATTTTCATAGCCAAGCGAACAGTTGGACAAACAGGGCAAAAAACTGACTAGTGTAAGTTCTAGTTCTACAAAGAAAGACCTAATTGCTTGAAACTAATCATGGCCATTAAGAAAACCTTAGTAATCTGAGAGAAAATTTTATCTGGACTTTCATAGCCAAACGAAGAAGGGGAAAATGAACAAATGGGCTATCAAATAATGTCTAGTTTTGAAAAAAAATTAAATACTTGAAAAAAAAACTTAATCAGTGATTTGAGAAAAAATAGAAGCATTTCACGAGGAACTGCAGCTAGCTGTGTAAATGAGAGATAAAAGTTCCTCTCTTCAAGACCTCGTCATTTTACACATAAAAAGTGACATTATTGTGATGCTTAACATGAAATAAAATTTGAAACAAAAAAATTTTAAGAATACCTGTCGAATATTTTGTAGAATGATTTGTCTAAAACTAAGAAATACAACATGTTAGAGAAACATATTATGCACCTCTGAATGATGCCCGAAAACATGTACAGCGAATGAGGTGCTCATAGAGAATTTAATGTTCAACATAAGCCTACCCAAGGGATACACTTTGATTGTATTCTGCTTTGAATGTGTTGTATGCTAAAGCAAAACAAGAGACACATATTTTTATACGTGCCCATACAGCTGTTAAAAGGGTTAAAAAAACCTTGAAAAAAATTGAGTTTAATGTTTCTGGATGAATATCATTGACACAGTAACAGATATAAAAAAATCTTAAAATAAAAGTTCTGCGAGTTTTTAATGGACGTTGCAGTGGTGCACCCACATTTGTCGAAAATGCCGTTTTTTTCGAAATCCCTCCCATTCAGCATATTTTGACCTGACAATTATGTGATTCCTGATTGTTGTATATTTACAAACACGTTACAACAATAATGTACAAACAACTTCAAATATAACAATTAAATCTGAAGAAGATACAACCTGGAAAAAATACACAAAATGTAAAAAGAAAACACAAATACTACACAAGATATTTTATATTTCATAAAATTAAAAGAAAAAATGCATTTAGTACAAAATATTTGGAATATACAACTAGAATATATTTATCTAGGAAAGACTTATAACCCAACATGGCAATTGCCAGAAGCGGACACATATCAGACGCACATACAGCGACATAGGAGATATTTCTAGCCTCTTTCTGACAACCGTGTGTTTGGAACAGCACTTCATCATATATAACTGAATCTGGTATTAACGATGCTATACGTTTTGCAGTTATTCAAACGTCTAAATGAAAAACAGAACAGTGTGGGGTAGGTGATTTCGAAAAAATGACTTTTTCGACAAATGTGGGTGCATCGCTATAATGTACATTAAAAACCATAGTATATTTTTACAGTTTTTTTATATCTATTACCGTTTAGCGGCATTCCCTCAGAAAAACTACATTCATTTTTTTCAGGGGGTTGTTTCACATCCTTAACAGCTGTATGGGCACGAACAAAAAGACATGTGTCTTATTTTATTCTACATTACAACTTATTTAAAGCAGATCAAAATCGAAGTGGATCCCTTAGGTAGGTTACTTGTTAGAATCTTACGACTACTATACGATATTTGTCTGGTAAATTGTATAGATCGTGCAGTCTCATTTGCTATACATGATTTCGAGCATCATTCAAAGATGCGTCAAGTGTTTCTTTAATTTGTTTTATTTCTTATTTTAAAACAAATCATTTCACAACACAGTTGAGCGTTTTTTTCAGTTTTCTCTAAATTTCAGTCTGTCGATCTCCGTTGTATCATCTCAAAACTGCCGGTGTCTAATTGTGTCGGCGTTTCTTTTCAATTTTAATATAAAGTCGCAGCATGCAAGTTTGGTTGTAGTATATGACAATGAATCTGGTATTGTTTTCTTTAACATAGGTCGTTAGAAAGCATAAATGTAAATGATATGGGTGGGACTTAATCCAGTGTTTACAATATTACAATGCTAAAAAGTTTTCTACCTATTTAAAATACAAAGTTTGTATAGCATACTAAGTAACCTATCTTAACGAAAACACTACCAATTTTACTGTTATACAGTCAAACTTTTATGCTATCACTTTGTACTAAAAATTAAAAAAAAAACATTAACTGTTGAAGAAAACCTACAGTGTCGCTGAGTGCCCTCTATATTTACTAGATAATGTAAAAATTCTATCTTGGAATCAAAAGTTAAACTAGCGATCTGGCCTGGCTTCGCACGAGTAGCATTAAGTATCTACAGCTAGACGACTTATTTGCGGGACATTGCGTAGAGTTATGAATAAGTTTCAGAAAACAGCGTTAAGTAACTAAATATAATTACTTTCCTATAACTTAATCGACTGCGTAACGCACGGCGAAAAAGTTGGCTGAAGCCATCAATGTTGTGTGTTCCATACCGAATTCGCGGCTGGAGTGACATCTCATGGCAGTGATGTGAGTACATCTTGATGTACCGGTAAGTAATAAGTTAACAACCAATGCAAATACTGTCGGCGAATCATGAATATCTGTGTGAATGGTTATCGGAGGCTGACTGAGGTGGCACAAAAAATAGAACAAAAAAGGCAGAAACATGCGTGATTTACACATTTAGCTAGTGTTACTGTACTCCTCTTGTGAAGCTTAGTACGCAGTGTGGTGCATTGTTGAGACTAATTGCTGCAATTCTTTGCAGTATTGTCAGCTCCCCAAACCGAAATATGCTAAATCTGTTTGTAAAAAATATACAGAAAAAAGCTGAAATAAAACAAGGTGTATTGCTGCGCAGTTTTATTTTTGCAATAATTATACTGTTTAAGGTATTTTGAAGTGATTGAAAGGTGAATATGCAAATCCAATAAGGTAGGTATTGTTAGATAACTGCAACTGTATAAAGAACAATTTGATCAAATTTTATACACAGACTAGTCAAAATATAATCAACGCTGACGTTATTTTTAAGGATTCTTTTTAAGCTTTTGGTACAAGTTCTTGAAAAATAATTTCCCCATGTTAACTCATCTCTGGTATGCAATTCGTTTAAAACAACTTCAAGAAATAACTGTTCCACAGGATTTCGTATCATATCTTGTGTGTGTACGATGTTTCATTTTAATGACTTTAACAGCTGGAGATAAAAGTGCAAAACAATAAAAATTTAGAGGCGTGCCTTGTGCGTCTCATTAGAGAATTGATTTCTGGATACACTAGTACTTAGAATGCTGATATAACAGCTTGAGATTTTATTTCTATTATATGCATATAAAATTCAGCCCGTTTTTAAAGCCTCAATGTCGTGACGGAAAAATGAATTTAAAGAAATATCTTCATGTCAGTGTTTTTCGCATATGTTCTTTGTTTCAAATGGCTCTGAATACTATGGGACTTAACTTCTGAGGTCATCAGCCCCCTAGAACTTAGAACTACTTAAACCTAAGTAACCTAAGGACATCCCATACATCCATGCCCGAGGCAGGATTCGAACCTGCGACCGTAGCGGTCGCACGGTTCCAGACTGTAGCGCCTAGAACCGCTCAGCCACCCCGGCCGGGGTATAATGTTTTCTCACAATAAAAATATAAATAATATTCTACAGGACGAACTTCAAAATATCTGCCGTGTACTGTTGCATTATTTGGTAGACTTAGAAAACTTCTGCACTGAATAAAGGTCATTGTTCGTCTCATCAGTTCAGTCGCTGGTAGAGACTGCAAAGCGTATGACTTTCGATTCATTCTGCATAAATTAACGTCTGCTTAGGACAGCTTCTTTCATTATTGAGAAGAAAGCTGATGTCAGCTGTGCTCTACCAGCGTTTTCAGTAAGGCTCTCACCTGTTAATTTTTCGCAGTTACGTTTTTGATCTTGTGTATTTCTATGATGACGAGCTCAGAACATATACCTACACAGTTTCAGTTTGCTTCGTTGTGCTTTTTACTTTAATCTGATGAAATATTGAAGCGAATCCTGAAATCTTATTTCAGTGCAAATAATTCCTTTAACCAACTTGGATTTTTATGCTTTCCTGTTGTCCAGAAAAAAAATCTATAAAAGAAGCTAAATGATTGTGAAAAAAGCCATACTTCCGGATCTCAACTAAATCATTCATTCGCCAGCAAAATGATATAAAAAGAAGCCAGAGTTTGCTCCAAAAAAGTCAGGGCTCGCCTGACGATGGCATACTGAATTGCCGAAATTGGTTGTGACTATAAAATTAAATAACTTTTCATATTACGCTGCTGTTAGGGATTTTCCTTGTTAAATATTTGACCAGCTGCTGTCCCGCGTCCACTATGCATCAACAGAAATCGAATAGTGAAAGGTTTGTTTCACCCACGAAAGAGCGTCACGCAGATTCTGAAAACCTATTAGATGGTTTAATGTGGGCTGTTACTCTCTCTCTAAGGCTTGTTTACAAAATTCCACGAACAAAAACCAAGTGAGGAATCCTGTAATTTAACACAGAAAGCGGAGACAAGATTAGATTAATTACAGAGTGCACAGAGGCACTGAAACAGAATTCTTCTGGTGCTCCACACGCGAGTGAAACTGAAAGACACCCTAATAAATGGTATCATGGGAAATAACTTCAGCATACAGTTCACAGTTGTTTTGCAGATTTATTAAAAAGTACAGTCTTACAATAACTGACAATATACTCAGCAGAAAGAAGAGATTGAGGATAACAGCACTTGTTTATCCACCTCATACATTAAATAACCACACTGATAACACAAATGTACCCCCATGCTATATGTGGGGACGTTTTGAAAAGTTATTGCCAGGAAAATAAAATCAGGGAAGTATACTCCAGCTTTGCATACTAGGAATACGGTAGCTTACCTTCTGCTGAACAGTAAAGATAAAATTCCACCTTTAGAACAGAGTGAAATTTATAGAATTTCGAGCAATGTATGTGGCAAATTATATATAGATCAATCAGGCAGGGCTCTAACTACTAGACCGACTGAGCATGCAAGGAGTTGGAGACTGAAAAAGAAAGATTCCGCCTTTGCTGAACATGCTCTGAATGAATTTCATTCACATGACACGAAATGTCATGTTCTCCATAGAGGAACTGAAGGCAGAAAACCAATATTACTCAAAATTCTGGCCATTAACGAATACCGAGCAAACAATCCTGACATGGTTCTGAATGACGAAACACAGTTACATTACTCACTCTTACTAAAGTAGTAGCAACCAGCTATGATTTCTCTCACCATACGGTAATAAGCTTGTTGTAGCTGTTCCACTTCCTCGGCCCATAGACTTCTTTCTCCACCCCTTCCTCCTCCCTCGCTCCCTGTTTTCGGATATTCATCACATTCACTAGTTTGTCCGTATAACATAGTAGCCAGTTCCATTACTCGCTTGTTCAGCATATTTGGCTTCTACATTCGTATAGTTTTGATATTTGAATATACCTTAGGTGTAAGATCTATTTCTTCAGAGTCTGTTTGGGTATTACTTTATGCTTGTGTTTTATATCGTTATATTCAAAAATGTCACACATCTTTGTAAAACAATCTTTGTACAGCTACGAATTCTCGCTGAAGTTGTGCGGCCTATCTGTTTAGTATTAAGTTATCTGACGATGGCCTAAGAAGCCAAAGTCGGTTCACAACGAACAGTTAAAGAAATATTATTGTGGATCATTAATACTGTGTATTCAAGTTTTTAATGTGTCCATGTTCCTCCAGGAACCTACGGAATAATTGATGTGTATTTAATTATTTGTAGTCTGCCTGTTACCTACAATTTAAACATATTGCAAACACAGTTATGCAAATTATTACTATCACCAGCAACTTCTTACCCTATACATAAAAATTACTGACGCAAAATGCATTATTGTATCCAACACAACACCACTTACCATCACCATAACTATTTCTGCTTTCGATGAAAAGTACATCTACACGTAATTACGTCTACCACTATTATTGCCCTACAACTTTATTCTCTCTTATCTGTCACTACTATGTACTACATATAATAGCGAAATAGATTATAAACAGTAATAGCATCAGGTTTTTTTTTTCTGCTACGCTTCACATTGTACTCCATCGCTCCACGGCCCGTACGCACACACTGCCGTTTCTCTGGGCTCTGCGTACGCCGTTGTGGCAGCATTTGCCTCTTCCGTCGCCTGTCGGTTTCATGGTTGCAGGACACGATTGCCCTCTTACGAGGGAGCACCGTTGCTGGCGGTGAGGCGCGCAACCACATGCTGACCCCCGTCAGTCCGTTTCTAAACGTATCCCAAGAGAAATACACTGAGGTGACAGTGATCATGCGACAGCGGTATGCACGTCTACAGACGGCGGTAGTATCACATACAGAAGGTATAGAAGAGCAGTGCATCGGCGAGGCTGTTGTTTGTACTCAGGTGATTCATGTGGAAAGGTTACCGACTTGATTACGGCCGCATGGCGGGAATTTACAGACTTAGAACACGGAATGGTATTACGAGCTAGAAAGCTAGAAGCATGGTACATTCCGTTTGGGAAATCGTCAGGGAATTCAGTATTCCGAGATCCGCAGTGTCAAGAGTTCTGGCATCACCTCTCACCACGGACTTGGCAGTGGCGGACGGCCTTCACTTAACGACCGAGAGCAGCGGCGTTTGCGTAGAGTTGTCAGTGCTAGCGACAGGCAACACTACGTGAAATAACCGCATAAATTAGTATGGGACGTGCCACGAACGTATCCACTAGGATAGTCTGGCGAAATTTGGCTTTAACGGACTATGGCAGCAGACGACCGACGCGAGTGCCTTTGCTAACAGCACGACATCGCCTGCAGCGACTCTCCTCGGCTCGTGGCTGTAACGATTGGACCCTGGACAATTGAAAAACCTTGGTCTGGTCAGGTGAGTCCCGATTCCAGTTGGTAAGAGCTGATGGTAGGTTTCAAGTGTGGCTCAGACCTCACGAAGCCAGGACCCAAGTTGTCAACGAGGCACTGTGCAAACTGGTGGTGGCTCCATAATGGTGTGAGCTGTGTTTACATGAAATGGAATGGGTCCCCTGGTACAACTGAACTGATCACTGATTTGAAATAGTTGTGTTCGGCTGCTTGGAGACCATTTTCAGCCATTCATGGACTTCATATTCCCAACCAGCGATGGAATTTTTATGTCACTGGTTTGAAGAACATTCTGGACAATTCCAGCGAATAATTTAGCCACCCAGATCGTCTGATATGAATTCCATAGATCATTTATGGGACATGGCCGAGAGGTCAGTTCGTGCACAAAACTTGCACCGGGAACACTTCCGCAATTATGGGCGACTGTAGGGGCAGCATGGCTCAATATTGCTGCACGAGACTTCTAACTACTTGTTGAGTCCATGTAACATCGAGCTGCTGCACTGCGATGGGCAAAAGGAGGTCCGAAACGATATTAGGAGATATCCCATGACTTCTGTCACCTTAGTGTATGGGCCCGCAGCGAACTTGTCGACGTTACGCTAGTCGCCTTGTTCGGCGTACTTAGCGAATGCTCGGCTCCGTGCAGGGTCCACAGGAAAGCAGTATGTCAATGACAGGGTACTGACTAAAGGTCTTAACTTCCTAGTATGATATCGAGAGCTTGAATGCGTTTAAAGGTGCAATGAAGAATTATTAAACTCGCCAGAAATAATTATTTTTGAAGACATTATTGGAGAAATCAGCGATCTCACGAAACTAATTACACCAGTCTCGATAGCAAAGCATATTATTAAAAGGTGACCGGCTTCAATCATCACATGATCATCTTCAGACCAACAACCATATTGATGGACAATGGCTGTGTATGGAGCAGATATCACTGAATGACCATAGTCAACTGCTCCACAAACATCATTCAGCGGTTCCTGCTCCATGCACAGCCGTGGTCCATCAGTATGGTTCTACTTCTGAAGATGATCATGTGATGATCGAAGCCGGTCACCTTTTAATAAACGTGCCTTGCGATCTAGAATATTATAAGTAATATCGTCTCAAATAGTTATTCACTCCCAGTCGGAGACCTCTGCTGGCATTCGTAAGACCTGCGGTTTCATTTACTGTGACGTAGGCTCCGCAGCCTGTCTCTCTCTTGGCCCTCGGATTTTATTTACTGGGGTGGTGAGACACAGCCCACGGCAGCGCTTCCAATTTCGTGTTGTTACGATCGCCGTGCATACGCTGTTGGCTGTTCGTATGTCACAATTGTTGACCTCAACTGTCTGCGCAGCATTGCCTGTAGACTTTCTGTCGCAACCTCCTGTAATACAGGAGACGGGGTTGATTTATAAGGTAACGCGCTACCCAAGCATTACTTGAAACAGTGTCAGTGGTGTTGTCCACCATCTACCACGTTATACTTATATGGATATGGTGTCTGTTCTTGCGGACTTGTCCGAAAGAACAGACACCATTGATGACCTGCAGCCGTCTAGAACGACATTAGAATTATTTATTAACACCTTCAGCTGCTGACGGGCGTTGATATATCTCAACGGGGACAGATGAAAATGTGTGCTCCCACCGGGACTCGAATCCAGAATCTCCTGCTTGCATAGCAGACGCTCTATCCACCTGAGCTACCGCGGGGACAGAGGATAGTGCGACTGCAGGGACTATGTCGCGCACGCCTCCCGCGAGACCCACATTCTCACCTCATACGTCCACACACTACAATCGTAGTGTCCCTATGTTATTATTTTGGTAGTACATCAGGTACACCAAACAGTAGGACCATCATAACATCTCCATCGTTGAAGGTGGTGGACAGCTTGATATGTCAACACCACATTACTCGTGGAAGACATTCTTACCAAGTCCCGTAAGAGTTCGGGTAATATGTGTACATTCGCACAGAAGAAGGTCATGGCCGGTATTGCCAGAACTATCTACTTATATGGATATGGTGTGTGTTCTTTCGGACATGTCCTCGGTGGCTCAGATGGATAGAGCGTCTGCCATGTAAGCAAGAGACCCTGGGTTCGGGTCCCGGTGGGGGCACACATTTTCACCTGTCTACGTTGATATATATCAACGTCCGTATGCAGCTGAAGGTATTAATATATAATTCTAATTCGATCTACCACGTTGTCTCGAAACCTATCTCCCTGACATCGAACCTTCCTTGCCGATTTAGTTGCTGTCGATCAGCATCAGAACCATCGGCATACAGCGCACACTCTCAGATAGAATGTTCTAGAGTATTTTCTTCATCGTAGGCCCATTCAGAAGTTTGTCTTCGACTTATTTGGTGCCAGTAGTTTCCATAAGGTCTATGGCCCATCAAGAAATATCTCATGCTTCTTGAGGGGTCCAGGTGCCTCATTCCCAGTTTCTTTGTTTGGGAGAAAACCATAGGTGCGCCTCGTCTTTTGTGTATCAAATACATATGTATGTAGGACACACACGACAAAGGTTTCGTTATCTCGCATGCGCCAGTCGTGTGTGACAGCTTCTCCAGCTATTCTAAATTTTTGCCGTCAGAGGCGTTATTTCTTCGAACGTCAGCCGTTTCAACTATACTTTCGTAAGAACAAATAGTAGGGCTATACCAACGCGTTACACCCATACTGTCGCAAAACTAACTGCACTGCAGTACAATGAGAAACGATATATGCGACGAGGAAAGTGCAGGAGTTCTTGCTTCCATAAATTTGTATGTTTTGATTAATACGAAAAGACGAGGACATCTCCGGTTATAACTGACTGCGTCCGGTTTGGAACAGCTTCGTGTCTGGCGCGTTCGGCAAGGCGGATATAATTTGAAGCACGTGTTTCATTTACATACAGACATGGACCGGGCACAGCTGCGAAGTGAGCCGCTAATGACCTCCCAGTATCAGATGTGATTCCTAAAATAGAACCACGAAATGAACGACTGTCTCATGGGACTCTTCCAAAGATCGCACACAAAACTGTGTGAAAGTGACACAGATTGCTGTTTTTTCCTCCTCAGGTCAGCATAAAATATTCACAAAATACTCACCATGGTTTTTTTATCGTTGGTGGTTTTCAAGATTTTATACTTACGTTTCGGGTTACGAGCCCATTGGCTAGTGTTACTATTTTAAAGTCGTTATTCATGTATTCTGTTTCGGAATAAATATATAACCACAAGAAAGTAACAAGTAATTCGAAATACAAGATATTAACAAAAAATAACAAATAAATGAAGTGATGATACCAAGCAGTGGTGGTGTAATATCTAATAGACTACAAATTAATAAATGAAGTATAAGGTTTCTCATACCATAATACTGCCACCGGATTAAATACATTCCAGGCTAAATGTACAGCAACTTTTAAAAGGAGACGGTATTATATTGTATTGTATTGATCTGGGAATCCAGAAACGACAGAGACGCTTCGTCCCCGCCGTAGCCCTCAGTGGTTCACAACCCCACAACAGGCTACAGCAATCCACTCACCCCACCGTCGCTGCAGGGTTATTGCCTGCTTCGGCCCCCAGGGGGAAATCACGAGAAACCTAAATCAGGATGGCCAGACGGGGGTTTGAACAGACGTCCTTCCGAATGCGAGTGTAGTGTGCTAACCATTGCGCCACCTCCCTCGGTTTGCAGCGAGCATTATGTATTTCCACCTCTCTCAGTATAATGATACATAGGTAGTACTATCAATCTTTCGTCCACTGCTTGCCATTAAAATTACAGGTCCGTGAAGGAGGCATGCACAAAATATCATTTTGGAGTGGAGTGCACCATCTGCAGGGATTGGACAAAACGGTTCTAGGCGCTGCTGTCTGGAACCGCGAGACCGCTACGGTCGCAGGTTCGAATCCTGCCTCGGGCATGGATGTGTGTGATGTCCTTAGGTTAGTTAGGTTTAACTAGTTCTAAGTTCTATGGGACTAATGACCTCAGAAGTTGAGTCCCATAGTGCTCAGAGCCATTTGAACCATTTTTTTGATTGGACAAAAATATGTAAATACCAAGAGAAATTCATGCTTGAAGATAAATGCATATGTTAGCCAAGCTTGCAGGTTGTGCTGTTGTATCTGACCAAGAATGGCACCTGTGCAACGTCTTCAATGTGTTACAAGTGTCAATTGTGGTCAGAACAGTTTCTAAGTAATTGTGAGTCGAATGTGACGGAGTTAAGTGAATTCGACGTGAGCTAATTTTTGGTCCTCTTGGTGGATGCTTCTGTAACCAATGGAGCCGAAATGTTTGGTGTTTCAGGAGATACCGTGTCGAAGATTTATATGGCATGCAGAGGAAGCTGTAAGACATCGTCCACTAAGTCACAATGCGGACGAAATGGAGTTTGATGATGATATTTGGTCTGCGGCGCGCTCAACTGCGCGGTCGTCAGCGCCCGTACGAAGTCCAAATTTTTTACCCGGTCCAATTTTTTTTTCACAGTCCAATCTATCCACACTCACGAATGATGATGATTTTGATGAAATGCTGAAGACAACTCAAACACCCAGTCCCCGGGCAGAGAAAATCCCCGAACCGGCCGGGAATCGAACCCGGGCCCCCGTGATCCAGAGGCAGCAACGCTAGCCACTAGACCACGAGCTGCGGACACGAAAGGGAGTGAGGAATGATTGTGGTAGACGGTCATTATAGAGGATTGTGATCAAAAATAAGAAATGAGACGTTGATGAATCATTTATGTGAATGCGTCGTGTCTGTTCTTTCGGACATGTCCGAATGAACAGATACCGCGCCGAATCCGCAGCTGTGAAACGTATTATGTAAATTGAAGGAGGAGTGGTGAGAAAGGAAAGGGAAGGGATTATTGACATAAGCTGCATCAGGACATTCTGCTAAATCAGCGGCGACGAGTGAAAAAGATGTGTCGGACCGGGATTCAAACCCGGGATCTTCTGCTTACTGTGCAGATCTTTCGGCCATGTCCGAAACAACAGGCAACACGCATTCATATAATTGATTCGCCTCGATGGGCAATGGATCCACCACACTCAATGCGGATGCATAATTACGTGCGACCTCCTGCAGGAATGTCCAAGTAGCGCGTATGGAGGACATGGACAGGGACTATGGATAGGTGTCGCTAGGTGTTCTTTGTTTTATTTGGCGGCGTGAGGAGGAGAGTGGAGCACTCAGAATCATTTTATCGAATAGCGTAAGCCAACGTTCAAATACTAACGGATGCTTCAAAGAGATTCATCCGAATTTATGAGACTAGCTTCTAGATGAACGAAATCAGAAACTTGGTGTGGAGTTTAACTTATGCATAGGGCTATAAAGATTTATTTAAAAAACAAACAACAAACAAACACCTAGTTTAAAAGTGTGCAACTTTTACCTCCTTGTACGCATAATCTTGGGTTGCTTTTTACAATTACGTTTAGGATCAAAGTTTTCCTCTACCTTCCACACATATTCAACGTGCTCTCCAACGGACGTACGACAGACATCCAGCTAGCCAAACTTGTCCCACACTTGCGATGGTGACTGTAATTACTGCATTCACTGCTTTTTCTATGTAGTGTCGCAGTTCACCCAGAGTTTTTGAAGGAGAGGCACACATAAGTAATCTTCCAAAAACCCTCACAAAAAAATCACGTGCTGTGAGATCAGGCGACCATAGAAGCCAATGCTACAATACGAGAGCAGTACGCCTCCCACGGCCGATACAGCGCTGAGGCGACTTATTGTTAAGAAATCTTTAGACGCATGTGCCAGTGTGGCGGTGACTCGTCGTATTGACAAATGAAATTTTACATCTATATCTAAATCTATATGTATATACGCAAGCCACCTCACGGTGTGTGGCGATGGGTACTTCGTGTACCACTATCAATTCCCCTTTTCCTGTTCCAGTCACGCATTGTTTGCGGGAAGAACGATAGGTGATATGCATCCGTGTGGGCTTGAATCTCTGATTTTATTTTCAGTATCTTTTCGCGAGATATACCGGTACGTAGGAGAAAGCAATTCATTGGTTGACTTTTCTAGGAACCTACACTTTCGGAATGTTAAATGTAGACCATACCGCAATGCAGAACGCCTCTCTTGCAAGGTCCCCAGAAATTTTTGTAAGAGGGGGCAGAACCTCAAAAGGTTCATTTTTGATACAACTCATTAGCTGAGGGTGAGAACGTGTCCCACCCCAAGAAGTAAATCTGACAGGACGAACACGATGCTGACTGTATGTTAAATGTTTAACAGTTATCCAGTCAATATTTTTTGGAAGGTAGATTACCGCTGTACCTTGAAGGCAATCACATTTCAATAGTAGATCCAGCACCCATCTTCCTTATATTATTAATGTGAACCTAGATGTGGGAATCTTTCTGAAACAAACATCGGGCTAGTCGATAGAACAAACTCTTAACAGCAAAGGACTCAACCAAACTGGCCTTCGTCTCCCTGGTTTGGTATGGAGAGATGGCAACTGGACCAATGAATTCATAGCTCTATGGCTGGATCTCGGGTAGGGTTGTACCACCTATAGGAGGGCATTCAATAAGCAATACAATATATTTTTTTATCTAAAAGAGGATTTGTGTTATTCAGAATGGCTAGACACCATATTATTCCCCATTCTTTTGGCTACAAAAACCCAGTTTTTCAACATAAACGCTGTTCAGTGCAACGACCTTACGGCACCGTACTGGGATATCCTGCATCCCGGATGCTATCACTGTACTAGTCGACGTTGGAGCCAACGTCTTGTTGCATCAATAACTTTCTCACCATCCATGTGCTGCTTCCCACGGAGTGCATCCTTCATTGGGCCAGACACATGGAAGTCGGAAGGTGCAAGATACGGGCTGCGGGGTGGATGAGGAAGAACAGTCCAATGAAGTTTTGTGAGCTCCTCTCAGGTGTGCAAACTTATGTGAGGCTTTGCGTTGTCATGGTGAAGGAGAAGTTGGTTTGCAATTTTGATGTCGACGAACATGCTGAAGTCGTTTCTCAGTTTCCCGAGAGTGGCACAATACATTTTAGAATTGATCGTTGCATCATGAGAGAGGACATCAAACAGAGTCCCAGAAGACCATCGTCATGACTTTGCCGGCTTGAGGGCGATGCTTTGAGCTTTTTTTCGGAGTAGAGGTGGTGTGGTGTCACTACATGGATTGCTTCCGGTTCGAACTGAAGGAACTGTGTTTCACCGCCTGTGATGATGTTCGACAAAAAATGGTCACAATCAGCCTCGTAACGGGCAAGCAGTTCCGCACAAACGGCCTTTCGTTGCCCTTTATCATTTTCTATTAGGCAGGAACCCAGCGGGAACACACATTTGAGAACCCCAACAGGTGGACGAATGTCTCAGAAATACCAACAAAGAAGTCCAGATTAAATACCAACAAAGAAGTCCAGTTGTGCAACGAGACGTTTGATTGTGATCCGTCGACCACCTCGAATGAGAGTGTACGCACGTTCCAACACTGCAGGTGTCACACCTGTGTGCCGCCGATCAGCTGGCCGGCATGGAGGAAATCAGACAGGATTGCGCGAACTTATTTGGATGATGATAGACGCCCCGCTCAACGACTCAACGTGCTTTTGTTCACTGCCAGGTCTGCGTAGATATTCTGCAAGGGCCTATGATATCTGCGATTTTCTGGTTTTCCGCTCGGAAACACACCTCTGTTACAGACTCAATTTTGAGGTTCCATGTAACGCCGGCACCCATCGAAAATTCATGAAACTGCAGAGGCTGAAGCGGGAATATTCCAAGGTGTTCCACAACAAATTCTTCATTTTTAACTGAAACTGGCCGAGAAAAAAAGTGTTGCATTATTTATTGAAAGCTGCTCGTACTTCAGAAACATATAATTTAAGAAAGTTCCAACACCTTTGGACCTTAACATTTAACAATTTTTCCTCTCGCCGAGCGCAGGAATTTGTAGTCTTCCTGCATCTGTGCCCGCAGACGAAGTATAGCTCAATATACTTGTTGTATAGTATGACTGCGCTCTTCGTACTCTGTCGAGCGTTGGCGTGTCAAGTATTGAGATTAAGATGTACGCAAGTGAAAGGGCAGTTCTTGTGGGAACCGGGAACGGATAGCGGGCAGGTATAATGCAACCATGTTTATACTGTGCTCAGTGTTCCAACTGTCGCTTTAGCTATCTGATTAAAAGCTGACAAGAAAGTGACAGAGGAAAGATCGAGTACTCTATTTCGACAATGTTCTGTCAAAATTGCAAAGAATGGTGAAACCGCCGCAATGAGAAGAAAACGGTATAATTTTTCGTGAACACGCTGACAAACAAACGCTGTCATATTTACTAAAGCTGCTGTGATACCTCTTAAATGCGGCTGAGTTGAATCAGAGTTTAACCGCTTAGTTCCAACATTCTTGTTACAAGGAAATAGGTACATTCTGTAGTAATTACAGCAAACAGATCGTTTAAAGCGGGAAATATACTAGTTTATCCTAGATTAAAAAAGAAAGACGGACGTCGATTTTTCAATCTGACCTCAATAAAATTTCGTAGAGACTGGTCGCCGTGTCCCGCATCGAAAACCTCAGTGATATCATTAAAGATACATTAGCCAAACGAGATTTATAGCGAAAGGATATCCAGCAAATTTATCGTGATGTTCTTTAGAAGCGAACAGCTCTTAGTCTCAACAACGAGTTCAGATTGATAGAAGTGCTTCTTATTACGAGAGTCGCTGAACCGGGAGCGGAGAGCACGGGGTCGTTAAGCTAGTTGTAAGGTCGTTGTGGGTCGGGCAAAGGACATGTCACTCCTTATAACAGCAGGGCTGTCCACATGCAGACTGTTCGTGGCCGAACTGCATCCCCGGGACGGCTTCTCGTAGTGCTACTTCAGTACTCCCGGTACACAGTATTTGTGATATCTGAGTGTGAAGTCTTCCATAATCTGATCTGAGTTCGATCGCACGCTTGTTTTTGTATGTGTGTTTGCGCGCGTATGTGTGTGTGTGTGTGTGTGTGTGTGTACCTTGCATAGCTGCGTTTTGTTTGAAAACCTGGTGCTAAGATTGGGAAGTGGCTGTACGTACTGCCAACTACGTACTGCGCCCACTTCGTTAAGGATGAAGATGGCGTCCGAGACAGCAGTGTATACAAACAACTAGGAGTAAAAATCTGTAGGGTCACAACGTGAAACAATCACTTGGGTTATGTCAGATATGAAGCAAGTGGCAGGTTTTGGTTTGTAGACATCATCTTGCGAGACTCCAGCTCGTCCAGGATAAATGCCATGTTGCTCGAAGCCTGGTGAAACATCGACGTGACTTGCTCGATCACACATGTGGCCTGAGAAGTGTAAAAGTGCTGTGTCTGTGACTGTGTTTAGCGGTTGCACAGTTTAATTTAAGTTTGGTACTCGTATTTCTTCTTACTCAGGTAGTATGTAAAGTATCAATTTTTGATTACGATGAGGCAGGAAAGAAATAGTAATAAAGACCGAAGAAGACATAAAAACGAGCCGGCCGGTGTGGCCGAGCGGTTCTAGGCGCTTCAGTCTGGAACTGCGCGACTCCTCCGGTCGCAGGTTCGAATCCTGCCTCGGGCATGGATGTGTGTGATGTCTTTAGGTTAGTTAGGTTTAAGTAGTTCTAAGTTCTAGGGGACTGATAACCTCAGATGTTGAGTCCCATAGTACTCAGAACCATTTGAACGGTAAAAACAAACATACAATAGAAATTAATTTTATACTAAGCATAATCTTACAACTCTCTCTCCTAAATGTAATGGAGCCTCTCACTCTCTTATAAAACTTCTCTCTGCAATCATTCATCTACCTAATAAGTCAGATAAACACCAAAAGAGATACCTACTTACAAATCTTGTAAGAAATATAAAGTGATGAGCTATCGTTGCATCATATTATACACCTGTTTTTCCTAAATATTCTAAAATATGATTTATAACAATTTAATAAGGTTCATTGACAAAAACTGAATATCAACTAATTCTTAACATGATTTGAGAAGTCATAAATCAACAGTATATATGATTGCATACAGACTGCTATAAAAAGCAATCCATGAAAAACACCAAAACTTTCATCTTGAACTAAAGCAAAGCGTTCGACATGGTGAACCACTATAAAATCATCCCAAACAAGATTCCGTGTTATGCTATCCGAAAATTACCAGATAAGTGAATCCGTTCGTTCCTAACCGCCAGTAAAATGTAGGCACACTTCATGGAGAATTTAAACTATAAATAGTCTCAAAATATTTGTCAGAAGAGCAATCAGGCGCATATGGAGTCTTGCTGGGACCTCCTCTTTTACTTGTCTATGCCTGTGATACGCAGTTTATATTGAGTCGCATGAAGTAATTGTATTTGCTGACGACACATTATTAGTAAAAGCAGCAAAAAATGAAGATTCTTCAGGATGTAGTAAACTCTGTTACAGGTCAGCGCAGGAATGAGTCACCAAAAAAGTTACCTATATATAAACAGTTTCCAACAGCAAAGCAGTCACAATTAATTTCTGGAGCTGCCGAAATAAATTAGCCATATTTCACAATAAACTACCAACAAAGTATCTTGATATTTGCGAAAAAAGTCATTTAAGATGGAACAAATGTGGGATCAGAATGTTACCTTGTACAGGCTCTGAAACGATGCATGAATGAGCAGCTGCTAGTAAGTCTTTTATGAAGTATTGCATCATTTCCTGGGTACACCTTAACGCTGCGACCTCAAGTGAATATCGTTCGCTATCGGCACCAAGGCTGCTGGAACGATGTGTGTCTCTTGGCTGTCTACAGGAACAACCACACATGGGTGAGCTTTGTTCTGATCATGTTCTGATTATTAAAATACAGGAAATGAGTTACCAATAACTCTAGGCGACACACGAGAATTTGTTTAATATTCCATTTAATAAGCAGAATTCGGCAATGAATATTGACAGTCTATTGCACAGAGGGGGCACATTAGTCTAGTCTAGCAATAGATTGCGCAAGAATGAGATTACCTTTCAGATCCAGCGTGCAGTCTTTTGTCAGATAATCCCGCAGATTTCAGCACCGTAAACTAAGCTGAAGACTATCTCTTACTAACTAACAAATTACAGAGTTCCGACTGTTCACTCTAAATCACAAAATTTCGGTGCCATTAAAAGAAAATTTTGCTAAGTGCGACCCAATTTGCCACACGAATAATACAGAGTTCCGTGCCGCCGCACGTTGATTTTTCTCTAAGTCTGAAGCACCTCCATACCGAATTATACAATGTTCAATGTTGCGGCATCCCAGAAACTGTCTCCATAACTTCCTCTTAACTTTTCAACTCAAACAGCACGAGAATCCCACTCAGATAACCCCTGGTTCACACATGGTTCCTTACTCTGCGCACCCTGTCTCTGTACAGGGTGTCACCTAACATTACCACTGGAAACACCTCCCAAACCACAACAAACGCGGAATAACCAATTCCGCTGACCGAAAGTGAGGAGAGGGGCTGGTGTAACTGGTTAACACAAACCATTGAGAAATGCACGGAAGTATAATTTTCAGCACATACTTATGTTTTTTTTTAAAATGGAAATCTGTTATTATTTTTAGCACAACAGAAAATAGAAACAAATACTTAATCAATGCCGTTTCTTACATTGTAAAATGTTAATTACATCCAGAGTAACTTTAACGTAAAATTGACGCTTGAGTAACTTCTCAGCAGTTCAATCGTTTGTATAGGAGAGAACAGAATTAATTATGGATACAAAAAGAACAGTGATGTAACGTAGGTACTCTGAAGAATACTGTACGGCACTGATTCATTAGAAGAAAATGTACATTAACATGGGAATTTTGTAAAACGTCCAAATTTTTGTTTTGTTTTCAATTACAGAATGTAAAAGAGTGTGTCCTGACATTTCAGGCCAATAAATGTTTAAAGTGGTGCCCATCATTTGCTGCACACATTTGCAATCTACCTCGTAATGAACGTCTTACAAGACGCAGTACTTCTGGTGTAATGTTGTCACAGGCTGCTTCACTACGATTTTTCATATCGTCTGGGGTTGTAGGCACATCACGGTACACGTCTCCTTTAACGTACCCCACAGAAAGAAGTATAAAGGTGTAAGATCAGGAGAACGGGCTGGCCAATTTATGCGTCTGCCACGTCCTATGAAACGCCCGTCTAACATTCTGTAAAGGGTCAGCCTAGTGTCCATTGCAGAATGTGCTGGAGCACCATCATTTTGATACCACATACGCGTTTCCAGCGGGACATTTTCTAGCAATGTTTGCAGATCATTTTGTAGAAACTCGATGTATTTTGTAGCTGTTTGGGTGCCTTCAATGAAGTGAGGACCAATGAGATGTTTGCCAATTACTCCGCATCGTACATTTGCATGTAAGATGATTCACCCTGTATACTCGCGCCCCCACTCTCTCTCGAAATCCCATACTTTTACCCTCCAAATACAGAAAATTGGCAGGCCGGAGTGGCCGAGCGGTTCTAGGCGCTACAGTCTGGAACCACGCGACTGCTACGGTCGCAGGTTCGAATCCTG
Source organism: Schistocerca americana (assembly GCF_021461395.2). Taxonomy (NCBI): domain Eukaryota; kingdom Metazoa; phylum Arthropoda; class Insecta; order Orthoptera; family Acrididae; genus Schistocerca; species Schistocerca americana. The sequence continues at coordinate 282,683,254 of NC_060123.1, read as the reverse complement.
CCTCGGGATTGGATGTGTGTGATGTCCATAGGTTAGTTAGGTTCAAGTAGTTCTAAGTTCTAGGGGATTGATGACCACAGCAGTTAAGTCCCATAGTGCTCAGAGCCATTTGAACCATTTTGAACAGGAAATTGAGGAGAAAGCCACATCTTATGACCTACATTAAAACTGGTGACACCACAATGTGCCGCTTTGAGTCACATCCACCTACGCCAAGCATGGCAGTATTTTTTTACTGTTCGGCTTCAGCAGTCATTTATTTCATTTCCCTTAACATAACTTACCAATCTTTGAAAAATGTAAAAGAAATCATTAAAAAGAAGGATTAACCCATTAATTTCTATTGGATTTATCGTGATCTTTCCACTTATGATGACTGTCTGTCCCTAATTTTACTAGCTCTTACTGATCATGCAATTTAATTATATCTGTGACTTAAAATCTAATTAATTTTAGGAGAAAGGCGTCACCCTATTTCTTGAGGGGACACAGAGATCATTATTACTATTCCCTGTGGTATTCTAGAGTTTCGAGTTGTTATTTGTAGTTGGTAGGCTATACACTAAAATTCATTACTATAATTACAATTTCGTCAGCTAAACGTTTGAATTTTGAATATTGATCAAACATTTCATGTATCATTCGCTGCTATGTGTAGCGCATCACCAGACGGAACCCTGATTGCAGCTGTGACATTTTTCTCGATGAACGTAATTAATTTTCAAAGTAAATGTTGCTTTGGCTGGGTCATTTACTACCCAGTGGAAGGTTCTCCTGTTTTAAACAATTATTGTATATTTTTCCTGAATCGAACGGTGTTTCGGCTATAATAATACTATGTATAGTAGTGAAGATACCACGACTTTGTACTGATCGGGTACTGAAGTGGTGGCAGCCTCTTGTAGCAGCCAACTGCAGCCGTCTGGAATGGTCTTGGACGGCAAATTCTGAGAATTCCAACGGACTCAGTAACCCGGCGCACGCTTTGTCATTACTGGCAAGCGACACCGACTTTTTCTTTTACCTTAGTAGACTAGTCAGCCACACCCACTCTAGTTCAGTCACATCTATCGGTAATTCGGAATACACACTATTATATCTCAATGTCTTTGGTTACCGATCAAACAGAGCCTGTGTCCTGAGTTTGACCGGAGCCATTACTTAGCTTTTGAGAAGATATCGCCAGTTAAGATTCCCAGAGGTTTGCTGTATCAGGAGTCACCTTCATTCCTCCAACCTGTTAGTCGAAAGGGGGCGGGGAAGTGGATAGTAGTTCAGAGCACCCTCTTGCCTTTGGAGCCGGAACTCCCCCATAGGCGAAGCAATCAGCTATGATCAACGGCTTGAGGATGCAGAAAGCAACGAGGACCATTTAATTGCAGACACATAATGTGTATCCACAGGACGTTGTGTACTCTAATTGAAAAAGTGTCATAATGTTCTCTCCTCTGGCAAAATGGTTCAAATGGCTCTGAGCACTATGGGACTTAACATCTGAGGTCATCAGTCAAATGGTTCAAATGGTTCTGAGCACTATGGGACTTAACATCTGAGGTCATCAGTCCCCTAGAACTTAGAACTACTTAAACCTAACTAACCTAAGGACATCGCACACATCCATGCCCGAGGCAGGACTCGAACCTGCGACCGTAGCGGTCGCGCGGTTCCAGACTGAAGCGCCTAGAACCGCTCGGCCACAGCGACCGGCCCAATTTGGCAAAAGATTCGGTATTATCGTCACTCGTATCTCCTGAGGTGACTACCAAAGGGGACCACGAGAAAAATACTGAAAAACCAGCGAAAGGGTAGTATTCCACGAGTCGGGGGATGGAATGTCAGAAGTCTGACTTTGCTAGGGAAGGTAGAAAATTTGAAAAGGGAAATGCACAGTTTAAAACATAGTGTGAAGAGAAACGAAGAATTATTTGGTCAGAAGAATATAGAGTAGTACCAACATCAGGAGATAACAGTATGAAGTTTCTGTGATCAGTTTAACAAAAGACTTACTACAATAATCGAAATTAAATCAACGCCAACAACTATAGTTCCATGCCGCCGTCAAATGCAGAGGATAACACAATAGAGAGAATATACAGTGGAACTGAAATGATGTTTCAGTCCGTAAAGAGAGGTGACAACGTGATAATCACGGGGTATTATAACTCAAAGAGTAGGGGAAGGAATGTAAAGGACAGTTGCGGGTAGTAGTTAAAAAGAATGAGAAAGACGCATTGAGTTCTACAATAAATTTAAGCTAAAAACAGTAAGTACACTCTTTAAAAATCACAAGAGGAGATGGTAAACGTAGAAAATATTAGGAGACGCGGGTCTGTATCAAGCGAACTACATCATGGTGAGACAGATTCGGAAATCAGGAGTTTTTATTGTAAGCCGTATACAGGAGCACATGTAGACTCAGATCAATACATTTAGTAACGATAAAAGGAAGTTTAAGAGAACTATCAGAAACAAGCAAAGTAAAAGGAAGTGAGCTACTGAAGTACTGAGGAATAATGATATGCGTTAGAAGTTCTCTGAAGCTGTAGATAAGGTGAAACTGAATACTATAGTCGGCAGTTCTACATCTACATCTACGTGATTACTCTGCTATTCACAATAAAGTGTCTGCCAGAGGGTTCAATGAACCACCTTCACGCTGTCTCTCTACCGTTCCACTCTCGAACGGCACGCGGGAAAAAGGAGCACTTAAATTTTTCTTTTATTTTATCGTGATGATCATCTCTCCCTATGTAAGTGGGTGCCAACAGAATCTTTTCTCGATTGGAGGAGAAAACTGGTGATTGAAATTTCATGAGAAGATCCCGACGCAACGAAAATCGCCTTTGTTTTAATGATTGCCACTCCAATTCACGTATCATGTGTGTGACACTATCTCCCCTATTACTCGATAATACAAAACGAGCTGTCCTTCTTTGTACTTTTGTGGCGTGGGCTGGGCGGTTTTTTAGGTTAGATGGCCTCGGGTAAGTACAGAAAGGGCAACAGCCTCAACGGGTGCGGGGCAAAGTCAGGACATGCGGGGACCAAGCAGAAATCGGTATTGTAATTGTCAACTATCGAAGCTGCGTTGGTAAAGTACCAGAACTTCAAGCGCTGATAGAAAGCACCGAAGCTGAAATCGTTATAGGTACCGAAAGCTGGCTTAAGCCAGAGATAAATTCTGCCGAAATTTTTACAAAGGTACAGACGGTGTTTAGAAAGGATAGATTGCATGCAACCGGTGGTGGAGTGTTCGTCGCTGTTAGTAGTAGTTTGTCCTGTAGTGAAGTAGAAGTGGATAGTTCCTGTGAATTATTATGGGTGGAGGTTACACTCAACAACCGAACTAGGTTAATAATTGGCTCCTTTTACCGGCCTCCCGACTCAGCAGCATTAGTGGCAGAACAACTGAGAGAAAATTTGGAATACATTTCACATAAATTTTCTCAGCATGTTATAGTCTTAGGTGGTGATTTCAATTTACCAGATATAGGCTGGGACACTCAGATGTTTAGGACGGGTGGTAGGGACAGAGCATCGAGTGATTATACGGAGTGCACTATCCGAAAATTACCTCGAGCAATTAAACAGAGAACCGACTCGTGGAGATAACATCTTGGACCTACTGATAACAAACAGACCCGAACTTTTCGACTCTGTAAGTGCAGAACAGGGAATCAGTGATCATAAGGCCGTTGCAGCATCCCTGAATATGGAAGTTAATAGGAATATAAAAAAAGGGAGGAAGGTTTATCTGTTTAGCAAGAGTAATAGAAGGCAGATTTCAGACTACCTAACAGATCAAAACGAAAATTTCTGTTCCGACACTGACAATGTTGAGTGTTTATGGAAAAAGTTCAAGGCAATCGTAAAATGCGTTTTAGACAGGTACGTGCCGAGTAAAACTGTGAGGGACGGGAAAAACCCACCGTGGTACAACAACAAAGTTAGGAAACTACTGCGAAAGCAAAGAGAGCTCCACTCCAAGTTTAAACGCAGCCAAAACCTCTCAGACAAACAGAAGCTAAACGATGTCAAAGTTAGCGTAAGGAGGGCTATGCGTGAAGCGTTCAGTGAATTCAAAAGTAAAATTCTATGTATCGACTTGACAGAAAATCCTAGGAAGTTCTGGTCTTACGTTAAATCAGTAAGTGGCTCAAAACAGCATTTCCAGACACTCCGGGATGATGATGGTATTGAAACAGAGGATGACACGCATAAAGCTGAAATATTAAACACCTTTTTCCAAAGCTGTTTCACAGAGGAAGACCTCACTGCAGTTCCTTCTCTAAATCCTCGCACAAACGAAAAAATGGCTGACATCGACATTAGTGTCCAAGGAATAGAAAAGCAACTGGAATCACTCAACAGAGGAAAGTCCACTGGACCTGACGGGATACCAATTCGATTCTACACAGAGTACGCGAAATAACTTGCCCCCCTTCTAACAGCCGTGTACCGCCAGTCTCTAGAGGAACGGAAGGTTCCAAATGATTGGAAAAGAGCACAGGTAGTCCCAGTCTCCAAGAAGGGTCGTCGAGCAGATGCGCAAAACTATAGACCTATATCTCTGACGTCGATCTGTTGTAGAATTTTAGAACATGTTTTTTGCTCGCGTATCATGTCGTTTTTGGAAACCCAGAATCTACTCTGTAGGAACCAACATGGATTCCGGAAACAGCGATCGTGTAAGACCCAACTCGCTTTATTTGTTCATGAGACCCAGAAAATATTAGATACAGGCTCCCAGGTAGATGCTATTTTCCTTGACTTCCGGAAGGCATTCAATACAGTTCCGCACTGTCGCCTGATAAACAAAGTAAGAGCCTACGGAATATCAGACCAGCAGTGTGGCTGGATTGAAGAGTTTTTAGCAAACAGAACACAGCATGTTGTTATCAATGGAGAGACGTCTACAGACGTTAATGTAACCTCTGGCGTGCCACAGGGGAGTGTTATGGGACCATTGCTTTTCACAATATATATAAATGACCTAGCAGGTAGTGTCGGAAGTTCCATGCGGCTTTTCGCGGTTGATGCTGTAGTATACAGAGAAGTTGCAGCATTAGAAAATTGTAGTGAAATGCAGGAAGATCTGCAGCGGATAGGCACTTGGTGCAGGGAGTGGCAACTGACCCTTAACATAGATAAATGTAATGTATTGCGAATACATAGAAAGAAGGATCCTTTATTGTATGATTATATGATAGCGGAAAAAACACTGGTAGCAGTTACTTCTGTAAAATATCTGGGAGTATGCGTACGGAACGATTTGAAGTGGAATGATCACATAAAATTAATTGTTGGTAAGGCGGGTACCAGGTTGAGATTCATTGGGAGAGTCCTTAGAAAATGTAGTCCATCAACAAAGGAGGTGGCTTACAAAACACTCGTTCGACCTATACTTGAGTATTGCTCATCAGTGTGGGATCCGTACCAGATCGGGTTGACGGAGGAGATAGAGAAGATCCAAAGAAGAGCGGCGCGTTTCGTCACAGGGTTATTTGGTAACCGTGATAGCGTTACGGAAATGTTTAGCAAACTCAAGGGGCAGACTCTGCAAGAGAGGCGCTCTGCATCGCGGTGTAGCTTGCTCGCCAGGTTTCGAGAGGGTGCGTTTCTGGATGAGGTACCGAATATATTGCTTCCCCCTACTTATACCTCCCGAGGAGATCACGAATGTAAAATTAGAGAGATTCGAACGCGCATCTTTAAGTAGTAATCAAAACGTCATGAGTTCCAGGTTCGAACCCCGCCGCTGCTTAAATTCTGAATAAAAATCATCAGCAATGGCGGCCGAAGACTTCCGACATAGAAAGTCACCCTCGCTCTGTCAATGGCCTTGTCAACGAGGGCCTACGAGTGGACAGACGTCCAGGGCACTCTCTTGCCCTTTGGGTGGGAAACTGCCCCTAACAGGTGGAAGAACCGACGATGATCAACGACATGAGGATGCAGAAGGCAGTAGAAATCACTGCATTAAAGACATGTAATGTGTATTCGCATTACATGTGGTCTGTAATTGAAAAAGTCTCATGATGGCCTCCCCATTGGCGAAAGATTCCGGATTTGTCCCGCATTCGGATCTCCGGAAGGACTGCGAAGACAAAAAGATGGAATAACTAAGGAATGGATTACAGTTTACGAGTCGGACCATGAAATGTTGGAAGTTTGAGCGTAGTTGGAAAGCTAGAAGAACTGAAAATGAAATGCAAAGATTAAATCTAGATATAGTGAGGGTCAGTGAAGTGAAATGGAAAGGAGATATGCATTAGAAAATGGTATAATGTGAGTAGGATTCGTTATGATTAGGAAAGTAGCCCAGAGAGTGAGCTACTGTGAACAGTTCAGTGACAGGGTTGGTCTCATTCGAATCGACAGAAAACCAATGTCGAAAACGATATTTCAGGTATACATGCGGAAGTCGCAGGCAGAAGATAAAGAGATAGAGAAAGTATATGAGGACATTGAATAGGTAATTCAGTATGTAAAGGTAAATGAATGCCTAATGATCACGGGGGATCAGAACGCAGTTGTAGGGGAAGAAATAGAAGAAAGGGTTGTGGAAGAATACAGACTAGGCGGTAGGAATGAGAGAGGAGGAAGACTATTTGGGTTCTAAAATAAATTTCATATGATGATAGCTAATACGCTGTTCGAACATCACACGAGGAGGAGGTATTATTGGAGAAGATCCGGGGACAAGGGAAGGTTCTAGCTATATTAACTCATGGTCAGACAGAGATTCAGAAATCACATATTGGATTTTAAGACGTACCCAGGAGCAGATATATACCCAGATCAAGATTTAGTAGTGATGAAGAGCAGACTTAAATTTAAGACAATCGTGCGGAAGAATCAGCGTGGACGGAAGTGGGATACCGAAGTACTTGGGAATGATGAGACGTATTTGAAATTTGCTAAGGAAGTGGATACTGCGATGAGGAATACCAAAGTAGGAGGTATAGTTGAAGAGGAGCGGACATCTCTGAAAGGGGCAGTCACAGATTTTGACAGACAAACATAGGTACAAAGAGGTTAACTACAAAGAAATCTTGGGTAACAGAAGAAATATTTCCAGGGAAAGACAGGATTACATCAATATAAACCACTTAGGAATAATATACAAAGGAAACGCAGGTCAACCAAGGTGATATGGCTGCAGGAAATAGTGAAGAAATTGAAAAATAAATGTGCTTTAGATGGAGTGACTTAGCATACAGAAAGTCAACACAACATTTGGTGAAATTAAAAGAAAGGGTAGTAACATTAGGAGTCCAATGGGAGTTACACTGTTAAACGCAGAAGAAAGAGCGGGTGGCCTCTATCAGGGGGAGGACTTGTCTAATAACTTGATAGAAGGAGAAACTGGAGTCGATAAGGAGGACATAGGGGCCCAATATGAGAGTCATAATGTAAAAGAGCTCTGGTAGACTTGAAACATTCCATAGGAATTTCTAAAATCATCGAGTGAAGTAGCAACCAAACGAATACTTAAGTTGATGCATAGAGTCTTTGAGACCGCCGACGTATCATCAGACTTCGGGAAAATACCATGCACACAATTCGGAAGATAGGTGTGAAAACTATCACAAAATCAGGTTAACATCTCATGCATCCAAATTGCTGACGAGAAAAATATACAGAAGAATGGAAAAGAAATTTGAGAATCTGTTAAACGACGATCTGTTTAGCTTTAGGAAAGGCAAAGGCACCACAGAGGCAACTCTGACTTTGCGCATCATAATGGAAGCAAGACTGAAAAAATCGAGATACGCTCTTAGGATTTGTCGACCTAGAAAAACCTTTCGACAGTGTGAAATGGTGTAAAACACTCGAAATTCTGAGCAAAATAGGAGTAAGCTACACCAAAAGAAGGACGATGCACAATACGTACAAGAATTAAGAGGGAACAGTAAAATTGAAAAACCAAGAACGAAGTAATTAGATTAAAAACAGTGTAAGACAGGGATGCATTCGCCATTACTGTCCAATCCATACATAGAAGAAGCAACGACGGAAGTGAAAGAAAGGTTCAAGATTGGGATTAAAATTCAAGGTGAAAAGATGTCAACAATAAAATTCGCTGACGACATTACTATCTTCAGTGATAGTAAAGAAGAATTGCAGGATGTACTGAATGGAGTGAACAGTCTAATGAGTACAGCATATGGATTGAGAGTAAGCCGAAAAAAGATAAAAGTAATGAGAAGTAACAGAAATGAGAATAGCTTGAAACTTAACATCCAAATCGATGGTCACGAAATAGACGAAGTTCAGGAATTCTGCTACTTGGGCAGCAAAATAACCGTGATGTGCGAAGCAAGAAGAACATAAAAAGCAAACCAGCACAGGCAAAGAGGGCATTTATGGCCAAGAGAAGTCTGTTAATATCAAACATGGGCCTTTATTTGAGGGAGAAATTTTTGAGAATGTACGTTTGGAGCACAGCATTGTATATTAGTGAATCATGGACAGTGGGAAAACCGGAACAAAAGAGAATCGAAGAATTTGAGATGAGGTGCTACATGAGAATGTCGAAAATCGGATGGCTTGATAAGGTAACTAATGAGCAGGTTCTCCGCAGAGTCGGCGAAGAAAAGAACATATGAAAAACACTGAGAAGAAGGACGGTCGTGATGATTGGGTTTGTGTTAATGCATCAGGGAATAACATCCATGGTACTACAGGGAACTGTAGAGAGTAAAAACTGTAGGGGAAAACAGAGATTGGAAAACATTCAGAATGTAATTGAGGACGTTCAAGTGCAAGTGGTAGTCTCAAATGAAGAGGTTGGCGCGGGAGATGAATTTGTTTTGATTGCTGCTTCTGCCCTGTGCAAAATAACAAAACGTTTAGCTAACTCTTTTACTGAGTTATATATTGTACATGCGTTTACTTAATAGATAGATGTACTTACTTTTATTCTGTAATTTTTATCTCCTTTTTAGAGTATATGGGTACCACATACTATTTTAGGGTCACAGATATAGCACAGCACTCACCATGTGGCCGACTTATGCGTTTGTTTGCATCGAAAATAACCCTAAATTTAAGTTAGAATATTCTTAAACATTAGAAACAATTTCTATAACCTGTTGTGTTCATAGACTTAATATTGCTGATTTTAAAACTTGCTACATGCCTCTAAACGACTAAAAATTGCATATTATACAATATATGTACTGAAAAGAGTCATGGTAAGCTATTTCACAGGCAGTATTTTTTATTAAGGATATAAAATGGCTATATTAATCATTAATGTGAATAGCTATTTAACAAAATTGGACTGAGAACCGAATTTTTAAAATTTACCAAGATAGTGTGTAGAATCTGTGAGACTGCAAGCAAGTCATCGAGCTTTCAGAAATATACCATCCACGCAATCCCTAAGATATCGAGAACAGCTAAGTGTGAGAAATATCGTACAATCATCTTGATGGCCAATGCATCCAAGTTGCCCACCAGAATAATATATGAACAGCTAGGCTGTAAGGGACAATTTGAGTGTTTTGAGAAATTACACAATATAGTACACAATATAGTTTTAATAAATTCTCACAAATAAGATACTTCAAGTACATCCATTGTAATATTTTTAAAATTCAGATAAGTCATTGATTTAAAATATCTCTGTAATCACGAAGTATTTTTGAAATCGCAAATTCAGTCAAATTTTATCCTTAAAAATACATCAGTGCTTACTTACCATATTTTTCTTACAAACTGAGTGCACGTAACAAGGAGTTACCACGGAGTCAGCACTGTTTATTTTCTGGACAAGTTAACGAAAAATTACTGTGAAACGTCTAAAAATAAAAATCTTAAAGTCCACATTGTTTCAGTTTGTTATACTAAGATTTGCATTATTAATTTTTGGAAATATGAGGTACAACAACCTTAAAACTTAACCTATGTTGCAGCAGTATGTTAAGCATGGCCCTTTACATTTGTGTCATCACACTATCACATAAACAATGATAAGGGACACAACATAACAACTTAAATAATTATCCACATTTACCTAATTAACAACAACTTTTGAAGTGCAGTTGCCTTCAGGAAAAAATTCAGAATTTTTTTCAGTCATAGGTATCCACATCATCCTCAGATTTGTAAAAATCGTCCCTAAAAACTATTTCTCTGGTGCGAACACCACACTAGTTATCAGTACTGGCAGCCTTGTTTATTGTGCTTACCACTGTTTACTCGTGCACACGTCCTGATGAATTTGTCTTTGGTGAGAATCGGAAAGCAGATATTGAACTGCTATTTCGCGTTTTATCGTGGAGCTATCAACTAATAAGAATAAAGTATAGCACGTACCATGTTCTGAAAGCAATAAGTCTGTTTCTCATCGAGTGTTCTTTAGCGCTGTTTGCTGCCCAGATGTTCATATAGAAGACTGAAAAAGATAATCACGAATCTATTAGACAGCAATAATATTCATCAGGACAAAAAGAAAACAGTAGATCTGTTAGATGACTGTGAGTTTGGTTTTGTGAATTGTAAAGGTGTAACAGAGGCAGTTGTGACGTTCCGCATGATAAAAACAGCAAGGCTTAGAAAAATCAATACACTTTCACAGGATTGTTGTCCTAGGAGAAGCGCCCGACAGTAGTTTAAAAAAATCAGAAAAATAGTTGTTAGTTATAGATAAAGAACCAAGACAAACAATGAAAATGGAATACCACGGGAGAAGTACTCGGATGTAAATGACAAGATTCACTAATGACATTGCTATCCTCTGTGGAAGTGAAGTATAACTGCAGGACATTTTCACTGCTAAGAGCAGAGTAATGGTCAGAAAATATGGACTGAGAGTAAACCAAAGAAAGACGGAAGTATTGAGAAACAACAGACTGGAATCAGAAACAAATTTTAGTTGGTTAAGCGAAGGAATTATACTACTGTGGAAGAGAAATAGACGTACAGAAGGAATTCTGCGACTTTGACAGCAAAATAACACATGAAGTACGAAAAAAATGATGATGTAAGTAGCAGACTAGCAGAGACAAGGAGGATATTCATCGCAAAAAGGAATCTACTAGTGTCAACATCGGCCATAATTTGAGGAAGAAATTTCTGAGCATGAGCGTTTGGAGCGCTGCATTGTATGGGAAAGTCTAACTACGACGGCTATTCGGAAAGTAAGGAACGATCGGTCGCGAAATGGAAACCACAGTGAAAATCCGATGAAGTTTTGCACAGGTGTGTTGGGCAGTGTCTCTAGTATACCCGTCGATCGCGTTACGTCGTTGTTTTTAGTTCAGAGTACACAGGGAGCGCACAAAGATACCTACAACAATAGTGTCTCCCGCAAAGTACGAGGGCCTGCTGAGAAATTTCACCTGAAGCTATGCAGCCAACATTACATAACTGTCGTGCGTTTTATTCTTCAAGACAATTCTCAGCCGCATTCTGCAGGGGCAATGAAGATGCTCCTGCATCGTTTTCAATTGGAAATTTCTGAGTACCCACAATACAACCCGTAACTGTCTCTCTCTCAGTTTCATCTCTGCTCATCTGAACCGCTGGCTATGAAGACAACATTTTGGCACAGACAACCAGCTGTAGGCCAGCGTAGAGAATTGGCGGAAAGTACTGGCGGCTGCCTTCTATAACGAGGGTATTGGAAAGTTAGTACAACGCTACGACAGAAGTCTAAGTCGGATCGGCGACTATGGAGATAAGTAGCTGGAAGTTGTAGCTAACTGTTGCAAATAAAACAGTATTGATTTTCGCTGTGGTTTCCATATCGCGACCTATCCTTCCTTACTTTTCGAACAGGAATAAAAAAATTAGAATTTATGGTAGTGCGTAGTGTATGCCTTGAGTAATATCAAATCACCAGATCGCTAATTACAGTAATACAATTTCTCTGTGATCTCAAAACTACGATGAATACAAACGAATAAATTTCCTACCGGTTATATAAAATGTATCAAGTAGTAGCGCATGTTTTGCAATGGAACACCGCCACAATGGAAGCCAATCAGTCATATTTATATTTTATTTAGGGTCTCCTCACCAGAGCTGGTGTACGACGAAAATAAATTAGAATTGTAAGCTTTAAAGTTAGTTTATTTTCTCAAATGAGTATCACTGTTACATAAAGGGCAAATTAATTTTTTGTGTAAAAAGTGAATATCTGTTCAGGTACTTATATCTCAAATGACTGTTTACTTTAAGCACAAAGAAAACTGTATTACCTCAAAACAAATTTAGCAAATTCAGTCCCGCAAACAATACAAACTAATGTGTGCAAAAGTACAATAAATGATTGCTCGAATGAAGCTCACTTGGGACAGATTGTACTGTTAATAACTGGTAGATACCTCAAACGATGTGGAAGATTGGTACAGTACCACGAAAGGCTTTCTATACGTGAGTGGCTCATAAACGTACATTAAATAAATAAATAAATGGCGGGTCGAAGATTCAAACAAGTAAAATCGCTGAAGAAGCAAGAAGAGTTGCATAAAGAATGATGAAGATGAGGTCCCATACTCCGAGGAGGGTAGGGCACGATGCGGGAAAGAATAGACCTCGCAAATTGTGAGCTATTCAGATCAAAGGCAGCGCTAACGGTAAAAGAAGACTCTTACTCAAAGGACTTAGCAGAATCGCGCCAGGCGATAAGACCTCATGGCCACGCGTCTCCACGCCGTCTGCGGTCTTCTATACGTTTCTCTCTGCTCTCAGATATCCATTGCTTGGAGGAAAGAAATCAGAACTTTCGCCACAGTGACGAGCAAGAATTTCTCTGAATACGCCAAAACACAGGTGAAGCCTGCCAAAGCTTCTCCACCGTCGCTTACTGTATGTTTATTAACTGACCAAAGGTTGGTACGCTGTATTTGCTGTGTCGCCACTCACTGCTTCAGACATTTACGCCACGGCGCCCAAGCTACGACGCATCTGACTGACCAACAGATGCCAAAATGACGGTGTCGCGTGTTTGCGTCAGCCTACAGGATGTGCAGATTAGTCACGTCAGAAATACTCTGAGGACCTGCAGTCGCTATGCTCTAACTTATAAGGCCCGTGCCGACTTGCGGACAAGAGAAACGCCAGTTTTCGGAAGAGAAATTCTGTGACCCAGAAACCCGTTGCGGTTTCCTAGCTGTTCCACACTCAAAGCGCCGAGACCACCCTGGTTTCTCGCAACACATTGGCTCAGGCCTGTCTCAGAGGAGAGATATTCAAGGATCTCACTAGAATGAAATTTTCACTCTGCAGCTGAGTGTGCGCTGTTATGAAACTTCCTGGCAGACTAAAACTGTGTGCCGGACCGAGACTCAAACTCGGGACCTTTGCCTTCCGCGGGCGAGTGCTCTACCAACTGAGCTACCCAAGCACGACTCACGACCCATCCTCACAGCTTTTAATTCCGCCAGTTCTGCAAGGCGTGCAAGAGAGCTTCTGCGAACTTTGGAAGGTAGGAGACGCAGCACCAAAAAATAATTAATGCAGAGTAATGAAATTTCGGGAATATATTTGTTTATGCAACGTATTTAAGTGATTATCATTGCAAGATCACTGGTTAATGTATGCGCGGGATAAACCATTTCATTATGTAAAATGCTGGTATATTAACGACCGCCAGAATGTTTGAATGCAAGCATGCAAACTCGTATGCATAATGTGCTGGATGTCAGTTTGTGGGATGGAGTTCCATGCCTGTTGCAATTGGTCGGTCCATACAGGGACGGTTAACGCTGGTTGTGGATGACGCTGGGGGGGACTGATGACCATAGATGTTAAGTCCCATAGTGCTCAGAGCCATTTGATTTTTTTGATGACGCTGGAGTTGGTGTTCGATGATGTCCCATATCTGCTCGACTGGCGACAGATATGGTGATGGAGCAAGCCAAGGCAATATGTCGACACTGTGTAGAGAATGTTGGGTTACAACAGCAGTTGGATGACGTGCGTTATCCTGTTCGAAAACACACCTCATGATGCTGTTGCTGAATGACAACACGAAAGGTCGACTCACCAGATTTACGTACAAATTTGTAGTCAGGGTGCATCGGTTAACCATGAGAGTGCTCTTGCTGTCATACAAAATCGCACCCCAGACCATAATTCTAGGTGTAGATCCAGTGCGTCTCGTAGGCGGACAGGTTGTTTGTAGGCGTTCAACTGGCCTCCTCTTAACAACCCCACAGCCCTCACTGGCACTGAGGCAGAACTTGCTTTCGTCAGAAAACACACCGGACCTCCATCCTGCCCTCCAATGAATTCTCGCTTGACATCACTGAGGTCGCAAATGGCGGTGGTTTGGGGTCAGCGGAATGTACGCTACAGGCCACCTGGCTCGGAACTGTTCTTCAAGTAACCGATTTGTAGCAGCGATGCGCCAGAATCGTAAGCCGAACAATGTGATTTTCCCTGTCCGGAACGCTGTCTTCTTGCAACCGTACAGTCCCGTGGCCACCGCTGCCAGCAGTCATGTACAGTGGCTACATTACTGCCAAGTTTTTCTGCAGCATCTCAGTAGGAACATTCAGCTTCTCGTAGCCCTATTACACGACCTCGTTCAAACCCAGTGAAGTACTGACAAGGGGGTCTTTGTCGCCTTAAATAAAGCAAACCAGATTTGCATCCTTATAGTGGCGTGAAATGAATAGACGTCATCTTTCAGATGTAGAAACACGTCTACCAACTTTCGTTTATGTCGCCCAACTCGTTCTTGGCACTGCGATTTTTTTTCGTCAATGTGTTGCTCTCCAGCAAAGTTACGAAAATATAGCTTCGAAATTTACTTATTATCGTAAAGTGATACCAGTGAGAAATGTAACGATAGCTGTCTTCATTATCGGCTTAGCGAATCAGGGGTGACTGTTGTTTAATCAACAGCATCCCATGCCATCAGGCTGGGCCTGTATGAAGATGACAAATGTAATCTGACAACATTCGTCCTCCTCGGGGCCTCCAAGCACGTATACGCCCATCGTGATGCTATGTGCTGAATTGGGACTTGTCTGAGAACACGTGGTGCCACATTCCCTCCGCTGCCTTGTCAAAAGAAGCCGCAACAATGGGCGCTGAGCTTGTAATATTTTTGGCTTTAAAGCCATCATATGCTGCTACAAGAAGCTCTTCTTAGAGCAGTTGAGGAGACAGCAGTGGGAAGATGACGTAATGTGGTGTGAGATACCGTTGACAGATGATTTATTCGGTACGTGTGTAGATTGTGGTCCTCCTCCGCGATTACCTGAGGTATTTAGAAGTAGTGTGCCAAAATGATAAACTTCTGTTAATAATATTAGAAAAACTAAACATTGAATTTACTTGCAATTCACATAAAGCATCTCTCAATAGCTGCTATCATTCCACTATTTCAAGTGTGTTAAATGCCAGCAGAATAATAAGCAATTGCTAAACGAAAAGGCAGATGAAGCACTTCGGGTCTCACCTAACTCGGATGGCGGGCGAACTGTTTCAGCTGTCACACAAGAGCTCGATCCGGAGGACAGAAATGCTGACTTTCGGGTCGGTATCAGTTAAGGTTTAATTACCAATCTCTGGGTTTTAGACATGTAATTAACTAGTTTGATTGTAATTACGCGGAAACACAGTTCATAGTTTTGTTTATTCTCTGTGAAAGTGTAAACTATTTTGTAGTTTCTTGTATTCTGATAATAAAAAGCGAGTGGCATCCCGTTTAAACAAACCAATTAAAAATATAACTATTTATACAATACCAATTCCTCGCTAACGGTATATTACAGCCTACGGATTCACGACCTACGTGCTGCGCAGGGAACAACAGCTATAGAGGACTGCAGGTTGGTGAACATTATTCAGAAATTACGCAATCCACTTAAGGCTGCGGAAGCTGTTAGCCACCTCGCGTGTACTGCAATCTTACTGCAAATGAGATCACTGACACGTAATATTTGGTAACACAGAGGAGGTATGAAGGAAGCAAATTTTCGAAGGAAGGGTTTTATCATACACACAATCTCTCCTTCACTTACTTTAAGCTGACAGTCCATGTTGTTCTAGAAGACGTCAGACTGTCCGTGTGGACACTAGTCTTGCTGCAAAGAAGCCCATTTCGTCACTCAGGTCGATGAGGTGGCTGTAAAATCTTGTAGGACAGAGCCAGCAATGTCCGCCTTCCTTGCTATTATACACTCCTGGAAATTGAAATAAGAACACCATGAATTCATTGTCCCAGGAAGGGGAAACTTTATTGACACATTCCTGGGGTCAGATACATCACATGATCACACTGACAGAACCACAGGCACATAGACACAGGCAACAGAGCATGCACATTGTCGGAACTAGTACAGTGTGAGACCTGTGCCTACTTCGGTGGCCTTGGAATCGCATGGAACCCCTGATGTCGCTGCGTTTTCCGGCAGTGAGCATCTTACCGGTCAGCCATCACTCCAGGGTGAATGGCGGACAGTGGTGGGCTCGCGCGTGCCTGGCCGAAAGGCGAAGGTGGGATCTGGCCGCGTGGCAGCTGCCTTACCCCTTTCCAACAGGTACGGGGTGCTTCCTAGTGGTGATGACATCGTTTCCGAGCCACCACAGGATGCCTCGCCTGTTGGGCCAGTGGCCGATTCTCCGGCAAGGTCCCGACAGTCACAGAGGGCGGGCCTATTAGTTATAGGGAGCTCCAACGTTAGGCGGGTTATGGAGCCCCTCAGGAAAATAGCGGGTAGGTCGGGGAAGAATGCCAGTGTGCACTCGGTGTGCTTGCCGGGGGGTCTCGTCCGTAATGTGGAGGAGGCCCTTCCGGCAGCTATTGAACGCACTGGGTGTGACCGGCTGCAGATAGTAGCACATGTCGGAACGAATGACGCCTGCCGCTTGGGTTCTGAGGCCATCCTTGGTTCCTTCCGGCGGCTGGCTGATTTGGTGAAGACAACCAGCATCGCACGCGGAGTGCAAGCTGAGCTTAATATCTGCAGCATAGTGCCCAGAGTCGATCGCGGTCCTCTGGTTTGGAGCCGTGTGGAGGGTCTAAACCAGAGGCTCAGACGACTCTGCGACTATAATGGTTGCAAATTCATCGACCTCCGTTATTGGGTGGAGAACTGTAGGGCCCCCCTAGACAGGTCAGGCGTGCACTACACACCGGAAGCAGCTACTAGGGTAGCAGAGTACGTGTGGCGTGCACACGGGGGTTTTTTAGGTTAGAGGGACCCCCCCTTGGGCGAAACGATAAAATACCTGACGGCTTACCAGAGAGGACATTATCATCGTTGATAAAGAACGTCCGTCCTCAGAGACCAAAAACAGGAAAAGTCAACGTAATATTGGTAAACTGCAGGAGTATCCAGGGCAAGGTTCCTGAATTAGTATCTCTTATTGAAGGAAATAGTGCGCATATAGTATTAGGAACGGAAAGTTGGTTAAAACCGGAAGTGAACAGTAACGAAATCCTAGACACAGAATGGAATATATACCGCAAGGATAGGATAAACGCCAATGGTAGAGGAGTATTTATAGCAGTAAAGAATTCAATAATATCCAGTGAAGTTATTAGCGAATGCGAATGTGAAATAATCTGGGTTAAGTTAAGTATCAAAGGTGGGTCAGATATGATAGTCGGATGCTTCTATAGACCACCTGCATCAGCAACCGTAGTAGTTGAGCGCCTCAGAGAGAACCTGCAGAACGTCGTGAAGAAGTTTCGTGATCATACTATTGTAATAGGGGGAGACTTCAATCTACCAGGTATAGAATGGGATAGTCACACAATCAGAACTGGAGCCAGGGACAGAGACTCTTGTGACATTATCCTGACTGCCTTGTCCGAGATTTACTTCGAGCAGATAGTTAGAGAACCAACTCGTGAAGCTAACGTTTTAGACCTCATAGCAACAAATAGACCGGAACTTTTCGACTCCGTGAATGTAGAAGAGGGTATCAGTGATCATAAGTCAGTGGTTGCATCAATGACTACAAGTGTAATAAGAAATGCCAAGAAAGGAAGGAAAATGTATTTGCTTAACAAGAGTGATAGGGCACAAATCGCAGAATATCTGAGTGACCACCATCAAACGTTCATTTCTGAGGAAGAGGATGTGGAACAAAAATGGAAAAAATTCAGAAACATCGTCCAGTACGCCTTAGATAAGTTCGTACCGACTAAGGTCCAAAGCGAGGGGAAAGATCCACCGTGGTATAACAATCATGTACGAAAGGTACTACGGAAACAAAGAAAGCTTCATCATAGGTTTAAGAGTAGTCGAATCATAGCTGATAAGGAAAAGCTGAACGAAGCGAAAAAGAGCGTAAAGAGAGCAATGAGAGAAGCATTCAACGAATTCGAACATAAAACATTGGCAAACAATCTAAACAAGAACCCTAAAAAGTTTTGGTCATATGTAAAATCGGTAAGCGGATCTAAATCCCCTATTCAGTCACTCGTTGACCACGATGGCACCGAAACAGAGGACGACCGAAGAAAGGCAGAAATACTGAATTCAGTGTTCCGAAACTGTTTCACTGCGGAAAATCGTAACACGGTCCCTGACTTCAGCCGTCGCACGGACGCCAAAATGGAAAATATTGAAATAAACGATATCGGAATTGAAAAACAACTGCTATCACTTAGTAGCGGAAAAGCATCCGGACCAGACGAGATACCCTTAAGATTCTACAGTGATTATGCTAAAGAACTTGCCCCCTTTCTATCAGCAATTTATCGTAGATCGCTGGAAGAACGTAAAGTACCTAGCGACTGGAAGAAAGCGCAGGTCGTTCCCATTTTCAAGAAGGGTCATAAATCAGATGCGAATAATTATAGGCCTATTTCACTTACGTCAATCTGTTGTAGAATAATGGAACATGTTTTGTGTTCTCGTATTATGACGTTCTTAGATAATACAAATCTCCTTCATCATAACCAACATGGATTCCGCAAACAGAGATCATGTGAAACTCAGCTCGCCCTATTTGCCCAAGAAATTCACAGTGCCGTAGACACTGGCGAGCAGATTGATGCCGTATTCCTGGACTTCAGGAAGGCATTTGATACGGTTCCGCACTTACGTTTAGTGAAAAAAATACGAGCTTACGGAATATCGGACCAGGTTTGTGATTGGATTCAGGATTTCCTAGAAGAAAGAACACAACATGTCATTCTTAACGGTTCAAAATCTGCAGATGTAGAGGTAATTTCGGGAGTACCGCAGGGAAGCGTGATAGGACCTTTATTGTTTACAATATACATAAATGACTTAGTTGACAACATCGGTAGCTCCGTGAGGCTATTTGCAGATGACACAGTTGTCTACAAGAAAGTAGCAACATCAGAAGACTCGTACGTACTCCAGGAGGACCTGCAGAGGATTAATGCATGGTGCGACAGCTGGCAGCTTTCCCTAAACGTAGATAAATGTAATATAATGCGCATACATAGGGGCAGAAATCCATTCCAGTACGATTATGCCATAGGTGGTAAATCATTGGAAGCGGTAACGACCGTAAAATACTTAGGAGTTACTATCCGGAGCGATCTGAAGTGGAATGATCACATAAAACAAATAGTGGGAAAAGCAGGCGCCAGGTTGAGATTCATAGGAAGAATTCTAAGAAAATGTGACTCATCGACGAAAGAAGTAGCTTACAAAACGCTTGTTCGTCCGATTCTTGAGTATCGCTCATCAGTATGGGACCCTTACCAGGTTGGATTAATAGAAGAGATAGACATGATCCAGCGAAAAGCAGCGCGATTCGTCATGGGGACATTTAGTCAGCGCGAGAGCGTTACGGAGATGCTGAACAAGCTCCAGTGGCGGACACTTCAAGAAAGGCGTTACGCAATACGGAGAGGTTTATTATCGAAATTACGAGAGAGCACATTCCGGGAAGAGATGGGCAACATGTTACTACCGCCCACATATATCTCGCGTAATGATCACAACGAAAAGATCCGAGAAATTAGAGCAAATACGGAGACTTACAAGCAGTCGTTCTTCCCATGCACAATTCGTGAATGGAACAGGGAAGGGGGGATCAGATAGTGGTACAATAAGTACCCTCCGCCACACACCGTAAGGTGGCTCGCGGAGTATAGATGTAGATGTAGATGTAGATGTGTATATCCACCTTTCGCAGCAATGCAGGCTGCTATTCTCCCATGGAGACGATCGTAGAGATGCTGGTTGTAGTCCTGTGGAACGGCTTGCCATGCCATTTCCACCTGGCGCCTCAGTTGGACCAGCGTTCGTGCTGGACGTGCAGACGGCGTGAGACGACGCTTCATCCAGTCCCAAACATGCTCAATGGGAGACAGATCCGGAGATCATGCTGGCCAGGGTAGTTGACTTACACCTTCTAGAGCACGTTGGGTGGCACGGGATACATGCGGATGTGCATTGTCCTGTTGGAACAGCAAGTTCCCTTGCCGGTCTAGGAATGGTAGAACGATGGGTTCGATGACAGTTTGGATGTACTGTGCACTATTCAGTGTCCCCTCGACGATCACCAGTGGTGTACGGCCAGTGTAGGAGATCGCTCCCCACACCATGATGCCGGGTGTTGGCCCTCTGTGCCTCGGTCGTATGCAGTCCTGATTGTGGCGCTCACCTGCACGGCGCCAAACACGCATACGACCATCATTGGCACCAAGGCAGAAGCGACTCTCATCGCTGAAGACGACACGTCTCCATTCGTCCCTCCATTCACGCCTGTCGCGACACCACTGGAGGCGGGCTGCACGATGTTGGGGCGTGAGCGGAAGACGGCCTAACGGTGTGCGGGACCGTAGCCCAGCTTCATGGAGACGGTTGCGAATGGTCCTCGCCGATGCCCCAGGAGCAACAGTGTCCCTAATTTGCTGGGAAGTGGCGGTGCGGTCCCCTACGGCACTGCGTAGGATCCTACGGTCTTGGCGTGCATCCGTGCGTCGCTGCGGTCCGGTCCCAGGTCGACGGGCACGTGCACCTTCCGCCGACCACTGGCGACAACATCGATGTACTGTGGAGACCTCACGCCCCACGTGTTGAGCAATTCGGCGGTACGTCCACCCGGCCTCCCGCATGCCCACTATACGCCCTCACTCAAAGTCCGTCAACTGCACATACGGTTCACGTCCACGCTGTCGCGGCATGCTACCAGTGTTAAAGACTGCGATGGAGCTCCGTATGCCACGGCAAACTGGCTGACACTGACGGCGGCGGTGCACAAATGCTGCGCAGCTAGCGCCATTCGACGGCCAACACCGCGGTTCCTGGTGTGTCCGCTGTGCCGTGCGTGTGATCATTGCTTGTACAGCCCTCTCGCAGTGTCCGGAGCAAGTATGGTGGCTCTGACACACCGGTGTCAATGTGTTCTTTTTTCCATTTCCAGGAGTGTATGTGTATAGTCTGTTCTTTCGGACATGTTCAAGACAACAGACACCACACATATAATAGTAATATCTATGCCTTGACGGCATTTCATATCTTCAGTGTACACGTATGCACCCTAGAACCAACCTCTTGCGAAAATCATGTGAGATGCTGCAAGCAATGAGAGAAACAGGCAAGGGATGCCACTAAAGTAGTGCGCGAAGAACTGGGACGTAAAGCCTGCTCGGATAACCGATGCTGTTAACAGGACCGGTCGCGTTAAGCAGAAAATCAGGGTTCGAGTCCCTGAGCAGCAAAAAATTTTTACTTGACGTCACTGAATTATTACAATGTCCTCATGTGACTGACGTTGGTATTTCTCTTTCATAATATCTGCCCTTTTGGGTGCTAGTCGCATCGAGCCGTTGCGATTCTGCATGGCCTTGGGTACAGTCCTGCACTCAACGATTCCTTGTATCCATGATAGCCATGATTCCGACCGGTGTAAGCAGCAATACTGCCCAACGATAAACCACAGTCGCAAAAGGCGACGTTCCTGCGCTGTCGACGCCCTGGCATAACACGATTTTCTCAGAAACAAAAATCTCAGCTGTGTAATCTTTACTTGTGTGCATAATGTACGAGGACGTGCTGAAAAGTAATGTCACCGAATTTTTTAATGTGAACGCTTTTGAAGCTTTTTAAATAAAACAAACGTTATTAACGCTCCCCTCTTTATTCTCTAAGTATATATACAGGGGGTTTATAAATGAATATCGGGGTTTTAACGCTTTATAATATTTATTATATTAAACTTACAGTTATAAATGATATGTCAAATGAAAGAGCAACTCAAACAGTTTTACCAAGAACCTTATAAATGTTCATGGTGAGCACCATTTGACACACGGCAAATATCAAGGTTTTAGCTGAGTTCTTTCCAAACGTTGATAAGTGTGTCTTCAGTGATTGTAGCAACAGCTGCTTCAATCCAGTGTCTTAATTCAGGGAGGTCTGCTGGAGCGGAGGCACATACACACGATCCTTGATGAAGCCTCAAAGGAAAAAATCGCATGGCGTTAGGTCGGGTGCACGTGGATGCCATGCAAAGCAAGCCCTGTCATTGGGCCCCTTGCGACCTATCCAGCGCTTGGGTACAGTGAAGTTCAACCAATCTAGCGGATTGCGGCGGAAACATTGCGCGCTACGCATGCGCGCTGGTGCCAAATACACCTGTTTGAGTTGCTTTTTCATTTGACATAACGTTTATAACTGTAAGTTTAATGTAATAAATACTATAAAGCGTTAAAACCCCGATATTCATTTATAAACACCCTGTATTTATTTCTATGCACAGTCACTTTGTTGACGAACGCAGTTCTCCAAACGAGAGACGAGTTTGTAGAAGCCGTCACTGTACAATGTTTGTCTTTGTTGATAGAGCCATAACACCACCTCTGCTTGCGCCACTTCAACACTACCAGAGTGAAGTCCTTGAAAGTGTTCTTTAAGTTTTGGAAACAGATGAAAATCGAATGGGATCAAGTCGGGACTGTAAGGAGGATGATTTATGACAGTGAAACCAAGGTGTCTGATTGTTGCAGATGTAGCAGCGTTCGTGCGAGCTCTGGCAACGTCACCGAGGGAGATGGCGCAGTGGTTAGACACTGGACTCGCATTCGGGAGGACGACGGCTCAATAGCGCATCCGGCCATCCTGATTTAGGTTTTCCGTGATTTCTCTAAATCGCTCCCGGCAAATGCCGGGATGGTTCCTTTGAAAGGGCACGGCCGACTTCCTTCCCCGTCCTTCCCTAATCCGATGAGACCGATGACCTCGCTGTCTGGTCTCCTTCCCCAAGCAACCCCATCCCTGGCAACGTCATGCTGAAGGAGAGAGTGTTCACTGTGTCTACGAACCCTTCGAATTTGAAACTCCATTAGAGCGTGCTATTTCTCACGCATCGACACAGTTACGTTACAAAAATGCTTCAAATGGCTCTAAGCACTATGGGACTTTACATCTGAGGTCATCAGTCCCCTAGACTTAGAACTACTTAAACCTGACTGACCTAAGAACATCACACACATCCATGCCCGAGGCAGGATTCGAACCTGCGACCGTAGCAGCAGCGCGGCTCCGGATTGAAGCTCCTAGAACCGCTCGACCTCAGCGACCGGCTAGTTACGTCACACACCGCCATGTTACACGCTACAGTTCGGAGCCCTCTAGCGACACGGATCTGCAAATCTGTAGATATGAAAAATAGAGATGGGAAATGTTAATGACGTTTGTTTTATTCAAAAAGCTTTAAGAGTTTTCACATGAAGAATTCGGAGTCATTACTTTTCAGCACAGCCTCATAGATGGTGTTACTCCTGCCTGCTTTGTGCTGTTGCACTGAAATGTTAATAATTCGCATATCCTAGCATGCAGTATAATTCTTGCCAATTTGATATTTGTTGCATGTCTTATTCATGATGCTGCAATTTTTATAGCGGTAAGTGTATTAATTTCTAGTGAAAAGTTTTGAGGAATATCGTCACCCAAGTACAAGAGAAAGATGTCTGAAGCAGAAAAAGGAATACTGAGACCTATAAAACAATGCGACAAGTTAATAAGGTTCAAAAACAAAAGGGAGGAAGATTTCTATGGGCAGCCGATGTAACTCACTTATTAGAACAACTTCGTGACAAAGCTGCGGTGGTGGATAGACACGAGGTATTATAGTCTTTTCATCGTCCTCGAAACGACTGAATTATTGCATCCTTGAATATGTATTCAGAATTGCAAATTTGTACCAGACCAGATTGCCGAACACTAGTAGCTGAGGTAGCAAGAACTTTGGGTTCTGGCACAAATCTTTAGTTGTCACTACGTCTTCATTACATTGGTTCGTTCAGCATATATGAATAGTTTGCACTCACACCATATCGTGTCAATGTGTGTTCATTGATTTCAGCGCATTTAATTCATTTCATAATGTAGTCGTTTTGGGTTTGCTGGTGTACCATAACTTCGACTTGACATAGCGTTCCAGCAGTCATTATCACATTTCTCACCTCTTACCAGTTCAAATAATATCTCTTTAGCTTCTGTAACACTGTAAGGTATTAAACCTCCCTGTGTTTCTCTGCAGAAGGATATCATGGGAAAATGCTAAATTTTCCTAGAGTTTTCTCCAGCCAGCGCTAAGCCAAATCAAACCAGGCCAGTGTGCCGTGGATCAATCAGAATGACAAACGGTCGGAGGATCGAACCTGCATATAATATTGAACACGCTGGAAGCAATTGCTTGACCTCGCTCGAGTGAGAAGTTTGAATAGTTAATTCAGAAACATGACCTTGCCCAGGAGGGATCAACGTCATTCTGACAACGCAGCTATGTGCTGCTGACATGGACGGAAAACACCAAGCTGAAGCCCAGAAAACCACTGTTGTGACATCGAGGTGCTGCAAATAACGTTGATGAGCCCGAAAAACGAGGACGAATACGATCATCCTCGACAACACTTCGGATAGGCAGCAATAAATACTCAGGCTTCCAAGCCCATAAGCTATTCAGTTACAATGAGCCAGCTACGATGCAGATCGTGTGACGCGCTGTCTACAATTCACCAGATGGCTTCTACCTTTGAGATTGATGCCCACCTGGTCCGCCAAAATTGATCGCTCCGAGCTGCCAACATCTCATCTGCTAATTTGAAAAGTCATGGGGACTTCTACCTCCGGCTTGCTGCGAGCCAAACTGGTGGTGTTTTGGGGCACCGTCATACTTTCGTCGTATCCGGAAAGCGTGCTAAAGGCTTCTGCCCCCGAATTGCATCTGTGAGCAGATACTGGCATCCACGTCCCACCCCTGGTGGACAGGATGTGCCACAACTCTGCACTAGCATCTACGTTCCGTGCAGAGCCACTAGAGTTTATTCAAACACGCCCCTTCGAGAGAGTGCCCTAGTAACAAGTAGTTGATGATCTGGTAGTTGACGCCACTGTACGAGAGAATCTTTGAAGTGGACGATTCAGTGTGTTCCAAGGCTGCGTGCTGTGTCTGCAGACCTTCTCACTACTGCAGTGGAGAGGATGGTACTACTGTAGCGCCCAAATCGAGTATATGAATGTCTTGCTGATGCTATGTCATTGGTGCACATAGCGCCAATTGTCCTCCACCACCGTACTCCAGGCCTCACCAGCCTGCAACCGTAAGCGTCTCAGCCCAGGCCCGTACTCCTATACAAATGACGTAACCCACATTAGGCTTCATATTTCCATGTTCATTGTAGGTAAATGTTTTCTCAACTACTCTCTCATGCGGCTTGGAGAGTGAGTTTCGAAGCACAGATTATGACTGCAGTCAGTTTCGTAAACGATTGGACAAGGAGAAAATACGAGGGGTGTTAAAAAAACCGGCCGCGGTGGTCTAGCGGTTCTGGCGCTGCAGTCCGGAACCGCGGGACTGCTACGGTCGCAGGTTCGAATCCTGCCTCGGGCATGGGTGTGTGTGATGTCCTTAGGTTAGTTAGGTTTAAGTAGTTCTAAGTTCTAGGGGACTTATGACCAAAGATGTTGAGTCCCATAGTGCTCAGAGCCATTTGAACCATTTTTGGTGTTCAAAAAGTAAGTTACACGCTATTATGGCAGGACAACAAACCTTTATTGAATGCTGCACTACACTTCAAAGTGGCACAGAAATGAGACACAATTTTTCGAGAGAGTCACGAAGTCTCTTCAAACAACGCTTGGAACGTTCTACTAATCGTTCATTTCCTCGACGTCAGAAATGCGTTCCTTGGTCGCAGTGCCATTCGAGAACTGCTGTGTGAATGTAAAAATGGTTCAAATGGCTCTGAGCACTATGGGACTTAACTTCTGAGGTCATCAGTCCCCTAGAACTTAGAACTACTTAAACCTAACTAACCTAAGGACATTATACACATCCATGCCTGAGGCAGGAGTCGAACCGTAGCGGTCGCGCGGTTCCAGACTGTAGCGCTTAGAACCGCTCGGCCACCCCGGCCGGCTGTGTGAATGTACTCTCCGCTGAAAATTCTCTTTCACCTCAGATGTTCTTTGAGATTGCGGAAAGAACGGCCTGGACATTGTCGACTGTGGTCGACGTCTGTCTTCCTCCCCGATCAGCATCACATAGACGCCGAGTGAGATGACAGCTATTTTCTTCGTCCGCTAAAAGAATTTATTTAAGAGGAAATAGTGTCAAATTTAAATTTTCTTTGTTTCGTATACTTGCTGTAGTGTCCGTTCTTGTCGCACAACTGAGTATTAGCGCCCCAGCAGAGCTTGTTCTTGAAAAAACTTCGTGTTATCTGAAGTCTCGATAATCGCGGCATAACCCTAAATTTTGCGTGACATAAACACAAAAAATTCTATTCAAGTTTTCTTGATAGTGCAAAATTCGATAAAAAAGACAACTGCTAGTTTCATCAGTGTCTATTGTCGCAATAAAAGTGTAATTAAACGTTTCTAAATCGTATTTAACTAACACATTTCGTATTGTTTACTAGTTAGATAGACGCGATCTAGGGCTAAATTTTCTAAGTTATAAACGTTTAAAAACCTGACCAAACACGATTGATACGTAAATTCTCTAAAAGCAAATTAATTACTAATTCATTCTTTGGTCAATGTATCTGTAAATCAGTACAAAAACTGGAACAACCGCACGTAAGACCTCTGTGTCTTTTTTTTGTTTACATACAGCAAATCTCGTGTCCTTGACAATTTTGAAACATTCTTTAAACTTAATTATTCTTTCGAAACTGACCATGAGTGAGAAATGTGGGATCTGTTATAGGGAGTGAGTAGAGGAATGTGTTACCAATCTTGTAGGAAATATTTTCACTGGGGAGGATGCAGTGGGGAGAATGTTGGGAGAACAGAAGAGGTTCTCTCCTGGAACTGCAGAGTATGCAGTAGGAACATTTTGATTGGGGAACAGGAAAGGAACATCTGTGCCCTTCAGGCACAGTTGTAGGAAGCAAGGAAGGAACTTATAAGGATCAAGGGAGGTAGAAGGGAGGAGGGTGGTTGGGAACTGGCACCTGGTAGGAGGACAGGAAGAAAGACAACGCGATCTGACAGTTTTATCATCAACACCAAAAACAGGTATCTACCACCGCCAGAGTTAAGTGGAGAAGAGCCTCAGGTAGAACGACGAGCAAGAAATGAGCAGCACACTACAACCGAGGCCAAAAAGCCTACGAGTGTACAAAGCGTTAGGAAGAAGAAAAATGCTGCTTCTAGCTAGTAGCCATGGGCGAGGTATAGGCCCTCAGTTACAGGAAAGTTTAGGGGCAGCATACCAGGCCAGCAGTATCTTCAAGCCAAATTCAGGGCTAAGTAATGTGATAGAGGGCTTAGGGTCTTTAAGGAAGGACTTAAAAGAGGACCATGTAGTGATAGTGGGTGGGGCGGAAAACAGTTTGTACAGAGATGGGGCAAATGACATAGGTGGTGACCTGGACAAGATACTTTCCCTGACTCATGGCACCAACGTACACTTTGTTGAGCCGTTCCAGCGTCATGATCGGCCACACCTTGACGGATCTGTGAGGTGAATCAATGTGGGGTTAGGGATGGCTCTGAGGGCAGCCAACTTTGCTCATGTTTCTCTGGTACCCGTCGGGGCTATCAACAGATGGGGTTTCACTAGGCATGGCCTACAACTAAACACGACTGTAGAGGGAAGATTGGTACAGCTGATTCATGAAAGTATAGGGGGTGGAGCTCGGGCCACACATGGTCAAATACCTATTCTCATGGCTAGGAAAAGTAAGTCTTTTTTGAGATAAATCCAGACAACAGTTTCCCCTGCCTAAAGAATATCTCCGGCGCTTTAAAAATACTGAAAAAATCACTCACGAGACAGATTTTAAGCCTCCAAATATCACACACACCAGATGTCACAAAGAAAAACAAACAATTGGAAAGAGTAACATGGGGCATTTCACAGACTTAACAATCCTCCATCAAAACATGCAATCAATAAAAAATAAAATACAGCTATTAGAAGTTGAGCCCCTATCTTTGAATTGCAGAGTAGTTTGTGTTACAGAGCACTGGAGTAGAGAGCCAGAAATCCAATATGTAGAGTTATCATCGTATGAAAGGGCAAACTCTTACTGCTGAACTGCTTCAAGGGATGGAGGATCATGCATTTATATCAGGAAAGGAACACAATTCAAATCAAGACACGACCTCAGTACAGCAAGTAAAGACAAATACTTTGAAATATCAGCTGTTGAATGAACAGGCCTTGATATCACCAAGAAATTAATTATTTTATTTGAATAGAGATCTCCCAGTGGTAGTGTGGACACTTTTTTCAATAAATTAACAGAAGTTCTAGATAATGTCTCAAGCACAAAGGTCAAGATAATTCTGTGTGGGGTCATTAACATCAACATTAATATCATGAATTAATCCAGCAGCGCCCTCATAAATATCCTTCAAAGTTTTGGCATGTCCCTATTGGTCAATAGTGCAACAAGGGTTACTACAATGACTGCATCAGCAATTGACCATGTGGCCACAAATAACGACAGGGAAAATGTAATGTAACTGTAAAAGATCTCGGACTATCAGACAATCTCTGCCAAATAACAACAGTAAAATCAGGCATCGAATCATTCCTTAGACTACAAGCCTACGAACGACATCTATCAGAAATCAAAATAGAAGATTTTTCAAAAGAACTAGCAAAACAAAGCTGGGATGAAGTGCATAAGGAAACCAACGTGAACATGAAATTCTCTAAATTTTCCACATTATTTAAATTGAACTTTGAAAAGGCATTTCCAAAAGTAAGCCTGTCTGTATCAACATCTCACAAGAACAGATGGATAACAGCAGCTATTAAGAAGTCTGCCCAAACACTTAAATATCTCAGTTCCATGAAAAACAGTCGCAATGATCCAGAATTCTTAAATTTCTATCATAGATACAAAAAGATCTATAGGAAGGTGCTGACTGCTGCAAAAAAGTTATTTAGTGACAAAATAATATATAATGCAAAGCAGTCTGGGATGTCACAAAAGAGGAAAGAGGGAGAGGCAAAGAAATGCAGAATAACATACTGCTAAGGAAGAAGGATAAGGTAATAAATGACCCCAACCACGAAAGAAACCATTGCGAAGGTGTCACAGAAACCGGACACGGCGGTCTTCTTAAGACCCCTGCCCCACCAAGACACAAAAAAATTCAAGAAATCTTCACCGCAATGGTCAATCCAATCAAAGAGAAAATTAAGGTTAACAAGGTAAAGGCAACTAGGAACGTAGTTATCGTAGATGTTGCTACAGAAGAGGACAGGAATAAAATTTTGAACAAACAAAACTTATGTAAGGTAGTCAAGTGCGAACCTCCCAAAAAGAGGAACCCACTCGTGATCATGTACGACGTACCTGTCACGATGGATAACAATCAACTTTGCGAAACAATCAAGAGTCAAAACTTTGACGATATGACAGACGAACAATTTAAAAACGAGTTCAGACTAAGACTCAGGACAGGCCCGAGAGACAGAGATGTAGTACACCATGAAGCAGAAGTATCAGGATCCATGTGGAAGAAGCTCACATCTATGGGCAGCATATATGCCGGATTCTATGCCATTAACGTGCGGGACTACTTGGTGGTGCCTCGCTGTCATAATTGTGGAGACTTAGATCATACCCACAAATACTGTGATTGGAAGCCGGCTTGCTCCAGATATGGAGCAGAAGATCAAGTAAAGAAAAACTGCACAAGATCTGGAATTTGTATTCCATGCGTCAAAAGAGGGAAAAAGACATGCAACGCCACAGGGAGAAATTGCCCAACCTACAGGATGTTGGAACAGAGATTGATTTCAAAGACAGATTATGGCTGAAGCCACATTAGTGCGGAGGATGCCAAAAAGAAAGTCCCCTAGAAAGAGCCACAGGGATGCGGCTAGGGTTGTCAAATTCAAACAATTCCTGACCTTTGTCGCAGAAAGCAAAACAGGAAGAGAAGGAATGGTGGACGTGTGCGTCCAGACAGATCCCTGAGAACAGATGGCCACCCCCTCTGCCTGCCCTCGAAACTTGAGATTGCCAGAAGATCGGGCATTAAAAGCAAGGTGTCCTGCTATGACGGACCAACTAACAGCTGCAAAAACTAGCTCCACATCTGACGAACCATTGCAAGTAAACGCAGTGAGCAGCACGAATGCCACAGCTACCTCAGATCAACCCTTGGTCAAACGCCTGGAGGTAGATCCTGTTAGGATTTATCCCAATCCAGAAAACGCTTTGCAATTATCCCACCTGGATGAGCCGGCTGCCCTGGCCACAGCACCAAGGCACATAGTGCGAGTAGGGCATCAGTACGGACGTAAAGTCACCTTCTCGGCCATGGAGGCTGTTGATAGGATACAGTTAAAGACCATGAATCTCCCCACTGACTTTGGCGCCCTGCGTGACCTTTTCAAAAAGGTATTTCAGAGAAGGAACGAGAAATTTGACCTTGATGAGATCTACAATCAGGCTGTCTTAGCTAACGGTAGGATAACATATGACTGGAGAGAGATTCATTCCCAGATTCATAATTTCACACGTACTTTCCATGACTGCCACGATACAGCTAGGACAACTAAACTCACACAACAGCAGACTGGTCATGCAGGAGCTCCGAAGGGTGGTGGAGGAGATGAGTCTTGACGTACTCTGTCTACAGGAGCCATACTCTCTTGCGGGAAATATAGCTTTCGCTGCCGTGAACTGGCAAATAGTATGCTTCGGCAATGATCCTAAAGCCACCATCATAGTAATAAACAATGCTTTAAGAGTCACAGTGCTTGTGCACCTCTCACACGAACATTGTATTGTTGTCGAACTCCAGACGCCCGAGGGAGTCATACACCTGGTAAATATGTGCTTCCAATATGGTGACGAAATAGAAGTGTACCTCGACCAACTAGCACAAATAACCAGGGATAGTGGTGGTGGCAGATGTAAACGCGAAGTCCCCCCTGTGGCACAGTGGCACTCGGGATGGAAGAGGGGAGAAGATGGAGGAAACGATCTTGTCTTTACAGTACTTGGTTGCTAACAGAGCTGGAAATCCCCCCACCTATACTGGCGGGGGAGGAGAATGAACAAACATTGATTTAACATTAGTGTCACCTAATAATGCCGGCCACCTGCAAAACTGGACGGTAAGAAACCAAGTCACGACAAGTGATCATAACCTAATCACCTTGAGCTTACCAATAGAGTGTCACTGGGACATAGGATGGGAAATTCAGTTCAACTATAACAAAACAAACTGGGAGCGCCACGCACGAGAGTTGGTCACCCCGACATGGCCACATGGTGATGAAGACGTCGATAAGCACACCGAAGACTTAGTTAGAACCATTACTAGAGTGGTGAAGGCAGCAGTGCCAACCAGGAGGAGGGCCGTGGCGGTCTCCCCGTCACCATGGTCCACCGAACTAGGGCAGATGCGTCAGTCGGTCAGGAGGGCGAGGAGGTACTATCAGCGAAGTGTCGTCTGGGAAGAGAAACAGGGATGGCTGCAAATTTACAGGAACGCTAAGGAGGAATTCCAAAGGGAACTCAAAAGTGTCAGACTCCGAAGCGGGAAAAATACGTTCAGAGTCAATTGGCTACAGGCCACTGGGGCATACCATACAAAACAGTTAGAGAAAAGATTCGGTCGCCTATGGTACTGTCAACTGTTAGGGATGGGAATCGGATGACGGGGTCATGGCAGGAAACTGCCGAGGTCCTCGTCCGGTCCCTGCTTCCAGACGACAAGGAAGAGCAGGACACCGAAGAACAAGGCCTAATTAGGCAGGCTCTTCGAGAAGAATACCAAAATAATACTGAGGATACCATTCTCAGAGAACGAGGTGGCGACGCACATCAAATCACTAAAAGAGGTAATGCACCAGGACCAAACGGCATCATAGCGGAGGTGGTGCAATACCTCGCTCCTCAACTAGTAACACCTCTAGCAAGAATCTACAACGAGGCCCTGAGCCGCACGACGTAGTAATTATTAAAAAATGGCAGGATAAAGATCCTAAAGAAGTCAAGTCTTACAGACCGATGTGTCTGTTGGATCTGCTTGGAAAATTGATGGAGAGGTTGCTGTCTAACAGGCTGATGGCACGTCAGGTGCTCTGTCGGTTGAGCAGTAGGCAGTTCGGCTTCAGGCCAGGGCGTTCTGCGTCTGACGCAATCGCCATGGCGGCTGAGGTCTGCAGGTCGTCCACACATAAGTACCTACACTCCTGGAAATTGAAATAAGAACACCGTGAATTCATTGTCCCAGGAAGGGGAAACTTTATTGACACATTCCTGGGGTCAGATACATCACATGATCACATTGACAGAACCACAGGCACATAGACACAGGCAACAGAGCATGCACAATGTCGGCACTAGTACAGTGTATATCCACCTTTCGCAGCAATGCAGGCTGCTATTCTCCCATGGAGACGATCGTAGAGATGCTGGATGTAGTCCTGTGGAACGGCTTGCCATGCCATTTCCACCTGGCGCCTCAGTTGGACCAGCGTTCGTGCTGGACGTGCAGACCGCGTGAGACGACGCTTCATCCAGTCCCAAACATGCTCAATGGGGGACAGATCCGGAGATCTTGCTGGCCAGGGTAGTTGACTTACACCTTTTAGAGCACGTTGGGTGGCACGGGATACATGCGGACGTGCATTGTCCTGTTGGAACAGCAAGTTCCCTTGCCGGTCTAGGAATGGTAGAACGATGGGTTCGATGACGGTTTGGATGTACCGTGCACTATTCAGTGTCCCCCCGACGATCACCAGTGGTGTACGGCCAGTGTAGGAGATCGCTCCCCACACCATGATGCCGGGTGTTGGCCCTGTGTGCCTCGGTCGTATGCAGTCCTGATTGTGGCGCTCACCTGCACGGCGCCAAACACGCATATGACCATCATTGGCACCAAGCCAGAAGCGACTCTCATCGCTGAAGACGACAAGTCTCCATTCGTCCCTCCATTCACGCCTGTCGCGACACCACTGGAGGCGGGCTGCACGATGTTGGGGCGTGAGCGGAAGACGGCCTAACGGTGTGCGGGACCGTAGCCCAGCTTCATGGAGACTGTTGCGAATGGTCCTCGCCGATACCCCAGGAGCAACAGTGTCCCTAATTTGCTGGGAAGTGGCGGTGCGGTCCCCTATGGCACTGCGTAGGATCCTACGGTCTTGGCGTGCATCCGTGCGTCGCTGCGGTCCGGTCCCTGGTCGACGGGCACGTGCACCTTCCGCCGACCACTGGCGACAACATCGATGTACTGTGGAGACCTCACGCCCCACGTGTTGAGCAATTCGGCGTTACGTCCACCCGGCCTCCCGCATGCCCACTATACGCCCTCGCTCAAAGTCCGTCAACTGCACATACGGTTCACGTCCACGCTGTCGCGGCATGCTACCAGTGTTAAAGACTGCGATGGAGCTCCGTATGCCACGGCAAACTGGCTGACACTGACGGCGGCGGTGCACAAATGCTGCGCAGCTAGCGCCATTCGACGGCCAACACCGCGGTTCCTGGTGTGTCCGCTGTGCCGTGCGTGTGATCATTGCTTGTACAGCCCTCTCGCAGTGTCCGGAGCAAGTATGGTGGGTCTGACACACCGGTGTCAATGTGTTCTTTTTTCCATTTCCAGGAGTGTAGTTACCATCATGGTAAACATCAATGGCGCCTTTGACAACCTGTGGTGGCCTTCTCTCTTCTCCCTCTTGCGGGAGAAAGAGTGTCCAAGGCCGCAATATGGATGTCTTAGGAGCTATTGTATGGATAGGGAAGTCTGGCTATCATCCCCTAGCGGGAGAGTGGGCAAGTAGATAACGAAGGGGTGTCCACAGGGCTCTTTCCTAGGGCCACTCTTTTCGGACGTTAATATCAAGCCTCTCCTTGACACCTTGAAGAACAGTGCAGATGTGCTAGAGGTTATAGCCTACGCTGACGACCTCCTGTTGGTTCGCGGCTGTAGCCATGAGGAATTAGAACCTAAAGTAGAAAGAATTATGACCATACTATCGCAATGGTGACACAGGACCAAACAAAAAGTTGCACCAAATAAATCAACCTATTTGCTCTTAAAGGGACAACCGGCCAGAAACCCAACAGTCAGGATAGATGGCGCATCGGTAATACGTCGTCGAGAGACACAATACCTAGGAGTAATACTAGATGGGAAATGGAGCTTCGCCCGGCACATTGAAGTCACAATGCACAGGTCATTAGAGGTCCTAAATAATCTCATTACGATAGGGCATAGGCGATTCCAACTTCCAACAAACTTCATCAAGTTTTATCACAATACAATTCTCGCCTCCATTGTTGGCTACAGGTCCGGAGTCTGGGCTCACAGGCTCACGAGGGTCGTTCCTGCTATGGCCGTGAGGAGAGTGCAGCGCAACATGCTATTGCGTTCAGTCGGAGCCTACCGTATAACCCCAGGGAGAGCATTGTTGATTCTCATGGGGTTGTGCCCCCCTAGATGTGAAAATCAGGGAGCAGGCTGCATGGTACTGGGTAAGAAGGGGAACAGATTGAAAAAAATTGAGGACATCACGGGGGTTCGAGTGGGAGATAAACCATCAATCAAAAGAAGGGGAGTGGAATTATGGCAAGAGATCTGGGATGGGGATGAGACAGGTAGAAGAACATACCAGTTACTACTAAACATCCGGGAACGATTAAGAATGAAGCATTTTCAGCCTAGTAAGGGACTGCTGCACTTCCTCACGGGGCATGGCCCGTACCCGGCATATCTTTGCCGTTTCAGGAAAAGGGCGACTCCCTCGTGTGACTGGGGTTCCGGGATAGGCACACCGGACCACGTGCTCTACGAGTGTCCCATTTTCGATTATGTTGCCACGGGCTTTAGGAACTCACTACCAAACACAGATACCTTCCATCTAATCAGGAATCCGGTTACCTTCACTATCATCGACAGACTAGCCAGCGAGGTATCCGCCAAGGTCCTGAGAGAATACTGTAGGGAGATAGAGTAACGGATGAGCGATAGACATTACGCACCTATCCCATTCCACCAGGGCGCGTACTGGCCGACCGCCATGACGATCGGGATCCGTCGCGTCCAGGATTAGGGAGAGGGTGTGAACCTACCGATTATAGACACCGTACACCAATTATGACTCAGTAGTTAAAATTTATTAGTAGAAAATAGATTCTAGGATATTCCTAAAAGATCTGCAGCGATTTTCCATTAAGGCCAGCCCAGTGCCAGGGCCACGCCCACTGGGATTAGCTCGGTGGGCACGGCCAAGAGACAGTAGATTTGTATTTTTCTGGCACTCTTGTAACGCTGCAGGATGTAGCTTGGTAGAGTAGAGTAGAGTAGACAGTGTGGTAGGTTAAATAGTAGGTCAAATGGTAGGCATGCCCATAGAGTAGTTAACGTTTCATCCTGTAGTAAATACTAACAATAAGTAGATAAAGGTTTGGTAAATGCTGCTTGATAATTATGACTTTTTGTATGTTACTTCGACCCACTAATGTTTTAGGTGGTGGGTTATTATGTAAAATATTGGTTTTGATGAAGTTCTAGGGGACTGATGACCTCAGAAGTTAAGTCCCATAGTGCTCAGAGCCATTTGAACCTAGTATCCAGTATTCCGGAGGTAAAATAGTCCCCAATTCGGATCTCTGGGCGGGGACTACTCAAGAGGACGTTGTTATCAGGAGAAAGAAAACTGGCGTTCTACGGATCGGAGCGTGGAATGTCAGATCCGTTAATCGGGCAGGTAGGTTAGAACATTTAAAAAGGGAAATGGATAGGTTAAAGTTAGATATAGTGGGAATTAGTGAAGTTCGGTGGCAGGAGGTAAAAGACGTTTGGTCAGGTGAATACAAGGTTATAAATACAATATCAAATAGGGGTAATGCAGGAGTAGGTTTAATAATGAATAAAAAAAATAGGAGTACGGGTAAGCTACTACAAACAGCATAGTGAACGCATTACTGTGGCCAAGATAGACACGAAGCCCACGCCTACTACAGTAGTACAAGTTTATATGCCAACTAGCTCTGCAGATGATGAAGAAATTGATGAAATGTATGATGAGATAAAAGAAATTATTCAGGTAGTGAAGGGAGACGAAAATTTAATAGTCATGGGTGACTGGAATTCAAGAGTAGGAAAAGGGGGAGAAGGAAACATAGTAGGTGAATATGGATTGGGGCTAAGAAATGAAAGAGGAAGCCGCCTGGTAGAATTTTGCACAGAGCATAACTTAATCATAGCTAACACTTCGTTCAAGAATCATGAAGGAAGGTTGTATACATAGAAGAACCCTGGAGATACTAAAAGGTATCAGATAGATTATAGAATGGTAAGACAGAGATTTAGGAACTAGGTTTTAAATTGTAAGACATTTCCAGGGGCAGATGTGGACTCTGACCACAATGTATTGGTTATCAATGTACACTCCTGGAAATTGAAATAAGAACACCGTGAATTCATTGTCCCAGGAAGGGGAAACTTTATTGACACATTCCTGGGGTCAGATACATCACATGATCACACTGACAGAACCACAGGCACATAGACACAGGCAACAGAGCATGCACAATGTCGGCACTAGTACAGTGTATATCCACCTTTCGCAGCAATGCAGGCTGCTACTCTCCCATGGAGAAGATCGTAGAGATGCTGGATGTAGTCCTGTGGAACGGCTTGCCATGCCATTTCCACCTGGCGCCTCAGTTGGACCAGCGTTCGTGCTGGACGTGCAGACCGCGTGAGACGACGCTTCATCCAGTCCCAAACATGCTCAATGGGGGACAGATCCGGAGATCTTGCTGGCCAGGGTAGTTGACTTACACCTTCTAGAGCACGTTGGGTGGCACGGGATACATGCGGACGTGCATTGTCCTGTTGGAACAGCAAGTTCCCTTGCCGGTCTAGGAATGGTAGAACGATGGGTTCGATGACGGTTTGGATGTACCGTGCACTATTCAGTGTCCCCTCGACGATCACCAGTGGTGTACGGCCAGTGTAGGAGATCGCTCCCCACACCATGATGCCGGGTGTTGGCCCTGTGTGCCTCGGTCGTATGCAGCCCTGATTGTGGCGCTCACCTGCACGGCGCCAATCACGCATACGACCATCATTGGCACCAAGGCAGAAGCGACTCTCATCGCTGAAGACGACAAGTCTCCATTCGTCCCTCCATTCACGCCTGTCGCGACACCACTGGAGGCGGGCTGCACGATGTTGGGGCGTGAGCGGAAGACGGCCTAACGGTGTGCGGGACCGTAGCCCAGCTTCATGGAGACGGTTGCGAATGGTCCTCGCCGATACCCCAGGAGCAACAGTGTCCCTAATTTGCTGGGAAGTGGCGGTGCGGTCCCCTACGGCACTGCGTAGGATCCTACGGTCTTGGCGTGCATCCGTGCGTCGCTGCGGTCCGGTCCCAGGTCGACGGGCACGTGCACCTTCCGCCGACCACTGGCGACAACATCGATGTACTGTGGAGACCTCACGCCCCACTTGTTGAGCAATTCGGCGGTACGTCCACCCGGCCTCCCGCAAGGCCACTATACGCCCTCGCTCAAAGTCCGTCAACTGCACATACGGTTCACGTCCACGCTGTCGCGGCATGCTACCAGTGTTAAAGACTGCGATGGAGCTCCGTATGCCACGGCAAACTGGCTGACACTGACGGCGGCGGTGCACAAATGCTGCGCAGCTAGCGCCATTCGACGGCCAACACCGCGGTTCCTGGTGTGTCCGCTGTTCCGTGCGTGTGATCATTGCTTGTACAGCCCTCTCGCAGTGTCCGGAGCAAGTATGGTGTGTCTGACACACCGGTGTCAATGTGTTCTTTTTTCCATTTCCAGGAGTGTAGATTAAAACTGAAGAAACTGCAAAAAGGTAGGAATTTAAGGAGATGGGACCTGAATAAACTGAAAGAACCAGAAGCTGTACAGAGTTTCAGGGAGAGCACAAGGGAACAATTGACAGGAACGGGGGCAAGAAATACAGTAGAAGAAGAATGGGTAGCTTTGAGGGATGAAATAGTGAAGGCAGCAGAGGATCAAATAGGTAAAAAGACGAGGGGTAGTAGAAACCCTTGGGTAACAGGAGAAATATTGAATTTAATTGATGAAAGGCGAAAATATAAAATTGCAGTAAATGAAGTAGGCAAAAAGGAATACAAACGTCTCAAAAATGATATCGACAGAAAGTGCAAAATGGCTAAGCAGGGATGGCTAGAGGACAATTGTAAGGATGCAGAGGCTTATCTCACTAGGGGTAAGATAGATACTTCCTACAGGAAAATTAAAGAGACCTTTGGAGAAAGGAGAACCACATGCATGAATATCAAGAGCTTTGATGGAAACCCAGTTCTAAGCAAAGAAGGGAAAGCAGAAAGGTGGAAGGAGTATATAGAGGGTCTATACAAGGGCGATGTACTTCAGGACAATATTATGGAAATGGAAGACGATGCAGATGAAGATGAAATGGGAGATATGGTATTGCGTGAAGAGTTTAACGGAGCACTGAAAGACCTGAGTCGAAACGAGGCCCCCAGAGTAAACAACATTCCATTAGAACTACTGACGGCCTTGGGAGAGCCAGTCCTGACAAAACTCTACCATCTGGTGAGCAAGATGTATGAGACAGGCGAAATACCCTCAGACTTGAAGAAGAATATAATAATCCCAATCCCAAAGAAAGCAGGTGTTGACAGAAGTGAAAATTACCGAACTATCACTTTAATAAGTCACAGCTGCAAAATACTAACGCGGATTCTTTACAGACGAATGGAAAAACTGATAGAAGCCGACCTCGGGGAAGATCAGTATGGAATCCGTAGAAATGTTGGAACACGTGAGGCAATACTGACCCTACGACTTATCTTAGAAGAAAGATTACTGAAAGGCAAACCTACGTTTCTAGCATCTGTAGACTTAGAGAAAGCTTTTGACAATGTTGATTGGAATACTCTCTTTCAAATTCTGAAGGTGGCAGGGGTAAAATACAGGGAGCGAAAGGCTATTTACAATTTGTACAGAAAGCAGATGGCAGTTATAAGAGTCGAGGGGTATGAAAGGGAAGCAGTGGTTGGGAAGGGAGTGAGACAGGGTTGTAGCCTATCCCCGATGTTATTCAATCTGTATATTGAGCAAGCAATAAAGGAAACAAAAGAAAAGTTCGGAGTAGGTATTACAATCCATGGAGAAGAAATAAAAACTTTGAGGTTAGCCGATGACATTGTAATTCTGTCAGAGACAGCAAAGGACTTGGAAGAGCAGTTGAACGGAATGGACAGTGTCTTGAACTGAGGGTATATGATGAACAAAAGCAAAACGAGGATAATGGAATGTAGTCGAATTAAGTCAGGTGATGCTGAGGGAATTAGATAAGGAGTGTAGCCATGTATGGAAGTGAAACATGGACGATAAATATTTTGGACAAGAAGAGAATAGAAGCTTTCGAAATGTGGTGCTACAGAAGAATGCTGAAGATTAGATGGGTAGATCACATAACTAATGAGGAGGTATTGAATAGAATTGGGGAGAAGAGGAGCTTGTGGCACAACTTGACTAGAAGAAGGGATCGGTTGGTGGGACATGTTCTGAGACATCGAGGGATACACCAATTTAGTATTGGAGGGCAGCGTGGAGGGTAAAAATCGTAGAGGGAGACCAAGAGATGAATACACTAAGCAGATTCAGAAGGATGTAGGATGCAGTAGGTACTGGGAGATGAAGAAGCTTGCACAGGATTGAGTAGCATGGAGAGCTGCATCAAACCAGTCTAAGGACTGAAGACCACAACAACAACATCCAGTTGTGCTACCGTATTTTTGCTTAGTGCACAACACTCAGTAGCAGATGGAACAAACAACTACATCCATACAAACAGGCCTGTGATCCAGTCGATTTTCTGCCTGTCTCCGTTTCATACAACAGAAAAATGGGAGTCTGGAATTTGCTGTCAATATGTTGCCTGCTCACTATGACAGCAGTCACTTTGCAATGTAATACACTTTCTAAGTCAAAAATATGGCAACAAGCTGACCATTTACATGAATTTTACATTATTCGTAAGTAGAAGTAGTTTTCAAGCGGGTTTGATTTCGGTACATGATTGATTCGAGAGAGCATCGACAATTATGTCTTCACTGACGAGTCCATATTTGGCCTCCAAAATGATTCATTGAGACTTGTGTCTGGAAATAACAAGGAAAGGAGTTTTGAGTCCAAAAAAACTTAGAACGAGACTAGCATACGACAGATTGGGCATGGAACATTACAATACGTAAAGCAACTGTATATCTGCTTGTTCTTTTAAATTTGTTATGATTATCAGCTGACTCAGGTAGAGTAATGAAATCCATACATCGCTGCTTCATTTATTTGGAACTGCTTTCAATCAAAATTTCCTCCTCATCTGTCATCCGACAGATGAATGCCAGGAAAGTGGCAGTATTGACCATGCAGAGGAAATGCTTTTAATTTACAAAGGTGACCTCATCCGCGGCATGCAGCGTTGTGCTCACTCATGCACTATTACAACTGGTATTCATTTACCATATTGAAATGTAATAACAGTATCCAGTTTTGGGGGAAACTGAAAAAGATTTTCGCAATCATAATCATTTATTTGTGTTATACATTCTCAGTATACCACTGGTGTTATCCGATTTCCTTTGTATGGTTCACAGAAACTGTACAGATTATGTTCAGTACAATGATTTGCCTTTGTCTTGCATTAGCATTACATTCTAAAACTTTGCTGTAATTTTAAACATCCTTGTTGGCGGCAACCCTGTGCTTGCATCGTGCTATGAGAGTAATGTGGAAATTTCGTGTTGTCACCACATTCATTCACATCATCCTACACTTGATTGCCTTTTTCAAAAATTACTTCACAACTTAAACCGGAATTCCTACTAATATGTCATTAATTCTGTTGTCTGTAATGCGCTTAATATGGTTTATACCTGCACAACCAACAGTAATTCTTGGTGGAAGAAAGGTTGGCTTGTGGAGGAGATGAAGTACAGTTTGTTATGAAGTCATCCGCAAGTTGTGGAAAAAATTCTCTGTATGCATTCATATTCCAAGTCTGCTCATTGTATGTATATCGAGAGCATAAGTGGAGAGTCCTTAGGAACCTCAAAGTCAAATTGACGCTCCCCAGTGTATTAGACGCTGAGGGGCTGAAAACCTACTTAATATAGAAGAATTGTACATGTATCGTCGCCTCTCCAGTTGCTTTTGATGGGGTGCACTAGATATTTGCATTTACACTATGAACTTATTGTTAAGTGGACGGCAGAGGGTGTTTTTTATGGCACAGTATATTTTTTTCTCATTCCATTCGCGGAGGGAGCGTGGAAAGAATGACTTATATTGCGGCTGTGTGCGAATTATTTGCCAATTTTATTTGCGCGAATGACCGAAGAACATTCGCAGGTTCTGTCCTGAAGGACGTTCATCAAATTTTGTAGTTTTGTTCTAACAAGATGTAGGCCATCTTTCTTCGAGAGTCTGTTGTTGAAGATTTTTCTGCGTTTTTGTTGCATTCTCCCGCTGGTCAGACAAGCCCAAAGGCTTGAGCATTTGTGCTACCTTTTTTTGTATATGCTCGATGTTCTCCTTTAGTCCGATATGATATGAGCCCATAAACTACAGCAGTACTTAGGTGTAGGCCGTACAAGTGTTTCGCACGCAGTCTCTCTTGTAGACAAACTGCAGTTTCCCAGAATCATACCAGTGTATCGTAATCTGCCATTTACTGTACCTAAAACTGAATCTATGTAGTCTCTCAACCTCTTATGCTCTTAAGTCTTCGTACTGTTACTCCCAAATATTTCTATGACATGACTGACTACATTTGTGACAAATAACACGGTACTCAATGGATCGCACGCTATTGTATTTCTCCACATTAAGAGCTAGCTGCCAGTTCCTGCATATCCTAAGATTTTGGGAAGATCTAACAGGATGTTACTGCATTTACTGTGTGACAGTCAACCCGAACACCAACAGTTCCTATTACACTCCCTTGGGGCACACCAGTCATCGTCCATTCAGCGACAAACCTGCTTCATAAATAACATAAAAGAGCTTTCTTTTTCTTTTTTTAAAAAAAGTATGGCGATGTGATACTGAATTAAAAGTTTTTCTAAAATCTAGAAACACCGAGTCAATTCGGTTTCTTCTGTCCGTGGCACTAAGAATAGCATGGTTGAAGAGTTCGAGTTGAGCGTCGCATGATCGATTCCTTCGGAAACAATGATGATTTCGGCGGAGAAATTTTGTTACAGGAATATTACAATGCGTGAACTCAGAATACGGTCAAGGATTCTGCTGCAGATACATGAAATACATAACGTTAGTTTCTAGAATCAGTTACGTTTGTATTTTCTTTTTAGGGTTCTCTACCTAAATCGGGAAAAACGGAACCCTTATAAACCTTTTTTCTCCGGAAAAGGTAGACGTATCAAACTGAAATTTGTGCCACATACTAAGGTCTCTTTTTGTTGCAATAATTGTAAACTTCTAAGATAATGCAATCAAAAGATTTGGCTATCTATCTAACATATTTTGATACTCGCAAATTCAATCATCAAAACCTGTAGGGTACTTCCCGTTGACATAAGAACACGAAATTTAGCAAGCAGCAAAATTTCTCAGTAGAAGTAAAGGCAACAATCCAAAAACTGTTAATTTGTAATTATATTAAACAAAAAAATGTTTTTTGTCATATGTTATCCGACTGTCTGTTTGTTCGCCTCTTAAGACTCCTTTTTATCAGGAATGGGTAGATGATTCAAGTTAAAATTTATACCATATACTGAAGTCTAAGGTCCCTTGGCAGTGTACAGAACTTAAGCTTCTAAGTCAATTCAATCAAAAGATACGGCCGTTTAGATCACATATTTTGATACTCATAAACGCACTCACGAAAATCATAGGGCACTTCTCTTTGACCTACAATCATTAAATTTGGCAAGAAACAAGGTTTCACATTACAAGCAAAGAAAAAAAATCCTAAAATTGTTAATATGTAATTATATCACACAAAAAATATTTCTTTTGTCACGTGTTATCCGACTTCAATCTTAAAATGAAAATGTTATCGAAAGTCTTGGAATTTCCAGACCAATATCTTGTCAATATCACTGTCGATAACAGGCGAATATAGTCGAGATTTTCGATTCCTGGAGTAGATGTACTGTCTATATACATAATTTTGTACGGAGCCCTCAGAGAGCGAGTCCTCGTTGCAAAATGGTTCAAATGGCTCTGAGCACTATGGGACTTAACATCTATGGTCATCAGTCCCCTAGAACTTAGAACTACTTAAACCTAACTAACCTAAGGACAGCACACAACACCCAGCCATCACGAGGCAGAGAAAATCCCTGAACCCGCCGGGAATCGAACCCGGGAACCCGGGCGTGGGAAGCGAGAACGCTACCGCACGACCACGAGATGCGGGCTCCTCGTTGCAACTGGCCAATTTTTTGTAGATGGATGTGGTCTGTGTTCTTTTCCAATAACAGAGAACATATCTCTGCACAAAGCAACCTTCAGATTGAGCATAGGTTCTGCGGTAAGTTGCGGTCAAGAGTGGAGCCAATTCACAAGCGGCGGCCGGAGTGGCCGTGCGGTTCTAGGCGCTACAGTCTGGAACCAAGCGACCGCTACGGTCGCAGGTTCGAATTCTGCCTCGGGCATGGATGTGTGTGACGTCCTTAGGTTAGTTAGGTTTCATTAGTTCTAAGTTCTAGGCGACTCATGACACAGAAGTTAAGTCGCATAGTGCTCAGAGCCATTTGAGCCAATTCACAAGCAAGTTAGGTATAGAACTTGATAGGAATTTCGTCCGCCCTAGGATCTTATTGCCTTTTAGCTATTAAAGCTGCTTTTCAACATTGTTCATTCCATCATTTTCACCTATAAATTATTAGCACAGTCTAAGTAGTGCTGTTGTACTGGATAGAGGTTGACCATAAATATCACAATGGCAGCCATATTTACTTAACAGCTGTTTCAAAAAGATCTTTATTCCTCTTCCTATAAAATAAAG
Organism: Schistocerca americana; assembly: GCF_021461395.2. NCBI lineage: Eukaryota > Metazoa > Arthropoda > Insecta > Orthoptera > Acrididae > Schistocerca > Schistocerca americana. The sequence continues at coordinate 282,638,840 of NC_060123.1, read as the reverse complement.
TAAGAAGTTCCTTAATCTATCTCAGTGTTAAGTGCTTCTGATGCCCTTGTTGAAATAAGGGCCGCTGATAGTCAGTGCTATTAGAGGGCGCTATTTACGAAGTCTGCTTCTGTAAAGATCAAGACAGTCTTTCCTAAAGCGTGGAAAAGAGCAGTATTTCGACCTACAAGTAGCTGGCAGGCACAAGTGTGGAAGCAGGCAGAAGTGAGATTGCAATAAAATGTTCTCGAGTTTCTTGTAGTCGCCAGAAAGGGGAGAGAGAGTACGCTGATCAGGCAGAATATTATGACCACCGACTTACTATCGATATACACGTCCAGGCGAGAGTAGGGTCACATGGAGAGGAATGGCCGATAGTCAGACACACGCACGTTGCATGTAGTACCAATGGGCGTGCTGTCCGTGTGTACAATGTGCAAGGCGCGCGATCCATATGAGTTTGACCGAGGGCAGACTGTGATGGCCCGAAGGCTCGGCACGAGCATTCGGAAACTGCACGACTTGTCTGTTGTTCGAAGAATGATGTGGTGAGTGTCTTCAGCACGTGGTGAAACCAAGGTGTAATCACGTCCAGACGTCGTGGAGTTGGTCGGCCACCTCTTATTACAGATATCGGATGTCGCAGGATGAGCAGACTGGTAAAACAGAACAAGCGACGAACTGTGGCGGAACTAACATCAGACCGTAATACTGGGCGGGGCAAAAGTGTGTCTGAACACACAGTGCACCGAACACTCCTAACGATGGGCCTCCGCAGCCGACGACCATTGTTAACATCACGACATCGGCAACTACATCTGAAATGGGCACGTGACCATCGGCAGTAGACATTGGTGCAGTGGCAGAGCTTTGCATAGTCTGATGAATCTCGATGCCGATGGGATGCGCGAATCCGTCGTCTTCTACGGGAACAGCTCCTTAACACCTGTGCTGTGGGACGGAGACAAGCTGGAGGCGACTCCATTATGCTCTGGGGAACATTGACGTGGGCATCCATGCGTCCAGTGGAGCTCGTGCAAGGCACCATGACGTCCAAAAAGTATCGTACACTGGTTGAAGAGCACATACACCTCTTCATGACGATCATGTTTCCCGATGTCAGTGGCATTTTTAAACAAGATAATGCGCCATATCACAAGGCCAGAAGTGTGATGGAGTGGTTCGAGGAACACAGTGACGAGTTCCAGTTCATGTGCTAGCCCCGTGACAGGCGGATCTGAAATGGATCGAACACATCTGGAATGTGATTGCACATGGTGTTAGAACTTAGCCCCCCCCCCCCCCTCCCGGAATTTACGGGAACTAGGTGACCTATGTGTGAACATGCGTGTGCATTTGTGTGTGCACATGTCGTGGCAAACCCTTCCAGATACTTACCATAGCCTCGTTGCTTCCAAGCCGCTGTTATCTGTGCCAAAGGCGGACATATCGGGTATTAGTTAGGTGGTCATAATGTTCTGGCTGATCATATAATCATATACGTATATGTCTTCCGGAATGTCGCAGACTTTAGGCGAACTGATGCTACCAGTAATTGGAAAAAATCTTCATTGGCATAAAAGTGGCACCATCGTCGTTTTGCTGGATATTTCCGTGTTTCCGCATGGAGTCTTTAGCGTAGAAGTAACGAAATGAATCGCTTCTTCGATCGCCCTCTGTCTCTTCTGCATCCCGCAGACGTCCAGTAACGCACAGACGATTAGTGGCACGCTATCTCGAAGCCTCCAGCAACAAGTAAACAAGGTCAGACGCCCGGTTCAACGCGCATCTTCTTATTTGTACCCAGATAGGAGACAGGGGTCGACAATCTACACTGCGCTTAACTGGCTTTAGGCAACAGTATTAATACTCGTTGCAATTTGATAGATGTAATGGTTGCACAAAAGGACAGCGTTCCACCAAATACAAAACGAATAAGAGATAGAGAAATTCGCACGGTTAATAATTTGGAATTAAATGGGAGACTTGTCTAAGGGACATTCGTGTAAGTAGAGGCTACGAAGTTTACCTTCAGTCTGCAAATGCGAAATGCTGCAACTGTTGTGTGGGGCATGTAAAGCGTCGAGCGGAAATTTTACTAATACCGCGTGATCAAAAAGTCAGTATAAATTTGAAAACTTAATAAACCACGGAATAATGTAGATAGAGAGGTAAAAATTGACACACATGCTTGGAATGACATAGGGTTTTATTAGAACAACAAAAAAAACAAAGTTCACAAAATGTCCGATAGATGGCGCTGGACAGCAAAACGTCAGTGACTGCGCATGACAAAAAGGAGCTGTAATGAGAGAGAGAATCAGATGCGCCAGCAGTCGCAGCATGTTGACGTTACCTGAAAAGGCGATTTTAGTGAAGCTGTATTATCAGAATGGGGAATGTGCTAGTTCAGCGTTACGATCCTATCGCCATAGAGAGGGGATTCGAACGGGTAAAGGTCCGCTGACAAATGCAGCTGTGGCGAGAATGATTTCGAAATTCGAAGCCACGGCTTGTTTAGACGATAGACCCCGTAGTGGCCGACCGAGCACAAGGCGTAATGCTGCTGAGACAGTTCAGGAAGAAATGGAGACTGTAGTGGGTTCGTCTATGCATGGGGAAGTCAGCGCTCGTGCAGTCGCACGTCGCACCGGCATTCCATACACTACTGTTTGGTTGGCACTGAGGCGTACCTTCCGATGCTATCCGTACAAAATCCATCGGCATCATGAACTGTTACCTGGCGATTTAGTGAAGCGGAGGGCATTTGCGGTGTGGGCGTTTCAAAAGATGGCGGAAGATGACGATTGGTTGAGTAACGTGTTGTGGACCGACGAAGCTCATTTCACGCTCCGAGGGTCTGTCAACGCCCACAACTGCAGAATTTGGGCTACCGAAAATCCTAGAACTGTCGTGGAAACTCCATTGCACGACGAGAAAGTCACGGTATGGGTTGAATTCACCGCATCTACCGTTATCGGGCCTTTTTTCTTCGAGGAAATGCGTGATTCTGGTTTTGTAACTGCTACCGTGACAGGTGAGAGGTACGCCGATATGTTACTGAATTGCATCATCCCCAGCCTGGCTGATAAACACCTGCTGGAACGTAGATTGTTTATGCAGGACGGCGCTCCACCCCATATTGCTAGACGCGTGAAAGATCTCTTGCGCTCGTCGTTTGGTGATGATCGTGTGCTCAGCCGCCACTTTCGTCATGCTTGGTCTCCCAGGTCCCCAGACCTCAGTCCGTGCGATTACTGGCTTTGGGGTTACATGAAGTCGCAAGTGTATCGTGATCGACCGACATCTCTAGGGATGCTGAAAGACAACATCTGACGCCAGGACCTCACCATAACTCCGGACATGCTTTACAGTGCTGTTCACAACATTATTCCTCGACTACAGCTATTGTTGAGGAATAATGGTGGACATATTGAGCATTTCCTGTAAAGAACATCATCTTCGCTTTGTCTTACTTTGTTATGCTAATTATTGCTATTCTGATCAGATGAAGCGCCATCTGTCGGACATTTTTGAACTTTTGTATTTTTTTGGTTCTAATAAAACCCCATGTCATTCCAAGCGCGTGTGTCAATTTGTACCTCTCTATCTACATTATTCCGTGATTTATTCAGTTTTCAAATTTGTACTGACTTTTTGATCACCCGGTATATTAGCCTAACAGAACTAACCCTTTCTTCCCAATACATATTTTTTAATAACCGCTCGTACCGACAACCTTTATACTTTCACGTGTCTGATAAGATAAAGTAATAGAAAGTTTCCTAGTTCTTTTGTTGGTTCCTAGAAAAAGTTGGTCGCTCGGTGTAGTATTTATTCTGCTAAAAGAAATTACAATGTTGGTAGTAGTATCATCAGAATACCAATATATACTAATATGTAGTGCTGTTGCAAACTTTGAACGCATGTAACGGCTCATTGTTAACCTCAACGTTACTAAAATGTTCATGAGACGCTACTCTCATCACTACGCGAACATGTATGTGTATATAAAACTGATATCTAAATGCTAGTTTTGAATGCTATTTTAATAGAAGGAATATTCTCTGTACAGCGGAGAACAAAGTTATCTCCCAACCTTACGTTCCGGATAAACTATCTGGATACTCATAAATAATTAGACTTTCTATTTGGGAATAAATGCCCTATAAATATCTGCTCTTCAGGCTATATTTTGCGTTACTTTGGGTACCTATATCTCTTCTTTTGTAAATATCGTAACTACCTCTCGCTACATATTTTCCCTTTATTTTCTTTAAGAGTTCACGTAATCACAAAAAATGGTTCAAATGGCTCTGAGCACTATGGGACTTAACATCTGACGTCATTAGTCCCCTATAACTTAGAACTACTTAAACCTAACTAACCTAAGGACATCACACATATCCATGCCCGAGGCAGGATTCGAACCTGCGACCGTAGCGGTCACGTAATCACAATTGTTACTAAACTTTCGCTTAGTCTTGAACTACTCAATATATATATATATTGAATAACATCGGGGATAGGCTACAACCCTGTCTCACTCCCTTCCTAATCACTGCTTACCTTTCATGCCCCTTGACTCTTATAATTGCCTTCTGGTTTCTGTACAAATTGTAAATAGCCTTTCGCTCCCTGTATTTTACCCCTGCCATCTTCAGAATTTGAAAGAGAGTATTCCTGTCAACATCGTCAAAAGCTTTCTCTAAGTCTACGAGTGCTAGAAAAGTAGGTTTGCCTTTCCTTAATCTGTCTTCTAAGATAAGTCGTAGGGTCAGTATTGACTCACATATTCCAACATTTCTACGGAATCCAAACTGATCTTCTCCAAGGTCGGCTTCTACCAGTTTTTCCATTCGTCTGAAACAATTCGTGTTAGTATTTTCCAACCTTGAATTATTAAACTATAGTTCGGTAATTTTCACATCCGTCAACACCTGCTTTCTTTGGGATTGGAATTATTATATTCTTCTTGAAGTCTGAGGGTATTTTGCCTGTCTCATACATCTTGCTCTCCAGATGGTAGAGTTTTGTCAGGGCTGGCTCTCCCAAGGCTGTCAGTAATTCTAATGGAATGTTGTCTACTCCCGGGGCCTTGTTTCAACTCAGGTCTTTAAGTGCTCTGTCAAACTCTTCACACAATATCATATCTCCCATTTAATCCTCATCTGCATCCTCTTCTATTTCCATAATATTGTCCTCAAATACATCGCCCTTGTATAGACCCTCTATATACTCCTTCCAGCTTTCTGCTCTCCCTTCTTTGCTTAGAACTGGGTTTCCATCTGAACTCTTGATATTCATACAAGTGGTTCTCTTTTCTCCAAAGGTCTGTTTAATTTTGCTGTAGGCAGTATCTATCTTACCCCTAGTGAGATAAGCCCCTACATCCTTACATTTGTCCTCTTGCCATCCCTGCTTAGCCAACAAGTACGGAGCTAAATTCACTGAATTGTGTCAACAAAAGATTCTGAAACTCATTTCGAGCTCCCTGAGGAAACTTTTTAGAAAGCAAATACCTGGAACTGTACGTAACCCACACAACTGCTAGACGAGTATCAAATCCATCACATACCACTCACAGAAAGTAGTTCACAGTGTACTAATCAGTCAAGTCGCAAACGTCGACTCGGATCACTTTCTTGTTCGTTTCAAAGTTAAATTTGTCCCAAAAGAGCACACTGCAACAGTACACACCTTCAGAATACTGACACAAAAAGGATTCAAGAACGGGAGAAAGACAGGGCAGCCGACTGGGAGCAAAGGTCATACAGAAGTCGATCTGCGGAAGAAGAACACGAACGAACCGTGGTGGGAATAAGCATGTGAAGGCAGATTGGAAGAACGAAAGAGAATCTTCCAGAAATACACTCCAAGACAAAAGAAAACGACGCACCACGAAGGAATTATCTGAACAGGACAGAAATAGGTAGATGTGATGCACATGTGCAGACAAGCAAATGATTATATTTTCAGAAAAATTGGATGATTTAGTCAAGAGAAAGATCCTCGCAAATTGCGCAATTCAATAACGCGTTGGCCCTCCTCTGTTCCTTATGCAAGCAGTTATTCGGCTTGCATTGATTGATAGAAGTGTTGGATGTCCTTATGACGGATATCGTGCCAGATTCTGTCCAATTGGCACATTAATGTGACAAAATCTCGAGCTGGTTGGAGGGCACTGTCCACAATGCTCCGAAAGGTCTCAATTGGCGAGAGATTCGGCGACCTTGCTGACGAAGGTAGAAAGAAGAGACATCACGCATTCAGATAATTGATTTGCCTCGATGGGAAATGAATCCACCGCCTTCAGTGCGGATGCACAATTGCGATCAACCTCCAGCAGGAATCTCAAAGTAGCGAACATGGAGGACACGGACGAGGACTGCAGAGATAGGTGGGAATGCGGGCCGGCCGGGAGACGTTCCGAGATAGTCCGTACAGTTGTGATAAACGCTGTGTCCGGATGGTGCAACTGCCTCGTAAGCAGGATATTCTTGGTTTGAATCCCAGTCGGGCACACATTTTCACTCGTCGTCCCTGACTCCTAAAAGTCCCTCTGCAGCTGACATCAGTAGTTCCGTGCCTTTCCTTTCCTTTCTCCCCCTCCACCTTCCATTTATATAACATCAAATTTCTTCTCTTATGTTACTGCAAACCGAAACAATGAGGCTTGACGTAAGCTACTGACCTGTCTTGTTGCCAACTGCTTGTTTGACGTGACACTAATTCAAAACAACTTCGCAGTAGCTACTGCGAGGCGAGTTTACACAAATTATAATTTTTCTTTTTTTTTGGCAAAAGAAGCAAAATTAAACCTGGCAACTTCTGAAACATAGCCGTTACTCATAACTTATGATGCCTCTTCCAATGAGAATATGTTAAAAAAAATTCAGACAAAAACAACTCGCCAATTCTGTTGTAATTCTAGCAGAATCCCACAGTCCATCGTATTTTTAATATGAATCACTGGAATGGAAACTTCCCAAAAGATTTTCTCCCTGTTCTTCATCTGGGAAATGTGAAAATAATTCGCGGCAAATAATGTACTATATGTTTGATCCTATTCCTATCCCGAGTGAAGCGATGAGCATCTTCACCTTAATTGTATTTTGATGTGTTAAAGATAGATTATATATATTTATAATCTATTTTAGCCTTTATGAGTAGTCTCTAGCAGTTCATAACATAATGATTATCATGTGTTTGTAACACTGGTATCCACAGATACACAGACACTAAATCTGTTATTTCTAATACAGCAGAGTAGAACTGACCCAATAAAACTCATTCGTAACTCTGAAGTTGTGAAAACACTGACAACTTGCAGAACATGTCCACACACTACATTTGTAGTGCCCCGGCCAATACACTCATTACTCGCGGCAGATAATCTTACCGAGTCCCGTAAGAGTTCGGGCAATGCGTGTGCATCCAGCGCAGAAGAAGAAGGTCAATGGCCGGTTAGCCTTAACTATATATGAAGATGGTATCTGTTCTTTCGGACACTGATAACATCCGACAACCGATCAGTTCCAGTCATTCCACCAGGAAGGAGGTACACGGCTCGTGTTGTCTGTAGTTTAACCATGCCTAGAGGGTTAATACCGCGGTTCGATCGTGTCCGCATTGTTACTTACTGTGTACAGGGACGTGTCCAGGCGTCTCGGAGTAAACCAAAGCAATGTTATTCGGACATGGAGGAGATAGAGAGAGAAAAGAACTGTCGATGACATGCCTCGCTCAGGCCGCCCAAGGGCTGCTATTGCAGTGGATGACCGCTACCTACGGATTATGGCTCGGAGGAGCCCTGACAGCAACGCCACGATGTTGAATAATGCTTTTCGTGTAGCCACAGGACGTCGTGTTACAACTCAAACTGTGCGCAATAGGCTGCATGATGCGCAACTTAACTCCCGACGGCCATGGCGAGGTCCATCTTTGCTACCACGACACCATGCAGCGCGGTACAGATGGTCCCAACAACATGGCGAATGGACCACTCAGAACTGACATCACGTCATCTTCACCAATGCGTGTCGCATATACCTTCAACCAGACCTTCGTCGGAGACGTGTTTGAAGGCAACCCGGTGAGGCTGAACTCCTTAGACACACTGTCTAACAAGCGCAGCAAGACGGAGGTTCCTGCTGTTTTCGGGTGGCATTATGTGGGGCCGACGTACGCCGCTGGTGATCATGGAAGGCGCTGTAACGGATGTACGATACGTGAATGCTATTCACCGTCCGATAGTGCAACCACATCGGCAGCACTATGGCGAGGCATTCGTCTTCATGGACGACAATTCGTGCCCCCATCGTGCACATCTTGTGAATGACTTCCTCCAGGATAACGACATCGTTAGACTAGAGTGGCCAGCATGTTCTCCAGAAATGAACCCTATCGAAATGCTTGGGATAGATTGAAAAGGACTGTTTATGTACGATGTGATCACCAACCATTCTGAGGGATCTACACCCAATCGCCGTTGAGCAGTGGAACAATATGGACCAACAGTGCCTTGATGAACGTGTGGATAGTATGCCACGACGAAGACAGGCATGCATCATTGCAAGAGAACGTACTACTGAGTATTAGAGGTACCGGTGTGTACAGCATCTGGACCACCACCTCTGAAGGTCTCGCTGTATGGTGGTGCAACATGCAATGTGTGGTCTTCATGAGCAATAAAAAGGGCGAAAATGATGTTTATGTTAATCTCTATTCCGATTTTCTGTACAGGTTCCGGAACTCTCGGAACCGACGTGATGCAAAACATTTTTTGATGTGGGTATTACCGTCGCAAGTAACGGAAAACAAGAGTCATAACATGTGATACTTGTGTAAAACAAATGGGAGGTACATACGTCTGGAAGCCCCTTCCCTACACTTCGTTCACTGTTTCTATTTTACTTCTTATTTTACAGATCAGTAAACCTTCTCCCTGTTTTCATGTTCAGTCTGTGTTCAGTTCAAATGGCTCTGAGCATTATGGGACTCAACTGCTGAGGTCATTAGTCCCCTAGAACTTAGAACTAGTTAAACCTAACTAACCTAAGGACATCACAAACATCCATGCCCGATGCAGGATTCGAACCTGCGACCGTAGCGGTCTTGCGGTTCCAGACTGCAGCGCCTTTAACCGCACGGCCACTTCGGCCGGCTGTGTTCAGTTTCTGACGGCCTATCCACTGGACCATCTTACCACTAAACCTGAGGGGGTGCGATGGGGAGTTTCCTTTATAAGTGCGCTGCAATTATTACGTATCCCTCTTTGTCTGCGCGCACTGCATGTTGCTGGAAGATGCATTCTACTGTATATCCGTGAACCACGTCCGCGGATGATTACGCCAGTACGGTGTGAACTTGAAGTGACTCACTCGGTTCGCGCTATGCCCATCTTGCTGTCTTGCTTATCACTGTCGGCTGCTGCTCATTGCAGCGTAGTTGAAGTCGTGGTTAGCTCTGTCTTAATTTTATCCTTGTTGGAAGCAGTGGCATGTCTGTAATTATCGTTTGCGAAGGAAAAAACAGTTCCGACTCTCTTCTTCATCAAATCATGTCGGTGTCACCACTACGGATAATTATGCTGCGAATGTTATAACTACCACATAAACCCATACCCACGAATAATCCGAAGCCCTCTTTATCGGAGTTCGACTAGTGACTACTAAACATTCAAAGAATAATTCCACATTTCTAATAAAGTTCTTTACTGCACGAAGATCCTTTCTGTGTCCCTTTCTCTGTGTGTGCGCACAGTGCCTAATGTCGCCACAAGTTTTACAGAGGCGTAGAATAAGTTAATACGCGTGTAAAAGAAAAATTCAGAGTAGGAATTAAAATCCATGGAGAAGAAATAAAAACTTTGAGGTTCGCCGATAACATTGTAATTCTGTCAGAGACAGCAAAGGACCTGGAAGAGCAGCTGAATGGAATGGATAATATCTTGAAAGGAGGATATAAGATGAACATCAACAAAAGCAAAACAAGGATAATGGAATGTAGTCAAATTAAATTGGGTGATGCTGAGGGAATTAGATTAGGAAATGAGATACCTATAGTAGTAGATGAGTTTTGCTATTTGGGGAGCAAAATAACTGATGATGATCGAAGTAGTGAGGATATAAAATGTAGACTGGCAATGGCAAGGAAAGCATTTCTGAAGAAGAGATTTTTATTAACATTGAGTATAGATTTAAGTGTCAGGAAGTCATTTCTGAAAGTATTTGTAAGGTGTGTAGCCATGTATGGAAGTGAAACATGGACGATAACTGGTTTAGACAAGTAGAAGCTTTAGAAATGTGGTGTACAGAAGAATGCTGAAGATTAGATGGGTAGATCACATAACTAATGAGGAAGTATTGAATAGGATTGGGGAGGAGTTTGTGGCACAACTTGAAGGGATCGGTTGGTAGGACATGTTCTGAGGCATCAAGGGTTCACCAATTTAGTATTGGAGGAAGCGTGGGGTGTAAAAATCGTAGAGGGAGACCAAGAGATGAATACACTAAGCAGCTTCAGAAGGATGTAGGTTGCAGTAAGTACTGGGAGATGAAGAAGCTTGCACAGGATAGAGTAGCATGAAGAGCTGCATCAAACCAGTCTCAGGACTGAAGACCACAACAACACAACACTTGGTGAATTTGTGCGATGGGAAATTGCTAACGGTTTTGTGGTTTTTCTTTTTCTACAGCACGTTGTGCGATGAAACTGCATTTCAGGATTCTTATCTCTTTTCTTTGCTATATGTAAAACTAAAACCAATGTATAGTAGCAACATGAACAATACAATTCAGCTCTACTTTTATTTTCATTAGAAAGTTTATACTCTTCGTGATTTATTTACTACAATGACAAAATTAATTTGCTGTTTGCAATATTTTATATAAATACGCAGGAGTTGGGCAAAAATATGTAAACATTTTGAGAAGTGTGTGACTGAATATATATGCAAATGCTAGACATGCCTGCAGATTGCACAGTTATATTTGACCACGAATGGCACCTGTGCAATGTCCTCCATACACTGAAAGCGTCCGTCGTGCTTAGAACAACATTATGTGTAATTGTGAGTGCATTATGTGAATTCAAACATGGGCACATTGCTGGTGCCTGCGTTGGTTGTGCTTCTATAACCAAGATAGCCCAAGCGTTTGGTGTTTCAAGATGCACCGTATCTGAGATTTAAACCGCGTGCCGGATAGAGGAAAAAGATGTTCTAGTAAGTTGCAACGCAGAGGAAAGTGTGTGTCGAGTGATCGTGACAAACGGTTATTGAAGAGGATTGTGATGAAAAATAAGAGGCCGACAGCTGAAAACGCCCCTGCAGAACTGAATATCACCCTCGCGAACCCTGTCAACACCAAATTAACAAGAAAGGAGCACCATAAGCGGGGAAAATATGGTGCCAAAGGCATAAACCTGTACCATGGAGCAATGGAAGAAAGTCGTTTGATCAGATGTGTTTTTTCCACACTGTTTCCATCTTCTGACTGAGTTTATATCGCGAGGGTGAAACGTGGCGAGAGTTCAGTCGTGATCTGGGCAGCCATACCATGGTATTCCATGGGCCCTATGACTTCTCTGCGAGAGGGTATTACCGCCAAGGATTATGGAACCATTTCGGCTGATCAGATCCATCCCATGGTTCAATGTTTGTTCCTCATTGGAGATGCTATGTTCCAAGACTACAGGACCACTGTTCACATAGCTCTCATTGTCCAGTACTGGTTGTGTGAACTCGATGATGAAATGTAGCATCTCCCCTGTCCACCACCGTCACCAGATCCCAGAATTATTGAGAATTTGTGGTCTGCTTAGGAGGGAAGTGTGCGTGGTTGCTATCCACCCCTGTCATCGTTTCTTCCAATAGCCACTATTTTGCAGGAAGAACGGAGTAAGATTCCATTGAAAACCATACAAACTCTGTATATATCCACACCGATACAACTGGAAGTTGTTTTGAAAGCCAATGGATTTCGTACACCTTGATGGACATGGTAATGTGTTGTGTTTTTTGTGGTTACATATTTTTGTCCTACCACTGTAGCTCAATCTCGTATTACTTGTCAATAACGCTTTATTTTTATTGAACCTACTTCAAAATTAGCTAAATCTAAGTTTAAAAAAATGCATGGATGTAGCTTTACGAAGGAAAGGGGAGGGCGCAGAGTTGTTAGGTGTGGCAGGGACATAGGCTCACCTCTTTACGGCCCTGGCCACATGGACGAAAGACTATTTAAGAAGAGGTTATCAAAGATTGCAGCGGTCGTAGAACGGGAGTTCGGAATTATGGCCATCAAGTAAAATCGTCTTCAAAAGGAGATAGAAAAAAATGGTTCAAATGGCTCTGAGCACTATGGGACTCAACATCTGAGGTCATCAGTCCCCTAGAACTTAGAACTACTTAAACCTAACTAACCTAAGGACATCACACACACCCATGCCCGAGGTAGGATTCGAACCTGCGGCCGTAGCGGTCGCGCGGTTCCAGACTAAAGCGCCTAGAACCGCTCGGCCACCCCGGCCGGATGGAGATAGAAATCTCTGCAAAATATGCAGACGTTTTACTCAGAGCATCTGCATCTTGCGTAACATAATAATCAATAATGATGACCCCGACGTCTCCTTTGAATTGTGCATTGACCGGAACAGAGCAGTAAACGGTACTTTGACAGCATGCTTCCAAAATAATACAGCGAGCAGTAGTGCTTCAAGAAGTGCGAGAAGTGTCAGAGAAGCGTTCAGAAACTGTATCAACAGTCATTAATGAAAAGTTACGTCTTCAACAATTTATTCAATATTGCAACTACTTCGGTCATAATTTCATCACCAGAATTATAAAATTTGAGCATAATTAGGATGTAATAATGTACCAAACTGTTTGTGTTATTTATTTGTATCTATTTTTGTAGTTATTTATTTCACATTTTTTTACTTACTGTCTGTTCCACAACCTTGAGCTGGGTAGCTAGTTCATTACAAGCTTGATGTAGCCGATCCCTGCTGTGGTAGTGTTATCCCATAACATGGGGCATTCAGATTCATAATTCATGAGTCTTTCGACATCCACCACAAGAAACCGCACCAAACAATCGCACGAAACACCAACTCGCTTCCGTTTACAGGCATCTGTCTGCAGTCTAGACGCGCACTGCGCTTTTAATATTTTATATATATTTGTGGGATCTAAAATTTAAAAACCTCTCTCACACCGGCCTGATTTAGCTTCACTTATCAGGATAGTAAAAACATGCGTATGTTAAGGGAATTTTCATTCACAAAGCAGGCTTATCACATTCACACAGTTCAATACTGTTCTATCCTGATTAAATTGAGCTTAACTCAAATTCCATAAGGCAGTGAAGCCATTTCGAAGTCTCGGTGCGACGAAAATTGTCAGTCGATCTCCTGAAAACATTTGTAATAATTATTAACTTTCGGTGATCACATGGGGAAGACCGGAGATCTGCTGGTAAGACCGTGTTAGCCTATTTATTTGAAGTAACTGGATATCTTGAGCATACAAAACGGCAGGTTCGCCCAGTGTAAATCAGACGTTCCCCACTGATCCCGTGCAACACAGCGTAGTAAGCAGACACTGTCAATAATAATCAGTTATATAATACGCGAACACACTTACTTTAGTTTAGTTCATGAATTAAATTCCTTCTCATACAGAATCTCATCAAGATGGCGACTAGCTCAACAATACATACATATACATCCTCCTTCTTTCACTACTAATAGGCAAGCATTCCTTCTTTCTTTTCATAAGAGAAAACATAGATAGCAGAGAAGCTATTCCATGGAGTAAATGGACGCTCCAAGGAATAATTGGGCTTGAAACTACTTTGCATTGATAATCAGTAAGATAAGAAGAGATATTTCGAGATATGTACTGAGTTATATAATTTATAAAATTTCTGAAAATATCGCGGAGAGACCGCTGCAAGAGACATTACATCGCCCCTCGCAGCGAGCAAAGTTGATATGTATCCACTTTGCGAGCTAACTATAGGCTTAGCTAACTCGTTAGAATTTGTGGAACATACGTTCCTATAAATTTTAAGAAGTTAGTAAGAATTTTTTGATTACAAGAATTGAAAGAGGTTTGGTATCTTCGTTACCTAAATACCTAGTTGTTGCTTTCATGTGTACTGGGGCATACCCGCATCCCACGTACACAACCAGGGAAGATGGACTTCTATGGTTGTTAATCAGGTCTACCTATTCAGGAACTGGCCTTCACAGGGAAATCCCGGAAAACCTGGAGGCTTAGACCCCAACTAGGTATCACAGATGATAGGAAAGACAGAATAATTTAGAAATTTGAGAGATATTCTAGAATTCATAGGAAATATAAAATCTGCCTCATAGCCAGAAAAAAAACCTTTAGACATGCAAATTTTTTACAATCTTCTGAAAAATTTTCTTCATCGATGTCTTGCTGAACTGCGGTGAAACATCGAACAGGAACATGGGACACGGCACGGAGGACAGGCGTACCGGACAGGAGACGTAACGGATTTGAGAGACCAGAAGGAACCTCAGGAACAGGTACTCAGGATTGTGGCATGAAACAATCGAAATTCGTCTAAGGAATGGTCAACTATTAACGAAGAGAATGGTTAGTCGAATTTCTCCAGATTCATTTTGAACTCGAATATGGACCTGGTCCATCCAATATTCCATCTGAGGAATGGGAAAATCCATTCGTCTTATACTTTCCACACCTAGGTGTCTTAATCGATACTGTAGTTGCACAATTTCACAACTCCAGATCGGAAAACAATTCTGAAAACATGAATAATTTCATCCATCTTCTTGAGTAAGCCGAAAGGTTCTAATCCTGGTTTTAATTATTTATTTATTTATTGTTTTTTTTTTCGTTGGCTTTTCCAGGTGGAAGTAGATCTGAATCTTTCCTAATTTGGTTTCAAGTACGAATGTGGATAGCATGTCAGAATGTTAAAAATTTTATTATTTGAGACAATTTCCAAAAAAAATTATATCTTACTCATACATGATTAAAATGAAATTTTGCTGAAAGAGAACGTTTAATTAAGTCTTGCTGCATGACCTCTCCAGCTGAAATTAATATTTGTTAGTATTTATTGACGATCAAATTTTTCTCTTTTATACTCCAAATGCCGCATTTTCTCATGAACATATATGAATGCAATATAACAATAACCAAATCCAACTGGAAAATGACACATTATTACAAATTCAATGAAGAACTTTCTTATTAACTCTAATTTTATAAACACACACTAAGCTAGTTAATTAAATTCTCTTGAATAGAATTTAGCTCGCGCCAAAAAAAAAAAAAAAAAAAAAAAAAAAAAAAAAAAAAAAAAAAAAAAAGAAACAGTGACTCTTTATATCTGTGAACAGTAGCAATCGATTCTAATTTCCTAACGCGGTTCATTTGTTCTCCTGTGAACTGTCAGTTTACAAACCGTAACTTCACACGCAAGCGCCGTATTCGATCATATAGTTTCAGTAAACTTATTCTCACTGGAGATTAACACTCCCTGAATGTATATTGTTTCACACGCACAAGCTTCTTTAGTGATCATCGTGTAGACAGATAATTCGTAAGTCTTCACAGCAGCAATAGCTACAGTTCCACTTACTTTCCTAAATATTCCTATACTATCACAGTTGCAATCGCTTACTGTTCATTAAACTATCACAGATGCTTGGCATGCTGTCATTTAACCTATCACAGTAGCTGAGACATACTGTTCTCCGCACTTCAATTTTTTTTGACACCCAAATACTTCATACAGACTTTTCATTTAATTTGAAACACTTTCCTTAAAAGTACCTCTTAGGTCTACATGGGGAAATAATCCTTTTATTCTTCCAGAACCTGGATATGCCAATAAATACGCACCAGGATTCGGTATATCAACTATTATATATGGACCTGTATAAATTAGATTCCATTTTCTGGTGGTCTTCTTCAACCTTGATGACTTGATGTGTCTTCTTAAAAGAATTTTCTGTCCGATATTGAAAGTCTGAATTCGTTTGATGTTTCTGTCATGGATTTCCTTTCGCTGTCATGCTTTCTCCGATATTAATGAGAGCATTGCCATTTTTTACTTCCCATGACATTTTGGTGTCCTCGAGTTTAGGCAAGTTATCTACCCAAAAGTTTCTTTCGTTATCTCTGAACATCAGTTCATTCGGGGTAAAGTTTGTAGAACTATGAGGTAAATTATTATAAATCTGCTCAAACTCGGTCAAATAGTTTATCCAGGTAGTTTGTTTATCATGACAGTGCGTTCTCATGAATCTGTTTAGTTCTCGAAAAACCCGTTCAATTAAATTCCCTTGTGGATGATAGCAAGATGTAAATATCTGTTTTATTCCTAGTTGTGATACTAATTTTCTCCATAAATATCCAGTAAATATCTTCGCATTGTCAGAGATTATAGATTTTGGAATCCCTGCGTGAGGAATGTAGTCATTTACAAACTTTACTGCGGCAGCTCTTGCAGTTGCTGATTTTATAGGATATAGTTTAACATATTTTGTAAACGCATCACAGAATCCAATAATGTACTTAACACCACCTCTGGCTCTAGGAAGTGGTCCACAAATATCACATGATATAAGTGATCTTGGTGCTTCAGGTATTATTGAGTGAAGCGCAATTTTATTTCCCTTGTTGTTCGGCTTAGCCTTTTGACAAAGAACACATTTCTGTATGACTTTGTGCACTTTTCGCCTTATATTTTGGAAGTAACAATAATATCTAATCTTATTAGCACACTTTACAACACCAACATGACACCAGGTCAAATGTGTAAACCAAATTAATCGTTCTTCATATTCTTCGGGTATGCAGACACACCACTTTGGATTCTCAGCCTTCCCAGATTTAAAAAATAAAATATTATTCACAAGCCGGTAGTATTCCAAATTGACCATAGGATTTTGTTGATTGAATTGTCGTATTATAGCATTCCATCGTCGATCCTTCTTCTGAAGCTGAGCCATTGTCTTACATAAATGAATATAATATAACTTGTAATTATTTTCTTGAAGAAGAAGCACTGGAAATTCTGCCTTATTATTTACATCCAGTTCAGGTGTTATTTCTTCTGGAGATCTTGACAACGCGTCAGTTATAATATTTTCTTTTCCGGCTACATGAATAATTCGAAACTGATATTCTTGCAGCGCCAGTGTCCACCTTGACAAGCGAGGATGCAGCAACATACAAGTTTGTAAAAAGGCTAGTGATTGATGGTCACAATAAACGGCTATCCTTGAGCCATATACATAATAATTAAACCTTTTCAAAGACCAATTAACTGCTAAAGCTTCCAATTCCGTAGTGGTATATGCTCTTTCACAGGTGGATAAAACTCTGCTAGCAAATGCAATTGGACAAAAGGTTTTTACACCATCGATGTACCTAATTTGAAATAAACGAGATTCTAATCCCACATCTGATGAATAAGTGGCTAAACAGAATCCGACATTCATATCAGGGTGGTATAATAACGGAGCATTTATCAGTTGATCCTTAATTTCACAAAAAGCCTTTTCACGATCATTACACCATTGCCATGGTACATCTTTCCTCACGAGCCGGTTTAGTGCTTCAGAGTTCATTGCTTGAGTTTTAATAAATCGTCGAAAAAATGTCTTTCAGTTGTCTTCTGTTTCTTGGAGTTGGAAAATTTTTTATCGCACTAATCTTCGCTTCTGTTGGAAGAATGCCTTTTGCATTAATCATATGTCCTAAGAATTTAATTCTCTGTAGAAAAAATTGGGATTTTTTTAGATTTGCAGTTATACCAGTTTGTTTGAACACAGCAAAAATCCTCCTAATAAGTTGTACATGCTCCTCACAAGTTTTAGAGGCAATTAATAGATCGTCCACAAAAATTGTTATTCGACTACGTAGTTCTGGTCCTAGGGCATAGTCCAACGCAGAAATAAAAACTCCAGAGCTGATATTGAGACCAAACGGAACGACCTTGAACTGATAGCTTCTCCCTCCATATATAAAAGCAGTATATTTTCTTGAGTCCTTGTCTAACTGGACTTGCCAGAACGAACTTCTCAAATCAATACTGGTTAAATAGGATACATCTTGAAATTTCTGTATTAACTCATCGATGTTCTCCGGATGTGTGCGCACAGGTACTATAATTTTGTTAATTTCCCTTGCATCTAATACCAATCGAACTTTTCCTCCTGGCTTTGGTACAAGAAGCAACGGAGAACAATATGGGCTGTTCGACGGTTCAATAAGATTCCAGTTTAACAATTTTTGTATCTCTTCCTGAACTGGTTGTTTTAATCGCCAGGGAATGGGATAGTGTGTGCGGCAAAATGTCTTATGGGGCTTAATCTGTAATGTACAAACATATCCTCTAATAATTTCGAGCTTTTCATCGAAAACTGACTCATATTCTGTTAATATATTGAATAATTGTTCCCTCTGACTATCCGTTAGGCAATCTGAGCCGGCCGCGGTGGTCTAGCGGTTCTGGCGCTGCAGTCCGGAACCGCGGGACTGGTACGGTCGCAGGTTCGAATCCTGCCTCGGGCATGGGTGTGTGTGATGTCCTTAGGTTAGTTAGGTTTAAGTAGTTCTAAGTTCTAGGGGACTTATGACCTAAGATGTTGAGTCCCATAGTGCTCAGAGCCATTTGCACCATTTTTTGGCAATCTGACTCAGCAATCTTCTGTTCGACCGTTTGTCTGAAATCCTCTTCTTGAATTGACTTGATCGGTAGTCGGTACATATTATTATTTTCAGCACAAATCAACTGCACAGCAGCACCACGGAAATATCGCTCATACACTGCCTCCTTTCTCAGTAAGATCAGTGTAACAAATTGATCTTCGATTTTAAAATGCACCTTTCCTTCTACCAAGTCCAACTTGCAATTGCAGGCTTGCAAAATTCCAATGCCAAGAATACAATCTACTGACAACTTTTCCACTACAAGGAATGTGCATTGTTTAGCTACATTTCCCAATTTTTTCTCTATAAGCGTTTGTATCTTGACGTTCCGGGATTTTGCTCCCACTGCACCTATAACTCGGCAATTTTGTACTGGTAGGACAGAGATTTTCTTAATTTTACTAATTCTGCGAACTACGTCTGTAGATGAAGCTGTGTCCAATACAACATTGGTTAAAATTCCTCCCACTTCTGTGATGATCTCAGACACAGGAACCCTTTTATCTTCGACTACACAGGCCTCTAAGTCTCTCGTCAATTCATCTGTCATTAATTCGCCTTCATTGTATCCCAACATTGCCATGGAATTAATTTCGTTTAAAACAGGTTTGCCCCTTTTGTATTCTCCGGCCGACTTTACGGAGCATAAAGCGACCCTCTTCAGTTTAAACGTCGATTATTATTTCCTCTTGAATCATCTACTACTTATGTTATGACTGGTTGTTGTTGATGATTGGTTGTGTTATTTGCTTCAAATCGAGGGTCAGAATTTCTGTACGCATTATTATTATTTGAAGACTGCTGGTTCTGATAATCTCTTGCATTTCCAAACATTGGGTTGTATCTGCCACCTGTTCGATTGTCTCTGAATCTGCCCCTTGCAGCACTGTTATTGAAATTTCCATTTCCGTTGCAATTGTTTCCGTTGAATCTCTGACTATTGCTAGTATAATAATTATTAAATCCGTTTCCGTTCCGGTTTGCGTTTGGCGCCTCAATCGCTCTCCTCTGCATAACCGGTTGTCTTGGCCGATGTTCGTCTTCCTCGATCATATCTATAGTGTCGAGCGTAATCATGAAAGAGTCAAGGTCATGCTCATTAATATACAGCATTCTATTTCTGATGCTGGCCGGAATTCGAGATTTTAATATGCCAATCACGTCTTGTAGAGGCATAGGCTTATCCCAATACCGCGATTTGTTTATATATTTCTCAAAGTATTTCTTTAAAGACCCACGTGAATAGGAAAAAGGTTCCGGGTATAATACCTCCTGCCTTAAACGTTCTTGAACTCCTTCAGACCAGTATTTGGATAAAAATGCTCGTTCAAAATCTTCATATGTGTCCCAAGTTGATATCATATCAGATGCCCATATAGCTCCTGACCCCTGAATATAACCGGTCACGAAACTAACCTTTTGCCACTCACTACAATTTTTTGGCAATACTCCCCTAAAACTTCTTATAAACACTATGGGATGAACATTTTTCTTGTCTGGGTTGTAGATCTGGAATTGGCGTTGTCTCAGCATTTTCTCCTCAGTATTTATATTATTATTATTCTGGATTTACAATGTGAGTACATTTTTCCAGCACCTATTCTAGATTACAGTAAGTCACTAATTATTGTTCTCCACTCTTCTCTATTTGTCCATAAATCTTCAGGAATGTTGTTCTTCCTCATTGCTGACTGAACTCCCTGTATCCATGTATCAGGTGGTCGTCCCCTTTTTCTTCTTCCAATTGGTACCCAGTCGATTATGCATTTTGGTAGCTTTTCCTGTTCCATTCGTCTGATGCGTCCATACCATTTAAGTTGTTTGTGCTCGATGAAATCAATAATTGAATTTTTACATTTCATCTTGTCTCTGATTACTTCATTTCTTATTCTTTCTCATCTTGATATTCTTGCTGAACGTCTCCAGAAATCCATTTCTGTGGCTAATAATTTTGATTTCAGTTGCCATTTTGTTGTCCACACTTCTGAACCATATGTAATAATGCTCCTAACTATTGTTTTAAAAATCCTTATTTTGTTATCAGTTGTTATGTGTTTGTCCCAGAGAATTCCATTCAATAAAGAGATTGTCGTCTTTCCAGAATTTATTCTTGATCTAATTTCTTTGTCCTGTTCCCATCATTTGTAATTTTCACACCTAAATATTTATATTCCTCAGTAGCTGTTATTGTTCCCATCCCTTCTTCTAATATTAAGTCTCCATTCACTCCACCAATTACCATGTACTTTGTTTTATTCATGTTTACATTTAGACCCGATTTTTTATATTCTTGAATCAATTTTCTGGTCATATACTCTATGTCCTCATAGTCTTGGGCTATAATCAGTTGGTCATCTGCAAATTGTAACGAGTATATTGTTCTATCATTTATTGGTATTCCCATAGCGTGACATTTTTTCTTCCAATTCTGTAAAGTTACTTCTGTATATATATATATATATATATATATATATATATATATATATATATATATATATATTCTGTATATATTTCTCCTCAGTATTGCTTTTACAATTACAGTCATTATGACTACCCTCATAGTGTTGTGATTGATGTTGATTGCAAAAACGAACGTGTGCATTAATGTTCCTGTCTGTACTTGATCGGTTAAATAATGTAGCTTCATTGATAGATCTTGTTATGGGTTCATTTCCTTGCGTGGAACACAAATCTTCTCGAGATAGATTTAAAGGTCTCTCAATGTTTTCAGATCTCTCAATGTTTTCTTTCCATTGTTTAAGTTCTTCGCCTAGTTGTTCTCTGGCTTCTCGAAAAACTTTATTGGATAAATTTTCTTCTATTTCTCCTCAGTATTGCTTTTACAATTACAGTCATTATGACTACCCTCATAGTGTTGTGATTGATGTTGATTGCAAAAACGAACGTGTGCATTAATGTCCCTGTCTGTACTTGATCGGTTAAATAATGTAGCTTCATTGATAGATCTTGTTATGGGTTCATTTCCTTGCGTGGAACACAAATCTTCTCGAGATAGATTTAAAGGTCTCTCAATGTTTTCAGATCTCTCAATGTTTTCTTTCCATTGTTTAAGTTCTTCGCCTAGTTGTTCTCTGGCTTCTGGAAAAACTTTATTAGATCTAAAATTTAAAAACCTCTCTCACACCGGCCTGATTTAGCTTCACTTATCAGGATAGTAAAAACATGCGTATGTTAAGGGAATTTTCATTCACAAAGCAGGCTTATCACATTCACACGGTTCAATACTGTTCTGTCCTGATTAAATTGAGCTTAACTTAAATTCCATAAGGCAGTGAAGCCATTTCGAAGTCTCGGTGCGACGAAAATTGTCAGTCGATCTCCTGAAAACATTTGTAACAATTATTAACTTTCGGTGATCACATGGGGAAGACCGGAGATCTGCTGGTAAGACCGTGTTAGCCTATTTATTTGAAGTAACTGGATATCTTAAGCATACAAAACGGCAGGTTCGTCCAGTGTAAATCAGACGTTCCCCACTGATCCCGTGCAACACAGCGTAGTAAGCAGACACTGTCAATAATAATCAGTTATATAATACGCGAACACACTTACTTTAGTTTAGTTCATGTATTAAATTCCTTCTCATACAGAATCTCATCAAGATGGCGACTAGCTCAACAATACATACATATACATCCTCCTTCTTTCACTACTAATCGGCAAGCATTCCTTCTTTCTTTTCATAAGAGAAAACATAGATAGCAGAGAAGCTATTCCATGGAGTAAATGGACGCTCCAAGGAATAATTGGGCTTGAAACTACTTTGCATTGATAATCAGTAAGATAAGAAGAGATATTTCGAGATATGTACTGAGTTATATAATTTATAATACTTCTGAAAATATCGCGGAGAGACCGCTGCAAGAGACATTACACGCTGATTCATTGTTATACCAACCCCCTCACCCCCTGCCAATCCCCACTGTCATGTGAGTACAGCTTCTAGTCGCGCATCATCTCTTTGCTCTGGAGCGGATCACAGGCAGTGTAAATTCAATCTAAGAACCAAGTGTCATACTGATTCCTGCATGCTAGGTCTCCAATTCAATGAACTTGTTCACTGTTAAGTGCACAGTATGAACGTAATATAATCCGATGCGACCAAACAAAAATCAGTCAACCAATATTTGTTCGGATACCCTGTATGAGCATGCCTTGTTTATGAGGTGACACTGGACTTGTATCGAAGGCTTTCTGCAATCCAGCAACAACACCATCACGTGAGCTCCGCTATCTACTGCCTTGTAGATCGAAAGAATCAACAGTACAAGCAGGGTGTAAGAGGTCTCTTACGTTAGGGTTCGCTTACACTGCAGCCTTGCCGATGGGACTTTGCTGCTCACCGTTGGCACATCGCATCTTACTGAGAGCCTTATTACATTTATCCTGCACCCTCACTGGTGACACATTCTCATGATGGATGCACCTCGCTTTGGACAGGGAATCTTTACCCTGTCACTGTTCACATCGTTAGTTGAGTGGAGTGCTTGCAGCGTATGAAGCAAAAACTATATTCTCTCCAGTGGGAGCTAGTGTGAAACTTTTTTTGACTTGCAATGGTGGTAATCGTAACTAAATTGATTATATTAATTTTACGTGTATAAATTGGCCAGTTTAAATATTTTTAAATTTCATAAAGAATAGTTCAACATTGCGAGGTACAGAATAAAATGAAAAAAGTTAGAACTGGCGGCAGTAGGAGTCGAACTTGGGGTCCACTGACTACAAGTCTTTGCCTTATACCACACAGCCGAAGTGGGTTATTACGTTGGAGCTTAAAATATCTCTCATATTCTATGCTTACGCAGTACACTACCTACAATTTCAAAGAAATATGCTATGAGCAACGTAGCACTCGTAATGCCGGAAGGGATGATGCCACATCAGTACATGCGTAGTAGAAAACAGCAAGTGCGTCGCTTCTCTGAACTGATCGTAGCACGGTTTGATTGTCATTTCAGCACTCGACTCTGGTTTCTAGTCCTCACGGACAGAGCGCTACAAAACACGTTTTCGTTAGTTTTATTTGTATACGAGCACACAATAGAAGAGAAATCGCAATTTTAGTGCGATCTCTCGTTTGCAGTCGAAGATAAATGGCGTAAATTTGTGCGAATTCCGGCTTGCAAGCGAAAATTTTTTGGAAATTTGTGGGACCAAACTGCGGAGGTCATCGGTCCCTAAGCTTACGCACTACTTAATCGAACTTAAACTAACTTACTCTATGGACAAGACACACACCCATGCCCGAGGGAGGACTCGAACCTCCGACGGGGGGAGCCGCGGGGGCCGTGACAAGACGCCTAAGACCGCGTGGCCACCCCGCGCGGCTCGCAAGCGAAATGGCATAATTGTAATGCGATATTTAGTGTCCTGCAGCACATCAGCACGTGATAACAAGCCGCCACTGATTCTCTCCATCGTCTAACGACACTAGTGATTTATGAACACCAACGATGTGGTTATCAGAAAGGAGAAAAAAGAAGAGATCTTGACGCACCCTTTGAATGAAGATACCACCAGTAGTAACAGTAGCTCAAAAATTATCCAGAGGACTTTATAAGACAGTTATAAATGTCACAACAAATTTCCCGTTATTTTAAATTTTATTGAGCCAGAAATAGTTAAACATTTGACGTTTTGGCCGCAACATTACTAATGCAATTTCTGAGAACAGCGATTTGTACAATCACTTATTTCGTCAGTGTTTATCCAAATCTATTTTGTGTATTACATCTCATTTGTAAGTTATTTTCCTGATACTTTATCTAAAAATACACTACTGGCCATTAAAACTGCTACACTAAGAAGAAATGCAGATGATAAACGGGTATTCATTGGACAAATATATTATACTAGAACTGACATGTGATTATATTTTCACGCAATTTGGATGCATAGATACTGAGAAATCAGTACCAAGAACAACCACCTCTGGCCGTAATAACGGCCTTGATACGCCTGGCTATTGAGTCAAACAGAGCTTGGATGGCGTGTACAGGTACAGCTGCCCATGCAGCTTCAACACGTTACCACTGTTCATCAAGAGTAGTGACTGGCGTATTGTGACGAGCCAGTTGCTCGGTCACAATTAAACAGACGTTTTCAATTGGTGAGAGATCTGGAGAATGTGCTGGCCAGGACAGCAGTCGAAAATTTTCTGTATCCAGAAAGACCTGTACAGGACCTGCATTATCCTGCTGAAATGTAGGGTTTCGCAGGGATCGAATGAAGGGTAGAGCCACGGGTCGTAACACATCTGAAATGTAACGTCCACTGTTCAAAGTGCCGTCAATGCGAACAAGAGGTGACCGAGACGTGTAAACAATGGCACCCCATACCATCACGCTGGGTGAT
Source organism: Schistocerca americana (assembly GCF_021461395.2). NCBI lineage: Eukaryota > Metazoa > Arthropoda > Insecta > Orthoptera > Acrididae > Schistocerca > Schistocerca americana. The sequence goes on along the minus strand of NC_060123.1, from coordinate 282,613,756 downwards.
ACGCCAGTATGGCGATGACGAATACACGCTTCCAATGTGCGTTCACCGCGATGTCGCCAAACACGGATGCGACCATCATGATGCTGTAAACAGAACCTGAATTCATCTGAAAAAATGACGTTTTGCCATTCGTGCACCCAGGTTCGTCGTTGAGTACACCATCGCAGGCGCTCCTGGCTGTGATGCAGCGTCAAGGGTAACCGCAGCCATGGTCTCGGAGCTGATAGTCCATGCTGCTGCAAACGTCGTCGAACTGTTCGTGCAGATGATTGTTGTCTTGCAAACGTCCCCATCTGTTGATTCAGGGATCGAGACGTGGCTACACGATCCGTTACAGCCATGCAGATAAGATGCCTGTCATCTCGACTGCTAGTGATACGAGGCCGTTGGGATCCAGCACGACGTTCCGTATTACCCTCCTGAACCCACCGATTCCATATTCTACTAACAATCATTGGATTTCGACCAACGCGAGCAGCAGTGTCGCGATTCGATAAGCCGCATTCGCGATAGGCTACAATCCGACCTTTATCGAAGTCGGAAACGTGATGGTACGCATTTCTCCTCTTTACACGAGGCATTACAACAACGTTTCACCAGACAATGCCGGTCAACTGCTGTTTGTGTATGAGAAATCGGTTGGAAACTTTCTTCATGTCATCACGTTGTAGGTGTCACGACCGGCGCCAACCTTGTGTGAATGCTCTGAAAAGCTAATGATTTGCATATGCCAGCATCTTCTTCCTGTGGGTTAAATTTCGCGTCTGTAGCACGTCATCTTCGTGGTGTAGCAATTTTAATGGCCAGCAGTGTAGAAAACTATGAATTAGATGTACAAGAGGAACCAATTTCCAAAAATTATTACACCTTATATTACCCATAATGAAACAGATGTGATGATCTCTATGGCTCTGATTCCTGATAGCTCTGCGTCCAAACACAACCGAAATAATTGTCTATTTAAAATAGTCACATGTAGTTCTTATTTGTCTGCATATCGTGTTTTCATTGGTAGGATAATGGGAAAATGCGATCAGTCTAAAAATGAAACTGCTTACAAAACACGCGTGTGAACCATCCTAGAATACTGCTCAGGTGTGTGGGATCATACCAGCAGATATTTAACATATGCAAAGAAGGGCATTGTGGATACGTAGTAGAGATGTTTTATTTGTGCTCATAAGTCGCCGATGCTATTGCTTGCTGGGTTATATCGATATTTGGCAGAGGTTTCTCACGACTGGAGGTTGTGGAAACTACATCAATTCCCCCACAATTTTTTTTTAGTCTTCATAAAAATCGTCATACATGACTCAAGATACGCTCCATAATTCTAAAAGAATAAAACGTCAGTGAGAGAGGCCTGTGGAAATAATCGATTTATCAATCAACTGTCGTATATGTTACCTTTGTCACAAGCCTACGTCTTAGAAGTTACTCTGAGTCTGGCTTCTGTGTCGTGAACAAAACTCTTTCAGTAATGTGTACAGCGTGTACAGAATAATTATAGAAACAATTCTGTGTACTTAAACACAGTCTGCGTTATTCTATGTGGTATACAAATCCTACCCATATAATTGGTGACTAATACAGCGAAGAAACGAGTTTCACTGTGGCCAATTTATTTCATGGTTAATAAACAACTAAGTCATAAAGAAAGACACTTGGAGGGTTTCCATAGTCTAGACGATACGATAGCGAATTATTACCAACCACGCTGTGTTCTGTACACACCATTTTATTTCCACGCAGTGTCCGTTCGGTACGAAAGCACAGAGTGTACTAACTACAGCTCCAGATGCTACCGTATACATCGTCCACAAATGCTGTTATTGTTCAGTCCCCACAGAGCCCACCAATGGAGTGCAGAGTATGGCTGGAGGCACTAGCACTTTGATGAATGACTGCAGCCGCTTATGTGAGTTCGAAATCACTGAGGTGTCGCGGCAGGTGTCGTGTTTGGCGGAATGGAGGTGGGAGGTGACGCTTCATCGTCTACTATTGTCGGCTGTTACGTGGGTGACGTCTGTTGTTAATGTTCCGTTGGCGTGGGCAGCAAAGAAGAAAATGGTGTGGAGCTGGTGGAGATCTTCCATGGTTCATGCTGGTTTCAAACAGTTGATGGCCACCATTGTTGGTTTGCCGTTGACCTCCATTTGGTAGGCGTAGGCGTTGTCACTGTGCCTGATGACTCAGTATGGGCCCTTATAGGGAGGGGGGGTGGAGGGGGGGGGGGGTGTTGGTGCAGGTCGAACTGTATCGTCCCGCAGCATGAAAAACTGCATTGTTGCCAGCGTCTTGTGTACAAAGGTAGGCAGTACTGCGTGGGGCCGTGGCAATGGAATGGCGATCTGCTGAAGTCTTCTCTGTATTGCTTGTAGTAATTGGTAAGGGTTGGAGGTTATAGTCTGTGGGTGGCGAGAAAAGGTCCACCAATAATTACAGTATGTCTGCGTGTAGCAATTCGGCAAGCAACGCCTGTAGGTCCTCTTTTGCGGCGGTGCACACCTTTAGCAAGACCCAAGGGAACACTTCTGCCCATTCACCAACGTGACACACATGTGTCATTTCATTGTTCTGTACCACCTCTCGACAATACCATTACTCTGCGGGTGGTATGCTGTCATATGCCAGCAGTCGATGCTGTACATGTTGCATAATACTTCAAACAGTGAAGCCTCAAACTGTCGTCCTCGGTCTGTCGTTATCGTGAATGGGCAACGGAACTGGACTATCTATGTATGCACAAACACCATATCTGTGGCTTCCGCCATCATGTCACATCATGTCACACGATCAGTCATGGAGTGGATGTATTTTTGTCCTGATGTTTCTGGTACAGGGCCGACGAGGTGCAAATAAATGTGACAAAATCGTCCATGCGGAACTGTGAAGTGGCCTAGTGGCGGTTACGCATGATGGACAACTTTGCTTTGTTGACAGGCAGTGCACACATGTGTCTATACTTTGCAGCCCCTATTAACGTTTGACCATACGAAGCAGTCAGTGACAGGCTTCATTTAGGGCCATATTCCTGCAGAGAGAGATTGTGCAAGGACCGAAAAATGGATTTGCGAAAGGACACAGGAACCAGTGACCATCATTTTCCAAGCGAAGCATCACAGAGTAGAACTGCATCTGTGTCAAGTACTTTATGCTGTTCAATCTTCCTATGCCATTTGGAGATAGTCCAGTTGATGCGATATGGTATCGACCTGTACAAGGTAGTACACTAAAATGTTCTCTGCTCCCTGAAAGTAGCGGACGTCTGTAGTAAATTGAGAAATATAGTCCGAGAGTCTAAATTGTCTCAGAGCAACTCATGTCGACAGATGTCAAATCGCGTCCGTGGCTGGTTTATGATCTTTATAAATCATAATCGCTCACTGGCAGTATTCACTGAAATAGTGGAAGACTTCATAGATCCCTAAAAGTTCTCGGTGAAATGCTGCATACTGCGTTTGGGCTTCTGGGAACTCTTTAGAGAAAAACTGGAGCAGCTGCACTTGCTTGTCAGTGGTTTGTTGGAGGACTATCCCTGTTGCTACCTTGCTGGCGTCAGTAGTAATTGTAAGAGGAATGCACGATACGAGGAGGGCTAAAGCTACTGCTGAAACCAACCTGTCGACTGAATGTGCGAAAGCCACTTGCATGTCTTCAGTCCACGTGATCCGGCTATGTCCATGGGTGATTGGTTTTAATGCATCAGTGAGGAGAGCCTGGATCCCCACTGCATATGGGATGTTTCACTGGTAAAACTTTAAGATGGTGAGATACCACCAGAGGTCATGGAATGTTTTTGGTCATGGAAGATTTCGTATAACCGCCAACCAGTCGTCTGTTGAGCGTATTCCTGAAGCGGCGGTGGTGTATCCTACAAATGTGACTTGTTTCTTGTGTAGCTACAGTTTGTCCTTGTCGATTTCAACCTCTGCTTCATCTAAGGCACCGAGAACTTGTTTTAGGTACCTATCATATGCTTCACTGTCTTTGGAGAACACTAGTACACACTATGTGACCAAAAGTATCCGGACACTCCCAAAAACATACGTTTTTCTTATTAGGTGCATTGTACTGCCACCTGCTGCCAGGTGCTCCATATCAGCGACCTCAGTAGTCATTAGACATCGTGAGAGAGCAGAATGGGGCACTCCGCAGAACTCACTGACTTTGAATGTGGTCAGGTGACTGGGTGTAGCTTGTGTCATACGTCTGTACGTGAGATTTCCACACAAACATCCCTAGGTCCACTGTTTCCAATGTGATAGTGAATTGGAAATGTGAAGGGACACATATAGCACAAAAGCGTACAGGCCGACCTGTAGATAGATGCTATTTTTCTCCCAGGTAGATGCTATTTTTCTTGACTTCCGGAAGGCGTTCGATACAGTTCCGCACTGTCGCCTGATAAACAAAGTAAGAGCCTACGGAATATCAGACCAGCTGTGTGGCTGGATTGAAGAGTTCTTAGCAAACAGAACACAGCATGTTGTTATCAATGGAGAGACGTCTACAGACGTTAAAGTAACCTCTGTCGTGCCACAGGGGAGTGTTATGGGACCATTGCTTTTCACAATATATATAAATGACTTAGTAGATAGTGTCGGAAGTTCCATGCGGCTTTTCGCGGTTGATGCTGTAGTATACAGAGAAGTTGCAGCATTAGAAAATTGTAGCGAAATGCAGGAAGATCTGCAGCGGATAGGCACTTGGTGCAGGGAGTGGCAACTGACCCTTAACATAGACAAATGTAATGTATTGCGAATACATAGAAAGAAGGATCCTTTATTGTATGATTATATGATAGCGGAACAAACACTGGTAGCAGTTACTTCTGTAAAATATCTGGGAGTATGCGTGCGGAACGATTTGAAGTGGAATGATCATATAAAATTAATTGTTGGTAAGGCGGGTACCAGGTTGAGATTCATTGGGAGAGTGCTTAGAAAATGTAGTCCATCAACAAAGGAGGTGGCTTACAAAACACTCGTTCGACCTATACTTGAGTATTGCTCATCAGTGTGGGATCCGTACCAGATCGGTCTGACGGAGGAGATAGAGAAGATCCAAAGAAGAGCGGCGCGTTTCGTCACAGGGTTATTTGGTAACCGTGATAGCGTTACGGAGATGTTTAATGAACTCAAGTGGCAGACTCTGCAAGAGAGGCGCTCAGCATCGCGGTGTAGCTTGCTCGCCAGGTTTCGAGAGGGTGCGTTTCTGGATGAGGTATCGAATATATTGCTTCCCCCTACTTATACCTCCCGAGGAGATCACGAATGAAAAATTAGAGCGCGCATGGAGGCTTTCAGACAGTCGTTCTTCCCGCGAACCATACGCGACTGGAACAGGAAAGGGGGGTAATGACAGTGGCACGTAAAGTGCCCTCCGCCACACACCGTTGGGTGGCTTGCGGAGTATCAATGTAGATGTAGATGTAGACCTCGTCTGTTAACTGACAGAGACCGCTGACAGTTGAAGAGGGTCGCAATGTGTGATTGGCAGACATCTATCCAGACCACCATACAGGAATTCCAAACTGCATCAGGATCCACTGCAAGTAATACGACAGTTAGGGAGCAGGTGAGAAAACTTGGATTTCATGGTCGAGCGGTTGCTCATAAGCCACAAATCACGCCGGTATACCAAACGACGCCTTGCTTAGTGTAAGGAGCGTAAACATTGGACGATTGAACAGTGTAAAAACGTTGTGTGGAGTGACGAATCACGGTACACAACGTGGCGATCCGATGGCAGGTTGTGGGTATGGTGAATGCCCGGTGAACATCATCTGCCAGTGCATGTAGTGCCAACAGTAAAATTCGAAGGCGGTGGTGTTATGGTGTAGTTGTGTTTGTCATGGAAGGGGATTGCACCCCTTGTTGTTTTGCGTGGCCCTATCACAGCACAGACCTACAGTGATGTTTTAAGCACCTTCTTGCTTCTCACTGTTGAACAGTAATTCAGGGATGGCGGTTGCATCTTTCAACACGATCGAGCATAATGCACATCCTTGTAATATAATGGCCTGCACTGTGTCCTGACCTGAATCCTATAGCACAGCTTTGGGATGTTTTGGAACGCCGACTTCGTTCCAGGCCTCACCGACAAACATCGATACCTCTCCTCAGTGCAGCACTCCGTGAAGAATGGGCTACCATTCCCCAAAAAACCTTCGAGCACCTGGTTGGTCGTATCCCTGCGAGATTGGAAGCTGTCGTCAAGGCTAAGGATGGCCCAACACCATATTGAAATCCAGCATTACCGATGGAGGGCACCATGAACTTGTAAGTCATTTTCAGCCAGGCATCTGGATACTTCTGATCACATAGTGTATCATCCATGTAGGCGTAGCAATTGGGCACGTTAAAGAGCACACCATCGATGAAACACTGCCATGTATGCATGGCGTTTTTGAGGCTGTATGACATTACCAAAAATTCAAACAAACCGATGGGTATGATGATGGCACTTTTCTTAATATCGTCTGGCTGCATGGGAATCTGGTAGGATGTTTTCTTGCAGTCTTTGACGGAAAACACAGTACCCTCAGCTAGTCTGTGAGTAAAGTCTTGAATATTCAGTACTGGATTGGAATCATGCACACTTCGAGCATTCAGTGTATGACAATCACTGCACATGTAGTCTGATCCGTATTACTTTCGAACCACTTTTATTTGTGAGGCCCATGGGCTGACAGATTGTCGAAGCACACCATATGACATCATTTGATCGACTGCTTATTTTGCAGTGTTGTGTTTTTGAGGATCTAGTCTATGTGCTTTGTGTTGTACCACACGTCTTGGTGTAGTGATGAACCTATGAACCATTCCGTTCTGTATAGCACATGAATCAACACCATTGATCAGCCACAGCATGGGCGGGGAAAACGACGAGGCAGAGCGAAAAGCAAGTTCCTGCATCGTCTTGTCCACCCAGGTTGGCTGCGGGCCTGGTTCTGGCATGGCCAATGAGGAGGCAGTGAGTCCCATAGATCAGAGTGTGCATTGCTGTTTTAATGCATCAATTGTAGCGCAGGCCTTGCTGAGTTCCTTTATAAGTGACTAAGGTCGTAGGTGAAACGAGTGGTTTCCTTCATGGACATTCAGGAGCTGTTGGTTTGTAGTCAGCTTCTCCAATACAGCGAAGGTTAGTTGCAATAGGTGGCACTGATGCAGGGGATGTACCGGTGGACCACTGCGCGTACATCCCAATGTGGTAGTATCAGTAGGTGGAGCTCCAATGATGGTGTGTGTGTTGTGGTAGCACAATGCAGACCATTGCAAGTCAGGGGAAATTTCGAAGTGCCACAAGAAGTCCACCCCAAGAACTGGTTGCATGGCGTTGGCTACATAGAAAGTCCATGTGTGCTGTACTCCGTTGGCGAAAGTCACTGTTTGGTGGTGCTGCCGCATACCTATATACAAATGTCGTTGGCAGGGACGAGGTGCAAAGATTCCAAGGTAGATATCTCCGAGGTGAGGTGCTACGGAATTATACTGACATTGGACCCTGTGTCAGTCAGGAAGTGGGTGTTGTCTATGACATCTATGACGAATATTCATCCATCTCCTGTTGGGTTGATTGTGGTTGGAAGGTGACTTGTTGTGGGGTGGAGGGCAAGTGTGCATAATCCTGCCAACAGGTGACATTTGGGTGCTGCCACAGAGATTGACATTTTTCTGCCTTATCACTGAATGTTTGGTGGTACCAGCAAACAGCATCAGCATTGAGCAATTTGGTCATGGTTGTTCATCATGACAGCTGAACGTCACTGGAGCTGGGGTGATTCAGACATCGTGATGTAGTGGGTTGTGGTGAACTGATATTGCATTGTGGCGTGTTATTGTGGGGCAGACTGTCTGGGTGGCAGTTGTCCCATCACGTGAGGACGTATATTCGGTCAGCCGGTGTGAGTCTTCCTTTGGTTGCTACTTGTAGGCTTTCAGTGCTGTCTGGACCACAGTCGGCAGCTTTCAAGCCAAATAGTCCACAATGTGCTATCGTTGATGACCCCTGTGTTAGTCGAGTGTCAGACGTGAACCCACAGCTGTGATCGAGTGCCATCATCAAGGCGTGCTTCGTAAACCACTCGATGAAGTAGTTGTTCTGGTGGGTGTGCGGTTCTTCTCAGAATCGCTCGTTTCACTGTCTCATATTTATTGAAGGCCGGCGGTAATAGATGACATCACTCCCTAGTTCAGCGTGCTCGCCTAAGTGACATAGTAGAGCGACGTTGTGGTTAGCGTGGTGTGGACATGGGTGATCACAACTCGGGATCACCAATGTGGAGGGTTTTCACAGTCTAGGCAATACAATACTGAATTATTACCACCAACTTTGTATTCTGTACACACTGTTTTATTTCCATGTACTAAAATAAATAGTGTCTGTTGAATATGAAAGTACAAAGGGTACTAACTATGGCTCCAAAAGAGAGCTTAGACATCGTCCGTCTGCAATATTATTGTTCAGAGTCTCCACAGACATATATTATCTGTTGTGCACCATTGACAACGAGATTCCATAAGTTCATGATATAATCCAGGTTTTGGAGCTCTCTCTTCCTGCAATGTGCACTGTGAAAAAAGTGCAGTGTAAAGTACAAAACACTACAACAGTGCAAAATCCTGTGTCAATTAGACAAACGCAAATATTAGTGCCAACTACACACCATGTCCACATTGGTAGTTGCACAATTATATGGCAGATTGCTAACTGAAGGTGTGTGGGTTCAATTCCTGGCTGGGTAGTAGATATGCTCCACTTGGGGACTGGATGTTATGTTGTCCTAATGTTTATTAAGTCATCATAACTGACACTCCACTATTGAGATGGCTTATAGGCTCTTCCCAAAAGCCAATCCATGAAGCATTTCACTCCACAGTGCATTTAAGCTTTCCACTTCGTTATGACGAGCAATAAGCTGAATATGGGTCGACTCGTGCTCTTCTTCTGTGCAGCATTTGTAGTTACAGGTCCCGCTGTTTGTACACGACCAACCATCAATTTGGTTTGCGATCATGGAACATATTTGCATGCATCAACAAGTTACAAATGATAGTGAACAACTTACACTAATGGTGTGCCATTTAGACCAGCAAGTGACTACATTGGTGTCTGACAATATTATGCACCCACCATCTTAGCAAGCTCACCTGGCGTTTGAAAGCTAAATTAATTGCTCGCTCCACCAAACTGCCAGGCCAATGGCTCAGACAAGCACTTTATCACGAAAACCAAGGCATCAAAACCCTTTCAGAAGTTTGGTGGGTTATATATAGAAGGTATGATATACACAATTATAGATTTTGATGACTTGTTACAAATTTGGCAACAGCAGCTTCTGTCACAAGTGCAAGTGGCATTAGTAGTGCACAAAGGTCAGACATTCTACAAGTTGCTAAAAGTGGCCAATTGAGTGCACGCAACACTGGAATCACCAGCAACAGTTGCCATGACATCAGCAGCAAATTACTCATTAACCAACATCACATGGTGGGTTCTGCACTTGGTTAAGGAGACGATACTGTACTGTGCAGAGCCATGACACTTGCCTAGCATTTCCAAATAACTCCACAGTTTACACACCACAGTTAAGACATTAATGAGACAGGTTCAGGTGCAGCAGCAGTGGAGCAGATCTAGTAGACAGTCCAATCTCAACACACTACAGTGCTACTACCACAAGATTATGCACAACCTGGAGGCAATTTGATAAATTTTTGCTGAACCTATATTAGGTGACGGCTTCTTCGCTCATTATGCTTTAACAGTGAATGTGAGGAAATTTTGACTACAGACCACAGTTGCTGGCAACACGGCAATGAGGATGTTTGGCTTCGAAATGAACAACCCCATGTGTCTGCCCAAATGACAATCATGATTTGCTTTAGGTGTGATATACGGCAAGTTGAACAAAACGTGCTGCAAGATAATCAACAGGTAGATCAGTGTCATACAACAATTGACAAAAGACATCATAACTGATGGTACATCCATGGCAATAATACAACGTAGACACAGGCTCTACAAACATTTTTACTGCTGGCACATTCTGCTATGTTGCAACTATTGCACATATCGCACAGACATACGTGGTTGACACTGGCTTGGATGTTAGCACAACCCGAGCCCTGTGCGCACCAGACAATAAAACACATGAACACACACTTAAAAGCAATAAACAATTTGGCAAGCTCCAACTACAGCCAAAAAGTACTGACTTTAACATAGGCCTTACCAGTCCCTGCATGTGGACATCTGTTGTTGCCGACATGACTAAACCTATGCTAGGTGACGGCTTCCTCGCTCATTATGCATTAACAGTGAATCTGAGGAAAGTTCGACTACAGACCACAGTTCATGGCAACACGGCAATGAGGATTTCAGCTTGTAGCAAGGTACAGAGAATAAGCAATACCATCTAAAAAAACTCCTCCTGAATAGGCCTTGAAGGCCCAACGGTACTGACCGGCTGCCGTGTCATCCTCAGCTCATAGGCGTCACTGGATGCGGATATGGAAGCAATACCATCACCTACGATAATCAACAGCTGCCATCAGTTGTGAGCAGAAACAAAGAAAAAATTGGGAGCCCTGAGTTTCAAACGGCATATACTGTGTTCAAATAACTTAGAGAAATGCAGCCAGGTAATGTCATAGGAAACTTCACATATTTCAACAGGTGACTGACCTGTCATTTTGAAGGCAAAATTTCGACAAGTAAGTGCTGTGCAAGTGAATTTAAAACCTTGGTTTGCAGAGAAATTCCGAACAGATAACAAATGTAAACACACACACACTCTATAAACACTAGCGCCATCACACAACCAAAGATGACTGAAGCCATAAGTTACCGATAGTGAAAATTACTAAACAAAAACAACAGTGAGGCAACATAAACTTGACCTCTCTGTTTTTTGACAAAGGAGAGCAGGATTCCACACAGAATTTAAGCAAAAATCGCCATTGCTATCTACAAGGTTACTTGTGTGCTTGTGTAAGCCATCACCAACACACCTGTCGGCAAATATATTGCCAGAAGATCGAAAGTAAGACTGGGATTAAGTGTGCCTATCAGGAGAGAGGCCAAAGACAGACTCACAGGCAACATACCGCCAACGCCCTCTCGACCGCAAGTATTTAGATCGCTGCCACTGACCGAGAGTCCTCCCCAAATTCTATAAGTCCCTCCAGATCCTTGAGCGTCATGCACTCCGCCTCGCCTTCCGTATACGCTTCCCATCCCCCATGCGGATCCTCTATGACCTCATTCCTTTCCCCCATCTGCTCCTATTCCTCAAACATATCCGCATCCTCTACACCTCCCATCGCCTTGATCCCCCTCGCCCCCTGGTTGCTCCTCTCCTCTCCCATCCCCGCCCCCTGCCACATCTTCACTGTTGTGTCCCCCCTACCCTCCATCTCTACACCCTTCATCTCCTTTCCCAGGGTGGCGTCTATCAACTTCCCCTCCCGGATGATGCCCTCTCTCCCTCCATTTATCCCTCTTATCAACTCTGATCCCCCTCCTTTCCTCTGTCCTTTTCCCGGGCTCCCTCTCCCCCCCCTTCCATCCTCTTTTTTCCCCACCCCCTCTCTCTGCCCCCTTCTCTCCCCCGAGTCCTTTTGCATTTCCCTCCTCTGCCTTTTCTCATTCCCTCTCGCGTCTGCCCTGCCCCTCTGCCCCCCTTATGAGTCCTCTCCCTCCTTGGTTCCCCCCCCCTTTTTCGTTTTTTCCTCTCCTCCCTCCTAGTTTTTCCCCCTCCTCCCGGTTCCCCCCCCCCCCCCCCCCCCCCCCCCCCCCCCCCCGTCTGCCCTTGGCTCGGGAGTGTCATCTTTGTGCTTAGCTCGGGAGTGTCATCTTTGTGCCACCATCTTCGTGCAGTATTTTACAGTGAGTGTTCCGTGTTGTGTGTCTTTTGGGAAGTGCGAACTGCCATCATACTGTCGCTGGGTGTGATTTTTTATCTCTTGCGAACAGAAACCAGACTGTCGGCTTGTTTTTTTAATTGTGTGTCTACTATGTTAATTGTCTGATTCCTGTGTATTTTATTAACATTACCAACCCCTTTGCTTTCTGTTTTAACTTTCTGCCATTTTACACTTTAAGTCACTGTTTTATCGCCTGTTTTTCTTGTTTCTTTTCTTCTTCCGTTTTTAAAAAAATCTGTAGGCTGTAGATCAGCGTACTAAGCTGCTGCCAGCCCGCCCCCTTGGGGGAGGGGGGGGGGGGGGGGGGGGGGGAGTTGAAAATCAATAAAGGAAAAAAAAAAAGTGAGAGTCTCAGTCTCAGGCAATAGCTCAGTCACTAGCTCAGTCTCACAGTCACTAGCTCAGTCTCACAGTCACTTGCTCAGCTGCTCACTCACTAGCGCACTAACTCGCGCTCCATGTTGATATCTATCAGCACATTGCGACCAGATTAGTGTACATAGAGGGACTTGTACTTTATCCATGGCAATACTAAAGTTTATAATAGCTAGAACACCGTTATTGTTTGCAAGAGGACTATTACAGAGGAGCTTGTACCGCAACACATGGACTTTCCTAAAGATAAGTAGCTTCCTGTTCGTGTTAATAAAGAACCCTGTTAATACATGTGTACAGTTGTGCTGCAGATAGAGGATACCGGCCACCAAACAACATCCTCTTCCTTGATCCCAATGGTACAAGACTCTACAGTGGCGACGAGGATAATTCAGTGGCGATCGAAGTTAATGAACTTGGCGAAGATTTTGCTTTCTCTTGTGCGTTTTAGCTTGCAGTGGTGTTCATTTCTATTTGCTCAATTGTTGTTGTGTTGTTGCACGTATTCCAGGATTTCTCTTTTCAAAGGCTTTGCTTCCTTTTTGCTGTAACGTGTTTGTATAAACCATGAATTCCCCACTCCCTCCACCCCCTGCCCACGTGCTTCGACCGCAGATGGCAACACACAGGAACAGGTGCTGCAAACTCTTTATCGCCTCCTATTGATCCCACCCACGAGACAGACCATCACTGGCAGAACTTCTGATTGGCCGCCACCATCGGATGCTGCTACACCTACTGCAGCATCTGGTGCCGCCAGTGGTCTTCAAGTATCTTGGCGTAATATGAAAAGATGCAGCATATATAATGCTGCACATCAAAGGTTGGGGGAAGTTCTACACCAGTGTATAAAAGGTTAACCATTCAAAGGATTGATAAGTCTTACAGTTCCAAGAGAAAAATGTATGGAAAACCTACTGTTACTTAGCAAGGAAAAAGTGCACTTCCACCCAAGAAAAAGTATATTTTTTAAATGGGATATCCAGGAATAATCTGGGAATGTTTTTTCCTTGTCCACATATACACCCTGCTGCACTAATATTGCTTTGCCATTGTAAGATGTATGATTAATGATACAAAACAGGATTAAAAGCCCCACAATCCTACTTTCTCTACTCAACTCGCCCCTCCCCCAAACCCATGAATCTGCCCCCCCCCCCCCCCCACACACACAATTATCCTCGTCAGAAATCTCCAGAATCAAACCTTGGTATTCAAAAATAAAATGATATAAAGGCTGAAGACGTGTGAATTTACATTGGTAAGGTGGCTGCCAATGAAACCGTGTGCACCAACAGTCTTCCACATGAACTGGAGCTCAATTGCCTCATGTGAGAATACCAAACAAATACATTTTAATCTTATTTTGCACATATGGTATCACACAAGCATAACAAATTGGCCTACTGTGCAAATAGGTGCTCCCAAAAGAGATACAAATGCATAATTACAGGTGACTGCCTAGCTATGGTTCTACATGCAATGATAAAGAGTTCAACGTTGTCACGAAATAAACGAGACCTTTCATATCAGTAATATATTTTATTATCTCCAAAGGCTTACCTAAATAATCTGTAACTGCTGTAAATCCACAGTTTCATAATATGAAAGTCATTTAATGTCCCCTGAAAACAGCAATAACAAAAGGTGATCGCACTGAAGATGGCACAGTGTTATTTGAGAAAAGAAAGTGTAACAAGGTGACATCACCTAACGGCAAGGAGGAGGGAAAAGTACTGAAACACATCAGCATTAAATTAGCTACAAGGAAATTTAAAATTAACTTAATTACACTGTGTATTCCATTGATATACCATGTGTTTTTAGAATAAAAGCTTAATGATAATGACGAGATTATTACCCAAACTAGTTTACATGTAACAACATGCTTGCATCAATTTTATATGATCTTTCCTTATCCTCTCGTCCCACAACCCATGATGTAAACACAGATTTTAATACCATTACTTTAATCTCTAACATTAATTACTATCACATAATAGTTTTATGCTATTGTCACTTCAAGAATACACTTACTATATTTCTTCTTCTTCTTTAAACAGAAGTGAGAATTGAACACAATTTCTAATACTATATATAATTTTGGATACAATTTTAAGAACATGAAAATGATATAAGATCTGTTAGAAAAGGGCTGAAAAGTTGACAATCATAATACAAGAAATGGAAATATTTATGTTCAGAGGAATGTGTAAACACTGCTATGTTTTTGTGCATTGTCTGAGTTACATCATTATGTTGGTTTAGATTATTACTTGATATTCTTTAAATTTAGTATCTGCTATTTTACATTATTTTTGTTTTCTATGCTTCAAATATAAATACTTTTTTTAATGCCCAAAAGTCAAACTACCTTTTCATAAACTAAAAATTCTAGAAGCTGCTACCTAATTTAGGTCAACACTTTTCTATCAAGTTATTTATGTAAAAACAGAATGTAATATTCTATTTTAAACCAGATGAAACTTAAAAGTTGCTAATCAGATCTGTTATTTTGAAAAGCTGTAAAAAGTTGCACAAAACTGATATAAATTCATGTACAAGGAAACCACTGTAGCAAACACAAATAAAAACTGATTTTGACATAAGTATGGCAGCTGTTCAAGAGTTCTACAAACATTTCACTGATTTTCATCTGACAAGGTCATATGGCAACCATTTTCAGCTTTTTGCAGGTTCCTCAAAATTGCTTTCTTGGTTAGTTTCCATGGAGACTGAGCTGTGTGGAGCTGCAACTTTCTCTGCCTGCTGCCCTGTGTACTGAACAGGAGTATCAGTATGATAATCACCACATGAAATGGTCGCTGGAAAACAGGAATGCAGGAAAGGTGTCTGGAACATTCTTGGAAGTGAGCCCATTGTGCTGCTAGTTCTTTGAAACATTCTGAAAATAATTTTTGTAATTATAAAATATATATAGTTGAAATTTAGTTATATCTTATACATGTTTGTAAGCTATCATTTATGTACTTATTTATTTGTTCTTTTCCTAGGGACTAACACAGAAAATTTTCAGCCATAGCATTCAACAAACAAATTTTTGTTCATGGAAAATTTGTTTAATATAATATTTGTGTCATGCACATGCGGCTGATAAATTCAGCACTTAAAACTGCACAAAGGCAAAACTACTACTTCATGTAAAGCAAGAAGTACTAATGAGTTTGTCCGCAGCTCATCGTCTAGCGGCTAGTGTTGCTGCCTCTGGATCACGGGGTCCCAGGTTCGATTCCCAGCCTAGTTGGGAATTTTCTCTGCCCGGGGACTGGGTGTTTGTGTTGTCCTCATCATTTCATCATTACCATAATCATCATCATTTGTGACAGTGAATGGATTGGACTGTGTAAAAAACTGGACTGTGAACAAATTGGGACTTTGTGCGGGCGCTGATGATTGCGCAGTTGAGTGCCCCGCAAACCAAATATCATCATCATCACTAATGAGTTTGTTTATAAAAGTTTGCTTTTGTTAACTTATACTTGGTTCAGTCATTAGAACTCACTCGCACTGTGTATACTGTAGTGGTCATCCCTTGTGTCAGGATTTTTAGTGGGCATGGAGGCTGAGTAGGTGAGATGCTGATGCTGCATGTGGAGAAAGCCGAAATCAGGAGATGGAATGGTATGGCTGTGACACAGTATAAGGCACCAGTTAAACAGCATTGTCGGGAAATATTTTATTGCTTGTGATTTTATGGACTGATGGACTGTCTTCTCTGACATGGTGGAAGGCATGTTTTAATCACACACTCTAGTGCAACAAGGAATGTAGACACAGTGCTTTGTCGGCTTTGGTTATTATGCAGGTCGGACCCAACAGCTATGCCTGCAGGCAAGGCCTGATGTGGCTAGTAATTTGTGTGGCCTTTCTGCAGCACTCTGAGACTTAGGTGGGTGCAAACAAGATATCAAGTATGGTCAGTGTCATGAAGAGAGAAGCCTAGGACCCAAATCAGCAACATAGCATACAGCCAGGTAAAATGTACCATGTACAGCCCGGAAGGCAGTACTTGGGTGCCCTGCCCTACAGGCTGAAGGTGATAGTTTGTAGTCACTTGGTACAGCCCTTCACCGGCGGAAGTCCCAGGCTCATCTGCATCTTCCATCAGTCATGAAGGTGACCAAACCCCAGTTTCAGGTTGCAGTGGCTAAGTTCCACTACACCCAGCTGGCTGCAGCCTCAGAGGTGAAGTTTTCACTCAAGCCGCAGGCTGATTTGCCAACCACATTATATGGTAACTAGTGAGACTGTCATTCCATCAGAATCAGAAATATAGATGGGAAGACCAAACAATGAGACTGGGGGTATTTAAGCTTATCACAATCGGCAAGGCAGTCATATGACCTCATTATAGTGAGGTGTCAGTGGAATTGTCTGCACCACGATGTCTCAGTTAATGTCAGTTGCCCTTGCCTTTGCACCTTCTGTCAGTGCCAGGACGCTGTGGAATGGCTAAGCTTGGATGCTACATGTTATAGCTCCATATTGCAAGGCTTGGCTCGCAGAATGATGTAATGGGTGCTGTCATACTGTGCCACTTGCAGTCTTAGATTACCATTTGGCTCCATTTGGAAATGTATTATGAGCACCACCCCACCTTCTGCAATGTTGGCACTCTCTGCATGCCCCAGATACTGACTGTGACACACATTATGATCTGGATCTGGCATTTTGCCGTCTGCACCAAGCAATAATTTTAAAAATTTATATGAGTGCCAGGAATTGGTTCTGCTGTGTAACAATCCCCCCCTCCCTCCCCCTTCATCAAACAATTCATTCTGAATTTCACTCTGGGGTCACCTTAGAACAACTTTATTTTAACCAGATCACTTTTACACTGGTTTTTACTGTATAATTTTGGTTAACATTTCACGACAATGAACACATTACTTCTTCCCATTTAAATTTAGGGTTCATCTCTAATACAATCAAGATATTTCTCATTCTACTTGCTATAATCTACTTACGTATATCAGTACAACTGGTTGCAGTTAACACTTCTTAGTTATGGCATCAAGCCATTCTATAGAAATTTGCCTCAAAGGTAGGTCAAGAGGACTGGCAGCTTTACACCTCAAGCGTACGTACAGTATACAAGTTGATATAAGAAACACGACTCTGCTAGTAGTAGAAACACATATTCTAACATGTGGTTTTTAACCCATTGTTTTAGTATATCATATGGAACTTTGCCTTTGAATGAAAAGTTTTTCTCTTATGTTTTCTCCTTAGAACTATGCTTACACAACAACTACTTGCAGTACTACCCACTGGTCAGTAGCTCTAGTCCCCTCACTTTCTGCACAATTACTTACAGATTGACTACACGTTGCAATGCCATGCTTTATTGTGCTTTTCCTTTCTATAATCAACTTATTCGTGCTCTTCAGCACTTCACCATGTGCACTGACTCTTGGTGATGAAGTACACAGTTAAGGTGGTACTATTTTTATGATAATAGGCCCTAGCAGTGTTGCCTCACTTGCAGCTGTCTCTTTCAGCTGAAACAATGTCTCCTAGAGTTTGACTCTGCATTTAAGAACAATTACATAACATTTTGTCTTACCATCATTACCTATAACATTGCAACCATCATCAAATTTACCCTTATCCTCAGGCAAACATTCCTGAAAGGATTCCGTTTTGCTGGCTCAATCATTAGCCTTACAAGCATTACTCCTACTTCTTCTCTTCCTCTCTCCCCCCTTTTGGAGAAAGTAATGTCACCCCAAGGGGTCAAGAGTCTGCATCCTTAGGAAATAAATGTTTTTGCACTACTCCATCATCAACAATATTTGCAACACAACTAACATTATCAATAGCTTTCTGTGCATTTTCCGTAGTATCCATCTTAAAAACAACTTCTGCAGTTTCACTCTGCATGACACAAAAATCAGTTGCACATGTACTTGACTATACATCTGACACAGGCTCTGTGGCCCCAAAACATCAACCATTATCACCCAGTGATGTAGGTATTACTGCATCTAAATCATTATCACCCATTTTGCTACTCACACATGCATTTGATTCTGTACAGCATACAGGTATTTTGTATGACACGTCGGGTACCTCAGACACCACATTTTCACAAATATTTGAGCAGATACTTCTATACACTACTCTACAATGCTTCCACTGTGCCAGAACTTTGTGTGTCAAATATACTTCCAGGAACTTCCACAACCTTTGATTCATGACATCCCAGATGAGCACTTTTCAATCACAATTCATCCTGCTGCCTCATAATGGCAATGTGTCATACTCCTAACACAGCGCCTCATCCACCAAGCATTCCAATCTTCCTCACTCTTCTGAAGTGCATCAGGAGCAGCAAAACACTAATTATCCCCTTTTTAACCCTTCTTTTCTGTTGTAAGGCTGTGTTATGTGCCCTTATAGACTACATCATTTTAAGAATATTTACACTGTTTGCTAGTATCTGTGCCTGGTCTTTTTAATCTTTTAGTTCCCCATGTTTCTGTTCAAGTGCTGCTTGGAACCTAATGATGTGCTCCATCATAGTAACAACAGAATCAACTGTATTTGCAGTATGTGTTTCTAACGCTAGTGCCCAAACTATAAAGGAAATTACAGTACAAAAGGAAATGAACATCAGGTTCACACTACACAGTACATAATACAAAAAAATTAGTCTAGTTTGTATAGCATATGATAGGCCACCTACATTCACTACAACCTCTGCTAAACGACCCCAACACTGACAAGTGAAGCATATGGCTGGCAGAATAATTGTGCTTGGAAACTCATGCCAAGAAGGACTGTGAGGAGTACTCCTGACAGGTGTAAAATATGACCCACAACACTTACCCTACAACTAGACAAGTCTGGAGCTTCACCTATGTGTACGATCATTACCTTCAGATTTAAATAAATGCCCCTACAATCCACCACTGGCAATGACTTACACAATGAAAATGGCCAGTTATAAGGTAAAAATGCTTATAAATCCCCATCCTGCATTGTGTGAAGTGCTGACTGCAAGATGAGTGAAGCTGCTGTGGTGATGACAGTAATATTGAAGGCACTGTTGAATCACACACTCTAGTGTGACAAGGAATGTGAATGCAGCACTTTTATTGGCTCCAGCAGTTATGCAGGTCAGGACCCAACAGCTATGTCATGCAGACAGCTGCAACAGGAGTCTGCAGATGCAATACTGCTGGGACTCACCCCAGCCCCAGCATTCTCGAAGAAGTATATGCGCTTAAGTGCCAACAGCATATTATGGACAGCAGGCATCGTGAAATCAGCAACACAGCATACAGCAAGGGAGATGGTATGATGTACAGCCAGGTAGGCAGTACTCAGGTACCCACCCAACAGGCTGAAGGTGGTAGTTTGCAGTCACCTGATACAACCCTTCACCAGGGGATGTCCCAGGCTTATCCACATCTTTTCTCATGGAGATGACTAAGCATCAGTTGCAGCTGCAGTGGTTAAGTTCCACTACAGTAGCCTGACTGCTGTCTTAGAGATGAGGTCTTCATTCAGGCAGCACATCACGATTCACCAATCACATTATCTGGTAAATACCGGTAACAAGATTACCTGTCATTCCATCCGAATAAGAGATGTAGATGGGATAATGAGAAACTGAGACTGAGGCTCCTGAATTGGGGTATTGAAGCTAGACATAATGTTGTCTCGGCTGGCAACGCAGTTATTTGCTGTCATTATCCTTAGGTGTCTGTAAACTTGTCCAAACCATGATCTCTCAATGATTATCAGTTGCTCCTGCCTTCACACTTTCTGTCAGTGCTGGGATACAGTGCAGTGGCTAAGCTCTGATGTTACACAATATGACTCCGTACAGTAAAGCACATAGAATGCCGTATTAGTGTGTCATATTACATTATTTGCACCCCTTCATTATGACTCAGAACAAAAATTTATTAGGGTGCTCTGGTATCTGCAACAGTGATACTCTTTGAGTGCCCCAGATACCAGTTGTGATACATGGCATGAATCACACCTGGTTCGTTGCCATCTGTGCCAAAAAACAATTTTAAAAAAATTATATGCACATCCAGGAACTGTATCTGCTGTGCAAGAATACACTTTTATGTTAAATATTCTTGAAGATTTCCTTTAAAGATATTACTTCAATTTCCAGTAATATGATGGGTAATATATTTAGAAGCCTCCTTCACCAGGAGCACAAAAGACACTTTTATGTTTAATTAATACAAAATATTTCAAAGGAGCTGCTAATTTAAACAGTTTGAGTGATAATATTATGAAATTTAATATGAAAAACAAAATGTATCATTGTGATAACTGTGAAAAGAGATATTAAAGATATTTTCATATGACATATTAAAACTGTGTGCTCCAATATCTATGCATCACAAGCCTAGCCCATGCACCTGCCATGCCTCCCTCCTAGTTTCCTAGCCACCGAACCATCTGCCTCCTAGCAGCTAGCTATTCAATTCCAACTCCTCTTCTTGCCTCCCACCTCTCTCTCCCTGTACCCCAAAACACATCCATCTCACCCTTGTTCCCTTGCCAAAGTTTATTCCAAAAGATAGCAAGTTTTCTTTCTCTTTTGTGTGTTCCTGTTGAATCAATGCTTCTGCTACTTCGTGAGTGGTCTCCTTTACTCCTAAATTATATTACACTTTCTTGCAGTGATGATATGCTGTCAATATTTTTAACAAACATTAACGCCCTGTAGATTTTTCTACATTTACAGCAGTTTTCCAGCAACACAGCATATTTGTATACTGTAGTCTTTTTAAACAGTGTCAACAATATAGCATTTTTTCTGTTAAGTTAGTGAATGGTGTGAATAGAATCAATGACAGTTGTAACAGCTCTCCAATAGTCCACCAGTACTATTGAAAACAACATACTGTAAGTAATTTCTGACTATTACACAATCATCAGGAATCATTCCAGTGGCTACAGATCTCTTCATATAGACTCATAAACTCTGTTCTCTATATTGATTAGCAAGAGAACCATATGAGAGGAACAATGGATTTACAACATTTTATTATCAGAGTTGAAGAAATATATGGAAATAGACTGAAGACTGACATCAGATCACTAACAACAGGAGAAAAAAAGCTCAAGGAGTGTTACCTCTGCTGTCCAACATTTGGTGTTCCCCACAATGTTTTCCTGTAGTGATTCATCTTGAGGGGCTCATAGTAATTGCATGGTGTTGATGGAACTTGTGAGGCCAAAGGTCTCCTCATGCTCATTGCATGAAACTGATTAAGAGTAAGTATAAGTTGAAACATTACATTTACAGAAAGTATATGCTATTTATAAATTTAGTAGTTATTCCTAATATCTCAGAATTTCACATAAGGTAAGATATAAGAGCTGTTACAGTTGTGATACAGCTTTCTACAATGGCAAGCCATAATTATGCTCTAAAAAGCTAATATTGCTTTCACTATTCCAAAACAAGCACAATAGCAACAATTAGATGTGAGGCAACCATTTATACTATAACTTATTTGTAACAAAATTTAGTTGCTATTTGTATTAAATTATTTGTTGTTTGCATGATGTACAATGAATTATAAAACTATACTATACACACTTATTATAGTCACCAACACCCAATAGATACATTTATAATACGACATATTTCATGATGGGCAAGTGCCTCTTGTGCAAAGGAAGAAACACTTTTACAATTACACACCACCAGAATGTATTGTTTACTGATTTATTCATCGCTAATTATAAAGAAGTGCAAAATGGATAAGCAGGGATGGCTAGAGGACAAATGTAAGGATGTAGAGGCATATCTCACTAGCAGTAAGATAGATACTGCCTACAGGAAAATTAAGAGACCTTTGGAGAAAAGATAACCACTTGTATGTATATCAAGAGCTCAGATGGAAACCCAGCTCTAAGCAAAGAAGGGAAAGCAGAAAGGTGGAAGGAGTACATAGACTGTCTATACAAGGGCGATGTACTTGAGGACAATATTATGGAAATGGAACATGTAGTGGAAGATGAAATGAGAAATATGATACAGCATGAAGGGTCTGACAGAGCACTGAAAGACCTAAGTCAAGACAGGGCCAAAGGAGTAGACAACATTCCAGACCATCTGGTGAGCAAGATGTATGAGACAGGCGAAATACCCTCAGACTTCAAGAAGAATATAATAATTCCAATCCCAAAGAAAGCAGTTGTTGACAGATGTGAAAATCACCGAACTATCAGTTTAACAAGTCACTGTTGCTAAATACTAACATGAATTCTTTACAGACGAATGGAAAAACTGGTGGAAGCTGACCTTGGGCAATATCAGTTTGGATTCCGTATAAATGTTGGAACATGTGAGGCAATACTGACCCTAAGACTTATCTTAGAAGATAGATTAAGGAAAGGCAAATCTACTTTTCTAGCAATTGTAGACTTAGAGAAAGCTTAGACAATGTTGACTGGAATACTCTCTTTCAAATTGTGAAGGTGGCAGGAGTAAAATACAGGGAGCGAAAGGCTATTTACGATTTGTACAGAAACCAGACGGCAATTGCAAGAGTCGAGGGAAGCAGTGTTTGGGAAGGGAGTGAGACAGGGTTGCAGCCTATCCCTGATGTTATTAAATCTGTATATTGAGCAAGCAGTAAAGGAAACAAAAGAAAAATTTGGAGTAGGAATTAAAATCCCTGGAGAAGAAATAAAAACTTTGAGGTTAGCCGATGGCACTGTAATTCTGTCAGAGACAGCAAAGGACTTGGGAGAGCAGTTGAATGGAATGGATAGTGTCTTGAAAGGAGGATATAAGATGAACACCAACAAAAGCAAAACGAGGATAATGTAATGTAGTCAAATTAAGTCGGGTGATGCTGAGGGAATTAGATTAGTAAATGAGACACTTATAGTATTAGATGAGTTTTGCTATTTGGGGAGCAAAATTACTGATGATGGTCAAAGTAGAGGGGATATAAAATGTGGACTGGCAATGGCAAGGAGAGCGTTTCTGAAGAAGAGAAATTTGTTAACCTCGAGTACTGATTTGTGTGTCAGGAAGTCATTTCTAAAAGTATTTGTATGGAGTGTAGCCATGTATGGAAGTGAAACATAGATGATAAAGAGTTTGGACAAGAAGAGAATAGAAGCTTTCAAAATGTGGTGCTACAGAAGAATGCTGAAGATCAGATGGATGAATCACATAAGTAATGAGGAGGTATTGAATATAATTGGAGAGAAGAGAAATTTGTGGCACAACTTGACTGGAAGAAGGGATCAGTTGGTAGGACATGTTCTGGGGCATCAAGGGATCACCAATTTAGTATTGGAGGGCAGCGTGGATGGTAAAAATCATAGAGGAAGACCAAGAGATGAATACACTAAGCACATTCAGAAGGATGTTGATTGCAGTAGGTACTGGGAGATGAAGATGCTTGCATAGGATAGAATAGTGTGGAGAGCTGCATCAAACCAGTCTCTGGACTGAAGACCACAACAACAACAATTATAAAGAGAATATATAATTAAAAAAAAGAGCAAATACCATGTCTTATTGGATGATGGCAGTGAGTAATGTACAAAATAATTATGATTGACAACCATGTTTATAAATTGAGCAGCCACCGTTTGACATGACTACCAGCAGGATAAATTGTCCATTGCATCTGTTTTATCTTGAGCTGAGTAAATTAAATTCATATTAGGGCATACCTGCATAACTGGAAAGGTGTTTCTTCCTTTGCACAAAAAGCACATGCCCATCATGAAATGTGCCATGTCATAAATCTAGCTTTTGAGTATGGGTGATTACGATCAGTGTGTATAGTATAGTGCCATGTTTGTGTTGTATGGTGACAAGAGGAGGGAGAGTGTGCTCAGGGCTGGCACATCACCTACTCCTCCAGAATAAGCCCAAGGGTGCTGCTGAGCACAATGTCCCACTCTGGCTGGCAGACCACCATCAATAGTGTTGCAGGCTCTCACTGGAGAAAGATTTGGAATTCAGGTATGACCTTGACATAGAATCTATGAACCATATGCCACAACATCTGCTTCCTTGCCAGCCGAATACAGGCAATGAAAATTTCTTCCACTATTAGGATTTGAACCAGCAACCTTTCAGACAAGCACCATCACCCAAGCATATTTTAGCAGAATCAGCTACAGAGCCAATTAATAACAGGAGAAGAACGCTACAATAAGAGAAACCTCCACAAATGTAAACTGGCACACTGGTATTTAACTATTTATCATTTCTGGTCCTATTACTCCAACATTGGCCTTCCTAATGTTATACGCTATACAAGTGTGAATATTTCCTGCCCCTGTAGGAAGTGATCAAAACTGGAACTGGTGTGAGAGAGAATTGTGGTTTTTAATGATTTCAGGAAAGTTACTATCAGGAATGTATTTTAAATTTTGTAGGGCACACTCTAACAAACTTAAAATAAACAAGTAAGTGAGTCGTTTTTATCTATAGTTAATGATAGTTTGTGCTTTGAACCTAAGACAATAGCAATGCAATTGGCAAGAAATATTCTTAAGAAGTAGAGCTTGGAAAGCACTTATGTCGGTACACAGAAAATAGAACACAGAAAGCATTTGTGTTGGTACATGCAGAGAGCTTTGCTACAAATAAACTCATACCCTATTAACAATATACAAGCAAGAAAGCAAATACATTTACTAGGCCTCAAAGTAATTTATGTTGTAAATGTAGGTACTTACCCACTGTTGATACCATGGGGAATTCATCACCTGGGGGGATACATTTGTTGTGCCAAAAGGTCTGTTTAGTGGCTGTGCCTGTTTTCCAAACCACATTGAGCCATTTGGCATTGTAAATGGTTCCAGTTGAATGTAATTTTCATTAGTTAAGTTGCCAAATCCATAAATAGCACTTGGTTTGTAAAAGTGACTTGATGTTGGAGCAGGAGAAATATTAAATGAGTTGTTTGGCAGGGCTGTCTTATGTGATACCATGTTACTGTTGTTTGGTCCTTGAGTAACAGATGTACCAGAAAGTGCTATGTTCGAACAGCTTATGGACAGCGGTACACCAGCTTTATTACCAGGATTCGGTACACAGTGTACTGGGGCAGGTGGCTTTCCATGCATATGATGCGCAGATTTTTCACATAACTGACACGTTACCTGATCACATAGCTTTATATTGTCCTTTAAAATTGTCTCTCTTCTGATACCATTTAAAATTACTTTACTTGAACTGTTGTTTGAGCCTGTGTTGTCAACCACTACATCAGTAGACTTACTGCCAATGATATCAGAACTGATTTTAATATTTTTCTCCTGTGCATTCTCATTTTGTTGATACCCATAACTCCTACTGTTTCCTTTGCTCTCTACTGAAACATTGCTTTTAATATGGCACAACACCTCATTACATTTTGTGGGTTCTGGAAAAATTTCAGAGGTATGTGCCTGCTTTTGACTAAGTTTCAGGGCAGCTAAGTGAAGATGATACAAGTGTTCACTTGACATGAGATCTCTGCAGCCATATGGGCAAGTGTCAAAACAAGAAAAACCGGTGTTACTGCTCTCAGTCTTATCTGTCAAAGTATCCATATTACTGTCCTCTGGCAATGCGAGCCCAAATAACTCCAAATTTTCCATAGACCACTCGAAATCATCAGAAGGTAAATCTGAAATGACTGCATAGTTACTACTACTTGACTTACTAGATATCAAAGTTTGGGCCTCATCCAGACTGTTTCCTCTCAGATTCTCTATTGTCTGTTGATTTTTATCATCTGTTTGATGTACAGCACTGGTGTCAATTGATTTCGTTTCATCTCTGATTGTAGTGGTACTTACAACTGTAGTACAATTCACTTCCTGGCTACAATCACTTTTAATTGTGTTTTGTGAGCTAGAGGCACTATAAACAGGAAACATCTTAACTTTCTTTTGAACACTATATGCGCTGTTCTTGCTGTAGCTCTTCTCTTTTCTCTTTTGTGGCAAAGCTTTAGACTCATTTGTACCAATTAAATTGACAATGTCCTTTTTCTCTTCCTCAGAGCAGGTTCTGGTTCCAAGAGTGACACAGGATGGAGAGGTATTTGTGTAACTCTCATCCAGTGCCCGAATTGTTGATGAGGCACTATTTTTTAAGTCTGTGTCCATTGATACAGCTGGACTACATGGTACTCTTGAGGGAGAGCCATTTGAATTTGCAGATCTATCATCATTGCACACACAATGGGAAAGTGTCTTCTTCAGTTTTTCTGCAACAAATTACAGAAAAACATTTATGAAACATAAAAAACAGAACAAACGTACCCACCATTTTAAAAATCAACATGTGATTATTATTTTCATAAAAGAGGGTTTCCCCATGATCAAAATACGTGACAATTCGGATAGTAATATTTAATTGTTAGTGATTAACTTTATGAATCATTAACTTTATGAATCATACATTCCTCTTCCAAAATAAAGGAAAAATGAAGGACACAAAGGATAATTTATTCTTCAGTGCACTTCAATGACATTTTTATCCCATATCTTTCATTAAGGGTACAACCACTGATACTTCATCTATAATAATTACAGTGCAGAGAAATGTCCTAGCTGATTTTATTATTTAATATAATTTTTTAACACACTTAATATATGAGGTTCATCCAGAAAGTGAATTTATTTGGTGACAAAAACAAAATGAGTACATATACAGACAAACTTTTTATTGGAAGAAAACTAAAAATCTACAACTATCTTTCTATAGAGGTCCCACTAGTTTGTAGACACTTGTCATAGCATGGCCCGAGTGTTTGTATGTCTTCCCCATATAGCACTGTTCCCCGTGTTGGCAATAATGAGGTAATATGTTTTTGGAGTTCCTCCACCCAAAGCCCTATAAGAGTTACTATGTCTTATTTGAAGTGTGAGGTTAAATGTTGTCACGAATCAGCACAATGCCATATGTGACATTTCCACACCACTTATTCAGTATTGTGTGATGCAGTTGGTAATTGTCTCACAGTAAACATTTGCACTGATTTGCTTCTCATTGTGGTAAAAAATGCACCAATCTAATGGTATATTTGTCTTAAAAGACTGTACACATGACTTTTCAAGATGCCAAAATTTGCTTGGATTCAGTCTTTTACCAGTGATACAGCATTCCTCCATTCTACTGATTGTTGTTTTGATTGACAGGTTTTATAAGCAAATCAAGTCTCAATCATGAACACTATATTTCTTAGAAATTTATCTCCATCTTTGTTGTAATGTGTCAAAGTGTAATGGCCATATGGTATTTTTTTGTGTTGGCCTGTAATTTTTAGCATCTAACAAGCAGCAAACAGTTTCTGAAAATTCAGTTTTAGAAACAATTTCATGAAGATGTGATCTTCGAATTTTCAGAAAATTCTTAGAAACCTCAGATACTCTAACCTTATAGATTTTCATTACAAGTTCTTCAACTTCTTCTTCATTACCCAAAAACAGGCCCCACTTCATTCATCATCAGGCAAGTGATAGCATCATTCATTGAACTGTCTGACCATCTCCTTACCATTAAATCACTCATCTTGTATTTGCCATAAACCTCACAAATCTGTCAAAGTATGCTGACTGGTTTAGTGTTCTTCGCATTCAGAAAACGAATTACAAATATAATCTCACCAGTAGTCAGATTTTTTATCAACTTTGAAATTTCAAAAAAGCACTATACTCCATGAACAACACACAAGTAATTCAAAATGGTGTCATCTCCTTCTCCTTCTTAACTCAAAGCAAATACTGTTCATGGAACAAACTGCAATTGTAGCACTGCCACAGAGAGTAATACTTTCTGGATGTACCTCATACACTGGTCCTATCACTTTTGATTTTCTGGTTGAAACTCGCACACTAATGAACATTCTGCTCTTTACAAATTACTCCTTGGTTTCCTTCACAGGCTGCTCCATGTATAGACTGAATAACATCGGGGATTACAAAGTGTCTCAACTGCTGCTTCCCTTTCATGTCTGGATTCTGTGTCATTCTTGCCTCACATGTTTCCACATTTCTCTGGATCCCAAACTTAGCTTCCTTGAGATTGCCTTCTAGCAGTTTTTCCAATCTTCTTTGTAGACTGATTGCATCTTCGCTGTATCCTACCAATTAACTGATATCTTCCCCTGCCTTACCTAGGATTGGGTCTGCATTTAGAAGCATGGGTATTTATTTTGCAATGTTGCACACTTTTTTGGGTCATGAATACTTTCTTTAAACATATAAATTGCTGTTGCCCATGTCTTCTTCGCTTATTACCTTCAAGACAAACCACGAGAAGTTGATAGTGCCTTCGCTTAGTTCCATGTGATGCTTGGGCAAATTGAACAAATGCTGATGAAATACAACATACTGTTAATGCATCTTTGGAGCACAAACAAGAGAGAAAGAGACAGAGAGAGAGACAGAGAGAGAGATGTAGCAAAATATACTACAGTTTTTTGGTTTTTGTGGTTTCACAACTGCACTTCCTTAACTTACATTTGTTCCTGCTTAGATTCAATAGTGGCAAAACATATCTTAAGGTAAGATCTGTTACGAAAAAAAAAAAAAGTTTTTGTGGTCATCTCTGTAAAAACTATTTGCCATCTTATGTAGTTGCTGTGACACTTTTTGTCGTTAACATAATATGAGTCTTATTTCTTATTGTAATTGTTGATAGTATATTCCTTTTCTTCATATCAGCACTCTTACTCTAGATTAAAAAGAAACTTACTTTTATTGATGTGACTCCTGGAAACTCTTTCAATAAAAGATTTTGTACTGGTGCTTAGAACATCTTCCAAAAAGGTATCCTTTAGTGAAACTCTTGGAGACTGGCCCTGAAACTGACTCTGAATAATTATATTTTTGCAGTGTTTTCCAGAAAATTATACTGTCAGGTAACAAGGAATGTAACTGGAAATAAATAATTATTTTATAAGATCAAAGTATGGCAAACAGCTTATTGGGTTGTTTAGGACACCCAATAGTGCCATTGTTAGTATTCTTACAAATACTTTCAAGAGATTAACGTAGTTTGTTAATTACAACAGAAATAGCTGTATTGCCAAAAATATTAGTTAAAAACCCATTTAGGCTCTCACATTGAGACACACAAGCACACAAACATAAAAAACCTAACATCGTATTAATATTACATGGAAGTGTAAAAATTTGCCTACAAAGACAGAGCAGAATGATAATGCAGTTGGATATTATGGCTGAATGATCTCTTTCATAATAATACATGAGTAAGTATTGAGAATGAACTCTTCTGAGATGTCATTGTTGCATGAAACATACCTGGACTTCTTGCCAGCTCAGTTCAGGGTAAAACTTTGAGCTTCTCAGGATTACCTCCATTGTCATCATCAGGAGAAACTGACTTTCTATTTTGTTTCTGAGGTGGCCTTATATAGCACACAGATTGCTTATGATTGGTCAGCAATTACTTAATGCGGTCACAAATGATGTGTGCTGGTGGCACCACCACTCCAGTAGTAGCGTAAACATTGCGACGTATATCTCTGCCTCTTCCCTGCACTGAGAGCTCACACCTACGATTATATAAACTGTCACAGTTGGAGTTTCATTTCTACAGCTCTTTAATCACAGAATCCCATTATGTAGGAACCTGCAACAAGACTATTGTCAAACAATATTTTGTGTTTGTTTGTAAGGCTGTGCTCAGCAACTGCAGATATTTCCAGTTCTCAATTTTTAATATGCTGTTCATGTTCTGTACATCAGTTGGAAATGGTACAGCTGGACTGAGTGACATTGCTGTTTCCACACTCACAAGGGATATTATAAACTCCACAGAACCTGAGGCTGAGGCTCCCCTTAACATGGAGCAGCTTCTCCTTTATCTTTTTAGGCCAGAAAATAGGTCTTATACCTCACCTTTCCAGGACTCTGCCTATTTTTCTGGATGAAGCACTGCAAAAAGAAAGGAATACAATAGGTGGTTCATCCACATGAATGTTAAACATTTTCATGGTTCCTTTTCTTGGAGAATGCTGACTTTGTACCACGTCAACCAAAGCAGTTCTTTCTGGGAGGCCCATTCAAATTCTGAAATTAATCATCTGAAATATGTGTTCTGAAAGAACAGCAATGCTTCAAGAAGTCTGAGAATGTTTCATGCAACATGGGTAAGTTATCTTGAACACTCATTAAAATCTCCTAACTAATAATCCAATTGTGGGGGGCAGGGAGGTGGGATGGAGTGAAAAAAAAAAAGGGTGTTTGTGTTTGTACTAACGGCAGTTTACAAATGTCACAGTCAACTTTCAGAGATTAAAGTAGCATGCAATGCAAGAGTCTCAGCAAGCCAAAAATCTAGAAATTACAAACTATGTTTAAAAAAGGACACTTCTTATATTTTTTCACAGGCATCACAACACTTCCCGATACTACCATTGATTAACAGTTTGTCCCTGTGGTATGAATCCATGATGAATTAATCCTTCAAAGTGAAAGAAAACTATAAGCATGGCTTTGAAATTAGACCTGACATGAAGAGCTCTTTTTGGTCATGGAGAACCTTTCCTGACAAATTTTGAAGACTGAACCTTGGTCTCAACATCATAACTGCAGACCCAAATCTCATCACCAGTTATGATTCCTTAGGGAATATCTTGTCCTCATTTGCACGGTCCAAAAGCTCTTCACAGATTGCAAGACAAATGTCTTTCTGATCCTGATTCATGAGCCGCTGGATAAACTTGGTGGCAACATGATGCATTCCAAGATGATATGTCAGGATTTCATGACATGATCCAACTGAAGTACTATATTCTTCTTCAGTTTCTTGGCCAGTCAGTCTTCGACCGGAACACACAGTTTTGTTGATTTTGCTGACATGAGCATCATTGCTAGATGTCGCAGGTTGTCCTGAATGAGGGTCATCTATAACTTAAATCCAGCCATTTTTAGACCATATGAACCTTTTGTTACACCGAGTACAGCTTAAGCACTCATCACTATAGGCTTCCCACATCATTTGGTATGTTTCTTAAAGGTTTTCTTGAGTTTCAAACAAAATTTAATGCAGACATGTTGCTCCTCTAACTTTGTCATCTTGAAATTTGCAAACTGTGCAACACAATGTTCTACTCAATACAGCACTGAACAATAACTAACAGACATACAATGACAAAACTTCCAGCAGTTACAAATTAAACACAGTCATGTGCAGGGATGCCAGCAGCATTTCAGTCCAATGCACCACTGCTGCAAAATTTCGAATGTTCCAGAATTTTTTGAACACACCTTGTATATCGAGTATAAAATTTTATTATTATTATTATTATTTCTTCTTTCTCTTCTCAGACATTATGTCTGGTCAAAAATAGCAAGTGACGTGGACCTTGATCAAGCGTGACTTCCTTTTAACTGTATGGTATATGTTACATTGCATTTAGGAACTTTCGGGTATATTTGTTGTATTGGGTATGGATATTTCGATTAGTTGTGTTAATTTCTTCTTTTTATTGTTGAATATGATGTCAGGTTTGTTATGTGGTGTTGTTTTATCTGTTATAATGGTTCTGTTTCAGTATAATTTGTATTCATCATTCTCCAGTACATTTTGTGGTGCTTACTTGTGTGTGGGAACGTGTTGTTTTATTAGTTTATGTTGTATGGCGTGTTGTTGATGTATTATTTTTGCTACATTGTCTTGTATTCTGAGAGATTCTGTATTTGCTAGTATTGTACATCTGCTTGTGATGTGATCTACTGTTTCTATTTGTTGTTTGCAAAGTCTGTATTTATCTGTTGTGGTATTGGGATCTTTAATAATATCCTTGCTGTAATATCTGGTGTTTATTGTTTGATCTTGTATTGCAATCATGAATCCTTCTGTCTCACTGTATATATTGCCTTTTCTTAGCCATGTGTTGGATGCATCTTGATCTATGTGTGGCTGTGTTAGATGATACGGGTGCTTGCCATGTAGTGTTTTCTTTTTCCAATTTACTTTCTTCGTATCTATTGATGTTATGTGATCTAAAGGGTTGTAGAAGTGGTTACGAAATTGCAATGGTGTAGCTGATGTATTTATATGAGTGATTGCTTTGTGTATTTTGCTAGTTTCTGCTCGTTCTATAAAGAATTTTCTTAAATTGTCTGCCTGTCCATAATGTAGGTTTTTTATGTCGATAAATCCCCTTCCTCCTTCCTTTCTGCTTAATGTGAATCTTTCTGTTGCTGAATGTATGTGATGTATTCTATATTTGTGGCACTGTGATCGTGTAAGTGTATTGAGTACTTCTAGGTTTGTGTTACTCCATTTCACTACTCCAAATGAGTAGGTCAATATTGGTATAGCATAAGTATCTATAACCTTTGTCTTGTTTCTTGTTGTCAATTCTGTTTTCAGTATTTTTGTTAGTCTTTGTCTAATTTTTCTTTTAGTTCTTCTTTAATATTTGTATTATCTATTCCTATTTTTTTGTCTGTATCCTCGATATTTATAGGCATCTGTTTTATCCATCGCTTCCATGCAGTTGCTGTGGTTATCCAATATGTAATCTTCTTGTTTAGTGTGTTTTCCCTTGATCATACTATTTTTCTTACATTTGTCTGTTCCAAAAGCCGTATTTATATCATTGATGAATACTTCTGTTATCTTTAGTAATTGGTTGAGTTGTTGATTTGTTGCTGCCAGTAGTTTTAGATCATCCATGTATAGCAAATGAATAATTTTGTGTTGGTATGTTCCAGTAATATTGTATCCATAATTTGTATTATTTAGCATGTTGGATAGCGGGTTCAGAGCAAGGCAGAACCAGAAAGGACTTAATGAGTCTCCTTGGTATATTCCACGCTTAATCTGTATAGGCTGTGATGTGATATTATTTGAATTTGTTTGGATATTAAGTGTGGTTTTCCAATTTTTCTTTGCTGTGTTTAGGAACTGTACCAATTTAGGATCTACTTTGTATATTTCCAATATTTGTAGTAACCATGAGTGGGATACACTATCAAAAGCTTTTCGGTAATCAATGTATGCGTAGTGTAGAGACCTTTGTTTAGTTTGAGCTTGATATGTCACCTCTGCATCTATTATTAGTTGCTCTTTACATCCTCGTGCTCTTTCGCAGCAGCCTTTTTGTTCCTCATTTATAATTTTGTTCTGTGTTGTATGTGTCATTAATTTCTGTGTAATGACTGAAGTTACTATTTTGTATATTGTTGGTAGGCATGTTATGGGGCGATATTTTGCTGGGTTTGCTGTGTCTGCTTGATTTTTAGGTTTCAGGTAAGTTATTCCATGTGTAAGTGTATCAGGGAATGTGTATGGGTCTGCAATGTAACTGTTAAATAATTTAGTTAGATGTGAATGTGTTGAGGTGAACTTCTTTAGCCAGAAATTTGCTATTTTATCTTTTCCAGGGACTTTCCAATTGTGCGTAGAATTAATTGCTCGGGTGACTTCATGTTGCAAAATTATCACTTCAGGCATTTATGGTATCATCTTGTATGTGTCTGTTTCTGCTTGCATCCACTGTACATGCCTGTTATGTTGTACTGGTTTGACCATATGTTGCTACAGATGTGTTCTATGTCTGTTATGTTTGGTGGGTTGTCTATTTTAATGTGTGTGTTATCTATTGTCTGATAAAATTTCTTTTGGTTTGTGTTGAATGTTTGGTTTTGTTTCCTTCTATTTTCACTTTTTTTGTATCTTCTAAGTCGTTTGGCCAA
Organism: Schistocerca americana; assembly: GCF_021461395.2. Taxonomy (NCBI): domain Eukaryota; kingdom Metazoa; phylum Arthropoda; class Insecta; order Orthoptera; family Acrididae; genus Schistocerca; species Schistocerca americana. Next base: position 282,579,740 of record NC_060123.1, on the reverse strand, counting down.
TGCTTGTAATTTCTGCTTCTTTTCATCTAATTGCTCTATCGCTTCTTGTTGTGAGATTTTACCTAACCTTTTTCGTTTTTTGTCTGATATTTCCTTTCTTATAAATTGTGTTAGCTGTCCAATGTCTTTTCGCAGTTTTTCTATTCTGCTCGGTAGCCTGTGTTGCCATGCTGCTTTTGTGGGTTTCTTCTGTGTGTTGGTTTGTTCCGATCTCTGCCTTGTGTGTATATTTAGTGTAGCGAGTGCTCCTATATAAACCAGTAGTTGTAACTCTTCCATAGTTGTATTGTCATTTATTTTGTTGTGTATGATTGTGTTGATAGTTGTTATTGTTGTTTTGACTTGAGGGTTATTTGGTGGTCTATGCAAGAATGGTCTAATGTCTGTATTTGTGTCTTTTTATTCTATATACAGGGTGTCGCAGCTATCTTGTCCACCCAAAATATCTCTGGGATAATAACAGCTATTGGAAAACGACTTTCACTGGTATCAATGTAGGGCTCCGGCCCATGAATGTACTTATTGGAAACATTCTAAAACGAAAGCATATGTGTTTTTTAACACAAACTTATGTTTTTTTAAATGGACCTTCTATATTTTTTCTTCAGCAATCCATAGCATGACAAAGCACATACACAATGGCGTTGATTGCATCGCAATATTCCCATTACATCCCGAGATATTGAGACGCAACATGCGCTGCTAGCTCACGTCCTGTGTCTCAGGCGTGAACCCCATGCTGCCCGTAATCGCAATGTGATTGACATGTGTAATCACACCTCCATACTTATCAAGAGGTCCGAAACGAATAATACAGTCTGGTGCCATCAACTCTCATAAGCACATAATGGTTTCCCTCTTGCACATTTTACGTATCTATGTACAGAATATGAACCAGTACGGATCGGTGGACACCCGACAGGTTGTCTTATTTATCCTGCACACCCAAAATAAGGTTTATCTAATGCGTTATATGACCCATTGTGCCTGTCGCACAGGGCCTGGCTCTACCTAGTCAAGTGTCCAACGTAGTTCTCACTACTGCCACAGTTACCACTTTGCCTTGTTTATGATTGCAACGCATGCAAACTCCTGAACTCCACCACCCTCCGAGCGTCCCATTTGCTGTTGCTTTGGCGTGCAGTACACCGTTTGCCAGTGTAGTCGTGCATCAGAGTAATCTAGTGACGGCACGGAGGTAGTACACATTGTGAATAAACGGTGTGTTGTGGATCTTATATTGTACAGTATAATATACACACATGATGATATGGTAGAAATGCTGCTGATCTACGGAGAATGTACGTTGACAGGAAATACGTTATGAGATTGCTTGTGTGTTGATAGTACTGTTACCGAACATTATGATTATTGAGTTAATATGTCTGTTTTCTACCCTACTCTACATACCTGTACTGTACCCTGTTGTAGGTAGACGAAACGCTGTTCAGGCAGAACGACTGTACAGAAGACGATTCCCGCCTTCGCACCAGTTGTTTGGTCGTCTGACATCTCGTCTACGTGAAACGGGAAGCTTAAATCCAAGACCTCGACATCGTCCTAGAACACGCACAGATGAACGTGCTGAAGTTGCTGTGCTTGCTACCATAGCTGTGACTCCTCAAATCAGCACACGTCAAATTGAACGTGAAGTTTGTGTGTCAAAATCAAGTGCACAGCGTATTCTTAAACGTCATAAATTTCATCCTTACCATGTTCATTTACACCAGGATCTTCATAGAAATGACTTCCGCAATAGGGTAACATTTTGTCGGTGGGCTCAGCAAAAACTTCTGACTAATCCAAATTTTTTTGCAGATGTTCTCTTTACTGACGAGGCATCATTCTCCAACAAAGGAATTGTCAATATGAGGAATATGCATTATTGGTCCACAGACAATCCAAAATGGCTCCATCAGGTAGAGCATCAACGTCCGTGGAAAGTTAATGTTTGGTGTGGGATTATTGGAGATACCATTATCGGACCTTTCTTTATAAATGCCATCCAAAATGGCAGACAATACTCCAGATTTATACGACACAATCTTCCTGTTCTCTTGGACACCGTACCTCTGAACCGGAGAATGGTCATGTGGTATCAGCATGATGGATGCCCTGCACATAACGCCTTACGGGCAGGACGACTTCTGAACCGTAAGTTCCCTGGTAGGTGGACTGGACGAGGTGGCCCAGTTAGGTGGCCTGCCCAATCTCTGGACCTTACACTGCTGGATTACTTTCTTTGGGGAGCAGTGAAGGATGCTGTTTACCAACATGAACCAACAACACCAGAGGACATGAAGCAATGCATTATTGATGCTTGTACAGCCATCAAAGAGGAAACAGTAGCACGAAGTAGGGCATCCTTCATCCGCAGAGTGAAACTATGTATGCAAGCCAATGGGCATCACTTTGAGCATGAGATGTGAACGCTATGTTTAGTATGTAGTGCTGGTATCACAGTGGAAGTTTCTACAAAGGGCCATTTTACCCAGTTATGTTAAGAAGCATTTGTTTGCAACAATTTGTCATTTAACGCATTAGATAAACATAACATGATAATTATGTGATAATAAAACTAATTGGTTAAAACATGTTTACATTCATCTTCTATGTCCTACCTGAACTTCCCAAATCAAAACATTTTTACCTAAACAACGGTAAAACTTTTAGTCCACTTGCTCGTTTCACTAAAACCATCAAAATGAATTTTACTATTATGAGTGAATGATTAACTGTCACTTGCGCTAGATCTACAGTAAAGTAAAGTTTTAATGTTGAACGGCATTACCTTTTTAGTAACGGATTAAAGATAAGCGAAGTTAACTTTGTGACTAACGTTGCAGTACACAGATATGTTACAGAACCACATCACCCCTAGCCTATGGGATAAATAACTGCTGGAATGTACGACGTTAATGCAGGATGGCAGCAGACCGTATTATTCGTTTCGGATCTCTCGATAAGTATGGAAGTGTGATTACGCATGTCAATCACATCGTGATTACGGGCAGCATGGGGTTCATGCCTGAGCCTCAGGTCGTGCACTAGCAGCGCATGTCGGGTGTTTCAAGCATCAACTTCGCGTCTTAATATCTCGGGATGTAATGGGAATATTGCAATGCAATCAATGCCATTGTGTATATGCTTTGTCATGCTATGGATTGCTGAAGATAAAATATAGGAGGTCCATTTAAAAAAACATAAGTTTGTGTTAAAAAACACATATGCTTTCGATTTAGAATGTTTCCAAATATGTACATTCATGAGCCCCAGCCCTACATTGATACTAGTGAAAGTCGTTTCCCAATAGCTGTTATTGTTCTAGAGATATTTTCGGTGGGCAAGATAGCTGGGACACCCTGTATGTTAGCTGAAATTTTTCTTCTATATCTAACATGTGTGTCACTTCATATTCTTTTCCCGGGCCTCCACGGGTATTATTATTATTATTATTATTACAGGATTAATTAACACAAATATCAATTAATAGCAGCATTTTCTGTATTCCTTTTATTTTTCTACTAACAATAAGTCTCAATTATGGCATCCTCCTTCTTTTTGTTGCATTGCTCCATATTTTATTAATATGGCCAAGAATTTCGTGGTCTGCCACATTTATCACTGCCAGGAAGTTTCCATTCAAAAATTTTCTATGCTCACCAATCTGACATTCTCAGAAGAAGTGGATAAGACTTTAATACTTTTTTTCTCAATCCTATGTATCACTGTTTCATCGGCACTCATTCTAGCTCTTACTTCATCATTAGGTTTTTCTCAGTTCTGAATATAATGGCACTCCTTCATAAATAGTTCACTTCCACAGCTGCTAGTCTTCTGTAGAGGTGAACATTTAAAATCCATAGCTCTGAACAGGTTCCACCATTAACCTACATACTCTTCTCTTTTTGTTGTTAGAAATAATAATAATAATAATAAAAAAGAATAGGCCTTCAGTATGTTCTGCCAGTCATAAAAGGTGACGAAAAGAACAAACCACTAATAGGGCTAACCCCCCTTTTAGTGTGATTAGTTGGTTCAGGACAGAACTAATGAAGCCTCGGACAAGTGCTGTCATGGTTGGGGACAACGCTTGAACCCTATGCCCGTCCAAAATGGTAACGACACTGCTAGCCACACGGAAAATGATTTAAATCCAAATAGAGTTGTTTTGCAGCAACCACTCTAGAAGGAAAACAAAGTTAACCGACACCTCGTGTTCTGTTATTACCAAGCAACAAACTTAGGAACCAACACAACTGGATACAGATCACAAGTATACACAACATTTATTACCAGATACCCAGAATTAAAATTTTTAACAGAACAACAACTAGCTGATCAGATCCGTGTAATAATCAAAAATAACAGGATACCCCAATCAGAATTAGAAAGCATCAAACAACAAGTACAACAAATACTGGAACAAAATAATGTGCAATCAGAAGACGAAGAAAATACAGTAATGGACTCAAACATCCCAGAGCAAACAAACAAAGAACACCACGCATCAATTAAACAATCAGAGGAAAACGAAATCTTAAGACAGCCACCAGAACAAACACAAATACAACACGAAGTGACACAATGTTAGATATAGAAGAAAAATTTCAGCTGACATATATAGAATACAAAGACACAAATACAGACATTAGACCATTCTTGCATAGGCCACCAAATAACCCACAAGTCGAAACAACAATAACAACTATCAACACAATCATACACAACAAAATAAATGACAATACAACTATGGAAGAGTTACAACTACTGATTTATATAGGAGCACTCACTACACTAAATATATACACTAGGCAGAGATCAGAACCAACCAACACACAGAAGAAACCCACAAAACCAGCATGGCAACACAGACTACAGATCAGAATAGAAAAACTGAGAAAAGACATTGGACAGCTAACACAATTTATAAGAAATGAAATATCAGACAAAAAACAAAAAAGGTTAGGTAAAATCTCACAACAAGAAGCGATAGAGCAATTAGATGAAAAGAAGCACAAATTACAAGCATTGGCCAAACAACTTAGAAGATACAAAAAAAAGTGAAAATAGAAGGAAACAAAACCAAACATTCAACACAAACCAAAAGAAATTTTTCCAGACAGTAGATAACACACACATTAAAATAGACAATCCAGCAAACATAACAGACATGGAACACTTCTGGAGCAACATATGGTCAAACCAGTACAACATAACAGGCATGCACGGAGGATATAAGCAGAAACAGACACATACAAGATGATACCACAAATGCCTGAAGTGATAATTTTGCAACATGAAGTCACCCAAGCAATTAATTCTACTCACAATTGGAAAGCCCCTGGAAAAGATAAAATAGCAAATCTCTGGCTAAAGAAGTTCACCTCAACACATTCACATCTAACTAAATTATTTAACAGTTACATTGCAGACCCATACACATTCCCTGATACACTTACATAGTAATGAAAAATAGGAAAACCACACTTAATATCCAAACAAACTCAAATAATATCACATTACAGCCAATACAGATTAAGCGTGAAATATACCAAGGAGACTCATTAAGTCCTTTCTGGTTCTGCCTTGCTCTGGACCCGCTATCCAACATGCTAAATAATACAAATTATGGATACAATATTACTGGAACATACCAACACAAAATTATACATTTGCTATACATGGATGATCTAAAACTACTGGCAGCAACAAATCAACAACTCAACCAATTACTAAAGATAACAGAAGTATTCATCAATGATATAAATACGGCTTTTGGAACAGACAAATGTAAGAAAAATAGCATAGTCAAGGGAAAACACACTAAACAAGAAGATTACATATTGGATAACCACAGCGACTGCATAGAAGCAATGGAAAAAACAGATGCCTATAAATATCTAGGATACAGACAAAAAATAGGAATAGATGACACAAATATTAAAGAATAACTAAAAGAAAAGTATAGACAAAGACTAACAAAAATACTGAAAACAGAATTGACAGCAAGAAACAAGACAAAAGTTATAGATACTTATGCTATACCAATATTGACCTACTCATTTGGAGTAGTGAAATGGAGTAACACAGACCTAGAAACACTCAATACACTTACATGGTCACAATGCCACAAATACAGAATACATCACATACATTCAGCAACAGAAAGATTCACATTAAGCAGAAAGGAAGGAGGAAGGGGATTTATCGACATAAAAAACCTACATTATGGACAGGCAGACAATTTAAGAAAATTCTTTATAGAACGAGCAGAAACTAGCAAAATACACAAAGCAATCACTCATATAAATACATCGTCTACACCACTACAATTTCATAACCACCTCTACAACCCTTTAGATCACTTAACATCAACAGATACGAAGAAAGTAAATTGGAAAAAGAAAACACTACATGGCAAGCACCCGTATCATCTAACACACCCACACATAGATCAAGATGCATCCAACACATGGCTAAGAAAAGGCAATATATACAGTGAGCTGGAAGGATTCATGACTGCAATACAGGATCAAACAATAAACACCAGATAATACAGCAAGCATATTATTAAAGATCCCAGTACCACAATAGATAAATGCAGACTTTGCAAACAACAAATAGAAACAGTAGATCACATCACAAGTGGATGTACAATACTAGCAAATACAGAATACCCCAGAATACATGACAATGTAGCAAAAATAATACATCAACAACACGCCATACAACATAAACTAATAAAACAACACATTCCCACATAGAAGTATGCACCACAAAATGTACTGGAGAATGATGAATACAAATTATACTGAAACAGAACCATTATAAGAGATAAAACAACACCACATAACAAACCTGACATCATACTCACCAATAAAAAGAAGAAATTAACACAACTAATCGAAATATCCATATCCAATAAAACAAATATACAGAAGAAAACAGGAGAAAAAATCAAAAAATTCATCCAACTGGCTGAGGAAGTCAAGGACATGTGGCATCAGGATAAAGTTGACATTATACCGATTATACTATCAACTACAGGAGTCATACTACACAATATCCACCAGTACATCAATGCAATACAGCTACATCCAAACTTATATATACAACTACAGAAATCTGTAATTATTGATACTTGTTCAATTACCCGAAAGTTCCTAAATGCAATGTAACATATACCATACAGTTAAGAGGAAGTCACGCTTGATCAAGATCCGCGTCCTTTTCCATTTTTAACCAGACATAACGTCTGAGAAAGAAAAGAAATAATAATAGTAATAATAGCATTATTATTATTACTATTAAAATTGGTACATATCTGTGGCATGACAGAAGTGGTGGTGATGGTAAGTAATGCTGGGGGGGGGGGGGGGGGGGAGGGGGGGTTGGAGCAGGGTTGGGGGTGGGGGAGGGGGAAGGCAGTAACAAACTGTGGCACTCCCTACACAGATTGAAACCCTCAATCTGAACCCGCTACCTAACACTTCTCATAGAGGATTAGACAACACAGAAAGTAAAAACCCACACACTATACTACATTTACCTAACAGTCACTTAAGGCAGAGAGCAGACCAGCTAGAAAACCATTTGATAGCCCATCATATTCAATTAAAATTCATGTACTGGAATTTGCACACCAAAAGCACTGTGTGCCAGTAATGAATCACAACCAACTAGAGGTCAATCCAAAGCTTCTGATCACTAATTGGACAGTGAATTATCTGTGCTATTAAATTAAGGAAAGGTGGTGGTGGGAAAGGGACACTACTGTTACATATGTAAGCCTGGTCAGAGTTCAAGTTTGATTTTTTTACTTCACTATAAGAAGACAATGGATATGAATTATTAGTTTAGGAGATGGTTTAGGATTGAGATTGGTTGATTATATGGTGGTTAAGGGGCCAAACTATGATGGCAGCTGCCACTCATTCACAAAAAAGCCCTAAAAGGATGTGAACAGCAGTCAGTAAATAGAGAAAAGTGCTTCAAATTTTTGGGTGTATATATTAGCAAAAACTTGAACAAGAAGAAGCATATTACTGAACTTCTCAAATGATTAAGATTAGCTACTTTTGTCTTCAAGTATTATTGCTAATCTTGGAACAAATTAATCAACATCCTGACATATTTTACATATTTCTGCTTCATAATATCTTATGGCATCCTTTTCTGATGTAACTCATCATTCACAAAGAAAGTACTGATCGGACAAAAGCAAGCAGTAAGATTAATATGTGGTGTTCACCCATGGGTGTCACTTAGGTACCTCTTCAAGGAGCTACGCATTTTAACTGCACTGTCACAATATGTATATCTGCTAATGAAATTTGTCGTAAATAATCCATCACAATTGGAAAAAACAAGTGATGTCCATGCCCCTACAACCCTAGAGGGAAAAATGACCTTTATTTCCCATTATTAAAGCTGCCAGTGGCTCAGAAAGGAGCTTAATATGCAGCAACCAAAAATTTTGATCATTTGCTCAATAACATAAAATGTATGGCAGCTAGCAAAGCAAGCTTTAAATCTAACTTAAAATCATTACCTTGTTTTCAAGTGTAGTTGCATGAGTAGGGCTAAAATGCTATTGAGTTCATCAATGCTAAAACTGATCATTTATATATATCCTGTAAACTGACTCATTCCACGTCATTTCAATAAAAGAATCATTCAAACAATCTGTGGAACAAGTTACTAAATACCTAACTAGCTCTCAGAGAAAGTATAAAATCTGTCGAATAATTCTTTCATCGTCTGCCAGATCATACATTCATCAGAGCACTGTTGTAAGGGAGCACTGCACAGGTGGGGAGGAGAAGTGGGGTGGGGTGGGGGATCTGGGAATTTGTTGGGGTCGGGGTAGAGGGGTGGGGTGGGGGGTGGGGGGGGGGGGGGGGGGGGGAACTCAGTACCCAGTAAGAAAATAAGTGTGCCAAAGATGGAGCTGGTATAAAATTGAAAATTGTGAATGGAAGGTGGAACGACAGATGACAGTGGTCTCCTCGATGACATGCAGCTCATTAGAGGAGTAGCTTAGTATCTACTGTTCCAGCTGTGATGACTGCCTGCCACATATGGGTTCAAAGTCGGGGCTTGGTATTTTCATTACCAGTCAGTGGTGAAGTCACTTCCCCAGCTAGGTAATCAGCCATCTCATTCCATGGGATCTCCATATGGTTTAGGATCCAGAGCAAGTCAACTGAGAGACCATTGTGTCTGAGACCATGTAAAAGATCATGGATAATGGATACTATCAGGCAGTGAGGATAGCACTGATTAATAATCTTAAGTTCTGCCATGTAGAAATATAAGTCTCAGGCAGAGAATGTAGTTCCTGGTCATTCAGTGTACATGACAACATATCCCACCTTTCCAATACCCTTAGAGCCATTGGCAAGCAGGATTTTGGCGCCACAATACTCACTGATAACAGACAAAAAAGGTGTCTTGATGGACAATGGGAGGATATTGAAGTATTAAGGCCACAGGAAATATATTGATGAACCTGTTCTAGGTCCACACCAGAGAGGGATGGATGAAGATAAACAATTGATACTGTTAAGTGGGGCAAGATACAGATCTCACAGAAGATTTCCAGTCCAATTCCAATTTGGTGTCTAGCATCAGATGGTCAAAACTCCTGGGGAAGGGGTAGAATCAAAGTTGGTGTCATTTGGAACTCACAGGCAATGGGGGCATAGTTGAGTAGCAGTTGGTATAAGGGTAGGATCCTAGACTCTACTAAAATAGTGTCTGCTGGGCAGGTTGAGAAAGCCCTTGCAGGAAGCCTCACCCCACAATGGCGATCTGGATTTAGCAATTGAAATGCTGATGGTGCTACTAAGCCGTATACTTGGCATCCATAGTCCAGTTGTGACATAATTATAACCCTATAGAAGTGTAACAGATTGGAGCAATCTGCAACCAACAGGTATGACCAAGAAATCAGAGAGCATACCGAGCAAGGTGGCACATGGTTAGCAAACTGGACTCGCATTCGGGAGAATGATGTTTCGAGCCTGCATCTGGCCATCCTGATTTTGGTTTTCCATGATTTCCTGAATCACTTCGGGAAATGTCAGGGTGGTTCCTTTGAAAGAGCATAGCTGACTTCCTTCTCCATCCTTCCCTAAACCAATGGGACCGATGACCTTGCTGTTTGGTCCCCCTCCCTCAAATGACCAACCAATCAAAGAGCATTTAGTTTCCAAATGCAGCTTGATTTGAGGTGATGACTGTGGGTACCCATGTCAGTATAATATCAAAGGATAGGCTCAGAAAGCAGGATTGTACAACTACTTCAAGGCACTGGGTTCCTAGGATAAGCTCTGTTTCTGAATGGATCATGGTGTGAGTGCAAAGTGACATGACCTGTATCTTGGCTGAGGAGAAGTGAGAGCTACAGTCATAGGCCAAGGTTAAGGCCTTTTCTATCGTTTGTAGGTCCCACAGAGTCCACAAGTCCACTGATGGCTATAAGGAAAAGGTGACACTGAAGACAGAGCCCTGAGGTATGCCATTCTACTGCAACTGTGGAAGACTGAGGTGTGTACCAATTTGACTCTGAGAGATTGGTGGGATAATACGTTTTAGATAAATGTCAGTAAGGCACCACAAAAGACCCGGCCATGAAGAGTGATGAAGATATGATGGCATAAGGCACTGCCGTATGCTTTATGTAAGTCAAAGAAAATTGCAATAAGATTGTGGTGGTTCACATTATCATTTCTAATCTGATCAAGTGGTTGGTTGTGAATGACCCTTCTGAACACTACACTGGAAGGTGGGGAGGATTTGAGGAGCCAGCTCAATCAAATGCCCACCATTGTCTTGAGTAGTTTAAATAGCACACAAGTAAGACTGACTGGCTGGTAGCTATCAATAGAAGTTGGTCCTTTCCAGACTTAAACAGTGGGATAAAAATACTATTCAGCTACTGTCAGGGGAATTCACGTCAAAATCAGACATTATTAAAAACCATGAGAAGATAATTTTTCTTATTTGCACTCAGATGATTATCATTTGATAATGTATAAAGTCAGGGCTTGGAGCTGCATCATGGGATGAGTTGAGGTCTCATGGCAGTTCTCATTCTGTAAATGGTTTGTTATGTGGCTCTGCATAGTGTACAGTGTACAGTGGGAAAGTGTCCTCTGTCCTTTGCTTAAATGCCTGAAGAGGGTTATGATCAGAGGCAGTTGCTGATGCCACCACAAATTAGATCAAAATCTGTTCTGAGAAGACAGATGACTTAGTGAAAATGCCACTATAAAGCCAAAGGGGGGAAATAGTTGGTGACTTTTGGAGGTCAGTAACCCACATAGTTTGGCCCGCACCTGAGGGGATGGACTGTATGTTCCCATAGAGGCGCTTTATCATTCCCATCATTCTCTACTGCAATGTTTGACTACATAATGCCCCTTGTATGCAGTGGTTTGAAGATTTTAAGACTGACATAGAGAGATGTCTTTTCAATCACTGAAGAGCTCACTGGTAGTCTCAGATTGTCATTGTGATTTCCTCAATCCACCACAGGACAGGTCATCAGTGATAAGGGTCCTTGGAGAATAGGACAGCTAATTTAGTGGGATTGGTAATTGCGGTTGACACATTCTGAAGAATGTTGTCAAAAGGTATAGATGGGCAGACAGCAACTGCTCAATGAGGAGACATCCTGCCACCCATAGGGTGTTCCACACATTAATATCCCCAAGATGGAAGAAGGGTGAGAGGAATGACTGTATCAGGTTAATTAACTCAGGGTACCATAAACAAATACTGCATGTAGTGGTATCAACGGTCATTTGAAACTGCACAGCTGTCACTTCCAGCCATATCTGGAGGGGTAGCCTTGCACTGGACCTGACGGGATACCAATTTGATTCTACACAGAGTACGCGAAAGAACTTGTCCCCCTTCTAACAGCTGTGTACCGCAAGTCTCTAGAGGAACGGAAGGTTCCAAATGATTGGAAAAGAGCACAGGTAGTTCCAGTTTTCAGGAAGGGTCGTCCAGCAGATGCGCAAATCCATAGGCCTACATCTCTGACATTCATCTGTTGTAGAATTTTAGAACATGTTTTTTGCTTGTGTATCATGTCATTTCTGGAAACCCAGAATCTATTCTGTAGGAATCAACATGGATTCCGGAAACAGCAATCGTGTGAGACCCAACTCGCTTTATTTATTCATGAGACCTAGAAAATATTAGATACGGGCTCCCAGGTGGATGCCATTTTCCTTGATTTCCAGAAGGCGTTTGATACAGTTCCACGCTTTCGCCTGATAAACAAAGTAAGAGCCTACGGAATATCAGACCAGCTGTGTGGCTGGATTGAAGAGTTTTTAGCAAACAGAACACAGTATGTTGTTCTCAATGGAGAGACGTCTACAGATGTTAAAGTAACCTCTGGCGTGCCACAGGGAAGTGTTATGGGACCATTGCTTTTCACAATATATATAAATGACCTAGTAGATAGTGTCGGAAGTTCCATGCGGCTTTTTGCAAATGATGCTGTAGTATACAGAGAAGTTGCAGCATTAGAAAATTGCAGCGAAATGCAGGAAGATCTGCAGCGGATAGGCACTTGGTGCAGGGAGTGGCAACTGATCCTTAACATAGCCAAATGTAATGTACTGCGAATACATAGAAAGAAGGATCCTTTATTGTATGATTATATGAAAGCGGAACAAACACTGGTAGCAGTTACTTCTGTAAAATATCTGGGAGTATGCGTACGGAACAATTTGAAGTGGAATGATCATATAAAATTAATTGTTGGTAAGGTGGGTGCCAGGTTGAGATTCATTGGGAGAGTCCTTAGAAAATGTAGTCCATCAACAAAGGAGGTGGCTTACGAAACACTCGTTCAACCTACCGTATTTACTCGAATCTAAGCTGCACTCGAATCTAAGCCGCACCTGAAAAATGAGACTCGAAATAAAGGGAAAAAAAATTCCCGAATCTAAGACGCGTCTGAAATTTGAGACTCAAAATTCAAGGGGAGAGAAAAGTTTTAGGCCGCACCTCCAAATCGAAACAAAGTTGGTCCATTGTAATATGAGACACAATTTAGGTCGAATGAATGACGATACAGCTACAGTAGTTTGGTTCGACTCGTAAGCAGTTAAGCTTTACCAGGTAGCCATTGCTATGCGTCAGGCACTCCGTCTGTATTTATATGGGTACCCTTCCTTTTTCACGTGCTTCGTCTGGTTTGAATCGATTGCTTATTTTGCTTTGATCTGATAAGTGCCGTTTTCTTTGTTATAGGTGTTTACGTCACTCTAAGCTGAAAATGCATTATTGTACTGAGTCATGCATTGTTTGTCGCATTCTGATAGTGCGTGTTTACGGCCTGTCGCTGCTCGTGGCGTGGCTTGCGTTTGTGCACGCTACCGCGAAACAATGGCAAGAGTCTGCTATTTGTTGTTACCTACACTGCTGCTTTCTTTGATAATGATCAACAAGAACCAAATAATAGACTGCGTATGATAGATGATGTTCTGAACGAGAGTTAGGCAAAAATTTTTCTCCGTTTGAAAATCTTTGCGGCCGCTTCTTTAGTACATCAAATTCTGCACAGAAATTAGAGTCATCTTAGATTTAAAAATCTAGTCAGTTGCCGTGCTTCATTTCTGACTATTAGGCATAAGAATAATACGAATATAAACATGACATGATATGTATATTCTTCCGCGTTTGCTGTTGTCTCACTCTAGTTTCGTAGTTTATTAGGCAGACAGGATTTAAAGGAGATAGCAGCAAACATGAAAGACTACATGGCAAAATGTTTATATTCGTATTATTCTTATGGTGAAGAGAATACTGCATGTGATTCACATTTCATCAGGTTCCTATTAGCAACCATCTCTTCTCACAGGTAGGAAAAAATTCAGAACATGGAGTTGGCCATATTGACAAACATCCCAAACAATCTTACCAGTCGGAATATCGTAGTACATTGAAATTCTGCTACATTCGAAGATGAACAATACTTAATTTGTATTTACTTCATTGGATAATGTATGAAAATGCAGTGGTCGAAACTCGGGGCGGAGGAAAAAAGCTCGTCTTACACCTTTTTTTAAATTTATTTACTGACGCAGAGGTTTTGGCGTCAGTATTTATCTTTGTGCCTACAAAGCATGCCTGTGTAGCGCTACATATATTCAACGGCAGAAGTTAGTTGTGGCGGCATCTGCCAACATTTTTCAGAACTTCCGCTTGCTTTGCACTCGATTCTAAGCTGCAGGTGGTTTTTTGGATTACAAAAACCGGAAAAAAGTGCGGCTTAGATTCGAGTAAATACGGTATACTTGAGTATTGCTCATCAGTGTGGGTCCGTACCAGGTCGGGTTGACAGAGGAAATAGAGAAGATCCAAAGAAGAGCGGCGCATTTGATCACAGCGTTATTTGGTAAGCGTGATAGCGTTACGGAGATGTTTAGTAAACTCAAGTGGCAGACTCTGCATGAGAGGCGCTCTGCATCACATTGTAGCTTGCTGTCCAGGTTTTGAGAGGGTGCGTTTCTGGATGAGGTATCGAATATATTGCTTTCCTCTACTTATATCTCCCAAGGAGATCACGAAGGTAAAATTAGAGAGATTCTAGCACGCACGGAGTTTTCCGGCAGTCGTTCTTCCCGCGAACCATATGCGACTGGAACAGGAAAGGGAGGTAATGACAGTGGCACGTAAAGTGCCCTCTGCCACACACCACTGGGAGGCTTGCGGTGTATAAATGTAGATGTAGATATATGGTTGGTATTAAGAATGTGTATGTAATTCAGGAAACGGTTGACGTACATATTGACAATAAACAGATTAACAATGCTGAAAAAGAGAGTTTGCAATTATTGCATGAAATTGTGACCAAAGTTGGTAATATATGTGACAGGCTGTCAGGATGAAGAAGAATGTAAAGCTTGTAAAACTGTTATTAAGTAAAATGAAACACAAGTACTAATATTGATCTAAACAATGTTGTGATGAAAGGTAGGTATGTATGAAACAGAGGCAAAAAAGACTGTTATTAAATTATCAGTAGTAATTATGTCTGAAAGTCTTGTGACAATGAAGTAAATAATATGCAGAAGGCAGTTTTTAATGTATATGGAATGTTTAAAGGAACTGTGTTTGTAAAATGTGGAATATTCAAATACTTTTTTCAGTAGAGTGCTGTATTTGCAACTGACTGGAGTGGATAGGGGATTCACTGAACTTCAGTGAGCATGTTACTGGTCAGCAATGCCTCTTCAGAAGGGTGCCTCTGTACTTTATTTATTTGATCACACCCTTCTTCAGCTATCCAACCAGTAGACTGTAAGAGAATATGATCAACTTCTGCTATGCTATACTCAAGTCTATATAAAAATATTGTTATGTCAGTAATGGAATCCTGTTGTGTGTCATTTATGAGGCAGGAATCAAATGCTATGTCAATAGAAATTTTGTGAAAAATGTCTTTTTCATTTTTGGATTTGATAATAACGAAAATTTTGTGAAAAATAACAAATCTTTTGCAGCTTGATATTGTGTAAAATTACAGGTAACCCAAGGATGTAAAAGAATGACGACTTTCTTAAAAAGCATTACTGAAAAAATTAAACACTAAAAGCAACAATGCAGAAAAAGCTAGATTGTTACCTACCATAAAGATGACACATTATGCTGCAAGCAGATACAATTAAAAGACATTTACTCATAAGCTTTTGGCCATAACCTTCATCAGAAAAAGAAAGTGAAACACACACCATTCTTTCACACAAGCAAGCACATCTCACGCACACTTGACTGCCAGCTTGGGCCGCTCAGATCAGAACCAGGTCCAAACTGCTGGAGTTGGTGGTCATGTGTGCACTAGATGTGATTGTTTGTATGAATGAATGGCGTGCATTTCTCTTTCTTATTCTGATGAAGGCTGTGGCCTAAAGCTTATGTGTAAAGGTCTTTTAATGGTACTTGTCTGCAGCTTAATGTGTCATCTTTAAGGTAAGGAGCAATCTATCTTTTCCTACATGTTGGTATTTCAACCTAGAGTTTCCATTGTTAAATATGAAAAGCAATAGAAGATTGTACAGAAGCAGCAGAGGAAAGGTTTCAGACATATTTAATGCCATTTGTTGTCAGCTTGTTCAAATATTGCTAAAGTAATATGTTTGCCTTAAAGTGAAAATAAACTCATAGTGTGAAATGATCCTCATGGTGTAGCCCTTCAGGATTGAGTAAAGAGTAATATATTGTTTAAAGTGAAATAGTGTCTGAATTAACTTGTATGTGTCTGTTACAAAGAGAAAGTAAGCTTTATCTGTAACATTATGGTTTGTTGTTGTTAAGTGTCACTCTGTACAGTCGTTACCCTATAAGTGTGACAGAAAAGTCAATTGTTATTTAATAACATAGTAGTGAAGAAGTATTTAGTGAAGTAAAGTGGCAGTGAAGAACTGACAAAATACAATGAATCAATAAAGTAATAATGGAATTAATGAAGTAGTAATTGTGGATATATGAAGTATTGTGTAATGAGGTGACCCTGTCTTTGCGGTAGCTTATTTGTGAAGGCACTTCTTCAGTCAACAAGTTTGTAAGGAAATAATGTAGTGATGTAACACACACTACTAATATGTAAAGTGTCACTAAATGCAAAGCATAATTTTTGCTGTAAAGAAACATCAGTACATTAACAGGCAAAATTTGAGAGCTTTTTAATGTTGTGCCAATGTAGTACATAATCAAGTTGCTACCTTCATGAACGTAATGGTAATATTGGAGGAATATGCCAATTTATGTGAAAAAGGCTGAATGAAATTCTAATTTGTTGAACAGCTCATTAAATACACTCCTGGAAATGGAAAAAAGAACACATTGACACCGGTGTGTCAGACCCACCATACTTGCTCCGGACACTGCGAGAGGGCTGTACAAGCAATGATCACACGCACGGCACAGCGGACACACCAGGAACCGCGGTGTTGGCCGTCGAATGGCGCTAGCTGCGCAGCATTTGTGCACCGCCGCCGTCAGTGTCAGCCAGTTTGCCATGGCATACGGAGCTCCATCGCAGTCTTTAACACTGGTAGCATGCCGCGACAGCGTGGACGTGAACCGTATGTGCAGTTGACGGACTTTGAGCGAGGGCGTATAGTGGGCATGCGGGAGGCCGGGTGGACGTACCGCCGAATTGCTCAACACGTGGGGCGTGAGGTCTCCACAGTACATCGATGTTGTCGCCAGTGGTCGGCGGAAGGTGCACGTGCCCGTCGACCTGGGACCGGACCGCAGCGACGCACGGATGCACGCCAAGACCGTAGGATCCTACGCAGTGCCGTAGGGGACCGCACCGCCACTTCCCAGCAAATTAGGGACACTGTTGCTCCTGGGGTATCGGCGAGGACCATTCGCAACCGTCTCCATGAAGCTGGGCTACGGTCCCGCACACCGTTAGGCCGTCTTCCGCTCACGCCCCAACATCGTGCAGCCCGCCTCCAGTGGTGTCGCGACAGGCGTGAATGGAGGGACGAATGGAGACGTGTCGTCTTCAGCGATGAGAGTCGCTTCTGCCTTGGTGCCAATGATGGTCGTATGCGTGTTTGGCGCCGTGCAGGTGAGCGCCACAATCAGGACTGCATACGACCGAGGCACACAGGGCCTACACCCGGCATCATGGTGTGGGGAGCGATCTCCTACACTGGCCGTACACCACTGGTGATCGTCGAGGGGACACTGAATAGTGCACGGTACATCCAAAGCGGCATCGAACCCATCGTTCTACCATTCCTAGGCCGGCAAGGGAACTTGCTGTTCCAACAGGACAATGCACGTCCGCATGTATCCCGTGCCACCCAACGTGCTCTAGAAGGTGTAAGTCAACTACCCTGGCCAGCAAGATCTCCGGATCTGTCCCCCATTGAGCATGTTTGGGACTGGATGAAGCGTCGTCTCACGCGGTCTGCACGTCCAGCACGAACGCTGGTCCAACTGAGGCGCCAGGTGGAAATGGCATGGCAAGCCGTTCCACAGGACTACATCCAGCATCTCTACGATCGTCTCCATGGGAGAATAGCAGCCTGCATTGCTGTGAAAGGTGGATATACACTGTACTAGTGCCGACATTGTGCATGCTCTGTTGCCTGTGTCTATGTGCCTGTGGTTCTGTCAGTGTGATCATGTGATGTATCTGACCCCAGGAATGTGTCAATAAAGTTTCCCCTTCTTGGGACAATGAATTCACGGTGTTCTTATTTCAATTTCCAGGAGTGTATATACAACAGTTAATTTTACTTTTAGGATACTATTATGCTTACCAGATTCTATAATTTCCATACATAATAATGATTTTCTGTGGTTTTAATTTCAAAGAATAATGGTAATTGAAACATATCTACAATTAACATATATGTGGGAAAAGTGTAATGAACAGACATCCTGACAGGAACAAACAACAGGAATATTGTAGTTGCTGAACAAGTAAAGACTGAGTAAGTAATTTGCTTTGGTTTCAAGATCATTCAAATCTTATGGGCATCTTCCATCCCCTTGGTTCAGATGATATTTCATTAAGTGGAATTTATTATAGGCCTATATATGTTCTGAATACTATTAATAATCATAGCTTTTTCAGGTTTTTGTAAAAATACATGGTATTTCAAAATGAATGTATGGGTTTTAAGACTTTGTAGCATTTATTACATTCAACTTACAATTATAAATAATACAAAAGGTAAAAGAGCAATTGAAACAGGTTTGTTTGTATACCAGTACACAAAGGGAAGAGTATGCAATGACCAAGAGTGACTGAAGAATGTCTTGAATAAGTGAGTCTTTCAAATGTAGCCCCAAGAAATCAATTCATAAGACCTGAAGTGTTTCAGGTTGGCTTGGCCTGCATGGTGGTTTGTTACACTTCATCTGATGCAAAAAACACGTAAATAAGTTGCCATCTGAATGCTCCTTGTATGTACAATTAATGTTGTTTACTGAATATTCAGTCACCGTTATGTATTATTAATCAGAGTCCATCTAGGCTGTGCCCTGAATCCACATGCTGTCTACCTCCATCTTGGCTCAGACTTCACCTCCTTAACAGAGTGCAGACAAAGGTGCTGAATATTAACTTCTTGTTCTTATTCATTCCACCACATAATTGTTGTTGTTGTGGTCTTCAGTCCTGAGACTGGTTTGATGCAGCTCTCCATGCTAATCTATCCTGTGCAAGCTTTTTCATCTCCCAGTACCTACTGCAACCTACATCCTTCTGAATCTGCTTAGTGTATTCATCTCTTGGTCTCCCTCTACGATTTTTACCCTCCACGCTGCCCTCCAATACTAAATTGGTGATCCCTTGATGCCTCAGAACATGTCCTACCAACTAATCCCTTCTTCTGGTCAAGTTGTGCCACAAACTTCTCTTCTCCCCAATCCTATTCAATACTTCCTCATTAGTTATGTGATCTACCCATCTAATCTTCAGCATTCTTCTGTAGCACCACATTTCGAAAGCTTCTATTCTCTTCTTGTCCAAACTATTTATCGTCCATGTTTCACTTCCATACATGGCTACACTCCATACGAATACTTTCAGAAATGACTTCCTGACACTTAAATCAATACTGGATGTTAACAAATTTCTCTTCTTCAGAAACGCTTTCCTTGCCATTGCCAGCCTACATTTTATATCTTCTCTACTTCGACCATCATCAGTTATTTTGCTCCCCAAATAGCAAAACTCTTTTACTACTTTAAGTGCCTCATTTCCTAATCTAATTCCCTCAGCATCACCCGACTTATTTAGACTACATTCCATTATCCTTGTTTTGCTTTTGTTGATGTTCATCTTATATCCTCCTTTCAAGACACTGTCCATTCCATTCAACTGCTCTTCCAAGTCCTTTGCTGTCTCTGACAGAATTACAATGTCATCGGTGAACCTCAAAGTTTTTATTTCTTCTCGATGAATTTTAATACCTACTCCGAATTTTTCTTTTGTTTCCTTTACTGCTTGCTCAATATACAGATTGAACAACATCGGGGAGAGGCTACAACCCTGTCTTACTCCCTTCCCAACCACTGCTTCCCTTTCATGTCCCTCGACTCTTATAATTGCCATCTGGTTTCTGTACAAATTGTAAATAGCCTTTCGCTCCCTGTATTTTACCCCTGCCACCTTTAGAATTTGAAAGAGAGTATTCCAGTCAACATTGTCAAAAGCTTTCTCTAAGTCTACAAATGCTAGAACATAGGTTTGCCTTTCCTTAATCTTTCTTCTAAGATAAGTCGTAAGGTCAGTATTGCCTCACGTGTTCCAGTGTTTCTACGGAATCCAAACTGATCTTCCCCGAGGTTGGCTTCTACTAGTTTTTCCATTCGTCTGTAAAGAATTCATGTTAGTATTTTGCAGCCGTGACTTATTAAACTGATAGTTCGGTAATTTTCACATCTGTCAACACCTGTGGGGACTTTTAAGGAGACACTTACAACTACATCCTTATCATTTACAGTTGTTACAAGCTCTAAAGCCTACAAACTACAGTTTATGTGCCAACTTTGTAAACGACATGTTGCCCTGTGACAATGAAGATTCTCTGGATCGTGTCATCTTCAGTCATAAACCAACATTTCACCTACGTAGAAATGTGAACAAACATAATCTGCACATCTGGAGGTCAGTAAATCCCCACAAGACAGTACAACTGCTATGAGACTCCCCTAGATTAAATGTTTTTTGTGCAATATCCTTGCAAAAAGTTTATGGGTGCTTCACTTACAATGAAACAACTCGAACTGGTGTTTCTTATTTTGATGCACTAGAACTATAGCTCTTTTCTCAGTTGGAAGAAGCTGATCCAAAAAACATTACTTGACAGCAAAATGGTTCGCCACCTCACTGGCATAACTCAGTACGTGACTGGTTAAACAATGCTATGTCCAACCACTGAATTGTCTGCAAGGGACAGGGTGACAAAGCTCATTTTGCATGACCTCCACATTCACACACAGTTTGAAGCCATGCAATTTTTAACTTTGGAGGGTTCATAAAGGATTATGAGTAGATGCCTCTGCTACCAGCTGGCAGAGAACAGTTAAAGGAGCAGGCTTGGATGGACAAAAGCCTACAGCAGACACTATGTAGTTCAGCAATATAGTCCATTAAGCTTGTATGCTAAGAGAGTCTTGTAAAGCTTGCCTGTGTGTATCTCTTGACTAGGGTTATTAGTTTCCATTTTACAAATGTCTACATGAATCTATGTCTGTAGACACTTTCACTCGAACAAGTACTTGAACCTAATGGTTTGATTAGAGCATTTATTCTGGTAATTGACTGAAGAATCCAGTAAGCCTCATCTATGTATGTTTTACACTTAGTGAAGTTATAAACTAGTGTCTGTGCTCCTCGCGTTCACTGTAAACACTTGAAGTAGCAATAAAAAGTAGACCAATAAATCAAACCCAGGGTTTCTCCTTATCATCACCACATCTACTTCCTTAGCCTGACATCCAAGTCATTCTGTGTTGTCGCCAATCACAGAGCCCTCTCAGCTTGATGCCATCTCCATCTCATTCCCATGTGAAGCCACTCCTGTGCCAAGAGACAGATGACCTTAAATGCCGCATGACCTCCAGTCTGAGTGTGATCTTCTAAATAAGTTTATTGCAACACATGATGCGTTATGACAACATGGTGATATGAACATTTTGCAAACTATCACTGCACTGTCTGATACTGACTGACAACAGAAAACTACACAAATGGTACCTAGTAGTGCATTATATTGCCTGTTCCAGACACTTAAGCAGCAAGTTTGATTATATGTTCCCACAGATACCTAAGGAAATATCTATTTGGTAAATTAAAAGAAAGAAAAAATTATCAAATAAAAGACATGCAAATACCTAAACAAGCTAACCTTAGAAACCTTCTAATCTTGAATAACCATTCCCCAGCAGTCACAGATTTTGAAACCAAACACATGACTACCATAATTTCTTAAATGCTAAAAGCTTCACAAAAATGGCATAGAGGAAGCAAAGAAGAAGAACAATGATATATCCATGAGAGATGCCCATAATCAATGAAAAATTAACTGGGAATCTAGCAAGTGATCCCAGGGAAAATCCAACCTCCTTAAATGCTTGCAGTCCTGATTATTTTAATGACTACTTTATTAAACTTATAGAAAACTCTACGGCTGAAATACAAGATCAGTGTGTGGATCCTTTTGCAACCTTAATAAATATAGCATAATGCAAAATAGAAAACTGGAAGAAAATGGAATCTAATGATGCAGTGAAATTAGTGGGAAAGTACAAAGCTTCAGGCAGTGTCGATATTTATGGGATGTCCTGTACTATCCTTAAGAAAATTAGCACTGAAGTAGCTCATCCGTTAGTCGCAGTAATAAACAGTTGTTTATCCACAGGAGTGTATCTAGATTTCTTGAAACTGGCACGGACAGTAGCAGTTTACAAAAATAGATGCCCATGTTTAGTGTAAAGCCCAAGGCCAAACTCAAGTCATTCCAGTGCTAGCCAAAGTAATGGAACCTGGTATGAAAATTTGATTTTGTTTATTAAAAAGAAACAGTCCCTTCCTTGATCTGCAAAATGGTACCTGAAAGGGGAAGTTTACAACTACTGCTATGGAGTAATTTATCAGCTTGTAAGGCTGTGCTATTAAAGTGAAAAAAAGCAGTAGGAGTTAACACTGAATTTTCTCCAAACTTTGTGTATCTGCTGATGAAGTACATTTGATCAAAAATGTATTCTATATTAAAATGTTTAATTTGTTCAAATTAGTTGTAATACTGCATATTCTATGTATTGTGATTTATTAATATTGCAAATTTGATGTAGTCTGCCCAGTGAGAGCTGGTGAATGATGCAGATCTGGTTATAAATGATCACCACTCACTGAATAAAGGAGACATTGAGGAACCTTTTTGGCAAATCCCTTCAATGGAGAACTAGAAGCATAGAGAGATCATATGCATACAGTCTTGCAGCCTGACTAGACCCAATTGGATAACCCTGTGTTTCAAATCTATTTTTTCCTCCAAAATGAACAGGAATTGATATGTACCATCTTAGTCTAATAATGACACATATCTTTGACTTGTATAAACCCTCAAGATTGATTACAAAACTAAAGTGTTTCACTAGGTATACCCTTTCCTCCCTCCAACCTCTGAACAAACTTGCCAAGCCAGTCAATAGGGAACCTACAATTTCACATGGAGACTGAATCACAATGCAATGTACTATTTTTGATATACACAAATCACTACCAGATGTGAAAGAAGCAATAAGGGGGACATGCGCAAGAAAATGACCAAAAATTTGAAAAAAATGTTCTTGGTCTGTAGAAAAGAGCATTTCATGTGGATTTCAAAAATGTATAGTTTATGGGCATTATCATTTTCCGTTCATTCTAAAATTGAGGTTGAACGTAATGTTGCACATGGACCATGCCCATCTGTCAGTTTGAAGTGCGTCAGAATACGTGATGCATTATTTTGTTCTTCCGTTTTTTCTGTCGTTAGTTACGGATCATGAACACAGGTGTATTCTAGAAGGCACTGACTCCCAGAACCAAAGTACAGGCATGTTTAGAAGGCTATGGTTCGAGTGTAAACAAAGATCTGAGAATATATGATTTTGGAATTTCTTACAAGTGTGGTTTTGTAGTTATTGTGTGTTGTTTTGTTGCTGTGTGTATTTCTGAGTGTGCATTTCCTGTGCTACAAATGCTGAGAGTAAAGAAATTTAGACCCAAACGAAAGTTTCACGGCAACCAGTTCCAAACACAATGGAATAATACACACCAGTTGCTTCAAAAGTGGCCCGCAGAAACTGTGTCTACAGGCAGTACTTCTAGACATAAACTTTTGCTTTCCGAATGTAATAAGAAAAAGCCTAGTAGTATTGTGAGCAGCAATAATGACGGAAATGTTATTGTGAACCTAAATATGCTGTCAAGACTTTTGAAGGGTGCAATTGTGAAGATAGTATTGACATTTCTGAGGACATTTCAGCAAGGAAGGGTCTTACAGGTCAGTTAGTGATTGCCTGTAACTCATGTAAGGTGCACATTGATACTATGACATTGCCAGTAACTGATAGTCGACATTACAGTGTAAATATTCAGCTTGCTTATGCAATGTGATGTATTGGAAGGAGAAGGAGAGCTGCCCAGACTTTTTGTGCAGTGACAGCTTTGCCTCCACCTCCACTGAGGTTTGACAGATACAATAAATTAATACATTCTGCTTTATGTGATGTAAGTGAACATTCAATGAAAAGAGCAGCAGAAAAAGCAGTAGCCTTGTCTGAGTATAGACACTGTAGCAGCATTTGATGGATCTTGGCAGAAGAGAGGTCACACTTCTCTGAATGGGGATTTAACTGACACATTTATTGAAACTGGCAAGATAGTAGATTATGAAAGTCTAACAAAGTATTGCCAGGGTTGTTCAAGTAAATTTATTGGCCCTCATGTTTATGTAAAGAACTTTGATGGCCCCAGTGGAAACATGGAAACGAAAGGCATTTTAAACA
Organism: Schistocerca americana; assembly: GCF_021461395.2. Taxonomy (NCBI): domain Eukaryota; kingdom Metazoa; phylum Arthropoda; class Insecta; order Orthoptera; family Acrididae; genus Schistocerca; species Schistocerca americana. Next base: position 282,555,179 of record NC_060123.1, on the reverse strand, counting down.
TTTTCAGAAGATCAGAGGTCTGTCATGGTGTGAGGCATGTAGGCTACCTTGGGGATAGAGACTGTAAAGGACACACTATTGTTGTTAATGACAGACCATATGGGGACACTCTGATAGAGAAACTTGAATGTGTTGGACATGTACAAAAAAGAATGGGAGCTCAGTTGAGAAAATTATGTAAAGACTTCAGTGGAAAAAAACTGTCAGGCGGAAAACACATAGGTGGTCCAGGTCATCTTACAAAAAGTGAAATTGATTCTTTGACACAATATTATGGACTAGCAATATGGAGAAATGTAGAAGATTTGGAGAATATGAGATGAGCTGTTTGGGCAATATGGTTTCACAGTGTGTCAACAGATGAAATCCCACAGCAGGGTTTGAGTCCAAAAGGGGAAGATTTGTGGGGCAAGTACTGGTTGAGTAATGATACACACATACAATACACCCACAAGCATTCCTTACCACATGCTGTAATGGAGGCAATTAGGCTTATATATAGGGATCTGGCAAATAAAAATCTACTTAGGAAATGTATGCATTGTCTCTCACAGAATGCAAATGAAAGCTTCAACAGCTGTATATGGGAGAGAATACCCAAAACCGTATTTGTTGGGCTGACAGTAGTGAAGATTGGTGTAATGGATGCAATAATAACATTCAATGATGGTTCAATTTCAAGGATCAATGTTATGAAGAAACTGAACATCCAGAAGGGAAGGAATACGGCTTCAGCTCTAACTGCTATTGATAAGCAGCGGGTAACTGAAGCAGAGACAGCTGTAGAAGCTGCGACCAAAGAGTCATGGGTAATGAAAAGAAAGAAGAGAAAGAGTATGGAGGATAAGGAAACAGAATAATAGGAGTATACAGCTGGAATGTTCTAAATGAGCATAGTGGTAAGTTAATAAATCTGTAAATTTTCCTTTGCAATTTACCGAAAACCTGAATTTTCATCATTCAGGTACACTTTTTTGCTAAATGACTGAAGTTAAACTCACAAAAATTGGTACAGTTATTTAGAAAGACCTCCTCTACCTCCCTTGCCTACTATTTCCTGAAAAATTTATATCATGATGATGATGTTGGTGATATTTGTGCTACATTTTTAAAGCCTTTTGTTGTAGTACAACAAATTACTTGTCTTTTTCACAGATCAGCATCAGGGAAGGAAACTGGAGGCATAAAACACTTATGTTAATGTTGTCTGTACTCTGACTCTTTTTCCAAGCTGTGCAGTCAGTGTTTTCAAAGAAAATGGTACCGCAGTAAAATAGTGTACCATTTTTTATGCTATTATAAATATTGTTGTCAGAACATAAATATAATAAATACCTCAATGATTTTTTGGGAAATGCTTTGACTAATGACCTTAATTGTGTGTAAGAATTTTGAGCTATCTCTCATTAATAGATCAGTTGCACTATGAGTGTGAAGATAATGCTAAGAATTCAGCCTGTTCAGGGACGTGTCCCCTTAAGTGACATAAGAGATTCTAGGATCAACTGAAGATTGAATGGTGAACAACTGTGTTTGCAGTTGGACCCTTAGCCACTAAGTCTATGTACATGTAGGGGAGTGTGCAAGAATTAACTTCCTGTTAAAAATTGTTTATAACATTTTTATTTCTTAACTAATCTTCATGAAACAAAAAACATTTTTTTTCCTTACAATAGCAGAATTTATTACATTGTATCTCATTTATGTCATCTCAAAGGCAGACCACAGCGCAACATTTAACCTTGCATGACTGAGCTCAGCAGGCAATCCGGTATGAAGTATGGCAATCCATGGTGCAAGTACAGAGGTGATGGCACAGTGCAAAAAAAGGTCTTCTGCCTCAGTAGATATAAAGATCATAAGGAACTGCCACTCAAAAACAATGCATACAGGTTCGGTATAGGATGTTATGAGAAGCAGTCGACCATTGATGTTCAGGATGGAGAAAAATGAGCAGATGGTTCGCGAAATGTTCACTCGAAGCCCCAGAAATCACAAAGGCAGGCACCTTGCAAAAGTAGTTTAATGTAACATACAATCTGAACAGCTCTGAAGAAAGAGTTAAATTTCCTCCCATGAAAACCACATTACTGCCAGGAATTATTGCCAGAAAACTGTGATCGGGGAGATGATGCTTGCTTGGTATGAAGAATTATGTCTGATATTTTTTATAATATCCTACGATCAAATGATGCCATGTTTCATAGTGGAGGGTTTATCAACTGGAACATTTGTCATTATTAGGCAGCAGAGGCTCTGAGGGTGGTTGCTGAAAAGAGCCAACATCGCCCTAGGGTCACAGTCTAATGTGGCATGAAACCCATGAAAGCTGTGGGCCCGTATCTCTTTCAAGATATAATGAATGCAGAAAAGTATCTTGATATCCTTCAGAATTGTATTCATGGTATTGAATCCACATGGGACAATTGTAATGACCTGATGTTTATGCAAGTTGGGGCCCTGCTTCACTCCGCATATCCTGTCCACATAGGGCTTGACAATCATTTGTTTGGCTGCAGTTTGGGATGACATGGCCCTCTTGAATGGCCAGCAAGGAGTCCTAACCCAGCACCTTGCAATTTCTTTCTCTGGGGTGAGCAAAAGAGGAAGTTTATCACACAAAACCAAAAACTCTTGATGAACTGGAGGAGCAAATTTGCCAAATTGAAATGTACCACTGGACCAGGCGCGGCTCGTAATTAAAGGCTCTGAGGCGGAGCCGCCCCAAAATATATGTTAAAGTAAATTTCGCAAGAACATATTACAAAATTTAAATTATCAGGAAGAATTTCGCACATTTCCCATTCCGATTAAAATAACGACGGTCAACGTTTTTGGAACTGTTTGTATCGATAGATGTTTTCGGAACGGTTAGTAGTGTTTAGGCTGCGCCTTGGAACGTCCGTAAGCTGCATGTAGTAGCGGTTTGGGGGCGTGGCTTCTACATAGTACCGCTCTTTATGGGCGACCCGAAGGCTCAGAGCTTGCAGCCTAAGGGTGTCATACCAACCACCACACGTTTTTCACGTTCCACTATCTATGTAATAAAGGAATGCAGAGTGGCCGAAACTTCGCTATCCAATCCCTGTCTCTGCACATCTCTACTACGCTTCGATGCGTCATTAATCGATGTTTAGTATTATTGTTTTGATAATGTTTTACATTGTTGTTTTGTTTCTACCATTGGCTATTTTATCCACATTTAGAATAAGTTTGCAAATATCCCGCCAGAGTGCACTAGACTACCGTAACTACAGGCTCTCTAACCGTAACAACAGTACTGCCATCTAGCGAGAGTTTCATAAGTGATTAGAGGACAAAGCGCGCGAAATTTGTCCCGTGACTTTACTTTCCTTGCTTGCTGATGCTGACTGCTTTTGTTGATATCGTGTGATGTTAGCAAGTTTCTTTTTCGGAGTGTATTTTGCAAGATTTTAGTGAGTTTTACTTGCTTGTGAAACCAGCGCAATATGAATTCAGTGTGCAATTCAATAGGTAAAAACTTGGAACACGCCCATAGGATGCAAGTGAAAGAACTTTGTGCACCCAGACCCGATCTAACGATCAATCAAGAACAGAAACAGTGCAAATCTAGGCAAGGATACAACCGCAGTTTTAATAGAGCAATGTACGATGCAGCCGACTGGTTGTGTGGTTGTGAAGTGAAAAATGCATTTTTCTGTTTCACCTGTCTTCGTACAAATAGTACTGACAGTGCCTGGACTGAAACTGGTATCACTGACAAAGAATTTTCACGCAAAGGTGAAAAAACATAATTCCAGCGAAAAACATTTAACTTCGAGCTTTGGAGGTAAACTACAATAAACGCCTTAAATTTAGAACTGAAAACACCAAAAATATTAAGCAGCCACAAAGTTAACATTCATCGCATTAAAGATCTCTCCGAAACGCGTCTTTTCATATGATTTGCTGCAAAGTGTCAGAAAATGTAATAATGACGTATAAAAACACTAACCAAAGATTTTAACTCCAAGTTAGCCTCTAATGATATTTAATAAATACCTGATTATAGAAGACACAGTACGTAAAATTATGGGTAGAGAGTGATCTGCCCACCCCCCTCCCCCTCAGACTAATCTGTAACGTAACCAGAGGTCTATATTGGCTCCGATTGATAAATGCCGCAGCCTTCCCCAGTATAGAAACCACGAGCCGCGCCTGCACTGGACTATCTGCAGAAGTCTATTGCAAACATCCACATATGTTTATGGAAATTGCTAGATAATCATGGATGTCTAACACTTGAAAAGCTCTCTGGAAGCATAGTTCCATTTGAGTTATAAACACATTTCAATACGGAATTAATTCTTGCTCACCTTATATAAAATGTGAGCTTGAGGAGTGTAATTTTTTAAATGAGATTCTCACATTAATTCTTTCCTAGGAATACCATCTAAAATTGTCTCATACCCTTTGTTCTTAGGTTCGCAAAATCTATCTTTTACAAAGTAGTTAGGACAGTAAACATCATCTAATATTATAATTCTGACTTTATTTAAATGAAAGTAATTTAAGTAAAGTGATAACATAAAATTTATTTGATCATTGTAATTACTTGTAAAATGTTCAAATGTAAAGGAAATCCATGGGGGAGGGGAGGGGGGGGGGCAGCAACCTGTTTTAATGCAGGACATTTGATGTCTTCCTACCTTGATCTTTTATATTTTCAAATGGCTCTGAGCACTATGGGACTTAACATCTGAGGTCATCAGTCCCCTAGAACTTAGAACTACTGAAACCTAACTAAACTAAGGACATCACACACATCCATGCTCGAGGCAGGATTCGAACCTGCGACCGTAGCAGTCACGAGGTTCCGGACTGAAGCACCTAGAACCGCTCGGCCACCACGGCCTGCTTATATTTTCCACCCAGCATCTTCCCTCCTTTCCAGTTTTATTCATGGACCTGTGTTTTATTCTACCTTTTCAGCTTCACTTCACTATCCCTATACATTTGGTTTTAGAGCTTCAATTAATAAACATTTCATCAGAAGCTCTTCCTGATCTTTTGTATGTTGAATGAAGTTCCCTCTCTCCAGTTTCAGAAAATGCTTATAATATAACAGATAGGCATATTCTACGTAAGTAAAAGTCATCATGGTTGTTTGCTTTTACTGCTGGATAAATAATATTAAATTACGTTATCATAAACATTTAATGCTAAGTATTACTTCATTTTTGATGGATTTGTCCTCAAGATCTGGTGGTATTGTTGATGTCAAGGAAATGCCACTCTTCACCTGCTTGGAATCAGACAGAATTTCACATGAGTCACTGGGTGCTGTAAAGTTCATAAAGCTTTCCTGCAATGCATTCACTGTTCCCTCTTCATTCAGGTAATTCTGCAGAATGATGTTCCGAGACAATATGTCATTCAGCACATAAAAATTGTAATCTTCAGCTTTAATTTCATCAATGCAGGTCTCACTGTCACTTGAAGAGTTGATTTTCTCTTTAACATCAGCCATCAAAATATACAGGATATCTTAAGTGAAGGTGAGTCTCTATAATGAAAAGCAAAAAAGTTTATTTATTAGGTGATGACATAGATGTAACCACAATAAAAATGTAAAACATAGTTTCAGCAAACTAATTTCTAAAAATGTTACTGTCTGAAAGCATTGGAATTAGTTTCTCCTGTGATGACATTCGTTTGAAATGCCAAGACTAATAACTGACCATGAGTTTTTAAAATACAGAAGTTTAAAGAAATATTTACTAAAAAAAGAATTCCAGTAATAACACCAGATGGAACATACAGTATAGTACAAAGATAGACAATTGCACAGCACACTACAGAAGAGGTGACAAATAATGGCCAGGCACAAAACTAAGTGCCAGCTAAGTGTAAACATAGAAAAATTTGTTAGGCAAAAGTTCTGAATGTAGTTCTTACACTTCATTCCTGTGTCTCCTCCCACGTGGTAAGTGAAATTCTTGCCTTCTACAGTTGACAGCAGTTTCAAAATACAAGCAGATTGAAATTTCATTATTTAAATGAGAGTTCTGATAAATATGAAAACAAGACTTCTGAAGCAGAAGTTGAACTGCCTAAAGTTTATAATGCAGAATTGCAGTGGCAATTGTAAAGAGCCCAATCTAAATCCATTACATTCAATAAGCTGCAGATGAAATGTTCTTAGACTCAGAATCTGATTGGAGGGTGAATAATTCTTATTTTATACAGTTCAAGATGATTTGGGACTCACATGTGCCACAACATCATCAGTTGATACTTAATGCATTTTATAACAGTACATTAATACACAGATTTTACACTACGGTCAGAAATGACAAAAAATGTACACTGACTGACATCTAAATATGCTGTTAAATAAAACATATGACTGAAATTTATCAACACAAGATAAAAACAAAATAGAGTCTAGAAAAATAGCAAATACTGAGTATAAAAAAGTGTCACACACTTTGCAGACCCTCTTGAATCAATCTGAAATGGTTAAAGTTGTTTTTATTTAAAACGAAACTGAACTTATTTCAGTTCAAATACAAATTTTCCTTACATTTTTGCTTTTTTTATAGTGTTTCTCCAGTCACCTTGTTCCTTTACTTAGAAAGAGGGTTTCCAAAATAGTTATAACAGTTAAATAGAAAAGCAACATATATCCAAAATTTTTCAGAAAGAAAAAATAAACTCATAAAAATTTCCATAAAAATCTATTGGCTTTGCGATGATAGCATGACATTAAACACCACTGCCTATTTTTTTGCCTACGGTTAAAGCATCTGTCATTAGGTCATCATTTGCATTTGCTTAGTGTCACTGCAGTCATGGGGCATAATTGCGGGCATAACTTCTTATGGCCTGAAATCACTAGCAACTGAGGCAACAAGAATTTGTATTCATCATCACAGTTGATATTGGGTAGTCATGTTTTCATAAAGAATCATTTGACATCAAAGCTTACCATTAACTATTAAGTATATTCCCCCCTCACCCCAACATACAACAACTTCCTAAAATTTTTGCCTCATACAGGAACAGTTTTAAGGCCAGCTCTGTCATATTCATATTTTGACTCAAACTATGATGTGATTTTCTGGGATCAATGTCATCAGCAGCAGAAACATCAGCATCACCAGTATCATCCAAAACAGTAGCGCTATTAGTACCAGAACCAGCAGCTGAAACCTTACCCCATGCAACAGAAGCAATAACTTGTCCCACAAGCAATAGAAAAGTAACACAGCTTTTTATGGTGAGCCACACAAGAGAAAAACCATCCAAGCAACGTGAAACATTTCTCTCATGTATTCAAAATGAGCCTCTAGTGCCTCAAGCAGAACCAACAACTAGTGTACTGAGAAAAATTGCTCCAGACAAAAATCACACAAATGCAATGTCAAACAAGATCCAAACATTGTCTGTATTTCAGCAAAATGTAAGAGACCTGACAATAAAATAGACTAACTGCAAACACATTTAAGAGATTAATTACACAAACGCCAAGTCCACATAGGAATATCAATAATACACCACAGTTTGAGTGAAACTCCAAGACATGTGATCACAATGGAATTTATTCCACCAATTACGGACATGATGCTACGCAAATGATAAGCATTAGAGATTTGTACATGCACTTTAACTGTGGAAATTCAGTATGGACTAGTGCTGCCTTGTGCTGCAATCAGAAATGCTAGAAGTCATGGCATGGAATTAAAGAATGCCTGAATATGCTGCTGTGGAATACTCGCATGTACCAGGCAATGGCACCCCAAGCCATCACACTTGGTGTTTGTCTGCTGTGCTGCTCAAGAGCACAGTCTCTCAGACAGTGTTCTCTAAGGTGGCATTGAACATGCTTGTGGCCATTACTGTAGGAAAAGCTGAAGTGAGACTCATCCAAAAATATGACATTTTGCCACTCATCATGCCAGTGTTGGTGTTCACATGCCAATTGCAGTCTGCAGTGGGTTCTAGTAAATGGAAGCTGACAATGCCATGCATGCCACTAGTCCAGTCTGCAGAAGACAGTATCAAACTGTTGATACAGACATATCCTCACCCATTACAGTGTTCCAACATAACACCAAAATTGTGGATGAAACATTTTGGCCATTTCAGACAAGTGAACAAGATGGCAGTGATCATCCACTGTGGTCACATTTTGACATCCAGTACCCTGTTGGCATTGTGTATGGCCCTCTTGCCTCCACTGGCTCCACATATGCCTCACCATTGAAGCAGCACGACCAGTATGAGCTGGTATGATGACTCTGCACTGACTGAGTGCTGCATAACACCGACATGTCTGGTCATGCAAAATAGGGTTATGTTGGGCATACATGTATGCCACCTCATTCTGCCTCGTCCAAATGCACCCACCTGCCACGTTTTCACCATGTGATGTCAGTGAGGCATATTGGCACTTGGTTACATGTTTCCACCCAGTATGAAGGCTCTGCACTGACTGAATGTTGTGCAACACTGAACTGTCTGGTCACACAAAACAGGGTTCTGTTGGGCCTATGTGCAAACAGGCTCTCTCCCACTTAAATCACTTATTATAGTTCTACTGTTCTACACTTCATCTTATAATGGTGCACTGCAGACCATTGCTTCTGAGTGTTTCACTTTTAACAAACAGTAGTATATCATGAAAATGATAGACAACTACTCACCGTAAAGATCACATGTTGAGCTGCAGACAGGCACAATAGAAAGACTGTCACACATTTAGCTTCCAGCCAAAGCCCTCTTCAGAAAATAAAAAGACACATGTATTTACACAAGCAAGCATACCTCACACACACACAATTGTTCTCTCTGAATCTCTCTCAAATTGAATCCCATGCCGTTCACCAAGGGGAAGAGCTCTCCAAACACCGCCTCCTTAAGTTCTCCAACATGCTGAAATACTACTGCCACCTTGAGGCACCGCTATCCAACCCCTATCCTGCTCACAGTGTTCCTCTTCATCAACCCCTCATAGCAACCATAGCTCACTGTTTCAACCGCCCACATCCCCCAAAATGCCCTACCAATTTCCATTAAATCCAGAACCTAAACAATCCTGGAAAAATGTTGTTAACCTTTCCACCAAAATTCTCAAACCCACAGAAGTTTCAGTCCTATCCAAAGGTCTCATCTTCAGGTTTACACCCAAATTTAACCATCCTGGACTTGTCAAAGATCTGCTCTCCTTCTCTGGATCCATGCAATGCAAGTACTTCTTTTCCACCAATCCCTCCAACCAAAGCCAATCTAATCTCAACATTGAACCCTGCCTCTCCCAGCTCATACCACCACCCAACTGTGATTCTCCTACTCCCATCTAACCAATCATGGTCACTTGCCAGAAATTCCTTACCTCCTACTTGGCTCACCAGTCTCCACCTGGTCCCTTTGTAAGAATATCAATCTATCAGCAGAAGAAAGATCAACCATACACAGACTCAAAACAAGTCCTAACCTAATCATCCTACCTTCAGACAAAGGTTTCACCGCTGTTATGAATCACAGTGACTAACTGGTGGAAGACCTCTGCCAATTGTCTGGCACCACCACCTGTAAATTCTATCAGAATCATCCCATCCCAGAAGTTCAATGTAAACTACAATTAATGCATAAAGCCTTAGGTCCTTCCCAGAACCTCTCCCATGAATCCATTTCCCTCTTCACCCTAATGACACATCCACCTTCTACGTGCTCGCCAAAATCCACAACCCAATAATTCTGTAACACCTCATTTTAGCTAGTTATTGTTCCCCCACTGAAGGAATTTCAGCTCTCATTGACCAACTGCCCAAAATCTTGCCTCCCATATCAATGATAGCAACCACTACCTTCACCGCACTTCACCATCCTCACCCCTGTATCTCCTGGATCCCTACCTGTCACTGCAGATATCACTTCCTTATACCCCAACATCCCTCATGCCCATTGTCTTGCTACTATTAAACACTACCTCTCCCAAATGGAAAATGAGCGTATGGCATTGTGGGCCAGGTGTCCCCCATTTGGGGAAGTTCGGCCACCGAGGGCAAGTACTTATTGCATTTGACACCACATTGGGCCACTTGTGTGTCAGAGATGCGGATGAAATAATGATGAGGACTACACAACATCCAGTCCCTGAGTGGAGAAAATCTCCTATCCCAGCCGGGAATCGAACCCGGGCCCCTTGGCGTGGCATTCCACTGCGCTGACCACTCAGCTAACAGGGGCAGACACTATCTCTCCCAATGACCTTGGTTCAAATGGCTCTGAGCACTATGGGACTAAATTTCTGAGGTCATTAGTCCCCTAGAACTTAGAACTAGTTAAACCGAACTAACCTAATGGATCACACACATCCATGAACGAGGCAGGATTCGAACCTGCGACCATAGCGGTCTCGCGGTTCCAGACTGCACGGTCACTTCGGCTGGCTTCTGACCTTCAGACTCCAAACCCAGTACCTCATTCCTCATACATCTTATTAACTTTATGTTCAATCTCCTACTTCTCCTTTCAAGGGAAGATATACAAACAAATTCATGGCATAGTCGTTGGCACCAGCATGACACTCTCCTATGTCAGACTGTTTATAGGCTACCTATGCTAGGAAGGTATCCTTCTCTACCACATTCCTCCACAACTTCAACACCTTTTCTCCCATCTGCTACACCAGGTCCTCTTCAACATAGTATGCCATCTTCCTGGGCTCCTCTTCTCTGATGGCTGCATCCACACCTCTGTCCACATTAAACCCACCAACCACCAACAGTAGCTGCATTTTGACAGTTGCCATCCCTTCCACACAAAAATATCCCTTCCATACAACCTGGATACCCATGGACAGTGTATCTCCAGTCACAGGAAATCCCTTGTCCAGTATGCTGAAGGCCTCACAGAAATGTCCACAGACAGGGACTACCCCCAGACCTAGTCCACAAGCAAACACATTTCCCATAGCATATCCCCACACAGCCCCAATCCTTCCACCATCCCATAGAACTAGGTGCAAAGGAGCACCCCATTTGTCACACAAAACCTGTTTTATTTATTTATTTATTTATTTATTTACATTTTCTTTGCGTGGAGCCATCATAATGATGGCTTTTGCAAGCTTCTTATGTCTATTTTTTACATTTATCACATTACAACTGATATGCTAATGCCTCATGTTACAATCACTATCTTAAAATTCATTGAAAGAATATGAACATTTTTCTATTAGAAAAGATTTTAATTTTGTTTTAAAAACATTTCCTGTGTACGTTCTTAGAGAGTTTGGTAGCTTGTTATACCAAATCAAACCATTGATGTATGGACTTCTATCAGTCATTTTTAACGTTGTTCTGTTATGGAAATACACTCCTGGAAATGGAAAAAAGAACACATTGCCACCGGTGTGTCAGACCCACCATACTTGCTCCGGACACTGCGAGAGGGCTGTACAAGCAATGATCACACGCACGGCACAGCGGACACACCAGGAACCGCGGTGTTGGCCGTCGAATGGCGCTAGCTGCGCAGCATTTGTGCACCGCCGCCGTCAGTGTCAGCCAGTTTGCCGTGGCATAAGGAGCTCCATCGCAGTCTTTAACACTGGTAGCATGCCGCGTCAGCGTGGACGTGAACCGTATGTGCAGTTGACGGACTTTGAGCGAGGGCGTATAGTGGGCATGCGGGAGGCCGGGTGGACGTACCGCCGAATTGCTCAACACGTGGGGCGTGAGGTCTCCACAGTACATCGATGTTGTCGCCAGTGGTCGGCGGAAGGTGCACGTGCCCGTCGACCTGGGACCGGACCGCAGCGACGCACGGATGCACGCCAGGACCGTAGGATCCTACACAGTGCCGTAGGGGACCGCACCGCCACTTCCCAGCAAATTAGGGACACTGTTGCTCCTGGGGTATCGGCGAGGACCATTCGCAACCGTCTCCATGAAGCTGGGCTACGGTCCCGCACACCGTTAGGCCGTCTTCCGCTCACGTCCCAACATCGTGCAGCCCGCCTCCAGTGGTGTCGCAACAGGCATGAATGGAGGGACGAATGGAGACGTGTCGTCTTCAGCGATGAGAGTCGCTTCTGCCTTGGTGCCAATGATGGTCGTATGCGTGTTTGGCGCCGTGCAGGTGAGCGCCACAATCAGGAGTGCATACGACCGAGGCACACAGGGCCAACACCCGGCGTCACGGTGTAGGGAGCGATCTCCTACACTGGCCGTACACCACTGGTGATCGTCGAGGGGACACTGAATAGTGCACGGTACATCCAAACCGTCATCGAACCCACCGTTCTACCATTCCTAGACCGGCAAGGGAACTTGCTGTTCCAACAGGACAATGCACGTCCGCATGTATCCCGTGCCACACAACGTGCTCTAGAAGGTGTAAGTCAACTACCCTGGCCAGCAAGATCTCCGGATCTGTCCCCCATTGAGCATGTTTGGGACTGGATGAAGCGTCGTCTCACGCGGTCTGCACGTCCAGCACGAACGCTGGTCCAACTGAGGCGCCAGGTGGAAATGGCATGGCAAGCCGTTCCACAGGACTACATCCAGCAACTCTACGATCGTCTCCTTGGGAGAATAGCAGCCTGCATTGCTGCGAAAGGTGGATATACACTGTACTAGTCCCGACATTGTGCATGCTCTGTTGCCTGTGTCTATGTGCCTGTGGTTCTGTCAGTGTGATCATGTGATGTATCTGACCCCAGGAATGTGTCAATAAAGTTTCCCCTTCCTGGGACAATGAATTCACGGTGTTCTTATTTCAATTTCCAGGAGTGTAGTTACACTTTGTTCTAGTGTTGTGATCGTGTACATCACTGCCCTTGATAGCTTCTGTTGGTTGACTTATAAAAAATACAACTATTTTGAAGATCTACAGAGAATATATTGTCAGATATTCGTGCTGCACAAACACTTCACGACATGAATCTCTATGTCCCATCCCATGTATAAGTCTTATTGCTCTTTTCTGTAGTAGTAGTATTCTTTTTAAATGTACATCATCTGCACAGCCCCATAGTTCAATTCCGTAATTGAGAAAGGGGTAAAGTGTTCCATAATATACTAATTTCTGTGCTTGGCTAGGAACTATCTTTGCGAGTTGGCTGAGGAGATATATGGCACTACTGACTTTTCCGCGTACGAAATTAATGTGCTATGTCCACCGCAAATTTTCATCAACATATACACCCAGGAATTTACAGTTACCATTTTCTGTTGCAGAGATATTACACACACTATTCATATCATTGTGATGAGAACTGCCTGTTTTAAATGTCAGTAGTTGAGATTTGGTGACATTCACCTTGAGTCCCTGATCATTGAAGTATTTTATTACTTCTGTTACACCACTAGTAGCAAGAGATTCTAGCTCTTTAGATTCGCTCCCATAGACCAACTAGGACAACTGAACCTCATCCTTTGTCAGAGCTTTGATTATCTATCATCATGTCCTGAATTGAGGTTCATACTACCCAAGATCCTTCCGACAACTCCTGATGCCTGTGCAATCTACACCCAACCATCTCCATCCGTGTGCCACCATATGCCACTCCCAATCCCAACCCATTGCTACAGGATCATATCACCGTGGAAGATCCAGGTGAAGACTCCAATTTATGCAATCACCACTTCCTGTTCTAGTCCTCTCATAGGTTTATCCTACACCATCAGATGCTGGGACACTTGTGAAAGCAGCCACATTATGCAAATGGGCTCTCATTAAACTTTGACAAAACACAGTATATACAGTTCCACACAGTAAATGGAATGACACCATTAATAAATATAGACTTCAATCAGAAATTGGTAGCTAAGGTAGAATATTCAAAATTTCTAGGTGTATGCACTGATGAGGGGTTGAACTGGAAAAAACACACTGAGGATCTGCTGAAACGTTTGAATTCAGCTACTTATGCTATTAGGGTCACTGCAAATTTTGGCGATATACATCTCAGTAAATTAGCTTACCATGCCTATTTTCATTCTCTGCTTTCATATGGCATCATATTCTGGGGTAATTTATCACTGAGTAAAAGAGTGTTCATTGCACAAAAGCGTGTAATCAGAATAATTGCTGGAGCTCATCCAAGATCATCCTGCAGACACTTATTTAAAGAGCTAGGGATCTTCACTGTAGCCTCACAATATATATATTCACTTATGAAATTTGTTATTAACAATCCGAACGAATTCAAAAGTAATAGCAGTTTACATGGCTACAAGACTAGGAGAAAGGATGATCTTTGCTACTCAAGGTTAAATCTAACTTTGGCTCAGAAGGAGGTAAATTATGCTGCCACAAAAGTCTTTGATCACTTACCTAATAGCATCAAAAGTCTGACAGATAGCCATATAGCATTTAAAAGGAAATTAAAAGAATTTCTTAATGGCAACTCCTTCTACTCATTAAGATGAATTTTTGGTTATAGTAAGTGGGTATTTTCCCCAACCCCCACAAAAAAGTGTCATGTAATATTTTGTGTAATGTAACATCTTGTATAGACACCTTTATTAACCTGACATGTTCCACATCATTACAAAGTGTCGTATTTATAATCTATGGAACAAGTACTAATCTAATCTCTAATCTAATTATCTACCAACTCTGTTGTAATCACTACACAGCTTTTTATATTGGTATCACTACCAACCAGCTGTCCACCAGGAGAAACTAATCTCTGGGATATACCATACAAGATAGCCTGTGAGAAAATCCAATCACCAACAGCCTTATCCATGCTCAAAAGGAATGATAGGATGGTAACAAAGTTCCGAACACTCAGCTGCCCTTTTAATGTGATCACTGCTTTTTGACTGTTGTGGATAAGTAGATGAGACAAAAGATCAGTGTAGGTTTATGAAAAATGTTATAGGAAGACTATAGAAACAATAAATTTTTGTACCCTTTCATGCATGATGATATTAGGCAAATAACAGTAAGACTGACAAAGAAAAAACCTCCAGGACTGGATGGGATCCCAGCCAAAGTAATACAAGCCTTATGTGATCAACTAATTATTTACTTGCATAAAGTGTACAACAAGTGTCTCTTGAAAGGGAATGCCCTGCACCGTGGAAGAATGGTCAAGTAATGGTAATTAGTAAAGTGCAAGACAAGAATTCGATGATAACCAAATCCCACAGACTCTTTTATCCTCTGAACATTCTTGACAAGGTATTTGAAAAAAAAAAAAATTCCAAAATCATAGACTGCTATATGGGATAAGACCTCATAAGTATGAGTTTATAAGAGGAAAATAACTGCAGATGTGGTTAATAAGGTGATCTAGGTAGTGACATATACTCATTCTTTGTATACTGTAGCAATGACGATTGGTACTGTTGGTGCTTTCGATAACCTATGGTGGCCTATGTATTTGGTCACCTTAGGGGGCTGGGATGTCCAGAGATGCTGTACAATTGCCAAAGAGACTACTGCCACATGAGATATGGCTATTTAATGTGCCCAGGAAGGGAAATACTGAAGGCAAGTACAAAAAGGCTGTCCTAAGGGATCAGTGTGCAGTCCCTAGTTTTGGGATACAGCATTGGAGCCCACACCACAGGAGTTACATGACAGCAGTAACACAAGTGTACTGGTAGCATTTGCAGATGTTGTGCTGTTCAGTGCAAGTGATGACTCCAGAAGAATTTAGAAGCAAATTTAATGTAGCTTTCCATGAACTTGAAAGTTAGTGTCAAACTGTCACTAGCACCTTACAAAACTATATACCTCCTGCTAGAAGGGAACACAGCAAGAAACCCTAAAACAAAATTAAATGATGTAACAATTAAGAGAAGTTCAGAAATGAGATATCTAGTGGTATTCCTGGTCTAGTGTCATAACTTTACTCATCGTATAGAGAAGGCAGGTAGAAAAGGTACAAACACGATGAACAAAATTATAACCATTGGAAATAGGCAATATAGGCTTCCTTTGAAAACAATCATAGTACGCTACCAATCTATATTAGCACCAGTTGCTGGATACAGTGTGAGCATTTGGCTCATAGATTGCAGCTTATGAAACCATCCTCATTAGTGACAAGAGTTCAATGAGGAGTGCTACTAAGATTAACTGGTGCCTACTGTACTACTCCAAATAATGTGTTGTTAGTAATTCTAGGAATATGTCCATTGTACTTGGAAATTAGGAAAAGGGATGCCCTTTATGGGTTAATGAAAGGTAATCAAATGGAAGTATGAAGGATAATTGGAACTAAGGCCAGTGAAAACAAGTTAATAAAAGATCACATATTACCACTGTGTTGAAATGAATGGGACTTTTCAGGTGCAGGCAAGAAAACATCCAAATTTCTTCCTAACATCAGAGAGAGACTAAAAGTGAGTTTTCCTAACCTGTCAAATGGACTAATACATTATCTGACTGGCCATGATCCGTATGCTATGTGCCCATAAAAAATCAAAAGATAGATGAATGATAATTGCACCTGAGGCAGTCCGAGCACTCCACAGCACACAATGTGGGATGTGCACTCTATGAAGACACAGTGTGTAATGGTCATCAGGCATTAGGATGGTGGATCCTAAAGCAGCACTGAGTGTGACGACCTGGTGCATCTTGGACAATACTGCAGTCACGGCATCCAGAAAAGCCAAAGAAGACTTCACGATGCATTCAACTGCATGTCATCATACTGCTATTCCATGTAGACAGTTTATTCTGCAGCTGAAGAGAAGACAACTGAGGTGGGCAACCAAATGGTTTCTCAAGAATTTACGTTTTTTCAAGCAAGTGATCACCTAAGTGTGGAATCTAATATGTGACGGTGAATCATGTAATTGTTTGTTATAGTAAAAAAACCACTAATGTGCTGCCCGATGCCCAAGAAATCCTGCAGACAGCTGATGTTGACTGGAACAGGTTGAGGGAGAATCCATCAGTGCAAACAAAGATCAACAATTTAAACACACCACAATAAATGAACAAAAACAGAACTGATTTTGTAGTATTAACAGTAGTAGTAGTAGTTGGGTGGTTGGTTATGGGTGTTATTGTAGTTTTGTCATAGAGGCAGCTGTGGTATTAGCATTTCTGGAGTATTAGTTTCTGAATTAAGTACCAGAAATAAATAATTAATATAAAAATTTATTATCATCCCAAGGAAAAAATGGAAAAGTACAGTTTGCAGTAAAATATGCAACTAAAAAGTGAGGGTAATCTTGTTGGTGATCCAAGAACAGTTGCTGATAAATTCAACAAATATTTTTAAGAGTAATAAAACAAACAGGATCCCAAGGCTCCATAAATGAACCCATAAATATTCTGCATGCCAATGTGCCTAGCACAGTGCAACAGATCGAATAACAGTCACTATTCCACAAATTGAAATGGTTATTAAATCTCCAAAAAGTAATAACCCTACTGGAACTGACCACTTATACAGCAAACTATGAAAATACTGCTGCAGCCTTGTAAGTCAAATCTTTTGCCTCCTTCTTCATGGATGACTTCAGCCAATCTCACTACTGACAAGATTTCCAAGGTTTTAGAGAAACTAATGCATGCCAGGATTTTTAAGCACCTCAACGAGCATAATATGGAACTGTAGGCTATGCAAAAAAGACAAGAGAGTTGCTGAACAGGAGGTGAAGATTTGTGCCTGCAGTCTGAAATAGAACACACAAAATTTGGATTAGCAGCTGACAGAGGAATAAGATCATGGGAACTGAGTAAAGATAATAAGCAATGAGCAAAAGTGGAACAGCTCATCAACATCTTGTTCTATATTTGACCTTACAATAGTGAATAAATTTGACTTGTTACATGAAGTAGGATGGGAAGAGCTCCATTCTTCAGCTGTAGGATGCAGCAGACTTCTAGCAAAGAAACTATGTGTAGATCAGTACCAAAATAGACTAGGAAGAAAAAAGTCTTGCTGGTAGGTAGTAGCCATGCGAGGGTTGTAAGCCAGGTGGTGCAGGGAAAATTCGGAACAAGGTACCAGGTCACAATCATTTTGAAGCCAAGTGCTATTCTTACCCAGGTGACAGAGGACATAAGGAATGTTGTGCAAGGATTTTGGCAAAGAAGATCAGGCTATAGTAGAAGGTGGAGTGGGGAACAGCCTGGCTAAGGACAGAAATTGCAGCATCAGGGGTGACCTGAATGAAACAGGACCAGCAACTACACACAAAAAAGTGTGTTTTGTGGAATAGGACCAGCAACTACACACAAAAAAGTGTGTTTTGTGGATGTCCTGCAGCATCATGACCAGCCTTAGGTCAACACTGGTGTGAGCCGTGTGAACACTGAGTTGAGCAGGCTGCTGCTGACTGACATGAAAACTCATATTAGTGTAGTGCCTGTTGCTGCAGATGGGGGATGGGGATATACTAATCATGGTCCATACATGAATAGGAGAGACAAAGATAGGTTGGCTGAGCTTCTTGCAGAAAATGTGTGGGGGCCACCACTATACAATGCAAGATCCCTCTGGTTACTGGAGTTACATTTCCTAGTTCAGAATCAGGATTCAGTCACACTGCTTTGAAAGAAATCAAAATAACAGAAGACCTCCACAAAATACCTGAGAATGCACAGAAAAGTAAGGTTAGCTTACTTCATCAAAATATCAGAGGATTCAGTAATAAGGGTGAAAAGCTTTTAGTCTGTTTGGAAAACTTGGACAGCTCTGAAAAGACATACATCCTGTGCCTATCTAAGAGCCACATAACCACAGAGTTAGATAAGTTACATACAAAAGATACACTCTTGCAGCTTACTCATGCATAACTAATATGGGTAAAGGAGAAGTTGTTACATATATTAAGAAGAACACAAGTTCAAAAATATTAAGACTAGTAGTGGTCAGCACATAGAAGAGTGTACTTGTGAATATACTGAGAAACAGTTCAGTTTTAAATATAACTGTGTATGTATCCCCACTGGAAAATTTTGAAGACGGACAGCAGCAAGCATATGACAGTCTACTGTAATTTCAGTGTAGAGTTTCTAAAGGATTCTGAAAGGAAAAACGATCTGGAAACCTTACTTGGATCCTAAAATTTGATCTTAGTTATTAACTTTCCAGCACAGATGGATAAAGACATTAGGAAAACTCACAGAGCTCTGAAAATAATGTTTCCTTTGGTGAGGCCCAAAGTAAGAAAATAACTGTTTACCCAGTAACAAATGCTCTCTCTGATTGTGATGCACAGTTAGTTGGGATAAATAACATAGTGCCTTACAGTATGGATACTCCTCAGTGGAAATCAGTTAGAGTAACTGATGATGCCCGGACGAATGTTTTAAAT
This sequence comes from Schistocerca americana, assembly GCF_021461395.2. NCBI lineage: Eukaryota > Metazoa > Arthropoda > Insecta > Orthoptera > Acrididae > Schistocerca > Schistocerca americana. The sequence goes on along the minus strand of NC_060123.1, from coordinate 282,535,911 downwards.
ATTAGTTTATGGGAGCTAACCTGGGATGAAGTTTATAATGAACCATGTGATAACATAAAATTTAATCTATTCCATGATAAATTCATATCATTATTTGAGAATGGCTTTCTACAACAGCTAATCAGAAAGGACATTAAACATCCATATAAAAAACTATTGACTACTAGAGGGATAAAAGTATCTTGTGAAATGAAAAGGGAGATGTATCTGCTGGCAAGAACAAGTTGAGATGCTGTAGCAGCTGAACACAACAAAAACCACTCAAAACTACTAAGAAAGGCTATTAAAAATCAAAGAACATGCACATAATGTCAGAAATCTGTTATTCCAACAACAGTCTTAATGCTATATGGAATGTAGAGAAATGAGAGACAGGACAACTCACCATAGTACAAGATAACATCACTATGAAACTGAAGGGCTATAAATGATGAATAACAGGTGGCAAATATATTTAATACAAAGGGGAGTCAAAAAGTTAAGGGCTTTTTGCAATTTCTGGCCATAGTGCTTGGTAACACTGTTAGTATACAGGGTTGAAGTATTGTCATCTGCATCCAATCTATACAATGTGTCACTCTTATTGCCGCATTAGTCGTCGTATTGAAGAAGGCTGTGAAACATGGTAGCTCCATTGTTGATCTGCACCAAGGAGGAAATGAGGGCAAAGATTTGATTTTTGTTTGTGGTAGGTGTTAAACATGCAGAAGTTATTTGTTAAATATAAGCGCAGTATGGTGACAGTTGTTTATTGTGAAGCAAAATCTATGGATGGACAGAGCACTTCAAGCAGGGAAGAACTTCTCTATGTAATGAGGAAAGATTAGACAGGCCATCAATGTCAATGACTGAGGACAATTTGGAAGTTGTTGAGGACATGGTGATGGAAAATAAATGAATCACAGTCTTATCTAAAATATGTAATGTATCGCTAACTCAAGGAATTTTTCCAGACAGACTGTAATATGCTACTGTCAAACCCTTCCTTAAGTAAGGTGATAGGAGAGATGTCATAACTACAGACCTGTTCCAGTGAGCACTAACATCATTTTCCAAAATGTTTGGGATGGTGATGTTTTCTAGAATAGTATCTCACTTGAGTAACAATAATATCCTCAGAAAATTACAGTTTGGATTTCAGAATATTTGCTCAACTGAAACTGCCATTTACATTTTCACTCATCAAATTTTACAAGCATGAAATCATAACATAAGACCAATAGCATTTTCTGCGATCTACGTAAGGCATCTTACTGCGGGAATCCCAGTATTCCCCTACATTAACTGAAGTTTTATTGGATTGCTGGTACAGCCAATCAGTGGATAACGTCATATCTAAACAAAAGAATGTTGAAAGTTGTACTTAATAATTCAACCAAGATTCTTGAGCCCAGAAAAATATCTAATGAAGTTACATTCCACCTAAGATCAAATCAAGAACTTTATCAACGATTTGAAAATATCACCACCACAATGTCTTTCTAAGGATATATTTAAAAAATGGAATCAGAGAGGCTCGCCAACAAGATTCTTCTCTTCCAGGAAAACAGGAAGACACAAGTTCCATGGGTGAAAAAAGTGCACTGGGATCTAGAAAAATGCAGGATCACATCAGAAGAAATTGTGAACAGGCAGCTCTTTAGGAAAAAGGTTGCAGAGGTGAAGGATTTCTTCAAGGAGAAAATGAGGAAGAACAGAGTATTCTCAGCAGAAGAATGTGCACGAGTGAGCCAATGGATGAAGGAGTAACAGTGAAAGAGGAAGGAAGAGAACTTCAGAAAGTGAGGAAAGTTGTGTAAACGTAGCCCATAGATGGTTGTAACGAAAATAAATAAATAATTCAACCAATGTCGTCCAGGAACATTATTCTGACTGGGTAGAAATCACAAACAGGGTTTCCCAATGCTCAATCTTAGAGCCATTATTGTTCTTCATATATTTAAATGATCTGCCATCTAATGTACAATAAGCAGAAACAGTTCTTTTTGCAGATGACACTAGTATCAAAACATACATACAGAAACAGAAGAACTAATAAATAATGTTCTTGAAAGTATCACTGACTTGTTTTCTGTGAATGTTCTCACCTTCAGTTTTAAAAAACACAGCACATTCAGTTTTGCACACCTAGGGATACTACACCAATGATAAGTTATTACATGGTGAGGAAATAATAAGTAGGGTAGAAATTTCAAAATTCTTACGTGTTCATACTGATGAGAATTTAAATGGTAAAATGCATGTTTTGGAACTAGTAGAACAACTTAGTTCAGTCACATTTGCACTTAAAATCATCGCAAAGGTCATGGAGAGGCAAATCAGTAAGCTATCATATTTTGCAGATGTTCATTCAATAATATTAGATGGAGTAATGTTCTGCGGTAACTCATCTTCAAGAAAGAAAGCCTCCATTTCTCAAAAATAGGATGTAAGAGTAATCTGGGGTGCACACCCACAATTGTATTGTAGACATCTGTTATAGACCTTGGCTTTCTGACTACTGCTTCAAAGTATATTTATTCCCTCACAAAGTTTGTTGTAAATAATTCACTGTGGTTCAAAAGGAGCAATGATGCACATAATGATGAGCAGTGTTCAATATGTAATCAAACACTTTCTTTTTTCAAACAATTTCAGTTGAAAAAAAAAAAAAAAAAATCAGAATTCATAGTGGAACATTGCGGTATATTCCCACTTCAGCTCCTATAGTTTCTTTAAGTTTGAACAGGTGGCAATGCTATACGTAGCATTACAGTGTCTGTAATGGAGATGCATTCCAAGCGAGTGCTGTCACTGAGTTTTTTTTTGGCAGAGAACCAGAACGTCACAGATATTCACAGACAATGGCAGAATATCTATGAAGACCTCACAGTGAACAAAAGCATGGTGAGTCATTTGGCGACATCTGTCATCGTCACAACAAGGTCACGCAATCCTGTTTGATCTCCCATATGCTGGCCAGCCACACACATCTGTGAGTCCTGCAACGTCAAGAGTGTGCAGCCACTCTCATTTGAGGTGATCGATGGATCAAAATCAAACACTTTGCTGCTCAACTGGACGTCTCTGTTGGTAGATCTGGTACACTCGCCCACCAGTCGGGGTACTTAAAGGTGTGTACCCATTGGGTTCCTCGTTATATAACAGAAGACCATAATGAGCAATGAAGGACTGTCTGTGTGGAATTGCTTGTGCATTATAAGGCTGATTGTAACAATTTTTTGTTGAACATCATCACAGGCAATGAAACATGGGTTCATCACTTCAAACTGGAAACAAAATGGCAATCCTAGGAGTGCCGCCACACCACCTCTCCGCTGAAGAAAAAGTTAAAAGCTGCACCCTTAGCTAGAAAAGTCATGATAACAGTATTCTGGGACTCTGTCTTATGTCCTCTCTCATGTGCAGTGATCAACTATGAAGTGTATTTTGCTACCCTCAGGAAATTGAAGAAACAATTTCAATGTGGTTGTCACGTCAAAAATACAAACAAACTTATTCTCCTGCAAGACAATGCAAGGCCTCACACAAGTCTGTGCACCTGGGAGGAGCTCATAGCACTTCATTTGACTATTCTTCCCTACAGCCCAGATCTCGCACTTTACAACTTTCATCTGTTTGGCCAAATGTAGGATGGACTCTGTGGATGATAGTCTGTGGATGCTGGTGAGGTTATTGATGCAGCAAGATGTTGGCTCTAACAGTGACCAGTACAGTGCTGGCATACAGGCCCTCCCAGCAGGATGGCATGTCATCACATTGAAAGGAGATTTTGCTGAAAAATATGGTTTTGTAGCCAAAAGAGTGAGGAATAATGTGGAGCATTGGAATTGTGAATCAACCCAACCTGCTTCCAGCAAAAAAAAAAAAAAAAAAATGTTGCCTTACTTACTGAATACCCCTATTACAATACTAGAAGGAAACAGACATTCTTTACCATACAATAAGGTCATCTTTAGCACAGAAAGGGGTGCACAATGCTGCAACAAAGATTTTTGATAACTTATCCTGTGATATGAAATATCAGAAAGATGACAAAGCAAAATTTGAAAACAAACTGAAAAAGTTTCTCCTTGACAGCTGCTTCTATTCAGTAGAATTTCTGTACTGTTATGTGTAAAAGGTATTGGGTAGGAATTACTAATACACATCTGTAGACATTTCTATCTTTTTTTCTTTTTTTTTTACTTTTGCAATGTGCAAGTGAAATGACTTGTTACACACTGTTACAATTTATCATGCGTATGTTCCATGGAACTTGCAAGTAACTGACTATGTATCATCAGCAAGAGACAATTGGATTTCAGAAGGGGTTATCAACAGATGATGCAATATTTCTATTTTCTGCCAATATTTTGGAGTCCATCAACAAAAAGATGAAGGTGGTTGGAATATTTTGTGACCTAACAATAGCGTTTGACTGCGTCAGTCACAAAACACTTTTACACAAAACTATGTATCTACATACATGTGGTACACCAGGGAAGTAGCTTCATTCATATCTTCCAAATAGAAAACAGAAAGTTGTACTGGATAGTTGAGAATGTGTCTCAACATCATCAGAATGGAGTACTAACATATGTGGAGTGCCTCAGGGCTCAGTTCCAGGCCCCTTACTTCTAATTAATTTTATTAATGCTCTACCTCTTTAGACAGAATATTGTAAATTCAACATCTTTGCTGATGAAACTATGCTACTTGCTGATAATATATCAGAAAAAATTGAGCCATTAGCTAATAAAGTTTTCATGGACATTGTGAACTGTTTCATAAATGGTTCTTTCTGATATTAACAGCAAAACAAACTAGTCTCACTTTCACACAACCTCTGAAGGTGAGGAAAAAGGTGAAAAACTAGGTGACCAACAAATAGCTGGGGTGGATCGTGCAAAATACTTGGGCTTGTAGACTGACAACAAACTAAACTAGTGAAACCACACCCTGGGCCTATGCAGAAGCCTCAATTTTGCAACTTATGTTTTACGCTTTGCTTGCTTTTATATAGATGTAGGAACCACTAAACCTGCTTATTGTGGTTATTTTCCTGCCATTCTAGATTACGGATTCATATTTTGGGGAAATTAACCACTAGCTATAACAGTGTTATATGCACAGAAAAATTCCAAAAGAATAGTGAGTGGAGTTCACCCTAGAGCCACAGGCATAAATCTTTTTGAAGAACTTTAAAGCCTCACATTCATTGTACAATATATATTGTCCCTGATGTGTTTCACCAGAAAGAAAGCACAAAAAAATATATCCGCTATGAGTATGCAAACTGAACATGGTACAGAAAGGGCTCAATATTAGTGGCTGTAAGTTTTTTTATGCTCGCCCATCATAAATTAAGCATTTAGCAGACTTAATGCAGTTCCTATTGTAAGTGTCATTTTACAATATAGAAGAGCTCCACAACCACAATGCAGAGCATCCATGTACCTGTAACGACAGATACATCCCCTATCCTTATTTGTGCTCCTATCTATTTATTATTGTAAAAATATTTAATTTTCTGTAATAGATTTTATGTAATATTTATTTTTTCTGTAATATTTATTTATCTGAAAAATTTATTTTTCTGAAATAGCGCCTAAGTTGTAGATACACTGTCCAGTCACATTATTGTGATGACGTCAAAAGCTTGGCTCCACCTTTCACAGCACAGGATGTGCAGGGAGAGAGTCAATAGGGATCCAGAAGGTACCGACAGGGATGTGGAGCCATGCAGACTCCGGTCTCATGATCAGCTGTGCTAGGTTTCTTAGTTAACAGTACACAAGCATGAACAGCTCTATTAAAGTAGTCCCACAGATTCTCAATTGGGTTTAAATCTGGAGAGTTTGGTAGCTGTGGGAGTATAAACCCACACTGGTACCCTTCTAACTGCACTTGTACTCTGTGAACTGTGTGAAACGTTCCATTGTCCTGCTGGTAGATGCCATTGTGCTGAGGAAAAATAAACTGCATTTAGGGGTGGACATTGTCCCCAAAGATAGATGCATTTTTGTGTTGATCCACTGTGCCTTCCACAATTATGAGATCACCTGGGGAATGCCACAAAAACATTCCCCATACCATAACACTCCCTCCTCCAGCCTGGACCCAGATATTTCACTTTGTAAACATTGAGGGCCATCTGTCCAATGGAGTGTAAAATGTGATTTATCTGAGAAGGCAACCTGTCATCATAAGTAGACATCCAGTTGTGGTATTGGGACGCAAATTCCAGCCTTCATCACTCACTGCCAGCAGTCAGCATGGATGCAAGAACCAGGCACCTACTGCAGAGGACCATACACAGCAATGTTTGCTGAATGGTCATTGAGGAGACACAGCTGGTAGCTCCTTGCTGGGAGGTCAGTTGCTCAGAAGTTGCACATTTATTCGTCCATACACATCTCCACAGCTATTGTTCATCCCTATCGTCTATGGCCTGTGGTACATCACACTTGCTCAGTGGCAATTTTGGAGAGTGCCATTTCACCATACATGACAGACTTGGTGGCATGCAAACAGTTTACAAACTTAGTCATTTTGGAAATGCTTCCACCCTTACCCAAAAGCCAATGACAATGCCCTTTTGGATGACTGAGAAATCGCTCCCTTTACACATTCTGACAATGACTGCACTGTTTTCTGTGCCCTCCTGCCACATTTTATATACCCTCCACTACCAATATTGCCACCTGATGTCTGTGAGTTGACTTTGAACATAGGCAGTGGTCACATTAATGTGACTGGACTGTGTGCTTTAATACGAAATTGATTACCACTGTTTACTTAACACTACAGAATGTAACCACAACAAATTTTAAAACTGACACATTCCATATCCTGATATGTAACATGGATCATCAGAACATGAAATAAATAAAATAAATTTATACTACTGCATTTAGCTATCTTTTGTCACCTCATGCTAAACTACTAATGCTACATGACTTTTTCTGCCTGATGAGCTTATAAATTATTCTGACATGCAATCAGAGGCTAAGTGAAACAGTGTTTTCAATTCATCCTTTCACTCCTTCATGTACAGAACATGGTTAGAATCCCTCTGTGCATCCTGTTTTCTGGTGCAATTGATTCAATACTTTTTTTGAGATACCTTTGTAAACAAAGCATAACAGACTGTATTAACTAAGGGTGATAAGATCACTCTTAATCCATATATACATAAATGATTTGATGGGCAAGATGAGCACCGATTTATGACTGTTTGCTGATGAAGCTGCCATGTCCAGCAAGTTGATTGTTTGGTTGGTTGATTGGGGGAGTAAAGAACCAAACAAAGAGGTCCTCAGTCCCTTGCTCAAATAGTGGTGCATCAAGAAGTAGAAACATCAACTGAAAATGCTTTATCATTTAGTTGTGTGATTCACAATAGTAAACATGAAAAGGTTAAAAACATAATGGAAATCTTTTGTACTGTCAATAATAAAAGTAAAACAAGGAAATATGGAAGTCAGAAGGTGGGCATCCCCAAGGCTCTGTATGCAACAGAAAATGTCCCACCTACAGCTGTCACTCCCTGATCCAGTACAGTCAAGAGTGCCCATTGTTCAAAAGAGTGGAATACTGTGAATAGAAAACAGGGTGCGGCAGAAAGGAGACAAACAGAATCTCAAGGCAATTAAAACAGAGTAAAAGAGGGATGAAGAGTAGCCTGGTCAAGGCAGCGGAATCACGGATCCCCCAGACCTAGCACACAGTGGCAGACGCCCCATCCCCAACCACCCTGCCCCTGCTCTGGAAACAGATTAAAACCTTATAACTGAGAATAAAAACCGCTTTCATTGGCAAAACTGAGAACCAAGGTCAACCATCCATGAATTGTCTGCTAATATTAAAAGTAATGAGTCCTGAAGTCCATACTTAGCATGGAGGACCAAAAGGAGGGGGCATTCCACCAAGATATGAGCTATTGTTTGTAAGGCTCCACAACCACAATGTGAAAGTGTCTTGCTACACTAAATAAAACTATGGATTAACCTGGAAATGACATAGGACAGTTGATCCCTTCTGGGAGAATCAGAAGGAACAGCATTATGCATATCTTTGACTATGTGGAGTTTATTAGATGAGGCAGGAGCCCACCAGATATCATTCCATTTCCGAGTGAGCAGAGGTCTCATGTGCATCCACATAACTGCACCTTGGACTACCAAAAAGCGAATGGCGAACAAGTAAGTGCTCCTTGAGTCAAATGGTCAGCTTGTTCACTCATTGCTTGTCATTATGTGTAGTGCAAAAAGTGAAGTGCAAAGAAGTTGGTATGGTGGTATTGGGGTATTTTTCGAATTTGGGGTACTGTGCCCTTATTGCGTGCAAGAAAACGCTAAATGCAGAAGAATATGAACACATTTTACTGCATTGTGTAATGTGTACAATACAGGAACAATTGAGAGACAAGGGTGATTGTATCAGAAGGACAAAGCATCCTGTCATAAAGCAGTGTCTGTGAGGCAATGGTTTGTGGAGAATAACATACCAGAAATGAATTGACCAGCCCAGAGTCCTGACCTAAACCCAATGCGACATCTTTGGACTTTGCTCCAGGCCCCAATGTCCAATATCACTATATTCTCTGGTTTGAACTCTTGAGAAAGAGTGGGCTACCATTCCCCACAGTCATTCAGACACCTCACTGAAAGTGTCCACAGCAGAATTCAAGCTCTCATAACAGTGAAGGATGAACACATCCCATATAATGTCCACTAATAGTAGCCCAGATATTTCTGTTCAGATAGTGTAGATATCACTGTTGGCGGTGTTGAGAGACAGCTGAAATCGCAAAAGTTGAATGAAACTCCAAGACTCGGTGGAATCCCTATCAGATTCTATATTGAACTTATGGAGTTAGTTCCTCTTTTAATCATTATCTATCGCAGAGCCCTCGAACAAGAAACGTGTGCCCAGTAATTGGAAGATATCACAGATCACACCCATCTTCAAGAAGAGCACCGGAAGTGATCCACAAAACATGGAACACACCAATATTCTCGGCACTCAATTGTTGTAGATTCCTAGTGAGATATCTCGAAACAGAATGGCCTCCTCCGTGTCAACCTGTACAGATTCCAGAAACAGCGATCATGTGCAACCAAACTCATACTTTTCTCATATGGCACCCGAAAAGACTGGATCAAAGCAGTCAGGTAGATGCAGAATTCCTCGATTTCTGAGAAGAATTTGACTCAGTACAACATCTACTCTTATTCTCAAAAGTACGAACATGTCTGGTATCAAGGGAAATTTGTGTCTGGATTACGAACTTCTTGGTATGGAGGACACAGTATTAAGGGTCATTAACAGATGTAGAATTAACTTTGCGTGTGCCCCAGGGAAGTATGTTGGGGCCTTTGTTCTTCATGTTGCCTTGCGTACAATATTAATTGTTATTTCAAACATTTCGCAGATGATACAGTCATGTGTAAAGAAGCACGGTCTGAAAAAAGCTGCAGAAACATTCATTCAGATCTTCGTCACATTTCAAAGCAGTGCACAGATTCGTAACTTGCTTTAATTGCTCAAAAACGTAAAATTCTCAGTCCAGTCACAAAACGAAAATAAACGTGGTATTCTATTATTTCAATATCAACCAATCACAATCGGAATCTGCCATTTCATTACACTTTGTCGGGATATGAAATGAAACGATCGCGTAAACTTCGTCATACGTAAGGTAAGTGGCAGATTTCAATTCATTGGCAAAATACTAGGGAAATGCAACCAGTCTACAAAGGAGGTTTCTTACAAATCATTCATGCCACCCGTCCTAAAAAAAAATGCTGAAATGTGTGGGGCTCGTAATAAATAGTACTAGCAATGGATACTGAACATGTACAGAGAAGGGAAGCACGGTCACAGGTGTGTTTTACCTCAGAGAGAGTGTCACAGTGATGCTGAAGAAACTCAACTGCTGTTGCTGATTACGGGCTTAAGGAGACTAAACATGTAAAGTCACCAGTTTCCTATTTTATGTTTATTACAATAATCTGTAGAACAGTGTAGTGCATTTACTGTTTGGTATTATGACAATTCCTGTATCACTTAAGTGATGCAAGGGATGCTGATAAACTAAGCTAAACTATTAATCCCCAGGACAGAATCAATGTAGTACATGTCTGCATCTAGAGTAAATTTGCGATATAGTTTTCAAAATATTTGTGTGGCGTGTTGCTGAAGCGGGATGCGGGAAACAGCCAGAAATGCACCTCGTTGAATGTCGGAAAACGCCTAAGCACCACATCCATGCAGGCCCTCGTCCTTAATCCACCGGGCGGGATTGAATTTGCACTGGCGCGTCTCTCCATATCCCAGTGGGCGCCTTTAACACACGGCTATCCGGGAGGGCGAAGCTGAACAGGCACACTTGGAAGACACGTGCCAACTATCCCGAGAAAGCATACTTACAAAGTTTGAAGAACTAGCTTTTAATGACGAATATAGGAATAGGACCCTTTCATATCGCTTCCGTAGGAATCGTGAGAACAAGATTAGACTAATTACATTGCGCACAGATGCATTTAAACAGTCTTCCCGTGCTCCGTACGTTAGTGGAACGGGAAGAGGGCCTAAATCTAGGACCATGAGAAAAGTATACCATGAGACGTACCCTCTGCCAAATTAATCTTCAACTTAGATCACAAAAGACCAAGAAAACCAGGAAACGCTTCACAATAGATGCATATCAAAGTGAACAGGAAGCAGTTAGAATTGTGAAGTCTGACTCTATTTTCAACAGCAACAAGGCACAGACTTCTCTGAAATTGTCAATCCAGCGAAATTTTAACTCTTTAAGAATAATATACACCGCTGCATCCAAAGCCATAGACAAGAGGCATTGTGCCATCAAAGCTGTTTTTTTGTACAGTGAAATCATATATGTAGCAAGGACTTCGAAATAGCACTAAGGTACTCGACATGAAGATAAGCATTTATTGTCTCAAAGAAACGTTTATACGTATTAATAATGAACTGAGGTGATTGCTTGTCAGAAGTTAGTAAAGTGTTCAAATTTTCATTTCATACTTGGCGCACTTTTTCATTTGGAATATTCAGACATGTCTTGTGGTCACAGCTAAGAATTTTCCATTTTTTTTGTCTGTTTGGTTGCGAGTTACGGTATTTATTTGTATGTTCCGTGGATCATAATTGTGACCTCGTCTCGCTACAATATGGAACGAGTCAGTGTTATAATTACTCTCAGGGAAAAATACAGCACGTTTATCATTTAGACGATTCTTAAGATTTTTTATGTTCACATTTTTATAATTGTACTGCAGTGAGAATAAATAGTGTTTTTCAGTGAGTATTTAACAGTTTCGAAAATAGTTAAATAATCTGTAAATCCCAAATGAAAAGATTGCGTGTGATCTGGTTCGCACGTCTTCTAAAAAGACATCCCGTCGCACTTGCAACGAAGTGCGTAGGTGTGACTGACAAATGAGCGACGTTGGGACGTAAAGTAGCGAGGCTGTCGTTATAGCAACGGCCAAGCGTGCTTAGCGTGAAACAGTACTTCTTGTTGTTTGAATGAATCCGAAGAAATGGAAAACTTTGAATTGCTCATGCTTACAGAGACCTTCCTGTCAACGAACATACAGTCCTTCCCTCAAGCAACTTTTACAGAAATTTCTACACCAACATCCATCCTCTGCAAATTACTGTGAAGCGCATGGCAGGGCTTACTTCTTGTGTAACACGTTTCCTCTCGTTCCATTCATGCACGTAGCGCAGGAAGAATGAGTGCTTAGATGACCCTGTGAGATCAGTAAATTACTAAAATACTGTCACTTTAATCAGGCTCAGTAAGCGTATTTGAAATATATTAAGCCTACCCTTTGAACTAATGGTAGTTATTGTTGCCGCTGTTAATGTTGTCGGCTGCCCCGTTACAATATTAAAATACTATACCGGAAATAATGAATTGTACGGGCTAATTTAGGGCGTCTTAGTCGCACTAGTTTTAGAATAGTCTATACTCTTCTGGGATTCCATGCTCTCTCTCTCTCTCTCTCACACACACACATAACTAAGAATAATAGGCATGCGGAATCATAGTGGTATAGGCATGCGGAATCATAGTGGTCTCCCTGTAATATGCAGTAATCCCTATCCGTAACGACTCTAGCAAATTATGGGCCCCAGGTCTAATAAACCGAAGAAAACTTAGGCCTACTTAAGAAACATCATAATGTCTCCCACTGACGGCGCGTAGGTATGCGTTTTTTTTAAATAGTGTCTTACAGTATACTTGTTTTGCTATAAAACTCTGAGCTGTGCTAGCATGTGATAACACACTAGAACTGCGACACTTACTGCTGACTTGAAAATTTATACTGGGTATTTCCTGACAGAGACGGCATCTTTCTGAACAATGGTATCCAAAATATTATATCCAACATATTCGCCATACTGGAAAATATAAGGCAGAGGAAATAAAAATGACGTTAATGAGCATTATTTGTCCCTCTCCCGCTGCTCTTCTCGACAAAAAAAATCCAATTATACCGATATGCTCCGAGTCTTACGAGATCGAATGTGTCATTTCATGCTTACAAACTTAATAAAGAGCTTTCACATTCAACGGGTCGAATTAGTAAAAGACGGTTGATCACATTAGGTATTTCGTTCGGGAAGATGTTCCGCACTACTGGAAAACAAAACCTCAGGCCAACACTTCTTGTTTCAAAACGCTCCGCATGTTTAACATATAATTGAGTGTGACATGTAAAAACAGCGTATTTATAGCGGTCTACATCATACATTTCTAGACATATATACTGCTAACGTCCTTACCTCGTATCGGCGTACGAATAGGAGCTACACTAGTACTACCACAGTAGCTCCGACTTCCATCACAAAGACAACCCTTCTCCGTAACTATGTAGTACTGCACTCGTCGAATGACGTTCGAGGGACGGCACGGTTTCCGTTCGCTTGTTTTGACCGACAATGCGCCAGCCAGAGACGCTACACATAGCAGACACCTGTGAAAATGTTGATAAAGTGGATTTTAGGAAGTTTTTCCCATCTTTAAGAGGCGGTTATAATATTACAGGATCAACTGCAACATTTAGAAATCTACGAGTACAGATACTGCGAATGAAAAGCCTTACACATGTAACTGAGACGCATGTTTATTTGAGCAACAATGTAAACAAGTGAAATTCTCTACCTTCCATTTGCTAGAGGTGCAGGCAGCGCGAGAGTGACTGATGTTGCTCTGTTTACTAACGAATATCGTGTCTGACCACTCTCTCAGATGAATAGTTGCCGTTGAGTAACGGTAGCATCTAAAATCTGAAGTAGAATTCACGTTCAGAGTTTCTAAAGTTGAAAATTAATCGAATATGTTTAAAATAAAAAGAGATAGCCGCACTGATAAAACATCAAAAAGTGTCTATAACGGAGTATCCTATTAGTATGCTATTTGCTGTAGAAATTGTCGACCAGCTTTCTACATCCGCTACATCAATCACATTAGAAGACTTAAACAAGTAAACAATAGTTGTCACTGTTGTCATGTTGACGCTTGTTTGGGCATTGTCATTGTCAAGAACTCATGTTTTCCAATTCGCTGATGGCTGCGCCGAAGTCGTACAATGATTTGTCGAAATTAGTGATATTTGTGTCATATTGTCTTGCATGTTTTTGTTTTTAAATAAAGGCGCTGTAAATATCTATGTTAAGTAAACTGGCAGATAAAACGGGAGACAGTTTACATTGTTAGACTGTCCTATAGTATCATTGCATGCATTCGTTGCAGTCGATAACGTACAGCATCGATTTTGACAAACGAACACATTTTAGAGAACGTCCAGAGCTCAAAATATAGCATCGATATTGATGACGACGACGACGGTGAATCTGACAAGAAATCAAGATTTGCAGCTCCTGATTCGACTATAACAGGAATGTATAACATCGGGAAAAGTATGCGCAGCTACTGCGATCCGCATTCGAATGACGAAATGACTAAACCGGTAGACGTTATTGTACAACTTGTCGAGCATTTGATGCTGCAAATACATTGCAAAAAATTAACGCACTATTTCTCCAAAAACAATAACATGCTGTATCCTGATGTCGGGACGTCCCGATTTTCGCGGAATGTTCTGGATTTTAGGGGTAATTCCCCCTCCCACGGATGGCTTCAAAAATGGACGAATACATGAAAGATCCGAAATGAATGTTTGAAAGCGTCTATGGCGGTAACCAAGAGAATTAGAATATGGTGCGTCAGGACATCGTGATCAGCCAGTGAATTTGTAGAATAAAAACGCGGGAGGTATGTGAGCGCACAATGCCTATCCAAGTTTTCAGTTCGCTCAGGCTGTGGGAATTTGACTGACAAGCAATTTGTGGAATGCATATCTACTTCTAAACACAATAAATATAAGAATCTGAGTGCATATAAGAAATTTGATCTTCAATATTTCGCGTAATTAAGGGCCAATTTTAAAAATTTAAAATGCTGTCATAAGCTACTCATTAAGAGGAGTAATCTTATGTTAAACATTTAACACAGTAAGACAAGTCTTACAGTTAGAAACTGTGGGTTTGTCTCAAGATAAAGTAACTGATTGCACGCTATTGCTCGGACTTTAATCGTCAGTAATCGAGAATCAGGGCACTTAACAACTTCCAACAAACGCAAAAAAATTTCAAACCTTTCAAACTTTTTCTCATTGGACCCCCCTCCCCAACCGAACCACCCACCCACCCGCCCCCCGCCCACACACACACACACACACACACACACACACACACACACACACACATAATGATAAAAGGAAAAACGTTCATCGCCAACTACATTTTCTCTGTTCGTGCAGTGAACCTTCAGTATCACAAGTGACGTTTTAATTTATTACTTTTTTAACACCTACTCTATTCGCAACTCAGTTTGCAGGTAGTATCTATAGACACGCAACAAAAAAATTTTTGTATCACCTCGGGTCCGAGAGTTCCGGAACCTGTACAGAAAATTGGAATATGGATAAACATAAACATCATGTATGTTGTACCACCATACAGCGAGACCTTCAGAGGTGGTGGTCCAGATTGCTGTATACACCTGTACCTCTAACACCCAGTAGCACGCCCTCTTGTATTGATGCATGCCTGTACTCGTCGTGGCGTACTATCCACAAGTTCATCAAGGCACTGTTGGTCCAGATTGTCCCACTCCTCAACGGCAATTCGGTGTACATCCCTCAGGTTGGTTGGTGGGTCACGTCGTCCATATACAGACCTTTTCAATCCATCCCAGGCATGTTCGACAGGGTTCATGTCTGGAGAACACGCTGGCCACTCTAGTCGAGCGATGTCGTTATACTGGAGGAAGTCATTCACAAGACGTGCACGATGGGGACGCGAATTGTCGTCCATGAAGACGAATGCCTCGCCAATATGCTGCCGATATGGTTGCACTATCGGGCGGAGGATGGCATTCACGTATCGCATAGCCATTACGGCGCCTTCCATGGCCACCAGCGGCGTACGTCGGCCCCACATAATGCCACCCAAAACAGCAGGGAACCTCCACCTTGTTGCACTCGCTGGACGGAGTGTCTAAGGCATTCAGCCTGACCGGGTTGCCTGCAAACACGTCTCCGACAATTGTCTAGTTGAAGGCATATGCGACCACATTCATCGGTGAAGAGATCGTGATGCCAGTCCTGAGCGGTCCATTCGGCATGTTGTTGGGACTTTCTGTACCGCGCTGCATGGTGTCGTGATTGCAAAGAGACCTCGCCATGGACGTCGGGAGTGAAGTTGTCCATGATGCACCCTATTGCGCACAGTTTGAGTCGTAACACGACGTCCCGTGGCTGCACGAAAAGCATTTTCAACATGGTGGCGTTGCTTTCAGGGTTCCTCCAAGCCATAACCCGTAGGTAGCAGTCATCCACTGCAGTAGTAGACCTTGGGCGGCCTGAGCGAGGCATGTCATCGACAGTTCCTGTCTCTCTTCTGTATCTCATCCATGTCATCCATGACCGAACAACATCGCTTTGGTTCCCTCCGAGACGCCTGGACACTTCCCTTGTTGAGAACCTTTCCTGGCACAAAGTAACAATGTGAACTCGATCGAACCGCGGTATCGACCGTCTAGGCATGGTTGAACTACAGATAACACGAGCCGTGTACCTCCTTCGTGGTGGAAGACTGGAACTGATCGGCTGTATAACCCCCTCTGCCTAATAGGCGGTGCTCATGTATGGTTGTTTATATTTTTGGGCGGGTTTAGTGACATCTCTGAACAGTCAAAGGGACTATGTGAAGCAATATCCACAGTCAACGTCTGTCTTCAGGAGTTCTGGGAACTGCGGTGATGTAAAACCTTCTTTGATGTGTGTATATCACTGAACGTACTTGCAAAATAATATCACTGTATCACACGTATTTGAGGAGGTATGACGTCATAAACATTGAGATGCTTGAAAAACTAGCTTTTGCTTAAAATGGGTTGCAAATTATCCTGTTTGTATTCATTCAGTGTTTCATAATGAGAGTACTTTGCGACTACCTACAAATTTTAAGCATAATTTCAAATCTTTCCTGAACATTTCTCGCTTACATACTTAAAGGCAAACTTTCAACACATTAACCCATTTGTAAAGTAATCAAACGTTTGAAGCTGTTTTATACATGGGAGCTCTATTCTTTAAAGAATCGAGTGTTTACTGGTATCAAATGACTACACTAAAAAGCCTAAACACCCGCCCGTCTTACATATTAAAGTTTCATTAGCATTTTCAAGAAACGTGCAGCATACAATTCATTATTTGGCGTATGTTCTACATATTTAATGCTTTGAAATGAAACGATCGTATGGCATTTATTGGCCGGGGTATCCCCTTTCGAGGTTCGGCCGCCGTATTTCAAGTCTTTTTAGTTGACGCCACTTCGGCGACTTGCGTGTCAATTATGATGAAAATGATGATGGACACACAACACCCATTGGCGTGGTGCCCGCATCTCGTGGTCGTGCGGTAACGTTCTCGCTTCCCGCGCCCGGGTTCCCGGGTTCGATTCCCTGCCGGGTCAGGGATTTTCTCTGCCTCGTGATGGCTGGGTGTTGTGTGATGTCCTTAGGTTAGTTAGGTTTAAGTAGTTCTAAGTTCTAGGGGACGGATGACCATAGATGTTAAGTCCCATAGTGCTCAGAGCCATTTGAACCATTTGAACCTTGGCGTGGTAGGTGGTAACGCTACCGCTGCGCTACGGAGGCGGACATTTAATGCTTTAATGCACGTAGACGACCGTATGAGTCATAGACGTGAGGAGGACAAATATCCAATATTATTTTTCTTTGAAAATACTGCAATATTTGTTTACATTGCACATGTGCAGAGACGCACATAACATTGAATTTCCTTGGTTTATTACAAACTAGATCGGCATACGGTATGGACCTTGCAACTCTTAACGTTTCTCCAGTCTATTATGACTCCAAAAATTTGGAAATGGGCGCGACTTCTGCTAACTACCCACTTTGTGGCCATTACAATGTCTGCTGCGCGAAAAGCACTGTAGCATATACACAATGTGGCGCACTGAAGAGTAAAGGTAGTCTTAACACATTTTTTTGAGTTATGATTACAGCTGCCAGTGGTGCGAGCTTTCTAGTGCAGTGGTCAAATGTGCTACTCCAATTGGACAGTCTGTCGCCTATCAACCTTTTTGCCCTTACAGTAGTACTTCTTGTGTTCAGTGAGGCTGATGGTAGGTATCAGCGAGGACGCATTCATTTATGTGCATGGGCAAACCAAAGTTAGTAAAAACTATGAGACATTGATTATAATGGCTCTACTATATAATTGATGTAGCCCTACGAGCCCGTAATACTTTGTTTCTGGGACATGTCTCTAGGGTTAACCCAAGTACAAGACTGTCGTGTGCCATTCTCAAAGTTTTCACACGAGAGTCACTAGAAGAAAGATATGTCCTCCTTGAGAAAGGTTGATAAATTTAAACTAGCATTAATTCGAGATAGACTGTGAAACAATTCGACTGCAGTTGTCATACTTCTCGTATAAGGACTAGGAGAAAGCTATTCAGTGACAAATACAGTCATTTGAGTATGGAAGGCAATGACTAATTACAGTAAGAAGCAATCTCCCCTAAGTATTGTGCAGTAGCTTTTGGAGCATATACGGATCAGTCAGACCACTATGACGTCCGTCATACGCAGAACAGATACTGCTCATTGCATCACGAATTCTATACGACCCTTGACGTGTGGTGCACATCAAATGACAAGATGGCAGCACAGTAATCCCCGTTGATTATTGGAAGATGCTTTCAAGATCGACCGCTTCCGTAGCTGAATGGCAAGTTCAGCCTCGAGCGCCGAGCGGGAAGGCTGTTGGTTAACCGCCCCACCAAAGCGTCGCGCGCGCGTGAATAGCTTTTCCTCAGTCGTTTCTGTCTTCGTGTGTGTCACATCGTCGTTTGGTCCGTAGTGTTAGTTGTTGTGTATGTCTGTTGGTAGCGGCGTGGCCAGTTCATTATGTTGGCCGTGGGTTTCAAGAAAAGATACAGTCAGCTTTAGTTTCGGCAAATCCATGCGTTCAATCTACTCCGGATCTTTGGAGATTCAGGACTGACTCATCGATGCAATCTATGTGACATCTGGTCAGGTTCATACTACCTATTTTGATTCTGATAACTATGTCTTTTCCGTAAAGTTTTTGAATCCACTACAAGCGGATAGGTTGCTTTAATGTCATGATTCCCAAGCTACCTTTAAGCATCGTGATGGTTCCAAAAGTATGGTAATTCTTCCTTATGCGGAACTGGATTATGTCAATGTCAGAGCGTAAAATCTCCCGCCGGAAGTTGACAACAGCTTACTTAAGGACGCGTTGTTACCTTATGATGATGTCAGGGGTATATGACGCGAACGGTGATCCACTCAGCTGCAATGTTATAGTGGAATTCATTCAGTGGAGATGTTAGTCAAAAATAACATTCCTTCCCATCTACAGCTCTGTGCATAGTAGAAAAGTGGGGACATGCTTTCTGTGCAGCGAAATTGGCCCCCTTTGATTTAATTGCCCGCTGTGGATATCTGTATTAAAGTCCTCATTTGAACAGCGTCGAAAATTGACGTTAGCTGATCTCTTTTCTGCTGATCACAAGGTTGTTGCCACGTCTTCCTCGAGTACAATGGGACGACAGAGAGATGCGCAGTTTATTGCTCTCGATTTTCCGCCTTTACCCTCTCAGCGCTGTCCTTAAATTGTTGCCAAGTCGGCAGTGTCTGCAATACAATGTAAGAAACATCGTATGCAGGATGGAGAGGAGTCGGATGTGTTTACTCCTCACCCGCCTCTCCCTGAAGTCACTTTGTCGCTTGATGTATCTTGTCGTACTGAGTCCTACATTCCTGATGGAGTCGATGGTGCGAAAACAGCTGCTGAGGTCTCTAGTGTTCCTCACAGTATTCCTCCCGCTCTTGAGATAACTCCTCCGGAGCCACCCAAGGATGGGGAAGTCGTTGAGCCTTCTGATGCTCCGGCAGCAGCAAATTGAGGCACTCCTAAAATTACTGGTTCCCTTGGTGTCACCCATTCAGGTGACATAGGAACGACCAACTGTCGTTACTCCATTCAAGGTGATGGGTGGCCAGGAAATCCTACGTGTCGACCCAGATGTTGAGATGCCTGACTCCTCTCTTGTGCGTCTGCCTGAATTTAAGGATCCCCCTCTGCGGCTCCTTGTTCGTCATCTATTTTGATTAATGTTCAAGAACCACCTACGTTCCCGACTGCCGATGCTGTATTGGCTCGTAGTCGTTGTAAACAACGCGTCAAATATGAGCGTGCGGTGGCTCGTAAAAAGAATAAACACAAAGATTCGAGAGGCGTGGGTGCAAGCCGCCAACCCACTAACTCATCATTGGATTCAGCAATGGATCTCGACTCACACTGATGTTGACGACGTAATTCAGTTGGTCAGCAGATCGAATTTCGTTTCTTGTTGTTAAAGTATGGAGACTTAGGTTTATTTCCTTGAATGTTAATAAGGTGGAATCAGACCTGCAGCGTGATTCAGGTTACCTGGTTACCTGAGCGTATGTTTTATTCCTACAAGAAGTACAATTGACTCGCTTTTCTCTCCCTGGTTTTTGCACTGTGTTTAATGTGGCTCCCACGATGACTTCCTTGTTTCTTAGGGAGGGGATTCCCATTGAAGGCATTCTTGATAATGGCAGAAGAATAGTTCGTATTTTTCTTCACCTGATCTCGATTCCCTTTAACGCATCGTCCGGTGCCGGACGCACTTTTGACCGTTCCCGATTTTATAAGGAAGAGGTGATATTCTTGTTACGGAAAAGTCGCAGAGTGTTTTGATAGGTGACGATTTTAACTGTGTGTTGAGTCCTGTAGATCAGTCTCCCAATTTTAATTTCTGTAGGGAATTGCAAGATTTAGTTCGTTCCTTGAAACTGCAAGATATTTGGCTCTGTAAATATGCGACTCCAGTCAAAATTACCCATTTTATTGCTGCTTCTAGCAGTAGGTTTGACAGATTTTATTTATATGCTTGGATGCGTGATAGGACCTGACTGACGATGTCATTCCCGCCAGCTTCTTTAAATCTGCTACTTTAAATCACCCGCGACAGTCTGTGAAATTGTTTCGATCACCTTAGATGCTGAATGTGGCGCACTCGGAGGATCCCTTTCTCGATGAGGTGATTCGGGAAGTGTGGGACCGAAGTCTTCATTCAACTTTTTGATACGGTTCCATTTTGGAATGGTGGGTTCAATTGGCGTATCAGAGGCTCCGACAAACGTTGATTCGATTCTGCGCTGATAGAACGTGGGAATTTCGGACGACGCAAAAATTTTACTACTCTCTCTTACGTTATCTTTGAGAGTGCTTATCAGGCTCCACTACGGATTGCAGACTTCAAGCGTGTAAAGGCGCAATTGTTACGGTTGAAGCAGTGTCAAATGGAAGGGTTAAGGATGCGATCCAAGCCATGTTCTGTGATGCCGGATGCACTGTCTTCTGAATGTCTTCTGCTTCGACATCAGACTAGTCGTCGACGTGCGTGTATCACGTCTCCCAAGACAGAGAACATTAATGGTGTGACGAAACAAAATGATGTGTTGCATGGTTCAAAATGGTTCAAATGGCTCTGAGCACTATGGGACTTAACATCTGAGGTCATCAGTCCCCTAGAACTTAGAACTACTTAAACCTAACTAACCTAAGGACATCACACACATCCATGCCCGAGGCAGGATTCAAACCTGCGACTGTAGCGGTCGCGCGGTTCCAGACTGTAGCGCCTAGAACCGCTCGGCCACCCCGACCGGCGATGTGTTGCATGCTGTACATCAATTCTATGTTCGTTTGCGTGAGATATACGTTCCTGTCGATATGTCATCAGATTCATTTGTTCGGGCTCTAGGTCGTAGACTTACACCTGCTCGTAATGCTGCGTTTTTGGCGCTTTTCAGTGTGACCATGTCTATGATCTTATTGTCAAATTGCCCTCTCGTAAGTCACCGGAGTTGGAAGGTCTGCCTGAGGAGTTTTACGTGCGTTTTCGGCCTTTGTTGGATACTATTTTTACATTGATTTTGAAAGACGTATTGAGAGGTGGATTTGTGCCCGACACTTTTAAAGTGGGCAAAATTGTTAATTCCTAAAAGTTCTGGTCAGGCAGCAACTGATAAATTTCGCCCAATTACCTTATTAAATTTTGATTATGAGACTGTGGTGAGGGCGGTGAATAGCCGGCTGTCTGCGTTGCTGAGGAAAGTTGTTGCTGATAATCAAAGCTGTATTCTGAGTCCGGTAGCTGACTTTAGTAACGTTATATCGGTGGCTACTGTTAGTTTTGTTCCTGGTATTCTGGCATTTTTGGATTTTGACAAGGCTTTTGACCGGGTCAGACATGGCTTCCTGTTCCAGGTATTGTGCCGTTGCTTTCACAAATGACGCGCGATTGGTCTCGTGTAATTTGTTTACGGATATCCAACCTTCGGTGGCTATCAATGGCTAACTGACACCACCGATTACCATTCGTAGATGCCTCCTTTCACTTGAGCCTCTTCTTAGAAGAATCGTTGCTCTATTACAAGGATGGACACTCCTGGGCGAGACGATTTCGATGTGTATATACACGGACGACGTGATGGTATTATTCCGTTCCATTGCTCAAGACTACTTTGGATGCCTTTTGCCTTGTATCTGGTTCCCGCATCAACGAGGACAAATGTCGATAAAATTACGGGGTTCAATAATGCTGTCATTTCGTGGGCGACGAGTCACAATCGATCGTTCTACTCTCCAAATGGCTCCACTTAATTGGAAATCGGTTACAGAGAAGATACAAGGAGCAATCCTGGAACATGATCGGCATTCCCTTAACCTGCCTCAAAAAGTTCCACATCCTGGACACCTGTGTCTTGTGCAAAGCATATTACATCTCTCAGATCCTTCCCCTTCCCGCGCTGATGGCTAGGAAACTAAAACAGCTGTCTAGTCGTTTTTTTATGGAAGCATCACATTTTTCGGTTACGATACGAGGTGGCTGGTGTGCGCGTTCTCTCGGAGGTTTGGGACTTTCCGCTATTGAAATGAAAGCGTCTGTTATTTTTTCGGCGCACCGTGCTACCTCTCGCGCAATCTACACTTTCACTTGTAGGTCATTTTACTGCCTGCGGCCGGGCAGTCTTGATCTGCCTGTCGATCCTGGTCGAGTGAATTTATAGTTAAAACATGTCCATACATTTTCTATTGCTGTTATTTGGGGGTTGATATTCTACACATTTTTGTCAATGCGCGGGAGAGGGACTGACTGTACGGCTCCTGTTGAACGGGCATCGCCACAAACTTCATGAAAGACGGCGTGGTTTCATTTTACTTAGGGATCCCGCCCCACCAAACGCGGTAGCGTCCACATGGTATCAAATGGTGCACAAACTGTAATTCACCAATGAGCGCCTATTTGGTATTGGATTTAGTGACACGGATCAGAGCAATCGCTGTCCCGCCATAGACACTTACAATATAGATTTACGTCATTGTCACGAAACGAAATGGCACTGGATTAAAAAACGGTTAGCGTTTCTAACTTGATCCACTAATACTGCCTTTCCGGCTGGTATCGTACTGCGTTCATACTCCGTCTTTCCGAGCACAAAGCCAAATCAGCTGCATGGTTGTTGTTAGGCCTGTTGATAGAATATTAATATATGTTCCAAAAATATCGGTGTACATCGATGTACTTTCACCGATATATCGATATCGAAATGGCAATATCGAATGCCGATATTTTTATTTTATATTGTATTTTTTCGAAATTTTTGATAAGTATTTGAAGTCGTTCTTTTGAAATTGTAGTAGAACATAATTTTACTTTCCACCATGTGAAGGAATCTTACTATGAAGTTCATTCAAATGAAACCTGGTCAGTGCGTCTGCCTTTGCCTTAGACATAAGGCGGCACCACGTAACTGCGGGTTTGGTGGCGCCATCTGTTGGTAGAGGACACTGACAAGTGCGTACCGTTTGATTTTGCATAGCGCCAGTGTGGTTTCAAGCCGAAGAGAAGGTGGTCACACAAGTTATCGTCCACTACCGAACATGCAGGCGAGTAAACAGGAACAAAGAGGAGTGATTCGATTTTTGGCAGCGCAGGGAGTTGGAGGCCGTGAAACGTATCGACGGATGAAGGCCGTGTACGGTGAGTACAGTGCGAGTCGTTCGAGTGTTGTGGAATGGCGCAAACGATTCCTTGAGGGGCGCGAGTCAGTGGAAGACGATGCTCGTCCTGGGCAGGCTCATCGTGCCGTCACACCGGAAATGGTTGCGAAAGTCACCGCGTGATTTTCATGTGCTTATTTTAGAATAAGCTACTCGTGGACATCGATTCGCAACGGACGACGAAGTGTGTGATTGGTCCAGGCCTGGATTCGACAGCAGCCTACTAGGTTCTTCAAGGATGAGATCGGCCGGATAGTGTCTCAATAGGATAAATGGACCAACAGTTTTGGCGCGTATTTTTGAGTATGTGTACTGTGTACAACTACATTTTTTAATAAAATCGTTACCGTTACTTTACACTGGTGGCTGGGTTTCATTTGAATGCCCCTTATACTTTTTGAGCTTTCATCATGTCCAGTATTTCTCTTTGACTGTGTGAAGTAAATATAGGTGGCACAAAGGAGAAGTCCGATTGCACTGGGGGAGGGGGTGGGGGTGGGGGGAATGGATTGACAAATTATCCGATGTGACGAAATGGCTCACCAGTTGTGTTAAAAAAATTATCGCAACTAGTGCGCTTTTTCTTCACATCGGCATTCTTAAAAAGCAGTGCTGAAACTGACGAACAAAAATCTGAATGACAAATTGGCCTTTGCGGTGGGCGGAAACGTGTGAGGGGAAATGCTGAAGCAATTGGCCCTCGCCGCTACCAACAGAAACTGCAACGTTTAACTTCACCATGCAATTTTTACACTACAACTGCTAGGACGCTGGCGTTTTCAGAAATGAAAAAAGAGAGAAGTTGCTAAGAAGTGTTCCAGACAAATCGGATATGTGACGAAACAGAACAACTGATCCATCGGACATCTTTTATTATGCCACTTACCTACAGTCAGCGTGAACGTGTATCGTTTTTCTTTCAGTTCTTGCTCTGAGGGGGATAATCAGGCTGCTAGCTTGTTGATGTACAGAATCTCTAATAATAAATCAATACTTAAATATACAGCTCTAAGACGCAGTATATTTACAATGTGCAGCTGATATTATTTTTTGGCTGCTACGTCGATATTTTTTCCGTTGATGTATACTTTTATCGATAATTTTTTTCGTTATATTGAGGGCTGGTAATGATACTTTTTAAAAATCGATATATTGGATTCCCGATATTTTTAAAAATATTAACAGTCCTAATTGCTGGCCAACTACGTTCATTACATAGTAGCTGGAGGTGGCGTTAGGGACCCACCCGCCTTCCACCAATATACGGCCACTGCATATTGGAAGTGTTCGCACCTGCCATGGTATCGTGACTTATTCACCAATATGTTTTGAACTTTGTATTTCGTCGTCAAGGTATCGGTTGAGTTAAACGGCCCTTGTGGTATTCTTGTCATGGCCACTTTGTTTCGCTATACAGTTTACTTCATTTTTGTGGCCCTGTTATTGCCTTTTCTTAACTAATAAAAAATAAACGAAAAACTGTTGTAGACATCAACAGGAAATCGAAAAAATTATTTTATTTTTATTTTTAGTAAGTGTAAAAGTGGAGCTGCCATGTAGGATTAACTCGGATTTGTTTTTTTTTTTGAGTAGCAAGTTGTAAGGTTAAAAAATAGTCTAGCACTGCTGCTTCGGTGCAGAAGGACCCGAGTTCGATTCCCGGTATCTTCTCACATTTTTGCGGTTCGGATGTCCCGAAAGAGGTTTATAAGACTTCTTTTCCATTAATTTTTTTGTTTATAATGTTTTTGTATGCTTGTGTAAAGAAACATATAATTGATACATCGATTAAGGACCAGAGAGGTTCAAATGGCTCTGAGCACTATGCGACTTAACTTCTGAGGTCATCAGTCGCCTAGAACGTAGAACTAATTAAACCTAACTAACCTAAGGACATCACACACATCCATGCCTGAGGCAGGATTCGAACCTGCGACCGTAGCGGTCGCTCGGTTCCAGACTGTAGCGGCTAGAACCGCACGGCCACTCCGGCCGGCGACCAGTGTCCATATGGAAATAGTTAGAATATATTTACGAATGAAAAGGCTTTGATCTTCAATTTTTACTTATAGCGCTGCTAGGAAACGCCTGTCTGTTCGTATCTGTCTCTTAAAACCCTGATCTTGTCACGAAAGCATCGTTGTCTGTAGCTCCGCATAATTTCATATATATTGAACTAAATTTCATTCAAAATGTGCACCGGGCGAGGCGTCGCAGTGGTTACCCCTCTGGACTCGCATACGGGAGGACGACGGTTCAATACCCCGTCCGGCCATCCTGATTTAGGTTTTCCGTGATTTTCCTAAATCGCTCCAGGCAAATGCCAGGATGGTTCCTTTGAAAGGGCACGGCCGATTTCCATCCCCATCCTTCCCTAATCCGATGAGACCGATGACCTCGCTGTCTGGTCTCCTCCCCCAAACAACCCAACCCCAAACTCAAAATGTGTTCGAATACTTTATTATAATACCAGTCCACATATTTATGTTAATAATCATTGTGCTGCTAGTTCCACTTTTCAGGTTTTCCTTTGCGGGAGAGACGCAATACTTAAAAGTGGCACCGATTTGCCACTGGCGTTACTACTAATTATCATTACCTTTTCTCTCTTTTCGTACTAGTTGATCCCGCAGTCAGCTAAAGTCCGAGAGTTTTTGGTATTAATTTAATGAGCGGAGGCGGAAGCCAACTATCACTGGCGACAGCGCCTGTGCGAATATTAATGTCTGTTGTATAATTCTGTAATTGTTTCGATTGTTCTAATTGTCTTTCCTTCAGAGCCGAGAGATCGCTCAAAATATGGATATACGAAGTAACAGGAAATTTCCCAAGCTGAATGGAAAGAGTTATTGTGAAGTAAAATAAACAAAGAAATCTGTAAAGGAAAAATGAGCAAGCCGAAGCATAATGAAAATATTTAAGGTAAGATAGAATTCATTATTGTGCTTTACCGTTTGAAGCAGTGAGTGCTAGGTTGCAATCTAATGATTTTTTTTATTTACACATCTCAGCAGCATCTCCTATGTTAGTTAGTTACGTACTTCCATACAGTGCAATACAGTTAAAGCTAACAAACAATAACACGTAGTTTAGCTGGCCCAAGATGGACGATCTTGTTACATCTCTCGCGCAATGGCGCGCTTCATTATCGAAGAAAATGCAATCTGTATTGTGGTCATCTAGCAGCAGTGTTATTATTGTTCATTGCCAGTTAATGTTATTTATTGTAAAAAAAATCTTAATTGCGATTTATTAGTCTTTTGGTATTAAGGTAAAATTCGTAAGAGACGGAAAATGGCAGGGACAAATTGTGGTAATATGTTCAGACGAAGAAAGTGACAAAGTAGCAATTAATTCAAACCTGGAGAATATTAATGCTGATGTGTGTGAAATCAATACGCAATCTCATAGTCACACTTTGCAGTCAGATATTCAAACAACTACAAGTAATGAACAGTGGTTCGACCTTCAGCCGATCTTGCTTTACCGCCCGTACAAGCTTCTAGTGAATTTGATATACAACGAATGCTGCAAAAGATATGAGGTAATATGACCACTCTGAGTACTAAAGACGAAATGATCTCAAACGTCTATGACACAACAAAAAATATAACTCAAAATTACCTATCTTTCTTCGACTGTATCTAATTTGCAAAGTTTAGTAAGATTTCTCTAGATGTAAGGCAAATATCCCAAGAGAATATAAATGTCAAGCAACAACAAGAAACGTTAGCTAGCAATGTATCAATTTATCTAATATTTGTGAAACTTTTTCTACTTATGTAGATAAGCTCACTGACAAAGATATCACACTCCACGGTTCTGTAGGCACACTTCAGCCTAAAGCAGGCCATTCCACTACTGAAAACGGATAAATAGTTTAAGGTTAGAATTCGATGGCCAGGTGCATAGCTTCAGCATAATTATACCGAATGGATAGAGACCAAAGAGAAGCGCATTGATGAATGTATTAGCGAAGAGTTGCTGGGAACGGTGCAGAGGTGGACGAATGAATACTTAGCGAGCTATAAGATTTCAAAACCTGAAAAGAATTATAAATTTAAATAATTTAAACACACTGTTGATAAAGACTTGGCGGTTTGGCAAAAGGGACGTAAACAGGCACAGGAAAGTGTAACACATTCCTCACCCAAGCTTGCACTCACGCATGAAAGTTCCAGTCACGTGTAAACTGCACGAAGTTCTGGTAATGAAAATATGCATGGTGCTCAGTTCTCCACTAATTAACCATTGTATAATTCGTAGGCAGTACCAGACTTGTCAACTGCCGTACTAGAAGAGAGTTTACTAAAACATTGTCGATTACAGATATTCATTTAGTGAGCGGAGGTGGAAGCAGACTCACATGGTCCACTCTGCCTCGTGCGGCTAAATGCGGACCTGCTTGAATAGAGAAGCAGCATCATCACGAGGGTTCATCTACTGGTAATAACGGGTGGAGGGATTGGCGACCTGCTGATCGCATATCCCATCACAAGTACCATGATATACACTACTGAACATTAAAATTATTACACCAAGAAGAAATGCAGATGATAAACGGGTATTCATTGGACAAATATATATGATACTAGAACTGTCATGTGATTACATTGGGTGCATAGATCCTGAGAAATCAGTACCCAGAGCAACCACCTCCGGCCGTAATAACGGCCTTGATACGCCTGGCCATTGAGTCAAACAGAGCTTGAATGGCGTGTACAGGTACAGCTGCCCATGCAGCTTCAACACGATACCACAGTTCATCAAGAGTAGTGACTGGCGTATTGTGACGAGTCAGTTGCTCGGCCACCATTGACCAGACGTTTTCAATTGGTGAGAGATCTGGAGAATGTGCTGCCCAGGGCAGCAGTTGAACGTTTTCTGTATCCATAAAGGCCCGTACAGGACCTGCAACATGCGGTCGTGCATCGAATGAAGGGTAGAGCCACGGGTCGTAACACATCTGAAATGTAACGTGCACTGTTCAAAGTGCCGTCAATGCGAACAAGAGGTGACCGATACGTGTAACCAATGGCACCCCATACTATCACGCCGGGTGATACGCCAGTGTGGCGATGACGAATACACGTTCCAATGTGCGTTCACCACGATGTCGCCAAACACGGATGTGACCATCATGATGCTGTAAACAGAACCTCAATTCATCCGAAAAAATGACATTTTTCCATTGGTGCACCCAGGTTCGTCGTTGAGTACACCATCGCAGGCGCTCCTGTCTGTGATGCAGCGTCAAAGGTAACCGCAGCCATGGTCTCCGAGCTGATAGTCCATGCTGCTGCAAACGTCGTCGAACTGTTCGTGCAGATGGTTGTTGTCTTGCAAACGTCCCCATCTGTTGACTCAGGGATCGAGACGTGGCTGCACAATCCGTTACAGCCATGTGGATAAGATGCCTGTCATCTCGACTAGTGATACGAGGCCGTTAGAATCCAGCACGGCGTTCCGTATTACCCTCCTGAACCTACCGATTCCATATTCTGCTAACAGTCATTGGATCTCGACCAACGCGAGCAGTAATGTCGCGATACGATAAACCTCAATCGCGATAGGCTACAATCTGACCTTTATCAAAGTCGGAAACGTGATGGTACGAATTTCTCCTCCTTATACGAGGAATCACAGCATGAGAAACCGGTTGGAAACTTTCCACATGTCAGCACGTTGTAGGTGTCGCCACCGGCGCCAACTTTGTGTGAATGCTCTGAAAAGCTAATCATTTGCATATCACAGCATCTTCTTCCTGTCGGTTAAATTTCGTGTCTGTAGCACGTCATCTGTGTGGTGTAGCAATTTTAATGGCCGGTAGTGTATATCACTCCTTGTATTGCTCTATAGGAACCAATCGGCCAATCGGAAAAGGTCTAAGGCCTAATCCATGAGTGGTATTTACATGTACGTTTAGTTTCAAGCTCTAGATTGGTTCGTTAGGGGAGACAGAGGTGGCACCGATTAACGAGTAGCCCCGATCAGGTTGTTAACGTCAGTGCTGTCTGTAGTTTGAGCACTGAACTTATCTAAAATGGGCCACTAACCAAGTTTCGCATTGTTGTTGCAGTGAAGCATACAAGTACTCTTCAGACAAATTCCGTCTAACTTTTTCACGTCTTTGAAGCAACGTAACATTTGCACATGCAGTTTTTAAAGAGTTAATCGTACAAATGTATTGGTGGCGGTTTCATCATCTTTGAGTTCAAAGTTTACTTTTTTAAACTATCTTATTGTAGTGTTAGGTTATGAAATTCTGTAGTATATGTTGGGTTGCACCGATCAAGTGAACAGGCGAATGGCGATCAAGTGATCACCACAACCCCTCTAAGACTTAAATGAGCCGGTGAGAACCAAAGTGGTCGAAGTCAAAGAATTTTAGTTTTTTAGTTATATCACTCAGTTTACTCACCATGCACGGAAATTTGTTGTAGAGAAGTGGTACCACGTTACCTCCCACCTGAGCTTCCTCTAACGCCAGAGTGAAATGCGTTCGCAGGAAGGTCACATGCTCTTGTTGTTGTGTGATGTTTTGCGTAAGTATTTACGGGCTAAAATCAAAAAGGCGTTGCAACAGTACTTGTAAATATTAGCATTGTTTTCTTTCTTTAGACTTGCAATGTTCAAATTTTATTAAAGCAGAAATTGTCTTTTAAAGGGATGTTTGCACTCCCATGTTGAAATCTAGGGTAAAGCCTACACGAAACAAGCAGTGATGTCTACATTAATTAAATAAACCATAAAACTCAACCCTCTCAACATTGCTGTGCTACCTGCCACAGAGGCAAATATGAAGGACATGATGACACTTCTCCCGTACATCCCTCCGGTGCATCACGATTTCTTCAACCAACTGACAATTGCAAGTTCGGCTCAGGAATCTGGACCTAGACATGTTGACCATTTGACAGAGGAAGCTGTAGACGGTGAAACAGAGTAACCAGACATGCTCCATTATAAAGCCTCTTGAAATATCAGCATGACAAGAATTACATTTAAAGAAATTTCGACATTTAGAGACACAATTTCTTTACAATCAGTAGATTAATGCACTGCTGAACTATTAGACAGAGTCAGTGAGTAGCATTCAAGTAATTAACAACAACAATGCATTTATTTTAACTCGATTTGTGAGAGAAAAGTGCATTATGGGAGCAATAAGTGCAGACTCACATTTACTGTATCACATTATGTTTGTTTTATAAATAAATTGCAGTTATGGAGACTAAAAGACAGCATATAGCTTCTCAGCCATTCAACTTCCCATAACGTTTTTAAGAAGAATGGTGTAACTCTCGATTTATACCAGTTTATCTTTCACTATGAGTAAATTTCTGAGAGGAAAGTGGTACTCCAACATTTAGGGACGATAAAAAAGAATTTAAGGCACAAATAATAAAAACGTCTGTAGCAAACATAATTATAATAATACGTTTGGACATGTCGTCAGATGATCACGGTTTATTGTAAAGCATGAATTTACCTTAAACGAAACGTAAAACCTTCCATTTCCCAGAAGTGGGGAAAAATGGAATTATACCGCTTTGGCTCTCAGCAGATAAAATACCAATGCACTGACCTTTTATAACTATTACTTTTCGCTTTGGTAGACTGCAAGAAAGTGTATTCTCTTTCAGATACCTATGGCGTGGAAAAGGACTACTACCAGGGGAGAATGGACTAATGAGAAGCCGTAACGGGCAATGTTATTTGTCAACGAAGGGCCGTCCAAAAGAGCAGCAAGTAGACAGTTCAACATTCCATTCACAGCACTGCGTGACAAGAGATTTAAGGGGATTTCTGGAGATCAACTTCTTGGCCGAAAAGCAGTTTTTACTCAAGAGCAGGGGCAGCTTTAGCTGAACGAATGAAGTTGGACATTATTTTTTATGGACTTACTCCGCTGCTAGTCTGCAGAGTGGCTTTTGAATATGCCGAGGCAAACAATGTTCATAACAATTTTTCCAAAGTTTCCTGTTTAGCTGGTAAAGACTGGCTTTATGGTTTTCTCAGAAGGAATCCATTAAGTGTGCGAAAACCAGAAGCAGTTAATATCAGCCGGCTTACAACCTTTAACCGACAAAATTAAACATTTTTTGACCATTTGGGAGCTGTGTTGACAAAATTTGACTTCACACATGATAGTATTTTAACATGGACGAGATGGGAATAACAACTGTTCAAGACCGTGGGAAAGTGGTTAGCACTAGTGAGGGTAGAGGAGGGGCGTGAGAAACAGTTGGCTCTGTGGTTAGTTCTGAGCGAGGGAAAATAATAACCGTGTTTTGTTGCGTGAATGCTGCTGGGGACTATAATCTGTCTGTGTTTATAATTCCCCGAAAAAGAATGTCCACACATTTGTAAAAGAATGGCCCTCTATGTGCGTTATATAGCTGTTTGGGATGATGATTGGTCAAATGCAGCTTTATTCGTTACTTGGCACAAGCACTTCATTCACCACTCAGAGGCTAGTGTAGGAAATAAAGTGCTTTTGGTACTGGGCAACCATGGTAGCCATGCCACTTTCCAGTCGTACGCTATGTGTCGTGACGCCAAATTATGCTCTGCACCCCATCACACACGTCTCATCGGCTTCAGCCACTGGACGTCTCATTGTATTCGCCTTTGAAATGTGCCTTTCGACGTGAACGTGATATCAAAATCCAATCCACTTGTCTACAGAAAATAACCCTGTATGATGTTGCTGGATTCTTTAACTCTGCATATTCCCAAGTAGTCACTATCGGAAATGTTGTTTCTGTGTTCAAAGAAATAACTATTTTTCCTATGAACCCAGATACATTCACAGATGAAGTTACTTGCCTGCTGAAACCATCTTGCAACATGGTGAAATTCTAGAAAGAGCCGCAGAGAGTGATGAGCCGACGAACATATCGCCTAAGAGCAAAACGAAGTCAGAGGACTCGGCGTATTCAGCATTCTGTCTGGCAAGCAAGTCATCCACATCAATGTCCTGTGGTCATTTGTCTCCAGTGGCTCAGCTCACAGAAACTCTTGACATCACTTCTCAATCAGAACGTAAATCTAATTCAGTCTTTGAAGAGCTCATCCCAATATCATCTTCAGAATACCAAATCAAAGCAAAGAAATAAAAGGAAAATCCAAACAACATTAAGAAATTTTAACTGGAGGTCGTCAATAGAAAAAAAAAACCGGAGAACGAAGTATTAAACAAGAAATTCCCTAAGGAACATAGGTCGAAAGAAAGAGAGCGAAAGGAACCAATGAGGACGATGAAAGCTGAGAAACGCAATCGCAATTCACAGTTTGGTTCAGATACTGAAGATAGTGATACTAACATAAATGAAGATGAGTTGTGTGGCGATGATGAACTTGATGATTTGCTGGTCAATAAAGTGCTTCGTTTGTGGTGAATTTGTGCAAAATGGCGAAGAATGGAAAGGGTTACAGGCTCTGGGCATTGAAACTAAGCTGTTTGCAGTGTGACTGATTTAACCATAAACTATTTTTGTGACATCTGCTTGAATAGGTCTAAGCATGTCACCATGTTGCAGCCCTAAGCTGAAGATCTGTTTAATTTTGTTGAATCGCCCGTATTGCTGCTTCGATCATCACTGCAAGGGCAGTTTTTGTACTTAGGCTTTCGCCTGTATTGTCACACTGACGATACGGATGATTTGAAAATGCACATAGGAGCCCGAACTAGTCACCATCAAGAAATAAAAAAAGATACTTCTTAATGCAACTTATGATCAAGCTACAATAATTTATTTCTATTTTAAAACAAGTTGCGGACCTATTTTTCACCTGCAGCATGCTGCAAGTTCGTAAATGACAGCAACATAATGACCAAAATTACAATATTCTGTTCGGAATCTGCTTGATGCCATTGTGGTACTGCAACATGGTGACATGCTTGGATCCTCTTTGGCGTGCTATCCACAACATGGTAGAGACGTTGTTATTCAAACCAGTCCCACTCTTCGGCGAAGGCCCTCCTGAGACCACCCCATTCTAAGGAGGATTCTTGCAGTTACGTACTTCAATTTCAACTGGTTGTGCTGAGTCGGTTTAACAGATATTAGAGCCCAAGCCATTAGCTTGATTCTTGCCTCGTGGAGGAAAGTGTTCTCGAGCACTAAAAGAATGGCGTACAGTATTCGGTGTTTGTTCCCATTCAAGGAGAAAGCAAGTTTCCTTTTTGAAAGCACCTCCCATTGAACTGTCGCTAGTCGCAACGATGAAAGTTTCTTTCGTGATTACTTCTTCTGGTTCTTTTCCTGAAAATGGCTTTCTTATCCAGTCGTATTTTGTGTAAGCGTCGGGGAACTACTATTCCTAACTTTTTTGAAGGACCTCTAAATGTGTAATAATGTCTGGAGTTAAATCTTCCAGGGGAGGTAGTTCATTGTCTTCCAAAAATGATGTACGAGTAATTGTAGATAATGCGAAAAAGTTATTGTTCAGCACTTGTGAACTAAGAAGAGTCAACTTTCGTTTGAAAGACGATTGTATCTGCTAAGAAAGCTGATGCGCATCCTCCTTGTAGACCCATACTCAAAATATGAAGCCTGTCAAAGGTATCAGCGAAATAGGCCGATAAAGATAATTACTGATGACACTAGCCAAGAGTAAATATGTAACGAGGATGAAATAAATGTTTGTTAACTAAATCGACCACGCTGAAACGAAAACGGTAATGAAAAACTCGTATTAGCTTTCGTTTCCAAGTTAATGAGAATGCATTTTACTATAATTATACATATTTTATTAGCATTCATTGTCACCGAGCGAGGTGGCGCAGTGGTTATCACATTGGACTCGCATTCTGGAGGACGACAGTTAAAATCGCGTCCGGCCATCCTGATTTAGATTTTCTGTGATTTCAATAAATCGTTTCAGGCAAATGCCAGGATGGTTCCTTTGAAAGGACCCGGCCGATTTTCTTCCCCATCCTTCTCTAATATGATGTCCCTTGACATATTCTCACATATCGTTGGCCATGCGGCCACCTCAAGGAGACGGACTGCCTGTTTCTGTCCCACCCGATTGTGATAGTGACGAAGACGGCACCATCTCCTTCGGAACCTAGTCTTTCAATAGATCCTGATTTCGTGTATAACAGTGAGTGTACACAGATTCACAAAATAACACAATCTGAACTTAAAGACACAGTGAGAGATCTGGAATCACTGCTGATCGTCCCCCCCCCCCCCCCCCCGAATCAACCAACCAATCATTCATTGTCAAGCTCTTCCCATATAGGCTTCAAAATCCCGCTGATGGTAGGCAGAGTGATGAAGTTTCAGGCAACAATAGCTGTGTGTATTTTGTCGCTATTTGTAAAAAAAATGGTTCAAATGGCTCTGAGCACTATGGGACTTGACTTCTGTGGTCATCAGTCCCCTAGAACTTAGAACTACTTAAACCTAACTAACCTAAGGGCATCACACACATCCATGCCAGAGGCAGGATTCGAACCTGCGACCGTACGCTATTTGTAGCCTAGGCTCGCAGCAACAAGTAGGAGAAGATGAAAGGAGGAGCGGATCATGTTTCATTTAAGCGTAATTTCAGTCTGTTACAAGCTGTGTTATGTTCGTATACGTAAGAACGTGTTACTGAAGTGTAGCTAGTGCTTGTGGCAATTGTAATTCCTGTGATTTAATGTGCCTCGCAAATGCGCAAACGGTGCTCACAGTTTTCGCTACATTTGCGAACAGGCTACATTGAAATCGTAAAGGAGGCCAATAACGCCATATATTAGGAAGACGTACAGACCGGATTTTGGCTATGAAATCGGAGACCAGGACAAGCCCTGGGCTGCTCATGTCTGTTACAGATCTTGTGTCTCGAGTCTACATTCGTGGTTGAATCATAAAAGGTCTTTTATGAGCTTTGCTATACCGGTGATCTGGCGAAAAACATCAAACCATGTGAACGATTGTTACTGTTGTATGACAATTGCGTTAAGACATGGCATTTCCAAGAAGAAAAAGTCTTCCTTGATATTTCCTCACAGATCTTCGGCCATGCGATCAATGCCTTACGGGGACGGTTTGCCCACCGGACTGTGATAGTGACGAGGTCGACAGTAAAATTAATGCTGCGCCATCATCATCCCAGTTTTTCAATAGATCTTGATTTCGTGTATAACAATGAGTGTGCAGAGATCCACAAAATAACACAGTGTGAACTTAATGACCTAGTGAGAGAGCTGTAATCGCCGAAAGGTAAAGCTGAACTGTTGGCGTCAAGTCTACAACAGTGGTATTGTCTTGTTAAGACGGTAAATGTGACTGCGTTGCGTAACCCCCAATGCCATTCTTTCCATGTTTCGAAAGTGAAAAGAGCTTTGTATTTTGCAGTGATCTACAGGGATTAATGGCAGCTATGGGCACTGACTATAAAAGTGATCAGTGGAGGTTGTTCATCGACTCCTCCAAAGTAAGCCTCAAGTACGTGCTGTTGCGAAGTGGCAACGTGTTACCACCGATTCCTGTTTGGTATGACCTTGCATGAAAGAACCATATAATAACATGAAACAATTATTATTGCGATTGACCTATGACGAGTTTAGAAGTTTAAATGACAGATTTCCGGGGATCTGAAAGTCATAGGCATGTTACTTGGGCTACAAAACGGCTACACTAATACTGTTGCTTCCTGTGCGTCTGGATAACTGCGCCAAAGCACTTCATTATAAAAATATTGTCCCAAGCGTCAATCACTTGAACCAGGATCTCGCAATGTAATGCACGTTGTACATGTGGAATCCAAGAACGTAATTCTCCCAGCTTTTCGTATAAAATTGGACCCAACGAAAAACTTAGTTAATGTCATGGGCAAAACCAGGGAAGCATTTCTCTATTTGCGCGAGAAATTTCCACGTCTTAGCGTGGCGAAAATAAGAGGTGATTTTCGTGGGTGCCCAATACACAGCTTGTGCAAAGTTGAGCATTTCAACACCATCCTGACAGATCATTCAAAGTTATCTTGGGACGTCTCTGTTCAAGCGCCAAAAAAACTTTCTAATAAATAAGAGGGCAGAAAACTATAAGATCTTGTGGTAAGTTACATTTCCTAGATTTACACTTGGACGTCTATCCTAACAACTGTGGTGCTGTAACCGACGAACACGGAGGCGGCTTCCCCCATCAAATTTCGGATTTGGAAAGCGGATTTCATCAGTGTTAGCCGATTGCTGGTGGACACTAAATCAGGGAATGAGTAGCAGAAAACTACAAACATCGGGCAAAGCGGCTGGGCCTCCAATGACCTTCCTCCGAGGGATAGCACCACCATGCTTTAGCTTATATAGACAATAACGTGAAGTTATCATAACTTCTAAACGAAAGCTAATCTTACATTTTTATTAACATCCTCGTTATCAGCACACCCAAAAACATGTGGATTGGCTGTTTTCATTCCAGTTACAGAAAAAAGTAAAATTCTGTTGACTAGTGTCATTAGCGATAAAATTCTTCATATAGTATACCAGTGTTTTTGTCACTGAGAAGCATAGAAAATACTCTGTTTAAAATGTTTCCACGAGACAGCCATCTTACTTTTGTATGTAGGAGAAAACTTTTAAATTTACCTCCTATGTCTTTACACACTAGGGTGAATACCTGTGAGTCTAAAACCCTTGCCTTGATGAAGTTTATAATCTTTACAGCGTCTGGCGAAACAATGTAAAGAGTTTCCTGGCTTCGGGCATGTACTTAACAGCCGATGCTTTTCGAAGTATTCTAGAGTGTGTACTTCGACAATCAGGTGCTACTTTCTTCACTTTTGCTGCCAGCCCTGTTTTGTGATTATACATTGCCTTGGCCTGTCTCTGCAAATACCAACATATGTTTTCCAAGGAATGCTTACTTTAAACAAATAACGGTCTATCATATTGAAAATGTTTTGCCCGCATCTCGTGGTCGTGCGGTAGCGTTCTCGCTTCCCACGCACGGGTTCCCGGGTTCGATTCCCGGCGGGGTCAGGGATTTTCTCTGCCTCGTGATGGCTGGGTGTTGTGTGCTGTCCTTAGGTTAGTTAGGTTTAAGTAGTTCTAAGTTCTAGGGGACTTATGACCACAGCAATTGAGTCCCATAGTGCTCAGAGCCATTTGAACCATTTTTTGAAAATGTTTTCTGCCGTTGCATTTGATTTGACCGGTTTGAAAATAAAAATTCTTCTGTTATACGAGGATTACTCAGAAAGTAATGCACTGCATTGTTTTCTTCAACAATCCTTTATTGAACATAATGAGAATTACACACACAAAAGAACAGTGTTTTATCTATACACCCTATTTTTCCACATAATCTCCATCCCGTTCTATGGCCTTCATCCAGCGCGAAACAAGAGCGTGTATGGCCTGTCGGTACCAATCCTTGTCCTGGTAGCGGGGCCAGTGCTTTACTGTATGAACTTCCTTTGCCGGTTGACAGATGCAGCGCCAATTGCCGAGTCGTAATGCGTCTGTCCTTGCTGCAACATGTCTGGTGTGATAACCGTGGATGGGGTCCTCGACCGCTGCAAATCGTGAAGCTCCGTCGAAACGCCTTCTGATGATCTCACCCTCTGTGCCCAGCGGCTAACTGTACAGTGTGTTAACTGTAAGACGGCAGAGTTGAAGGGGAGTGCGGGGAGAGGAGGAAGGAAGCATTGGTTGGCGAGGGGAGAGGAGCCGTTGGGAGGGGGGACAAGGCACACCTACCAGTTGCAGTGCTGGCACTACAAATTGCGTGTCATGCTTACACGAAAGCAGACGAAAGGCATGAGGGTAAAACTCACTTTAAATGTTGTTTGTAAACGAAACTGAAATCGTCATGTACATTGTAATATATATATATATAAATGAATGTATGTATGTTTGTCTACTATGCGCTCACAAACCATTCATCCGATTGCAATGAAACTTTGGTGAGTTGTTCTCTGAACGCCTGAAAAGAGTAATAGACAATGTTTCAACAGTTAGGTTACTGTTGCATGCGTAGCGCAATTGATTAGGTAAAGGCTTGTCATGCAGCGGACCCGGGTGTGATTCCCACTGCTCGCAATTTCTTATTTCATTCCCCGCAATGTTAAACTATTAATTATAAAATTTAAATATACTTAAACAGGTCATATAGTATAACGTAACTGTCAATCTCTATATACATAAATGAATGTACGTATCCCAGATCACGTAAGAAACAGATTGCCCGATCGCTTGGTCTAGCAGGCAACCCTTGTCAGGGAACAGCCACCAGGCAGCGACAGCGTCACACCCTTACGTGTGGCACCAGCCAGTAGATGGCACTCCGTTCTGTGAAATATGTGGCAACATTGTCCGAACACGTGCAGCTTTCCACCGTTTGGCGTCTGTGAAGTACAGCTGTTTCTGACATACCGGTGGTAGTTGATAGTGTCATCATGCCGAGTGCCTGCGAGTATATCAACTGTGGAAGGAGTAGACGGACAAATCCTGAACTAAAAATGTTCAGATTTCCCATCAAAGATAAAGCAAGGTTACAGAAGTGGATTTTAAATTCAGGTAAATCAATAAATTAGTTACAAGTACGAATTAATAAAGAGCCCTAAGCATTCGATCCTATCTAGATGTTGTCGATCTTATATTCTGATATAATGTGGCAGCCCTTCCTGTACAAGAATCCTTGATCACTCTACCACGTTTAACTAGAGAGAAGTAGTGTGTAAAATCTGAGCAAAACAGTACTGCTTGTGACAATAGTAGATGTGCTGACTGCAAAGTTAACATGTTTACCATCACAGAATTTTTTTTTTACTCACTATATTTGAAGTTTCACAATTTTTTTTTCAAAGATATCGTTGTTAAGTGTGTACATGAAATTATATTCCTCTACAACTAGCAGTAATCAAATGCAAAATGTGGTTATACTTAAGAACACTTACAGAAATACTTAGAAAGGAAGCAAAATCTGTTTCTTAAACTTATTTACAGTCTCAATGTGAAAAAAATATTGTCCTTATAACTCACCTAATCCCTATACATACTCTATGCAAAATAAATAATTATGTCGGTAATGTCAGGACGCAAAACCCACTGCTCGTTATAATA